>NC_138548.1:317463461-318731794 GCF_964273705.1 Natrix helvetica
GTCTTTTTTCATAAATCATTGTAGGTCCAAACTGTCCAGTCAACCTTATCTGAAACTCCAGTGATGACCAGCCCTTCCCAGCGCATCCAGATAATCTCCACAGATTCCACTGTATCATCACCGCAACGTATTCAGGTATAGACTTGTCTTCAAAATATAATCTATTTCATCTTTTGTTTAATATGTAGCATCAAATAACAGAGCATTTTAATTGAATTGTTTTCTTTTATATAATAATTTCAAATCTAATATGCAATTTTATAGTTATTTAGTGACAGTGTACAAAGAGCAGATTTACTATGAGAAAGTGATCTACTTGAGAGGTTTTATTTTATTATTGGAACTATGTTTTTGTAAGTATCTTGTGAGAGAGCCTTCTTTTCTATTTTTATGTACTGGTGGACAGTACATGTTTGAAGACAGTTTCTTGTTTCATTTTGAGTAATCATGTACGTATTTGAAACACCTGTTGATAGAATCTTTTCATTTTTATTATAGCGTTTCTTTCTTTTTTGTGTAACCTACATCCATAATTTGGTAATAGGAAACACATCATCCTTAAATAATGGCATATAATTCTTAAAAGTGAACTTAAAGCTTGTTAAATTTATTTTTTTAATATGTTAAATTTATTCTCACACAATAATGTTTTGCTTTTGTTACAGATTGTCACAGATCAACAAACAGGGCAGAAAATTCAAATAGTGACAGCAGTGGATTCATCAGTATCCCCAAAGCAGCAATTTATACTTGCTAGTCCAGATGGTACTGGAACAGGGAAAGTAATACTAGCTGCACCTGAGACTTCTAATACCAAGCAACTTATTTTTACTACCACAGATAATATTGTGCCAGGCAGAATACAGGTAAATACCACAGTTAAAGAATGATACATATATTGGATATTCTGACTTAAGAGCATGCAGAAAGATGGCTTATACTTTAACTAATTAGCATGGGTCTGTAGAATTTATATTCTAGTCTCCACATCATATTGCTGAAATACTATCAGCTCAGCAAAAATCAGATGATTTCAAAACGTAGAAACAAAACTAAAGATATGATTAAGATTATATAGATCAACATTGTCATATTACGCAAACAAGGCAAGGGACAGTGGTTTACATAGTCTTGAGGCAATTAGTAGATGGCTGCCATGTGTATGAATCACTAATTTTCCTTTATATTATGCCATCAATTACCATGTAAACTTTTAAGCCTTTTCCTTGCTGGCTTTGCTATACTGTTGTTTTTATAATTTTTTTCATGCTTCTTCCCTTTCTGCATGTTTATTTTGCAGTTGCACAACTGTGGCACAGCTGTGTTTTATGTTTAAAAATTTGCAGTATCTTTTAAATACAGTTTCAAATATAAATTATACTACAAACTTTTAAATGTTTCATTTTAGATTGTCACTGACTCTGCCTCTGTGGAACGTTTATTAGCTAAAACTGATGTCCAGCGGCCACAGGTCGTAGAGTACTGTGTTGTCTGTGGAGACAAAGCATCAGGTAAGATGCCAAGCTACTTGGTTGAAAGAACACATTTGCCTAAACACTCACACAGTACTAATCTTTCACTGAAAGGCAGGTTTGGTAAGGATAAAAACAGAAGAAACTTTTTTGGCACAGTGGGAATTCTTCAAGAAAGTAAAAAAACAAACTGACTTATAGTGACTTATGTCACTATTGTAATAGTGATATTGTTCATTTTCCATAGACTTCCTGACCCTTAAGTGCACATTATACGTTTTAGTCACATGCAGTGAGACTCTTCCAGAAATCCCAGGAATTTTGCTGTTGTTCTCAGTAGAGAGGGGGAGCATCACAGAAATTGTGTTGCCTAACAATGAAATTTCATTTGGGCGGGGGGGGGGGGTTTGAAGGAAGCAAAGTAGTACAACTAAAGAGACAAAATCTAATTTTTGAAGTACTGGTTTGGCCTCGGAGAGAAAGAATGGAAGATAATGTGTGGGAAGATTTTAGAGTGACTCAATCAAATGTTTGAATACTTTTGATTCCATAGAAAATCCATTTGATTTTTTTAAAATGGACTTAAGTTCAAAGGAAGTAAGGTGAAGAGCACAAGACTCACAGTGATTTTGGCTCTACTTAAAATACGACAAAAGAAAAGATCACTAGACAATGAATACAACAAATGTTCTAAATAACTGATAGAAGATTTCCTTTCATTTTTGTCTTTTGACTGGGTTTTCAGTTAGCTGATTCATTCTAAAAAAACTACGTAGGGGATTTTCAAATCAAGATGAGGCATGAATGGTACCAGTGTAATTCTTCAATGTACTAATTTATTGGGTGCAGATTCTTCAGAAGGCGAATACTAGCTATCTATATTTTTCATTGGTCAATTTGTAGTTTTCAGTAATATGCTTATCAAAAGTTTTGTGATTGCTTTTGTGCAATTCACAGGAATATTTCTCCTGATTGAGTTAATGCAAAAGACACATAAATAGTGACTTTTTATTAAAACCAACTAGCTACCATGTCGTCAGAATAATTTTTCTTCTTTCTGCTTGAGTCATAGCTCTTCAGTTATTTTCCAGAACAAAAGAAACTTGAGAATACTAGAGTAATACTAGTGCAATAAGTATTTATTTAAAAAAAAGTATATCTTGATAAAGCCACTTGATCATAGTTAGTGAGCACTTTTTGAAGGAATAGGCAAAGAGCACTGATTCATTCTTTAAAGCCTCAGACAAGAATGAGAAATATTCAGAACTTTTTTCTCTTCATCCCGTATAAACTGTCTAAATAAGGTTTGTCAGATTTTGCTTTATCATAAACCCTAAAGTGATGAATAAATTTGTATGCTGTGTTGATAAATCTGAGCAAGAAATAAATAGTACTTTGAGTAATTAAATTGTAATCTGTAAGTCAAATGGAACATTTATACAACAGTGCAACTTTATAAAATACCACCTTTTCTTTAAGACTGAACTATAAAGCAATCATGTTTAAAACTAAATATTTAAAACTTTTGCATAATTACTGAAATATGGACAAAACTATTTTTGAGGTAGCCACTATTGTTGTATATTTATTTTGGATTCATATTGCTATTAATAGCAGTAATTACAGGTAGTCCTTGACTTACAGCCACAATTGAGCCCAAAATATCCATTGCTAAGTAACACAGTTAAGTGAGTTTTGCCCCATTTTGCAATTTTTATTGCCACGGTTGTTAAGCAAATCTCTGCAGTTGTTATGTTAGTAACATAGTTGTTACGTGAATCTGGCTTCCACATTGACTTTGCTTCTCTGAAGGTGGCAATAGGTGATTGTGTGACGCTGGGACACTGCATAAATAAATAAATGTCAGTGGCCAAGTGTCTAGATTTTGATCCCGTGAACATGGGGATGCTGTAACAGTCATAAGTGCAAAAAACAATCATGTCACTTTTTTTCAGTGCTGTTGCAACTTCAAACAGTCACTAAATGAATTGGTGTACGTTGAGGACTACCTGTCTGCACAATCGTTACTTTGCTTCAGCTTTTCAAGGCAAAGTGGGAGCATATTTTGCAAGAATCAACTTTGCAGGTACAAGCTATTACACTTGAACACCCAAATCTGGAGCCTTATCAAAATATGCTCCAGACAGGAATAAGTTCTCACAAGATTCTAGTTCTGTTTTCACAAGACTCATAACATTAACATGGAAATCTAAGTTGCAGTACTAAAGAATATATGCAGTTTAGAGTTAACTTGGGTTCTTATTGCCCTCTGAATTTGGTTGTTTTCTTGCAGATATTTGATTTTCAAACTAGGTACTGTAACTAACAATCACTATGTGGGACAAACATGTAGTAAATTGGTAGAACACATTGTGTCATGGTGAAAGATCCTTAATTTCTCAACAAATTCAGTCACAATTTCAATTGGGAAACTTGATATTTGAGATCATCAAATCCAAAGATGTTAGGGATTTCTTGGTTACTTGACACATTGACCGTCAACCATCAACAGGCAGAGATAAACCCCATTTACAATCAGATATCCTCAATTTACAAGCGGTCACTTAGGGATTTTTTGAAGTTACAACAGCTCCCCCCCCCCCCCAAAAAAAGGACCCAGTTCCGAATTTCTGATGGCTGCCCCCCCCCCCCCCCGCTGTCACATGATCATATGCTGGGCACTCAGAAACTGGTCTGTATTTATGGCCATTTGCAGAGTACTGCAAATGACTGCATTTTATATTCATTTATTAATTTACATTTCATATTTATGAAGTGCTCATGTCCCTCAAAAGGGGACACTGGGTGGCATAAAATAAAACATTAAAATATGAAACAGTACATGAAAATTACACTGTTAAGGTTTTAAAATTAAATTTTTAAACATTATAAACATTTTAAAGGCAGCATAAATAATTAAATCCTGTTAAAAATTAGTTGACAAAGGTAAAGGGAGGTTTCTCATGGCACCAACCAATCCCATGACTGTGCTCTTTTGAGCTCCATACACAGGCCAGAGACATGTTTTAACCCCTTTTCAGAAGGCTAGGAGAGTAGGGCCTACTTCACCTCTGGGATAAGAATATTCCAAAGGGTGGGGGGAAACAGCAGAGAAGACTCTCTTCTTAGACCCTGCTAGTAGGATTTCTTTAAGTGACAGGATCTGCAGCATATCTTCCCTGTCTGATTGGGTGGTACAGGCAAATGGGATGGGACGGAGCCGGTTCCTTAAGTAATGGCTCAATGCCATTTTTGCTGAAAACTGCACTTCTGGTTTTCAGCAAAAATGATCCATAGCAACAATGTTTTTTTTTAATGACCATGGCAGTTACTTAATGACTGATTCAAAAAAGGTCATAAAAATAGTTCCAGTCATATGTTGACCCACTTTATATCTATGGTCATAAGTTGAGTTACTAGGTTAAATTGAGGATAGTTATAACTGTCCCATTTAAAAGATATAATCAAAAAAATCTCCCCAAAAGCAGGAAATAAGGAACCATGAAGGAAGAAGCCACACCTCAATCTAGACTGGTAGGGAGAGTGTCTGTGTTTTGCTTTAAGTGACAGCACTAACATAACTTTGACTGCCGGCTCTGTTAAAAGATTTAAAGTTTTTATTGCTTGGTTTTACAGTTATTTTCCATTCTGAGTGCTTTCATGGTGACAAACAGACAAGGTATATGAATGAATGTCATATAGATGTCAAATTATGACCATTCAGTCAGTCATTGTTAAAAGTTATGTTGACATTGAATGAAAGGACTTGTAACCTGTCCTTAAAGTTCCACCCATTGCAGTGTCTCCATGATCATGTTTGGTAACCAGCCTGTACTTAAAACAGGTTGCCATATTCCCCAGTGACATGATTACAATTGCCAACCTTCTCTGCTGGCTTCCCACAAACGAAGTCAAAGGGGAAGTCGGTGGGGAAAGTTTCAAGTTGCTTGGGTAAGGCTCTTGCCTCCCCAGCTTTTCTTGACTAACACACACACCATGTTCTCCTTCTCCCTCACTTGCTCACCCCCACCAGCATCTTCCTTTCCTGGCCTCCCTGAGATCACACATAGACATAGCCACCAGCACCTTTCTTTCCCAGCCTCCCTGCACATACATTGCATTATAGAACATCCCCAACTCATGTGTAGCCTATGCTCAGCGGCTCCCTCTTTCTGCTTCCTGTTTATTAAAGGGAGGTGGAATTATGTTATATTAGAGTTAAGGTAACATCTGGGACTACCTGAATTGCTGTTACTAAGTCACTCTTTACAACTGTATCATAAGTGACTGCAATCCCAGGCCCACTTACCATAGTAACTGAAGGATTGGCTATATGTGGCCTCTAACTGGCTTACACACCAAATAAATCTTACTTTAATTACTGCAATAATATAAAACAGTACTACTATGATGTAGAACCTCAAAGAAAATCCAGGAAAGCATTCTGATTAAAAGCAAACTGACAGACCCATTGAACAGTGAATATTGTGTAAATAAAAATTGTTTTAAAATGTACTTTTTATTGTAATCATCATAGTTTCTTAGATCTTCCCCCCTCTTTTTTAAGGTCGTCATTATGGTGCTGTCAGTTGTGAAGGATGCAAAGGCTTTTTTAAAAGAAGTGTGAGGAAAAATCTGACCTATAGTTGCCGTAGCAACCAGGATTGTATCATCAATAAACACCACAGGAATCGTTGCCAGTTTTGTCGGCTCAGAAAATGCCTTGAGATGGGAATGAAAATGGAATGTGAGTCTACAGTCCATGGCATGTTTCTTTACTAACAAAAAAATAATGGATAGGAGTTTGGTCACTTCTGTGATTAAAAGTTGTTTCTATTATTTCTATTATTCTCTGATGCACTGCTTGAAGTGTCCAAGCAAAGTTTAATTCTGTCCCACTGCCCAAGGACTGGATTGAAAATCTTTGGCCATGCCATCTGGCTCCTTCCATCCTCAGTTTTTCAATTCAGTCGAAAACCCATCGGACGTGTTACAGCTTAGCTGAATTAATTTTAACAAATTCCCTAGATTAGCATGTTTATTGTTTTACCTTTCCTTTCAGTTAGCTAGTTTTTCCTTGTTAATTTCTTCTTCTTGCCATGCCCTGAACAGCCAGTTGCTCTCTCGAGGGAGCGGCATCCTTATCAACCTCTCAGGGCGGCTCCTTCGATCTCTGCTGTCACAGCATTGCCCGCCCCAATACTTTTCCCCCGGCGGGACTGTCCGAGGCTTCGGCGTCCAGCGCTAGGGAGGCTCATCGATCCACTTGACAGCCACCCGGAGAGTCCTGCAAGTCAAATGCAGCCGATTACCTTGCCAAAGCCGCGCAGTGTGTTCTGCGCTGGGCGTGGCCATCTTGGAAAGTGGTGGCGGCCATTTTGAAAGGGTGAGTTTTTTCCCACCGAAACTGCCGATTGCCGCTCATTGCTGCCGGAGTGTCAGGAAGAGCGAAGCCATTCCTCATTCCTGCGGTAGGTCTAGTCAAGTGCTTTGGTGGTTGGAGGTCTTGGCAGCTGCCATCCTCCACAGCCAGTATTCCCCTAGCAGTTGCGATTACCACCTGCGGGCCTTGTAACAGGAGCCTCTCTCATAGCCCTCCCACGCTGCCTAAGTGACTTTGAACATGCGTGTGGGCCTCCGCCTGTATCCCATCTTTCCACCAAAACTGTGCTTTGTCCACAGTTCGGCTGTCGGTCCCTCGGGCAGCATGGAAGAGGATTCCATCGTAGAAGCTCCAGAACAAGGGTCCTCCACCTGCATGGATAGACCCTAGAGTAGAAGGGCAGACAGGGCAGCAAGGGAGGCCATAAGGGGAATTAGCAAACGCCCTTATGCCAGGAGGGAGACAGCAGGGCAAGATAAGGCAGATGCCAGGCACCAGAAGAGAGGCAGTTTGAAAGGGTGCAGAGGCAGACCACCACGGTGGCTCAGGTCCATCGTGAGGAATCCCCAGAGTCCCCAGGGAGCCAGGGGCCCTCTCAAACAGCTCCTCCCATTTCTTCCTGTGGGGAAGACCGTCAGGATTTTTCCTCGGACCGGTCCTGTGGGGGGTCCAGATCTCCTTCCCCATCTATTGGCAGGGGGAGCGGACCTATTTGACTGCGGGGTAGAGGAGCATAGGGACTTCTCCACTTCTCCATCTGTGTCCCACAGTCCTTCCTCAAGATCTACCTCTAGGGCAGGGACCTGCCCAATAGAGGATCAGGAACCTTCCCTTTCAGCTGAAATGCGGGAGGTGATCGCTTCAGCGATAGCCCAGGGCATTGCCCAGGGCCTTAAGGAACGGGCTGAGAAGTCAGGCCAAGGACACAAGAGCAAATAGAAGACCTCCAGGCCTTCCTCACCTCCTCCTTCAGTTGTTAGCGCAGAGTCAATGTTGGAGGAGGAAGACTTGGCGGAACCAGAATTGTCAGAGGACGAAGGGATAAGCCCACCTTCGTTATTTAAGTCCATCCTATATAAGGCGAAGGTCATCACTCATCTTGAGGCTTCTCCTACCAAAACGCGTCTACTGACCCTGCTGACCCCAGTGGGGGCTTATTTGATGAGGCCATTCAGCCTCAGGACCTAGTGCCTGTGCCCAAGTTATTCAAGGATGTTGTGCAGCGCCATTGGGTGCAGCCAGGGACCTGGGCCACCCCAGGGGGTAATGACAAACAGCTTTAGGCAGTTGAGTCAGGTATGGAAGTCTTACTCAAGTTATCAGAGGTCGATGCCCCTGTGGCTGCCCTGACCTCTAACTTAACCCTTCCTCCAGATCTGTTAGAGGATCTGAAGGCGGAAAACAAGAGAACTGAGAGGGCCTGCCATAAGACCCATCAGGCCAAGGCGTGGGCCATTCGGGCCTCCACCTCGGCTTCCTTTTTCAGCAGGGCCTCTATTGCCTGGTTGCGTCAGCTGCTCACCCATATTCCTCAAGGTGATACCAGGCTCCGCCAGGATGTTAATAAGCCAGTGGCGGCTGCCAAATACACGCAGATGCATCCCTTAATGCAGCGAAGTTTGCCTCTAGAGCCATGGCCTCTGACATCACTTCCTGCTGACTTCTATGGCTGAGTCATTGGAACACGGATATTAGGTCTAAATGGAAGCTCGCATCCGCTCCCTTCAAGGGAGGCAAACTATACACAGATGCATTAGACTCTGTCCTTATTGAGAATAAGGATAAGCAGAAGGTCATGCCTTCCATATCTCATAAGACGGACTGTAGGGCTTCTTCCTTTTGTAAGCAGTCCTTTCGAGCCTCGGAATCGCAGCCCAACTCTTCCGCTTCTTCTTCCTCCTCCTTCCAACGCCCCTATGCCCAAGCTTCTGATCGGATCCAAGATAGGCAGTCCTTTCGGGACAGGGGTCACCACCAGTCTTTCTCCAGACGTCCCTTTCGCGGTGGATCGGCCAACAAGCCATTCTGCCGCAACAAATGACCACCAATCACATCCCCCATAGGGGGTCGGCTTCAACTGTTTGCCGACTGTTGGGAGACAATCACGTCAGATGCATGGGTATTGCAAACAGTGAAACTTGGCCTCACCTTAAAGTTCATTTCCTTTCTCCCCGCCCCCCATCACTTTATTCGTTGCCCAACCCCCGGGTGTGCCATCAAAAGGGGGCTCGTGGAGGCAGAGATTCATCACCTGATAGAAATAAGGCCCATAGAACCAGTTCCCCTGGGTCAGGAGAGGGGGGCTTCTACTCCATCCTGTTTCTGGTTCCAAAGAGCTCAGGAGGGTGGAGGTCCATCTTGGACTTGAAGAAGCTCAACTTTCATCTTGCCTACAAGAAGTTCAAGATGCAGTCCCTCCAGTCAATCCTGGGCAGTCTGTGTCCAGGGGATTTGATGACTTCCATCGATTTGAAGGAGGCCTGCCTCCACATTCTGATAAGACTGGCCCATAGGGGGTTTCTACGGTTTTAATATGCCGGCTGGCATTAGCCCTGAAGGTCTTCACAAAGGTCCTGGCAGTGGTCGCAACGGACCTCCGAAAGCACCCCATTCGTCTACAATGCTACCTGGATGACATTTTGATTCGGTCGTTGTCTCAGACGCAAGCACTGCAGGACCTGCAAATCACCATGGACTCCCTGCAGTACCACGGTTTTTCCATCAACCGCGAAAAAAGTCATCTGTCACCTTCCACAAGAGTGTTACCTCTGGGGACGGTGATCAACACATCATCTTGCCTCGTGTCCCTGTATGGCAGAGTACGGCAGGTTCAACAATCTCCCACCATGCCCGTGGTCCTGTTGTCGCAATTGCTGGGCAAAATGATCTCATGTCTAGCAATCGTTCCCTGGGCGAGGCTGCACGCGAGAGAGTTGCAGTTGTTCCTCCTCCCATCGCAGAGGGCCAACGCCAGCAACTCCAGGGCCCGGGTCCGCCCATTGCTGAAGGTATTACACTCTCTCACATGATGGCAGACACCAGGGTTGACAAAGGGATCATTGTTCCGAGAACCCAAGCGCGTCATCCTCACGTCAGATGCCAGCCTCTTCGGGTGGGGAGCTCACCTCCACAACAAGGTACTGCAGGTGGTCCGCCTACGAACTGGCCCACAACATCAACTGGCTGGAGTTGAGGGTGGTCCGTCTTGCTCTACGGAAGTTACAATCAGACCTGCAGAGGCACCATGTGCTTGTCCGGATGGACAATGTGGTGGCGAAAGCACACATCAATTGCCAAGGCAACACCAGATCCAGCACGCTGACGATGGAGGCAGATGTGCTCAGACGGTGGGCAGAGCGTCATGTAAGTTCCATAAGAGCGGAACACATATCAGGGATAAACAACGTTCAGGCGGATTGGTTAAGCAGAGCCACTCTGCATCAGTTGGAGTGGCGCCTCCACCTGAACCTATTTCACGAGCTGTGTTTCAGGTTCTGCACCCCGCTAGTCGACCTGTTCGCCACCCCGGAGAACGCCCAGCTTCCCCGCTTTTTCACCAGGTACAGTTCGTCCCAGGCGGAAGGAGTGGATGCACTCAACTGCCCTTGGCCCACAGGCCTGCTCTACACTTTTCCGCCATTGCCGTTTCTTCCTTGAGTCATCAGGAAGATTCTGATGGAACAAGCGGAGGTGCTTCTGGTGGCCCCTTACTGGCCATGCCGGTACTTGGTTCACCGACCTCGCCAACCTGTCTGTCAGCCAACCTTGGAGGATTCTGCAGGACTTGGTCTCCCTCAGCAAGGGGGTCATACAACATCCAGAGCCCCAGTGGCTCAATCTGACCACCTGGCACTTGAGGGGAACCTCCTAGCTCAAGCCAAATTCTCAAGACAGATCATTCATACGATCCAGGCGGCCAGGCAAACCGCTGTCTGCGTCTGCGCTATCTGTCCCTATTTCACATCCTGGACTTCCTCCAGGAAGGATTCAATAAAGGCCTAGCTCCAAACACCTTGCGATGCCAGGTCGCTGAGCTTTCAACACTTCTATCTGTAGACTCTTCTCAATCACTCAGCTGTCACCCTAGCGTATGGGCCTTCCTTAAAGGGGCATCTAACCTGCGACCGCAGGTGATCTATCGCTATCCGTCCTAGGACCTCGCTGTTGTGCTCAGGGCCCTCTCAGAACCACCATTTGAGCCTCTCCTTCCATCAAGCACCTTTCCTTCAAGACTTCCTCGTCGCCATTACTTCGGCGAGGAGGGTGTCAGAGCTGGCAGCTGGCAGTCAGGGAGGATTTGTACCTCATCCATAGTGACAGGGTCATTCTCCGACTGGACCCATCGTTTATCCCAAAGATCAATTCCTATTTTCATAGGGCCCAAGAGCTCGTTCTCCCAAACCTTTGCCTGAGACCTACGCACCCTAGAGAACGCCCTCAACCTGCATAAAGCATTGAAGAGGTATATCAAGCGTACATCCTCTTTCCGACACTCAGAGGCCTTGTTTGTATTGTTTCAACCGGTGGCCATGGGCTGAATGGTATCATCTTCCACCATTGGCTGTTGGCTCAAGGCTTGCATTTCCCTGGCCTACGAGCACCAGGGTAGGTCAGGAACTCCCAGACTGACAGCGCACTCAACCTGAAGCACAGCAACTACCGCGGCCTGGGCTACCCAGGCCTCAATTGAGGAGATCTGCAAAGCTGCGACCTGGGCGATCCTTTCCTTGTTTGTCAGGCACTACAAACTGGACAAATATGCCTCTGCGGATGCTACCTTCGGAAGACATGTTTTGCAGAGCGTGATTTCTGCCGAATCTTAACATGGATTGTGGACCTCATTGGAGACATTCTCCCTAGTGACATATTGCTTGGGCATGTCCCTTGCTTGGGCACTCCAAGCAGTGCACCGGAGAATGACCATTGGCTTACCTGAAGGGTTGTTCTCGGTGCACTGCGGGAGTGTCCAACCCCACCCAGGGTTATTATTTCCTGGAAGTCCTGTTTTTTCCATGTGATGATCTATATTTGCCACAAAGAAGAGGGAGTCAAGCTATTCTCCAAGGCACCTGTGGACAGAACAAGAAGCAATGGGTGGAAACTAATCAAGGAGAGAAGCAACTTAGAACTGAGGAGAAACTTCCTGACAGTTAGAACAATTAATCAGTGGAACAGCTTGCCTCCAGAAGTTGTGAATGCCCCAACACTGGAAGTGTTTAAGAAGATGTTGGATAGCCATTTGTCTGGAACGGTATAGGGTTTCCTGCCTAGGCAGGGGGTTGGACTAGAAGACCTCCAAGGTCCCTTCCAACTCTACTATTGTATTGTATTGTATTATTGTATTATTGCCAGGGGGACATCCATCTCAGATGGATCATGCCTTCATTGAAAAACTGAGGATGGAAGAAGCCAGAGGGCGTGGCCAAAAATTTTCAATCCAGTCTTTGGGCAGTGGGACAGAGTTTAACCCTTGCTTGGACACTCCCGCAGTGCACCGAGAATGACCCTTCAGGTAAGCCAATGGTCATTCTATTATTGTTTCTTTTATTACACTGTTTGCATAGTCCCAGTCAAACTGTTTTGACACTAATCTTTGGCTGAGCTTTACATTTAAATCTTCAAACATTCAGAGGTTTATGCTGTAAATGAAAAAGTAAAATGTTGATTGATGGAAATGTGATGATATTCAAAACCAAAATGATTATTCTAATTTTGGGAGAGTTTATATCTTAAATAAGGTAGTGTATTAAAAAAACTAACAGACAAACTGAAGGGATCAATTCTGACAGCAGAACTTAGGAATGTATCTGCAGTACAGGGTAAAATAGAAAGTATCTAGTGTTAAATAAATCACTAACATCTTGGTTATTCAGAACAAAGACAGGATGTACAATATCTGACTGGTACTAAGAAAGTCCATTTGCTTTTGGAAAAGCATCTCTGAGACAATCATGATCTGGATGATTCAGAATCTCCATAGATAAACCCACATTTGAAGTTTTAGGAGTTCCCTCCACCATGCAGTGATGTAACTACACTTCAGGCACTCAGTAACTAGGCCACATTTACTGTTGTCTACAGTGTCACATGGTCATGTGAATATGCTTTACAACAGTTTTACTGAAAACCATTTACTTCTGTTTTTTTGGCAAAACCATGTCCATAGCAAACCATTGGTTTGTTTAACAACAGCACATTCATTTCATAACCACAGTGATTCACTTTTCAACTGCCGTAAAAAAAACATGATAAAATTGGGCTGATAATGTAACTGACCATTTTCTGACCATCACAAATTATAACTGGGACTACTTGTACTTGTGTCCGTTTCAGCTTAATTTTCTACAAATTGGGATTCTTTGGAAAAATGCTAAGAATCACCAATACTTTGGCTGTTTTTGTATGTCCTTTGAATTTAACTATATTTTTATAAATGTCTATCTAGTGTGATAAACTGTTCAAGTTGGTTCACAATGGTTCACTAGTTAATTGATATTAGTATTAAAATTGATACAAGATTACAATTAATATCATTACTAATTGTTTCAGAGCTTTTCCCCTTTATTTAAAACATTGTATTTGTGCTTTATTTTTCTGACACCACAAATAACATTGAAAAAGATTTACAATTATTTTTGTATGTAGTGTTGTATATTTGAAAATTGTTGCTTGACACAATCTATAAATTTCTACTTTTTTGTTGTTATTGTTTATTTCTTTGTTCCTTTTTTATTTGGTTGTGTTTTTTAATATCTGTTAAAATAAAATTAAAAAGTTCTCAATAGTTTAAGTGTCATTAGTATATTATAGAAAACAAGACAACTTTATCCTATGTATCAGAACAGGATACATGGATACAGGAAGAAATAGAGTCAGTATATAGACCATATCTTTGGTTAAAATGAAGCTTAAATGTGAGTTAATGCTTTTAAGAATCTATGTGTTGCGTAGAGTTGTAAACCTGTGTATTTGTTGTGTTGTGATGTAGCTGTACAGAGTGAAAGAAAGCCTTTTGATGTACAGCGTGAGAAACCAACCAACTGTGCTGCTTCAACAGAAAAAATATATATTAGAAAGGACTTAAGAAGTCCTCTGATAGCAACCCCAACATTTGTTGCTGATAAAGATGGGGCGAGGTAAGTAACAAATGTCTTTAAAGCCCTTTTAGAGTTAAATATTTAAGTTGTGAAAACATTTCAATATTATTCAGAAAGCTATTAAATTAAACAAAAACTAGTTTTATTTCCTTATGATTTGAAACACTATTTTTATTTTAATTATTAATTTTGCCCAACATTAAAACATAGAATAACAAATAATAAGTGAAAGGAACAAAAAACAAAACAGTATGAGAAAGATTTTATTTTCATACATTCTTTTCATTGATTTTAGAACTACTTTCTTGTGTGTATAGGTATGTTATATCTTTGAGGATAAGACCATCCACAGATATGTAGACTGAAAATTTTCGTATCTTATTCTTAAATGGAATTCTCCATGATGGTATACAAGCTATATGCTTCAAGAAAAAAACTCTACTGTATATACTCATAGATAAGCCCATCCAAACTCATTATTTTGGATGTATTTTGGCACCTAACATTCTGGACTTATATGTAAGTATATACAATGAAATATCTAAAGTATAAATCATTAGAGAAAGAGAAACCAGTGTGGGGGTTTGGGGGGGGGTGTTTTTTTTTACAGTGAGAACCATTTAATGAATTGAATCTGGAATATATCTACCTTGTATAAAGGCAGTTAACCTGTGATTTACACACATAGCCAAAACTGATCCGAAGTGTTTAAATAAACAATTAATAATGAAATGGGATTGTATGAATCTTTCCATTGAGGATTTGTATGTGTTTAAAGAGTAGTAATATAAAAAATTTCCTCTCATTAAAAAAAATCATTATACCGTTCACATTTTGAGTCAGAGATGAAGACAAAAGTTATTTAGTATTTATAAAATACATTTATGTATTTAAACAATTTATATATCTGCACATTTCATTGCTACAACTTTGGGTAGCTGACAATAAATTAAAATCAAAACCAGGAGAACAATCCAAACTAATGGGGGGAAATACAGCAACAATTGTATACCATGTGCCAGAGATTCAAATAAATGATTTAATCTTGCATTTGATAGTGAACAAATAAGCAACATATAGACCAATCAGCTGGGCTCATCTAACATTCCAATTCAAATTCATGAGAAAACAACTAGGTCTTTAGGAGGCCAAGAAAATTGGGACCATTTAAATTCTGTACCAGCTGAAGTTTTCAAATACTCTTCAAGGGCAGCCCTCTGTAGAGTGTACAGTACTAGTCCAGTGCAGATTACTAGGGCATGAGTGATGATGAGCAGAGGCCCTTGATCTAGGGATCAAGTGCAACTAATACACAGGACAAAACTGTGAAAAGGTCCTCCTAGCCACAAATATATGTGCTTTACGTAGGCATCATGAGTCCAGGAGGATCCCCACATCATGTATCAGATATATCTGGAGCAATGCAACCCCATCCACCACCAAAGATGGTATATTCCTACAACTGTCAGGACCCAAAACTCAACGCCACTCAAGTCTTGCCAGGGTTGAACTGAAGCCTGTTGTTCCCCATCCAGACTCTTGACAGTCTTGGGCACTGGGATAAGATGTTCATGGCATAATTTAATTCACCAGGGAGATAGATATAATTGGATATCATCAGTGTGCTGATGATACTTCACCCCATAGTGACAGAAGTGATTACCCAGTATCCTCAAGTAGAGCTGAATGGGAACAGAGAGAGCATTGAAGCCTGCAGCACCCCACACAGTAGGGGCCAAGGGCGGAATCTTTCCTATCCAATCACCACCAACTGGAATTGAGCTGCAAAAAGGAGGTGGTCCAGCACAACACTGTACTGAAGGCAGCAGAACAATCAAAAAGGGCAAGCATGGATGCATAGCATTCTTCCTGCTATTGCCAGAGATCATCCAAAAGTGTGACCAGTGCTTTTTTCATCCCTTACCTGTGTCTGAATCCCTACTGAAAGGCATTCAGATGATCCGCTTCATCCGAGGTCCTCTGAAGCTGCTGGCGAAACACTTTTTCAATAATCTTCCCCAAATAGAGGAAGTTAGGTAATGGATGAAAATTGCCCAGTACAGGTAGTTTTGTTTAACAACTGGTCACTTAAGAACTGTTTGGAGTTGCAATGGAGTAAAAAGAAGTTACTTTCAACCCAACCCCTGCCGGTCACATGAATGCATTTTAGGCACTTGGCAGCTGGCTTGCATTAGCCACTGGTTGCAGTTTCATAGTCATGTGACCACAATTTGTAACTTTTGCCATTTTCCAGCAGAAAACAGCAAAAGAACTACCCACTGGTTATGGTAGATTGACCACATGATTTGCTTAATAATCGTCAACATGGTTGTAAAATTGAGTTGGTTGTAAAATATGACCTTTCTTAACAACCACAATTACCACCAAAATTCCAGGCTCAATTTTGATCATAAGTCAAGGACTGCCCGAATCATGAGGTCTTCTTGAGAAGGGGATAAACCAAGACCTCTTTAAGGAGTGTAAAGAAACAAATCCCTCAGTCAGAGAAGAATTAATCATTGCAAGAACCCACTTACACAATGCCCTGAGGGTTGCTTTTAACAAGCCCAGAGGGACATGGCTCTAAGGAGGGTGGGTGTGACTGTGTTCACATCCTAAAGACCTGTCCCTGTTTTGCTAGAATTGTTTTCCTAGTCCTTCTAGCAATATATAATTGTTCAATATAATTTCTGCAAAAATCAAACCCAGAAAGTATTTTGATCAACAATTTCAGAAATCACAAAAATATGGATCGCAATGTTACTGTTAATGATGTAACAATGAAATATTGTAGCCTTTATTAACATAATATTGTTTTCCTTATTTTTATCCTCTTGAACAGATCAGCCAGTCTTCTTGATTCAGGGATGCTTGTAAATATTCAGCAGCCTTTAATACGGGAGGATGGTACAGTGCTACTTGCTACAGATCCCAAGGTAGCCTTCCTTAGATTTAATTGTACAACTCATATTTTCCTGCTTTTTCTAATTGCTGTCTTATTGTATATAAAGAATTTACACTATAGATAATTTCTGCTGAGAAATGCTATTTAATATTCAGATCCTTGACTGATGTCATTTGGGAATTGCAGAATTTCCAAAGCTAAGCAATATGGTCATAAAGCTTGACCACATTGCTTAGCAATGGCAGTCTCTGCTATCCTGGTTGTTGTTAACCAAATCTTATGGCCATTAAGAGAGGCAATTTCCTGCTGGCTCCCTACAACCAACTCAGTAGGGAAGCCAGCATAAAGTTTCAAGTCCCAGGTAGCTATTTAGCAGCCCAGCAGCAGGCAGTAAGGGCGTAGTGAGGCTTGGAAGATTTATGAGAAGGCAAGGGAGGTATGGCAAGACTTGGGAAGAGTGCATAGAGGTGTGCGAGGCTGCAAGCTGAGATTGCACACAAGTTTGGGGAGGGTATACATGGATATGCAAGTGGCTGGTAGAATATAAGTGCAGAGGGACTAGAAGATTTACACCAGAGAATTGCAGCCTTCCCTGTCAGCTTCCCCACTGACTTTCTGGATATGTCAACAGGGAAAGTTGCCAATAATGATCACATTATCATGGAATGCTGCAACTGGTCATTAGTATGACCTATTTGCCAAGATTGCAATCATCTGATTACAAGGGTTCTGGGACAGTCAGAACTCTGAGGACTTGTCATAACCATCATTTGTTCCCCACCATCATAAATTTGAATGGTCTCTGAACAAACGGTTGTAAGTTGAATGCTATTTGCTGAACTATAGAATAGATTATAAAAATGAAAGATAGGTGTGGCTTTATCAACCCCCTGATGTGTATTATATTATTTGGTTGATATTTACATTTTCTAAACCTTTCATTGTAATTTTAATCTTTTCATTTTAATTACTTTTGTATCTGTATTAGGAAACAGGCACATTATATTTAAAGAAACTCAGCCATTTAATGCAGAATGTTATTTTTATTTATTTATTTTTGTAGGCTGAGACAAGCCAAGGTGCTTTGGGAACACTAGCAAATGTTGTAACATCACTTGCAAGCCTTAATGAATCTCTTAATAATGGAGATACTTCAGAAATTCCACAAGAAGACCAATCTGCAAGTGAGATTACTAGGTGTGTGATTCACATTAGAAATTTTTCTAATTGGTCTCTCTGACTATAAAAATATTTTTTCATTGATGAAACTAAAATTCTATTGATAATAGATATTGCCCTGTTTTTAAAATTCATTCTCATATTAGTCATAAGAATCAAGTTAATTGATATTTCTTAACACAGTTGAATATTGAAAAGTAGTTAAGAAGAACAAAATAAAGTGTTTGATTGTATGATTTGTAAAAAATAATTTGCCATTTGGAATTATTTCACTTCTTTTTAAATCATTGACAGCTGATTTTATTATCCTTGTGCAAAATGTATCTGAATTTATGATACATACAAGAGTACTTATAGTATAGTATTATAGTAAAGAATCCTGTTCACATTTGAACCATTCAGTTTCATTTTTTTACACTCCCATTTCATTTATACCCATCAAATAATCAGTAAAGTATGCCTGGAAACCCTGGCAATTTTCCTAGAGCTGCAAATAACTTTCTGTTTGGGGTTTGATGATGTTATTGATTGATGGACAAGATTTCAGTGGTTTTATTTTATTTCTCACTGATAAATGTAATATAAGAACATATATGATGTATACATGATATATTACTCTTATTTGCAGGGCATTTGATACTTTGGCTAAAGCACTTAATACTACAGATGGTGCCACAGCACAGAATCTAGCCGATGGAATGGATCCTGCAGGTGGTGGAAATATTCATGTCATCAGCAGGGATCAGTCCACTCCGATAATTGAAGTTGAAGGACCTCTCCTTACAGATACTCATGTGACATTTAAGGTCTGTCTTGCCTTGATTTGTTTTGGCAGAGCTTATCATTAACTTCTTCCTTGTAAAATGAGTTCTCATAATGTATAAAATCAAATCACATTACATTCTTAACATACTGTTTGAAACAGATCAGTGTTTTCTTATTAAAAGGATAAAATATAACTACCAAATGCGACCATTCTCTAATTTGTTTGAAAAAATGTTCTCTCTCTAGTCTTGCATTTAAAACTTTTCTGATGTTGAACCATTGTATTTAATTATAGTCTTCGACTTACAGCCACAATTGAGCCCAAAAGCTATGTTGCTAAGCGACACATTTGTGAAGTGAATTTTGCCCATTTTATAACCTTTCTTGCAGCAGATGTTAAGTGAATCCCTGCAGTTGTTAAGTTAGTAACTCAGTTGTTAAATGAATCTGGCTTTCCCATTGACTTTGCTTGTCAAAAGGTGATCACATGACCTAGGACACTGCAACCATCATAAATATGAGTCAGTTGCCAAGTGTCTAAATTTTGATCATGTGGACCATTGGGTTGTTGCAATGGTCGTAAGTGTGAAAAATGGTCATAACTAATGTTTTTCAGTGTCCTTGTAATTTCAAACGGTCACTAAATGAACTGTTGTAAGTGAAGGATACCAGTATTCCACATTATCGTTGTAAACTGTGATCCCTAACTACATAGAAGCACTGCGGTTCTTATTTAAAATGCAAATAATTATTTTTCAATAATACGTGGTAAGGGTTTTTTCAACTACCATTAGAATAAAAAACTTTTTTTTTAATTATCAAAAATATTGATGAAACTGTGTGAATGTTTAAAGAGATGTTCATTCAGTATAAAAAGGCTGTGTTTTTTTCGGGTTCTATATATTGATTAATATAGCAGTGATTTTTAATATATGTACTTGTAATAAACTTCATGTTGTTCTCTTACAGTTAACCATGCCTAGCCCAATGCCAGAGTATCTCAATGTGCATTACATTTGTGAGTCTGCATCACGGTTACTTTTTCTTTCCATGCATTGGGCCAGGTCCATTCCTGCTTTTCAAGCACTAGGGTAAGAATGTGCTTTCTTTTTCCATTGATAAATATGCATTGAAAAGAATCCATAATATATAATGATTCTCAAAAATAAAAGTATTTCATTTGCCGTATTAAAGCAAATGCTGTACAGGTGCATTTTGCAGCTCGACTTACAACCACAATTGACCCCAAAATTTCCACTGCTAAGTAAAGCAGTTGTTAAGTGAGTTGTGCCCATTTTATAACCTTTTTTGCCAGAGTTGTTAAGTGAATCACATAGTCAATAGGTGAATCTGGCTTCTCCCATTGACTTTGTTTGTCAGAAGCTCCCTATTAAGGTTGCAAATGACAATCCCAGGTCCCGGAACACTGCAAACATCATAAATACATGCCGGTTACTAAGCACCTGAATAACTGGGGATTTACAAGCGTCATAAATATGCAAACCAGTCATAAGTCACTTTTTTCAGTGTCGTTGTAACATTGAACAATCCCACCAGGGGAAGTGAGTGAAATTTCAAAAGAAATGGCGTTGATGTTTCAAAGCATAAGAGACACCATGGCAAAGAATCACATAAGAGAGAAAAAACCTATTGCCGGGATGGCGAACCTATGGCACGCATGCCACAGGTGGCACACGGAGCCATTTGTCAGGGCATGCAAGGCGTTGCCCTGTAAGCTGACTTTAGCATTTTTAGGCCATTTTTCGCCCTCCCCAGGCTCCAGAGGCTTTATAAGAGCCTGGGGAGGGCGAAAACAGCCTCTCCGCCCCCCGCCCCCCGAAGGCCTTCCGGAGACTTCAGGAGCTTCCCTGAACCCTCCAGAGCGCAAAAAAACACTCCTACGGGCAAACCGGAAGTTCAGGAAGGCTTTCCTGAAGGCTCCGGAGGACTAAAAACGTCCCAACGGACAACCCGGAAGTGACTTCCAGTTTGCTTGTAGGGTGGTTTTTCATTTTATTGGATATATATTTTTATACATACATACATACATACAGCAAAATTTGAGAAGTGCAGCTAGGTGAGCAGTACATTTGCTCTTCAACATTTCATTTAGGAAGGTGTGAATGCGAGAAAGATTGTTGTATGTTTATTTCAGAGAAAACGTATGATAAAGTGTGCACTTTTATATGCAGACAATATGTTGTTTTTTCTATGTTTCTATTCTTTCTGGAAGGGAAGATATCATATGTATCTATAAGATCTGGTCTATACAATTACAACATTTTGTGATAATGCATAATGGTTGTCCATATAGCAGTTATACTCCCATGTTGACATGCAAAAAATAAAGTTTAGCTGCTAATTGCTTAGTCAGAACAAAATACCAGCAGATAAACCTCATATTTTGCATTTTTATATTGGAGGCGTTTTGCTTAAAACTTTCTTAATCAGAACAAAATAACAAATTGCTAACTGTACAAGTAGTCTTTGACTTGCAACTACATTTGGGATTGGGATTTTGGTCACTGATATGGTTGTTAAGCAGATATGACCAGATTTTTGATCACTTGTGTTAAGCAATAAGTGAATTCTGTGGTCATTAAGTGAAAGATACAGATCATTAAATAAATCCAGCTTCCCCTGTTGAATTTGCTTGTTGGAAACCAGCTCCCCAAATCTGGAAGGTTGTAAATTGCAATCACCTGATTCTGGAGATGGTGCAACAGTTGTAACTTTTGAGAACAAGTTCTAAGTCACTTTTTTTTCAGCTCCGTCATAAATTCAAATCACCATTTAATCAATGTTTCTACGTTAAGAATTTCATGTAATTGCGACTTAGGCAGTGTCTTACATGGTAGAGTTTTCCCTTTTTTCCTCTTGTTTCTTGTTTAGGCCATGATTGTAATAAAGTCTGTCTATTAAAAAGATATACAATAGTTTTGGTACTATGCGTTGTATTTTGAATAGCTCAAAGGTAGGCAGTCCATGATCTAATAGAATATATATTTAGCTCAGGGATGAACTGTTGAGTCCTTGGTGCTCTCTGAGCTTCCCACCTGACTATGTAATATCTTCAGTGCTAAAAGGATATGGAATTTGCACTCAGTTTATATATGCTTCTTGTCAATGTTAGTAGGGGTATTGTTTTCTTCTTGGAAATTCCTTGATTAGACTATTGTTTACTGCTTGATTGTTTGTCTGTTGTTAATTGTAATGTTAATTCCTTATATGAATCTTGACTGCTAGAGAAGAGGTGTTCTAGGGTTTTTATTTCCTTTTTAGCTTTTTTTATTGTTTCCTAGGAAGCTTGGTATTCATACAAGTCTGCTATCAACAGGCCCATAGAGATAAACAACATTTGCACAACATTCAAAAGAGACTATAGGAACTTCCAACTCAGACAAATAACCAAGCAGTAAACAACAACCTAATCAAGAAACTACCAAGGAAAAAAATCCCACCTACACTGACAGGGCAAGCTACAGTATATAAGCCAAGAGCAAACCCCACTCCCTTCTAGCAGTAAAGATGTTACATCTGCAACCAAACAACCAAGGTCAGAGAGCAGAAACAACTCCACAGTGTTGGATGTAATTTAAGACAACCCTTGAAATTGGTTCATATCTGTGGATTTGTTTTTTTATTTTATGTTTATTTTTAAAGAGTGGTGCAGTGGTTAGAGTGCAGTACTGCAAGCCACTTCTGCTGACTATTGGCTGCCTGCAATTTGGCAGTTCAAATCTCACCAGGCTCAAGGTTGACTCAGTCTTCCATCCTTCCGAGGTGGGTAAAATGAGGACCCAGATTGTTGGGAGCAATATGCTGACTCTGTAAACCGCTTAGAGAGGGCTCTAAAAGCACTGTGAAGCCATAAATAAGTCTAAGTGCTATTGCTTCGGGGAGAGGGGACGGTCTATAAATTCAATAAATTCAAATTCAAAATTCCCCTACTGTGTTATCTCATTCATTGATAAAATATCAAAACTAGGCCAGAAATAAAATAGTGAAACTAAGTATTTCTGCTCAATTTTGGCTTTAGCCTCATTTGTTTGTTTCAGTCCTGCCCATCATGCAACCCCCAATAGGATTGCCCTCAGGGATTGCAACTCTTAGCAGGAAGACAAAAAAAGATGTTGTCTATCCCTGGCAAATATTATGGATTAACCCAACTAATGCTGATAATTACATGAATGATTTAGCAATCTTTGGGACCTATAATGCATTTTGACTGAAAACAGTCTAGGTCTAGAAAACACAGTAGGAAGAAAGAATTAAGCTCAGTTAGCTTTATTGAGCAAGCAGAATTAGGGTCTTACTCTTCGTCCTTTTTGTATCTATAGGGATATTTTGCTGCCACTTAAAGCTGAAGCCCTGAATATTTAGAATACTCAAACTATTGTTTTAGAGTAATTCAGTAGTATTTTAGGTAATATCCTTCTTCATTTGATAATATAGTTTTAGGAGGTGTATTTTGTAAACCAATGACAATTATATGTTTAACAAATATTCCACTATACTAGTGTATTGAGTCTTTTAAAAGTTGGGGGTCTTGGTTTATTTTTTTGTTATTTATTAATTGTTTTCAATATTGTATAGCCTTTATCTCTTAATTATCTTTTGCATTTTGATACTTTTTTTGTAATGTGCTTATAATTTAAAAAATAGATTAATTAAAAGTTCATTATAAATAACTTTTGGACATCTGTTGGCAACTGTGTCACACGATGATCTTTTCAGTGCTAAACATCAGAAAACATATGTCCCAATTCTCACAACATTCCAAATTTATTAGATTTTTGCAGTCTTATCCCTGAGATCTTTATATACAAGAAAATTACCCCGAGCCTTACCAGTTGTTTTTATAACTCATAGGCAAGACTGTAATACAAGCCTTGTGCGTGCCTGTTGGAATGAGCTCTTTACTCTAGGCCTAGCCCAGTGTGCACAGGTGATGAGCTTGTCAACCATCTTAGCAGCAATTGTCAACCATTTGCAGAACAGCATACAGGAAGGTATGTATTATTTTTAAAGGCTCTAATTGTTATAAATTCAAGGTTTTATAATTGTATGTATCACTTGTACATAAAATATTTTCTGTTAATAATTCTGTTAATCATAATGTTGCATTTCCTTCTTTGAGTATACATATATTGAGATCAGTTGTCTTCAAAGGACTGGTCCCATTCTTGGCAGAGGGATGGGCAATCATATTCTATTAGAATATAATACAAGAATAATTCACTAAACTGTATGCCTCCCAGTGAAATTTCAGTAAAATCAATAAAGCATGGTAAGTGTGACAGACCAAATAGCATGAACCGAAGGGTCTCTCTCTCTCTCTCTCTCTCTCTCTCTCTCTCTCACACACACACACACACACACACACACACACACACCAAAGACCTGGATAAAGAGCCATGTTTTCACCCAACTTCTCAACAAGAACAGAGTGGGAGCCATCTGGCTCTTTGGAGATTCCTCTTTCCTCAGAATTTATTCACTGGAAATAGAGAATTGGGGTACAGTAGTTTGACAGCAATAGAAACAGGATTTGTTCAATATTCCCTATTTTATTCTCCTCTCATATCATGACTAATAAAAATCCTACATGCTAAAACTGTAATGCTATATTATTATTTAACTGCAGTGTATCATTTTTTCTTTTATAAAAAATATGGTGGGGGTCTATTTCTGGCTAATGTACTTTGCTGTTTCGGGTGACCCGCTCTCTTCTATCACAGAGGCCGCGGGAAGCCCCTCTGCAGGGCAGGGCAGAGGAATTTGGGGAATATCCGCAGGATAAAATCGCTCAGATCCGGAGGGAATGGATCTCCCTCAGTGATCCAGGGGAGACGTCCGAGGCCAGTCTTGAGAGACCATTCTGGGAGGAGTTTGACTCTATTGCCTCCGATGATTTGGACAGGTTGCGTGGGCGACTGCGAGCCACCACATGTTTATTGGACCCATGTCCCTCCTGGCTTGTACTGGCATCCTGGGAGGTTACACGAGGCTGGCTCCTGGGAATGGTGAACGCTTCGTTGAGTGAGGGGTTCCTACCAGCCGCCTTGAAAGAGGCAGTTGTGAGGCCCTTACTCAAGAAGCCTTCGCTGGACCCAACTGAGCTAGCTAATTATCGTCCGGTCTCCAACCTTCCCTTTTTAGCGAAGGTTGTAGAGAGTGTGGTGGCTACGCAGTTCCCACGCCACCTGGAGGAAACTGACTATCTAGACCCGCGCCAGTCCGGTTTCCGACCCGGGCACAGCACGGAGACGGCCTTGGTCGCGTTGGTTGATGATCTCTGGAGAGCCAAGGATAGGGGTTGTTCCTCTATCCTGGTTCTGTTAGACCTCTCAGCGGCTTTCGATACCATCGACCATGGTATCCTATTGCGCCGGCTGGAGGGACTGGGAGTAAGGGGCACCGTTTTACGGTGGTTCTGCTCCTACCTCTCCGACCGGACGCAATGTGTGTTGGCAGGGGAGCAACGGTCGACCCTGAGGCCACTCACTTGTGGGGTGCCACAGGGGTCAGTCCTCTCACCTCTCCTGTTCAACACATATATGAAACCGCTGGGTGAGATCATCCGTGGCTTTGGGGTGGGATACCATCTGTACGCTGACGATACTCAGCTGTACATTTCCACCCCGAACCACCCCAACGAGGCCGTTGATGTGATGTCCCGGTGTCTGGAAGCCGTACGGGTCTGGATGGGAGACAACAGACTTAAACTCAACCCCTCCAAGACGGAGTGGCTGTGGCTACCGGCCTCTCGGTTCAATCAGCTGACTCCATCGCTGGCCATTGGGGGCGACCAACTGGCCCCCGTGGAACGGGCGCGCAACTTGGGCGTCCTCCTAGATGCCCAGCTGTCTATGGATGACCATGTGGCAGCCGTGGCAAGGGGGGCATTCCACCAGGTTCGCCTGGTGCGCCAATTGCGCCCCCTATTGGACTGGGATGCCCTCCGCACAGTCACTCATGCGCTGGTGACGTCTCGTCTGGATTACTGTAATGCTCTTTACATGGGGCTTCCCTTGAGATGCACCCGAGGACTGCAGTTGGTCCAGAACGCGGCCGCGCGGGCAGTGATGGGGAGTACGAGGTACTCCCATGTGACACCTCTCCCGCGCGAGCTGCACTGGCTCCCTGTAGTCTTTTGGGTGCGTTTCAAGGTGTTGATCACTATCTTTAAAGCGCTCCATGGCATAGGACCTAGCTACTTGTGGGATCGTATCCTGCCCCATACATCCCTGTGACCAATTCGCTCTCACAGGGAGGGACTTCTCTGGGTGCCGTCCACCAAGTAATGCCAGAGGGCGGCGCCGAGGGGCAGGGCCTTCTCTGTGATGGGCCCAGCCCTCTGGAATGACCTCCCCCCCGACATTAGGACAGCAACCGATCTCCGCTCCTTCCGCACGAAACTCAAGACCCACCTGTTCCAACTAGCCGTCCTGGCCTGAATTATAGCTATCTTCTAATCCCTCTGGATAAAATTTTAAATTAAGTTTGACTCTGGGTATTTTAAATTGTTTTTAACTGCATTTTGCTGTTTTTAATTAATTGATTATTTATTTATTATGTGTTGTACATTGCTTTTTATATCTCCTCCTTGTTATTTATTTGTTATGTAATAAATTGTACGCCGCCCCGAGTCCCTTGGTGGAGAGGGTGCGGCATATAAATTAGATTAATAAATAATAAGAAAGAAAGAAAGAATAAAAATAGTTACTTTGATTTAATCTGTTAAATCCTTTCAAACTTAATTATAATAGACAGGTTCCGCCCCGCCCCCACCACCACCACCAGGCCCTCAAAAACAACACTACTGATGTAGTTCCTCTGATCAAGGAAAGAGGCAGGATATTCAGATGCCATGGAGAGGTAGGAGCCCTACGTTTGATTAAATGTAGGGCTCTTAAATTTTCCATCATCCAAACTGAAGGGTATTCAAAACAGATTTTTTTATATGGAAACAAAAATAGTAGAACTATTGTCCTTATTGAAAATAGAGAGAAGCTGTTTTAACTAATTGTGGTGTAGTTAGTTTTATTTTAATGATAGCTTTTTATCAGCAGGAGTAGAATACAATAATTAAAATAATAGTTCTCTTGCCTTTTGTAGAAATTAAAGCCTGAAAAAATAAGCAGTGTTATTATTATTACTTCCTAATTAAGAGAAATGAATGTTTTACATTCTGCTGTTTGCAGAATACTTAATTTGTAAACAATAGGGATTTCTAAAATACAGGGACTGAAAAGACATGCAGAATAATAAGGCACAGGTAAAATATTTTAAACATGTTAGACAGCTTTTTCAGTCGCAGAAGCTACATGTATGCCAGATAGGCCCACTGCCACAAATATTCTGTCTCTTTCTCACTTGTTGATGTGCACCATCACGGAATCAAAGAAGACAGGAAAATACTTTATCTTCATCTTTCCTTCCTGCAATATTCCTAGAGGTGTCTGTTTCTATTTTGCTTTGAAGTATAGAATTATAGATTATGTTCCGCTTTACTACCAGTTTTTTTTTTTGGGGGGGGGGATAATAAATAGGATTTTCAGAAGTTCCATGAAAATGTTAAAATACATTTGAAGACCGGATTGGCCACATAGGATATATGAAAATGCAAGTATCACAGAACAGAAGAACAAGAGAAAAACATTTCATAGTGGTATTAATGTGTCTTATAATAGAGAAATATCAAAGATCTTAAATTTACAGAAGTTAAGTTTTACTTTTCAAATCATTTTAAAGAAGAATTGAAAGGGCAATTTCTCAGCAATGGAGTGAAACACACACACGCACAGAGAGAGAAAGAGAATAAGTCTGTTTTATGGATGAAAAGATCAAAATTAGAAGAATTAAGGCCTTCCTGAGTAATTCTCGTTCACTTTTCCTGTGCTGTGAATGTTGGCTGAATATAATTCCCATGCCAGTCCAAGAGACAGATAATTTATTGTCACTGTTATTGTCAGATCTGTCTTTTCTAAGTCATTGTCTCTTAGATAAGAGACATAACAACTTGCTTCTTGCTTTATAGAAGTCTAATTTTCCTCTGAGTTGTCTCTGATTTCAGTACCATCCTGCACATCTTGTGATGACCCAGGATGTGGCACAAAAGCAACGCAACCAGAGAACAGGTCCAACTCCCCTTTATTGGTCCAACTATGCCCCTAAATGTTCCCACACTCGCTACAAGTCCTGGAGCAAAGCACCCGCACAACCTTCAGAAGCCTTTGGCTACAAGTAGTCCAGTAAGCCAGGTTAACCAAACAGCAACCAGGGCCAGCAGTCCAATAAGCCAGGTTAGCTAAAGAGTAACCAGAGCAAGAAGTTCAATGAAGCAGGCAAACTGGCAAGCCCCACAAGACAGTACAGCAATCTCGAGGCTTTGGTAAGCCTCATTAGGGGTGTTACTTGGAACCTTGACAAAGGGCACATGAGGCTCCACAGATTCCACGCTTGTTCCCGACAAATGCCCTTCCCACCGGCACCTCCTTACATCTTAGTCCCCGGGTGTGCCTTGTGAAAGGGGGTGGGACATTCTCCTCCCTTGTGGCTGGTTCAATCTGCATCTCCATCTCTCTTCCCTGCTTGCTCTCGGATCAGGAATGGATAGTCCTTGCTTTTCTCCTGAGCTGTCCCTGTCTGCAGGCCTTACTAATTCAGAAAAACCTTGACTCTGCCCTTCCCCAGTTTCTTCCAAGGCCAATGAAGCTTGCCTCTCCATCTTTGTCAGTTCTTGTTCCAGTTCACCTTCCCCCATAGATTCAGACTACCACGAGGACATGACACATCTTTTCTGCACAAGCACATACCACCAATCTGAAGTGCTTCAGAAAGGAAATTAGTACCTATTACATTATATTTATACATGTACACACACTATAAGGTCAGCATAGAAAATGCTCCAAATTCCTTGTACAATCTTACTAATGTGGACTGGAACACTTTTACTAATCTCTTTTTAGAAAACACTTAGAGAAGGGTGCTTTGGCAAGTGTTCCAACTTTATTCCTTACTAAATATTGATGAGCTAGCCCTTCAAGGCCTAGTTTGAATTAATAGTGCAGATTTATTGAATTTTATTTTTATACATCCATTTCTTACCTTCCCCAGTCTCTTGTTCACTGAAATTGAAAAACTGGTTTGACCCATAAAGTATAGGATCAGCTGTGCCCATCTTAATCAATCAAATACAGATGTTTGAAAGTGTAGGGCAATGAAATTATTTCAGCAGCACTTTGCTTTCCACAAAAGGGCTTAATTCTTTCTAGTCTGCTCAATTCTTCTCTGACTAAAAGATATCTCATGGCAATTCCAACTTCTCCTATTTGATCATTATTAGACACTGTATCTTTCTCTATAGCTTTTGGTTTACTTTCAGTTTTATTTCTATACCAACTCCTTTGTTTTACCCTTGTCTACTGCTTGACTTTTCTTCATTGCATTCTTAACAAAAGGGTAAGTCTCTGCTTCTGCTTTGTTCACTACAATTGAGAATTATAGGTATGTGTAATTCAAACTATGGAGCAGAAAGAGGTGGTTAAGCTGCTAATTCCATTTGAAAAAGCAAGGTTTTTTTTCTCAAATTCCACAAAGGAAATGTAATATGTGAAACTGCTATCTAAATGATTATGCCCTCAAGGAGGTTTACTTTTGATGGATTTCCAAACCTTTTAAGAGAATATATAATCTTTATTTCTAGATAAACTTTCTGGAGATCGAATAAAGCAAGTGATGGAGCATATTTGGAAACTCCAGGAGTTTTGTAACAGTATGGCTAAACTTGATATTGATGGATATGAATATGCTTATCTTAAAGCTATAGTCCTCTTTAGTCCTGGTAAGCATTTAATGATTATTTTATTTCAGCGTGTGTCTTTAATGCTGTTTAGATGCTTTAATACTCTGACACTAGCTAAAACAGTAAAGAAATTGGCAGCACGTTTTAATACCTTTAATTTGGGATTAAAATGTTTACTTTGACCTTTTAACTATTCACTTCAGTGAGACTTACTGCTTAAATGTGATACTTAAATTTGATATATTAGTGAAACACTTTCTTAAGAGTCATATCTCAAGTGCTTCCTTTTATTGTTCTTTAAATGATTTGGCAAGCAGCTTCTGTGATTAGAGCAAAATATGGAAGACCTGTGAATAATATTTTCCAATTGCAGTACCAAATAGAATGTCATAATAAAGAGGATTGTAGTAGATGATCAGGCTGAACTTGAGGGAGGGGTCAAATGCATCATCAGTCTCTTTGCACCCACAAGAGATCTAATAGCCAATTTCCTATCATTAGTAGTTCAGATTCTTGAAGAACGCTTAAGCTTGCAATAAACCCTTATATATTTTTGAACTGCCTGAGTTTCCTGATTTCTACATTTGGATATAATTTTCAGGTTCCTACATTTAGCTTCCTATGCTAGAGAACATCTTATATTAGTTGGCCCCATTATTGATTTCAGCCTATCTGGGATTTAGAGACACTTGTTTGTAAGACTTTGCCTGTCAAAGAATAGTCAATATAGCCATAAACTGCTACAAAGTGGCTTAAAAGATGCTTTGTCTTAACTTTTTTAAAATAAAACTATCACTCCCAAATGGTGGGAAAAGCAAAGGTCTACTACTACTCACTGCTTTCCAATAAGCAGTGAGAAAGCCAAAGGTAAATAGGATTCCCTAGCCCCCCAAAATGACAAATAATTATTAAATAATTAATTAAGTCTCAAAAAAAACACAATTGTTCTCTGTAAATCTGGCTCAAGATAAAGATTCTCTTGAGTTATACATGATTTGTATCGTAGAACAACAAACTAGCATTTAAATGTTTCTATACATTCTTAACTAGATTCAAAAACTTTCTTAAGTTGTAATTGAGCTACTATATACTGTAATAGATAATTACACTAAAATTGTTTTCTTTGACAAATGATAATATATGGTCAACAAGAGTGGATCCTGAAGGATTGAAATGATCTGCTAGTTACAAAATGTTGTAATTTATGATTTGTATATTTTTTGCGTAGACCATATGTGCTAGCTGGAGGGAAAAATTGTTGGTAGATGATGGAATATATTATCTTTGGAAATTTTGGAATAAAGGATTTTTAAAAAAAATTGTACTACGGTATATTTTTCAGTAAAAAATATACAAACAATTAAATAATGTATTTAATTTTAATAGATCACCCTGGTCTTACAAGTTCCAGCCAAATCGAGAAATTCCAGGAGAAAGCTCAAATGGAGTTGCAAGACTATATTCAAAAATCTTATCCAGAAGATACTTACCGGTATTGTAATATTTTGTGGTTGTTTGTTTAATTCTAAAGATGTTTATTTACTTTGTTCAATTCTAAAGGTTTTGTTTACTTGCTTTCATGTGATCTTTGTTTTCAGTTCCTAGATAATTTTAGAAATAGAAATCATATCCATCTCAGCTTGCCACCACAACAACCCATGATGGAAATTCTGGTCTCAATTGTGGTCGCAAGTTGAGGACTTTTTGTACATAGTTAATCAACTTAATATATTATTCTTTTTAGTGTTAGAGGGCCCTATGATGCACTAGGTCATCCTTTAAGAGTAAGGTAGTGCAATTCGATGTGACCAGAATCTACATTAAATTTCAGGGTGAGCATTTTTTTTACCCCAATGCTGGTGTAAAAAGCATTAAAGCATCAGGCTAAAAACTGGGAGATTGAGTTCTAGTCCTGCTCTAGGCACAAAATCAGCAGTGGCAAAGGAATTTCAGCAATAAATCAATGTTTACTTAACCTAACAGGAGTGTTACGGTGGCCTAGAGGAGGCTATGAGTTCAATCTAGGTAATGGCAGATATTTCTCTCTCTGGATGCAAAGAGAAAATATCTGCTGTAAATTCCACATAGGCATCAAAAGAGCATCTGACCAGTAATCTCTCAGCTCCATTCAGTCGTTTCGACTCCACCCTCATACAAGGAATTACAGGGTCATTAAAAGAAAAAAATTACTTACCTAAACAGTTAAACAGAGTGGCCATGGGCAGGCAAAAAGTAATGGGAACAGGAGTGACCTCTGAGTTCTTGTCATTTTCTCCACTGACTGCTTGTGGTAAGCTGGCAGGGAACATTGCAAATCACAAACTCGTGACTGCGGGGATACTGCATTGGCCACAGGGGTCTGAACATGGTAAAAAAATTCAATTCTACAGGAATAATGAGTCCTGTATGTTTTTAATGCATTATTTAAATTAGTAGATTTTAAGATACCTTGATTCAGAAATTGTGACAGTATAATATACCATTTGGATTAACTCAGTGGTTCTCAAATAGTGGGGTGCGCCCCCCAGGGGGGGCGCGAGGCTCCGTAAAGGGGGGCGCGAAGGCTCCCTTTCCATCTGGGTGCAACGGCGGCGGCGAAGGCAACAACGGCGGCGGCGGCGAAGGCGGCGGACTGGAGTTTCCCGCCAAGGTTGCCTGTCCGACCAGCCCCCGCTGGCTCCTGGCTGAGGGAGGAGCTGCCGCTCCGCCTTCTCCGAGCGGTATCCATGCCCTGCAACTGGCCGCGAGGGGAAGCGGAAGCGTCTTTTGAAAATCTCCAGGAAGCACAAAAAATGGGTGAAAATTGCAGGTTTTGGCCAAAAAACGGGCCATTTTTGCCCATTTGTTTCCAGTAGAATGCTTCTGGGGTGGGGGAGGTGAAAAATGGGGTGCACAGATGCCCCAGGAGGCACAAAAAATGGGCCCCTTTTCACCCCCCCCACCTTCAGAAGATGATAGAGAAAGAGAGAGCTAGTGAGAGGGAGGGAGGGAGAAGTGAGACAGAAAGAGATAGACAGAGAGAGAGAGAGAGAGACAGAGAGAGACAGAGAAAGACAGAGAGAGAGAAGAGAGACAGAAAGAGAGAGTGAGACACAGAGACAGAGAGAGAGAGACAGTAAGAGACAGAGAGAGTGAGAGAGAGACAGAGAAAGACAGAGAGAGAGAAAGAGAGAGGGAGACAGAAAGACAGACAGAAATAGAAGGAGAGACAGAAAGAGAAAGGGAGAGGGAGAGAGACGAGGGAGAGAGAGAGACAGAAGGAGAGACCACTTGGACTGTCTTTGCATCTGGGATGCGTGGGTCTTTCCCACTGAGACGAGCAGGTGTTGTTTCTAGAAATCACTGCGTGCAGGAAATATATGTGTGTGTTGTGTGTGTATACATGCACATACAAGTGTCATTTCTTCAGTGTTATCACAGAAGTGAGTACACCCCTTAACATTTTGTAAATATTTAAGTATACTTAAACATTTACAAAATGTTAAGGGGTGTACTCACTTCTGTGATACTCTATATATAAATATATGTATGTATATGTTCTAGCTGTGCTCCTTTAAATCTATTTACAGTCGCGCGGGGGGCGCGAAATGTTTTCTTCTTCCTGGGGGGGCATGACAGAAAATAATTGAGAAGCACTGGATTAACTCAATAAACAGATGAACACAATGATAGTTTTATTATACTCTAGCAATCTTCTAGAATGTGCATAAAACAGTATTTTGAATTATAATTTGTTGCCATATAAACTAGGGTAGGCATAATAGTTATTACTATTATTTTATGATACTAACGATATGTACTACTTTAATAACTAGTATTAATATTACTTGATTTATTGATTATGTTTGAACTGAATTTTACTGTAGTTTTATTTTATTTGTAGTATAAAGGAATGTGAATCAGTTGTTTGCTAGCACATAAAAATATTTAATAAATAAACATTCAAGTGTGGTAATTGGAAGCCTCTTCCTCTAAGGGACCATGTAAAAGAAAGTTTGGAGGAGCCCCTTATTGTGCAACCAATCAAAATAGATATTGAGGACCATGTGCCTTGCAGCTTAGGGTGTTTATCAGATTTGGTTCAAGTGATGTACCTCTGAGAAACACATTGAATCTGAGCCATCCTGAGGCTTTCTCATGAATCAGAATTTTGACGGATTCCGAGATACACAAGTCATGTAATAAGTATATTTCTTCCCAAACTCTTCATGAAGTCATACTCCAGGTTAAAAGGATGAGAGTTTGTAGTTTTGTAACACTTTAGCTTCTAGCCATAGTGAATGATAATTTTGATGAATTAAATAGCCAAAGTATAGATGTTTAAGCATCACAGCATTGAGTTAAATTGAGTTACATTTTTACATGTACCACTGACTTTCTTATTTCAGGCTAGCTCGAGTTCTAGTTCGCCTGCCAGCTCTTAGACTGATGAGTTCCAGCATTACGGAAGAACTCTTTTTTACTGGCCTCATTGGAAATGTTCCCATTGACAGCATCATCCCCTACATCCTGAAGATGGAAACAGCAGAGTACAATGGTCAAATAACAGGATCGTCTTCTTAGAAGGAATCAGCTCATCCTGGTGGACCTGAATGCTAATTTACTGATTTCTTGGGATAAGGTGTACAAAATGTTTTCAACACTTTTCATTTTCTTGTTAACAATTCTTTTTTTCAAAAGCAAGATTTTAAAAAAACCTACAGTACTTTTTTCTAGGACCTGTTTCTGCCAGAACAAATATTTGAATTTCTTTTCCTGAAAGGCTACAGTGAATTGATAAATATATCTTTAATATGTCTTTTTATTTAAGCATTATTGATGAGTACACTATAGCTTCTCTTATGACAGAATGCACATTGAAAAGAAGTAAATTCAGAACTTTTGCTTGGATTCAAAAGGCTCCAAGATGTCTTCTGCAAAGGGACTCCTCTCCCCCCCCAATCACAGCCCTTGTTCTCTCCCCCTCTCCTAAAATAAAATCCCACTCCAGGACAGCATGAAGCATAAGATGCTAGCTTGTTGGAGAGAAAAAAAAATGTTTACAACATTCTTTTGAGCAAACAGAGGGCTTTGCTGGAAATGTGCTTTGAATTCAGTCTATATTGTGTGCATACATGCTCACTCACATGCATGCAGATAATTTAAAATTAGCAAGATATAGGAATGGTCAGCACTTCCAAAGAATGTTTTATGAAAGTAAGACATTACCTTCATAATCCTGATTCCTTGAATAGGGTAAATGAATAGCATTTTAATTACAGGTGCACACTAATGATTTCTATGAAAACTTACAGCCATGGCAGACAATCATTTATGCTACAAAAAATTTAATTGCATTTGTTTATTAATAACACCATTCTTTTAAGGATGTTTGAATTAAATTCTGCTAAATGAATAGAAATGTTTATAGCATAGGAAAAGCATAATGTTTATGGCTCAACGGTAAACTTGATAGTCTCTATAGAAGTTATTTACACCCAAAATAGCACACTACTTATAGTGAGGCACTTCTGAGAATTTTAAGATGCTTTATGCTTGTTTGCCAATAGTTAAAAAAAAAAAACTGGGAAACATCCATCAGTTTAAGTAAGAATGACATGCCTTTTATAGATAGATCAACTTAAAAAACCAATTTCATACTCATTCCTTCTGAGAATGACTCATTGCTTCTGGGAAGACTGACTTTGGCACAGTTTTGAGATCACTAAATTAGTGAGGAATCTATTGACTATTGAGATGTTGCTTCTCTCTGGCAAAGGAGTCCTGCAATCAGTTTGGAGCACTCCAGAAACAAAGTGGTTCAACGTTCCTAATGATCTGCCAAAGCAATCTTAGAAAGGCAGGATGAAAGCAAGAAGGAACTGTAATAGCAGCAGTGAAAGAGAATACACATAGACTAACTTCTGGGCCTTTGGTATGTGTTTGGCGATGTGGCAAAGGGTTCAGCTACAACAGATCCTGGATTTTGCCTAGCCTCACCTCATCAGAGAATGGTATGACATCATAGCGGGGAAGCTTCTTATAGTTCCTGCAATAGTATTCCATAGAACCATAAAGTTGTATCCTAAGAATTCAGATTCTGATTCATTCATTTTCTCAGCCTGCAATCCAACTTAGGTTCTGAAACATGCCATAATTTCTATAGAAATGATGTCCATAGTATATAAAATAGAATAGCCATGTATTTATTTATATTATGTTGTATCTGTTTTCCCAATATTGTATATGTTCTGGAATTATTAAGAATCTGATAAGAAACCACCTGAAGCCATGGTACTAAAAATGCCATGTACAATGATCTGTCAAAATATTAAGGCTGGCCAATTCTACTCATATCCAGCACTGCTTTTAATATTATATTGTACAATACTTCTGTATTTCAAATCATAGTTGTAATTTTTATTTCATACATGATACATGTATCACTTTTTCAAATTGACTTTTATATGAAAACATATTTCAACAAGTATGTCATTTATACTCATTGTTAAGTATGTGGGTGGTTTCAGTGAGCATTTTAGTAGAGGCATTTTATAACAAGTATTTTATAGATGTTAATAGATGCAGGTACCAATTAAGACTAAGAAAGGTTAGTACAATTTAATAGATGAACAGAGAAATATATTACATAAATAATGTAGTCTTACAGGTCCCTTTCCTCAGAAAATATCACTGAACTCAGTGGTGCTTACTTCCAATATGTGTTTATATTGAATAATTATAATTCATTCAACAAATTCCTAGGTATAGTCAAAATATTTTATATTTACCATTCTTTCATTAACTTCAACTTAATTCATAAAACACTGTTACACAGAAGCTGAATTAGTATACTCCCTAATTTTGCTTAAATAGGAGCTTAATATAATTTACACTGGAAATACATTCAATAGGACTATGACTATAGATGCATTGGGAATGCACATAGCTGTATGTGTTATATAATGTGTGTAATACTATTTATTTAAAGTAGCAAGATCAGTTGGAAATAGAATTGAGTCTGTCCTGGATCATAGATCATAAAACTTAAAACTAATTACAGGCCAAATTTATAAAGGTAAAAAAATGGATGAGGAAATATTAAATAACTGAAATTATGTTTTAGCTCAATTTTTATGATACTTGCAGAACAAATTATGTACACTATTTTTTATTGTGATGATTTATAACACTAATATATATTAATAGATATTATTTTACATGCAGCACTAATTGATATGGTGACACACATATTTTTAAAACTATTAGAGTATATATAATATTTAATTATGCATATCTAATAAAAATATATGCAATTTGAATAATATAAAAATAGTAGTTTTGAAAATAATTCAATGCAAAAAGAAGTAATTTGCTAAATTCTGAATCCCCACAAGCCATTAATCAGATATTAATTTCATTCTCTTGTATTAAGTTGAACAAAACTAGTTTACGTCATTTATTTTACTGATCTAGAGTTGGGCCAAACCAAAATACATTTTAAACAGCACTATTTTAATTGCATTGAGATGCAATATTTCAACTATTTGCATTCATTATATATTTACTTGTCATTTCACCTAGCTGGTGTATTATAAAAATGTTTCTGCAGTTATTCATTATCATAGCAGAGATACGTAGTAGATCGCACTACTACGGAAGGAATTATTTTTATATTTGTTTTTCACTGCAACCAAGACACCCAATTTTGGGGGGGATGTAATAATAAACTATTTCAATCCTTTTAAACTTTTGGTTTTTTATAAGAGCTCTGGAAACTGTTCCAAGCATCTAGAATTTATACTTCCAATTTTCAAGGAAAGAAGGGCATCAGAAAAAGGACATGCAGTACAGGCCTTCCTTCATCTTGTGCAACCTGTTGGAATATGTTTTCTGAGCATAATTTTTTTTAAAGTGTAAGCATTACTCTTGCTTATGTGCACACTGAAACTCTCAGTGTGCTTGGAAGATTTCTGCTTTTGTTTTTCCAGTATGGTACAATAAACTATTGATTTGGGCGCTTGTAGAAAGAAACATGACTGCATTGAGAAACTAGCACTCAGACAGAAAACAAAAAAATAGTCTTTTGTTTCTCTACATTAGAATCCATTAGGTTCTATCCAGTATCACATAATAAAAGTTGCTCTGCCTCTCTTCTATTTGCATTTTCCAAATCTGCTCTAAAGTTTTGCTAATCTACACCAGACTTGCAGAGCTACTTTGAGTAGAATGAATGCTCAGTGGGTAATTATCCTTGGGTCATATGCCTGTTATCAGTGAAAGCAATGGAGGTTTGCCTACTTGGGGTCATATAATCCTGACCCTTTGTAATTAGATCTTAAAATAATAAAGGATGTTTTATCACAAAGTCATAGCACTTTTAAAAATTGTCATTAAGTAAAAACTTTTAATATGTATTTTTTTGAAGATGGACATTTGAGATGATTACTGTTACCAAGCACACTTATTTGAAGGCAAATTCTCTCAGATTACTGGAATTTAAATATCCATGTTGAGGATCTGCATTTAAAAGATGTCCTGAATGGACAGTCGGTTGATAAATTGGACTTACGAATTTTAATTTATTTCAATGGAATTGAACATGCATGACAATAAGATTAAAAACTCCTTGTTACGGGAGAACTATTATGGCAACTGACAAACCATTAAATAATACAATTTCCTTGAAGATTTAATTAAATAAAATTGTAATTAAATATACGTAAAATGAATTAAATAAAAGTAAAAATTTTAATTTTTAAGTATGTGTCCATCGGTGGGTTTTATCATCAAAAATAATTAGATATGTCATTTAGCATTCAGTTCAAATATGCCATATAACAGTAAAAGTTTTTTTTTAAAAAAAAAATCATAGGACTTGACCAAGCTTTTAAGCACGATCAAAATAGTGCTTTGGATGCTGGCCATATTTATTTGTTTGTATGTTTATGTGTTAGTTTCTTACTTTGTTCAGTACCTGTACAGTGTAATATAAAATGTTTATGTATGTATGTAAAATTATGTACAGCCATACTCACATATACCAAATTTCTATATGTTAAAAAAAAAGATTTATAATTGTATTGCAAAGCTTGAGCTTCCTACATTTTATATTTTGTTCAAAGCTTGATAAGCATATGCCTCCCTCTCCTTTTTCTCAGCAGGGTGGACTATTGTTTTTAAATCTAGGATATAATTGCACTTTGTCTTAAAAAATGAAAGAAACTATCTAATAGTTCCAATTTTATTTGTTAATATTCAGAAGCCCAGCTGAAATTATAGGGATTGTGCAGTGATGGTGGTGGTGAACTGTGGACCATAAACCCTTCTGTATATTCTCAATGCCTGCAAAAGAGGCTTTTTGTATTTTTCCTGAGCTTTTCTTTTGTATAGTCGTCCTTTTCAGCATATACATTTGATCATTGTGTATTTTAATGTTATCAGTACATCCCTTCCAAGTTGCTGATTAAAATGAACAAGGCTGTCACAACAAAATGAATCTAATTTTATATTGTTAGCTGTCTTATTTAATGAGCATAAGGCAAAGCATAAGGCATGAGTGTCACTAACTGATTCAGATATGATATCTTCAAAGTAATACTTTTCTTTCTTGTGGAGAAACTGGCGAAATAACCATCTTAAATTTAAGGTTTTGAATAGACAAGTGGTACCACTTCATGCTGCCACTGAAGTCCTGGAGGATGTTTCAAGTAAGCTCTGAAGGGAAACTAGTGCATCCCAAATTTTTGGTTTCACTTTCTATTACTTTGATTGCTTTCCAGCATCTATCTGTAAAATTTGTGTGTGTGGGAGGGGGAGGGGGGATGTTGTCATATCATTTGGCCAGAAGTTGCATGTAAATCATTCAGTGGCGCTATACAGTGGACTCCATAAATATGATTCTACTAAGAGATAAGTACTCCTATATATAAGGACACCTATAGAAGCTCTATACTGGGAAATTACATTACCGGAATATGGAATAATATGCATTATTTCTGTCTTTCTTGAACATTCAGTTAGTTTGTAGTGCATGGAGAGATATGGCTTGATGGGAAACTTGCATGTTTTTTTTCTTTTAAAATAGCTTTTTTCTCCATGCCTTGACAATTACTTCCAAGTGTGATTAAAGAAGAGTGTTAAAATCCTCCTCTCGGGCATTTGAGGATCAATTTTCATGGAGCCATATAGAGAAAGATTATGAAAATGAACACTGCTGATAAAGTTATATATAGTGTAGCACTTGCTTAATCTGGCACTTAAAAGACTTGAGTTGTAACTGAAAGTCTATAAAAAATATCAAATGAAGTGGGATGCAATTCTGAACAATTCCTAATTATTTTTTAATTTATATTTTTCTATTTTCTAATCTGTTTTAATCATTTTTGTTTTAAAACCATTCTTGGTTAAAAGCATTCATTTTAAATTGAAACTGAAATTCTTTGTTTCATAGTTACAATAATTGGATTCATCATCCATTCCATTTAAAATTGAATAGAATTTTCCATTTCTATTTCTCTGAAAGGTTAAGAAAAATATTAAGAATTTTTGCTTATTTGAAAAGCTTGCTTGAAATATGTGTAAGAGGCGGCATTTCTCATTCGCTGGAAGCAGAAAGAATTGTAGGGAATCCTGATTTTGCTGCTCAGACATGATAGCTTTACTTTTTGCCAAACCTATTTACACAATGCAGTAGCAAAATCAAATAAAGTAACTTGGTACTTAGAAGTATGATACTGATTTCATATTCTATTCAGTTTAAAAAAACAAAACTAAACTAACAGCTGGGTAAGTTTTACTTGTGCATTGTCCAAAAGATAAACAGCATGCAGTACCTTATTTTTTTGGTATCCACAGAATTTATATTCTGAAAAGGCTTCCATAATTATGTACTAAGTATAATGTAAAGCCAATGTTCTCAACAGTTTTATAGTTGAAAAGTAGTACTTATGTTTACAATTGTAAGCATTTGAAAACTCCCTCAAGCATTAAGCTTGTATGAAAACTAATGAATTTGCCATAAAAATAATTGTGATAATATCCAGGGTTATGTTTTATAGCTCTGTGCTTTGTACTGTTTAGTAAAGTCTACTTTTTTTTACTTCAGGTTTAAAACCTGCTGCTTTTGTGAAACCAGCTTTGAAAATTTCATGACATTTTAAGTTTTTTTTTTAAAATCTTAACTTTTGGATCCAATCAATGTCTTCGGTTTGGAAGATAAATTTGCATTGTGTGTGTATATAGAGAATTGAAGTGCATGCTTATGCATTTTATTAAATGCTGTCTAAATGTGTCCTTACATTGTTGTGGCTTAATGTTGCAGTCTACAAGAAATTTATACTATTACGATAAATAAAGACTCTTATGCAGCTTTTGACTTTCTTCTTTTAATATTTTTTGTTAACATTCATGGCAGTTAATGATAACTGTGGCATTTTGTTAACATTGCTTGGAACTATATAAATTCTCCAAAGTAGTTTTCTGCACCCCTCAGCTGGTTTTATCCCAGAGTTCCTGGAACAGAACTGCCCATCTCCCTTACAGGTAGTAAAGTTTGAGAAAGTGCGTGAGTTGGTAATAAGGGAACAGCAGCTTTGAAAAGTCAACCATCTACTGGTATAAGTCTTTAGATTTTGGATAAATATCAGGACATTGATTCAAGTGCACAGCAATGAAAACACATATTTTAAATGTATTCTCTGCTGCACCTGCACACGGCAGATACCGGAATAGTCCTTGGCTTGCTCAATTTTGCTTTTTAACTAATAACTTTCTGCCATTAAAATGATTCATTTTTAAAGATCCTATAAATAACTTGCTAGCTGAGGAATTCTTGGAGTTGGAAGTCCATATATCTTAAATTTGCCATGGTTAAGAATCACTATCTTAGGAAATGGCATTTGGCTTTAACTGGGCTTAGAAACTCAGTAGAGCCAGCTCTGATTGGCATGTGCTGACTCCTATAAAGATATTAAGAATTCTATTCTGCATTGGAAATTAAGAAACATTTTGGAAGAAAATCAGGGTAAATTGCTGATAATTTTTTATTAAGAAAACCATCATATTTACCCCAGAATTGAGGTCAGCTCCAGAGGGTGTTTTCTATAGCGAGGAATCGACTCTTGTTCGATAAATATCCCAAATGCAGGAAAGAGCAGCACATTAGAGCTCTTTCTCCAATTTATCCCCACAATTAACTCTGGCTAGTTGGAGAGAATAGCTGGCCTCGAGTCACCCAATTAGCTTCCGTGGCTGAAATGCAGGCGTGGTTTCCTCATCCCCAGTTCCACGCTGCACTTACTACATCAAGCAGAGTACGAAGTGTGACTTAACGAATTGTGGAAGTAGGGGGCTGATCTGTCTCTACCGTTACCGTTGTGGCTTATTGTAAGAGAAAACCGCTTTTTTTCGCAACATCTGAACAAAACTTCAAATGCACAAGGTGTCATAAGATCCTCATGGCTACCTGCTAACAATCCAAAATATTTGCGATGAATACTTAAACATTGTTATTTAAGTCTTGGGGCTATTGCAACCTATAAAGCGGCTGTCAGGGTGAGATTCCCCGACTGTCCACCCCAAAATCTAGTGATTTTTGCAATCCAGCCCTGGACCCTCTTGGATTTCTTCTGCTCGCGCGCCAAAAATCCAGGACCTTGTGTTCGTGGATTTTCACACACAACCTCTGAGGGGGGGGGGGGGAAACTACACTTCCCATGGCCCTCTGCGCGATCGCCACTTCCTCTTTCTACCGTGGGAAGCTGGAGATTGCGCCGGAAGTCGCATTCTCCGCAAGGGGTTTGTGCGGGGCTGCCAGTGCCGTCGCCGTCATGCCTATGAAGGGCAGGTTCCCTATTCGGAGGACGCTGCAGTATCTGAGCCAGGGCGACATCGTCTTCAAGAACAGCGTGAAGGTGATGACGGTGAACTACAACATGCACGGAGAGCTCAACGAGGGCGCCAGGTGAGGGTCGCTTTCCGCTCGGCCGAGGAAGGGTGCCGCCGTTCGAGCCTTTTCATGGAGAAGACCGTGCTTTCCTTCACACGGGGGTGCGCCGGGTTTGGGCTGCAAAACAGCGAGGGCTGCGGGAGGCAATGGCTCCTTATTTTTGCAACCCAGATACGGTAGCCCTATTTGAGGCGGAAATGACCTGCGGTAGATACGGGCACGTTGAATTGCCGCTTTACTACTTGATCTATAGTAGTGGGGATGGGGGGTGTCTTAAAACCGGGCAACTTTTAAGACTTGTGGACTTCAACTCCCAGAATTCCCCAGCCAGCGTGGGAATTCTGGGAGTTGAAGTCCACATGTCGTAATGGAGGGGCATACTTGCCCACTGGTGCCATAGAGACTACATAGCTTCAAGTCCCAAAGGTGCTTTTTTTCAAGAGGCAACTGGACTTTCTGGTTTTTCTTTGAAGACGTTTTGCTTCTTATCCAAGAAGCTTCTTCAGCTCTGATTGGATGGTGGGGAATGGAAGGATTTAGACTCCTTGCAGACAGCTGGCCATTTTCATGCTTTTAGCATGCCATTAAGGCCACCTGGAGGTTTCAAGTTTACAACTGATCAAGTAATCATGATGAACTGTTTGGGGAGGGGGGAGAAGTAGAGGTGACACCATACTGCCTCTCTCTAATTTTTAAATCTGCCCAAACTAATATGTTCTGAAGACTGTACATGTGTGTATGTGTAGTTTTGCTGCAATCTGGCCAGCTTTGTGAAATGATATATATTCCTGGCCAATATCGTTCGCACTCCAGATGGGCGGAATCACTCTAAAGCTAGTCTGTCACACCTATTCAACTGCTCATCCTTCAAAGAGGTTAAAAAAACTGAATGCATTGCTTCTCATGCTTGCTTTTGTTTTTTACCATAGAAAATTTGTGTTTTTCAACATACCTCAGATTCAGTACAAAAATCCTTGGCTACAGATTGTGATGTTTAAAGACATGACTCCTTCACCTTTCTTAAGATTCTATTTGGGTAAGTAGAGCATTTGCTGGATTTTCCTGCAGCTCTTGATGAAATGGACTAGAAGTCTTTCCTTATGCCCCTAATTGTAGCTACCACATGGAAAATAATCCTTAACATTGTCTGCTAAAAGAGGGAAATGGCTCATGTCTTCAAAACAGTCTGGTTGACGTATCTATTTGTTAATAGCACTGTGTAAAATTGCCAGTCTGAGCTGTAATAGGTACTGTTCAATGCTGCTAACACCAAGTAATAGTTTGTATTCTAACTTCAGGAAGTTTTGTTTCCCTTAGAAAAAACTGCAGACAACAGTTTGCCTTTGATATTTTTTTCCCAGATTTTTGTTTAAATGACCCTAGTTTGTTTTATGGAGAGGTTTGAGGGAAGGGGTAGTAAAGAACTGCACTGGAAACCTGGAGAAAAAATATACAGTAGATGGAATAAGCTATTTAATCTTTCTACCTTGTACTCTTTAAGGACTGGGCATGGAAAGTAGATAGTATGACAGTATACTAACATTTCCTTCTCACTGTCATGTTTTAAGGCCTTTCAATCATATCAAGATGATGTGGATTTGAACTAGCACAGGCATGGAGAACCTATGAGCTTTAGCTCTTCTGACAGTTACAGATGGAAGTTATTCTTGCAGATGTTGGATACATATGAAGGAGCACACATTCATGTAGATATAATAAGCATAAAACCCATATGTAAGGACTATAGACTGGTGAAAAACATCATTAGCTATCCCCCCCACATTTCAAAACTTAAGAATTTTACATTTTTATTTATATGGCTCATATTTATTTTATTTTATTTTTTTCAAAAAGTTTTATTGGTTTTTTTAAAAACATTTATGTGGAAAAGGGTAGGTGGAATTACAAATTTTGGCAGTTGCAAATGTGGCAGACGCCCCCTCCCTCCAAACTCCTAGGTTACATCAAAATATCAAATCTTAATACATAATCATAAAAAGTCAGCATCTTAATTCTAGAAAGAATAATTTTCAATCAATTTATATAATTATAATATATAGTCTAGTTATAAATTCATTTTTACTTTCGGTCTGTTTATAACATTGTGATTTTCTTATTTATTTTTGTGATCTGAGCTTTCTTGGTGTTGACCCTTCACCCCCCGCTGGCAGAGCTCCGGCCCCTCCCGTGTCCTGTATGACCGTTGTGGTGTCTTCTGTTTTTTCTAGGTTGGCTTTATTTTTTTCCATAAAGGCCTGTGCCTCTATGGGTGTATTAATTCTGATTCTTGTCTCCTCCCAGAATATCAGCATACCTTCAGGCATCAACCATCTAAACCACACCCCCTTCTGGTATAATTTATTCGCCAATTGCGAATAATTTTTCCTTTTTTCCCTAATTTTTTTGGGAATCTGCTTTAGAATGGTTATCTCCCTGTCACAGTATGTCAATGTTTGCCCCCTTTGCACACCCAGAATTTCATCTCTTGTGGTTTTCCTAAGGAATTTAATGTGAACCTCCCTGGGTACATTATGTGTTCTGGCATATGCTGAATTCACTCTATAAGCTAGGTCTATCTCCCATTCCATCTGCTGTTTATCTTTGTGTATGTATTCAGCTAAAATATTAGTCATAATGTCCCTTATATTTTCCCCATCTGCTTCTATTACATTTTGAAATCTAAGATAAAAGGACATTCTCTCAAACTCTATTTTCATTTGTTGGATGTCAAGTTCTTTGTTCCCCTTCTGTAAAGCCTCTACCCCCCCCCTCGCCTCCGCCACCCCACCCTCCACAAGGTCCAGTCTCTGTGAGTTCTTAAAGATTTGGGCTTGGTTCTGTTTAATTTCATCTTTCATTTCCCTTAACTGTTTCTTAATTTCCTCCTGGCCCTGTAGAATTTGTTGAAGCATTTGTTGAAAGTCTATCTCTGTAGTCTTGGGTTGCATCAGTTCTGTTATCTTTGACTGTGTAGCTGGGCTAGACGTTGCAGACGTTGGGGCAGAAGTAGCAAATCCAGGCTTTCCAGGAGGTGGTCTTTTTGGAGACATGGTTTTTAAAGCAAGGAAATCAGTCAAAATAGAGACTGGGCAGCTGGAGAAGTAGAGCAGGCAGGCGAATCCAGAAGGCAGAAGATCCAAACAGATGGGGATTTCTTTAGTCAGTCTAGCAATAGATGAAAATTTTTTCCCCAAAGAGTTCAGAAAAGAACAATCCACAAGAGATTCCTCTGGGTGACTCGGAGACAAAGACCGGAAGCCTGAATTTTAAAGGTGGAGTCAGGTTTCACAGTTCATGAAGACAACGGAAGTGTGCCATCTTGCCCTGCCAGCTTTGGGCTCAGAGGCATAATGAAGTTTTAAAAGTTCAAAAAGTTCTCAGTTCACCCATAGGTTCTGGAGCTAAGTCCAATGAAAGTCACTTTTATGAGGGTGAGGCATCATTAGTTGGCTCTCCCCCCTCCTCCTTCCCCTGGGGGCGAAAGCAAAATCTTCTCAAGCCGCTTGTCCAAGGGAGGGGGGGAAATCCCCCTCCCTCTAGCCGCACCTCTAGCAGAAGTCCGAAAGTACTTTTTTTTAAAAAAAAAAATGCTGAAAGGTCCATAAATTCAAGATAGAGGGAATGGAGAAGGGAAGCCTCTCACCACATTGCCGCTGCTTCGTTCAATAGCGCGTTCTCCGATCGGCATGAGGCGAGGCGCGCGCACACGGGCGCCCTCCGAGACTGCTCCCCGGTGCCTAGAACGAAGCGGAGAAGCCCCCGCCAGCCGACGCCGACGCCAGGACCCTCCGCGAGCCGTTCCCTCGGCAGGACACCTCTCCGGGGCGTCCTGTGCCCCCCCAGAAGCGGGGGAAGCCCACCGGGAGAGCGGGAGCAGGCAAAGGCTTGCCTGTCGCCGTAGCCGCCGGAACCGGAAGTCCTATATGGCTCATATTTATTGTACATTGTGCTGGAAGCTCTGATTATGGTGGTTTAAGAATCCATTTAAACCATGGATGTCCAAACTTTTGACTTGCCTGGGCTGTTTTGAGTGAAAAGGAATTGCCTTGGGTCACATGTAAAATAAATATTGTTAATGTATATAAATTACAAACTTCCTTTATTTTTTATTTTGTGGGGCTGCATTATTAGCTGTCCAGGGCTACGTGTGGCTCTTGAGCCGGGGTTAGATACACTTGATTTAAATTATTCCTAATTATTACAATACCTTGCCTCCTTGAGATCTACTGTTTGGGCCCTTAGCCTTACCGTACTCACATTGTCACAGAAAAGAGAAATTGAGTTTCAGCTTAGTCCAGTGATAGTGCATTAAAAGTGATGCCCCCTGCATTCCCAACACTGAGCCAAAAGAGAAAATGCAGCAACGTTTGGGCAGAAAAAAAACCTAGCTATCCAGCTTAAAAATAATTGAATTTGAAGAGAACCAGTGCACACTTACAATGTGTTACAGTCAACCAGTCTGGGGATCCAAGAGTGGTTTGCAGTCCGGGGTGGTGGTTTGTGGCTTAAGGGTGTTCTCTCTGTCTTTTTTAAATTCTTAACTTTATTTTTCAACTTTGCCTATTTTTATGTAGATTTTTATAGTGTTTATTTGCAAAATACACAAGGTACTTAGATAGTGAGATGGATGGCATATCCATTTGATAAATAAAGTCACCAGGACAGGATAGTTTCAAGTATGAATGGTTTGCCAAGTTAACCCTTGTCGAAATGACCATGCATGTATTTTTGTAGGAGAGCTATGCCATCTCATGGAAGTAATTTTGGGAAAACCCAATAAATATTCTGTATGTAACCCTATTTCTCCTGCAGATAATGGAGAGCAAGTCCTGGTTGATATAGAAGAGAAGACCAATAGCGAGATAGCAGAGCATATTAAGAAAATTCTTGGTAAAAGCGAGTAAGTTAAAATAACCAAGGTCATCATGGTATCAGACTTCAGTTCTGACAATATTCGGAAGCACTAGGTCTATTTATAAGACATAATATATAAATGTAAACTTTTCTATTTACTCATTTATGGATTAAAACAGTAAAGTGGGGAAAGGCAGCAAAGTTTCCTGTCCAGCATTATTTTTGATGAAGAACCGTATTACCTTAAATCAGTAGGCCTACAGAAATTTATTTAATCCATATCAAATGGGTTGTTAATGGAAAGTCTAAATGCTAAATGCAGTAGGCCTACAGAAATTTATTTAATCCATATCAAATGGGTTGTTAATGGAAAGTCTAAATGCTACCATGCAGTATATAAAAAGAATTTTTCCAAATTTGTGACTGTAAAAACAAATGCATCACATTATTTTCAGTTCTAGTAAAATACATCTCCAGTGCTAGTAAATAATTTAGCATAGTGCAGGAGGCCACTAATTCTGTCCCCTCTACCTATAGAGCAGGGGTGTCCAAACTTGGGAACTTTAAGACTTGTGGACTTCAACTCCCAGAATTGGCTGGCTGGGGAATTCTGGGAGTTGAAATGGCTGGCTGGGGAATTCTGGGAGTTGAAGTCCACAAGTCTTAAAGTTCCCAAGTTTGGACACCCCTGCTATAGAGCTTTTCCTCTCTGGGTAGATGGTATCAAATGGGATATAATGGTACAGAAACCTTGCTGTACATTACTATGACAAAAACTGGACTTCCTTCACCCAAATTATAATTTCCTCTACATTTATTTGGAGAATTGATAAATATACTTTAAAGCAACCTTTCGGACCTCAGGGACCACTAAGTTCATAATTTTAAATCCCGCGGACCACTATTATGAGTTTTTATACAAGATAAATAGTATTTAGTGCAATATAAAAAATGCAAATAATTTTTCTGCAGACCACCAGTTGGTGACCGCTGCTTTAAAGTATTGCTGCGATTCCCCAATAAATGATAACATTGGAGTAAACTATTTAAGGGTGAACTTACATTGATATTATTGCCTCGTATTGGTTTTTTATCTGATAACTTAGTAAGAATGGGAGGCTCTGCTTCTTCAGTTAACATTCCATGAATAAATTTGTTTAAAACAATGCCGTATGAACAGACTGCATAAATGATTTCTCTTTTATTTGCATTCTAATGGAAGACACTTCATCTTTCATTAGAATTCAGCTTGTTAAAAAGTATCAACGAATGTGACATGCTGCAGACTGAATTTCACTTGCTGTTTTCCTTATCATAAAATCATCTTTTTAATAGAGAAACAATACGGATAGAGGAAGAGAAGAAGAGGAAATGGCATCCTGCAACATTTGGTAATAAAAAATACCACTTACGGCAATGTATGTGTGAAATTGATGGCCAGATTCCATGTCCTGGTAAAGTGCCACTACCGAAAGAGATGACCGGCAAATATAAAAACGCCATGAAAGAAACTTCCTAAACCACTTTTGCGCCAAGCTGCTCCTCAAGGAATTAGAAGATTGCAGAGAAATAAGAAACTGACTGATTAGTGGCATGATGAGAAAGAATATTGTGTTGTGTGAGTCTTAATGCCAGGAAAGTCGATGGGCTTAATTCTTTCACTGCTGTACACTTGAGTAGTAAATGTTTTATAAATGCTTTTTAAAAGAAAAATTAAAGAGCAAGTGCTGGGTCATATTGATCGTAATGACAACTTTCGATTTTCTATTAGTTGAAGAAGGGCCACTGTCTTGGGAAAAGTTTGCATCGTGTCCACATTCTGTAGGAACAGGGAAAACCGTTGTAATAGGCGGTACTGGATCCTTTTCCAAAGGTTGCTTTACAGACTTCTCATTTATAAGTGTGAAGGAGGGAGCTGTGAATCGTCGGCCTTCCAAGAAGCATATCTCCGAATAAGCAGAAAAATAAAACCCGAGAACATGTTCTAATGAACAACTTTTAATATGAAATAAAATAAAATAATACAAATCTTACTATCTAAATCTTACATTTTGGCAGAGTTATGTAGCCCGCCTCCTTCGGCAAGCAAACGGCGGATCAGAAGGAAAGGAAAGAATGTGGTGACGTATTATGTCATGCGCAGTAAATCATTGTCAGATAAGAAACTGTTCAGTCTGCTGTATAACTCAGAATATAAGCTCAAGTTGACAAACAAATTAACGCAGTGACAATAAGCCTACCAATGTTGACCATAAATTAAGGGCTGAAATAGTTGTAGTGGTATCTCTGTGATGATTGTGGCATTTTTTGCTTCAGTGGTTACAAATGGCATTTCAATCTGTTTAAGCTTTCTATCATGATGCATGGTCAAGCCACCTGCTTGATTTAAAATCATTTAGCACGATATAGAAGCAGTTGGCTGAGAAGTACTGAAGTGAGAGGTGCTCCAAAGCAGGGGTCTCCAACCTTGGCAACCTTTAAGCTTGGAGAACTTAAACTCCCATAATTCCCCTGACTCCCACCTTTTTCCCAACAAGCCTTCTAAACAAGCCATACTTGTTCAGTCTTTTTCTGTACTATCACATATATTTAACATACTGAGGCCTGTAGAGCATGGGTTGGGTTCTACCAGTTCGGCCCAGTTCAAGCGAACCGGGAGTTCCGAAGATCGGCTGAGCACGTCCCTGGTTTATACTCACCTATATTTCCTTGTTTTTTTAGCCCAGTTGATAGGCGCGGCAGAGCTGTTTTGCCATGCTCACCTGCAGTAGAAGATAAGTTTTTAGCTGTGTTTTAATCCACCACGTGCTCAGCAAACCGGAGATGTAACTCAGACTTTTTGCAATTTCTGAGCATTGCACTATCTGACCTTGGGGTGAATTTGCTGGGACATCCACCCCTGGGAAGATTGGCAACTATCTTGAACCTTTTCCACTTGTGAATACTTTCTTCTCCTTGTAGAATGATGGACTTTAAATTATTTGGAAATGGCCTTATAACCCTTTCCAGATTGATGGGCAGCAAGTTGCTTCTCTAGGAGCACAGCTGATGCATTTCCTTTGGCATTGTGTTAACACACACCTCAGTGCTGGAGACCAGCAAACTCCCAAAACTCTGGCTTTCGTAGAGGCATTGCTAATGATCAACTGATCAAGGGGACTTGATTAGCAGCAGCTGGCTGCTACTTAGCCTCTTCATACTTTTGGAAGCAGTTAAGGATGTACTTAGCTTTTTACCCATGGCGTCTCCATTTTGGCTTTCTTTTTGTAAAATAAATATGCGTAATATGTCATGTGGTGGTATTCATCTGAAGTTGTATTTACTTACTTTTAAGAACTGCTGAGGACCAGATGATTTTTACTATGTCCTGATATCTCTGATTGAGATACGTAGAATTCTACATACTTTTATTCACAAGACTACAACTAGATATGCAGAACAGATCACTGATGGCCTTAGGCTAATTCAGCATGTGATTTAATCAAATAATCTAGGAATTAAGTACCGGCTTTTCCTCTTACGTCTTGTAACCCAGGAAAATATGTTGTGGGAATATGGCTATGGTGAAATTTATTTCTGATCATTTCTTTTCCTTTGGTTGAAGAAAAGAAATACAATTTACTGTTTGCCCTATTGCCGTATCTATTTTTATATTCTGAATTGTCTTTTACATTTTAACAGCATAACTGTTGCTCAAGTGATTAAATTAGGTATTTGAAAACTATTTTATGAGCAAGCATCAGCTGTTTATTACTGTGTGTGTGATTGTGTGTGTACTGAGGCTTTTCATGTTCATGGAAATCAAAACTCTACCAACTGCATAAAAGGAAGCTGTATCTAATGCCCTGAGCAACCCAGGATTTCACTTGCACGGAAGCCAAGAGTTGAAAATAAAGTAAAATTTTGACTTTTAAAAAGGCCCAATAATTTTAAATCAAGGAAAAAGATGAGTCCTATGGTGCAGACTGCGGTCTATCAGGACAACCTGGTCTATCAAACTATGGGACCAATAATGGTATTCTATTTTCTTCACTACCGGTTCGGTAGCGGGAGCACACATCTGGGTTTACGCAGAACTTTCTGCGCATGCGCAGGAGGTCTGTAATGACGTCTGGGTGGGTGGAGCCTCTTACCATCACCACTACCAGTTCACCCAAACCGGTGCAAACGACCACTGTATTGGATGGAGCATACTACTACTTTTGACTTTTAGCCCCAATGTAGGAGTCTTCGCAACAAGCTATTTTTGTGTTGTATTATATTTACTGACAAAGAAATAAAGGGAGACTAGTATAGATCTATTTCAAGTTATTTAGCTCTCATCAGCTAGCCATACCCTTACTGGGATTACTATTTCTTGCTGTCTTGGTTCAAATGGTACATTATTGCAAAACAGATTTTTTTTTATAAAACCAAAGATCATGTATCTGTACACTATGTCGTTTTCTACATTTCACCATGTGCATACTTTTTCCTACACAAGACTTGGATTGAAAGATTGTTCACCTTATTTTAAATATCCTGTTCCAGGGGAAAAAAAGTGGTTTTTTTTCTTCCTACATGCATTTCTCATTTTATTTAAACTAAAGAAAGTATCTTGGTGCAAAACATAGATTAAATCCTTAGAATCTTTTCAGTAGATCAGCCAGAAAAGACCCCCATCTAAACAATGTTTCTTTGCACAAATTGCCTGGCTTAATATAAAAATGCTTCCTGCGTAGCTGCTCATAAGAGGAATTTGCAGTTCACAAGGAAGACTAGAATGCTGTCCTGATGTTGACCTAATCAGTTTTTCCACACTCACAGAAACAAAAACCGTACTTTATTTCATGAGAAACTTTACAAACTAGTGCATGCAAATGTACAAACAAATGGCATTAGTGTTCAATCTCATAATGGCATGGTCTTGTTTATTTTCATTGTGTCAATTCAGTAGTACAAACGGAAGGCTGACAAAATGTGGGACAATCATTGGGTTATCAAGGAGGATAATTCCACATTGACTTGCGGTTATAGAGCTACAACCAATGTATTTATTAATAAAATACATCAATACTATGTCTTATAAAGTATTAGACTATGGCATACATAGAAACAAGGCAGAATGCATTTAACAAGGAAATTGGTTTAATTTTTTTTTAAAAAGCCACTGAAACATTCATATTGGTTGGACTACATAAAGAGTGACAGATCAAGTTTGTGGCCTTGTTGTCTTTAATAAATATAGTTTTACCTTAAACAATCATCGCGCCTTTGCTGCCTGCTCAATTTGTAGGTATCCATTTTTAAAAATACCACTTTTTTATGTTCCAACTCATGTCCTGCTTAGTGCATTGTAAGTTCATTTCCAGGATGCTCCCATTTAAAAACAAAATTCAGAACAAGTATCCTTAGACTTATTATATAACCTGATGGGCCGTGTTCAGCTCAGTTTTTACAGGCTTCATTAAAACAGGCTGTCGCTGAGTTATGCAGGAAATCAAAGCTAAGTAGTTTTTCCCTGCTAAAAAGGAAACCATATACACATACCATGAATTAACAAATGAATAACATGTAATACTTAATGCTGAAAGTGTAAAGTGCTGCCTTAGTTCTTGACCATACTATCTCTAATCTTTTGAGGAATGTAACATTTAGTGTCCACATATATTGGGTAGGGTATCATCTCTACCAGCATTTCTAAAAGGAAACAATTGTCAAAATCGGATGAACAATTAATGCTTAGGTCGTCTTCCCATTCCCCTAAGTATATAATACTCTCCAAGTAAGTTCTTCTGGTGTAAACAATTAAAATTGGTTTATGTTACCAAAATAATAAAATGCAACTAAATAAAATTCATTCCGTACAACTGAAACCAGACATTATTTAACACTTCTAAACATTTCTGTTCATAGCTGGCAGATCAATAAAAGAGAAAAGAAAAAGATTTACAAATGAATAGCTCAACCCTAAGAATTTCATAGCCTCCATTTAATATAACAGGGTTCGCACAAATCCTCCACACAACAAATGGAGGTGGTATGTCAACACTGACACTTTTTCTTTTTGTGAAATGACTTCATGTTGGTCTCTCTTATATTCTGGGTACTTCTCCTCCCCCCCTTCCATTCTAGACTTAACATTTCCTTAAACCCTAGAGAGAAATCAAATTAGAAAGAAAAATGGACTTCTAGTTTTTAATTTATACTCTTGAGTGGCCACCCAGGATGGCTCCCCTCAAAGCATAATTCTGGATGCAAATTTTCTAATGTTTTTCAAACAGGTTTCCTATTATGGCATTTCTAAAAGCCTGGAAATTATGTAGTTTTGAGGGACTGTCAAAATTTCAATGTTTTGTACCAAAGTACAGTCTAGAATTGCCTGGAAAAAGCTATTCAAATAGTTTGATCGGCTGAACAGGTAAAGGGAATAAAATACATGATGTCTAGTTAGGTTCTATGCATTTGTTTTCTAAAACATGTGCATATGTTTTTAGAAATATATATGTTTGTTGCCTTACCGATGAATGATTTTATTCTATTGAACGGTAAGTTATTGCCTCTCTTCTGCTTCCCTAAAATATAAAGTTGGTAGGAAAAGAGAGAATTTGCAAGACAGTGTTAATTCCTGGTTAGCTGGGCTGTGCAAGATTCAAAAACGATTCTGAAGAAATGCTTTGGGCTCCTGTGAGCACCACATTTCTTTGGAAGCAGTAAAAGCTTTTCCAAGTTGCTGCACAAGTTGCTGCTTCTGCCTTAGGAATCCAAGAGGTGGTTTCAAGCAATTCTCTTCCTTTTTTTTCTTTTTCTTTTTTTTTTTTTTTGAAGCACATACAATCCTACCTGGTGAGAAAATAAATTCAAACGGTCTTGAGGACTGCAAATAATTTCCTGAATTTTAAAACGCCCAATTTTCCCCTTTGAAAGTTGAACCCATCAGAGATAAAGCAGGTGCTGAGAAATACAATTATGCTCCTAAATTTGGGTTGGGATACAAATACAGACTTTTCAAGTATTTGAAGAATGGTTTCGGGTAATTATAACATTTTAAATAGTGTTGACTTTTACAGATCTGAAGAGTGGAAATCCCTATACTAAAGTGCCTATGCTTGATTCAGCACCCAAGCGCCTTTTGCGATGTATTTCTCATTTTACCTTGATCTTCCCTGCCTTTGGGAACTGCAAAAGTATGTGGACATAGTTCAGCAGCTCGATTTCTTCTTCTGTTTTGCAAGGGTCCTCTTAAGTTCTTTCAAATTCTCAGTCAATACTTCTATCTCATCCATTCGCCCACTTTGCTTGGCATCAAAAATATAGGCTTTGATATTATCAATTTGTTGGAGAAGTAATTCTTCCTCTATGATATCTTCCCCCAAAACCTCATTATCACTTTCCACTTCAAAAGGATTCAAAGAGGAAGACCCTGACCCTTCAAATGGATTCCCACTTTCCTGATTACCCCCAGGTGTATAAAATGGATTTGCCACAGAATCTTCAAATGGGTTTGGAGCACTGAGATCTACCCCATTTGCCTGCTGAGAATCCTCCCGCGCATGCTCCTCCTCTTCATCAAATGGGTTGTACTCTCTTTTGTAATTGAGCAGGGCATTGGGAGGCAAGGAAGCTACTGCAGAGTTTTCAGCAACAGGACTATCAGGGTCACTCTTTGGAGGGCTAATTAGTAAAGGGTCTTCAAAAGGATTTATGGAGGCTTTTTCTTGCCCTGAGGCTTTTACAGGTTGGCAAACCAAAACCAGGTTCTTGCTCCCTGGCAATCCAACACCATCACTGGGCGACGCAGCCTTGGAGCCAGTGTAATCTTTGTCCTGAAGCATATCTAGATCCAAAGCCTCCGCTATTTGGTCCCTCTCCATCTCGAGTTTCTCGGGCTTCACTTCTCTGAAATCCAGAGAACGTGTCCGTGAATGTTGAGACATCTTTCTTTTATGATCCCTTTTCCATTCTTTTTCACAAAGGATCTGCAATTGTTCTCTCTGCATTTCGTCCATTTCTGCTTGCTTTTTAGAGAGCTCGATGGCTTTGACGGTCTGCTGTTGGTCGTACTCATCCTGAAGCTGTCGCAAGTTCTCCTGCAGCATCTGGACTTCATCCAGACGATTGGCTTTCTTTGCCTGCTTAATAAAGGAAGTGATATTATCGATCTGTTGAAGAAGTGGATCTGCCAGTTCCTGGTTCCGAGATATGCTAGCAGTAGGTAGCCATCCTTCAGTTTTCTTCACTACGACCCTTTTTGTTCGATGGACATCACCATTGGATGCTGCGAAGGATCTGGAAGTGTAGTCGGCCGGCTTCTCTTCTGGCCGTCTCTGGGATTCATATTTAACCTAGCCAAATTGAAAGGAAAACTTTAAAAGGAGTCCACATTTCAGTGAGGAGTCCACACTTCAGCAACTTCCTAAGTTTTTAGCCTAGATACATGAGCCTAGAAAGGAAACTATATTGGTGGAAAGGGGTCTTCTTTTTTTCTGAGTTTCTCTGAAAGCTGCCCTCTCCAGCCCCCAGGCTGATCTACCTACCTACCTATTCTCTCTCTCTCTCTACCTATCTACTGTATTTCTCTCTATTTCTCTCTCTTTCCTCTACCTACCAACCTACCTACTCTCTCTCTCTCTCTATCTACTGTATTTCTCTATTTCTCTTTATCCCTTTACCTACCTACCTATACTCTCTCTCTCTCTCCCTACCTACCTACTGTATTTATCTCTATCTCTCTCTATTTCTCTCTCTATATATCCCTTTATCTAACTACCTACCTACCTATTCTCTCTCTCTCCCTATCTACCTACTGTATTTCTCTCTTTCTCTCCCTCTATCTACCTACCTACTTTTTAAAAATTTGCCTCTTCAAAACCTTAGTGCGTCTTATACTCCGAAAAATATGGTAGTTTTAGTTTCAATTCTCAGCACAGACTCAGATCTGTTTAGACTCCCATTGGTTGACTTAGTTGCTATGCCTAGTCATTGGCTGACCTTGTTACCATGTCTCTCCCAGTCATGAATATTCTAACATTTTTTTCTCCATCTCAAAAAGTAGAATCTTTATGATGGATTACGTAGGATTATTATTAGTTTTAATTGTTCGTCAACTGTTCATGTCCACAATGATCTAATAATTTCCCATGAAATATGAAATGATCTAATAATTTCCCGTGAAATATGTTTAGAATAATGTTTTACAGAGGAAGCTAAGCAGAATCGGCAAGTAGAAGTTGCACTTCTACATATGGGGCAAATAGTCATGCTCTAGCAAGTTTTGTTCTCTTATTCTCTCATGTAATGACTGCAACTCTTTCTATCCTCCTGCTACTTTGATAGATATCAAAGAACTGTGTTCTGCCATGGAATGATCAGCAGTCCATTAACTCAGAGATTAGATCAGAAGTCACTGATCCAATCACTTTTAATATGTATTGCATTTTTTAATTTAATGTATCACATGTAGCTGTTATTTCAATAAGATAAAATATCTTTATGTTTCTAAACTATTAGTAAAATAAAGCAACATAAAGATAGTGAAAAGGATACAAAACAAAAATTTGAGAGCAGAGCAGTTTTTTTTCCTGGATAAAATACTTTTGAAAACTTATGAAAATTTCTAAGAGACATCATTCCCCCACCCACCCCCAAAAAAAAAGATACGGAAGAAAAGAAATGAATCAAACAAGAAATAGGAAAAACAGCCCCATTCTTATTTAAGCTGGTTCTAAATGTATTGTAGACTTATGTCACACTACTTGGCAACTGTTTTCAAAAGTAAAGTATTTCAGAAAGGAAATACCTTAATCAATGAACAAACAAACAGAAGCTTATTATTACAAATGTATACCGATTAAAATACTTGCCAGTCTCTCCATTTGCAGTTTTCTCTCTAGCTCTTGTTTCTTTTTCTCTTTCAGTTCTTCATACTGGTCTTTGGTCGGTAAAGACATTAGGCCAAGCAATTTTTCCTGAGGATATTTGTTTTCAAAATATCACTTTAAAGGGTATAGGATATTAAGATTTAGATCTTGAAAATTACAAAATGTGTGTACATACATACAATTATACTTTAAGTGATTAAAATATAAAAGATGCCCATTCATCCAAATTATGTATCAAAGAATAAAGTTAAAATGTGATCAATTATACATAGTATCAAATAACAGTATTCAAAATAAGAGATTAGTAATTGAAGTACGTCTCTTCCAAATGAAATTTGTTTCCTGATTAGTTCTGGAAAATATCTCTAATTTTCTTGAAAGCATCTTACAATTGCCTGCTTCTGGGATATTTTTTTCAATTAGCTTTTTTAGAAAAACATAACTAAAGTGCAAGGATTATAGTAAATCAATAGTAAAGTCAATGGGGGAAGCCAGCTATGCATAAGAGCCACATAATTTTCTTAACAACTGTGAAAAAGGGTCATAAAATAGGTCAACAACTCACTTAACAACAGTTATACTTAGCAACTGAAATTTTGGGATCAATTGTGTTTGTAAGTCAAGAACTAACTACCTATATGGCAACAAAGAGGCGAGATGTCCTCCAGATAATACTATAATCCAGAGGCTATAGAGCCAGGATGGTGAACCACAGGTGCCACAGGTGGCACGCGGAGCCATTTGTCAGGGGACGCGAGGCGTTGCCCTGTCAGCTGGCCAGGAGTTCAGCCTTTTTTAAATCCATTTTTCGCCCTCCCCAGGCTCCAGAGGCTTTATAGGAGCCTGGGGAGGGCGAAAAGAGCCTCCCCCATCCCCCTCGGAAGCCCTCCGGAGGCTTCAGGAGCTTCCCTGAAACCTCCGGAGCGCAAAAAAACGGCCCTATGGGCAAACAGGAAGTTCAGGAATGGACTTCCAGTTTGCTCGTAGGATCACTTTAAGCTCTCCGGAGGCTTCAGGGACCTTCAGGAGGCTTCCCTGAAGTCTCCGGAGGACTAAAAAGGACCCTATGAGCAAACCGGAGGTCACTTCCAGTTTGCTTATAGGGTCATTTTTTGCCCTTTGGAGGCTTCAGGGAAGCCTCCTGAAGGTCCCTGAAGCCTCCAGAGGGCCTTCGGGGGGGGAGGCTGTTTTCGCCCTCCCCAGGCTCCTATAAAGCCTCTGGAGCCTGGGGAGGGCAAAAAAAGCATGGAAAAATTGGGGGGGGGGTCGTGCATCTCATGCACGCATGCGCACTGGGGGTCACACATTGCATTATGGGTGCGGCATACCCGCATATGACTCCCCTGTGCATCCCCCCTTATGGCACAGAGCCAAAAAAGTTTCGCCATTGCTGCTATAGAGGCTTTTAAGACTGGATAGATACATTTTGAGAACAGTTTAATTGGCATTCCTGCACATTGTAGAAGGTTAGACGTGTAGTCCTTTCCAACATTACTAATTCTATGAAAAGTTAGCACCTTAGAATTATTAAAATACAGTTTCAAATAAAGGGGGAAGGAGGTAAAAGGAAAGTCAAAACCTGAAAATAAGCAAACATCATTTTCTTAGGCTTAGGTTATTTGATTAATAGCAAGGAATTGTCCCATGATATCATGCAATAGCTTGCTAAATTAGAATCCAATTACTGTGCTAAGAAACCGGTCCCATCACTATGACAGTGCAAAACAATTCATTAGCCTTCTAAATACCAACAGAGCTATTGACATCTAATTAGGTAGGAAGTATTTAAAAACGGAAGCACTAATTTATTTTCATTATGCAAATTGTTAAAACAAAATAACAAGTTTTATAACATCCCGAGAAACATTTAAAGTGTCAGTATGTAATCTGATATTCTCTAAGAGGAATTAATATATCTAAAAGCAGCTCATCCGTTCTACATATCCCTACCTGAACAAACAGTGTGGCTGAATATCTAATCATCCTCTGAAGCTGTAAAGTTCTAGGATGAGGTTGTGGATCTTCATTCAGCCCTAAAGTTAGAATCTTCTTGCTGAAACAAACAAAGAAAAAGAGTGAATTAGAAATACATTTAACAATCAGCTGAGGAATAAACACTAGACAAAGAGAATTTTAAGTATTGCCAAGTATTGGTAAAAACCGTGTAATTGGCAACATGGATTTATTATGACATAAAATATAGCTCACTAAGTTTATGCCTTTTTTTTAAAAAAAAGCATCTTTATTGAATGAAAAAAAATATAGAGAGAGAGAGCCAAGCAAAAAATAATCCAGTAACAATTTCCATCTTCATATTTTGTACTTACCTTAAAGCATCTATTAATTCATACATTCTCTGCACTTCTATTCTAAGATTGCTAGCACGTTCAAGATTGTATGTTGTCTCTCCAGCACTGGAAGAGAACATGCACATTTAAATAACTCCAAATTGTCATCCATATAGATTCAGCAGTTATTTTGTAGTAGAGAACCATCTAAACACATCTAAAACATTATTTTTCCTCATTAGTGAACTGTGAATACATTATAGCAATAGCAATAGCACTTAGACTTATATTCCGCTTCACAGTGGTTTACAGCCCTCTCTAAGTTGTTTACAGAGTCAGCATTTTGCCCCCAACAATCTGGGTCCTCATTTTACCCACCTCGGAAGGATGGAAGGATGAGTCAACCTTGAGCCTGGTGGGATTTGAACTGCCAAACTGCAGGCAGCTGGCAGTCAGCAGAAGTAGACTGCAGTACTGCTCTCTAACCACTTGCGCCACGATGGCTCATTTATTATGGTTATGAAAGAACGGGGGGAAAATTTGAATACCAAATATAGATTTTGGTGCATTTTTGTCATCAATTTCTCTTAAAATTATTTAGTTCATTAAAATGAGTTCTACATGGTTAAACACCATTTTAGAGTGGGAAACAACTTGATTCAAAATTAGCATCACTAAGCTTTGAAAAAGTAAACATGCATTTATAAGGACACCAATCCAAACATATACAAAAATCAGCCTTGGTAGCCAAATATTTATATATATATATATATCTGCCACTTACTATAGACACCAGCTGACCACTGGGGTTTTGACTTTGGTTTTTGTCCTAGTGTTTTTGGTATTTTTCCCTTTAAACATTTGAAATTTCATTTCTTCCCATATTCATATGAACATCTATAAACAGACTTTATTAACCATTTATACTCTTCTTTTCTACTGCAATCTAGTTAGATTTGAAAAACTAAATTTGGATTAAACAAGTATCTATTTTAAATATCTTTTAAAGAAATGTAATTCCAAAAAATTGAGATGAATGATAGTTCTTTATTACTTTAAAAGCTAAAGCATTTATATCAGAGGTGCTATCCAGCAGTTCTGGAGAACCGGTAGTGGAAATTTTGAGTAGTTCGGAGAACCGGTAAATACCACCTCTGACTGGCCCCGCCCCCATCTATTCTCTGCCTCCCGAGTCCCAGCTGATCAGGAGAAAATGGGGATTTTGCAGTATCCTTTCCCTGCCATGCCCACTGAGCCACGCCCAAAGAACCGGTAGTAAAAAAAATTGAATCCCAGCACTGATTTATATGGATGAAAATAATCCTCCGCAAACTTACCTGAGAGCAAGTTCCAATTCAAAGTCTATTACTTAATGTATGGATTCAACTTACAAACTGAAATCTTCATTTAAAAGCACCAGCAATTTTACAAAGTTTGTTCAAATTCCATAACCTATGCTCATAAGGTTGGCCATATAAGCCTTTTAAATAAAATTCAGAAAACATAATTGTGTAAATATCACCCAGTACTGCTAACAGTGCAAAATATATATAAGGAGATTTTTGGACATAGTGTGAACACTGCTTTTAAGTCTCAGTTAACAATAATACAAATTTAACACACAGCTGTCCCAAAGAAAACCATAAATAATAAATTGGATGCATTGTGCTTTAACAAAGGTGAAGTTTCCAAGATACATATTCCCAAAAGCTAATTAGATGTTAGTTATTAATATCTAAACAATATTTGCCTTTTCTGGTTTCTTTTAAATAACACAATCATCTAATAACTTTTAAATAATACAAGAGTCAATTATTTAAAAAATCTAAAGTGGCTTACTTTAATGATTCTGCCATCTTTATGTATTCTGGAGCCTTCTGGTCAACTTTTTCCATGTAAAATCGGAGCTTCTTGTTTAATAAAAGAAATCAGCAAATTAAAATTAAGTTACTCACAACAATAATTCAAATATAAATGTGTTATATGCATCCTTGTTTTCCTTTCCTTTATGTGAGTTTAAGGACCTCAGTTACAAGATTGGTGGTTAGAACAGGAATGAATCCATTTCACATGTTGTATGCTTGTATTATATGTGTAGGTCTAGGTTTTGCAAGCAATATGAATCTGGGTTTTTTTTTGTGAGCAATGCACAGTATTCAACTGATATTACACTGGTTTATTTTAAAAACGTTGCCTATGGAATATCAGCTGGCCATTTCTGCATTGCTCCCATATCTATAATATGGTTTCTGAACTGTAATGACCAGGAGTATATGCAGTATTCTAACAGTGGCAGCATATTGCTAAATAAGTTACACAGGAACAAAACTAAAGCTCTATATCTATCCTACAGTGCTTATAACATTTTTTTTCATATAAATTGTCACTCAAACAAATCCAAGCTCGGCAAGCAACTGCTTTTTGAAAAGCTTCTAAATTCCTGAAAACAGTTGGACCAATATGTTTGAAATTTGGCAGGAAAAATATCCCCTGAAGTGGAACAGTAGCTGCAAATTTCATCCATTTTTGTCAAACGCAAAAGACTATAAATTGTTGATTTCTTATAAGAGTAACTCAATTTCAGTAACAATAGAAATTGTCATAACTTCAGATTTTCCAAAGTGAGAATTTGATTTTGATAGAATGAAATGGGAAGCTTCCAAGGTTATCTCAGCCAAGCTGTTATTTTCTAATCATCAAAGCTAAACCAAATGTTATCATCAATGAACAAATTTACTATTTTCTTTTTAATATAAACAGTTCCTAGTTCCTTAAATTTACTCCCATAAAAATTATTATATAATTTATGACTATTATCCCATTTAAGCCTTGATCTCAGTCATTTTACCTCATACAGTTTCACAATATCTGGTATATATTCTTTTTCATCAATCTGTTGTTCCCTTTTGAGCAGTGTCTCTTTACAGTGTCTACAGCAACGGATTCGATCATCATCCTTTTCATCCAAAACAGAACTGACACTGCTTATACTACTGATGCTACCACGTCGAGAGCCCTGGATGCTGTTGGGTGAGCAGCTGGGGCTAGTATGAGAGACCAAGACTTCCTTGCTAGCAGTAGTAAGCTTGCCTGAAAGGAGATCAACAAAATATAACTGACACAATGCAATTGTCTTGATGACAAAACATTTATCTTGAACACATCTTCAAATACTCAGTTTTGCTCACCTCAATTTACACGTAAAAACAGGAACTGCAATGAAGCTACTCTAAAAGGTGGCTGCTATAAAGATATCAATCAGAATGTTTTTCCTGTACAACTGTAAAATATTATATTCAAAGTAAATGTGAATAGTTACATAACATCACATATCATGAAATCTAGCTACTAAACAGGCAACTGACATTACTCACACTGTAATAATGGAATATTTCCATTTTGAGGTGAAGAAAACTTTTAGTGTATTAGATGAGACTTCTAAAAGCCATAGAAAGGAGATGAGTGGGGGTTTTTTCATCTTTTTCTACATACCTTTTGGAAATAAGTTTTTAAAAGGTAAAATAGCTTTGAATAGCTTTTGACAACGTGGGAAAAAATCCCAACACCTAAAACTAGCATTTTCAAAAATATAAAAAATTTAAAAACATAGAGAGACTCTGGGAGAATAAGATGCAATTTATGAGTTGCCAACTGCTCTTTTGGGGGGGAAATTTCTCAACCTTCTTCCCACCCAAAAATAAACCCTCTGAAAATCCAGTGTATACATGCACACACATGAAGGCAACATTTGGCTGTTGTCTATGCTGCCACAAAAGCAAGATGACTGACAATCCTTCTAAAATTTCCTCATCTGCTCTAAGTGGGTATCTTATCAGGGCAGAAGACAATTACTCATTTTTGTGAGAGACATAGCAATAGCAATTAAGACTTAATTGCTTTACAACCCTCTCTAAGTGGTTCACAGAGTCAGCATATTGCCCCCAGAAATCTGGGTCCTCATTTTACCCACCTCGGAAGGATGAAATGCTGAGTCAACCTTGAGCCTGGTGGGATTTGAACTGACAAATTGCAAGCAGCCGGCAGGCAGCAGAAGTAGCCTGTAGTAGTGCCCTCTAACCACTGCGCCACCGAGGCTCTTAATATGCACATGGATTCCTTAATCCATACTATAATAATAATGTTTGAGCGATACCAAGCCAAAATATGGTCTGAAAATTAAAGAATTAAGGCACTTCTAACTCTAACCACTATACTCACTTGCAAAGGGGAGACTGACCAGTTCCATGCACTTCTTGCACATGATAGAGCCACAGAGTCGGCAGTGATGGCGCCTATTCCGTATGCTGAATTTGTTACCACAGTCTGGACAAAATGGCACATCTTGATCACTGACCCAAGGCACGACAGATTTCTCTATTGCTGCAATAAGACCCGATAACCTGTTAGACATCATTAATGAAATCCTAGTTGAAAATATTAGCAAAGGCATTTCTTCTTTGTGCTCATTACCTCTTATCTTTGCTGAATCTGTAACTGTTCTGTCAAAGGAAGTAAGCTGACCAAAAGAAAACGAACAAGAATTAGATATACACACCAATTTTACTGTACCGTTTGTCACATCACTTCAAGTAAATCTGTTTTAGACAATTTTTCTTAAAAATCAAATGTCTTCCCGGAGTATCTCTTTTATATCACTTTAGTAATAGACCAGCAAATTAATAGAGTCCAAAGCGGGGGTGGGGGGGGTGGGGGTGGGGGGGTAGAAAAAAATATTTAAAAATTCAGAGAAATCTTTTCGTTTTAAAGGTCAACGTTTGAATAGGGAAAATAGTAAAAAAAACAAATTATAAAAGGAAAATTGAGAAGATATTTGAAATTTTCTAATTAAAAAGTAATGTTTAACACTGCTAAAGAAAGAATATTATGTTCTTTAATTCCAATTTCTGTTTAGTTCCTTACTGTATAGTATTTAGACCAGAAAGGGAATACTAAATTTCTCACAGTCTAACTAATAGCACTACTGCTATTAATAGGACACTTCAGAGATGTTAAAAGTAGGACTAGACAGCATTTTTTTCTGCCAACTAATTTTTATTACTATGCTTTTTAGACTGCTCTGTATCAATGGTGGGTGAGACTTAAGCAAACAGCAAGGATCAAAAGTCTATTGTGCCTTAGAAGATGCTTCGTTAAAGTAAATTATAGATCAACGTTTTCTTTCCAGAATCTCTATATTTAACATCTCTTCAGCCACTATTGCTTTTTTTTGTTAATAGCACCTCACCAAGGAATGCATTGAATTACACTTTAACAAATAACATCATTAAAAACATCACAAGAAATGTTACAGTAGCTAATGATTGAAAAAAGGCCTTACATATGTTATTACAATATTTTAAGTAAAAGTTTAATGAAAAGTAAATAAAGTCAAAAATTTAAAACTACAAATTATTTACCTTTTCTAATCTGATTATTAATTTATTGACTTCCACAACATAGTGATCAATTCTGGCTGCTCTGTGTTTCTTAAAATCAGAAAGATGACTTCTTATAGCACCTAATACAAAATATCCGGTTAGGAAACTCGACAGAATAATTCAACCATAAATATTCAGCTAAATGGGCAGTTTATCATGTTTTTATTTCTATCAAATTTGCCATTCAATCTAAAATTCAGAATTAAAGAATGGTAGCTCGTGGACCATTTGCAATGCCATTTAGCCTAACAATGGATACAGTAACCAACCAATCATAATAACCAACCTACCTACCTACCAACCCAGACTGTGACTTAGAATATTAAGCATAAACATATTATTTCTTTACTGATCCAACTAATTAAACAGCCAGAATCCTTCAAGAAAACGATATGGAAAAGTAGGTATTGAGGGGAGCAAAGAAATCTGGGAAAGGGTTTATCTTGCCCCACTGTGTATGCAGGGTACCGTATTTTTCGGAGTATAAGACGCACCAAGGTTTTGAAGAGGCAAAATTTTAAAAATGTAGGTAGGTAGAGGGATAGAGAGGGAGAGAAATAGAGAAAAACAGTAGGTAGTTAGGGAGAGAGAGAGAGAGAGTAGTTAGGTAGTTAGGTAGGAAGGTAGAGAAAGGGATAGAGAAAGGGAGAAATATATATAGAGAGAAAAATACAATAGATAGGTAGGGAGAGAGAGAGAGAGTAAGTAGGTTGGTAGGTAGAAAGATAGAGAGAAATAGAGAGTGAGAACAGACACAGAGAGAAATACAGTAGATAGGTAGGGAGAGAGGGAGAGAGAGTAAGTAGGTTGGTAGGTAGAGAGATAGATAGAGAGAAATAGAGAGAGAGAACAGAGACACAGAGAGAAATGCAGTAGATAGGTAGGGGGAGAGAGAGGGTAGGTAGGTAGGTAGATAGAGGGGGAGAGAGAGAGAGAGAGAGAGTAGGTAGGTAGGTAGGTAGGTAGGTAGGTAGGTAGATGTTTCCAGGTGTATTAATCCATGTGCTGGAGAAGGAAATCACTGACAATCTGCAGCACCTAAGACTTTGTTTCTGCTGGCACAGCACTTGATCAATGTCATTCTCATCAATCAGTTAAAGAGCTTTCTGAAAGGGAAAAAAAAGTTTTTGCACTCTGCAAACCTCCAAAAAACGGCCCATTTTTCGCGAAAACGGACCCGTTTTTTTTTTCAAAAAAAAAAAAAGCAATGAATAGCCTGGGGGGGGGGTTCCAGAGTACTCCTGGGGGGGCAAAAACGAGAAAAAACAGCCCTTTTTTGTCAAATAAAATGCATGCAGAGCCTTATGGAGGCTTATAAAGTGCTCCTGGGGGCTGGGGGGAGGCAAAATTGAGCAAAACGCAGCCTGTTTTTTGCTCATTTCTGCCTTCCCCAGCCCCCAGGACCTCTCTGAAAGCCTCCATAAGGCAATGCACAGCCATTTTGGTGAAGGGGCGGGGCTTCAGGAGGCACAAAACGATGTATTCGATGTATAAGACGCACCCAGATTTTCAGTCTGTTTTTTGAGGAAAAAAGGTGCATCTTATAGTCCGAAAAATATGGTGATTATAATTTTGGGTATTGCAGTAAAAAAAAAAACTCAGCCAAATGTGGTTTGCCATATCATCTGGCATGCATAGTCAACATGGTTAACATATGCTATATAAACATGCTCTAAATATTAACTACTCTGTATTTTAGTCTTCACTGATAAAATACTATTCTTATTTATAAAATAATGGTACTTCAGAAGACATATTTCTATTTTCTTCTGGTGTTAATTATTTCTAGTGCTGAGCCCATTTTGCTCTTAGCATCAAATGAATACATACATTTGTACAAATTCATTATCTATTACAAACTATCTTCATAACACAATATGATAAATATCTTCTCAGAATTCACTTAGTGCTCTCTCCCAGATCAAGTTAGTGTAGTATATTTATATAGATTTATACACAACATGAAAATAAATTCACAAAGTTAAAAATATCCAGCTAACTGTAACTATTAAAGTTTTCACAGCTTTATTATTTTTAGAGTACACAATTCAATATCTAGGGAGAGTCACATGCCATCTAATCCTTGTTTCAAATGAAGATTTCTTGATTGGTTACCTAATTCTTCAAGTTCCCACATATACGGATCCATTCCACCATAACTGTAGCCTTCATATCGTTCCTGAGTCCCCCCATCATTTCGCTCATCATCTCGTCTCAACAGTTTATTTTTTGCTTTTTTTGCTTTTTGAACAAGACCTAAACAAGAAAAAATGGTGGATGCCGCAAAATCTGTTTATACATTTAAACATAATAGTTATGACTTGGCTTCCTTACAGTTGCTAGTGTGACAGTGTGGCGAGCCCCTGAATCATCCGATTTGCAATTTTCAGAACTCCTCAGAATGGACTGGCCATTTTTAAACTCAACTCGTTCTTTCAGATAGATGAGAAAATGTAGGTGCAGAATAGCATGTCTTTAAAACATGCTAAAAAAAACCAGCAACCCAGGGCTGCATTTTCTACACAAACAAGCTAAAGTGGCAAAACGGATACCTTAAATCTTTGCTTTAAATCGGCAGATTTTTCATTGGCAGATATCATAGCATTTTTTTCTGCTCCTCCGTAGGAATGGGATACACATTATTCTAAAATTGCTGTGTGTGTGTGTGTGTGTGTATTTGTGCACACACATACACACACACATATATATGAATGAAAAGAATTACAAAAATTCCCATAAAGCTCAATCCTGGGGGGACAAATCTACTTGGTCCGATCTGTTGGGAATATAAATGTATCAATTAGCCAAGCAGCCCAATTATTGGCAGCCCACAGGAATATTTTGTACCCGGTTATAGACTTAATTCAGGAAGCAATTTGTGCAATAGAACACTGGACGAAACAGAAGGCAAGAGCACCTTAAAGGTAAAACAATGACGCATTGTTTTCAGCCTTCAGAGAACTGGGAAACAACTTGTAACAGGTGAAGGAAATTAACAGTTCAACACAACTACATGATCTTTGTATTTTACTGTGAATGGGTTTCTAACTGTATAGTTATTTAAAAGAGGGTGGAGGGAAATGCCCAATAATTAGCATATAAACATATTACAATTATTTCCACTTTTATGGCTACTACTATTCTTAAGCTCTTGTTACTAAGTTGTGCAGCCAGTGATTGAAATTGTGTGATGACTAAGGGCTGTTTACATGCCACATTCAATCCCATCAGAGTATTCCCAAGGATGACTCTGAATGTCTGAAAATATAATGAAACTCAATGCGTCAAAATCACCATGGAAATCAGGAAGACTTACTAGCTAGAGGTAACTTGACTTAGTCTGGGTCCTCAGAGACAGAAATACATATGAACTTAGAAACATTAGTATGTATTGTGCAACGATGTGTCATGCGGCTAAAATGTTATGTCGTAAACAGCACTAAACTGAGATTAACAATTATTAATCAATTTCTACTGGTTTCCCAAAATCATGGTATCAAATATTTAGATACGGTGTTTTTCCTGTATTCTTTGGGCACCCTGGTTAAAGTATTTCTTTTGTTCTGATTAAAGCAGCAAGACACCTGAAGACCAACAGCAATGTCCAAGTTACTTAGGTGGTAACTCAGGGGCCAGCATGTAGCTTATCCACATCCTTCATTGAAAGAGAATTGCTTCATGTATTTAAGACATATCCAAGCACCCATCCAATCACAAATCAATACAATACAATACAATACAATAATACAATACAATAGCAGAGTTGGAAGGGACCTTGGAGGTCTTCTAGTCCAACCCCGTGCCTAGGCAGGAAACCCTATACTGTTTCAGACAAATGGCTATCCAACATCTTCTTAAAGACTTCCAGTGCTGGGGCATTCACAACTTCTGGAGACAAGCTGTTCCACTGATTAATTGTTCTAACTGTCAGGAAATTTCTCCTCAGTTCTAAGTTGCTTCTCTCCTTAATTAGTTTCCACCCATTGCTTCTTGTTCTACCCTCAGGTGCCTTGGAGAATAGTTTGACTCCCTCTTCTTTGTGGCAACCCCTGAGATACTGGAACACTGCTATCATGTCTCCCCTAGTCCTTCTTTCTCTTAAACTAAACATACCCAGTTCCTGCAACAGTTCTTCATATGTTTTAGCCTCCAGTCCCCTAATCATCTTTGTTGCTCTTCTCTACACTCTTTCTAGAATCTCCACATCTTTTCCACATCGTGGCGACCTAAACTGAATGCAGTATTCCAAGTGTGGCCTTCAGCCAGAGAACTCACAGCCAATCCTCACTCCCACAATCAGCTAAAGTAACAGACTTCCAAAGGTTTCAAGTCAATCTTTACTACTTTCAGGTTTTTAATGCATTGCATTATTTTGCTGCTTAATTGTGAGTGATCTTTTCTTCAAATGCTCCACTCTTTCATTAAAAGTGCCTTATGTGTTTGTGGCCAGGAGTCCAAATGTCATATCCTTAGTCCAAAGAACTAATTTTAAACTTATAAAGACTTTATTTTGCCAATTTTTAAAAAATGACTTTTGTGATTAGAGAAAATATTTCTTTTGGCCAACCTTCCTCTTCAGATCATTGTTGAATAAGTAATGTTGTACAACAGAATTGTGGACAATTACTCCACAGTCTAAACCTCTGCACTTGTCACATTCATTTTTTTTTTTAATTTTCAGCCAGTAAACAACAGAAATTTTAAGTATGCATTCACATTTGCATTTTATTTCACTTGTAACGTGGATAGCTTCTACTCCACACAGGGATACATTGAAACGTATTTTGACCAGTTATTCTTAACTTTTGCACAGAGGGGTTTACAGTCAATACATCTATTTGTCTTCTCAGCACATTGACTCTCTAAAACAGTTTTTGGATTGTATTCTTTATAGTAAAAGGTCATTTAAATCCATATTGAAAGGCTTCATGAAATATCAGTTACTGGGTTTATCATAGCTACACCAAAGAAAATAGCATTCTGTTGTTTGTGCTAGGATATCTAATGAAAGGTAGTCCTTGATTTAGCACACATTATTTAACAACTGTGCAACGCCCTCGGAAAAGGCATTTTATGTCTGTAAAGCATTTCTGACCATCATAAAACCCCGCCCTCACGAGACAACAATCTTACAACTAGTTGCCAAGCACCCTGTGATCATGTGATCACCATTGGTAATTTTCTCTGTGGGCTTCTCCAGAAAGTCAGTGGGGAGCAGGCAAGGAAGGTTGCAAGAGGCTGTCAGCTGCCGAGAGGACTCCTTCTGGGGGCTGAATGAAAGAGCTGCCCGATGAGGGGTGCTGAAGTCCTTTGGTGGGATGGAGAAAGAGGGTCCAGATCCCAAAGATCTGGATCTGTAGCCCATATCAGAGCAGTTCCCTCTGTGCATGGAGGGGAGCTGAACTCCCTCAGCAGGATGTGGCGCAACTGTGGTCATAAATCAAGGATTACCCAAACACAACAGAGTAAGTGCTCTGCTTTCAACATATCTAAACTCCTTTCATTCAAAGATCATGCATGGGCATGATATCATCAATATCATGCCCATGAATTATGAGTGTTAACAGAATTGCCATAAAGAGGAAGGTAACATTATTTGCTTTTCTAATAAATAGAATATTATTATCACCTATGTTATAGGACGGCTTTTTACAAGGGGGGCATGTTTAAGGATGAAATGAGTGCCTTAAAAAGGCACCCACAATATTTTAGGACCTCCACCCCCTCAAAAATCAATTGCACACTCCTACTAAGCAACTAATATTTGGCTTTCTATTCATCTTATTACAGGCTTACTTACTTCTAGAAAGTGATTGCCAATATTCATATGTAGTAAACAAAAAATATTTGTGTTGCATACATAATAGGAACTAGAATGCTTACTCTTTAATTGTCCTTTAACATCTCTGTCTTCACTTGAATGTTCTTCATAATGAGATTGGAGCTGTTGAAAAGACTGCAGATCCTTCAGACACAGGGGGCATAGAAAGCCCTCTCTCACCTCCCCGGGATCATCAAATGGAGGTGTGTAGCTTGTTGCCATAATGGTCCAAGGTCCCTGAGATTATTGCTTCTCTCCAAATCTCAGATGCTATGGAACACTGTATGCCATGAGTAAAGAAGTGGACATACAGTGAGGAAATAATTATTGTTCTTATCTTTTCTGCAAAGCATTCCCCTGAAACAGATGCAAAGAGTAGTTTTAAATGGAAAAAACTATTTGATTTGGTAAGTATATTTTCTCTAATATGTTAATAATGTTTTAATGGTTTACTTCAGAAGACCAAGGGGTAGGCAATGTGGTTCTCACAGTTGCCAAGATGTCCTAGATAACTCCTTTAAATACCTACTAGGATTCCTAAATTTTTAATACAAATTAAGTAAATATGAGGCTGGAATGCTGCAAAACCACCTCTCTCATTGTCTATGTTTACAATGATGCCTTTTGCTTCTCTGTAGATCTCACTAAGATTATAGTAAGTATAACATGTGGATACTTTATGTTCTGGTAAACAGATATTTTGTGGACTGTTGCAATAATAGAACAGCCTTAACAATGTTTTAACAAGCAAGCCTTAACAATCATGATGCACCACATGCTTTCAAAGTTCCAGTGTGTCCCAACCCAAGAAGATTCCATGTCTCTGAAATAGACTATATTTCTGTTCCGGAATATTTACCGTATTTTTCAGAGTATAAGACGCACTGGAGTATAAGACACACCAAGATTTTGAACAGGCAAATTAAAAAAAAAGGTTTTGCACTCTGCAGACCTCCCAAAAGTGGCCCATTTTTCACGAAAACGGGCCCGATTTTTCCTCAAAAAAGTACATGAATAGCCTTTAGGAGACTTCCAGAGTGCTCTGGGGGCTGGGGCGGGGGCAAAAACAAGCAAAAAACAGCCCATTTTTTTCTCATTTTGTCCTCCCCAGCCCCCAGGATCACTCTGGAAGCCTCTTAAAGGCTATGCACTGCCATTTTGGCAAAGGGGATAGGGTTTCAGGAGGCACAAAATACTGTATTCAGTGTATAAGACGCACCCAGATTTTCACCCTCTTTTTTTTTAGGGAAAAAGATACATTTTATGCTCCGAAAAATATGGTACATTAAATCTTTCATCGATAAGGAAAAATATTCTTTTTATATATCTCTGGAAGCCCCTCTACATTTTGCACCCATGACAGTCATCCCCAAACTGGCATGATTTAGATACTTGAAAGAATAAGTTCCTCAAATCATTATCTATGCTATGTGATTTGAAGAGTACAAAACTGATCTAAAGTCAAAGAAACAGAAAACAGCGTTTCCTTTAGATTAAAAATAAAATTAGAATTAAAAAAAAGACAATTTTAAAAGCAAACTGTATAAATCAATCAAGCCACAGGGGAATGAGAAGCCACAGCCACTCTCACTGCTCTGCACTTTTAACGCCGCTGCTATCTTGCTCTTCACTAACCCAGCTAACTCAGTGGCCCTTGCTGCTGCTCTGGCTGCTGACCCAGAATGCCTGACCTGACCCTTCCCAAGTTACCTGCTGACAGCGCAAGGACTTTTTGCTGAAGAGACACCTTGTAGTTTCCTCATGAGACTTTGGGAAGAAGGCCTCGTGAAGCCAGCAGCTGCCTCATGAGGGACCAGGCTAGGCATGTCTTGCCAGAAGCAGGAAGATAGCGAAGGTCCACTGATGTGGTGAAGCAAGATAGCTTGAGGCCTCAAAATACAGGGTGGCAAGGACAGCTACAGCCCCTTACTACTACTACTACTACTACTACTACTACTACTACTACTACTAGACTGAGCTGGGCCAGTGGAACATAGAACAGCAGGTTCTTTGAAGGGCACAGCAGTGAAGGGAGCTATGGCTTCTCAGTAACTGATAGGCAGGGCTGGAGCAGCTACAGCTTCACACCATACTCCTAGGCTGGGGTGGGCTGGGGCAGATGCTCCACTGCAGGCAGGGGCTTCTTTCAGTTCTAGAGCCATGGCAAGCCAAGAAACCCCTGAACTATAGTGCAGCAAGCAGTACCCCAAGGAAAGCAGTTCTTGGGCTCTTGCTGCCCCTTAGGCAGGGTGTAATGCAGTCCAAAGGGCAGAGATGGGAGTAGAGTGGAGTAGGTTGGAGGGAGTATAAAGGGAGGAAGTCCCTTACTTTGAATAACAGGCTCAGGACTAGAAGGTCCCAAGCAGCAAGAGCTTGGGTCGGGGTGAGTCTTTGGTTTATAATTGGTGGGATTTGGTTAACAACAGCAAGGAAGAGTGCCATCTCCAAATGATGTGGTCACATGGCATGGTGCCTTATAACCACATTGCTTAGTGAGAGAAATTCCAGTACCAACTGCAGTTGTAGCTCGAGGACTATTGGTGTCCAACTTGCCTAAAGGAAATAATGGTGACATTCAGAAAATTTTCCAAGCCAAATCATCAATCATATAAACTCAAAATTCAAAGAAGTAACAGTTAACTTTGTCACTAGAATAATATGCCACAAGTGGGATATTACAGAATAACAGACTTAGAAGGGATCTTGGAGCAGGGGTGAAATTCAGCAGATTCTGACAAGTTCTGGAGAACCGGTAGCGGAAATTTTGAGTAGTTCGGAGAACAGGCAAATACCATCTCTGGCTGGCTCCAGAGTGGGGTGGGAATGGAGATTTTGCAGTATCCTTCCCCTGCCACGCCCACCAAGCCACACCCACAGAACCAGTAGTAAAAAAAATGAACTTCACCACTGCCTTGGAGGTCTTCTAGTTCAACCCCCTGCTCAAACAGGAGATCATATATCATTTCAGACAAATGGCTATCTAACCTCTTCTTAAAAAATCTCCAGTAATGGAGCACCCACAACTTGGAGGCAAGATGTTCTATGATTGTTTCCACTGTCAAGAAATTTTTCCTTAGTTCTAGTTTGGTTCTCTCCTTGATTAGTTTCATCCATTACTTCATATCTTGCCTTCAGATGCTTTGGAAAATAGGTTGACACACACACCCTTCCCTGTGGCAGCCCCTCAAATACTGAACACAGCAATAATGTCCCTGCTAGTTCTTCTTTTCACTAGACTAGACATACCCAATTCCTGCAACCATTCTCCATATGTTTTAGCCTCCAGCCCCCTAACCATCTTCGTTGCTGTATAAGGAATATAAAGATAACATAAAGGAAAAAGTTATATTATTATCTGGATAAGCAAGGCCTGTAAGCAAAAAAACCCTAAATACTTAAGTATAATAAAAAGGAGCCATGCTATTCTGTAATTTTTTCCATCATTAGCTGTCTCAACTTCCTCTGAATATCACAAATACCCATCCACAGTGACTGATGTACATTTATGGAAAGCATCCTATTATCAAGCCTATGCCTTTAAAAAAAATCACATTAAGGTGTGAGCAGCTTTTGGATTTAGATGTCCTTTGGTGAGGCATCCAGGTTTCCCTTCAAATGTGCTCTGAATTCCAACAGTACAGTGCAGACCACTGACAGATGATTGGGGGGGCGGGGAATAAAAACCGTAGAGTAAAACAAAATTAAAAGTAGATTTTTTGAAGGATTCTAATAATCTAAAATAGAACACAAGAAAGTAGATTTTTTGAAGGATTCTAATAATCTAAAATAGAACACAAGAAAGTAAAACACAAAAGAAATACAGTTACAGCAACCTCATTCCAGCTCAAGGTTGACTCATCCTTCTGAGGTTGCTAAAATGAGGACCCAGATTGTTGGGGCCAATATTGCTGACTCTGTAAACCGCTTAGAGAGGGCTGTAAAGCACTATAAAGCGGTATATACGTCCATGTTCTATTGCCATTCCAGTCTTCTATGTTGGCATCTCATATTCACACTGGGAATGGGCTTTCTGCTAACCCACTATCCAAATCTTGCCTCTTCCAAGTCCATAATTTGATTATGGCACTATAAAGCAGTATATAAGTCTATTGCCATTCCAGTCTTCTATGTTGGCATCTCAAATTCACACTGGGAATGGGCTTTCTACTAATCCACTGTCCAAATCTTGCCTCTTCCAAGTCCATAATTTGATTTGATGAACCAAGAGTCCCTGGCCTAATGTCCCCATTTATTTGTACCCATTTCCCGTGATCTTATTCATGTTTATTCATATTCTTGTTATGATGTACACGAGTGACAAACTAAATAAATAAATCAAATAAAAATAAAAAAAGGAGAGTCGAGGCACCCAATTCTGAGACGTTTCCTTTTTTCTCCAAAGCAGGACATGTCTACCTTGCAAAAACTGCTAGGTAATTTATTTGACAGAAGCCATTTCGCTCCAACACAAGGAGCGGAGGCTGCTCATTACTCTTCCTTGTTTTCCTCCACCAAGCTCCCAACCCAACCCAACCCAACCCAACCTAACCTGTCGGAGAAAAACAGGTAGGAAGAACCGATACTTCTCTGCAATTTTAACATGAAAAAGGGCGGAGACGACCTTAGGACGAGCAGAAATGGCTCCTGGGATGGGAAAGGGCAGCCCGAGCATCGCAGAGAGATGCCGAAAAGCAAGGAGTGCGAGGCGGCTGCTGCCAGCCCTGGGCTCCTTCACCCCGGCGGAATCCCAGAACCCGCAAAACGCCCACCGGCATCCATTGGGGGGGAAGCGCCGAGAATGCGGCCAAGGGGAACAAAGCCCCAAGCGATGCCAGGATCAGGGCAGGGTGAGAAAGACCGCAAGGAAGGGCGGCGAAGAAGGGTCTCCCTCTCCGACTTAACGGCGCAGCAGAGGGGATGCACCCCTGCGGAGGGCAGAGAAGCGGGAGAAGGTACAGCGCTCTCACCTCAGCCTCACCGAGGCGGCGGCCCCGATGGGACGGCCGAGGGATCCAATCCCGCCGCGGTTGCCCAGGAAGCGACAGGGCCCCTTTACAGGCGGCGGTCTGTCGATCGCGGAAAAGCCGATTGGGAAGAAGGGCAAGCTGGGCCAACGCGGAGAAAGGGCTGGTGGAGAAGAGCGCCGAACAGTCGATTGGGAGGGTGGCGGAGGGTGCGGCTCCCAGGGCCTTGGCCCAGCTGTTTGGGCTGCTGGAAGAGGCGGGGTGGCGCTTTTGGGAGGGTGTCCTGCTAGATTTCGGCCTGTAATACTCCGGATCGCCACTGGGGAACGGAATTTTAATATTTTTCATAGCCCAGCTTGGGAATCCGGAACGATTTCACTTGGATCGACTACATTAGGCGAATCGAGGGTTTTCTAGGACAGATTGGGGAGAGCTGAAAGTATGTTCCGACGGAAGGAGGCAGTGCGAAATCGTTACTCTTCTAGCTCAGCGCCTGGGTTGACAACGGAAAAATTAAATAATAAAATTAGCTAAATGATTCAATGAAAGAGCTAGTTTTTCTGAATGAGACCGCCAGAAAATTCAGGGGTTATATAATGTTGACTGGAAAGGCGCAAAATTCTTGGAAAAGTAGTTCCCCAAACATCCGGTTTTGCTGCAAAAAGCAAATTGATTGTGGCAAATGGGAGTTGAGCACGACTAGGGAGAAGCTACTTTAGAAAAACCTGATAGGTTTATTTCTTTATTTCATTTATTTATTTGTCAAATATGTACAAGTTTGTCAAACATGTACAAGATAACAGATATAAGTATAAACATGGACATGAACAAAGGAAATGAATACAAATAAATGGGGACACTAGGACAGGGACGGTAGGTATGCTGGTGGGCTTATGCACGCCCCTTACAGACCTCTTAGGAATGGGGTAAGGTCCACAGTAGACAGTTTAAGTCGAAGCTGTGAGGGTTTGAGGATGTAACAACGGAGTCTGGGAGAGCATTCCAGGTATTGACCACTCTTGCTGAAGTCGTATTTTCTGTTTGGAGCGGTTTACTTTTGAGTTTGTATCTGTTGTATCCCGTGTATTATTGAGGTTGAAGCTGAAGTAGTCGTTGACAGGTAGGACGTTGTAGCAGACAATTTTGTGTACTATGCTTAAGTCAGACTGTAGACAGCGTAGGTTTTTCTCAAACCTGAGAGGACCCAATAATGTTTTGATGTCCTGGTCTACATTTCTTATCATCTGAAACAAGCACAGCCAATACAGGACAACAAGAATTAGGCAAGCTGCAGATCGTTTGGAAGGCTGTGAGTCATAAAGCTGCAGGTAGAGAAAGGTGAAGATTTTTCACCATAGCCACATACTTATTACACAGAAGTAGTGGTGGCCAGAGAACAGATTAGAGGAACCCACAGACCCAGCTTGCACAACACTTGACAGCCAAGAGACATCTATTTGGGGTTGATTTTACATACTGAGTGTGTAAGAAGAAATCAATCCCCCCAATTATCCCTAATATTAGTCATAAGGAAAAGCTTCAGAAAAGCCAAAAGACCAAGATACTAATTAAAAAAAAAACTGTCTGAAGCCCATTCCACATTGCAGTCAGACAGCTAAAGCAAACTTAACAAGAAGCTAACTGCAGGTGCTGACACTTAAGGAGATAGAACTCATTGGAAGAGGAAGCCAACAATATAGATGGCTCCATTCATAAACAAAGCAAATACTGCCCACTGAAGTTCAAGACAGGATATTTTGAAACCCCTTAACAGCAATTTCGACAGCTAACAAAGTAGAGTGATAGGATTAGAGCAAGCAGCCCCTCACCCAAAAATCTAATGCAGGACATAGCTGTCAGCCACAATAAGAATTACCCAGCAGCCTTTCAGAACACAAAGCCCATATTGCACAAATCCCAAACTTCAAAGTTACAGAACCATATAAGAACACTTCCACTCACCCAGTTGGTTGGTCAGCTGTCCCAGAACTGCACTGTGTGTGTGTGTGTGTGTGTGCGTGCGTGCGTGCACGCGCGCATGTGTGTTGGTTCTATTCAGCAATAAAGAGAATCTTTCCAATCAACCTGCATTCCCAGCTTGGAACTGGATCTGGATATTTCTTCCAACAAGTGAACCCAGCCATTGTACTTCATAAACTATGCTTTTATTAGCCCAGTCTGGAACCCAACCAGTTGTCATTTATTGTTCTATCAGTGGCGGGATTCAAAAAAATTTACTACCGGTTCTGTGGGCATGGCTTGATGGGCGTGGTGTAGCTTGGTGGGCATGGCAGGGGAAGGATACTGTAAAAATCTCCATTCCCTCCCCACTCCAGGGGAAGGTTACTGCAAAATCCCCATTTCCTCCCGACCAGCTGAGACTCTGGAGATAGAGAATAGATGTGGGGTGGGGGAGTCAGAGATGGTATTTACTGGTTCTCCAAACTACTCAACATTTCCGCTACCGGTTCTCCAGAACTGATCAGAACCTGCTGAATACCACCTCTGGTTTCTATTATACTACACAAAAATGTGAAATCAAAGCTGACAGGTTTTTAACTAATGTTGGCCTTCATGTGCATTGAGTTCTTCCCAAGACCCTAGGATGATGTAATGTATTGGCATAGTATATGTATGGATTCTAGTTATGTGACTTATTGTAATTGACAGATGGGAATTTTGTCAATGCATATATTGTGTCATCAAGGTTTTTTGGTATAGCATCCACTGTGCTTTCATGCCCAGGGGAGACTTAAAACTCACTATCCCCATTTGTGGGCCAGCATCTTTTCTACTACATCAACTTGATTCATTTATTATTATTCAAACTAATTTGATCCATACTAGTATGATGCCCATTTGCGAGGCGACTCTGGTAGGGGGAGCGGAACCTTGGATGACACTGCAGGCAGGGACGTGCGGTAAGGGGAGGCAGGGGAGGCACAGCCTCACCGCTCTCATCATGAAAATAAAAAAAAGGGAAAAGGCGCTGAGGAGCCTTCTGCACACGTGTTCCGGGAATGGGACCACGTGTGCAGGAGGCTCCTCTAGCCTCAGCCTCCCTCCTGCACACGTGGTCCCATTCCCCGCCTTCCTGGGTCAACATAAAGGGGACCGCAGCTCGCGCTCCCGCAGAGCACGCTCCGTGGTCCCCTTCATATTGACTCAGGAGTCAGGAAGGAGGAGAATGGGACCATGTGTGCAGGAGGCTGAGGCAGCTTCAGCCTCCTGCACATGTGGTCCCATTCTCCGCCTTCCTGAGTCAACATGAAGGGGACCATGGTGTGCGAGCCGCGGGGAGCGCGAGCTGCGGTCCCCTTCATGTTGACTCAGGAAGGCGGAGAATGGGACCACATGTGCAGGAGGCTGAAGCTGCCTCAGCCTCCTGCACACGTGGTCCCATTCCCCGCCTTCCTGAGTCAACATGAAGGGGACCGTGGCTTGCGCTGATGATGTCACCAGTCTCACCAGCCATAAACCTCACCGCACGTCACTGACTGCAGGAATAGGTGTGCATCTTTCTGGTGCGCAGTTAGCACGCCCTCCTTGGCATACCTTGGGAAGCATGCGAGCATGTACCAGAGGTGGTGTTCAGCAGGTCCTGGCCAGTTCTGGAGAACTGGTAGCAGACATTTTGAGTAGTTAGGAGATACAACCTCTGATTGGTCCAGCCCCCATCTATTCTCTGCCTCCTAAATCCCAGCTGATTGGGAGGAAATGGAGATTTCACTTTATCCTTCCCCTGCCACGCCCACCATGCATGCCCACCAAGCCACACCCACAGAACCGGTAGTAAAAGATTCTGAATCCCACCACTGGCATGTATTACAACAGAACTAGTAGCCAAACTACTAGGCATTAGCATTGTGACCCCCTGGCTAATATAACAATGCCATACAGACACTAATCATCATCATCATCATTTCCAGAATAAAGGAAATATTAACTGACAGAGAGTATTCGTGCTACACTAGAGAAGAAAATACTAGAGGACTACCAGAATACTCCACATCAAAGATACTCATCGACAAATCATGAACTCTGGAGTAATCTTCCCAAACCACCTTGTAAATCCTATTGTCTAATGTTGTTTTGGAGAAGAGCGTAGATTTGAATGCATCTTTAATGTAAACAAAGTTTTAAAATTGGTGTTTCACAAGGCTAATTATTATTTTACAAGCTGTCTATGGGAAAGTAATTTGAAAATGCCACTAGATGGTGCAGTTAGCATATATGAATAAAGGCATGTTTCTTTCCTGGTTCTATCAGACACACCAATTCATATGTGATAGGCAGTATTTTTTATAATTGGTGTACTAGTCTATTAAAGTACAGTTTACAACAAACCCACTTTTATTATTAACAGATCGTATTTTTCATACTCTATCAGAGTATTTTTCTTTTGTTAATGTTTTGGTGTTTGAAAGTACACATATGCACAAACATACACACTTAATACAAATATTAATAAAATACATAATCGGCGTTATTTTTACAACTATATGGAATGCTTCATAGAAGATAAGATGAAATATTTCAGTCCAATAATTTGAAAAAGAAAGTGAAGGAGCTCTGAATATTTAGTCAAAAAATCCTTTTTTGGGAAGATACAATGCCTTTACATCTGCTACATCGTAACTTGTTCATCTATATTCAGAAGATATTGAATATTCATTAAATTATATAAAGCAGAATTGTTGGGAACAGGAGAGACCTGGTAAATTATTGGCTTCTAGAGTGGAACCAGAAGAATAATCTGATAATGTTTCTACCAATTGGGTCTCAGGTTGATGTAATTAATTGTTGTAATTTTAAAAAGGTTTTGTACTCAACTTTAAATTGGATTCTGCACTGGAACTTTGTGGTTCCAATGAATTAAAGGGTTTTTTCCCTACAAGATTAGATTGCTGGTTTATCTGTCCCATTATAATTAAAAACCATATTAGAAATTGTTAAATCCATCAAAACAGGGTAGGCTCCTGATCCAGACAGATATTTACAGAACATATATGTGGAGGATTTTAATTTTGGGGGGCTCCTGTACTAGAATAGAATAGAATAGAATAGAATAGAATAGAATAGACTTCTTGTGATTGGACACACATCTGCCAGTGACTGCTAGCAGATGGAGGAGGAAGCTAAGAGAGTGCGGGAAATATGTGATGATTAGAAAGGGGTCAGGGGAGTAAGGGTTGTAGCATGGATTGGGAGTTTATAGTGCACAGGAACAAGTTGGCAAGTGTGGCCTGTAGGCCGCTGGCCCCCGCAGCACCCAAATCAGATGAGGAGGTGGCGTGGGAGTCAGAGCCAGCATCAAGGCAACCTGAGCGCTCCGAGGGGGAACAGGGAATGGAGCTGTCAGAGATAGAGAAAGAGGTGGACTCTGTGCCATCCATCAGCCCTCAGATGGAGAGTCAACAGTCCCTAGGTCTGTAGGTGGCTTATGAGGAAGAGGAGGAACAGCTGGGTCCAGTGCCGGGTGTGCGGATACGCAGAAGGCAGATGCGCAGAAGGCAGAGGAGAGGAGAGCAGTGAAAATCTATGGACCAATCCTTGAGATGGAAGAGCCACTACTGCACAGGTACAAGGCAGCATACAATAGGCAGGTCAGGGAAAGGGCTCAAAGCTGCAGTGCTGGTAGGGAAGGTGTGATAGAGGTGCAGCATTGGTCAGGGAGAGCACGATGGGTGTGCAAAAGGTATAAGTCAGGGAGGATGTTGGGGAGGATGCCCAGATGATATGAGTTAGAGGGGGTGCACAGGAGTACATTAGTAGACAGCACCAGCACAGAGGTCTGGGCCAGGGTGCACAGATGTGAGAGATTTGACCTTCCCTGCCAGCTTCCCCATTTGACCTTTTGGAGAAGCCAGCAGAGAATGTTGCAAATGATGATTTGAGGCACTGCAATCCATTGTAAATGCAAACTGATTGCCAAGCATCCAGTTTGCAAACACTCGACAGTGGATGTGCTTGGATGGTTGGAACCCCCAAGTGACGCTTTACGACCATCACAACATATAGTATCACTATACTGTTTAACCCTTTAACTCAAGGACTCTCTGTATTCAATAAGCATAAAAAGCATCTTTTGAAGGATTAGTCTCAAGACCATTAGAAAGTTATTTAAAACAAAGTTCACTGATTTGTTAAAACAAAATATTACAATTCTTTCTAAACTTCTTGCAAATGACGATTACTACTGCCACATCATTTTTAATTTCTGGGGAAAGGGATATATTCAAATTAAAGTGGCTAACATTTCTCACAAAAAAATCAAATCTCATAAGATATCTTTGTTGCATGCGGGAAATACATCTGTTTTTTTAAAAAAACGGCTTTCATTTCTTCTTTCTTTACATTGTGTATGTGTGTGTGTGTTGCTAAAGCAAAGGGCTTTTGATATATATGAAGAGGATCCTTATTACAAGTACTATTGTATCAACCTATAATAATAATTTTATTACATTATTTCCTACCTTTCCACTAATGGTTTGGTGTAGTAGCTGAACTCAGAATCTTCCTGGTGAGATTGTTCATAAAATGGGGAAAAAATACTGAAGAATTATCACTGTCTGAATTCACACAAAACACATCAGTCCGAAGTCTAGCAGCTGCATTTAGTACAACATAGAGGCTTGGTTAATTCTAAATTTGATTTTGTTTGTTGGTGGGGGAAGATAGTCTTTAGCAAAGTTTTTTCCCTATTCAGTCTATAATGTGAAACAGAAAATGAATTAATTTAGTAACGAAGTGAAATTATTATGCCACTCAGACATATTGTAGGAAATCCCAGAGTATAGGAAAGACAAGAAAAGGTGGATAGATTATTTCCAATCATACACAGTATGTAAAAATGTCAATAGCTTCTACAGTTTCGAAGAACAGTAACTACGAAACAGAAAATGTATATAAAGATATCGTGTGCAACTTTGTATTTTTTATAAAATATGCGTACCTGAGTTTCACTTCCAAAAATACACATTAGAAAATGGAGCATTTAATCAAGCACCTTTGATTCTAATTTCTATTAGACTAATTTATATCTTTAGAATGCTTTTCCTTTCATGAACCTTTCTGATGATATAGTTTGCACAGATACTGACAAGTATATCCAAAACTGAAAGATAAATTCTTTTTTTCCTCTGTTCTTTGGAACAATCAGTACTCACTTGTGATCACTTTGTTCAGTAATAGTATCATTATGAGTAATAGTGGCTGAAATTGCAAAGATTTGCAGCAATGTCTGGACGATCATGGTGCATTAATTGAATTTTTCTCTACCCTGGGACATACCCTCAATGCCTCATAAAGATGCAATTCATTTTTTATGACTGTCAGGTAAAGGTGTGATAAAATGACAATGAAAATCAAAAATAGAACCATCCCTGTCTGACTAGCAATTTAAAGTGTGTGACACTGCATTAATGGAAAGATGGACCCAGCCACCGAACAGCGTGCCATCATATCAAAGCTGTTTTGAAGCCAAATTTTTCATTTTATTTAAAATAGCAAGAGCATTATATTTCATTAACACTATCATTGCAATTCTCTTTTTTGGAAATATATATTTAGAAGAGTATAAGAAACCTTACTTTAAATTACACTGATGGTAGAAGTGAAGACTAGGCTATCAGCCTTAGTCATCCACATGCCTCATGCAGGATTCCGCAACAGCACTTTGACTTATATACAGCTACATAGTGCTTTACAGTCCTTTCTAAGCAAACTGCAGGCAGCCAGCAGGCAGCAGAAGTAGTCTACAGTACTGCATTCTAACCCCTGTGCCACCATGGCTAAATAATAGTAAGAACTGTTAGTCCACAACACTGGTGAAATTCATTTTTTTTACTACCGGATCTGTGGGTGTGGCTTGGTGGGCATGGCAGGGGAAGGATACTGCAAAATCCCCACTCCCTCCCCACTCTGGGGCCAGCCAGAAGTGGTATTTGCCGGTTCTCCGAAGTCATAATTTCTGCTACCGGTTCTCCAGAACTTGTCAGAACCTGCTGCATTTCACCCCTGGTCAGCAATCATTCATTAAGTAATAGTTCAAAATTATGTCAGCATGGGGGAAAAGTGACTTACTTATGTCAGTCACAGCATTCCCATGATCACAAGTTTACAATTTGATGCTTGGCAACTGACAAGTATTTACAATGGTTGCAGTATCCATGGTCACGTGATCAGCATTTGTGGTCTTCCCAGCTGGCTTTTGAGAAGCAAAGTCAATGGGGGAAGCTCAATTGGCTTAATGACCATAGTGATTCTCTTAGGTGGTTCACAAAAAAAAGGATGCTTTCATGTGATGACTCGCTTAACAACCACATTGCTAAGCAATAGCAGCTTTGATCCCAATTGTGGTTGTATATCAAGAGTCATCCTTATTGGTGAGCTGTGGCACATTTTGACCAGTGTGCTATACATATGTGCAAGCAAACCTAGTGTTATCTCAACATTCTAAAGGTAGAATCTCTAATATAGAGATTATCTTGTAAGTCAAAATGCTATAGCCCAGTGGTTCCCAAAGTGGGTGGTACCGCCTCTGGAGAGCGGAGGGATGCCTTATGGGGGTGCTAAGAGGCAAGGGGGGCAGCAGGGGGGCGCTATGAGGGTGAGGAAAAAAGATCATGTATTGTGTTGGCTGAAGAGGGTGTCACTCCTAGGTTGGTAGCTTCTCCTTAGCTAATTCTCAGATGGAAAGGAGACACTTGCCGAGCAGAAGATGGACTGTTTAAAGTCCATTGGCGCAGGCAGAAGGACAAAATTACCCAAACAAACCTGGAAATAGCTGCAGGTTTCCCTTTAAGCAACATCACCACCCTCCCCTCCAATCACTGCCTTCCTCCCAGGAGAGGGGCGCGTGCAACTTCAATTGCCCGCCCCCAACACCGCCGGCATCTTAACAGACCAGCTTGGCTTGTGAAAATGTTTTTTTTTAAACGGTCGGTGGGTGGAGAGATTGTGCACGGTGTTGTTAGGGGGGGAAAAACCCCACCAATCGAATTCTAGTTGAGCTTGCGAGAGAACTCTTTGCCACTGGTTTAAAAAACGGTCACATATTTTGTGCCATCCTTTTACTTTGCATGGAGATGCTGCTGTGTAAAAGTAACTGGGGGGAGGGGTGATGAGCGGAAGTGCGGTCGCTCCCTTTTGGTGGTGTGGATTTTGGTTAGGGAGGTTTGGATTACCAGGAGGAGGGAGCTCGCATTGCAATCTTCCATTTCTAGCCTTGGAAATACGAGTGTGGTTAAACTCACGGGAGCTTTCTTTGATGTAGGTATAGTATACTATATGTATATACTACTATAGTACAGGTCAGGAGTCCCCAAACTTGGCAACTTTAAGACTTGTGGACTTCAACTCCCACAATTCTCCAGCCAGCATAGCTGGGAGTTGAAGACCATAGCTGTCTGGAGAATTCTGGGAGTTGAAGTCCACAAGTCTTAAAGTTGCCAAGTTTGAACACCTCTGGTATAGGTTGTGCTGCTTGAGCAGGGGGCTGGACCAGAAGACCTCCAAGGTCCCTTTCAGCTCATTTATTCTAAAGTTTATAAAAGCTCCACTCAGTGCTGGTCGCGGGTGGATTTTCTTTTAGGATATGTGTTTAGTTTTTGAAATATCCCCATTCCCATCCTCTCTCCTTGCGGATTTAATACAATACAATAGTAGAGTTGGAAGGGACCTTGGAGGTTTTCTAGTCCAACCCCCTGCCTAGGCAGGAAACTGTTAGATATTAACATATATCATGGCAAGTCTCCTCTCTGGTCCGCTGCTACAGCGGGAAACAGGTATCGTTCTGATTGGTCGAGGGGCGTACCCGATCCCTATAAAAGGGGAACCCTCCGACCACAGAGCAAGCTGGATCACTACTACTATCAATAAAGAGCTGTTAAGTCACTTCGTGTCCGCAGTCTGTTCTCTCGTTGCCCAGATCTAACATTGGCAACGAAGGTGGGATCGAGAGGCAGATAGGACCAAGAACGCTACTCCAGAATCTCCGGATTTGATCCAGCCTAGGAATTCGGCAGAAATTCCGGCAGCCATCTCGGTCACTGCAGCGCGGCAAATTCAAACGAGAGAAGATGGCGATGCACACTCCCCCCGCTCCATTCGACCCAGCGAACGATGAGTGGGAAGCCTTCATGATTCGATTCGAGTGTTTTCTCGAAGCGAACGAATACACGGGGATCACCGACGCCCGGAAGAAAAACATCTTCCTCGGCTACTGCGGGAAAGAAGTCTTCAACACGGCCAGAGACCTCACCGCGCCTACTCCGATACAGGCAGTATCATGGACGGCATTGCAACAGGCTCTACAGACTCATTACGCGCCAAAACCTTCCCGCCATGTTTGCCGCAAGGAATTCAACACGCGGAACCAGAAAGCGGGAGAATCAATCAATCAATATGTTGCGGCCCTGCGTAAAGCAGCAACTCACTGCGAGTTCAGGGATCTGGACGAGCATATCTTAGCGCAGCTTATCTGTGGGTTAAGAGACATTTCACTACAAAAGAAGCTGTTGGCAAACCCAAATTTAACCCTACAGATAGCTCTAAACGAAGCAAGAGCGTCAGAGTCAGCGGAGAAATCATCGGTAACCATACAACGCGGTTTCAGCGTAAACCAGCCAGTACCAAGGCAAACCAGAGTTCACTACGAGGACACAAGCCCCGACTACGAGGATCCCGAGTTCGAGGACAGTCACCTGATGCGGAGCAGTCACTTGAGGCCTGGGGGGAGACCCGGATTCCGTTTGCCGCCCTGCGCAAGCTGCGGAGGGAATCACCCCAGGTCTACCTGTAGGTTCAGGAACGTTGTTTGTTCGCACTGCAACAAACTTGGGCACATTGCACGAGTGTGCCGGAGCGAAGTCCCTGCCTCACGGCAGCCACCCATGTACCGCCAACAGAAGCCCAACCCAGGGGCTTGGCGAAATCAAAAAGGGCGCCCAGAGAGAAATCCACAAGTGTTTACCCAGAGAGAAAATTCCCAAAGAGCTGAGCGAGCGTATCCCCAGAGAGATTACACACAAGGAGCTGAGCGAGCGTATTCCCAGAGAGACTACACACAAAGAGCTGAGAGAGCGTTCTATCAAGACGCTCAACGAGAGTATTTTCAGGATACAGATGCTGAGATAGAGTTGACCCAGAGAGAGGAATTGCGAACGTATCTCACAACAATAAGCCAGGTCCGCACCAAGCGGCCTAAAAAGCTGAAAGTCACAGTCCTCTTGGAGGGCTCACCTTGCAAGCTGGAAGTTGACACAGGATCGTCCCTGACGATCATTTCATGGGCATCCATGAAACAGGCTATCCCTAGCCTCAAAAAGAGCCAACTACGCGCTCCTGACATCCTGCTACGAGACTACCAGGGGAACCGAGTCCCCATCGTGGGCCAAGGCACGTTCCAGATCCGTTTCAAGGACATCGTAGCCCAGCTGCCCGTGACCATCGCCAGCGCACCATTACAAAACCTCCTAGGACTGGATTGGTTTGAATCCTTGGGGCTAGAAGTCACCGGAATCAACGCCGTGGAAAACAGCAGCGCTGAGCAGATTTTTAAGGAGTTCGAGGATGTGCTCAGCCCCGGTCTGGGTAAGTATGTGGGTAAACCGATCTCATTCAATTTAGACCCCAAAGTGGCGCCAATCCGACTTAAACCAAAACGAGTGCCTTTTGCACTCCGCCCAAAAATAGATAAGGAAATAGATAAGTTAGTGGAGCAAGGAATCCTTGAGCCGGTGGATCACGCGCGCTGGGAAACGCCCATTGTGACCCCAGTCAAACCAGACGGATCAGTCCGCATCTGCGCGGACTATAAATGCACAATTAATGTCGCGCTACAACAAAGCACATATCCTGTGCCTGTAGTACAGCACTTATTGCACTCGTTGGGGCCAGGAAAGGTATTTGCTAAATTAGACATGGCACAAGCTTACCAGCAGCTGCCCGTAGATAGCGCCACAGCGGAGGCCCAAACTATAGTGACGCATAGAGGAGCATTCAAATGCAACTGGCTACAATTCGGTGTGAGTATTGCTCCAGGATTGTTCCAGAGCGTCATGGAACGGCTTTTGCAAGGGATACCGGGAGTCGTCCCCTATTTTGACGACATCTTGGTGTCCGCTGCAAACGAGGAGCAATTAAATAAAAGAGTCAGAACTGTTTTGGCCAGAATCAGAGAAAAGGGTCTCCGCCTCAAAAAGGAAAAATGCCAAATTAACGTGCCTAGCGTAGAATTCCTGGGTTATAGAATCGATGGTCAGGGAATACACCCCACTTCCAAGAAAATTAAGGCGATCCAGGACGCCCCCACACCACGGAATCAGACCGAGTTGCAGGCCTTCCTCGGACTACTTAACTTCTACAGCGTTTTTCTGAGACAGAAGGCGACCGTTGCTGAGCCACTACACCGTCTACTCCAGAGGAACACACCATGGAAATGGGGACGATCCGAAGCAGCAGCTTTTGCCGGAGTAAAGCGCCTGCTCACCACTGACTCGCTGTTAGTCCAATACAGCCAGACACTACCGCTGGTATTGACCTGCGACGCATCACCTTTTGGAGTCGGCGCAGTCCTCAGCCACCGGATGCCAGACGGAAAAGAAGCACCCATCGCCTTCTACTCCAGGACTCTTTCATCGGCCGAGAGGAATTACAGCCAGATGGACAGGGAAGCGCTAGCTGCTGTAGCTGGAGTAAAACGTTTCCACGAATACCTCTACGGCCGCGATTTTGAACTGATTACAGATCACAAACCGCTGTTGGGACTTTTGGCGGGAAACCGCCCCACTCCAGTCTCCCTTTCTCCACGCATGACCAGGTGGACTGTTTTCCTGGCTGCGTACTCATACAAGTTAATTCATCGACCGGGCTCCACTCTAGGACACGCAGACGCACTCAGCCGTTGCCCACTACCGGACCTTTTGCCAGACCCCACTCCCGAAGTACCGGTGCTGCTCATTGATTGTTTGGACTCAGGACCGGTTTCTTCCTACGATGTTGCAAGGTTTTCTTCTAAAGACAATTTAATAAAGCAAGTTCAAACTTGGGTTTGGAGGGGGTGGCCGAAGGGAAACGTGGGCCCGGAATTCAAAGTGTTTTGGTCAAAACGGGACGAACTCTCAGTGTTACAAGGTTGTTTATTGTGGGGGGATCGAGTTGTTATTCCGTATGCTTTACGTAGGAATGTATTAGATGCTTTACATGTTGGTCATCCGGGGATTGTTAGGATGAAGGCGTTAGCAAGAAGTTACGTTTGGTGGCCAAACATGGACAAAGAAATAGAGGAATGGGTGGCCACTTGCGACCCATGCCAGGAATCGAGACCAGCACCCCCGGAAGCGCCCGCCACAGAATGGGAAAAGCCTAAAGCACCCTGGTCGAGAATACACATCGACTTCGCAGGGCCAGTTCAAGGTCAGACCTTCCTCATAGTTGTGGATGCATACTCCAAATGGCTAGAAGTAGTCCTAATGACTTCAACCACGGCAGAGGCAGTCATTAAGGTTCTACGGCGACTTTTCGCCACTCATGGCCTGCCCGACCTCCTGGTCTCCGATAACGGGCCCCAGTTCACGGCCATGCAATTTGAGACATATCTAGCAGGTCAGGGAATTTGGCACGCCCTCGTCGCGCCATTCCATCCGGCATCAAATGGACAGGCGGAGAGAATGGTGCGATTCGCAAAAGAGGCCCTCGCTAGGATGGGTCCAGGTGATTGGCAAACACGCATTGACCATTACCTATTGATCCAACACATTACCCCCAGCGCAACGACGGGTAGGAGCCCCACTGAACTACTCATGGGCCGCCGTCTACGGTCTCACCTGGACCGTCTGCACCCAAATTACTCTGCCACAGCTCCCCCAGACTCTACAAGCAAAATTTGGAGTTTTAGCATAGGGGATTCAGTATACGCCCACAACTATGCAGGGGGGACATTGTGGATGCCGGCAAAGGTCATTGGCATCACGGGTCCACGATCGTATCTGTTGGAACTAGAAGATGGGCGGAACTGGAAAAGGCACATCGATCAACTACGGGGTTGCCTGGCGCACTCAGATCTACGAACAGAGAACGAGAGCTACCTGCCATTGCAAAGCCAGCCACTCGAGAGCCCCAACACAGAGAACTACGACACCTGCGAGCCAAGGACAGAACAAGAGGTCGAGCGCGAAACGGAACAACCCCCAAGCAACGAAAGCGAGCAGATCCCCGAACGCCAAAGCAACGAGAGCCTGCAAACGCCCGGAAACGAAACACAGAAAGAAACCGATCCTACAACTACTTCTGACCAACCCGAACTGCGACGCTCCACCCGAGTAAGGCAAACACCAACGTATCTTAAGGACTATATTACTAACCGCAACGTTCCGTCTAGGAGGGGAGGGGTGTTAGATATTAACATATATCGTGGCAAGTCTCCTCTCTGGTCCGCTGCTACAGCGGGAAACAGGTATCGTTCTGATTGGTCGAGGGGCGTACCCGATCCCTATAAAAGGGGAACCCTCCGACCACAGAGCAAGCTGGATCACTACTACTATCAATAAAGAGCTGTTAAGTCACTTCGTGTCCGCAGTCTGTTCTCTCGTTGCCCAGATCTAACAGAAACCCTATACCGTTCCAGACAAATCGCTATCCAACATCTTCTTAAAGACTTCCAGTGTTGGGGCATTCACAACTTCTGGAGGCAAGCTGTTCCACTGATTAATTGTTCTAACTGTCAGGAAGTTTCTCCTCAGTTCTAAGTTGCTTCTCTCCTTGATTAGTTTCCACCCATTGCTTCTTGTTCTGTCCACAGGTGCCTTGGAGAATAGCTTGACTCCCTCTTCTTTGTGGCAACCCCTGAGATATTGGAACACTGCTATCATGTCTCCCCTAGTCCTTCTTTCTCTTAAGCTAGACATACCTAGTTCCTGCAACCGTTCTTCATATGTTTTAGTCTCAAGTCCCCTAATCATTTTTGTTGCTCTTCTCTGCACTCTTTCTAGAGTCTCCACATCTTTTTTACATCGTGGCGACCAGAACTGAATGCAGTATTCCAAGTGTGGCCTTACCAAGGCATTATAAAGTGGTATTAACACTTCACGTGATCTTGATTCTATCCCTCTGTTGATGCAGCCTAGAACTGTGTTGGCTTTTTTGGCAGCTGCTGCACACTGCTGGCTCATATTTAAATGGTTGTCCACTAGAACTCCAAGATCCCTCTCACAGTTACTACTATTGAGCACGGTACCACCTATACTGTACCTGTGCATTCCGTTTTTGTTGCCTAAATGTAGAACCTTACTCTTTTCACCATTGAATTTCATTTTATTAGATAGTGCCCAATGTTCAAGTTTGTCAAGATCCTTCTGTATCTTAAGCCTATCTTCTGGAGTGTTGGCTATTCCTGCCAGCTTGGTGTCATCTGCAAATTTGATGAGTTCCCCATTTATTCCCTCATCCAAATCATTGATGAAGATGTTGAAGAGTACTGGGCCTAAAACAGAGCCTTGGGGTACTCCACTGCATACTTCCCTCCATGTAGATGCAGTTCCATTGAGGACTACACGTTGAGTGCGGTTGGTCAGATTTACTGGTTTTGAATAGTTGGTTCAGCGAGCAGACGTTTAGCCATTGAAACCACATAAGCATTTAAAGGCAGAATGTTTGTGTCGTGCAAAATAATTGGCAATCTGAAGGAGATAAGATTATATTGTATGCCTTTGTATGTGTGGATATGTGCACACATAAATTTTGCAGCAGGGTTAACAATGACCAGAACACCTCTTGGTTAGCATAGCCAATAAGAAACTTGGCCTTAATATTAAGGAAAGTATGAGCAATTATCTGTCCATGGTTGCTTAAAAAAATGACACCAGAGTTTCTTGCCATTTTTAGATGGGGACTGATGAAAACAGTAATACAAATCTTAAAATTGAGATTATTATTTTTTTAAAAGGAAAAATAGATTGTACTTCAGTTTTGCTTATATGTGTGATGTGAGTCATCCATTTTTGATATTTAGACCACCAAATCTTAAAGACTATGCAGATGGTTTGGAAGGGGTTAGTAGCAAACCTAGTGTTGATATTGTGGCAATTAAATGAAACTGAAAATTACAATGATGTTATTGCAGGGATGTGACTATCTAGCTAAAGTTGTTTCTCTGACATTCTAAGTCTTAGATGTCTGAGTGATATCAGGATCTTCTTTTGATGGAAATTCCAGATTGAGTGATAAATCCATTTTCAGATACTGAGGAAGATGGGGTAGTGGAGGAACAACTCCTAGAGCTGCAAAATGATATTGAGCTGAAGCCAAAGTTTAAGAAATCGTACCAAGAGTTTTGGTTACAGAAAGAAATTTCTGATCATTGTCCTGCACTGTGGACAGTGGTTAAGAAGCTCCTTGTTGCATTTCCAACATCATGGCTTCAGTGTGGTCATCCAACTTCTCTCCAAGCAAAGAAATTGACTCCAGATTACTGAATGTGGTGATTTAAGACTCCTGCTAAGTGACTTAAAACCAGACATTGGGAAACGGGTATCACTTCATCAAGCCCATCCATCACATGAAGAATTTATTGAACAGTGAAGTAGTTACTAAATTTTACTGAGTTTACTAAGTTACTAATCACTAAGGTTCTTGATAAATGACTATCAGACTTTGAAAGCCTGGTATCACTGGATCATGTTCAACAATTTTATTGAATTAACATTAACTAAAAAGGTTTTTAAATTGGATTTTGAATAAATGTGCAATTAATTATTGCAGTTTTGAATTTTACTGTTACTATCTTCCTTCCGTCGTGCAAACTGCCCAGTCACATGACCCCCCAGTCACGCCCACCAAGCCACGCCCACAGAACCGGTAGTAAAAAAAAATTAATTCCACCACAGGGTGGGGGGCACTGAGGATCAGTTTGTAGCACCAAGGGGGCGGTGGACTGAAAAAGTTTGGGAACCACTGCTATAGCCTGCATAACATACTAACATAGACTCCGTTCACTTAAAAATGTATGTGAGAAAAAAAGTTTACTATGCATTCACTGATTTAGAGAGGGCATATCACAAACTGAATATTTGAATTACTGAAAAGTTGTGTCAAAACATGGGTTCAAGGATGATTGCTGAATGCTATAAAAGCAGTATATGATGAAATAGAAGCAGGTATGCAAATAAATGAAATGTTTAATGAATGCTGAAACATAGAGCATAACAAGATGCATCCTAAAATCAAGTATTTAAATCCTTTATTGTTTATCTGTTTATAATATAAGAAATGCTTAGGCCTGAAGTTTAAAGTTGTAATTAGCACTTTTATACATAGATGAAGTTAAGTAGTTAGCTGAAAATCCTAACAATTTTCAGTAAACACCGATATATTATATTATGCCATCATACCTGATGAAAATTGATGTATTAGAAAGCAGGGTGATAGGGTTTGATAGGGAAAATGGATTGTATGATTGACAAAAACATAATAATTGTATACCTTCATGTAATGTTTCCTAAAGATGAGGGATGTGAAGAAAATTTAAAATTCCCAAATACTGATTAAAAAGGTAGTGCATAGGATGTGTTGCTAGAAATGACAGTCTAAAGGCAATAGGTGTAGACAAATGTTTGCTTCTTCCCTTTTTGCTATTTGGAAATTAGAGTCAGCTATATTAGATAAAACATAAAAGTAATTTGAATACAGTGAGGATGAGGTACTTAAATGTAAACTAGAATAGATAGGACCAACAACTCTGTTAAATGAATGATTGAATGCAAAAGATAGTTATTATGGAAATACATAATACGTTGATGTGGCTTGTTCGTATAAAGTAAATGAAGATTGGATTGCCAAAACAAAGATATGAAAAAAGAGTGAATATGTTTAGAGGAAATGAATGAATTTTGGTAGTATAGAGTTGAAGAAATCTTAGAAAGAGAGGTGAGAATATTAAAGGATGAAAGGTAATGTTCTAATCAATGTATGGATGTGGTGGAAATTAAAATAGTTTGCAAGAGAATGGTCAGTATTATTATAGGAGAAGAGCCGTGTTAGTCTATTTTAGCAAACAACAAAAATCAAGAGGAATCTGGTAACAGCTTTTCTAACACTTTTTATTAAGAAGTATAGGTTTTTGTGTAAACTGCAGATCTCTAGCTAGACTGGTATAGAATTTAAACTAGGATGCTGTTGATATAAAGTTTCAGTTGTATTCCCCTTTTTTTCTTTCTACATATTTTTAATTTTTTTATCTTTCTATATCTTATTCCTCTTCTCTATGTTGCAAATATTTATTCAAAAAAGTATTTTTAACATGATGGATATCTGTGTACATAAATGTTTTAAATCGCCTATGACAGAGGACTCTTCTAAGTTGGTTATCTGTTCCTTAGGTCTTTGATTATATACATCGTGCTATAAAATGGACTTCCTTATATTAAAACATGATTAAAATAAATAGGAGACACATTGGTTTGACACCGGTTCAAAACCAATGAACCTATTACCAACTTGCCCATAATGAAAATAAAATGTTTATCTTCACACGAGTCAAGGCATTTTATCCCCATCCCCTTTTTAGGAACAGCCTTTGGAGTGAGGGGTGTTGAGTCCATAGTATAAAACAATTGCAGTGTTCATTTTATTAGTCAAATGGTATTATTACCTTAGTGCGTTCCATATTCATGGTTACATATGAAATAGCAATTCACACAGAATCCCTACCTGACTAGACATTAAAAGCTGGAATAGACATTTACTTTAGAACAGAGGTGTGAAACTCAAGGCCTGGGGGCAGGGCCGGATTTAGATGAAAAGAGGCCCTATGCTATTCCACTTATGGGGCCTTCACCTCCCATTTTTAAGTTTGTAAATTACATGAGAGATAATAAAATACATCATTACTGTGATATATATCAATATATTAAATGAAACATGTTGTAATTGGTACTAACCTTTATAAAAAATGTGGCACGGATAATAAATAAAAATAAAAGGCCCCTCTTGATCTTGAGGCCCTAGGCTGAAGCCTAGTTAGCCTATAGGAAAATCCGGCCCTGCCTGGGGGCCAGATCCAGCCAGCAGGTTGCATACATGTGGCCCATGGGGCCGCCCTGGAAACAGCGAGGGATCGGCACACAGTGCCTCTGCCAGCAAAAAACAGAGCTTGGGAGGACTGCGTGCAGCCCAACAGAAGCTTCTTGGATGAGAAGTGAAACATCTTCAAAGAAAAAACAGAAAGTCCAGTTGCCTCTTGAAAAAGCACCTTTGGGATTTTGATATCTAGACTTCTTTTAGAAAAATACACTGAGGATTGACTGACGTGTATCTATGGCCCAAATATTGCCTGCCACTGAAGCAAATATTAGCAATTTACTTTTTGTCCTCTTTGAGCAAAATGCCCCTCAGCCCACTGTTGTTGTCACCCAAGTTCCTTAGTATGTTCAGAAGATGAATAATGTGAGGCCTGAATTACCTCAGGTGATTCTGGTGCTTCACTGTGAAAGTGCTGTGCTTGGATTCAAAGTTAGTTAGATGTGGTGCTTTACTACAACACTGTGAATAAAGCTGACAAGATCTAGGGCAGAGGTGGGTTGCTTCCGATTCGTCCCAGATCGGGCGAATCAGTAGTAGCAGCAGTGAAGGCTCCGCCCACCCGCCCAGACGCTTCTGCACATGCGCAGGAGCGTTGCAGGCAAGTGCAAGTGCAAGTGCACACAGGAGCACACCCGAACCAGTAGTAGAAAAATTGCAACCCACCTCTGGTCTAGGGTGCTAAGCTCACAACTGAGTTTTTTGGAAGTATTTTTATTTACATCCTATATTTCTTTTGTAAGCAAACATTGACATAGATACAGAGCTGCCAACAAGAAGATATAGAAATGCCAATTACAATTTAAAACAAGGGAGTGAAGGAGAAAAAATATCAATAACATGGCTTGTTGACTTCATTTGTGTGCATTCCACTCCGAGACCGGTGACAAAAACTGTACCTGCAAGCCAGAGGTGGATTGCTGCAGATTCAGCCCAGATCGGCCGAACCAGTAGTAATGGTGGCGGGAGGCTCCGCCCACCTGCCCAGACGCTTCTGCGCACAGGAGCACACCCGAACCAGTAGTAAAAAAATTAGCAACCCACCTCTGCTGCAATCCACGTAAGTTCTATTATGTAATTATATGTAATTTTTAAAAAATATTTTGGGGGGGAGTGCAGCATAGAATTCTGCACAAGACCATCCTTTAAATCAGCAGCTGGCCTGCATAGGCCTAAAGACTATACAGGTAAGGATTAATTTTAATTTGGATTCAGTCCTTATTTATTCAACATAATTCATTTGTGATACTCCACAAGTGGTGATGATTGATTTTGGATGGTATTTCTGAAGATTCAACACTCACCCTTGCTCAGTGGAAGCATAGTATTATGCTACTAACTGAATTGTTACCTACAATGAGACTGAGAACACCACAGATGTATGGACAGTAAACCTAGTAAATTTACTACTGAAGTCCACATATTATAGGAACTCTTGTTGGGAAAATCTGGAATAAAGATTCTCAGATGGCATTTTCATTTTGTTTCATAGAAACACCAAACTCTCCTTCAATCCTACTTGTTCAATAGTAATTGGATCCCCAGTTTTCCTCTGTGTAAGGAACTACACATACATCCACGTTCACTGTATATTTGCTAATTTCTGATAGTCAGAATGTGGAGATCACCCAGAGCTCTATATGAGCAATGAGACCCTATAGAAACCCCAAGGGAGTTTGTGTCTCAACATTGCTTGGAAGTTTGTTGTGGATTTTTTTTTTTTAAGTCTCCCAGGTATCTGAAATTGAGAAGCCATTAGATGAATAGACATATCAATGTGACAGCACCAAGCAACAAGTTCTAAAAATCAAAGCTATTTATAAACTGTTATTGTCTACATCTGCTTTGGCAATGCAAATAGCATTTTCTCTGGAGGGTATTTGTTTAATGAGTATTGACAGCTTCTGATGCCTGATGACTAGCTAGTGGCACACGCCTCCTACCTTGCCAAAGGATTGGCAGTTTAAATATAACTTGAAAAACAAGCCTCAGTTTTTGCAGAGAAATAGAAGCCGGGGAAGGAGACCCTTCAAAGCTCACTATTACTGCTTCTGGGTGTTGCATTGTTATTGGAGAGCTCCAATGATAAAAGCTCAATCCTTGTGGCCATTTTGTGTTGCACAGAGAGGACACTTAAAGCTGAGAGAGGAATTTGCACCTGAAACTAAGAAGGAATAAAAGGTACTGCTGCCATATACATTTCTGTATGCAGTAAGACACTCATGCATATACTGGCATTGTTAATCACTGAAATGGAAACATTAGGATTTTTTTTCCATAATCCCAATAACCTCCTTCAGATGATGAATCATGAAAGTAACAATAAAAGGTTACTCAATGCCACATATCCCTTAAGAAGATGCAGCTAATTATAATGATTTCATATGGAGGATGAGCCCTTCCAAAGGCATCTTGGTGTGTGGGGGACATCATTTCTCTGATGAGCTTCTCTAAAAAGAATTACTAATTATATAGCTTGTCCATGTCTCTTTAACCAAATCTAAGAGGGGGGAGGCTGTTTGGAGAAATTTCTAAAGGTCACTGTGAGACAATCTAGCTATTTTATGCTTCATTTGCTTGTATTTCTTAAAACTTTGGTGGAAACAAACTTCATGATTGCAGAAGGCTGCCTTCGCCCTAGCTATTTCTTCCAACTGAATGGATTCCTTATTTCTTAAATGGGGTGGAATATTTATCCCTTCCTTCCTTATTTACCAAGCTTATGCTTCTCCAATCACCAAGTGACTCCAGGCAGTTCTCTTCTTTTGGGATTCAGGTTAAAAATAAACAAATTCATTAAAATAACAACCACAATAATAATCCAAAAAAGGGAGAAAGAAAATACCAAATCACTGGGGAAAAAAATAACTTTCCCCTGTAAGAGGAACCTTACTATCTTTCAGAGCTGAAACAGCCAATAAGTTTACTACTCGTCAAATGTATTAGAGATAGTCTAATCTCCAGGGAGATATTATTCCTAGGAAGCAGGGAGGGGGGGATGGAGGCATCAATAGCAAAAGGCCACTTCCAAGGTCTCTGTAGATGACATTTCATAACGGTGGACTACTGTTTTAGATATTTAGATATTTAGGCAAGGAAAATCCAGAAATTAATCCCCCCCCCTTTTTTTGTTACATTCTCTATTCAAATACCCAAATCCCACTCACAAATTTTTGAAACAAAGGAATGCTTCACACGTTATCCCAGGCTCTATAGCTGAATAAAACTATGATATTTTCAATAAGGAACCACTATTCATTGAGGTAGCATTCTAGCAATGGAGACATTTCAACCAGTACAATTGCACATAGACCACAAGAATCTAGACATTCTGAAGAAAGCACAATTTCCCCTGCTTTAGCCAATCTTGGTGGATCCAGTTTTTCTCCCATTTTAATTTCCACACATAAATTCTCTTATGTATGAGAATATGTATGCAACTTTAGCTCTTCCCAGGTAAAAGAGACCCTATTAAAAGATTAGGACAGACTGAGAGAGAGAGACTGTTGCTCTGCTAGAAGAGATTGAAGTGCAACAATAATAGTGTTTATGCAAAGGCTTGGATGGATGCTCTCCAGGGAGCCCCCAGAGAATATTATTTTGTCTTGCACATTTGAAGTGGATCATCTGTTTCACAATGATCATTCATATATGTCTCTTCCTTTAAATAAGAAATGTTATAGCCCTGCCATGGCAATAGAACTGCTGGATATTGGGAAGCATTAAAACCCAGGTAGTAAGTTTTGGTAGTCAAGTGTCAGAGTAGATGTTAAGGATGTCTCTTAGCATGTTTTTCAACAAGCAAAGTCTATTTCTGGAAAATCAGCTGATTTGTTCCAGCCTCTAAATTTCTCTCTGAAAATTGGGAGTGTGCCTCCATGAATTTTGTTGCTGATTCTCACTTGCACAGTGGCACACAAGCATTCACGTAGTTGTCTCATCATCCTAGCTCACCTGGTCAAACTGAGAAAATGAATTAGGTACTACAACAAGAGTGAAGGTATGTGTCCCTTATCAACAAAACAATTGAAATAAGAGCCGGTTTGGTCTAGTAGTTAAGGCAGTAGGCCAGAAAGCAGGGACCATGAATTCAAGTCCTACCTTAGCCATGAAAGAAAGTTGGGTGACTTTGGGCCAGTCATTCTCTCTTAGCCCAACCCAACTCAGTGGATTGTTCTTGTGGAAAAATAGGAGGAGCAAGGGGTGTTGGATATGTTTGCTGCCCTGTGTTACATCTAAAAATAATAAAGGTAGGATATGAATAGATGGGATATAAAGAGCCATGGTAGCATGGTGATTAGAATGCAGTAATGCAGGCTTACTCTGCCCACTGCCAGAAGTTTGATTCTGACCGGTTCAAGGTTGACGCAGCCTCCCATCCTTCCAAGGTCAGTAAAATGAGGACTAAAATTGTTAGGGGTCATGTTGTAAACCACTCAAAGAATGCTGTAATACACTGTGGAGTGGTATATAAGTCTAAGTGCTAGTGCTAAACAAACAAACAAACAAACAAACTGTTGCCTCTTGTAGCATTTGTCTCAGTGCGTTTCTCCATAAGAATGTCTCACCCCTAACATTTCTACTCCAGTGTTTTCCTTTCCAGAGCTCCTGCATCTGCAATTCCTCATGCCTCCTTTTTGAAGGAGAGACCGACTGCTCAACCCCTCTTAAAGAAAAGGCACTGTATACAAGAGGACTGCAGAATCACCCCGGGAACTCCGAGCCAAAATTGAGGAGAACATTTCAGTGTGGCTTTCAACTTTATCTTCTGGATGACCTTTCAGAAAACTGTACTCAAAGTTTATTGAGCCTTCCGTCTCAGTCCTTCATCTAGAATTATCTGCATTATAAGAGCCATCCTGTGTTCCATAAATCACTGTGGTGCATGAAGAATCTCCCTGCAACGTATGCTTGAAATTGGAATGGGCGGGGGGGGGGGGAATGTAATGGAAACTATTCTGGCCTCTAGATGCAATCGGAAGCATTTGGGATATCTGATTGATTAGGACTGCATCCAGATTCACCGAGAAACCTAAATGATGTCCACACCGCACACCTTGTTCAGCATTTCATCTAAAATACCCAGGAAAGTGCCATCCCTGTGGCGTGTGCTACAAAGTATGGGACCCTCCAAAGAATTATGGAGTTCCCAGCATGATGGGTCCATCACAGCAGCTGGCAAGCTGCCAGAAAGAAGGTGGATTCCCCAGATCTCTCTATCTCTTTCAGATCCAGTGTAACATGTCATCATCAAAATTCCTACCAACAGGTTTACAAAAATTCCCTCAGTGGAACAGGTTTGTTCATGTGGATCAGAAGAGATTCAAACCATTGCCTACATACTGCTTATGGTTATTTCCTTGGAGACAGACAGATTTTTCTTATTTTGTTTCATTTGCATCAATATTCAGGATTAACATATATTTATTATATAGAGTTTGTATTTTATAGTCTAATGCTAGTATTACTGTGACTAAATTCTGTGCGGTTAATCATATGGAATATCATATTGCGATTATGTTGATTTTGAATGTTTTTTTCCTTTTATCTTGCTCATTGATTATAAGTTAAGCACAAGTTAAGAAGTTGTTTAACTATATATTGGAATGGATTCAGTAGATTTATTGGGGCAGCAATAATCTGGTCTACATGTTATATCAGTCTAAGTGAGTGTCCTATGATGATGACACAATAGCAGGGATTTCTTACCTGCTTCTCCCAGATTGTATAAATAGGTTACCAGTGTGCATTGCTTACAACATGCAGATTTCAGAATGAGAATAGAGCTGGAAGGGACCTTGGAGGTCTTCTGGTCTAGCCCCCTGCTGAAGCAGGAGATCCTACACTATTTCAGACAAGTGTTGTCTTTTCTTTAAAACCTCCAGTGATGAAGCACCCACAACTTCTGAAGGCAAACTGTTCCATTGGTTAATTGTCCTCACTGTTAGGAAGTTTCTCCTTAATTCCAGGTTACTTCTCTCCTTGAATAGTTTCCGTCTATCGTTTCTTGTCCTGCCCTCTATTGCTTTGGAGAATAATTTGACTCTCTCTTCTTTGTGGCAGCCCCTCAAATACTGGAATTCTGTAATCATGTCCCTCCTAGTCTTGGTTTTCTCTAGACTAGCCAAACCCAAATCCTGCAATCGTTCTTCATATGGTTTAGTCAGAACACTTTTTTAGAACACTTGCTAAAATGAACTGTTAATTAGAATCTATGAATCTTATGTCAACTAATTCAGTTAAATATTTGCAGGACAGACAGTAGGAATATCACTATTATCTGGCGCCCATTAAATGTTTCAGCCCAAGTACTGCAAAGATGCTACATTTGTTTGTGTTGCATTTTTTAAACATGTATCAAAAAGATTTCAAAGAGAAATCTATTTTTGCACAAAACAGCTTTCCATATGAACATTTGATTAATATTGTATACAAATATATAATCATGTCATACACAAGTTTTGATTTAAAATATCAAGTTTGTCCCCTTGTTATATTGATTTCATTTCCCCCCTTTTCAGTCTCAAAGTCAATTTTAATTTGGTACATTGTTTATTTACTTTCTTTCTGTACAATCAAAATGAAAGCTGAATTGGAACACTATAATTTTATTTGGCAAGTAAACACTTTTAATTCACAGAAAGTGAATACATTTCTTCTGAGCATGGTAAGCAGTTTCCCACATTTTTAAATTAAAATCCACACAATAAGATGAAGATGTCTACTAATTCCTCTTTTAAATTTTCATTGTTGCTGTTACCAATCTTTAGTTTCAATTGAAAGATTTACTTCCACTTTATTCGAATCTAGCTGGAACCAGGAATTCTTGGCTATAGATTTCTCATACTGATTCTTGCAATAATAGGAAAAGTTTAATTGCTAAAACAGACATCTTTCTCAGTGTACATTTCCATTCCATTGGACTTCCATTTGCTCCACCTTAGCAATGAGCATAGAGAAACTTCTTATATTATCACAACTTGGTACCTGGTAATTTCACAGCCTCCCCCAACTTAGAAGGTATCAGAATGGAAAATACTGTCACTGGAAAATATGATTTGAAAACCACATTGTAGAGAGGTATATTCTATCAATATGGAAACAAATAATATACATTATGATAGTTGGAGAATATCAAATATTAGCCATAGGTCCTCTGTCCTTCCACAGTTGGATTACTGATATATGTGGAATAAGTTTCTTTCTTTTTTTTAAAGACACTGTTCATTTCTCATTCCAGAACTAAATGGATAATATAAGCAATTGATATTCTATTGTCTATTGCTAATTCTCTCTATCTATATCTTCAAATCTTTTTGTTTCTGCTTAACTAATAATAACTTAATTTAGAAAAGGATCACTCAAGTCTAAGAGTCCAGAGATCATTCTTAGTACAAGGACTAAGATAGCCATAGGAAGTTTCCAACTCCAGCTACTACAAAAGCCTATAGTGCTCATCCTCCAGAGATTATGACATCCACACTTTGGTGATCCTAAATCATATGTGAGCCCTCCTCAATCTGAAGGTCTGCAAATGTGTTGGACTATAAAGAGTCGACTAGCACAGATATGTAGATTGAGAACAATGAGGATTATACTTCAACTCATTTCAACAACACCAGACTGGGAAGATCTGATTTAAGCAATGCAACCAAACAGGCCTGATAATATGATTTTGATCTTCATGGTGAATAGGTAATATCTAAAAAGCCATTGTGTTGATTCCTTATTTAATCCATCCATATTGCAGATGGATGGATTATTGCAGTGGATACTAATCACAATATTCCAGTGGATCTGCAGTACATACTCAATATTGTCTTTATGATAAGAATCTGATTGTGAACTTTCCCTTTCTTTTATTCACTTCCAATTTATTAAGTACCTGGAAAGGTCCTGCTTCAAAGTAACTTCATTATAATCATTTATCTTTTACAATTAAGTGTGTAGACCAAATAGTTCCCATTACAGGTGTGAATTATAATAACCATGATCTTCTACACAATCCTTGCTGAATTACAGTTCTCCATTTGTAATTTAATTCATATATATAATGGGAGAATATTCAGACTTGAATAGGAAGCATGACTCTTTGCTGCTGGTGCACCAGAAGTGAGCAGCAAGATTAGCTCTAATTAGTCTCCTAGTATGACAATCCCCACCTTCTCCATGTATTTATCATTGGCCCATGCACAGTTGGGGAAAAAAGGTACATTGGTATGGCTTTTTATGAGTAACTTTGTTTTACAGAAGTATCAAACCCAACTTATCTGTCACTCAAGGAAACACCTCAGTCTTTTCTTTAAAATGAAATTCACATGTCCATGGACTGCTAAATCTGGACTATGGTACTCCACTATTCTGTGTGATATTCCTTATAAAGAATTACCTGCAGAGAAGTCAGCAAGCAGAAGGAGATGGGGAAGTCATTCAGAAATCATCCAGAAGAATGAAACAATGAATACAACAAACACACAGACACAGACACACAAACAATGTTTCTCACTCCTCTGCTTCTATTTCACCATCCAACAAAGAACTTCTTCCAGGGTGCTGCCTCTTCTCTTCACCGTGGACTTTGCTTATCTTATCTAGCAACTCTAACAGCAGGCTACCTTTGCTGCATTCAGAGGACTCCTGGGGGTCACAAAGAATATTATTGTCTGGGGTCTGTGAACCCAGATACCTCTTGCCTGGATGCTGCCGCTTCTCTAAGGTTTCCTCACTCTCAGTCTCATCATCCCAACCTTGCTTGCCAGGGTGCTGTCGCTTGTTGTAAGGCAAGTACCTCTTGCCCGGATGTTGCCTTTTGGATAATTCATTCAGATAAGCTAGCTGGCTGCTTGGAATGCTGAGGATTTGATCCGAGAGAGATCTTCTGCCAGGATGCTGCCTCTTCTCCAAATCCATTACCATCCTCTTTCCAGGGTGCTGCCTTTTGGTGAACCAATGTAGTTGAGAAGCATCCGGCTCTGTACAAAGAAAGATTTCATATTACTGCTCATTTGGAAATTGGCAAATTATTGTTCTTGTTGCAAGTTATAATTACTCAGTTTGACTCAGGAAGAGTTAGGCAAAATTGGTTAAAAAAAAAGAGCATGATCAAAACAAGGGTTTAAAAATACAGTATTTGTAGGTGTATTATAAATAAGTGAATAGATGTAAGAATAAGACTATTTCATGAGCTGACAAGATCTTCGAGAATATGTTATGGGTATCTTTGTGAAATGGCTATTGTAATGGGGCTTGTTCATTTCCAAAATGGCTGTCATAACCAGGTTTTAAGTACCAGTTTACCAGAATGTCTATGGAGATTCTCAATCATGGTTGTCCCAAAGGTGCTTTTTTTTCCAAGAGGCAACTGGACTTTCTTGTTTGTCTTTGAAGATGTTTCGCTTCTTCAGTTTCTCATCTTAGATGAGAAATAAATCATCTTCAAAGAAAAAACAAGAAAGTTCAGTTGCCTCTTGAAAAAAAAAAAGCACCTTTGGGAATTTATCAGAATGTTCCCTGCACTCCTCGGGCCCTCTCCTCCCCCAAGTTGCTCCTCCCAGTTTACAATTGCCTTTACTTCTTGGGCAGGTGGGCTTTGGGACTTTGAAGTATTAATTGTAGGTGCCCATCATTGATACATTGAATTGTAGCTGCCCATTATTGGACACAGAGAAGTGTCCATAGACATATGAGTAGATTTCCTTGAAAACGGATTCCAATTTCAAGAACTCAAGAAATATCACAAATACCTTCTCCAATATTTGACTGAAATGTGTGGCCAATGAACATTACTTGAAATGATTGATAGATAGATATTTGGGAAAGTGGAAGAAGAATTCCTTTGAAGTAGTGGCTTGAGATATCAGTATTAATGTTGGACTCCTTCAGTATCAGTAACACACTGACATTAACATAATGTGCAATTCTCATGTGAGATTCATCAAGCATGGTCTTATAATAAGTGTTAAACTCTTCACACAAAGGTTTGGCTACAGGCACAAGAAATACAACTTTGTATATTCTAATGGCAAGGAACAATTTTCTGACATTCCTCACAAAATGTTTTCTACAGGAACATCATTTTACACATGGCTGTTTATAAAAAGAATGCCTTCCTTCACCTTTCATTAGACTTCCTCCATTTATATAGAGAATCAGAAACATACAGTATACGTAGAGTTCTTTGGATATATTTGCCATCCTTTGATCTGCCATCAACTCCATTATCAAAGTCAGTATGACAGAATGGAAACAGCAACCCTGCCCTGTCTGCCATTCGGTCATATGACTTCCCAGGCAAACTTGTAGGTAATAGCAACAGTCTGGGAAAAGAACCCAAAAAAGTTTTTTTCACACACAAAAGAAAACCTTCTTAGTCAATTCAAGTTCTAACCGGGGGCAGCTGGAGTTTGAATTGATTAAGAAGCCGGCATGACATTGGTTGTAGAGAAATTGGAAAGGGAGAAAAAGAAGAAAGATAGAACCAAAATGCAGGCTGTAAAAGATACCCAGGTGATTCAAGATCATCTAAGTGAAACTGGCATGGAGCCACTATAGGATCTGTCTGTCCTGCACAGACAACCTGTAGAAGAAAAGGATCTAAAGACACCAGAGGGGAGAGATGTCCAGCTAAGTTTTGATTGGAATCTTTAATTAAGTCACTGGAGAATTTAATAGCAATTGCATTTTAGGACAGGAGCAATGTCATGTTATCAGAGGCATAAGTATTGCTGACAGGGATCTAATTAATCCCAGAATGATAGCACAATTAAGCTATTAAACTTGTCCGCATTCTCTTTTACTTTGAAGGCAGACAATAGATGGAGACAAATAGGAAGAATTATAGGTCTGTCATATGCATCAGCTGGGTTCTGCTTGCTTGGTTATCAGACTGGAAAAAATAAAGCTTTCAAAAAAAAAAAACCTGATGTCTTTCTATCTTTGTTACATTTAGGAGAAAGGTAATGGTCGATATGGTTCACATGAAGGCCTTTGGGTTCTGTATTTGTCTGATCAATCCTGAAAATTTATGATAATTGGCCCATCCATAAGGTAGAGTGAGCCCTGTGTAGAGATGTCGAGAAATGTGGGGAAGCAGAAATTGTACCTTTCTGGCTATTGTATCAAAGGCTCAGCTGCCTATTTCTTTTAGAAAGCAGAGATATACATGTCACTTAGCACAGCCTGACCTGTGTCGAATAAGCTACCCTGATGCATCCCAGAGAGTGTAGTGAAAAACCCTACACCACTATTACCATTAAACAAAAAATCAACAATCTAGTCAGCTGAATGTTGACTTCCCTGAATATTAGCTGTTCTTCGGAGCTCTTTCCCAACACCACTAGGAAGGGCCAAATATTAAAATTTAAAATTATAATATTGGCATGTTTATTTGAATATTGGCATGTTTATTTGTATGGTAGAAAATAAAATATCTTTTTTTTCCAGAAAGATTGGTGTAACCTTCCCAAAATTGGCATTCTCCATAGATATTGAATTACAACTCTCAAAACCTTCCACCAGCATACAACTCAAACACTTAGGATTCCAAATTTGCTTTAAGATATAACACAACTTTTCTCCATCTTAGCAACCAAGAAAAATGTGCCTTATATTTTAACAGCTGTCTTTCCGCGCTTCCCCCACCCCCGCTTAAAAGGAGGAAAAATACTATGAAGACTTTTCTGGACAGAAATTGTGCATGTAAACAAAAACAGGAACAAGAAAAGAACTTCATCGGTTATGTAACCCTAGAAGTTCTCATGTTCATATTTACCTTTATCCAGATGCTCTTCTGCATCTTCTACTTTTCCGAAAATGGAACTTAAGATGAGGCTTTCTGCCTCTGGGGAGAGGTCATCAAAGAGACTCTTTTCATCATTCTCATCTTCTTCTGGAAATTGCTGCCCCAAGTTGACACACACACTAGTAAAAATCAGGAATAGAAACAGCTGCCGCCGCCAAATGGAGATGAACATGGCAAAGCAAGATCCTATGGGCAGAATATAGAGAAAACAGGTTTTTTTAAAAAAGTGTAGAAAATTCAGCATTCCTAATCACTTGGGGAGAAGTGGTGTGTTGAGGAGACACATGAAAGCTCTTCTGTTTTTATTCACTTCTAATGAAAATACCCCTGGGAATGATTACTTATCACTTTAATTTTCTGCGAACACACTTAGGTTTGCCTAAAGATCTTCATGTGAATTTGATGGTCCTCTCTGAGCAAAGATGAGGACTATATAGTATGAGAAAACAGTCTGGTTTATTCTTCTTTACGCATGTGGTTTATCTGAAGCCTATTCACATTAAAGATTTGAATAGCTATATAAACTTTGTAGCAATACATCAGAACAAGTTCTGTGTCATGTTATATACGCCATTTCTTTTAAATGCTTATATTTGAAGTAGAATACCTGTACAGAATGATTACAACATGAATACAATGCTTGTATCATACTGTGCTGCCAGATGATGCTTTAAATCCACATGGCTTAATTACAATTTTCATTAAAACCGCTCAGTGTTTTTTACGTCAGTCAAATAGATTCCAATGTTTTCAGAACATTTGAAAATGAGAGAAAAGCTGTTCTTTTGTGAACACGTAACTAAATGACTTAAAACACATTTTAACTTTGCTGGCAAAGTTAACAGTAGTTGCAATTTTTAAGATCTATCTGATTCTGTGTTGTGAGCAAACAATTAACATTTATCCTTTTAAAGAGAAGAGATAAAGAGCGGGAGAGAGAGAGAGGGAGAGGGAGAGGGAGAGAGACTGTCATTTCCATACATCTTCAGGTTGAAAGTGTTACAAGATTAAATTTGGAAGGTATATTTTTCCAATCCAGTAAACAGCCTGCTTTATTAACTACTCAGAACAATTGAATAACAGCTGTACACAACTAGATAAATCTGTGAGATGTTCATAAGAAAGGAAAAGTTTAATAGGCAAGACAGCCTGCAGAGGGAAAGTAAATGGAATTTATTACCTTCCTTCCAGGTGCTTTAATCCTTGGCTCAGGTTGTGGAAGAATTGCGACAGCTCACTATTTTTCTGTAGCTACTTACACGTTTCAGCTTCCAAGTTGCCTTCCTCCCTTGAATCGCAGATGACATCCACCAGAAGTGCTCCTGAGTTCCTTTGGGTAGATTAAGTCTTCTTCCCTTCTTATAGAGAGCTGCCTCTGGACCAATTATGCAAATAGTTGTGAGGTAATATATGTGATGTACTGTGTTGCTCCTGCCTCCTTTCATTGATGTCAGGGATCTGAAATTTGTGCGCATGTTAAAATTCTGACAGTTGTGAGCTGACCTCACTTCGCGAAGGGTTGCTAGAAAAGAATTGCTTCAGGAAATAAGATAAGATGAGGGAAATGCCTGTGTGTATATGTCAAACAATTGTTATGAGCAAATCCCAAGCAGGACATTCCTGAGATCCGAAGAGCAAAATAGAATCAATAAATGATACTATTTGCAACTTCTTTTTTTTTTAATGGTGTCCTCCTATCTGTAAATTTGCAGTAATTGACAGTTTGCTAGACAATACTCCACAGTTCTCTCATTACCATATAAATTCTCTCCATATAAAATCTTGAATTTTACAGAAAGCAGGACAAGGTTTCATTTGGGTAACAAAGGGCTGAGTAAGTGATGTCCCTCTGTTTTCATCTGGAAAGATTTCTATGTTCAGTTCAGAGATGCTTTTTCTCTACTCATTTGTATATGGGAGATTTGCTATTTCAATTTGAAAAAAGTTGCAATCTAGAAAACACACAAATATGAATGTGCTATAGAACCATATCAGATTGTGACATCCAGTTTCTTCATTGTATATTTCATGATATTCTGGACTTTTACAAAATCCTTCATTTTCATGCCTCATTTTTCTACTGTGAAGGCTTCACTATTCTTTACAATTCTTTTCAAATAAATGTATTCAATCTTAAGTATTTTTTTTAAAGCTGCAGTAAAAGTCTACATACAGATTTTGGATTACTTTGGCAAAATCCTGATTAAAAGTTATATTAACTTTTTGTTAAATTCTCTTGAACCAAACATTGAATTGTTCAAAATAAACTTGTCTGATTTGTTTGAAACAAATTAAACTTTGAGGTTTTGTGTTATTTATCAATGAATGAATAACCTAATGTTTTCACCAGCTGCTATAAGGAATAGATTCAAGTGCTTTTCAAGACATTTCTCTGCCTTTCATGTGTACATGGGGCTTCCCTTGAAATGCACCCGGAGGCTACAGTTGGTCCAGAACGCAGCCGCACGGGTAATTATGGGGAGTACTAGGTACTCCCATGTGACACCGTTCCTGCGCGAGCTGCACTGGCTTCCTGTGGTCTATCGGGTGCGTTTCAAGGTTTTGATAATAATCTTTAAAGCGCTCCATGGCTCAGGACCTAGTTACTTGCGGGATCGTATTCTGCCCCATACATCCCTGCGACCAATCCGCTCGCACAGAGAGGGCCTCCTCCAGGTGCCGTCCACTAGACAGTGTCGGGGGGCGGCGCCTAGGAGTAGAGCCTTCTCTGTGGCGGGCCCAGCCCTGTGGAATGACCTCCCTCCGGATATTAGGAATACCTCTGACCTCCGCTCCTTTCGTATTAAGCTTAAGACCCACCTATTCCAAGCAGCTGGCCTGGCTTAACTTTGATTTAACCATATCGCTCCTGACGGGTTTTTATTGGGTATTTTAATTATATTTTATTTAATTATCTAGGGGTTTTTAAATACTGTATTTTAATTGTTTTATTTGTCAGCCGACCTCCTCCTTGTGTATGTCTCGGTATATGTCTCTGTTATATGTTTGTTTTGTCCACATATTTATTTCATATGTTTCGTTGTACGCCGCCCCGAGTCCTTCGGGAGAGGGTGCGGCTAAGAAATAAATATTTATTATTATTATTACATGTTTATCAACATGTTTTCAAGATAGGCTGGTGGTCAAGAAAGGTGAAATTGCCATTACAGTCTAAATATCACAAATAGCTATTTCATATGGATTTAAAACCAATACTTTAAAAAGAGACACTTCATGTAGATACTTCGAAAGTTCTCAAGAAATAATATACATGCTCTATAGTACAAGCTCTGCTGTATAACAGTCCTTTATATATTTAACTGAACAATTGTCAGATGAAATGATTTCTTTATTTTAAGCAACACTGGACCCAGTGAGCAATGTTTGTATTTGAGTGCGTGCGTGCGTGCGTGCATGCAATAGACTAATTCCACAGTCTTGTCACTTCTTTTCAGAGATTAAATAATATGGGTTTATCATGTCCCTGTATTTATAATGTCATGCACCTGAGGGCAAGACAAGAAGTAATGGCTGGAAATTTATCAAAGATAGATCCAACCCAGAATTAAGGAGGAATTTCCTGACACTTAGAACAATTAATTAGTGGAGCAGCTTGCCTTCAGAAGTTGTGGGTGCTCCTTCACTGGAGACTGGACAGCCATTTTTCTGGACAGGTATAGGGTCTCCTACTTGGGTAGGGGGTTAGACTAGAAGACCTCCAAGATCACTTCCAATTTTGTTATTAGATTTTTATCTTGTCTTTATTACATCGTAAGTAACTCAAGGCAGTGAACCTAGATAATACTCCTTCCTCCTCCTATTTTTACCACCACAATAATCCTGTGAAGTGGGTTCACAGGAGACAGAATGACTGGTCCAGAGTCACCACCTTTGGCAGGTGACTTTGGGAGAAAGTGGCTACATATGCAAATAATAACAATGACAAATAATACTATACTATATAAACACAATTGATGCATTTTAATAGGACAAGAGCCCCAAATATTTGCTGATGAAATGAAAGAGAGACCAATTGATGTCCATATATGTGTGGACTTCTGAAGCTTTCACTGAAGCAGCATAAGAAATGTGACAACCAAGCTGAGGTCTTCTTTGGTAGCTTGGTGACATTTTCACTCACCGCCTCACCTGATTGGCTTCTCCAGCATTCTTCTGTCATGATTGTGAAGTTCTGTTCACAACAAAATTTACAGCTGTAAGCAATTGTTCCTGGAATGGCTTTATCTTTTGGGATGGAAAGCATAAAGACTATTGGCTAGATGTTACAGAAATGTGAGAACAGAGAATTAAGTCCTATTGCTAGCTTTATTTTAAAACAAGAACAAACCAGAACTATTACCACTGAAAGCAACAACTTTATTTTCGAACTTATGCTAATCTTAGACTGCTTAGACCAGTGATGGCTAACCTTTCCTGGACTGAGTGCACAAAGCGTGTGTGCATGGATGAAGGTGTGCATGCCTGAACCCCAAAAATACAATGTGCACCCATGCATGTGCCCCACACGCATGCTCGCCCCCACACACCCTGCCCCGTCGTGCATGCAACACCCCTGCACATGCCATGCCCCCTGCATGTGCACACGCCCCACACATGCAAACCACATGCTTTCCTTGCGCATGCACCTCCTGCTCATGCCCCAGCCCTGCACATGCACGTGTGCCCTTTGTCAGGGGAAGTTTCACCCTGAATTAATGAGGCATGGACCATTGGCTCTCCTAGTAGCATATTTCTGAAGACAAGCAGAAATAAAACCCGGAGCATGTTCTAATTAAAATTCCACAGGGTAGGGCTGAAGGGTAGGGCTGAAGAATTTGTTCAGTATCTGCTGGATAAAATCGTTCAGATCCGGACAGGCTTGGACTCTGACTGGGTAGATTCGGGCGAGCCGATGGGGATGATTCTTGAGGAGACTATCTGGGATGGGTTTGACCCTGTGACCCCCGAAGGCATGGACAGGATTATGGGGGGACTCAGTGCTGCCACTTGTGTGCTGGACCCATGTCCCTCTTGGTTAGTTTTGGCTTCCCGGGAGGTGACACGAGGCTGGCTCCAGGCGATTACTAACGCTTCATTGAGAGAGGGGTTCTTTCCCACCGCCTTGAAGGAGGCGGTGGTGAGGCCCCTCCTCAAGAAGCCTTCCCTGGACCCAGCTTCTTTAGCCAACTATCGTCCGGTCTCCAACCTTCGCTTTGTAGCGAAGGTTGTCGAGAGTGTGGTAGCACGTCAGCTTCCCCAGTACCTGGATGAAGCTGTCTACCTGGATCCGTTTCAGTCGGGTTTCAGGCCCGGGTATAGCACGGAGACGGCACTGGTCGCGTTGGTCGATGATCTCTGGCGGGCCTGGGACAGGGGCTGTTCCTCTGTCCTGGTCCTATTAGACCTCTCGGCGGCTTTCGATACCATCGACCATGGTATCCTACTGCGACAACTCAGGGGGTTGGGAGTGGGGGGCACCGTTTTACGGTGGTTCTTCTCCTACCTGTTGGATCGGTTGCAGTTTGTGTTGACTGGAGGGCAGAGATCGACCCCCAGGCGCGTCACTTGTGGGGTGCCCCAGGGGTCGGTTCTCTCACCCCTCCTGTTCAACATATACATGAAACCGCTGGGCGAGATCATCCGTGGTTTTGGGGTATGGTATCATCGATATGCTGATGATACCCAACTTTTCATCTCTACCCCAAACCACCCAAACGATGCCCTCGACGTGATGTCCCATGCCTGGAGGCTGTGCGGATCTGGATGAGGAGGAACAGACTCAAGCTCAATCCCTCCAAGACTGAGTGGCTGTGGTTCCCAGCATCCTGATTTGTACATCTTGTTCCATCTTTGATGATAGGGGGAGAAATTTTAGCCCCCTCAGAGAAGGCCTGCAATCTGGGAGTCCTCCTGGATACGCGGCTTAGTTTAGATTCTAAACTTTAGAAGAACACCTGACGGCCGTGACCAGGGGGGCCTTTTACCAGGTTCGCCTGGTATGCCAGTTGCACCCCTTCCTGGATCGGGATGCTCTGTGCACAGTCACTCATGCCCTCGTCCTTTCTCGCCTGGACTACTGCAATGCTCTCTACATGGGGCTGCCCTTGAAGAGCACCCGGAGGCTTCAGCTGGTCCAGAATGCGGCCACACGGGTTGTCATGGGGTTACCTAGGTGCTCCCATGTCACACCCCTTTTAGGCGGCCTGCACTGGTTGCCAGTTGTTTTCCGGGTGCGATTCAAGGTATTAATTATGACCTTTAAAGCGCTCCATGGCTTAGGCCCAGGGTACCTGCGAGACCACCTACTGCCACCAGTAGCCTCCCACCGTCCAGTACGATCCCACAGAGTTGGGCTCCTCAGGGTGCCGTCGGCCAAGCAGTGTCGGCTGGTGACCCCCAGGGGGAGAGCCTTCTCTGTGGGAGCACCTTCTCTCTGGAATGAGCTGCCCCCGGAGCTCCGCATAATCCCTGACCTTCGGTCCTTCTGACGCGCCCTAAAAAGTTGGCTTTTCCAGGAAGCTGGCCTGGCCTGTTAATGTTAATGTTAATTTATTTTAAATGTACTGTTTCTTTTAAAAAAAAAAATCAGTTTGGTCTTTTTGGAATTGGGTTTAATCTTTTTTTTAACTTTTGTGATGTGTGTTTTTAATGTTGTACGCCGCCCTGAGTCCTTTGGAGAAGGGCGGCATATAAATCCAAATAAACCTAAAAACCTAAACCTAAAAACACTTTAATATAAAATAAAATAAAATGCAAATCTTTGCTAACTCAATTAACTACGTCTCTGCAGAGTTATGTTGCCCACCCTCTTGGCAGGCTAACGGAAGATCAGAAGGAAAGGAAAGAATGTGTGACGTATTATGTCTGACATGCGCATTAATCATTGTCAGATAAGAAACAGTTCAGTCTACTGTATAACTCAGAATATAAGCACAAATTGGCAAACCAATTAACGCAGTGACACCCTTCCCCCCACACATGTGCGGCAGAGACCTGACGATCAGCTGGCTCGCGGGAGGCACACGTGCATGCACAGCCGAGCTAAACTGGGGCGATGGCACACGTGCCCGCTTATAGGGCGCTGCATGCCCCGCGTGCCATAGGTTTGCCCTCATGGGCTTAGATTGAAGAGATGAATTATTTTTAAAACTGTCAAACAAAAGATGTCTTTGTCTTTTTGTTAGGCTTTGGATCTTTTTTAATTAATGTTAGAAAATGGGAAAGGTAATAAAAAAAGAAATGTGTAGTGTTTCACAGCTTTATAAAGCTTCAGTCACCTTTCATTTAGGTCTCTGTCACTCTTGCTTACAATGCTAGACCCCGAGACCTTAGATCCTTAAGATCCTTATGGCTAGAAAATTGGATTTAGGCACCTGTAAGTGAATTCAATTTTTGTAGACCAGGTATAAGAAATGGAAGAACAAAACCAACCAAGGATGGGTCAGCAGTCCAGAGGTTGGTGACAGCTGCTATTCTGAATAGAAGCCTGAAAAGTTCTATAAGAACATGATGTGAATACTTAATAGAGAACTCATCAATCAACAATGGGCTGTTAAGAATAATAGCAAGAATAAAATTCTGTATTTCCCTTTTCACTATTTGTTCAGAGTGCTAGATAATAACGTCAAAAATTGACAATTGGTGCTGAAGATGAAAAACTGATCAAGTATCTGAATTTTCCTGCTATGAACATATAACAAATGGTATTGCCATTTTGCATCCTCTGCACAATAAAGGAAGAAATTTAAATAGTACTTTATCAGAAGTTCACAATAGCACTGGAATACCTAGCCAGACATAATTCAAATGTTAAAGTCAATAGCCTTTAATAGAAGGCTGAAATAGCTGTTAAGACCAACCCATTGCATTTGTTATTTGTATAAGAGAGGAGGAAGGGAAAGAGAAGGGGAATGAGGAGAGGGAGGGAGAGGAAAAGGAAGGGAGAGTAAGGGGCTCCCTTAGCAAGGCTCCCACAAAATGCTGTTTATTTTCTTTAATTATTTCCATAATCTTATAATAAAAGTCTCAATGTTCCAAAGTTGACTGGACCCTTAATTTGTTTATAACTTTCTTAGGTCAAAATCCAATTTAGCTCCCCCTCCTTTATTTCCAACTAGCTGAATACTCGTGCTCCACTACGAAACTATGTGATCAGGCTTGATAAATTGACATTTACAGCTTGGAAATTAATGAGTAGTTATGATTGGCCTCTCCTCTCCTCTTCTCTCCCTCAGGCTTGCCCCACAGAATCATCTCCTCTATCTTATCCCTTTCTCTCCCTCAGTCTAACTCCTTACCATCAGAGTGTTCTTCAGGTGGGGAGGGGGAGTAGAATCTCTAAACTCCCAGCCGACAGGCTGGATGAGTCATGCATTGGCCACGCCCACACCCAAATGGCAGTTAGAATAGAGTTCTTTTCAGGTGGGGAAGGGAAGTAGAACGTCTAACTCCTTAGCATCAGAGCATGTTAATATTAATATAATAAATACTAATGATCTGATGGTCATTTTTAAAAAAATCCTTTCTTAGCAAGCACCTAGAAGCCAAGAGGAAAATACGTGCCAAATTTCAAGTTTGTAGGCTTTACGGTTCTGGAGATTTTGTGATGATACGTGAGTGGTATTTTGCTTTTATATATATAGATTTGTTAAATTCTTAAACTTATAGTTAATTTTCTTTTTGTTTTAGAAGAAAGGAAAACTGACAAGGTGGCTTTTCAAACTTGTTATTCTGAAGATTTCTAATAGCCTTAGAATAGAAAAAGGCAATTGCCAAAAATAATCAGAAAGTGAGGTTTACAAACTAAGTATCCTTGGAAAGCCTTGGCTGTGAACATGATGGTTGGTTGGTTGATTCCTTCATCTACCAATTCTCAAACCCACAAGAAACTATTGTCCTATAGTCTGCTCTAAAGGAACAATTTACTGGAGCACTTGTGAATGATCTGCTGTCCTCTCCTTATATGGAGGGGTATCAAACAACTGGTCTACTTGCCAGTTTTCAAACAGTTCATAAGGAAAGGAATCTTTTAAAAATGTATTTAGTCATGAGGTTTTTTTCCTACTTGTTTTTCAAATAGACTTGCCCAATTTTCCATACAATTACAAACTAAAACAGCATAGAATTGTACAATTCAAACTAAAACAATGTTTTTTAAAAAATAGTTTAAACAAGATTTCCACAAAATAGCAAATACTGCAGACAGTAAATATGAAATGTTTGTAGACACCAGAAATAAAAAGAATAAAACAGCCACAGAGAAGAGATATTTCCCTAGAGTCTAAAGAATTCAGAAGACAAAATAACAGAGTTGGAAGGGACCTTGGAGGCCTTCTAATCCACCCCCCCTGCTCAGACAGTAAACTCTATACCAGCGATAGCGAACCTTTTTTGGCTCGCGTGCCATAAGGAGGGGAAGCGCAGGGGTGTCATGCGTGGGTGTGCTGTGCCCATAATGCAATGCCCCCCCAGTGTGCATGCACGCATGAGACGTGCCCCCCCCCATTTTTTGAATGCTTTTTTCGCCCTCCCCAGGCTCCAGAGGCTTTATAGGAGCCTGGGTAGGGCGAAAAAGCCCCCCCCCCAGAGGCTCTCCGGAGGTTTCAGGGATATTCAGGAGGCTTCCCTTCCCGTTCCCCAACTTCCGGTTTGCCCATAGGGCCGTCTTTTTGTGCTCTGGAGGCTTCAGGGAAGCTCCTGAAGCCTCCAGAAGGCCTCTGGGGGGGGGAGGCTCTTTTCGTCCTCCCCAGGCTCCTATAAAGCCTCTGGAGCCTGGGGAGAGTGAAAAATGCCTTTAAAAAAGGCTGAACTCAGCTGGCCAGCGCGCGCATGCACGCTGGCCAGCTGACAGGGCAACGCGTCACGTGCCCTGACAAATGGCTCTGTGTGCCACCTGTGACACGCATGCCATAGGTTCGCCATCCCGGCTCTATACCATTTCAGACAAATGATTGTCCAATCGGAGCACCCACAACTTCTGATGAGATTTATCTCATGGTGGCTCTACAATAGCAATTTCACCTCACTATGTTCTTATACCCCTAATGGTGGGAGAACTTCCAAAACATAATGGCATATTGTGGCACCATTTGACACCCTATGTTTGTACCAATAATCATTTATTGTTTTATTGCTGGCACATATTCTTATACCTTAATTTGAATTCAATCTGAGGTCTTCTTTTACACATATTTATGCAGTTAGTGAGATTAGCATGAGTTTGATCGCTGCATCAGGAGGGTATGAGAAAAGTTTGCAATTTAATTTCTTCCTACTGAACTAATTTCTCCTTTCATGAGACTAATCAGGGAGACAATGCCGAAGCCTGTATTTATGCAGAGTAGGTGGACAGTTCTCTCACTCTGACATACATGAAAATAGTTCCAGAAACAAATTTGCACTAAAGAGAAAATCTATGTCCCCCAAAGAAGCTCTTTTCCCTTGAATAATGCCCTAGTCACCTGATTGATGCTGCATTTTGAAAATTCAGCCAAAGTGTTTATGGTATAAGATAACCACAGAGAATTCAATCTTTGTCTTTTTAAGACATGTATTTTTTCTTCTTTATCCATAAGGGACCTTATAAAATATTTGGGGAATCAATTTCTCTCCTTTAGTCAGAGATCCCAAGATTGATCTGATTTAAGAGGGGAAGTTTTGAGTTATGTTTTTTTAAGCAGAAGTTTTATTTGTTTATTTGATTTCTATAGGCCACCCACCTCAGTAAACACACTCTGGGTGGCTTACAATTCAAAAACTTATATTACAATTAAAGTCTCAAAATCATTTTAATGCAATAATAACAGTAAAAACCATTAAAACAATAAAAACCTTAAAACATCTATTTTGAGTACATACAAAGCAAAACTTCTGGCCTGTTAACAATATACTTAGGAGGCAGGACCCTTGGCACACGTTGTACCCCAGACACAGGAGCTACAGGTTTTGAAAGCTAGCAGGGTTGGGGCCATTCTAATCTCTGAAGGGAGGATTTTCCACAGCATAGGACTACTTGTCTTTTAATTGTCAGCCAACATTCTTTAGCCTGATGGGATCTTTAGCATGCCCATCCTATTTGATCTAATTGGATGGGTAGAGACTCTGGAAAAAAGGTGATCCCTCAGATACTTTGGTCCCGAGCCATGTAGGACAATATAGATGACCACTATATTGCTTTCTCCTTCTCTTTCTCCTTCTACTTCTCCTTGTCCTTTATTCAGACATAAACTTTTTTTTTGCTTCCTATAACTGTTATTAGAAGACCAGAAACCAATAGGACTTTCTCTAGATCTAGAAACTGGGGCTGTACTTTATTTTAATGAATGGAATTGAGAGAGTGCTAAGATTCCGTTTCCAGAAACAAGAAAAGGTGTATAAATTAAATTCTTGGATTTCTCTACTATAATATATTACCAAGAAATGTGTGCTATGCCTTTTCTGCTATTCATTTCAGACCCCTATGATGCAATGATCCAGGCTACCAAGACCATGAATTTTCCTTTAGTACCAATATATTTAAGGAACAAAAATCAAATATTTTTATTTACTTATTAAGAACATTTATGTGGCTGCCCAACTCACTTATAGTGACTCTTAAGCTTACAGAAATAAAATGTCAGTATAAACCCCAATGAACTCCTGGCTTCCTGGCAACAACAGTCAAACTAAGCACATGATGGGCTCCGTGTCACCCAGGCTCACTGGCAGAACCATATTTTCAGGATCTTTCAAAAGAGAATCAAGGTGGAAACCAATTTCATTTCTGCATCATTTCTGTGGATGATATTCCACAGGGAGTTAAGTGCAATGAACCTAGTAGCAAACTTGCATCTTTCTGTCCCAATTCTCTCTCAAATCTCTGCTTTAATTGCAGATCACAAGACAGCCTTATTCAACATATCAATCAATTCAGTAGCTTTGCCAGTACAAAAGTGTAAATCCCTTAACATCCTGGCTTGCTTGAAACTAATAGCAAACCCCTTGAGAAAACATAATCTGGGAAGACAGTAGATACTGAATCTCTGATAATGAAGAGGAAGACTGGCACTGAATGAGATGAGGATATTAATGTATAAGCAAAGGAACTCTTAATAGAATTAAGGAGCAAATTCTTCACAGCACACAAATAAATCAACTCAACTGTTTACATCCATCTGAAGTGTGGTTCAGGCTGTTATACTCAAAATGTTTATGGTCTGAGGAAAGGGATGGAGAACATCTGCAGAATCTGTCAATGGAGCATGTCACTTAAGAAAGTCAAGCTGATTTGCAATTTAATGAGGAAGAATAACTGCAATGCTATGGCATTAATCCTCCACATCACTTCCTTGAGACATTTCTTGGTAATAAACAGCCTGTTATAGGGTTGGCATTTGAAATGCTTAACTATACTCTCAAAAGACAGTTAAACACAGAATTAAAGATCTTCACAGATCTCATAATATATTTTTATATTGAATTATTAACTGCTTAATATTGTTGACATACATTTTGCATTTACGTCCATGTCCTTTCTGCTAGAGAAACACACTAAGGAAACTGAGAACCTTCAGGAACAGTAGACGCAGTCTTTCCATGAGCCATCTGGATGTGATTAGCTAGGGATTGGTGTTTAATCTCATCAATATGTTGATAAGACTTAGATCTTTTCTGTCAACATTTGAGAAGGAATAGAAAAGGTAAAGCAGTTAATGTATTAGGCCAACCCGAGATTTAATTTAGCTAAAATTTAAGTTAGTACTGTAGTTATAAATTTGATTCATCATTTTTGGGTCATGGTGGGGAGATACGTTCAAGTCAATCTTGACTCCTGGCAATTGCCTGGATCATTCCCTGAATTTTTTTGGCAAGGTTTTCAGAAATAATTTGCTATTGGCTCCTTCCTTAGGGCTGAGAGAGAGGAACTGGCCCCAGGTGTCCATGGCTGAACTAGAACTCACAGCCTCCTATGTTTCCATCAAACAGGTTCCTTTGACTAGTCTATTCTAAGTTAAAACCTGATTCTTTGAGGTACTATACCAGGGATGTCAAATTCATGTCATCACGGTGGTGTCACATGACATATTTGGATCCCCCCCTTCACTAAACTGGGAGCGGGCTTGGCCAGCATGTGAAGCATCCGTCCCACACCCTGGAAGTTTGACAACCCTGTACTATACTATTCCATCTAAAGAATCATTTTTGCAAGCAGGGGACTATTCTGAGTTTCTAGATTATCTGCTGACCAGGAATGCCCACTTCATCAATTGTGCCCAGTTTTTAAAAACAGCTAATGATGGTTATGCATGACTCAGTACTATGCATATTTTGACTTCAATAAGTAGCAACATCCAGTAGCTACATGTCGGGCTTAGGCTTGATTAGTGGCTAGTTAGGAGATTCTCCAGGGAATACAGAAGGCTATAGACTTGGGTAGGAAGTTAAATGAGAGATTCCTGAAGAAAGCGACATTACACCAGTTTTGTATTGTTGCCAACAACACGAATGTATCCACAGAGTCACAAAGAGTTGACTCACTTTGAGCAAGATGTTATCACAACCATAGTTCTTTCAAAAATTGGATTTGGAACTTGAACTCCCACTTCCAAGAAGCTAATATTTCTGACTGTCTGCAAGGGCTGAAAATGTATTTACCTAAACAAAAGTGCTAAATCTTTCTTCCCTGCCAGAACATTTAGTTGAATAGGAGAAGAATTGCACCAAAATGTATTTTTCCCCTATTGTTCAATCAATCTTAACATCTAAAGTGATTATCATGATCCCGTTTTTAAAATAACTACTGGAGATTTTATCTATAATGTTTGAAGTTTTACAAGACTTTCTTTGGTCAGAAGGTCTGAATGCAAAAAAGTTATGGAAACGTAAAGGAATGCCTTCTTAAAAGAAGTGTGTCTCCTTTAAAGAGTGCTTAGAATTTCAGGCAGTTCAGAAACTGGTTGCCAGCATTATATCAGCTTGTCAGACAAAGCATCTATCTCTAATCTTCCCACTTATTTCAGTGCCGATTACAAGGAAATGTTTTTGACTTTAAGGGGCTAGCTAATGGTGAGAGACAAGTTATCATAAGTACAGTAGTAGTCAAAATTGTGGAAACCTTTTGGGAAAAGTGTATTTTTTAAAACTGGCTAATAACATCACTTTGTTTTGGAGTAGTACCATAAAATTATATATCAATGGAAAATTAATTTAATCAAAAATGTAATGCAGCATCTTTTATGAAGGCTTTGCTATTAAAATAGCAGTTATAAAGAAGAAAAGTGAAACAAGATACACAAAAATTATCACCATAGAAAAAATGAGATATACAAAAATTATCACGATGTCAGTTAATACTTAGTTGGGTAACTTTTAGCATGAATTATGGCCTTACAACATCTTCCCATGGAGTGAACCAAGTCTTTTAGTTCTGCAGCTGTTATAATGTGAAACCAAGATTGAATGATTGCTTCTATTAACTGGGTTTTGTTGATGGGTTGCTTCTGACTAAGAAGTTTCTTTAGTCAACTCCATAGATTTTCAGTTGGGTTAAGGCCTGGGGTATTCCCAGGCCACTCCAGCAGTGGAATATGATTATCCTAAAGAAAGTGGTGTTATTAGCCATCAAACCTCAAAAACACACTTTTCCCAAAAGGTTTCCACAATTTTGGCCACTACTGTATTTGTTTTTTTCTTTCTTTGTCATATTTAAGAACTGCCCATCCCCCTCACAGAGGGACTTTAGCCCAGGGCTGTAAAACTCCCAGCCTGAGAGCTGGATGCCTCACATGCTGGCCACACCCACACCCAGTTTAGCGAAGGGGAAAAAAGTCCTGATGTGTCATGTGACACCACTGTGACAACGTGAGTTTGACACCCCTCTCTAGGCAATGTATTGTCTCCTCACGTGTACTCTGCCTATGAGCATCATCTGGATTCTCTTCCCTGTCTTCAACTGTCTTACATATAGTGGACAAACACCCAGGAATAAGGTCTTCCTGATCATCAGGTGATGGTTGGAACATGCTTTCCAAAAGAGGTTTCTCTTGGTTTCTCGTGGTTGTTTTGGAGCAGCCAGAAATAAATTTAGGAAGAATGTCTGGCTACGTATCTGCTTCACAGCTGTGGCTTTGGCGTTATTCTGAAGCTTCACATAACTGTTTTATTGCTGCTTTGTGATTTGTTTTTTGGAAGCTAGATCATGGTGTCCCAACTGACATACTGTACTTTTAAATTGTTTTATTATGATTGTTATCTTAAGGATCAATCCAGCAAAAAGGTAGAGCTGAGTTTAGTAGAATAATACATAATACATTAATAATGTTCATGATGGCACAGTGTCTGTAGTATTTCCATATCCATTTGGTTGTTATTATTGGTTACTGGACTACACAGAATCTCCAGCAATTGGGCTAAGACAGCTATCTTAGAGGACGTAGACCTGACTTTGAAATGAAATCTGAAACATTCCTTAATGAACAACACTCCAGCTCAAAAAATGAATCACCACTTTGCATAAAATTAATTCCAATAACCATTAACTTCCTTGTCAGCATCATTTATCGTAGGCTTACTTTTTCAACTGATCTCACATCTGAAATAGTCTTTAGTCTCCATTTGCAGACAAACATCTTTGGTCTTCTCAATCACTCAACAGAAAGGCATATCAGTTTCCATGGGACATACTGTATAATGCACACTAGTTCACAAGAGATGAAGATGTTTTAAGGAATCTTTTGTTGAATGCTCAGTGTTTCAATTTGTCCTTTCAAGTAGCACATGCCAGCATCCCCAAGAGGAAAAACTGCTCACTCGTGAATGGTGGGAAGGAAGAGACAACCACAGCCATTGCACTGTTCAGACTTCCCATGTGGTCCTTTTTATTAGCTGCAATTATAATAATAATTTTATTTCTAGAACATCCCAAATACCCCCAAGGGTGTTGAACTGAGAGGCTTTGTTTATAATTAACGGCTTTATTATTAAGTAGATATACTCAGTGAGTCTATAAGAATGCTAACATCTTAACAAAAGTGGGCAGGTGGCAATAAATTCTAAAATCCACAAAGAACGACAGAGCCTATAGATCCTTCCCCTTATGCATGGTTCAAACTTCTTCCCTCCCATCTTTTCTTGAACAAAAATTGACATATTGTACACCTGGACAAAACCCTACCAGCATATTTATAGGATTTCAAAAAAATCCTATAAGTAATTTGACGAAGTCACCATATCTGTAATGTAATTTGACTCCAGGAAGCAAAATTCAAGAGACAATATCACTATACCTTTTGAAATAAATTTCCTCTCTAATCTGCTTGTTTAAGAGCCTGATGCCACCATTTAGATATTTTAGCATTTAGATTTGGGACCTGAATACCCACTACAAAAATGAGCTAATATTACTGACTTTCTGGAAGTGCTGAAAATGTATTTACAGAAGCAAAAGTGCTAAATCTTTCTTTCTTGTCAGAACTGTAGCTGCAAAGATGAACAAATATATCAAAATATTTTTCAATTGCTCAATAAATCTTAACCTCAAATGTGGGTTGTCACAGTCTGTTTTTAAAATAGCTGCTGGGAATTTCATCCATAATGTTGATACTTTGCAGGACTTTCTTTAAGTTAAAAGGTCTGGATGCAATTTTGTATGAAAAAGTTATAGAAATGGCTCACAAGCATTGGGTGTAATTGCTAACCTTATTTAAATGTATATTCTGTTTGTTTGTTTTTAATATTGAAATTCCAAATGAACTTCTGTTTATTTCTGGGGGAAGGTCGGTTCTTTGTACAAGATTTAATTGTGTGTTTTGTATTGAGAGCTAGGAGGATAATTTGCCTTGGGAATGAAATTTTAGAATATGGACAGCCATTATTTATGAAATCCCTAATGGAAAAAAAGGTAGAAATTGAGGGTATTGTCTGAGGAAATTATGTTTCCTGCTTCTGACAAAAGGGAAAGAAATATTTGTGAAAAAAGAGATGAATACAGTTTTGTAGGAGACATATAAAACTACCTTTAATATTATCTCCGTTTCTATTAAGTCATCCAAATCCTTCTTCCCTTCACATATATATTTCTTTAATTTCATGCTGAGAGGATCATTGACTTTTAGAGGGATGCCAGTGGTAATCCAATGGTAGTTTGACAACTTTTTGGTTGGTAGATGCTCTACATTTTTAGGAGGGTGAGATTAGTACTGTGTTACACTCACATGGGCAAAGCTTAATTCCTTTCCTTGTTTTTAAATCTAAATTTTTAATTCTTTATATTCATTCATGGTTCTAATAACAAAAACTGTTTTTTCCCCAGTGGGAAGCACAGAAAACAATTGTTAAAACTAGATTTGTGTGTTTCCCACTGCAAAAAGAAAAAGAAAAGTTTTTGTTGCTGGATCATAAATAAATATAAAGAAGAAATTATGTCTGTTGAACAATTGCGTTCTTTGAATTTTTGCTCCATTATATGGAATCTGGTTATTTGTAAACAGCACAGAGTTTGAATGATCTGTCTTCCAATTTATCATGAAAAGCAACCAATTTGTTCTGTCGTGCAGAAGTAGCACAGTTATAGAGGAATCATGTACTTAGCTTACGTACTTACTTATCCACATGGGCAGATCATTTTAAATGCCTCAGACTCTTCGTAGTTAGAATAGTATTTAAAGGGCATCCAATGGTTGCAGAATCATCGCATTATCCACAGGATATGAAGGATAAATGTGAGAATTTACAACACAGCAATTATATCTTAAAAGTAGAAAATTAGTATTGTTACAAAGATCCAAAATACAACACCAAGTAAACCAAGCAAGCAAATACCACATTCTTATTGATCAAAAGGTGCATGAACACACATGCAAGTACACACACACACACACACACACACACACAAAAATCTGGTTGTACCTCATTATTTTATATAAATAATATATTCAGAGGTAAATCTCTTTGGGGAACAACCAGAACCACATCATGCAAACCAAAGACCAAGACTGAAAAAATTCTTCCTTTTTGATTTCCTAGTGAATAACAATGACTGCAAATTTAAGACATGGTTTAAAATTCATTATTCCGCTCCCAATGTTGAAAACAAGCCCCCCCTTGGGATATTATCCACCGCTCTCTTGCATGGATCTATTGTAAAACAGCAAATTACAGAGCATACAGCCATGAATGTGTATGAGGGGGATTGTTTGGGCGAGACTGTGGATTTAAAACTCTGAGAGGAAGAAGTAGCGGAAAGCGGTAAATACAGAATTGAGGCCCCTGCTCTGCTTGTCCCTTGTATAAAAGCCAAATTAATTGCGAAAGTAAAGCACTGAATTCCAGAGAGAGAGAGAGAAAGAGAGAGAGAGAGAGCAGTTTTAGTGGGCCCTGTAGATGTTCTAACTCAATATACGTATCTTTGTGAAATGTCTCCAGAAAGAAAGAAGAAGCAATCAAGAAAATACAAAATGCAGAATGCTAGCAATAGAAAATGTTACAAAATGGAATGCATGAAAATGCAGCATGTTCTGTCCAGAGGCCTTGAATTGGCTTCTCCTTCAACTGAAAAAACTCATGGGAACTGACTTTACTGATAAAAAAAAACTCATATGAATTTTGAATTTGCTGCTTTCCAAGTTTTTCCTAGATAACAATGGAGATGTTAACAAACATGGACTCCCCGATAACATTTTTTTTAAAAAGGTGGAGATAAATAAAAATGTGCATTGGGGGAATTCTCTTCTCCCAAAGAAGAGAAATAGCAATAGCACTTAGACTTATGTACTGTTTCATAGTGCTTCACAACCCTCTCTAAGTGGTTTACAGAATCAGCATATTAGCCCCCAACAATCCTGGTCCTCATTTTACCGACCTTGGAGGGATGGAAAGCTGAAACAATCTTGAGCCCGTCAGGAACTCCTGATAGTGAATAGAGTTAGCCTGCAATACTGCATTCTAACCACTGTGCCACCAAGGCTCCTCCTGAAGAAAGAGTGCCAAAAGATACTCTGGGAATTGAACAGCAGTGGGATACTAAAGGCTATAGTGGAAAAGTATGTGGAAATGAATGAATATAAGGCATACTCATGCATACCAAGCTGAGATATTATATTATACATTCTTTTTTTTTTTTTTGCTTTCACCCAGGAAGTTTGCATCACGATCATGTTCATACAGTAATCTGTGCTCAATGTAAAACTGCAATCATGCTAGAAGGAGGAGGAGGAGGAGAGAAAGGAGGGGAGGGGGAAGGGGAGGAAAAACCCAGAAGTGGAAGGAGCTTCTGAGGACTCTGTTTCTCCATTTACAGACCTCTTCCCTCTTTAGGTCTTTCAAGAATGCACTTATTCCTCTTCAGTTCCACTCATTGGAAGCACTGGATGGTTCTGCATGCAAGTAGAAAGATGTTGTAAACACCTGGAAGTTTGGAAGTGTTAGCAGTTTATTTGTTTTTCCTTTTGTACAGCATGGAGATGAGTCCATGGCTTTTTCTGCAGGACTTATGTTGTGGCAGCAGTGATTTGTGCTCCTTGTCCTCCTTATTACAGAGGGGAAAGGTAGATGGATGCAAAATGATGTCTTCCAACTGCTTTCAAGAGGAAGTGATGATGTCTTTAATCACTCTTCGCTATGCTCCATCATGGTTCAACTCTACAAATAAAGAGGACTTATTTAAGACACTGCATTCTTCATCTTGAACTGCCCTTTGTGGTGATAATGGCAAAAGAAAAATTTGTGAGGCTGATTTGTGCCTTAAAAAAACATTATTATGTTATATGAAAAAATATAAGCTGGCTCCGTAAAACCAAGAAACTGGTACAGATGTGAGAACTCATAAAGAAAATTAACGTTGGAAGATATAAAGTGACAGAGATAAACTATCACATTTACATGAGCATTAATCCTGCTTTGAAACCACTCAAGCCCAGTTTTTTGCTGTTCATAAATGCAATTCATAAGTGAACTGAGGAAATCACGGAAACAAAAATAAACAGTCTGGAAGCATATCAAATTGCATAAAATAAAAACATCACTCACAAATCTGGTTTGCATTCACACTAAGGTATGTTTCGCACTTTCGCAGAATGATTCCAGACAACAAAATAACATCTTTAAGGTTTTTCCTTATGGGTTAAACCAGATTCAATCTGAATGAGAAGAATGATGATTTGTTGCTTCTTTGCAGTTTGTAAGCTAGCACTTTGAATATTTAACAAAAAAGATTGTGATAATTATGATGATGAAGAGAGGAGCAAGAAAGGAGAGGTGAAAAAATGTTGCTCTTCAACTGTGGTTCCTCAAAATTATATTTAAAATTTCCAAGTAATAGAGAAGAATATAAATTGGAGCAAATAAAACACCAAAGAAAGGTTAGGTCATTGGCAAAAGCGAATGGCTACCTTACTATTCATAGTAATTTGGAAATTGGTTAACTTCGGTAGCATCTAAAGTATATTTCAATTTTATGATATACCCAAATCGGAATATCTCATCTGGCTTCTTGGCTGGGCCTTTTTTAAGCCTCTGGGTAGTGTAGAATAAAATGTTTGTTTAATCACTCCCTGCATCACACTTTCTTTGTGCTGCATCCTATGTCAGCCTAATTATTTTCTACTTTGTTTTTTACCCATTAATCCCAACAGGTCACAAGTGTCTGGTGAAACCTGAAATTTTAGAGTCAGATCACTAATTTAAGGTTGCCAATTTAAACCTCTACAGTTGGGATCAATTCTAACTATATTAATTCTTTTATTAAGACAATCTTTGTACTTAAAGATGCCTAATAAGTGCAGGGTTGAAATATAACTCTCTGTTCCTTCTCATTGCTCAAAGCCTTTACAGAGGCTGTTGTAAAATAAGATAGGAAAGTCTCACAAAATGCGTTCTTCATCGACTATCAATAGTTCAGCAAACATACTACTTTCCATCAGTGCTAAGCCCAATTATTTTTATATCTACGTAAACCTAATCTTTGGATAAATTAGATTCCTAATTCAGTATATTAATGTGCCTGCTAATATACATTATAGACTTTTAATCCAAGTTTGTACAGGATGCAAACACATGCCTCTCATATGAGATGGTTCTATACTACCCGGCCATATTAGGCCTAGGTTATCCCAGATAACCATGGGATCTACTGCACAGGTTTGCAGCATCACTTAATAATAATTCGGCTGCCATGGTATCTCAGGAGCTTCAATATATCATGCCAGTTCATGCATTATACCCATTATGTACAGAAAATATGATTCTTTATTATTAATAGATTAGCACTTAGTCTGTTAGAACAGCCCCAAAGGCCTTGGAAAAGAGATTCAAATGCTGTGATGTGTGTATTCCTACAAAGATCAGAGTCATGTAAGCCACGACAGTCCCTTTAAAGCTGGACTTTGAAGAAGCAAGATATAAAGAGTATTGATGCCTTTGATCTTTGGTTTTGTAGAAGACTCCTGAAAATACTGTGGAGAGCCAAGAAAACAAACTGATGGATCATCAAACAAATCATTCCAAAGTTCTCACTTGAGGCTCAAAATTTCCTACTTTGGACACATTATGCAAAGACCTAGTTCTCTGAAAAAGGTTCTAATGCTGGAAAAGGTGGAAGGAAAAGAAGATGATGAGTGCACCACTGGAAAACCTGAAGGACCATATTAGGGATAGATCCTCATGGAGAAAATCTACTGTATGGTGTCAGGGTAATAATAATAATAATAATAATAATAATAATAATAATAATAATAATAATAATAATAATAATAATAATAATAATAAAATATTTATTTCTTAGCCGCACCCTCTCCCGAAGGACTCGGGGCGGCGTACAACAAAACATAGGAAATAAATATACAGACAAACATACATATACCAAAAACATATACCGAGACATATACAAAACATATACTAGGAGGAGGTGAATTGGTAGATAAAAACAAGTAAAAACACAATGTTTAAAAACCCCTAAGTAAATTGGATGCAATTAAAATATCCCAGATAAAAAACCCGTCAGGAGCGATAAAATTAGATCAGAGTAGAGCCAGGCCAGCAACTTGAAATAGGTAGGTCTTGAGCTTTACACGAAAGGAGCGGAGGTCAGAGGTATTCCTAATATCCGGGGGGAGGTCATTCCACAGGGCTGGGCCCGCCACAGAGAAGGCTCTACTCCTAGGCGCCGCCCCCCGGCACTGCCTGGTGGACGGCACCTGGAGGAGACCCTCTCTGTGCGAGCGGATTGGTCGCAGGGATGTATGGTGCAGAATACGATCCCGCAGGTAACTAGGTCCTGAGCCATGGAGCGCTTTGAAGATCGTTATCAAAACCTTGAAACGCACCCGATAGACCACAGGAAGCCAGTGCAGCTCGCGCAGGAACGGTGTCACATGGGAGTACCTAGTACTCCCCATAATTACCCGCGCGGCTGCGTTCTGGACCAACTGTAGCCTCCGGGTGCATTTCAAGGGAAGCCCCATGTAGAGAGCATTACAGTAGTCCAAGCGAGACGTCACCAGCGCATGAGTGACCGTGCGTAAGGCGTCCCGGTCCAGTAGGGGGCGCAATTGGCGCACCAGGCGAACCTGGTGGAACGCCCCCCTTGCCACGGCTGTCACATGGTCCTCCATGGACAGCCGGGCATCCAGGAGGACGCCCAAATTGCGCGCCCGCTCCACGGGGGCGAGTTGAATGCCCCCGATGGCCAAAGATGGAATTAATTGGCTGAACCGGGGAGCCGGTACCCACAGCCACTCCGTCTTGGAGGGGTTGAGTTTGAGTCGGTTGTCATCCATCCAGACCCGTACGGCTTCCACACACCGGGCCATCACTTCGACGGCCTCGTTGGGGTGGTTCGGGGTGGAAAAGTACAGCTGAGTATCATCAGCGTACAGATGGTATCCCACCCCGAAACCACGGATGATCTCACCCAGCGGCTTCATATATGTGTTGAACAGGAGTGGCGAGAGGACCGACCCCTGTGGCACCCCACAAGTAAGGGGGCGTAGGGTCGACCTCTCCTCCCCTGCCAACACACGCTGCGTCCGGCCAGAAAGGTAGGAGCCGAACCACCGCAGAACGGTGCCCCGGACCCCTAACCCCTCCAGCCGGCGCAGCAGGATACCATGGTCGATGGTATCAAAAGCCGCCGAGAGGTCTAATAGGACCAGGATAGAGGAGCAACCTCTACCTCTGGCCCTCCAGAGATCATCCACCAACGCGACCAAGGCCGTCTCCGTGCTGTGACCGGGGCGGAAGCCGGACTGGCGCGGGTCTAGATAATCATTTTCCTCCAGATGTCGTGGAAACTGGTAAGCCACCACACTCTCTACAACCTTCGCCAGAAAGGTGAAATAGGTGGGTCTGACAATTAATTAATGACAATTTAATAGCTGACCAGCTGCTGTAAGGCTGTAAACTGAGACAATGACATGAGGATGAGTCAGCAGGGTTACTGCCACTTTAAGAAGCTGTATATATAAGGGAGCCCAAGTGAAGGTGTGTCTCTCTCTCCCCTCATATATCTCTCTGCATTGTAGTTCTTTGTGTAGAGTTGAAGATTGATTGATTGCCTGGTATTTGCCTAATACGTGTATGTATGTATACATATATATATAAGTCTTGTATATAAACCACTGTTTGAAAGACAAAAATCTCTGTGTATTGTATTTTGCTCCTGGGTTGTCTCAAAATAGTAGTCACGCTGTGCGCTCTCTAACATATGGGATCGCTGGAGTTAAAGAAACCAAATTGATGGCATATAATCAATTGGTATTCATATTTTTCTTCTTTGCCTGATTTCACTGGGATGTGTGTGTTGCTTCTTTTTGAAACTTGGAGGGAGGAATTCTCATCTATTCATATTCAAACAATTCAATACTAGAAAGAGAGAATACTGGCTCCAGGATAGATAAATCTATCCATTTCAATCTGGTTTTCTGTAAATTATTTCTGTAAATCTGCCACATTTAGTTCAACTTTACAAAATTCACAGAACTGAAATTTTTGGATGACAACTAAATTGCAGTTTCAAAACAGGGAGAGTAGATAAGGTCATATTCAAAATGCTAAAAAAGGTCATGCCGTGCTTTTGAATGGGAAGTATTCAGCTAAAAAACTATTGAAAGGATGTTGAACAATTGTGGAAAGCTCTGGAAACTTGTTGAAAGCAGTAAAATCAATGGGAGGAAATTAATCCAGATACTTTAGACCCACACTTCCGCAGAGTGGAGCTCATTATATGAAATTGGCTTTATGAAGAAATAATAGGATACCATCTAATCAATGTAGAATAAGATTGGAGAGAACAAGGATTAATTCTACCACCTTGGTTACTTTGTTTATGGTCAATAACAGGTCCAGTTTCCTGAACACTCAGGTTAATTATTGTTCATGATTATTTTTGTTGTCACCTCATCTCAACAACAGAAAGCTGAAATCTATGGATAGTTCTTATTCTGATCATTTTAAAATGCTTATCACTAGAAGACAGATCTACTGTTTATAAATACAGCACTTACACAAACACACATACACTCGCATATTACAGCCACCAGAAATTTGGGAATAACAAATTTCTAACACATTCTCTTCTGGTTTTGTGTAATCTCACACAATGGAACGTTAGTTCTGCATTGTTAGCAAGAACTGTGATATTGCAGGTAAGACTAATTTCTAGGAGAGATAGAAACAACATCTTTAAACTGCATATTGGCAATTAGCCATAACACCAGCCCTGTTCCCATACTTATGGGAGTGATGACTTCTTTAATTGAATCCATAAAAAGAAGTGCATGAGATGCAAGTCTTGGTTATAATATTTGCACAACTGTGAACAGAAATACTTTATTAGAAGCAAGCAGAAAAGACCAAGGAGACCCATTATGTGGAGACATTAGTTCTAGATTTCTTTTTATGATAGGGAGGGCAATGGGGAAAAAATCAGTTATACTCCCCCTTTCCCTCAAGCCTTACATTTCACTTTATCAGATATTTGACAATTGAGCAGAGTTCCTCAGAACAGTGTCTGAGAGGCCAAAATTACATGTCAGAATGTACACCTTGCTTTTCCATAAGACCAAATATCTCAATTTATAGGTTTATGTTAAAAGAAAGAAGTCTTGAAATAGACTCCACAATAACTTCCAAAGTTTGAAACCAGTTAACATGAACAATATAGATTGCTCCTAAGGCAGCCAAACTGGTCTAGGCTTGTCCCATGTTCAGTGAATTCAATTGGGTTTGACGTGATTATGGAAAGTGGGAAACTGAACCTGATTTCTGTCACATTTATAAGACCAGGAAAAATGCTTTCATTTTGTTAACCACAACAACAAGATCCCCAATCTCACAAGCCAATATAATGTAGCAATTGTGGGTTCCAGATCCCGGTGCAACCAGTACGGTGCAATGGGGCCTGGTGTCCACCATATGAACGTGCACAGCATGCATGCACATGCGTGCAATGCGCGCATGCGTTCTTACCTCCTGCGATGTGACACCTCAGCAATGCTCCAGTTGCTCAGCGGAGCATCGCACAGGCACCGTAAGCTCTGTGTGCATGCGTGGAAGCGCCGAAGAGCTCAAATACAGATAAGGAGGGAGGACAGGCAGGAGCACCGTACCGGAACGGTACCCAGTGCTCCTGGCAGGCACCGGTACGCCCATACCGGGGCGTACTGCCTGCAACCCACCACTGTAATGTAGCCAGCATGGGGTAGCACTGCCCCGGACAGAACAATAATGAACAGTCTGGAAGTTTTGAACTTGTGGCTCCTGTTCAAGGAACAAGATTTTTGGTACATTTAAATCTGGTATGCCCAATGCAATCCTTTCTGGATTGGGAGGCACTGCTGATAATCACTCTGCCTTTGTCTCTTCTCAAATGGAATACCACAGTGCAGTTTACATGAAGCTGCCCTTGAAGAGCACCCTGAAGCTGGTCCATGATATACGTCTTTTCCATGAGCCACACTGGCTTCTAGTATGTTTTCAGGAACAATTCAAGGCACTAGTATAAAAACCCTTTGTGTCACACATCTGAGCTATTTGTGGAGTCATCTTTCACTGATAGTCTCTACCTATCCAACAGAAGGAGATTGTCCTAGGTCCTGTCTATTACAGAATGTCATTTGGTAGCACGTAGGTCCTTTTCTTTTGCAATCCTTGCAAATATTATACTGCCCAGGATATAGCTGGCTTTCATTCTGCTGACATTCTGTTTGAGCAAACATGGCTCAGATCCCAAGCAAAAGAGTTGGAAGTTTAAGGGGGCTGTGAGATAGAGGTGATTGTGGTGCTCACTATTCCCCACCCCCATGACGAGTCTGTAAATATTCTATTTGTTGGTTTTGTTTTGTTATTATTTTATTGTATTTATTGTATTTATTGTATTTATTGTATTTATTGTATTTATTGTATTTATTGTATTTATTGTATTTATTGTATTTATTGTATTTATTGTATTTATTGTATTTATTGTATTTATTGTATTTATTGTATTTATTGTATTTATTGTATTTATTGTATTTATTGTATTTATTGTATTATTTTTGTTGGTTAATTTCTTTTGAATTTTTAATCTTGTTGGCCATCCACAGCCCCCGTTGTAAGATGGGTAGCCATATGAACTGGTGAAATAACAAACAATTTAGTTATTTAAAATAAATTTAAAAATCACATTCTGTTTACAGAGGTAATTTTATAGAAGAAAATAACTACTTTCATCTCCATGACAACTAGATCCTAAGGCTGATATTTAAAAAGGGAGCAGGCAATCATTTGCATATATGCAAATCTATGAAAAGGTTTGGCTTTTTTATGCCTATCGGTGCTGATACAAGTAAATTTAAACATGATAGAAAGATGTCATCTAGGCCTCACTTGTCTAGGTCTCCTGGAAGGTGATGTGTGGTTGGGTTCAGGCAGTGGTAGATTCATATTTAAATGGGAGTGGGAGTCTAACTTGCACTCAAGGAAGTGTGCTTTGTCCTTCCTCAAGAAGGAATCACTGGATTGGGCAATTTTCATCTTATCCTCAACCTTCTCTTTTGGAGAAGACCATTGAGAAAATGGTTGGGCTACAGCTTCAGAGGGCCCTTAAAGAAGTGAATTATGGGACCTTTTTCAGTCAGGTTGAGGATTGATGATACTGTTTCAGTGTTTAGTAGATCCAGTTGGTGGTGATCAGAGAGGAGAGTTCAAAATAAAATGTAATTTTTTTCCTACTTTTGTATCTGAAATGCTGTACGGTATTACAGAATTGACAAAACTGAGTGGAAATATGCTATTTTCTATTTTTTTAAATAAAAACCAATTCCAACAGCTGACATCTTTACTTAATTCCAGTTCAACTATTAGAAAAGCTAAATAAATAAATCTTTTAGATCCAAATGTCATAGAATTGCAAAGAGCCACTGATATTGAATTGTATTGTATATATTGATTATTGATAGTAATAGCTAATAAGCAAATGGGCATAGTCTAATACCACATATTTCACTTCTGTTTATGTCTATTTATTCAGCTATACAACTTAATGCTCTTTAGTGGACATAGTATTATATCTGGATTACATTCAGTTCTGCTTTGGGTTCCTTAGCTCACAACCTGCACATCAGTGGTGGGATACGATCAGTACGCCCCGATACAGGGGTACCGGTGCCTGCTGGGAGCACCAGGTACTGTTCTGGTATGTTGCTCCGGAGGGCCCACCCACCCGCCTGCACTCCTTACCTGTATTTGAGCTGTTTGGGGCTACCGCACATGCGGAATGGTGTCGGCACGACGCTCCACTGAGCAGCTGGTTCATGTAGTGGACGCCCGGCCCTGTTGCACCGTACTGGTTGCACCGGGATCTGGAACCCACCACTGCACATATATACATAAACTGGATCATTGAGGAAATTATGAGTTATATATAATCCCTGTAAAGTCTCATAGGTGGGAGCACCTAACTGACTTTGTAGTTACATTGGCCTCAGGAGACACCAGATGACTAGTTTCATCCTTTATTGGAGGTTTCTAGATGTGAATAGCCAGATATTATTCTATAGATTCAAATCCTCTACCGGGAGTTCAACTCATGGACCTTCACATTTTAGATGATTATGTACGATGCATTGCCTTTAGGAACTATCTGGGTCCTGGAACTCCAGGATTGCAGGAAGAAGTGCTATCAGAATAGTATAAACAGTCCACCTTCCCTTAAATTCTCAGAGCAGAGAGCTACAGTTATTACATTATGTCATATCTTAAAAGAGAAGGTGGAAATCAGGTAAAACCCCAAACATGAGGCCATGACATAATGTTACATCTGTAGCTCTCTGCTTTGAGAGCTCGAGGGAAGGTGGATTGTATATTCCATTCTGATAGAGCTGACTACTTTGCTTAAATTCTGAAGGTAAGTGCTTTGAGTTGAAGATTACCAAGAAATTTCAACACTAGACTGGATCAGGGAGTAAAAGCAAAGCAAAGCAAAGCAAAGCAAAACATACTGGAAAAGGCAGTACTAACCACTTCTGTACTGGCACCAAGATTACATAGATATGCCCACGTAGCCCTAGCTTAAGGACATTTAAAAAAAATAGAAGGCAAGACAATTCAGAAAGGAAGATTGTGATGATTTCTTCTTTTTCTCCTGTAGATAAAACAAGCTTTAGCAGGAATCACAACATCACTTTCATTTCAAAAATACTGAAACGAAAGTTTAGTCCTTCTGGTGACCTTGCTCAGGAGGTGGCAACTGGGGGAGCATGAAATAGGAGCTGTTATTAGAAATATTGAGCTGTGTATGCCAAATGTTTCCCCAAGCTTATTATCTTTCAGATACAAGAAGTTGATGGTAACATCTCTTTCATTTGTGTCAGCTAGAAAAGCCATCCAGCTGCTTTCTGGTTTAAAAGCCTATTAACTCTTTCCTGTAAAGGGAATGTGTCAAAGAGCTCTCTTTTTTTTCAGAGATAGGGGTTTTATTTCTTTTCAGGTCATCTCCAGGTAGAATTGAAGTTTTCATGCCAGCTGTCTGGGTAGACCAAGTTGAACTATCTCCCATAGTTATGACTGTCAGATGTGAACTATAAAAATCCTGCAGACCTATAGATGGCATGAAAGCGTTAGAATTGTCTTGGCTTGATTTTGAATCATTGGTAGAAGCAAAAGGAGGTTTCAGGACCAAGAACAGCCTATGCTCAATTCCAGATGCTGTACTAGATAAGACTTCCTGGATCAGGAGAACGTAGCCTTAATGACCCATGGCTTACTAACCTAATAACTACATCACTGCTATGCAGTCAATATGGAGCTCTTCTTCAAACTGATGCAAAAGTTGCAATAAGTGATGTCCCGGTGTTTGGAAGCCGTCGGGGTCTGGATGGGGGACAACAGACTCAAACTCAACCCCTCCAAGACCGAGTGGCTGTGGGTACCGGCACCTCGGTTCAGCCAGCTGACTCCATCGCTGGCCATAGGGGGCGAACAACTGTCCCCCGTGGAGCGGGCGCGCAATTTGGGCGTCCTCCTCGATGCCCGGCTGTCAATGGAGGACCATGTGGCAGCCGTGGCAAGGGGGGCGTTCCACCAGGTCCGCCTGGTGCGCCAATTGCGCCCCCTACTGGACCGGAGTGCCCTGCGCACGGTCACTCATGCGCTGGTGACGTCTCGCCTGGACTACTGCAATGCCCTCTACATGGGGCTTCCCTTGGGACGCATCCGGAGACTGCAGCTAGTTCAGAACGCAGCCGCGCGGGTTATTATGGGAAGTACACGTTACTCCCACGTAACACCTCTCCTGCGCGAGCTGCACTGGCTACCTGTGGCCTTTCGGGTGCGTTTCAAGGTATTGATCACCATCTTTAAAGCGCTCCATGGCATAGGACCTAGTTATCTGCAGGATCGCATCCTACCACACACGTCCCTGCGACCTATCCGCTCACACAGGGAGGGGCTCCTCCTGGTGCCGTCTGCTAGGCAATGCCAGCGGGCGACACCTAGGAGTAGATCCTTCTCTGTGATGGGCCCAACCCTCTGGAATGACCTCCCCCCAGACATTCGAACTACCACCGACCTCCGTTCCTTCCGGCAAAAGTTAAAGACTCACCTATTTCAATCAGCTGGCCTGGCACTTTCTTAGTTTTACCTCCCGGGGATTTACTTTATTTTAATTGGGTTTGGGGTTTTAATTGTGATGTTTTTAGTATTAGAATATATTTATTTCTTAGTACAGCCTATCTCCCCCTCCAAATGTATCTTAAATGTATTTTATTATTATGACTGATTTTATTTGTATTGACTGTACACCGCCCCGAGTCCCTTTCTGGGAGAGGGGCGGTCTAAAAATCTAATAAATAAATAAATAAAATAAATGCAGAACACATTGGATTTTATTTTATTTATTTAGTTTGTCAAACATGTACAAGATAGCAAGTATGAACATGGACATGAGCGAAGGAAATGAATACAAATAAATGGGGACAGTAGGACAGGGATGGTAGGTATGCTGGTGCGTTTATGCACACCCCCTTTATGGACCTCTTAGAATGGGGTGAGATCCACGGTAGACAGTTGAAGGTTGAAGCTGTGGGGGTTTGAGGCTGTAACAATGGAGTCGAGTAGAACATTCCAGGCGTTGACCACTCTGTTGCTGAAGTTGTATTGTCTGCAATCGAGTTTGGAGCGGTTTACCTTGCGTCTGTATCTATTGTTTGCCGGAGTATTATTGAGGTTGAAGCTGAAGAAGTCGTTGATAGGTAAGACGTTGTAACAGACAATTTTGTATACTATGCTTAGATCAAACCACAGTTGGCGCAGTTCAAATTTGTCCAAGCCCAAAATTTCAAGCCTGGTGGCATAAGGGATTCTATTATTATATGGAATGATTAATTACACTGTTTAACATTCATCTGAAAAACATTGCAATGGGTGCAAAGTCAAGATGAAGATACTTGTACATAAAGCCTTAAATGGCTTAGGATGCAAGTACTTCAAAGACTCCTTCCCAAAATACTACTCAACCTAAGTCATCTTTAAGGGGCTCAGCTCCCAATTGCGAATCTGGCTTAAAGAATGTGTCTTATGTTTTCTTAATGGTGGTGCCTTATTTATAGAGCTCAATAGGAAAATGTGGCTGTCCTCCTCCAAGTTATCTAGTCTTAAATTTGTACTTAAGTCATGCTTGATAACACAAGTATTTGAAAGCTATGGTAAGAACTGCTATATGACCAGATTGCCTTTTGTATAAGTTTTGTTTTAATTACTCTACAATTAAATCTTACATTGTTATTGTTTTTATTGCTTTGTTTTATTGTAGATTGTTCTTTGAGGAAGAGCAGTATACTTAACAGGCAAAGATCAATGAATCTTCTGTCACAGTATATGGCAATAATATTGCTGAGATATATATTTCCTGCCTCCAGACCCGAATATAGACTCATAATGAACATGTTGAATAAAAGGAGAGAATTGATATGTTGAAATTCTTCTTGGACTTTGTTTAAAATTCAAGGAGAATGTTATCTGTTTTTCCTCTTCCCTGCTGCCCAGTTGAAATATGTGGCAACGGGGTAGAAGAAGAAGGGGAGGTTCCTTCCATGTTGTTCCTTCTGATGCTTCTTCAGTAACTATGGTCACGAACAAGGGTTTGGAAAACTTGGCAAATGGAAATGCCCCAGCACTATAGGTATATGTAGGAACAATGGGACAATCCCATTTCATAGTCTACATCCAGAGTCATGACTTTTATCTTCAGCTCATACCTGAATGAGACCAAACAAAAGAAGTCTTCCCTTTGCCAGTCCTGAGAAATAAGGTTGGACCCAGAAGTCTAGAAATTGGTGATTCAGTTGGGGGATCGTGGAAGTGATCTGATTTGGTAACATCAGCAAATGTGCAGCAGGGATTGAATTTCCTTGCAATTAGGCTTGAGTAAAATGATCACCTTGAAAGAGTGCATCTGCTTTCTTAATTTTTTTAAATATCTCTGGAGTAACAACTAAAGTTGTGCTTAAGAGTTTAGGGGTGCTTTATTTTGATTGGAGATCCCTGAGAAACCACATGAAAGCCAGACCAATTGCATTCTAGAGGTTCAAACCTTCTACTGGCAACCGACAGATAAGTAAATTAAATCTGTCAACTGAATGGTCTTACGGCGTGGTTCTTTGGTCCACAATATGTGTAACTTCACTTATCTCTAAATGTGCTAAATTAGCTTCCCACTTTTTCCTCCTCTGCTCTTTCATTAAGTAGGACTTCTGACTCATAGCCGACAGCTCACTGGTTTCTTGATGGAAAGACTGCAGCTTTAACTGAAGCAGTGCTTGTTGTCTAGGATCTCCGAGGATCTTTATTGCTTCAATCTAAATCCAAACAGTTCTCTTTTGTAATGATCAGTCCTCCTTAATGTTGCCTGAAAGTTGGATATGATTTTTTTTTTTAAAAAAAGCAAATACACATCCACTTCAAATCTTCATTATTGTTGGTTTGGTTGTTATTTAGATTATACTATAGGAGTGAATTGAGCAAGGTGATAAACTAGCTGATCGTTATTTGGATTACCAAGTACTGTACAACTTAGATTTTTCCTAGTTCTTTAAAAAAAACATGATTAAATGGGTTTTGTTCTAAAGTTACATTAAAGCATACACTATGAAATGTCTTGAGAATACTCTAAAGTACAATCCAAACTATTTTTCAGTAGCAATATCTGGCTTTGTTACGAGTATCTCATACTTTGTGTACTTGTGTGTTGGTTCCAGAGGGGAGTTTCTGCTGGTTCACCCTGGATCAGGCGAACCGATAGTGGTGGCGGTGGGAGGCTCCGCCCACCTGCCCGGACACGTCTGCTCATGTGCAAAAGCTTCTGAGCATGCACAAAAGCGTTGTGCAGGAGCAAGGGTGAACTGGTAGTAAAATAAATTGAAACCCACCACTGGTTGGTTCCCATTAGTTTTTATAGTCAGGGAAAAATCACTGATTGTTGCACACTAGCAAAAATAAAAAAAATTGTGGTTCTAATGGAGATTTTAGTTCTGATTTCCAGTCAATAACTGGTTCTGAAGGCAATAATTCTTTTCGCTCAAGTCCCTCTTCCAGTTTGATCCATCTACTGGACTTAGTCCAGGATCTTGCCTAGCAGGGAGCTAGACCAGCCTTTTTCCCAAGCTGTGGCTATATGACTCTGGTAGCCAGTGCAGGGGCAGATTGCAGCAGCCTGGCATTAGGTATCTCCATCTGCTGTTTGGGATTGTGCTCATCCTGTCTGTTGGCCTTTGCCTCTGCCATGGAAGAAGAAGAAGAATTATCAGATATATATTTACGAGATGTATTAGTCAATTTCTTCTCCCTGATTCTGTCTTCTTCCATTCAGCAACTGTGTCCTATTTCAGTTCTTATTCTAAGCAAATACTTTGGGTAGAGCCACGTAGGCACAAATACTACCGTACTTCTCTAGAAAATAGCTGGTTTGGCCAAAATGGTCTCAAACAAACTAGTAAATCTGTGACATCATAACAGTAATGGAATTTGCAGTCAGCCAAAGAAAGCAGGAAGTTTAAAAAAAAAAAAGGCAGATATTTTTGTCATTCAGATATGTAACCATTTCAGGAAACGAAGGGAGGAGCAAAAAGAATTTTGTTTCTTTCCATAGAAGAAGAAAATATATCTCTCTTCTTTAAAAATATATATAATCACATTTGAGTTTATCAGAAACTCATCCTCAAAAGACAGTTTAGATTCCTTCCCTCATGATCCACAGTGGGTCAACAGAAATCAGTTGATCTAATTTTTCCTTTCTTTGGATATGGACACATTTTGGAGACAATTAGTACAGCATCATTTCATTTTAATTTACAAAAATATTAAATTCAATTGCCAGAATCTTTTAAAATGATGTAGGATCTTGCATCCCTCAACAGGCTTTTCCTTGTAATCTTTCAAGACTGTATAACAAAATTATAAATTATAAAAGATAAATTATATCTTTAATTTATCTAAAGTACATGAATGGATTCAATGTGTTCATGTAGTAGAAAGATAAGATTATCAGTATGATTCAATCCATATTATACATGAGTGTGAAGGGGAAGCCACTAGTAAGTTCAAGTCAAGGAGATCTAGCCATTTGTTACCATTTTGGCTGGCGAAGTTTTGTTCTATGTTGTAAATTATACTACTATAGCTCCTCAGTTTCAAAAATGAAGTTAGGTCATCTGAGTTGTATCTAACATTCTTCTCACTTATGATACTCAGTGGAAAAAATCTAACAGATTATTTCCAAAGCAGCATTTTGTAGGACTATTACAATCAGGTATTCAACCTGATAATATTAATTCTGGCTTAGCTTGCTATCATTTTAAGTCCGAGGGCTGAAAATCCCTGCTGAAAGTAACAGTTTTAGTCTATTATTGCATTGAAACAGCTGATTCTTTTGAGACTCTCTCGTCAAAGTTATTTCATTATCCTATCAATGTTAATTAGCTTTGCATTGAAGGAACATGTATGGTGCTTTGATTTAAGCAATGTCAAACAGCTTCAGAGGGGAATCAATTTATTTCAGATTCATCAATACTGGTCTGTATGATTCAATTATTTAGCCCTTTCAAACCTTTGCAGTCCAGATCTGACAGTCCTAAAAAAGGGTGTATTTTATCCAACTCAGTGTTCTCTTGAGCAAGCAAAGCAGTGATTCAATTTTTTTACTTATCAGTTATGCAGGCGTAGCTTCTTCCTCAGTTGCTGTGGCCCAGCCATGTTCAATTCGGCCAGGGCTCTCGCCGCACTGTTGCCGGCTCAGGCCCTCACTTGGGACAATTTGACAGCCAAACTGAGGAACCACTACGCCCCGACTCCCTCACGGATCGCCCGCCGTTACACGTTCCGCCAATGTGTACAAAAGGAAACTGAGTCGATCAGTCAGTTCCTGCAGGCCTTGTGAATGGCGGTGATCCCGTGCGAGTTTGCCGACCTAGACGACTCCTTAGTAGAGCAGTTCATCTGCGGGGTCAAGGACCACTGCCTGAAGTGGCGAATGATGGCCCTCCCTGAAATCACGCTGCAGCAGGCGGTGAAAGAGGCCAGAGCCGTGGAGCTCTCTGACCAGTCCACGGCAGAGATGTGCCACAGCCAGCTGCCTCCTCCGCCCAACTGGGCCTGCCTGATCGATGAGCTCATGCCTTTGGACGAACCCAAAGATGAGGACCAGGTGGACCGGTTGGGAACTGCACCTCGGCGCCAAGCACAGCAACCATCCAGCCAAGCTGTGGGTGCTTGCCTGGGGTGCGGAGGGAACCACAGCCGGGCCTCTTGCCCCTTCAAGGCGTCCATGTGCCGCTGTTGCCACAAGAAGGGCCACCTGGCCCAAGTCTGCTGGGCCGCCCTCCCGCTGCTGCAGCGGCCTGAGACTCCAAGCCAGCCATCACTGCTACCAGCCGCTCAGGACTCATTGAAATACTTCAGAAGGTCCTCGACCGTTTTAATGGCGCGGGTCTCAAATTAAAACGCAGCAAATGTTCATTTGCTGTGCCTAAGGTGGATTTCCTGGGCTTCACCATTGATGCCCAGGGCATCCACCCCATCCCTTCTAAAGTTGCTGCCATACGGAACGCCCCTGCGCCTGCCTCTAAGGCGGAGCTTCAGGTGTTCCTAGGACTTTTAAACTTTTATGTGCCATTTCTTCTGCACAAGGCGTCACTAGCCGAGCCGCTGCATTGGTTGCTCAACTGATCCGTGGCCTGGCGCTGGGGGAGCTGCGAAGCGCATGCATTCGTGGCTGTCAAAGCCATGCTGATGTCAACCGCAATCCTAGTCCAATATAGTGACAGGCTGCCTTTGACACTGGCATGTGACGCCTCCCCCGTGGGCTTGGGGGCTGTCCTGAGCCATGTCCTCCCCAAGGGCTCCGAAGCCCCCATTGCTTTTTACTCCTGGACACTCTCTCCAGCGAAGAGAAATTACAGCCAGATTGACAAGGAGGCTCTGGCTGCCGTGTCTGGGGTTAAAAAGTTTCACGATTACCTCTATGGCTGGCATTTTATGCTCTTCACCGACCACAAGCCTCTCCTTGGGCTTCTGGCCAGTGACCAGTCGACCCCTCCCATTCTTTCCCCTTGTATGTCCCACTGGCTGGAGTTCCTGGTGGCATACTCCTACACATTGCTTTACTGCCCTGGTAAGCAGCTGGGGCACGCTGATGCCCTCAGCCGTTGTCCTCCCCCTGTCTCTGACCCGCAGGCCGTTCCTTGCCTCTCTGTCCTCTCTATCGCTGACTTAAACCTGCCTCTAACTGCCAGCGATGTGGCTGCCCTTTCCAGGGCTGACCCTGTCCTTTCCCAGGTCATGGCTTGGGTCTTGAGGGGTTGGCCAGAAGGGGGGGGGGTGTCTGATGGGTTCCGCCCCTACAAGACCCAGCAGCTGGAGCTGTCTCTCCACAGTGGGTGCCTCCTGTGGGGGACAAGGTGGTTATTCCACCCGACCTACACCACCAGGTGTTGTCTTGCCTCCATGTGAGCCACTCGGGCATAGCGCGAATGAAGGCACTCGCCCGGAGCTATGTCTGGTGGCCTCACCTGGATGACGAGATAGTGGCCTGGGTGGCCAGGTGCTCCCCCTGCCAACTGTCCCGACTGGCTCCTCTGACAGCTGCCCCTAGGAAATGGGAGCTGTCCAGGAGTTCCTTGGTCACGCCTACATCTTGATTTTGCGGGCCCCTTCCATGGCCAGGTGTTCCTGGTCGTTGTGGATGCATATTCTCGCTGGGTGGAACTTGTTCTTATGGCTTCCACCAGTGCTGAGGCCAATGTCCGAGCCTTGCGGCGCCTGTTCGCCACACATGGCCTGCCGGATGTTGTCGTCTCCGACAATGGGCCACAATTCGCATCCACGACCTTCCAGGAGTTCCTGGCTGGGCAGGGCATCCGCCATGCCCCACTCACCCTGTACCATCCAGCCAGCAATGGCCGGACGGAACGTGCTGTCCGCTCCGCCAAGGAGGCCTTGGGCAGGATGGACCGGGGTGACTGGCCTGCAAGGGTGGCTGCTTACCTTTTGGGTCAGCATTCCACCCCTTGCCCTATCTCTGGGAAAACCCCTGTAGAGCTGTTGATGGGCCGGTGCCTGCAGACCACCTTAGATAGATTGCACCCGCTTTATTCTGGGGAACAGCCAGGCAACCTGGGACCCCTCCCCATAGCTTCTGGGTTGGGGACCCTGTCTGGGCCAGGTCTTATTCAGGGGATCCAAAGTGGATTCCTGCCACCGTCACCTCCATAACTGGTCCCTGTTCTTACAGGGTCCACCTACCCAATGGCAGCGAATGGCGGAGCCATGTGGATCAATTAAGGTGCCGCCTACCGCCAGAGACATCCCCTCAATCTGATCCATAGCTGCCGACCTCCACCGCTCCACAGCCTCCCTCCGGCATTCCACCTCCATCGGCCTCCATTCCGAACGGCCTTGCATCACCGGGCGCCGCCTGCTGGCCGCCGCTTCAAGGGCCGTGCCTTCCCAGACATGCCCCTCCTGGTTTCCCCTCTCTGCAGGCCTTCCCACAATCAGGCCTCTCCTGCTCCGATGCCGTTCTTCCGAAGGCACTCTCAATCCCGCCTACAACGGCCGCACCCCCTTTCCCTCTCCTACCTGGGTTGCAGGCTCCGCCTTCTGGACCAGGCCCCGATGATGACACCCGGAGCTCCACTCCCTTCAGGGAGGAGGGCTCTGGGCTCTGGAGGGCTTCTGGGGGACGGGGGGGGGCTGTTTTCTGGAGCCTGGGGAGGGCAAAAAAAGCATGCAAAAAATGGGGGGTTGCGCCTGTAGTGTGCTCATGCGCACTGGGGGGGGGGTCACACATTGCATTATGGGTGCGGCACGCCTACACGACTCCCCTGCACTCCCCCCACTTATGGCACATGAGCCAAAAAAGGTTCGCCATTGCTGCTATAAGAGATACATTTTCATAGCAAATTATTCCCAGGTCCATAAATTATGATTGAGTTTCTTGACTGGAAACCATTCAAGGGCCTGAGAGTTGGCTATGAAGAGTAAAGGGGCCCAAGTTAAAGCAAGAAGGATAGCCATTTGATTAGAATATGAAGCTGTCAGTCTGTCTCTCTCTCCTATCTATTTGTCTGTCTGTGTATCACTATCTCTATCTCTCTCTATTTTTATCTCTCTATCATCTATCTCTACAGTAGTTTATTTGTTAGATTTATATGGTTTCTTTTACAAAATTATGCTTCTGTAAATGAAAGATTAAAACTTAAATCACATTCTTCATGGAAGACCACACCTCAAATTCCATCTTTCCTTAAAATAAAGTTACTGGAAATAAGAAAGAGAAAGCTCTTCATAAGCTGTACTGCAAAGAAAGCAATTTGGTGCCCTCCAACACTCTCGACTTCAGTTTGAAATAGAACTATCACATATATTAACAAGGAATGTGAAAGTTGCACTGTCCAGAGGGAATAGTAATTCCTAAGGGAATCGTATCTTGCCTTCCCCTTATTCTCCATGCTTTTAAGAACAATACTCTTTTTTTACCACAACCATCTTTCTATGATTCCATTTGCTGCTGTATTCTGCTTCTCTGAAGTTATCTGCAACATTTTAAGACTGTCACTTTAGTTCATCTAATTATGTTTTATCATGCCATTGATGTATGACTATTTTAATATTATTGTTAGCCACCCTGGAGGCATCATTGTCATGCAGCAGAACATTCATTCCCAAATTATTGAATTAATGATGGATCATTGCTTCGCAGGCTGCAAAGCTGAGCCTTGGCATTCAAAACAAGATGGTAAACATTAAGGAGACATCATTCCTTTCTCTTTTGAAAGCTTTAATGAGAGAAGATTGTGGGAACCTCCTCCCTCAACCCGCTAATGGGAAGAACAGAGTTGTACCACTTTTGGAATCGTGATCATTAATCCTTGCTGTCTCCCAATGGGAAAAGCAATGCTATAATGATGCAAACAAAGAAACCAAATTATAAAATAATCATTTCTTTCATCTCCAACCAGACGCTGAAGTGGTAGTTCTACATTTTAAAATAATAAGGGAAGCTTTTGAAGATTTTTTTTTTAAAAAAAAAACCTCTGCGTGTTAAAAGTTATGTGTATGGTTGCAGTATGATACTTTTCAGAATGAAATAATCCAAAATTTAGTGAAGGTGTGCAGTATTATATCTCTAGCTAAAGAATTACATACACAGCACACATCCAGTGTGAAATTCTGTGCCAACATGACACAATGTCCGAAATATAATCTTTCTTCCAGTATCTCTATATCTCTATCTCTAAATCTCTATCTCTCTCATCTCTATCTCTATCATTCTATTATCTCTATCATCTTTAGCATCTCTATCTCTCATTATCATCATTTTAGCCATTGTCTATCCACTGCAGGATAAAGGCCTCTGCACCAGCTAATCTCTCTCTCTCTCTCTCTCTCTCTCTCTCTCTCTCTCTCTCCCTCTCTCTCTCTTCCTATCCCTATCTCTCTATCCCTCTATCCCTCTATCCCTCTATCTCTACCCTTACCCCTATCTATCTCAGCCTGTCTGTTGATCTATCTATCTCATTCAGAGGTGGGTTTCTGCCAGTTTGCCCCAGATTGGGCGAACCAGTAATGATGGCAGCAGGAGGGTCCATCCACCCACCCAGACACTTCTGTGCATGCGCAGACAAGTCGTTTGAGCATGTGCATGAGCGAACCGGTAGTAAAATAAATTGAAACCCACTACTAATCCCATTGGAGTCTAAGTTGACACTATTGTGTGCAAAATACTAAAGGTGATAGGAAGGAGAAGGTGTTTAAAGTAAAGGTAGCTCTTGACTTAGAACCATTTGTCTAGCAACTATTCAAAGTTACAATGGCACTGAAAAAATTGACTTATGATCAATCCTTGCATTTATGATCATTACATAAGATAATCAAAATTCAAACGCTTGGCAACCAGCATGTATTTATGACAGTTGCCCCATCCAATGGTCATGCAATCATCGTTTGCAATTTTCCCAGCCAACTTCCGATAACCAAAGTCAATGAGGGGAGTCAGATTTGCTCAATAACAGCATGATTCACCCAACAATCAAAGTAAAAAAGATTATAAAATTGATAAACTCAGTTAACAATTGCCTTGCTTAGCAAAGTAAATTCCGGTCCCCACTGTCATCCTACATTGAGGGTTATCTGTAGTGCTTGCTGTAAAGTTACAGCCAGGGTTCAAAATGAGAAAATGAGACTAGTGCCTGGAATATAGTATTCTTATCTTGGAAAAAAAAAAACCTCATCTGTTGTGCTAAGCCAGGGGTGTCCAAACTTGGGAACTTTAAGACTTGTGGACTTCAACTCCCAGAATTCCCCCAGCTGGCTGGGGAATTCTGGGAGTTGAAGTCCACAAGTCTTAAAGTTCCCAAGTTTGGACACCCCTGTGCTAAGCCAACTGAAGATGAAAGTGGTTCTACAGAAATGGTGCTGAAGTGAGATATCTGGGGTTTCATACTGTAGATACATGGTCGTCCTTCTGAAAACATCTCAAAGTAGAAGGTGAACAGCGGTAAATATCCCTGTCCCCAAGACCTAGATCACTTGATTAGGGCGGGACCCCCAGAACTGACAATGCTTGTCCAGTGTTTTATCTTTAATCCATTTTCCAAAAAATGTCAATCATTGACCAGGTGGACAGACTTATATATATATATATATATATATATATATATATATATATATATATATATATATATATATATATATATATATATATATATATATATATATATATATATACTGATCACTTCCTGTATTATATTTATATTAAGATATTATTATTTTCAGAAATAAAATAGTGCTTAATCTTCTGTAAAATTCATGGCTTACTAAAGAAGCAAAAGCAATGTTTAAGTTATGACCTAAAAATCCCTCAAAAAGAGAATCATACTATTTTGTTCTTTGCAAAGAAATATTCTAGTACTGAACAGAGCTTATAGCATAAGAAAGAAGTAAAAGAACCTGGGAAAATCAAATTTAGGCCACAGAAATTCTGTGCCATGCATCACCATGTTGAAGATTTGCCCTTAAATGTATTTCATCTTTTCTACTTATGGTTCTTTTATAACATCAGTCATATTACAAAGTTGCTTGGAACAGAGTGAAAAGAATTGCGTGACAGTGCCACTGAAGTGCGTAGGGTTATACTAAAGGAACACACAATAAAGGTTGCTTGGTGGAATGATGAAGTGGAAGGCTCACGTTGAGTAAAGAAAGAAGAAAGATATAGAAGAAAATGATTGGCGAAAAAAAATGAGGCTGAGATAATATGCACAGGAAAAGGAAAAGAATAATCAGAGAAAAGAACAGTTACAATTGAGGTGATGGTTATGATTAAAAGAAGCAGATCAATTTTTATATCAAAAATTGCTTTGAATGTAGGTGAAGAAGGTTGTGAGAATGTTGAAAAATGGTAAGATACAGGTGTAAAACTGAAGAAGTGTTAAAATATGTATCAGATTGAAATGTATTCTCGGGTTGGTAGTTGAGCAGACGGGCTGACCTCCGAGCTTGGCAATTTGGGGGCAACGTTTCATCACCATTTGAGGAGACATCATCAGTGCGCTTTGAATTGATAATATGTATCAGAGATACCCTTAGGATTTGATGCTTTTGTCAAAATACAAAAGCATTGTCATGCCATCATAATGCAAGTTGCCGTACAAGGTAACAAGATAAATACAGAAACTTCAAAAGGGCTGATTTAAATGCATCTAGGAAGGTGTTTAACAGAATTCTAATCAAAAGAGGGCCAACTGAGAGAAAAAATTGGGATCGGTGGTGGAATTTTATGCTAGATAAACAGGTGGCAGCCAGAAAATATTTTTGCTCTTTAGCAGATCATTGAGAACAGAATAAATGTGAGAAATGACGTGTATTGTATATTTATTACTTCAGATAAATTATAAGTGTAGCCTATGGAAGTTTATGTGTGAAGAGATGAAGGTTGGTTGCTGAGTGTAACAAAACGATGTATTTTATTTATTAAATTTATATTGTGCCAACACACTATAGAAGTGCCTCTGGGCAGCTTGCAAAATAATAAAAAAGATAAATTTGAAAACACTTAAAATTGACCGGGATTAAACAGAAACTAATACACGAGAAAAGTATATGTGAGAATAAACGGAGCGCTTAGTGAATAATTCAACCCTCACTAAGGAGGAAAAATTGTGTAATGGCCCCTTGGTTGTTTAATGTATAAGAAATGCTTGGGATGACAGTAAAGATATATTGATTGAAGCCATCAGTGTAGGTGTACTTTGTATGCAAATGCTGTTTTTACATAGTTTATGATTCAGTAACTGCATTTGCATTCTGATCCTGTGCATATGAGATTTTAATGTAAAATGAAGCTTTCTAATGGGGTGATATAATCGATCATAGTGAACAGTAATTTTTCTTATTGAAAAATTGCTTGATTCCTGTGTAATGTTAGAATAGGAGTTAAGACATGAAACCATGCATGACCTTTTTTTGTTCTAATTTGCTTTCATGTGTTCCCCTCTAAACTTTCCAAAGTTTGAAAAAATTGAAGATTTAAACAACTTTAACCACTGAGGTGGGATCCTTTATATAACTTCAGTTTTCTTATTCTTTCAGTACAAAAATATCAAAGATGGAGTGTTTAAAAATACACTGTGGATAAGTCAGAAAGGATGTGATATTCACATAGGGATCGCTTTGCTGTTTTTCTGATCTGTGTTCACTTCACAGAATTAATGTTTCCATGTACTTAAATGGGTAGCTTAAACAAAGAGAAGAGTCAAGATGACAGAACATAAAAGGATCAAAAGAAATCCATTATTGACTGCCATCTTTTAATAACTGAATTCAGTAAAGATGTTATTCAACAAAACAAATATTTTTTAAAAAAGCTGTTTGTTAAAAAAGCTTTGTTCCTGTCAGGAACAAAAGTATACCCTTATGGAAAAGATGAGCATATTATTATATAGAGCCTGAATTCGTTACTCTGACATACAAGTGTGGTGCGGTATCTATAATGTTGGACAGAGGCCATAGAGATCTGAATTCGAGACTTCTTTCAACTATAGAATTCACTGGGTGAATTTTGGGCTTGTCACTCCCTTTTAGTACACTTTATATTACTAGCTATAGTCAGAATAAAACAAAGAGAGGCTCCGTGACTATAGTTTGAGTATCCAGATGAAAAAATAATAATATAGACGTAAGAAGTAAATAAAAAAAACAGCTTCTCTTCAAAAGAATAGATCAGAATTAATAGAAATATATATCCAACACAGAGCCATTGAGAAACAACAGGACAAGATCCAGTGAGATTCACAGGGACATCAGACACATAAGATGGTCACCACAACTGTGTGATTAAGCTCTATCTTTTTTTATAGTTTGTAAATGTAACACATAAACAAGCGTGGGGCTTTACATCTGAACTCTTTTAAAGCCCTGGTAGTTTCAGCTGGTGTGCTGGACCCCTAAAGTTTTCCAGGAACCAAAATCAGGTACCAAAATCAGGTACCCATAAAAAACTAACCTAAGAAATAATCTTCTACCCTCCAACAATTTAAAATGAATCAAACTTTTCTAAGAAGCACAGCATAATGTCAGCTGAAGAAAAATAAGCAAATGATGATCGTATATAAGTAAACCAATCTGGGAAAGACTAGCCAGAACTTTCAACTAAAGACAACAGCATTTTGTGAAAAACCCACAGAACTATGGGAATAACACAATATATATATATATATATATATATATATATATATATATATATATATATATATATATATATATATATATATATATATATATATATATATATATATATATATATATATATATATATATATTTAAAGTCCCTTTTTCTACAGAATATTATTAGGAGGAAACAAGAGATTTGAAATATTTTTGCCTACATTTCTGTTTGGGAGCAGTGCGACTATAAGAAATACCAGGTTTCAGTATACAATTCTGCTCTCCTTTGGAAAGCCACTGTTTTGAGTAAGTGTCACTCATGTACAATCTCTACTCAAGCCTAAGGTCACATGAGGGCCCTTTCTCACATGGTGACAGCTGCAGGTGAATACAGAAATGAATCAAGATCACGTGAAGTGTTAATACCACTTTATAATGTCTTGGTAAGGCCACGCTTGGAATACTGCATTCAGTTTTGGTCACCACGAAGTAGAAAAGATGTGGAGACTCAGAAAGAGTGCAGAGAAGAGCAACAAAGATGATTAGGGGACTGGAGACTAAAACATATGAAGAACGGTTGCAGGAACTGGGTATGTTTAGCTTAAGAGAAAGAAGGACTTACGGGAGACATGATAGCAGTGTTCCAGTATCTCAGGGGTTGCCACAAAGAAGAGGGAGACAAACTATTCTCCAAGGCACCCGAGGGTAGAACAAGAAGCAATGGGTGGAAACTAATCAAGGAGAGAAGCAACTTAGAACTGAGGAGAAATTTCCTGACAGTTAGAACAATTAATCCGTGGAACAGTTTGCCTCCAGAAGTTGTGAATGCCCCAACACTGGAAGTCTTTAAGAAGATGTTGGATAGCCATCTGTCTGAAACGGTATAGGGTTTCCTGCCTAGGCAGGGGGTTGGACTAGAAGACCTCCAAGGTCCCTTCCAACTCTACTCTTGTATTGTATTGTATTGTATTGTATTGCATTTCACCAGTCAGAACAATTGAGGCAAATGGGGAAGAGGTTTGTTAACCAGAATTGCTGTTGATTTCTCTGAGCACTATAGATGGCAGCTTCACATGATCTCATCAAGGTTTTAAATAGCCCAGGACATAGAAATAATTCAGTTCTTTCACGTCTCTCCTCACAGATAAGATCCATAGACTTCAATACTTCAATTCAACGCTAATATGCCAGGAGCATTATCTCATGATAGACTCATGCAGAATGGCATTGGCAGTCACAAAGCACTCAATTGCTACAAAGGTGATTGGTGAATTTACTCTCTAGAATCTTTTCTGGCTCTGTCACGGGATATGGTTACTACCCCAACTTATATTTGCTTTTTTCCTGGATAAGTGAATAAATGGCAAGCTAACCAGAGGTGGTTTGGGCCAGTTCAGCCGAGTAAGTAGTAACTTGGCCTGCCACGCCCCCAAACCGGTTCTCTCCACGGTGCCGTAGGAGCCGCCATCTTGTGTTTTGCTTCTGCGCATGAGCAGAAGCATTTTTTTAGTACTGCACATACATTCGTAGTGCACATTAAGTGCGTACGTGTAGCACGTCCCTGACCAAACCAGCAGTAGCAGCAGCCGGAACCCACCCCTGAGGCTAACCATAGTATACAGCTGCCCATCATTTCTATTTTCCACAAAAACAGGGCTAGCATGACATATGTAAAATAGGGGAGACTTTAATTCCATGATTATGATGCCATCCTGATGTTTTTTTAATCAGAGTACAGAGTGCCCTGTACTCTGTCCCGCAAAATTCTAGGGAATTTGTAGGATGGAGTTTCTGCTGGTAAGTATTTTGTTTATTATTAAAATATAACTCATGAAGAATTCAAAGCATTTAATTCTTTAATTAAAACAACAAAGAAAGCCAGGTAGGGCAGAGAACCTGACGGAGGCTAAGAAGGGTATGCCCATACCAGACACTTTGTGTAAGCTATTAGGTGGCTTAGTCCAGTATGAACTGGTGTTTTTAAAGGTGAAAAAAATGACTTAATTGAGAAACTAAATTAACAACATTGCAATCTGAGCTCCAGTTGACATATTCTTAAGAGAAGCAGAGTTGACCTCCTCCTGTTCTGCATTGTCTAATCTTGTAAATAGACTTGCATAAGGAAACATTTCTTGTTAATAAAGAGCAGGAAGTTCACACGAAATCTAGCAAAGGGAGGGAGAAAAATCAATGGCTTAGAAGATCTAGGGGGAATAAGCCTTTTTTAAATTAAAAGTCGCAGTCTTATTGTCTTACAGATTTGGGAGAGGTGGGAGAAAGATCTTTTTAGCTCTGTAGTTTTTATTAATGGAGCATATTTTTGGCTTACACACACACACACACACACACACACACACACACACATGTAAGCCATGCCTACTCAGCTGGTCATTAGGGCAGAGAACCGGTTGTTAAATTATTTGAATCCCACCACTGGATTTAACCCTCCCAACACGTGTGACAAATATCCTTCAATTTTGAGTTCTCTACATGGCATTTCAGGTCCAAAACACAGTATTTGTACTGTTGAAGAGCCAATGAGGCTGTGAGAAATCTTTGAAACTATGAATGAATGGACCATAGACATGCATCTCTTCTAACAGTCTTGATGTAGTCTACAACAACCTGATGCCCTTCAAATGTGTTTAGGAATGCAACTGCAAAAATTACCAGCCAGTGTAATTTCTGGGGCCATGAACTCCACCGGTTTGAGGAAGGTTTTTCTAACACATGGATTACAATAATTTCATCACGATATGGAAGTGCGTCTTAATTAATGCAGAACTTATCATTTGTTGACAAGAAAAAAAACAGCTTTCAATAGTTTGTTTAATTAACTAATGTTGGTGCATTTTGCATGGGACGTGTTTAGTAAAACTGGCCTATTTCGGTAACATTGTTCATTAGGCTACTCTAGCGATAATCAAACTACATAATTTAATTATATTTAGCAAGAGGGGGGTAATGAACTGTATAATAAATATTATTCCTTCATTAACAGCCCTGCATTTAATTTAGATAAGCAAAGCGCCTTGCAAATAGAAAACGCATGCTGGCTGCTTTTCCACCTTATTGTTTTGTATTGTATTTTATTTTCTCAGATTTCAGATTCCTACCATTGAAGACAAATAAGAAATGAAAAAGAAATTAGGTGGATAGCATTGTTTTTATATTGCCATTTATTACTTGGAAATTTTAAAAACTGTATTAGTTTGTAATACGTTCAGTCAATCAGGTTTCATTTTTATTTGAGTCATGCTAAAATGTGATATAAGGATACATTAATATGGACTTAGATTCAAGGATAGCACTACATTTGTTTATACTTGTTTTAAACTTATGTTTAAAATGTTTACTATACTGGTTTTTCCCAATACAAAGGGAATTTGTATTGTATGTATATTAATTTGCCGGTACAAATAAAGTCTTTAAATAGATTTCTAATACAATAATGAACCAAATCCAATGGACCCTCAATACTCTGCAAACCATGAGCTATTGATGACATCTGAGTGAGGAATCTAATTTATATGCCCACAGATTAGATTGTACATCAGGTATCAATAACTATATTGACGTTCTCTTCATTTGTAAATTTGGTAGATTATTGGAGTAGACTTTATGTAGACCTCTTTAACTCCCCCCCCCCCTATTTTATAATTAGTTTAAATGGAACATCCTGGCATATTGTACTTCTTCACTGTATACTTGGCTTAGCCAAGTATTAATATTATTTTCCACTATTAAAAGTAATAAAGCTGTTAACACACTTATTATAATTGTTTCAATTATTCTAAAATACATCCTTGATTAGAGTTTAGTAAAACTCTTATTAATGGTAAGTCATCCAAATGTTTATTTATCAGTTTATATATTGTTCAATTTATAGTAATTTCTACAAACCAAAAAACCAAATAATGTAATAATGTCTGTACCAATTACATACCTCACAAAATAGATTGATGGTACAATAACAATTTTACTAATTAAATATTTCCAAGAGATATACTTTTTTTATTTTAATTAAACAAAAACACAAAAAAAGAATCATCCTTCATTACATCTTGTACAAAGTGTGTTGATTGGTTATAGATAACTTTTGTGCATTTCTTCCACAGTCATTACTTATAGTTCATATTAGATTATACACTTTAAATCAAAAATCTTTGTATATCTTACTATCAATGTACCACAATTCTCATTTGGCTACAATTATTTGAACATGCTTTTACCTGAAATAATTCATACTTAAAGACACAACCACATAATGGCATTCATTAGCTATTTCAAAAATCCTCCAATAACATTACACCTTTATGACATATTCTAAGTAAAAGTCAATTAATAAAGTTTCTAAACCTTTTTTCCCTTTTTTTTCAACTCGCTGTTTAGAGTTTGTATCCAAGTTTCTTTTGCCAAAACCAGAGCATATATATATTATTAAACATTATCCATTGACATTTCCTTGTTGTTATTATAGTTGGCTAAAAATCATTTACTATTTATATCCAACCTCCTCTCGTCAACCCCCAAAAAACTTACACCTTTATGACAAGATCTGAATAAAAATTTGGTTAATAAAAATGAAAGTTCTTTTTCTCAGATCGCAATTTGCAATTTATATCCACATTTCTTTTACTTGTTTGCCAGTACATGTATATATCATTAAGCTGTATCCATTATCATTTCATTATTGTTATTATAATTAATTATTTGTTAACGAATAAACATTTAATAACAATCTAAAACAATCTAAAAATTACTAAATTCCTACTTATTGAGCACCAAAATTGACTAATTTTTTATTATCAACTTTCATTGTCAACCTGTATCTTTCCAGTAACAAAGCAGTCTTATCTCTCTTGCCAATTGTGGTGTCAGTCTTCTTTTTATCTCCTTTATAAGGTTTTAATAGATTTCTCTCCGCACTTTGTTCTTGAAGGATCCCTCCAGTAATCTCATTGCCCTCCATCTGCTATTAAAATTGTCTTTGGTTGTCAATCGTGCTTCTGAAAAAAATTCTCTTCTTAAATCCATCATCATTTCTCTTTTTTCTTCTTCTGTATCTTGGAATCTGAGGTAGAACTCCAGTTCATCGAATTCCCTTTTCCATATTCCCTTCTTTCCACTTTCACCCACATTTGGTCCATTAATAAAATCATCTATTGTCTTGTCTTTATCTTCTATTTCTTCATTCTCCCCTTTAATTTTTGGGGCTCCAACCCTTTCATCTTTTGCTGTGAGGAACACTAGTTTTTCCAACTTCTTCTCAATTCTCCCATATCCTTCCAGTAGATTTTGAATTCCAGCCAAGATATTTTGGAATTTTAAGGTTTCCTCATCTGAGTATTGATCCATGTTTCCCAAAAAAGGAGGAAAAAGAAAAACTAATAGCCACTGCTGCTCTAGCCTTCCAGGCCTCTTTTATTTTTTTATTTTAGATTGACTTAAACACAAGTTCTTTTATGCCCTTCAAAGAAGAAGGGTTCTGGTATTTTTTCCCTTTCTCTCCCCTGCCAAAATAGTTCTCAAAGAGCACCTGTGAAAACAATTCGTGCCCTTGGCTCTTTATCAGTTTCTGTAAACAAATTGCAAACCCTTCAGCTACAAAGTCAGTAAGATTAAAGAGGAAAAGAGAAGAAATACGTGGTTTCAAAAACTCCAGCCTCTGACCTCCGAGTGGCAATGTTGCTACCTTTCACTTTCTAATATTTATCTCTGGCTTATAGGAAACAAAGTTCTTTAATGAAATTTAATACTAAGTAATAGGAAGAATTGTTAAAATAAAAAGAAAGGTTTTAATCCAAAAGTCAAAAAATAAAGTAACAAAAAACAGAAGAAGAAAAATTAATCCATTCATTTTAAGAGGAGAAACAAAAAACGTTGCGAGCACTTCAGTCCACAAAGTATAGCTACAAAGAAAAAAAAAGCTTTCCAGAACAATCCAATATAAGTTAATTTCGCCGCTTAATTCTTTTGCTTAAGGATTGAATTTGGCTTTAAAAAATTTCTTTGGGCAGTCTTTCTCAAAATAGAAAAAAATACCTCACCAGATGGACTCACTTTCTCTTTTCACTTCCTTCCTTCCGGAGCCATCCCAACTTCATCAGCCTGGGGCTGCCTGTTTACCACCAGCTTGAAGAGCTTCCCTTGGGTCAATCAGAGACTTTGCAGTGTCCCTGAGACCAGCAAGCCTTCGTCTTCCTGATCACCATCCCTGCGGGATGGTTTAGGTCCAAATGGACTGTCCAGCGGCAAAAGTATGAACGACAGTCTCAGAGTGTCGAGACCGCACGTTGTATCGTCGCGATGTTGGATCCTTCTCTCCCAAGAGATATACTTTGAATGATAATCCACCAACAGTTTTTTTCTGAAACTCATATATCTGTTTCTGATATCTGGCAAGCTTTTATCAACAATTATTTTCCATGCTTTTCTTTTCCTTTCTGCCATTTTTATTTTTAAATTTTCAGGACACTTAGGATAGTAATGCTAATACCAATAAAGAAGATTTATTTTGATATAGAATATTTATTTCTCAGGATTTATTTTCTAATTCCCCACTGTATTAATGGGTCCACTACAGTCGCTATTTCTGGAGTAAAAAAGAAGGAAGGAGGAACATATTTTATATTGATTTCAGAACTATTTTTTCACTTTCTTGACCATGAGGATATTTTATTATTTCCTATCCAAGAATTAACCAGAATTTGCATAATTTTTTGAACATCAGGCAAGACTATGTAGATGTAGACAGCCTTGGCTAAGTCACTGCACATTTCCCAAAACATTCCAACAACAGTTCAAGAATGAATAGATTTTTCAAGTACTTAGTCAAATTTACAAATTCTGTCATTAGATTTCAATTTTCTTCCAGCTATTCTTCTCCATCTCACTATGTTCTTATTAATTATTTTCCTATATCAATATAATAATAATAATAATAATAATAATAATAATAATAATAATAATAATAATAATAATAATAATAATAATAATATTTAATGCTTCTAGACCGCCCCCTCTCCCGCAAGGGACTCGGGGCGGTGTACAGTTCATACAAAATATAACAGGATACAATAAAATTAAATTAAATATGTACAGTTGACAATTGACATGGAGGAGGTTAAAATGTAGTTAAAAGAACTGTACAAAGCAGATATAAAATAAATTCAAACCCCTAAAAACAAATACAGTAAATTAAAAAACCCCTAAAATAACCAGATATAATACATTTGCCAGGAGGGACAGTTGAATTATGCCAGGCCTGCTAGTTGGAACAGGTGGGTCTTCAGTTTTTGCGGGAAGGAGCGGAGGTCAGAAGTGGTTCTAATGTCGGGGGGAGGTCATTCCAGAGGGTTGGGCCCATCACAGAGAAGGCCCTACTCCTCGGTGTCGCCCGCTGGCATTGCCTAGTGAACGGCACCAGGAGAAGTCCCTCCCTGTGTGAGCGTATTGGCCGCAGGGATGTATGTGGGAGGATGCGATCCCGCAAGTAACTAGGTCCCGTGCCATGGAGCGCTTTAAAGATGGTAATCAGCACCTTGAAATGCACCCGGAAAACCACAGGCAGCCAGTGCAGCTCGCGCAGGAGAGGTGTTACGTGGGAGAACCTCGTACTCCCCATCACAGCCCGCGCGGCTGCGTTCTGAACTAACTGCAGTCTTCGGGCGCGTCCCAAGGGCAGCCCCATGTAGAGAGCATTGCAGTAATCCAGGCGGGATGTCACCAGCGCATGAGTGACCATGCGTAGGGCATCCCGGTCCAGTAGGGGGCGCAATTGGTGCACCAGGCGAACCTGGTGGAACGCCCCCCTTGCCACGGCTGCCACATGGTCATCCGCCGGGCATCAAGGAGGACACCCAAATTGCGCGCCCGTTCCACAGGGGGCAATTGTTCGCCCCCTATGGCCAGCGATGGGATCAGCTGGCTGAACCGAGGTGCCGGTAGCCACAGCCACTCAGTCTTGGAGGGGTTGAGTTTAAGTCTGTTGTCCCCCATCCAGACCCCGACGGCCTCCAAACACCGGGACATCACTTCGACAGCCTCGTTGGGGTGGTTTGGAGTTGAAATATACAGCTGAGTATCATCAGCGTAGAGGTGATACTCAACCCCAAAACCACGGATGATCTCACCCAGCGGCTTCACATATGTGTTGAACAGGAGAGGCGAGAGGACCGACCCCTGTGGCACTCCACAAGTGAGTGGCCTCGGGGTCGACCTCTGTCCCCCTGTCAACACACATTGCCTCCGGTCGGAGAGGTAGGAGCCAAACCACCGCAAAACGGTACCTCCGACTCCTATCCCCTCCAACCGGCGCAATAGGATACCATGGTCGATGGTATCAAAAGCCGCCGAGAGGTCTAATAGGACCAGGATAGAGGAACAACCTCTATCTCTGGCCCTCCAGAGATCATCAACCAACGCGACCAAGGCTGTCTCTGTGCTGTGCCCGGGTCGGAAGCCGGACTGGCGTGAGTCTAGATACTCGGATTCGTCAAGGTGTCGTGGAAACTGCTGCGCCACCACATTCTCTACAACCTTCGCTAGAAACGGAAGGTTGGAGACTGGACGATAATTAGCTAGCTCCATTGGGTCGAGTGAAGGCCTCTTAAGCAAGGGCCTCACCACCGCCTCTTTCAAGGTGGTTGGTAAGGATCCCTCACCCAATGAGGCATTCACCAGGCCCAGAAGCCAGCCTCGGGTCACCTCCCAAGATGCCAGTACCAACCAGGAGGGACACGGGTCCATTAAACATGTGGTGGGTCGCAGCCGTCCACGCAACCTATCTAAATCCTCGGGGGCAACAGAATCAAACTCCTCCCAGGATGGTCTCACAAAACTCGCTGTTGGCGGCCCATCTGGTCCACTGAGTGGGGCCCATCCGCTCCGGATCTGAGCAACTTTGTCCTGCAGATATTCCCCAAATTCCTCTGCTCTGCCCTGTAAGGGTGCCCCCTGTGTCCTCTGTGACAAGAGGGAGCGGGTCACCCTAAACAGGGCGGCAGGGCGGTTATCCGTGGACGCAATAAGGGTGGCACAATATCTACGTTTGGCCACCCTTAATGCCACAAGGTAGGTCCGCAAGTAGGATCTTACCTGTGTTCGATCAGATTCGGAGCGTGAGGACCTCCACCTGCTCTCTAGACGTCTCCTGTGGCGCTTCATCACCCTCAGCTCCTCGGTATACCAAGGAGCCCGGGTGGGTCGCTGCCGCAGGAGAGGTCGCAAAGGCGCAACCCGGTCCAAGGCCCCAGCCGCCGCCCTATTCCAGGCGGCCGCTAGGTCCTCTGACCGAGCGCGGGTCAGGGCTACAGGTAATGGCCCAAGCTCCATCTGGAACCTATCCAGCTCCATCAGGTGCTTGGGGCCGTACCAGCGTGGACCGTCTGGTCCCGCCTCCTCGCGGTGGGGGGTAGCGCCAGGGAAGTCAAGCCGGAGACATGAGTGATCTGACCATGACAGGGGTGTAACAGTAAAATCCCCTCTACCCAGATCACTCGTCCACTGCTCAGATACAAAAACAAGGTCCAATGTGTGGCCTCCTTCGTGTGTGTGGCCCTGAATTAACTGGGTCAGGCCCATGGCTGTCATGGAAGCCATGAACTCCCGAGCTACCTCAGACGCTGCTCCCGTCGACGGCAGGTTGAAATCCCCCATAACCACAAGCCTGGGGATCTCAACCGCCGTCTCCGAGATCAGCTCAAGGAGCTCGGGCAGGGCTGCTGATGTATAGCGAGGAGCCAAGTATACAATCAGCAAACCCAACTGCCTCCCTGGGCCCCATTTCACACCAAGGGACTCACACCCGGATATCTGAGGAACAGTGAACTCCCTCGGCTCTAGACCTTCCCGTATAACTACCGCCACCCCACCACCCTTACCCAGGGCCCGAGGCTGATGGAATGCACGGAAGCCTGGTGGGCACATTTCCACGAGGGGTAAACCACCCTCGTGGCCCAACCAGGTTTCCGTTATCCCTGCAAGGTCTAGCTCCCCCTCAGAGATCAACTCATTAATGAGGGGGGCCTTGTTGGTTACGGACCTTGCATTGCAAAGCATCAGCCGTAGGCCCGGGCTCTGTAGTTCCTGGCCACCTAGGTTGCGGGGGTTGGTGCAAACGACCGGGCATAGCCAACAACCACGGTCTCCCAACCGACCTTGTGATCTTCTCTTGTCCTCGCATCCCCCCCTCCCCGCGACCGTTGTAATCAAACAACCCTCTATTGGAATCACTTGTTCCCTCTCCCCCCCGCTCCGCTCACTTCCTTCCCGGACTCACCTGTCCGTCTGGCACTGGCACTGGTGCCTCTCCCGGCCTGGTTATCACACCCCCCCTCCCTGGAACCCCTTAATAGCAATAAAAAACTTCTGGATAAAAAGCCCCTCAGCCTCCGTTTCTTCCACCTCTCGGGGTTCACAAACCCGTCATCAAGGCAGGCCCTTGAGAGAGCCAAGGGCCATACCTGCGAGAGTGGGGCCTCCCGCAGGCGGAGCAGGTCCAACCTCGAATAAATAGTTCGTTAAAAGTCCAATGGAATCAGGATGCTAATAAAGGTTGATAGAAAGTTGGTAAAAGTTCATAAAAGTTGATGGTTAATGAGTCGGGGTCTTAGAGGGAGGAAGGAGATGTTAAAATATTTAGATAGAGAAGAAGGGGGTGGGAATGATTGAATACCCCCAATTACATAAAATTGCATAAAACGACGAAGGTGACCACAAGGTGAGAGATTTTTCAAGGTGTTCAGGATGTTCCATGGCAGAGTGACCCAAACGTGGGAGATTATTCGCGCTGGTTCAGGGTGGTTCCTTCCTAGAGGTCCACAGAGACTTACAGTTAGAGTTTGGTGTCCCCTGCTGGCGTTGACAAGGCCTGGGGGGGGGCATAGGGGTGTTGGGAGCAGCCAGGGTATGATGGAAAAAACAGCAGAAGTCCAGGCAATGGCGGCCTTCCTTTCCCTCACCCGCCGCCATAGCCACCTCTAGTTGGTCTCTCCCGGCTAACTCACCAACTCCTAGCCATATCTTGTTCTCCTTATTCTCCCCCCCCCCCGGTCTTAGGTTAGTTGCCAGCAGCAATGCAAATCTCTTGCAAATCTCTTGCGCCTCAAGCCTCACACCCATCTGACATTTTTTGGTTGTTGTTATTTTGTATACTGTATCTTCAATGTAACTGAACGTTCCATCCCAATCATCCTGTTGTATTATTTTCTGTTAAATTTTAGAGAAAGAATAAATATCATTTATACATACATACATACATACATACATACATACATACATACATACATATATTTGTCTGTCTGTCTGTTTATTTATTTAACTTAAAAGTATACATATTAAGTGAACAAACATTTTTAAATATAATTTCTCCCTCAAAATAGCTTTATTCAGAATCCAGCTAGGTTTTTCATTTGTTTCCTTTCTGATTCCTCTGTGACACGGTAATATTTACCCATCTATAAGTTACCACTTATTCAAGATTTATCTCAAGGTATCCTCTCTGTAAAATAATAGGCTTTCCTGGGGCGCAAGCCAGTGAAACTAATTGTGGATATAATATGAAATGAAATACTGTTTATACGTCAATGATCAGCAACATTTGAAAAGAGACAACACAAAAGTAAAATCAACACAAAAGTATAATTGATTTAATATGGTTGAACAGTAATTGGATAGTCTTTGAAACACATTCCTATATACTACAACCATGCAATTTCTTTCTACAGTATTTTTTCAAACTCATTGTACTTTTTAGTCCCAAATTCACTTTGAGCTCTGACTTTATAGTGCTGTCCTTATATTTACAAGTCAATTCTCATTTCTAAAAAGAAATCTGCACCTTTTTTTCAGAATGAGTGAACCTTGTGAATATCCAGAGTTTCTCCTTTGTAACATGAAGTGCAGTAGGACAATATGTCTTTGTCTTCCTATATCATTTTATTTATTTATTTATTTTTATTTATTACTTGAACTTATTAGTCGCCCCCTCTCCCCACAGGGACTCGGGGCGACGTACAAAAGTATTATATAGCGTACAGAGGAGGTAAGAATAAATAAATAAGTTACAATACCTAAAAAAGTTAAAACCCCAGTGAAATTAACCCTTAAAAACTAAAATTACCAATTAAAAATGCCCTGGGCTGGAGAGGTTGTAGTATTATGCCAGGTCAGCTAGTCGAAACAGGTAGGTTTTCAGCTTCATACGGAAGGAGCGAAGGTCGGTTGTTGTCCTGATGTCTGGGGGGAGGTCATTCCAAAGGGTGGGGCCCACTACAGAGAAGGCCCTACTCCTGGGCGTCGCCCTCTGGCACTCTCTGGAGGATGGCACCCGGAGTAGTCCCTCTCTGTGTGAGCGGACGGGTCGCAGGGATGTATGGGGCAGGACGCGATCCCGCAGGTAACTAGGCCCTGTGCCATGGAGCGCTTTGAAGGTGGTAACCAGCACCTTGAAGCGCACCCGGTAGGCCACAGGAAGCCAGTGCAGCTCGCGCAGGATGGGTGTTATATGGGAGAACCTCGATCTCCCCATAATTACCCGCGCGGCTGCATTCTGGACCAACTGCAGTCTCCGGGTGCACCTCAAGGGGAGCCCCATGTAGAGAGCGTTACAGTAGTCCAGGCGAGACGTCACCAGCGCGTGAGTGACTGTGCGCAAGGCCTCCCCGTCCAAAAGGGGCCGCAATTGGCGCACCAGGCGAACCTGGTGGAACGCCCCCCTCGCCACGGCTGCCACGTGATCTTCCATAGACAGCCGGGCATCAAGGAGGACGCCCAAATTGCGCGCCCCTTCCACCGGGGCTAATTGATCGTCCCCGATGGCCAGCGATGGCATATGCTGGTTGAACCGGGAAGCCGGAAGCCACAGCCACTCTGTCTTGGAGGGGTTGAGCCTGAGCCTGTTGTCATCCATCCAGACCCGTACGGCTTCCAGACACCGGGACATCACTTCAACAGCCTCGTTGGGGTGGTTTGGGGTGGAAATGTACAGCTGAGTGTCATCAGCGTACAGATGGTATCCCACCCCAAAACCACGGATGATCTCGCCCAGCGGCTTCATATATATGTTGAACAGGAGAGGCGAGAGGATCGACCCCTGTGGGACCCCACAGATAAGGGGCCTCGCGGTCGACCTCTCCTCTCCTGCCAACACACATTGCGTCCGGCCAGAGAGGTAGGAGCGGAACCATCGTAATACGGTGCCCCCGACCCCCAACCCCTCCAGACGGCGCAATAGGATACCATGGTCGATGGTATCGAAGGCCGCCGAGAGGTCTAATAGGACAAGGATGGAGGAACAACCCCCATCCTTTGCCCTCCAGAGATCATCCACCAACGCGACCAAGGCTGTCTCCGTGCTGTGACTGGGTCGGAAGCCGGACTGGCGCGGGTCTAGATAATCAGCTTCCTCCAGGTGGCGCGGAAATTGCTGAGCCACCACACTCTCAACAACCTTCGCTAAGAAAGGAAGGTTGGAGACAGGACGGTAATTTGCTAGCTCCGTTGGGTCCAGAGAAGGCTTCTTGAGCAGGGGCCTCACCACCGCCTCTTTCAAGGCGGTTGGTAAAAGGCCCTCACCCAGCGAAGCGTTCACCAGCCCCAGTAGCCAGCCTCGTGAGCCCTCCCAGGAGGCCAGTACCAACCAGGAGGGACACGGGTCCAATAAACATGTGGTGGCTCGCAGTCGCCCGCGCAACCTGTCCAAATCTTCGGTGACAACAGGGTCAAACTCCTCCCAGCATGGTCTCTCAAGACTAGCCTCGGACGTCCCCACTGGAGCACTGAGGTGGGTCCATCCCCTTCGGATCCGATCGATTTTATCCTGCAGGAACTCTCCAAATTCCTCTGCCCGGCCCAGCAATGGGGGGTCCCGCTGCCCCTGTGACAAAAGGGAGCGGGTCACCCGAAACAGGGAGGCAGGGCGGTTCTCTGCGGATGCTATAAGGGTGGCACAATACTGACGTTTGGCCACTCTTATTGCCACAAGGTAAGTCCTTACATAGGCTCTTACCTGTGCTCGGTCGGATTCGGAGCGGGAGGACCTCCACTTGCTCTCTAGGCGTCTCCTAAGGCGTTTCATCGCCCTTAGCTCCCCGTTAAACCAGGGGGCCCGGGTCGATCGTGGCCGTCGGAGAGGCCGCAAAGGCGCCACCCGGTCCAAGGCACCGGCGGCCGCATTATTCCACGCGGCTACCAGGTCCTCTGCCCGGGGGCGGGGCAGGTCTGCAGGAGGTGGCCCAAGCTCCGCCTGGAACCTATCTGGTTCCATCAGACGCCTGGGGCGGAACCATCTGGGATAGTCTGGTTCCGCCTCCCCGCGGTGGGGAGCAGCGCCAGGGAAGTCCAGCTGGAGAAGTGAGTGATCTGACCATGACAGGGGCGTGATGACTAAATTCCCTCTTCCCAGATCACTCGTCCACTGGTCGGAGACAAACACAAGATCCAGTATGTGGCCTCCCTCGTGCGTGGGGTCCTGAACTACTTGAGTCAGATCCATGGCTGTCATGGAAGCCATGAATTCCCAGGCTGCCCCGGATGCCTCTCCCGTCGATGGCAGGTTGAAATCCCCCATCACTAATAGCTTGGGGGTTTCAACCGCCATCTCCGCGATCCGCTCGAGGAGCCCGGGCAGGGCCTTTGATGTATGGCGGGGAGCCAGGTATACTATCAACAGGCCCAGCTGACTCCCTGGGCCCCATTTCACGCCCAGAGACTCACAACCAGATATCTGCGACACAGTGAATTCTCTCGGTGCCAAATCTTCCCGGATGATTATCGCTACCCCACCACCCCTACCTTGGGCCCGTGGCTGGTGGAATACACGGTAACCTGGAGGGCACATTTCCCTGAGGGGCAACCCCCCCTCCGGGCCCAGCCAGGTTTCCGTTATTCCTGCGAGGTCCGGCTCCCCCTCTGTGATCAAGTCACTGATGAGGGGGGCCTTATTAATCACGGACCTCGCATTACATAACATCAGCCTAAGGCCCAGGCTCTGCCGATCCTGTCCACCTAGCCTGCGGGGGTTGGTACAAGCGACCAGGCGTATCCAGCGGCCCCGGTCTCCCAACCGACTGTATGTTCTTCTAGTGTCCTCGCGCCCGCCCCTCCCTACGACCGTCGCAATTGGAATTCCCCTTGTAGGAATGGTGTTTCCTCCCACCCCACCCCCACTCCGCTCCCCTCCGTCCTGATCCCACCTGTTGACCTGGCTATGTCCATACCCCAAGGCCAAGTAACCCTCCCCCCCTCCCTGGAACCCCTTAAAACCTTTAAAAAACATTTTACTAAAAAACCCCTAATCCCCCGCTTCCTCCACCTCTCTGGGTTAATAAACCCCTCATCGAGGTGGGCCCTCATCAGGGCAAGGGGGCATGCCTGCGAGAGGGGGGACCCTCGCAGTCGAAGAATGTCAGACCTTGAATAGATAAAAATGTTAATCAATCCATGACTATGGCTGTGGCAGGGTTTTTCTTTGCAGCAGGTCCAAGATGTAACTTGATGTAAAATAGAGCAATGAGTATTTGACAGGCAGATAAGATGGGAGAGGAAGCAGACCTCGCAATCCACAGTAATCTACAGTCCACCAGTGAGACCGAGAGGTAGTTCTTAGGTAGTTCTTAGAGTATACAGGGATCGCACCTCAGCAGGGGTGCGGGGGGTGGGGTGGGCGGGGGGGGGGTAGGCGGGGTGCCAAGGCCAGCTGCTCGGCCTATTGATCTTCTGGAGGTCGCCCAAAACCTCCGGCGACCCCCTGGCTTTCTTCTACAGTCTCCACAGCTTCTCTCCAGCCCCACCGGCCCCACTGGCCTCTTAGCCAGGCTGCGGTCAGAGAGATAGATGAGAAATAGGGCGCCCGATATTCCAGCGCCATTTCTGCCGCCCCGTCGCCACCGCCGGTCGGATCCAAACGCTGCCCCCACACAGCAGGATATAGCTCGCCTCCCACACGTTCTCCTCACCGACTCGCTATCCTCCCGGAGTCGCTCCTCCGCTGTCCCGTTGTCCCGCTGCCCTGGCAGCCACACGGACCTCCTCCTTTCTGCTCTTGGTGTTTTTTTCGCTGCCGCGGCTCGGCCTCTGCATTCTCTGCATTCTCGCTTCTTCGCCGTCCTCCTCCTCCGCCTCTGTCCTCCTGGCTATCTGGACCCCCCCCCCAGGGTCCCAGCTGTTAACAACGAGAGCCAGGGTTGCCACTTAATGATTCTAGGCCCCCAGAATGACCAACGGGGGCCGAAAACGCCTGCTGTCCCTGCCAAAGAGCCCCATCGTTCACGGAGCTTTGGGAAGGTCCGCCATTGCCCCCGGAAGCACCTCCTCGAACATCTTAAAACATTTTAAACTTTACAATCATTTGCAAGTAAATCAAGACACCATACTTCTTCTCCTTCATCTGAATTTGAATGGTCCAGTAAAGCATTTTGCATCTTAACATAGTACATGTTTCTCTACATTGTCATGCTTTATCTTTATCTGTTTTATCTCATCCTGTATATAATTAAATCCTTCACTTTTTAAAGTTGGTTAGACTTTTTTTTTGCTATAGTAGGTTACTCTCATATATTTTCTATATATCAAAGTCTGCTGAAAGTCAACTTTTTTTGAGATTGCTTTCTTACTCTCTGAAACAGTCATCTATTTTACTTTCTACAGTATTTTTTAAGATCTTTTGATTTTAGAGTGGACATTAATGATATAATATTTCTTCTCAAACATAAGCATACACTTTGATGTGATATCATTTGTAAATATGCAATAATTATCAAGTTTATAGTTTATTAGCTTCTTCTTCACACTATAGTGTTAAATCATTGTATTGTGGCTTTCTATCAATGCCCATAAAGTTGTCTGGAATTTTTCTTCTTATTAGTGTCACTAGCCAAGCAGTAAACTTAAACCCTTGTTTCTACATTTTCCAATTTACAGCTACATTTATTTCAAAGTTCAGCTTATCTGGAGTCTTCAGCTGATTCATTTTTCATTCAGTTGTTTTCCAGCAAGTCCTAGAATGTTTCTGAGATTGTGATATACCTGCTATTTCACAACAAAAACCATAATTCAGAACAGGATGGAACACAGAATATTTGATTGATCTGAGTTCATGGACAACTGAGCTATGCCTATAGCTAATATATCTCCTGAAGTAAAGCTGTTTGCCCACAAATAAATTTTGCTCTGAAACAGTTCAATGCACTTAAGGTATAGTAATTGTTTATTTGCCTGCCTGCCTCTACTCAGAGGAAAAGAATTTAAGCAGCAGCTCCCAAAGCTTCTCTCTTCTTTGCCTATTCAAAGGCTAAGGTTGATGAGGTTTTGTCATTCCAGATACTCTTTCATCCAGATACTTTTTTCCCAGCAGAATTGTTTCAGTAAACGTACCCAGCCAAAAACATTCTGAAGCGAAACGTTATACATAAAACAGCTGTAGGCAATGCACATAGTTCAGCATCTCTTCCTCTATGGCCCTTGGCCATATTGTTGCAGACCCCCTGTAAAAAATAAATACATCCCCCTTATTTATTGATAAAGCAACTTCAAGAAGTGCTTCAGCACCCATCAAGTTAATCTTGTCCATTTATTAGATTGATACGTGAATCTACATCTACATTTTAGATAATCTGGTTAGGAAAATAAAACAGAACATTTCCCAACTGATTAAGTATTTGGAAATGTAAGGCAACAACCTAAACTTAATCCTTACTTATTCCAAATTCTTGCCAGTAGCAATTAACTGCTTCCTCACTTTCTGTTCCAGGACAAATTCTGCCTCATGTCTATAAGAGCCTTATTACTGTCATTTCCCCATTCGCATCATCACCGGTTTTGAATAAAGGGTCTTTGTCTGAACTGCATTTCCATTGCAAATGGAGCATGATATTATCAAAGCTAAGGCAGGAAATCAAAGAAAGGAATAGAAGCTCTTGTCGGATGAAAGGGAGAATGGCAACTGCCCAAGGGCATACAGACAACAGGCAGAGTGATTTCATTGCAGGGTCTCTGACCTCCAACTAACAAACTAGATATGCTCTTTGCCATTGGAGTATAGTAAATGCATAAAGCTTTTAGTCAGTGGTAATTATTGATTTTGTACCTAAGATAGGGGACGCCTATGAAATAGCTTGAAGATTAGAAGGAAATGCTGAATAAATCCAGCTGAAAGTTTACATTTGGTAATAAAAGGTGCTCATATAACAGATAAGCATTGTCTCGTTTTAAAAAATTGTTTTTATAGATATCCCAAAGACAAGTAAACTGCTGCAGTAATGACTATTTTATTAATTGCTATGGGTTACTTTTAAAGTCCAAATAATAAGTTGTTTAAAATACCACCTTTTCTCATATACATTTACCTATCTGTATCTACCAATCAGAAAAGACTTTGCTTTGGAGCCTATTACTATCAGATTCACAACTGGGGGGAAACATTTCAGAACCTCCTCAATTTAATGCCTTTAAAAATGTTCAGCTTGGCTACAAATTCTTATTCCATTCTTAACCATTCCCAGCCTGGCTAATCAATGGTTCAGTTGGCATGTTGCTATTGTAACTACTAATTATGTTTATTTGATGATATGATCTGGGTGCCCTGACTTGTTAGGAGTGAGATATAAATTACATACAGCTTGAAAACAGATTAATAAATAAAATTGCCCAAGCTGAATCATATGAGTGGATCCAGTTGCAGTATCTTTGCGTTGCTATGAAAATGTGAAAAATAATTTTAAATAGGTTAAACTTTGGCTAGGAAGAAGAAAAAATATTAAAATGCCTTCTCTACAAAACCACTATCATCATCATCTTCTTTTAACAACCCTGTAATCCCTTGCAGGGTGGAGTCTGGGTAACTGAATGGAGATAGCAGAGTACTGGCCGGATGCCCTTCCTTTTGCCAATGCAGAGTTTTGTTCAGTAGATATAGTCTCTGTTAGATATTAGCATATATCGCGGTAAGTCTTCACTCAGGTCCGCCGCTAGGGCGGGAACTAGGGGTCATTCTGATTGGATGGGAGGTGTACCCGATCCCTATAAAAGGGGATCTCTTAGACCGCAAGTCAAGCTGGATCACTACTACCACTAATAAAGAGCTGTTAAGTCACTACTTGTCCGGAGTCTGTTCTCTCGTTGCCCGAATCCAACACTGGCGACGAAGGTGGGATCGAGAGACAGATAGGACGAAGAAGCTACCTCCAGAATCTAAGGATTCGATCCAGCCTAGGAATTCGGCGGAAATTCCGGCAGCCATCTCAGCGCGGCAAATTCAAACGCAGACAAGATGGCGATGCACACTCCTCCAGCTCCGTTCGACCCAATCACCGATCATTGGGAATCCTACATGCTAAGGTTCGAGTGTTTTCTCGAAGCAAACGAGTACACAGGAGTACCGGACTCTCGAAAGAAGAATATATTCCTGAGCTACTGTGGCCGAGAAGTTTTCGAGATGGCCAGGGATCTCTCAGAGCCAACCCCCATTCAGGCAGTAACATGGACGGTGCTGCAACAAACACTGCTAACACATTACGCGCCAAAACCTTCCCGCCATGTTTGTCGCCAAGGATTCAACACGAGGAACCAGAAGGCGGGAGAATCTATCAACCAGTACGTTGCAGCACTTCGGAAAGCAGCTACGCATTGCGGATTCAGGGATCTGGACGAGCAGATCCTGGATCACCTGATATGCGGGTTAAAAGACATTTCGTTACAAAAACGATTGTTGGCTAAACCCAATTTAAGCCTACAGATTTCACTCGATGAGGCGAGAGCCTCTGAATCAGCGGACAGATCATCCGAGACTATACAACGCGGATACAGCGCGATCCAGACCGGAGCCAGACACGCCAGAGTACATTATGAGGACACCGATCAAGAGGTCGAGGACAGCGAGTTCGAAGACAGCCATCGTATGCGGAGCAGTCACACAAGACTGATGGGGAAACCCGAATTCCGTTTGCCACCATGTGCAAGTTGCGGAGGGAACCACCCCCGGTCTACCTGTCGTTTCAGAAACGTTGTTTGCTCGCATTGTGACAAACTGGGGCACATCGCACGAGTGTGCTGGAGCGAAGTCCCTGCCTCACGATGGCGGCCTCCGATGTACCGCCGACAGAAGCCCAACCCAGGGGCTTGGCGGAAGAACAAAGGGCGCCCAGAGAGAAATCCAAGGGAGTTTGCCAAGAGAGAACAAACACAAAGAGCTGAAAGGGCGTATTACCAGAGAGCCGAGAGAGAGTATCCCCAGGATACAGATGCCGAGAGAGAGTTGACCCAGAGAGAACAAATGCGAACCTATCTCACAACGATAGGTCAGGCCCGCACCAAGCGGCCTAAAAAGCTGAAAATCACTGTCCTCCTGGAGGACTCCCCTTGTGAGCTTGAAGTCGACACGGGATCGTCCCTGATGATCATTTCATGGTCAACCATGAAAAAGGCAATCCCTAGCCTTAAGAAGCGCCAGCTGCGAACACCAGACATCCTGCTACGAGACTACCAGGGGAACAGGGTCCCCATCGTGGGTCAAGGCACGTTTCGGGTGCAGTTCAAGGACATAGTAGCCCAGCTGCCTGTGACCATCGCCAGCGCGCCATTACAGAGCCTCCTGGGACTGGATTGGTTCGAAGCTCTGGGGCTAGAAGTCACTGGAATCAACGCCGTAGAGAACAGCAGCGCTGAACAGATTTTTAAGGAGTTCGAGGATGTGTTCAGCCCTGGTCTTGGTAAGTATGTGGGTAAACCAATATCATTCAATCTAGACCCCAACGTGGCGCCAATCCGACTCAAGCCTAGAAGAGTGCCTTTTGCGCTCCGTCCCAAGATTGATAAAGAGATTGATAAGCTAGTAGAACAGGGGATCATTGAACCGGTGGATCACGCGCACTGGGAAACCACCATCGTGACCCCAGTTAAATCAGATGGGTCAGTCCGCATCTGCGCAGACTATAAATGCACAATTAATGTCACCCTACAACAGAGCGCGTATCCTGTGCCCGTAGTCCAGCACCTATTGCACTCGTTGGGGCCAGGAAAAATATTTGCAAAATTAGACATGGCACAAGCGTATCAGCAGTTGCCTGTGGATGGTGCCACAGCGGAGGCCCAAACTATAGTGCAGGGGTGCTTCCAAATGCAACCGGTTACAATTCGGCGTAAGCATCGCTCCAGGTCTATTCCAAAGCATCATGGAATGGCTTTTACAGGGGATACCAGGAGTCGTCCCCTATTTTGACGACATCTTGGTGTCGGCTGCAAACGAGGAGCAACTACTAAAACGTGTTAGAACTGTTTTGGCCAGATTCAGAGAAAAGGGACTCCGCCTCAAAAAAGAAAAATGCCAAATTAATGTGCCTAGCGTAGAATTCCTGGGGTATAGAATCGATGGGCTGGGTATACACCCAACATCGAAGAAAATTAAGGCGATCCAGGACGCCCCCACACCACGAAATCAGACCGAGTTGCAGGCATTCCTCGGACTTCTTAACTTCTACAGCGTTTTTCTAAGACAGAAAGCTGCCGTCGCTGAGCCGCTACACCGACTCCTCGCCAAGAACGCGAAATGGACATGGGGACGCACCGAGGCAGCAGCCTTCGCCGCAGTCAAGCGCCTGCTCACAACCGACTTGTTACTCATCCAATACAGCCAAACTCTACCACTAATATTGACCTGCGATGCATCACCCTTCGGCGTCGGCGCAGTCCTCAGCCACAGAATGCCAAACGGTAATGAAGCGCCCATAGCATTCTACTCAAGGACTTTATCATCGGCTGAAAGAAACTACAGCCAGATGGACAGGGAAGCGTTAGCCTCTGTGGCAGGAGTCAAACGTTTCCACGAGTATCTTTACGGCCGCGATTTCAAACTCATCACAGACGACAAACCTCTGCTTGGTCTTTTGGCGGGAAACCGCCCCACACCGGTCTCACTCTCCCCGCGCATGACCAGGTGGACTGTTTTCCTGGCTGCGTATTCCTACAAATTGATTCATCGACCGGGTTCCACACTAGGGCATGCAGACGCACTCAGCAGTTGCCCACTGCCACTATTAACAGACCCCACTCCCGAGATACTGGTTTTATTGATTGACTGTTTGGACTCAGGACCAGTTTCTTCGGTGGACGTTGCTAGGTTTTCTGCTAAGGACAATGTAATCAGACAAGTACAAACTTGGGTATGGAGGGGGTGGCCAAAGGGAAATGTGGGACCCGAATTCAAACTGTTTTGGTCAAAATGAGATGAACTGTCGGTTTTACAAGGTTGTGTATTGTGGGGGGATCGAGTTGTTGTTCCATACGCATTGCGGAGAAATGTTTTAGAAGCGTTACATGTTGGGCATCCGGGGATCATAAGGATGAAAGCGTTAGCTAGGAGTTACGTTTGGTGGCCAAACATGGACAAAGAGATAGAGGAATGGGTAGCCACTTGTGATCCGTGCCAAGAGTCCAGACCAGCACCCCCTGAAGCGCCCGCCACGGAATGGGACAAACTAAAAGCACCCTGGTCGCGAATACACATTGATTTCACAGGGCCAGTCCAAGGGCAAACGTTCCTGATAGTTGTGGATGCATACTCCAAATGGTTGGAAGTAGTCCTAATGACTTCAATCACGGCAGAGGCAGTCATTAAGGTACTATGGCGGCTTTTCGCCACTCACGGCCTGCCCGACCTCCTGGTCTCCGATAATGGGCCCCAGTTCACGGCCATGCAATTCGAAACGTACTTAGCAGGTCAGGGAATTCGGCATGCCCTTGTCGCGCCATTCCATCAGGCTTCGAACGGACAGGTGGAGAGAATGGTGCGATCTGCAAAAGAGGCCCTCGCTAGGATGGGCCCAGGTGATTGGCAAACACAAATTGATCATTACCTACTAATCCAGCATATCACCCCTAGCACCACGACGGGTAGGAGCCCCGCTGAACTCCTCATGGGCCGCCGTTTACGGTCTCACCTGGACCGACTTCACCCCAACTACTCTGCCACATCGCCCCCAGACTCCACAAGCAAAATTCGGAATTTTAGTATAGGCGATTCAGTATACGCCCACAACTATGCAGGGGGAACGCTGTGGATTCCGGCAAAGGTAATTGGTATCACGGGTCCTCGTTCATATTTGTTGGAACTAGAGGACGGTAGGAATTGGAAAAGATACATAGACCAACTCCGGGGTCGCCTTACACACCCCAACCTGCGATCAGCTAATGAAGACTACATTCCGTTAGAAACTCAGCAACCCGAGACCCCGAACGCAGAGGACTACAGCATTCCGGAGCCTGGAGTGGAACCAGAGATCAACGACAGAACGGAACAGCATCCAAGCGAGGAAAGCCTTCCACCCCCCGACTGCGAAACGGAACAAGCGGAACAAGACGATCTCACGCCCACTCCAACTCAACCCGAACTCCGACGATCCACCCGAGTAAGGCAGAAACCGACATATTTAAAGGACTTTGTCACTAACCGGAACACTCCGGCTAAGAGGGGAGGGGTGTTAGATATTAGCATATATTGCGGTAAGTCTTCACTCAGGTCCGCCGCTAGGGCGGGAACTAGGGGTCATTCTGATTGGACGGGAGGTGTACCCGATCCCTATAAAAGGGGATCTCTTAGACCGCAAGTCAAGCTGGATCACTACTACCACTAATAAAGAGCTGTTAAGTCACTACTTGTCCGGAGTCTGTTGTCTCGTTGCCCGAATCTAACAGTCTCATTGTGCCCAGAGAGAGAAATAGCTGCCTCTACCTAGGATCGAACTCACAGCCTCCTGATTTTGAAGCGAGAGCTCCACCTCTAGGCCACCGCGCCACTCTCTTTATGAAACCACTATGTTCATGTGAATTAGTAGCTATAGAGCACATCAAGATGATCTCATTTGCTCAGTTTCCCCCTTTTTTCTGTTCACTAGTCTGGGAAATAGTTGGACTGAGAAGACAGATATCCTTCTGTTTTCACACACACACCCATCACATGAGGACCAAACATTTTCTGCAGTGAAAAGGGACTTATGTTTTAATTGTAGAGATAGGTATAGATTGGGAGAGCAAAACCAATGGAGACATTCCATCTGTCCATTCCATCCATTCTCTGCAATCCTTGATATCACAACTTCTGTTCAAAGAGTAAGTGGCAGCCGCAAGGCAGCTTTGCACAGATTCATCTGGAGCACTGCCACCAGGTCTTGGAACAGGAATCTCTTCATGCTTTGGGTCACCTCAACATTGCATTATTGTAATATGCTTTACCTGGGGCTTCCCTTAAAGATCACCTGGGAGCTACAGCTCATCCAGAATGCAGCAGCTTGGGCACTGATGGGCATATGAACAGCATGGTCACATGTACCACTACTTTGCTTATAAGAGAATAAAAGTGATTTCCATGACTATTTATTTAGCGTATTTTTTGGACTATAAGACACACCAGCGTATAAGACATACCAAGATTTCGAAGAGGTAAATTTAAAAAAAAAGTTTTTGCACTCTGCAGGCCTCCCAAACCCTCTGCACGTCTCATTTGTTTGTGAAAAATGGTGCATGCACGGAGTTTGAGGGGCTTGTAAGGTGCTCCTGGGGGCTGGGGGGCAAAAATGGGCAAAAAATGGCCCGTTTTTCACAAACAAGTTTTTGCAAAAAAACAGGGCATGATAATGCTTTAGGAGGCTTGTAGAGTGCTCCTGGAGGCTGGGAGGGGGGCGGCAAAAAAGAACAAAAAATGGGACGTTGTTTGCTCGTTTTTGCCTTCCCCAACCCCCCAGGGGCACTTTGCAGGCCTCCCAAACCCTCTGCACGTCCATTTTTGCGGAGCGGGTGGGATTTCTGGAGGCCAAAAATGCTGTATTCAGTGTATAAGATGCACCCAGATTTTCACCCTCTTTTTGTGAGGAAAAAGGTGCACGTTATACTCTGAAAAATACGGTACTTATATCCATGATGGCGAACCTATGGCATGCCTGTCAGAGGTGGCATGCAGAGCCCTTTCTATGGGCATATGCACCGTCGCCAGCTGGTCTTCAGGTTTCTGGTGCTCCGGCATGTGTTCCGGGTTGGGCACTCAGTGCTGAAAAGGTTTGCCATTACTGACTTATATCCTCCCTTTATTACATTTACAAATAACTCAAAGGAGTGAACATATCCCAGCATATCTTCCTCCTCCTATTTTTCTCACAACAATACTGTGAGGTGTGTTGGGCTGAGAGAGAATGACTGGCCCAAAGTCACCCAGATGGCTTTCATGGCTATGGCAGAACTTGAACTCAAAGCTTCCTGCATTCTAGCCCAGTGCCTTAGCCACTAAACCCAACTGGCTGTCATATCAAATCATCATGATTTGATTTATAAATGGTTAGTAAATCCTAATTTATGCCTAGCATGATGCGTGAAATAGTCCAATTGCTCCTTATTTAATAAACCACTTTTACATCCACATGTCTGCGTGCAAGTGAGGGAGAGAGAGTTGTTAGTTATATAGAAAAAGCAAATTTATTAAGGCTTCCCCCCCCCCCAAATGCTGTGGTTATCTGGGCCATCTTCCTCATGGTAATTGTTATTTGCATGGGAACAATAATTTGCTTTGCTAATATTTGTTCCCTCACCATTAGCATCACACTCAGTCTAATACTGTGGTCATTAAGTATCTACAATACAATACAATATGATAGCAGAGTTGGAAGGGACCTTGGAGTTCTTCTAGTCCAACCCCTTGCCTAGGCAGGAAACTTTATACCGTTTCAGACAAATGGCTATCCAACATCTTCTTAAAGACCTCCAGTGTTGGGGCATTCACAACCTCTGGAGGGAAGCTGTTCCACTGATTAATTGTTCTAACTGTTAGGAAATTTCGCCTCAGTTCTAAGTTGCTTCTCTCCTTGATTAGTTTCCATCCATTGCTTGTTGTTCTACCATCAGGTGCCCTAGAGAATAGTTTGACTCCCTCTTCTTTGTGGCAACCCCTGAGATATTGGAACACTGCTATCATGTCTCCCCTAGTCCTTCTTTTCATTAAACTAGACATACCCAGTTCCTGCAACCATTACTCATATGTTTTAGCCTCCAGTCCCCTAATCATCTTTGTTGCTCTTCTCTGCACTCTTTCTAGAGTCTCTGCATCTTTTCTACATCATGGCGACCAAAACTGAATGCAGTATTCCAAGTGTGGCCTTACCAAGGCATTATAAAGTAGTATTAACACTTCACGTGATCTTGATTCAATCCCTCTGTTTATGTAGCCTAGAACTATGCTGGCTTTTTGGGGAGCTGCTGCACACTGCTGGCTCATATTTAAATGGTTGTCCGCTAGGACTCCAAGATCCCTTTCACAGTTACTACTGTTGAGCAAGGTACCACCGATACCGTATCTGTACATTTTGCTTTTCTTGCCTAAATGTAGAACCTTACTCTTTTCACCATTGAATTTCATTTTATTAGATAGTGCCCAATGTTCAAGTTTGTCAAGATCCTTCTGTATCTTAAGCCTATCTTCTGGAGTGTTGGCTATTCCTTCCAGCTTGGTGTCATCTGCAAATTTGATGAGTTCCCCATTTATTCCCTCATCCAAATCATTGATGAAGATGTTGAAGAGTACTGGGCCTAAAACAGAGCCTCGGGGTACTCCACTGCATACTTCCCTCCATGTAGATGCACTTCCATTGTGGACTACACATTGAGTGCGGTTGGTCAGCCAGTTACGAATCCATCTGGTGGTGATGCTGTCCAACCCAAATTTTTCTACTTTATCTAGTAATAGGTTATGGTCTCCCTTATCAAATGCCTTACTGAAGTCCAAGTAAACTATATTGATGGCATTCCTCTGGTCCACTAATTTTGTCACTTTGTCAAAAAATGCAATAAGATTAGTCTGGCATGATCTGTTTTTGACAAACCCATGTTGGCTTTTGGCTATTACTTTGTTTGCTCCTAGGTGTTCGCTAATTCGTTGCTTGATTATCTTTTCCAGAATCTTTCCTGGTATTGAAGTCAGGCTGATAGGTCTGTAGTTTCCTGGATCTGTTTGTTTCCCTTTTTTTGAAGATGGGAACCACATCAGCTCTTTTCCAGTCCTCTGGCAGTTCCCGGTGCTCCAGGATCTCTGAAAGATATAGTTCAGTGGTTCTGAGATCTCGTCTGCCAGTTCCTTCAGAACCTTGGGGTGCAATCTGTCCAGTCCTGGTGATTTGAACTTGTCTAGAGTTGACAGGTGCTCACTTTCCATTTTCTTGCCTATTTCAATTTGTGTTCCAAATCTGATTTTTGTGGTGCTGTTTTTGATAGGTTGGACTGTTTTATCCCTTTGTGTAAAGACAGATGCAAAAAATGAGTTAAATAGTTCTGCTTTCTCCCTGTTGCTTGTCACCTTCTTGCCACTTTCTCCCAGCAATGGACCAATTGTTTCCTTAACTTTTTTCTTGTTTTTAACATGTTGGAAGAAGCTTTTTTTTTTCACTTTTGTGGCAAGCCTTTCTTCATTGTGAGCCTTAGCTTTCCTTACTTCATCTTTACAGGCTTGGCTATTCTGCCTTAGTTATGTCCCCCTCTTTCCACTTTTTATACTTATCTTTTTTGTCTTTCAATTTGTCAGAGAGTTGTTTATGCAGCCATGCTGTTTTGTTTTTGGTGGGGGGGGGAGCTGTTATTTTTCTTCTTCGTTGGTATTGTGCTAGACTGGGCTTTTGTAATCTCATTTTTCAAAATTTCCCAAGCTTCTTGAGTTGTTTTTCTCTTGAGGATTCTCATCCATGGAATCCTTCCCAAGCTCTCTCTAAGTTTATTGAAATTAGCTCTCTTAAAGTCCAAGACTCTAGTTTGACTTTGTTTTACTACTTGTGTTTGCATAATGTTGAATTCCAATATTGCATGGTCACTTGCCCCCAGGGTTCATATGGCTTCAACACCTTCTATCATTTCCTCTCTGTTAGTGAGAATTAAGTCCAATATGGCTGATCCTCTTGTTCCTTTCTCTACTTTTTGGAAAACAAAGTTGTCTGCTAGGTTTGTTAGGAACCTGTTGGATATTCCACTTGGTGCAGAGTTTGTTTCCCAGTTGATGTCAGGGTAGTTAAAATCCCCCATTACTATTGTGGTGTGCTTCCTACATACCTTAGTTAGCTGACAAGCAAAAAGTTCATCTACTTCCTCTGCTTGGTTGGGTGGCCTATAGTATAGACCTATGGCAATGTCATTTCCCCCCCCCCAACCTTTAATATTAACCCAAATGCATTCAATATAGTTCTCATCATTGTTGTGCTCTATTTCTGTAGAGATGTAGTTATTTCTTATGTATAGTGCAACTCCACCTCCTCTTTTATTTGGTCTATTACTTTTAAATAATTTAAATCCTTCTAGCTGTATGTTCCATTTGTGGATTTCATCCCACCAAGTTTCTGTAATGGCAACAATATTGTATCTGCTCTCATTTATTTGAATTTCAAATTCACCCTGTTTATTCCTCATACTCTGTGCATTGATTTACAGACATTTGAGTCCATTTTGATTGACCCTGTGTTTACTGTCTACATAACCTGTGTTATGCCTGACTGCCCCTATTTTCTTGCCACTTGTATGATTCATGCACATGGTATGGCACTCACTATTAAATGCTTGGTTTTGCTTGACATCAGGAGTGATAATCTTACCCGCACACACATCTATGTTACATGCACTGATAACCCTATGAGTTTTAGATTGCTGGGGATAGAAATGTTTTGTATCAATTAATTCTCTGTCCCCGCTGTTCAGTTTAAATGTTTATCCAGAAAATCTGTGAATTTAATGCCAAGTAACTCAGTCCCTTTCTTGGATGGGTGCAAACCACCTCTTTTGTACAGTTTTTCATTGGACCAGCTGCAGGCATCATGACTAATAAAACCAAAGCCTTCCCTTTTACACCACTCCTTTAGCCACACATTAAACTCTGCTACACGCTGGACCTTCCCTTTTTGTTCCTTATATACTGGTAAAACCTCTGAAAAGAGAAGCCTACAACCTACACTACTAAGTTCATACCCCAAGATCTGGAAATCATTCTTCACAGAAAGTACATCTTTTTGGGACAGATCATTTGTGCCAAGATGTATAATAGCATCAACGTCACAGTCCTTACTTGCATTCTTGGCTATCTTAAGAATACTCCTCTTGTCTCTGCTGGCAGTAGCACCTGGCAGACACCTGACCTCTTTTAAAACCTCCATATCCTTTCCTAAATTTACATCCCTTACAATTGAATCACCAACCAGACGGTGACTTCTCTTTTTGCATACCTTGATCTTCTTGTCCGACTGATGTGTGATACCTGGGTCCCCATTTCGCCTTTCCGAAGAAAGTTCTTCATTTTGGACCACGATCCCCTGCTTATTTGAGTCATCATTATCACAACTACCTTGACCTGTCTCTTTAGTGTCCCCATTAAGGTCAGCAAGGGTGCTATATCTGTTATGCTGGGTCACAGCAAAAGCTTTGTGTTTATGATTCACAGCTCTCACCCTGCCAGATCCCACTGTTGTCCAGACTGCTCTTCTCCTGCAGGATCTTTGCAGTAGAGGGGGCTGATAGCATGGCATCTCCATAGAGTGGAATGGCCAAATTGGCCACCTAATTTCTGCTTGGAGAGCACAGATTAGAGATTCTAGATAGGTAATCTGTCCATGTAGACTAGTAATTTGTTTACAAAGGGGACAGTATCCAAATTTGAAAAGAGTACTGCTATCTATTGGGCAACTGACTCACAAAATGCTACCAATGAAACAATACAGGTTCAACCAAACTTCAAAGAAAGGTCTTAGATTCAACAATAGAAAAACGATCCCTCCAAAAAAGAGGCACTGATTGGCAGTCCTCTCTAAGCAATTTACAGAGTAAGCATATTGCCCTCAACAATCTGGCTCCTCATTTTACCAACCTTGGAAGGCTGAGTCAACCTTGAGCCTAGTGAGATTCGAACTGCTAAATTGCAGGCAGCCAGCAGGCAGTAGAAGTAGCCTGCAGTACTGCATTCTAACCACTGCACCACTACATCATGAGGGAGGGAGAGAGAGAGAGAGAGAGAGAGAGAGAGAGAGAGAGAGGGAGGGAGGGAGGGAGGGAGGGAGGGAGAGAGAGAGAGAGAGAGAGAGAGAGAGATAATAGTTTATTGATTGTTTTCCAGTAATTAGTTCCTGGTTTATGTTTACTAAAGTTATTAGTAAATATTATGTTACATAGAAATAGAGAACTTACAGATTTCAGGAGATGCCAACCATCTACTACAATGGGTTCAGTGGTCAATGGGTTCAGTACTCTTAGGAGTACTTAAGTGAATTTCTGAGAAAACAAAGTAAGAACAATACAATCAATTCTGGTCCTTCCCAACTTTTCAGGACAAGATGGAGGACAGGTTAGGATACTTTCTGGTGCATTTTATATTGCTATGTATTTGCACTGATCCCAGTTCTGAAATCAATATGCCCACAATAGTCTCATTGAAATCTCTGCTTGTGTCTTTCTTTTATTTTCTGCAGTTTCAACACCTGCTGGTCAAGTGCTATTTGAAATCTCAGGAGAGAAGTAGGGAGGAATGAAAAAGGAAAAGGACAACAGGAAGAACAAAGTGGAGATGCATTCAAGAGTTTCGTTTTCATTTGAGCTTCAGCTTGGTCCCAGCATGATCTGGACCCAATGTTCATTTATAATGAAAACCATTATTCACTTCTCTTAGTCCTCTAATTTGGATGGCAAGATTTTTCTATCATCCTGAAAGGCATAAAAAAGTGACAAGATGTTTGCTAAGCAAGACAAGAAGGATGAAACTCTTGACTGCATAATAAAAGTACAATTCAAAACATGATGCCAACCCATCAACTCTAATATTTGCTTGTATTAGAACCATACTTGAAATGATCTAATGGCATTTCCATTGAGGAAAAAGAAAATGTTCTAGCAATAATGTTAGACATTGACTTAAAAGCAGTTTTTGGGATAGGGAGTAGAAATTTTAACCAAGTTCAAATTCATATACATTTCATTTAATGCCCTTTTCTAAAATCCACTTCTTAACTCCTTATTAGCTTTCCTGACTTCTCATTGCAACCCACATATCCCTGCAGAGTCATTCCTTAGGGCTGAAGGATATGCTAGAGTAAACTAGCATGGGTCACTGGAATTTATGGAAGCTAGTTTGCTTGTATAAGCAGAAATGCAGGCTTATTGACACAAGTCAGATGACATCAAAGTCAATCTTGGATCAACACTAAGAATCAGGCTCAACTTTGAGGATAATTTTTGTGTTTAAATTCAATTCTGGCAGAATCTTCCATCTGGAATTCCTAACTGGATATCTTCTGCCTTCAGCTTTGCATGATATGGCCCAACAACTGTATTTATTCACATTTATGAGCAGCAATAATATAACAAATAGCAACACTGGCAAGAAATTTGTGATTAGGACAAATGCAGGGATGGGTTCCTGCCAGTTCTAACCTCTTCTATAGAAGAGGTTCCACAAATCTACAGTGCCGTTTAGAACCGGTTCCAGCTCCCTCCCCCCGCCTGTCTGCACATCATCAAGATGAAGAGCGAGAGGAGGAATTCTGGGAGTTGACTGTTTTCTCTGGGACAGTCGTTGATCTTTGATGGTATCTGATACTCTTTCTTTTCAGCTCCCAGAGGGAGATTTGATCTATCTCCTGGGAAAGAAAGAACATGAAACTGAAATGAAATAATCTTCTGAACGTGATCCAATATCGTATTGGCAGGAATGTAGCGTATTAAAAAGCAATTAAGAGTGCTAGGAGCCATATGATTAATTACAAAGCCAAAAATCACATATTGATCATAAAAAGTAATTGGTATAATTAACATACTCTAATTACATAACCATTATTAAGCCTCTGAAAATTTTCTGGAGATTTGACTGCATGACTGAAAACCATTTATTATATATTATATTATATTAATTTAACTGTTAGCGTACTAGTGCAGGACACTGGATTTTCCACCTCATACATCATTTGAATGGGATATAAGGGTATAAAAGTTTTTAAAAAATAAATCCCTTCACTAGAGCCCACCATCATGGTGGTTTCTTGGCACATATGAAAATGTTTTTCCATTCCCTTCTTTGAGCATGTTTTTTCAGCTTCCTAATTTAGTTTAACCTTGTGTTTTCTAAATCAGCCAAGGCCAGTTTGGACTGCCACCTGCTGTGATGATTTGGGTGTGGCAAGATCTACGTTCTTGGATCTAAATAAGAAATTTATTGCAGTTGGCAACTGCAAGTCTAAAACTTGACAAAAGTGTTGTGAAAGAAGTATTGGGAGATTTCACCATGGAGATATTTGGATTGTTTAATAGATTGTTCTTAGCAGTAATTGTATTGTCTGTATTTTCTTTCTTACATTTTTCTATTTTAGTTTTCTGTCTGAAAAGTGGGAATGTAAGTTGTTCGCATTCCCTCTGGGCTGGAGCAACATATAAGTTCAGTAAATCAGTAAGTAGATGGATTCCATCCATTTTAAATACTTGTGTGCTATTTTGCACCTTTGAGTTGCCCTCAATGGCCATGTTCACATATTACAGTGTCACCCAGCCATTACTGTAGCAATAAAAAAGCCTGTCTTCATTACTGTTTATTGGTATAGAGAGGGCTGCTGTAAATCACAAATGAGGAAATGGTCCTACGGGTGTCTAATGAGCTGCTTTAAGTAATTTCTAGTAGAAAATGATATTGGAATGAATGAGTGAATGAGAAGGCCTTTTCAAACTCAGTGGAATTTTGTTTTTAAAGTCCTTGAGAACATTATTCATTTTGGACAGCATTTATACATCTCGCTGACAGTATCTAAAGCTAAATCCAGTTGTTTGTCGTACTGTCACTTCCTGACAACCCACTTCAAATTTTCATTCAAATGATTCTCAGGAGGACTGCTGAGAACGACACTCAATGCGGAATATCAGGAACATGTTCAGGCAAAAAATGGATGTTTCTCTATAATTTCATTATTATTATTATCCTTTCCGATCCTATGATTCAATAGACTCAAAAAATTTTGATAGCCAAATAGATCTGATAATGGTTTGGATCAATATCAGATGCATTTTAACTGAATATTAAAAGCTAGAAAACATGATCTGATTATCTGAAAGTATGCAGAATGTATGACAGGAATTGTGCAATATATCTGGAGCATGGTAGGTAGGAGAACTCTGTGTTAGATGACAACACAAATCCCAAGAATCCTTTCTCCAGTGCTTTTCTGGTAACACAGAAAAAAACAATACTTATGGACATGTATTATAATAATCAACTTTTAAACTTTCTTGACAGGTCTTTTCTACCCATTTAAAAAAGAAAGGGAAATGAATGGAAGACCCTTCTGTATGTCGTCTCCTTTCTCAGGTCTGTTGGAAGTTGAAATAGATTAGATCAGGTTTTCATCAGGTCTACCTGGATCCGTTTCAGTCGGGTTTCAGGCCCGGGTACAGCATGGAGACGACATTGGTCACGTTGGTCGATGATCTCTGGCGGGCCCAGGACAGGGGCTGCTCCTCTGTCCTGGTCCTATTAGACCTCTCGGCGGCTTTCGATACCATCGACCATGGTATCCTACTGCGACGACTCGGGGGGTTGGGAGTGGGGGGCACCGTTTTATGGTGGTTCACCTCCTACCTGTCGGATCGGTCACAGTTTGTGTTGACTGGAGGGCAGAGATCGACCCCCAGGCACGTCACTTGTGGGGTGCCCCAGGGGTTGGTTCTCTCACCCCTCCTGTTCAACATATATATGAAACCGCTGGGCGAGATCATCCGTGGTTTTGGGATACGGTATCATCAATATGATACCCAACTTTTCATCTCTACCCCAAACCACCCAAACGATGCCCTCGATGTGATGGCCCGATGCCTGGAGGCTGTGCGGATCTGGATGGGGAGGAACAGGGTCAAGCTCAATCCCTCCAAGACTGAGTGGCTGTGGTTTCCATCATCCATTTGTTCCATTTGTACATCTTGTTCCATCTTTGACGATAGGGGGAGAAATTTTAGCCCCTCAGAGAAGGCTCGCAATCTGGGAGTCCTCCTGGATACGCGGCTTAGTTTAGATTTAGAAGAACACCTGACGGCCGTGACCAGGGGGGCCTTTTACCAGGTTCTCCTGGTACGTCAGTTGTGCCCCTTCCTGGATTGGGATGCTCTGTGCACAGTCACTCATGCCCTCGTCCTTTCTCGCCTGGACTACTGCAATGCTCTCTACATGGGACTGCCCTTGAAGAGCACCCAGAGGCTTCAGCTGGTCCAGAATGCGGCCGCACGGGTTGTCATGGAGGTACCTAGGTGCTCCCATGATACACCCCTTTTAGGCAGCCTGCACTGGTTGCCGGTTGTTTTCCACATGTGATTCAAGGTATTAATTATGACCTTTAAAGCGCTCCATGGCTTAGGCCCAGGGTACCTGCGAGACCACCTACTGCCACCAGTAGCCTCCCATCGTCCAGTACGATCCCACAGAGTTGGCCTCCTCAGGGTGCCGTCGGCCAGACAGTGTTGGCTGGTGACCCCCAGGGGGAGAGCCTTCTCTGTGGGAGTGCCTTCCCTCTGGAATGAGCTGCCCCCAGAGCTTCGCATAATCCCTGACCTCCGGTCCTTCCGACGCGCCCTAAAAAGTTGGCTTTTCCAGCAAGCCGGCCTGGCCTGTTAATTTTAACTCATTTTTAAAATGTATTGTCCTATAAATTCGGTTTGTTTCTTTGGATATGTATTTAATTTCTTTTTAACTTTCGGGATGTGTGTTTTTTAATGTTGTACGCCACCCTGAGTCCTTTGGGAGAAGGGCGGCATATAAATCCAATAAAAATAAAACAAAACCATTAAACTATATCCAGATAATGTAAAGTGTACAGGGGTTGTACCACTTTCAACTACGGAAAGCGGCAAATGTGCCAACTGCCAAGAGGAGTCCTTTACTTTTTCTCTCTATTCCTTTGATATTATTTTGGCCATGTTTGTACAACATTGATGACTATACCCAATCATTCATCTCAACTTTGTTGCCTGCTGCATGCTGCTAGGCATATGAGCCGTGGCGGCACAGTGGTTAGAGTGCAGTACTGCAGGCTACTTTTGCTAACTGCTGGCTGCCAGTTTGGCAGTTAGAATCTCACCGGCTCAAGATTGACTCAGCCTTTCATCCTTCTGAGGTGGGTAAAATAAGAACCCAGATTGTTGGGGGCAATAGGCTGATTCTGCAAAACTGCTAGACATGGCTTAGTAAAGCACTAAGTGAAGTGGTATATGTTAGATTCGGGCAACGAGAGAACAGACTCCGGACAAGTAGTGACTTAACAGCTCTTTATTTGTAGTAATAGTGATCCAGCTTGGTGTGTGGTCTGAGGATTCCCCTTTTATAGGGATCGGGTACGCCTCTCGACCAATCAGAACGATCCCAAGTTCCCGCCCTAGCGGCGGACCAGAGTGGAGACTTACAGCGATATATGCTAATATCTAACACCCCTCCCTTCTTAGATGGAGTGTTCCTGTTAGTAACAAAGTCCTTTAAGTATGTCGGTTTCTGTCTTACACGGGTGGATCGTCGGAGTTCGGGTTGAGTTGGAGTGGGTGTGAGATCGGCTTGTTCTGCTTGTTCCGTTTCGCAGTCGGGGGTTGGAAAGCTTTCCTCGCTCGGATGCGGCCCCGATCCGTCGTTGATCTCCGGTTCCACTCTGGGCTCCAGGGTGCTGTAATCCTCTGTGTTTGGGCTCTCGGGTTGCTGACTTTCCGACGGTATATAGTCCTCGTTAGCGGATCGCAGGTTTGAGTGCGCCAGGCGACCCCGGAGTTGGTCTATGTGCCTTTTCCAATTCCTACCGTCTTCTAGTTCCAGCAAGTATGATCGTGGACCCGTGATACCGATTACCCTTGCCGGCATCCACAGTGTTCCCCCTGCATAGTTGTGGGCGTATACTGAATCCCCTATGCTAAAACTCCGAATTTTGCTTGTAGAGTCTGGGGGCGATGTGGCAGAGTAATTTGGGTGAAGTCGGTCCAGGTGAGACCGTAGACGGCGGCCCATGAGGAGTTCAGCGGGGCTCCTACCCGTCGTGGCGCTGGGGGTAATATGCTGGATTAGAAGGTAATGATCAATACGTGTTTGCCAATCACCTGGGCCCATCCTAGCGAGGGCCTCTTTTGCAGATCGCACCATTCTCTCCGCCTGTCCGTTCGAAGCTGGATGGAATGGCGCGACAAGGGCATGCCGAATTCCCTGACTAGCTAGATATGTTTCGAATTGCATGGCCGTGAACTGGGGCCCGTTATCGGAGACCAGGAGGTCGGGCAGGCCATGAGTGGCGAAAAGTCGCCGTAGTACCTTAATGACTGCCTCTGCCGTGATTGAAGTCATTAGGACTACTTCCAACCATTTGGAGTATGCATCCACAACTATTAGAAACGTTTGTCCCTGGACTGCTCCTGCGAAATCAATGTGTATTCGCGACCAGGGTGCTTTTGGTTTGTCCCATTCTGTGGCGGGCGCTTCAGGGGGTGCTGGTCTAGACTCTTGGCACGGATCACAAGTGGCCACCCATTCCTCTATCTCTTTGTCCATGTTTGGCCACCAAACGTAACTCCTAGCTAACGCTTTCATCCTTACGATCTCCGGATGCCCAACATGTAACGCTTCTAAAACATTTCTCCGCAATGCATATGGAACAACAACTCGATCCCCCCACAATAAGAAACCTTGTAAGACCGACAGTTCATCGCGTTTCGACCAGAACAGTTTGAATTCGGGTTCCACATTTCCCTTTGGCCACCCCCTCCATACCCAAGTTTGTACTTGTCTAATTACATTGTCCTTAGTAGAGAATCTAGCAACGTCCAAAGAAGAAACCGGTCCTGAGTCCAAACAGTCAATCAATAAAACCGGTACTTCGGGGGTGGGGTCTGTTAATAGTTCTGGGAGCGGGCAACGGCTGAGCGCATCTGCGTGTCCTAGTGTGGAATACGCAGCCAGGAAAACAGTCCACCTGGTCATGCGTGGGGAGAGTGAGACCGGTGTGGGGCGGTTTCCCGCCAAGAGACCCAGCAGTGGTTTGTGGTCCGTAATGAGTTCGAAATCGCGGCCGTAGAGATACTCGTGGAAACGTTTGACTCCAGCCACAGCGGCTAACGCTTCCCTGTCCATTTGGCTGTAGTTTCTTTCAGCCGATGATAAAGTCCTTGAGTAGAATGCTATGGGTGCTTCATTTCCGTTTGGCATTCTGTGGCTGAGAACTGCGCCGACGCCGAAAGGAGATGCATCGCAGGTCAATACCAGTGGTAGAGTTTGGCTGTATTGGACGAGTAACGAGTCGGTCGTGAGCAGGCGCTTGACTGCGGCGAAAGCTGCTGCCTCGGGGCATCCCCATGTCCATTTCGCGTTCTTTGCGAGGAGTCGATGTAACGGCTCAGCAACGGTGGCTTTCTGTCTTAGAAAAACACTGTAGAAGTTAAGAAGCCCGAGGAATGCCTGCAACTCGGTCTGATTTTGTGGTGTGGGGGCGTCCTGGATCGCCTTAATTTTCTTCGATGTTGGGTGTATGCCCAATCTATCGATTCTATACCCCAGGAATTCTACGCTAGGCACATTAATTTGGCATTTTTCCTTTTTAAGGCAGAGACCCTTTTCTCTAATTCTGGCCAAAACAGTTCTAACTCTTTTTAGTAGTTGCTCCTCGTTTGCAGCTGACACCAAGATGTCATCAAAATAAGGGACGACTCCTGGTATTCCCTGCAAAAGCCGTTCCATGACGCTCTGGAACAGACCGGGAGCGATGCTTACACCGAATTGTAGCCGGTTGCATTTGAAAGCACCCCTATGCGTTACTATAGTTTGGGCCTCCACCGTGGCGGTATCCACAGGCAGCTGCTGATACGCTTGTGCCATGTCTAACTTCGGAAATATTTTTCCTGGCCCCAACGAGTGCAATAGGTGTTGGACTACTGGCACAGGATATGCGCTTTGTTGTAGGGCGACATTAATTGTGCATTTATAGTCCGCGCAGATGCAGACTGACCCATCTGGTTTAACTGGGGTCACGATGGGGGTTTCCCAGTGCGCATGATCCACCGGCTCGAGGATCCCTTGTTCTACGAGCTTATCTATTTCCTTATCAATTTTGGGACGGAACGCAAAAGGCACTCTTCTTGGTTTGAGTCGGATTGGCGCCACGTTGGGGTCTAGATTGAATGATATAGGTTTACCCACATACTTACCAAGACCAGGGCTGAACACATCCTCGAACTCCTTAAAAATTTGTTCAGCACTGCTGTTCTCCACGGCGTTGATTCCGGTGACTTCTAGCCCCAGGGCTTCAAACCAATCCAGTCCCAGGAGGCTCTGTAATGGCGCGCTGGCGACGGTCACAGGCAGCTGGGCTATGATGTCCTTGAACTGCACCTGGAACGTGCCTTGACCCACGATGGGAACCCTGTTTCCCTGATAGTCACGTAGCAGGATGTCTGGTGTTCGCAGTTGGCGCTTCTTAAGGCTAGGGATTGCCTTTTTCATGGCGGACCATGAGATGATCGTCAGGGATGATCCTGTGTCAACTTCCAGCTCGCAAGGGGAGTCCTCCAGGAGGACAGTGATTTTCAGCTTTTTAGGCCGCTTGGTGCAGACCTGACCTATCATTGTGAGATAGGTTCGCATTTGTTCTCTCTGGGTCAACTCTCTCTCCTCATCGGTATCCTGGGGATACTCTCTCTCGGCTCTCTGGTAATACGCCCTTTCAGCTCTTTGTGTGTAATCTCTCTCGGCTAACTCCCTCGGTTCTCTCTCTGGGCGCCCTTTGTTTTTTCGCCAAGCCCCTGGGTTGGGCTTCTGTTGGCGGTACATTGGAGGCTGCCTTCGTGAGGCAGGGACTTCGCTCCGGCACACTCGTGCGATGTGCCCAAGTTTGTCGCAATGCGAGCAAACAACGTTTCTGAAACGACAGGTAGACCGGGGGTGGTTCCCTCCGCAACTTGCACATGGTGGCAAACGGAATTCGGGTTTCCCCACCGGTCTTGTGTGACTGCTCTGCATACGATGGCTGTCTTCGAACTCGCTGTCCTCGACCTCTTGATCGGTGTCTTCATAATGTACTCTGGCGTGTCTGGCTCCGGTCTGGATCGCGCTGTATCCGCGTTGTATGGTCTCGGATGATCTGTCCGCCGATTCAGAAGCTCTCGCCTCATCGAGTGCAATCTGTAGGCTTAAGTTGGGTTTGGCCAAGAATCGTTTCTGTAGAGAGATGTCTCTCAACCCGCATATGAGGCGATCCAGGATTTGCTCGTCCAGATCCCTGAATCCACAATGTGTGGCTGCCTTCCGTAGAGCTGCAACGTACTGGTTGATGGATTTCCCCGCCTTCTGGTTCCTCGTGTTGAATCCTTGGCGGCAAACGTGGCAGGAAGGTTTTGGCGCGTAATGTGTTTGCAACGTCTGTTTCAACGCCGTCCATGTTACCGCCTGAATGGGGGTTGGCTCTGAGAGGTCCCTGGCCGTTTCGAAAACCTCTCGGCCGCAGTAACTCAAGAATATATTCTTCTTTCGAGAGTCCGGTACTCCTGTGTAATCGTTTGCCTCGAGGAAACACTCGAACCTGAGCATGTAGGATTCCCAATGATCGGCGATGGGGTCGAACGGAGCTGGAGGAGTGTGCATCGCCATCTTGTCTGCGTTTGAATTTGCCGCGCTGAGATGGCTGCCGGAATTTCCGCCGAATTCCTAGGCTGGATCGAATCCTTGGATTCTGGAGGTAGCTTCTTCGTCCTATCTGTCTCTCGATCCCATCCTCGTCGCCAGTGTTAGATTCGGGCAACGAGAGAACAGACTCCGGACAAGTAGTGACTTAACAGCTCTTTATTTGTAGTAATAGTGATCCAGCTTGGTGTGTGGTCTGAGGATTCCCCTTTTATAGGGATCGGGTACGCCTCTCGACCAATCAGAACGATCCCAAGTTCCCGCCCTAGCGGCGGACCAGAGTGGAGACTTACAGCGATATATGCTAATATCTAACAGTATATAAGTCTAAGGGCTAAGTGCTATGTTCTGAACCACAGGCATGTATGGTGGTAGGAGGGGAGGCTGAAATGTGCCTCAGGAGGTTACAATGCAAACTGTCCCTGACATATTTGTAGGTGCAACTTGAATACAAAAGGGCAGAGCTTAACTGCAACAACAGAATGCATATATCATCACTCTGTATTGATGATGATCTATCATTCAGCAGTCATAACTACTGTTCTCCAAGCCTTAGAAGATTATCTCCTGTCTCATTTTATTTCACCAGAGCGGAAAAGGGGGGGAATCTCCCAGGGGTTCACAGTAGGCTATAGGATGACTTGGTCTTCTCTTTCTAAAGACCAGAATCAATGAATTGCAGAAGCCTTATGAAATCAGAACTGCAAAGAATTTGGCAAAGGCCACATATAAGTGTATTTTAATATTCTTGATTTACTATTTAAGATGTCTAAAATTTAACCACTGAAAGCAAGAGTGGGATAACAAACACAGCCCATCTAGTGGCAAAGGCCACTCGGTGTGTTTTGCAGTATACTTTTCATTGTTTTCATTCTCTTTAACCATAAACTCCTGAGATGCTATATAGAAATAAGAGGCCACTAAGAAAGTAAATTTAGGCTAATGCTGCCTCCCAGTGGTTACATAGCATTATCACTATACCTTGAAACTAAAGTATAAATAAGAGTCAGTGCTTTATTTAACTTACCCTAAAGTTTCATTTATCCTGAAGGTCACACTCCTAAACTGACAGATCTCAATATTTATTTATTTACTATATGGCATATGGCATAGACTAATAAAACTATACAGAAGGAGCACATAACACTATAGTACACGTATGATGGAAATAAGTAATCAATTGTGTAATTCAGAGGTGGGTTGCTCCCGATTCGGCCTGGATTGCGCAAACCGGTAGTAGCGGTGGTGGGAGGCTCTGCCCACCCCAGACGCTTCTCCACATGCTCAGAAGTGCTGCACGTGTGCGCAAGCGCGTGCGAGCGTGCCCGAACCGGTAGTAAAAAAATTGGGAACCCACCACTGGTGTAATTAAAGAAGTTATACTAAGTTATAGGCAACATTTTAAATACATTGATTCATAAGAATAGAATAAGTGTTCTATATATTAATATCTAGACCACTTATCCAATTAAGCATAGTATTTGTTAGTTGGATAAAGTCTGCTTTCCCTCCTGTATAATTCTCAAATGGCAGCTAGTCTCTATGTCATAGGTAGCAAACTCGCCGCATCACATTGCCATCATATAACGTTTCATAACGTTTTTCCCATTCGCTGACCTAGGGTGGGCGTGGCCTGCTCATGACGCATCCAGCCCGTGGGCCGCCCATTTGACATCACTTCCTATGTGATCCAGGGTCTGACAAGGAGTACTACTGATCTCAGTGACTAGTGGCTCAGTGGCTTTGGAAAAACAGGCTTGATTACCTACGAATCGTGGCTGCATGAAGATTAAAGAGCAGAGGGAGATAGAAGGCTATCTGGGATCCCTAAACTGCAATCAAACAAAGCATCCTTCTATTTACTCCAAAACAGTACTATTTACAATCCTAGTAAAGAGGACAAGTGGTCCTTTTGCATAACAAAGTTAACTGGGATTTAATTTTTCGTGTGAACTCCTCCAGTTTCAGCCTCCTGTTTATCCCCACCCCCACCCCACCATGGTCACGAAGGAGAGAAGTAAAAGCCAAAATGGCAACAAAAGTGGAAGTCCCATTTTTTTCAGGCTATCTCTAGGACCTAGACTATTCCCTAAAAGGGGAAAAATTAGTCAACTCCCACTTAGCTTTTTGAAAAGCACAGTTGAACAGGTGGAACTACATTATTTCCAAAAGACTTTTCAATTATTGGCTTTCAAAAGGAGGTGAGTGCCTCATGAATCTCACTTTACATTTTGCAAAATTGCCCAGAATTTCTTCAAAACAGAGAACAACTAATGACAAATCTACTTTCACAGTATTGTGAGCTTGGATCTCTATTTCATTGTCTTCAAGGTAAGATATCAGGATACTTGTCTACTTCCTACCCAACTATGTTTTGTGACTAAATAAACTGAAGAATGATCTCTTTTTTAAGATATTAAGAAACAAATACTGTAGGCTGATCTGGAGAAAATTTTTCCCTTTTGTGATGACAAGCTGTTAGGACTCGCAGGATCAGCCTCTGCAGTGGCTGTGGAAATAAGTACCATTTTAGAACAGATTAAAACAATTATGACATTGACAAACATTTTTAGAAATGTAAGGAAGCTGTAGAGAAAACTCCAGGGACTACAGTATAAGGTAAATAGGATGAAACCGTAGGAATTCTGGAAGTCTTTAAGAAGATGTTGGGTAGCCATTTGTCTGAAACAGTATAGGGTTTCCTGCCCAGGCAGGGGGTTGGACTAGAAGACCTCCAAGGTCCCTTCCAACTCTGCTATTGTATTGTATTGAATGGACAGGGAATGAACTCTAGAAGAGAGCCAACTTCGACTCTTGATAAGAACTAGTCTTTCTGCAATTTTTCACAGCAAGATCAGGAAAAGTTCTTCCTCTAGCATTCTTACGATCGTCTTGCTGGCAATGTTTCATAGATCAATAACAGATGAAGTAGGCAGGGCCAAAGAAGAGATGTGCAGGTGCATATACAGTAGAAAGATTAAAGATAGTAGTAATAAGCAACATTAAATCATTCATTTTTTTAAAAAAAATGTTATATAAGCTACAATGGATCTGATCAAAGGTTCATGTACTTCAGGATACTGGATTTTTTTTTTAAAAAAAAGAGAGTATTACGCACATGGAGGCAGACATACAAGCAGATAAAGCTAACATGACTACAGTATTCATTTTTAATAGCTGGTTCCTCTATCTTTTTTTTTCTTTTAATGATCTTGGGGTGACTGAATGCTGTTGAACATTTACTGGCCGGATACCCTTCCTGATGCCCATGCGAAGCTCGCTGCAGATATTTTCTCTTTGTGCCCAGACAGAGAAATACCTAATGTTACCTAGAATCAAACTCACAGTCTCCTGCTTGTGAGGCAAGAGCTCCACCTCTAGGCAACCACGCCTTTCAGCTCTCTCCTCTATTAATTTGTCTAATTTCATTTTAAACTTGTTTTTCCCCCATCCTGGAAATAAAGGATAATCCAGCAATTACTTATGTTCTATTCCTGTTGTGTTTCAATTCCAGAAAAACGTCTTTGAAGAATCACACATTTAAAAAAAATACTTTCAAACCATCCCACCTACAACCCCTGTTACTGCAAAGCCTTAAGATTTTTGCCCAGTTTATAAAATCTGGGTCCCAATTTCAATGGTTTGAAAATGTAACATTTGTTCTTACAAAGAAAGTATGCAGCTGAATTCTAAGATGGCTGCATTCTATCCCATTGGGTGGTAAGTACTATAGAGAGTTTCTCCTGTGACAAAATAGGAGGCGAGATACCCAAATATGTTATTTATACATATTTCTGAGGTAAAGGAGAAATCTCTTTCATGGTGAGAAGCCATTTTTTGGCACTAGAACATACGCAAGGGACAGCCATCATACAACAGAAAACAGAGTTGGAAGGGACCTTGGAGGTCTCCTAGTCCAACTCACTGTTCAGTCATCAGACCCAACACCATTTTAGACAAATGACTGTCCACTCTCTTCTTAAAAACCTCCAGTGATGGAGCAATGGCTTTTTTTGGTGGCTACAGCACACTGCTGGCTCATATTTAAGTAGCTGTCCACTAGGACTACTAAATCCCTGTCACAGTTACTGCTATTGAGCCAGGTATCACCTATTCTACATCTGTGCAATCATTTTTTCTCGCCTAAGTGTAAAACGATGCTTTTTTAACCATTGAATTTTTTTTTTGTTGAATAGAGCACAGTCTCCAAGTCTGTCAAGATCCATCTGGACCTTTAGCCTATGCACAAGGCATCTGTGATAATACTTCTGACTAAGGAAGCTTGTGTAAGAGTCATGTACTATAATTTGCATCTACTATTTCAGTTGTATACTGAAGATACATTCCCTCCCAGGCATGTTGTTTGTCAGGTTTTTGATGATGTTATTACTCTACAAAGGAAGAGCTGATTAGAAGTCTCTCAGAGATTCTCCCTCACAGAGTTTTCAATTCATTTTCATATTTAATCGGGAAAACTGCTTCCAAGCAGAAATTTTCCTTGATTCTCCAAGGTGATGAAATTATAGCCTTACAAAGATTTTTTTTGTAAGCTTGTAGAACTTGCTGAATGTCCCATACATACAGTCATACTGATGTTTCCATCCAAAATGAAATTATGCCAAGACAGGACCAGACATATTGCTATTTAAGGTGAAAGCAATATGGATGCCCCACACTCCAATACATGGAGAGACAAATAGAAACTTTTTTCAGTATCAAGATTTGTTGCAAGTATCTAAACAGCAGATGAAATGGCACAGACCTGCCATGTAATAATGTGCAATTATCCTGTCCCCAAAATGCTTCCTCTTGTGAAACCTATTCAGAGGCAGCACTGCTATAGGATAACATGGCCACAACAGCACAACACACACTTGTTACCATATGTGCAAGACAGAATGGCCTAGTTAAGACCATTTGCTTGGCATAAGAGTTTTCCCTATCTACAATGCCTTGGCACTTAGACAACACAACTAGATGATTCTGTCTTTCCTGCAAATATCTCTGTTGCTAGGATACCAGTTTAAGGAGGATGCTAGGTTTGATGCCACTCTCTCCTTCTGCCTGGAACTGTTGTCAGAGTCAATTGCTGAATAATAAAGCTAGCCGTAATTTAGCCACTGTTATTGTGATTAAAAGTCAACTTTTTTAAATGAAAAGTTTGAGTACTTATAATTACTGTATAGTGTCTCTTTATTTTTATTTCTATATCTGGTAGCACACTGTTAAATGTACAAAATAAAGGGATTTTCTAAAATCTCTATCCTAACAAAGCAGAATAAAGCAGGCAAAGCAGGAAAAACACACCTGCCTAGTCAAAATTCTTCCCCCCCACCTCCCCAAACTAGCAAGGCAGAAAATCCACGAACACAGTGCTGCATCTTTAGCATCTTCTTCACAAAATAATATGCAATGAAAAAAAAATGCTGCCTCTTCATGTCCCAACATCTGTGGCCTGTGTATCTGCCTCTCTGGCTGGATTTCATATGTGATACTAAATATATCTTACTTACCTATGTTTGGTTTAATAAAACTCAATTTGCATGGTGGTCACATACAACACATTAAGCTGAAATTTATTTATCACATAATACTGTAACACCTTCCCCCTTTTTGCCTCATAATTTTATACAAACCCAGTTTTTATCTTAAAGTAAAGCTGGTCCTAATTGTTCAAGATTGGAGATCAAAGCAAACAGTATTACAATGATAAACAGTGAATACAAAAGCCCAGAAAATACATTCCAATGCTATCTTGAAATAAGAGTATTGAAAAAAAGATGAGAAGAGGATTTACTGGCAAAAGAAAACTTAATCCTTTTGTCCCAAATAATAATTATGTCTTAAAAGACTGAATTCAGTGTCTAACTAGTAGCCAAAAATAGTTGAATGATGAGGAAAAAAAATCATGATGCAGGCTACAAGAATAGATGAAAGGTGTGATGGAAGCAGGGTTAATGACAAATTTGGGAAACACTATGAAAAGTGTCTTTTACAGATCCATATGTAGCTTACTAAGAGTGGTGTGATTTCATGCATAGGTTTCAATTAGCCACAAGAAGACACACTGCCTAAGTCCTGTGAAAGTTTTATCAAAAGTTAAGAACAAGTAATCTGAAAATAGGAAAAGCCAATAAAATCAATATGTTCTACATTGTCTTAAATCATATATTCTAAAATTAAGTATACCTTAATTGTTACTACTTTATTATGTGCATATTTCTACAACTTATTCTTGTAACTTACTAAAGAATATAAACCCAAGGAATAGGCAACTATAAAGACATTAAATGAAGTTATATGACAATAAATGTGACTTGGGCCACATAATGTTGTCCTGCTGAATTCTATTGCTGTAGATAAATAAAAATAATGTATAGTAGTTCATAGCTTGTGTGCATTTGCAGGTCAGCTTGGGTCCATCATATAGAATAGGTAAAATGTCCGGCATGCTGAAGGGAATACCAGATTATGTATCTTTAGGGGTCATTTTAATTATCCTAAAATGCTTTGGGATATGAAAGCCAAGAAATACTTTAGAAAATTAACATTATTGGCCTATAGTAGCCATACTGGGTGCTTCAGAATTACAGAATGAATCAAGAAAGTCTATGAACTTGGGCGAGAGCTCCATTACATTGGATACTGGTATACAGAAATAAGAAGGAAGATTTATGAGCCCTATCTACGCTCATAGCCTTCTTATGTAATTACATAGGCTAGAGTGTAAGTAAGCTTGCTACTATCACTTCCAATTTGAGCCCAGTGTCTTACAAATGGATTAATCTGAAGAGTGCTAGTTTAATATTGTATCTTGCATCATTTTATTAGCACTTTTTTTTTACTATGACCTAGTTAGCAGCAGGTGTTGTACAGATATTTTTTTTTCCAAATTACACAAACATGCTAAAAATATGAATATGTCCCAACCATTACAGCAAAAGTATAAAAATAGAAAATTATACCAATTCTAGCCCATTTGAAGTACTAGGATAGATGAATGGATATAAATCTGATGTATGTGCTCCTTACTTTTAGAATGAGTATAGCAAAGATGATAATCATTTACCATGACAACTGACCTGTGTTTTTCCCATAACATGATTTAAAGAAAATATATATAAAGGATATTTTCAAGAAGAAGAAGATATATGAAGGATCCTTCTAACACAATAGCTATTTTTAACAGAATATTTTCTAAACCTTTAAAATATGTGTACAGGATAATCCTTATTTATTTTGACAAACATTTCATTGGCTCACATTATGCAAAATTATAGTTTACTGAACAAGAATCAAGTGGATGAATTCACATAGAAAAATGAACAAACCACAAAATGGCTTAGCAAATTGTATGTTCTTGCGGTTATTGTGTTTTAGTACTTTGAAGGTTGCATCTTTAAGTTTATTTCAAACCACGAAGTATCTTCTAATTAAACTTGAGACATTGCTATACTTCCTTAATTAAAGTGACCAAATACCTCTAAATTATAGGGTTCTTCTACCTACAATGATAGAATAATATAAGGAATGTGATTAACTCATGTGATTAGTCTTCTTGCAATATAGGTAGCCCTTGACTTTTGACCACAATTGAGCCCAAAATTTCTGTTGCTATAGAAAACATTTGTTAAGTGAGTTTTGCTTCATTTTGCGACATTTCTGGCTACACTTGTTCAGTGAATCACTACAGTTGTTAAGTTAGTAACATGGTGGCAAAGTGAATCTGGCTTCCCCATTGACTTCGCTTGTCAGAAAGTTGAAAAAGGTGATCCATGACCCTGGGACACAGCAACTGTCATAAATATGAGTCAGTTGTCAAGTGTCTGAATTTTGATCACATGACTACAGGGATGCTGCAATGGTCGTAAGTGTGAAAAAATCATAAGTAACTTTTTTTCAGTGCTGTTATAACTTTGAACAGTCACTAAATGAACTGTTCTAAGTTGAGGTCTAACTGTACTGTGGTATGTGAAGAAAAGAAAGGCCTAACTCTGTGGGATGAGCAATGGTTTGGAGAAGTGGGGGAAACATTTCTACAACTACTGGGGCAAAAACAGAGTGCATCCTCCCTATAATTTCCTCCCTCTCCCCCTCTCTCTCTCTCTTTGTGTGTCTCTCTGTGTGTCTCTCTGTCTCTGTCTCTCCCCACTCTCCCTCCATATTTGTATGTAGGATTCTAAAATGAGGTGGAAGCACCTACCAACAAGGTGCTTCCAGGTTGAAAGGATTAGCCTATGACATTACTGTTGTCCAGGGGATGCTTGAGGAGGGTCCTTTCATGTCCCTATTATTTTACCACCAAAGTGGTACCTATTTATCTACTTGCGTTTGCATGCTTTCAAGCTGCTAGGTTGGCAGGAAATAAACCTATCCTTTTCTTAATGTGTAGCACCAGGATGAAATAGGAGTTGGGAGCCTGGAAGTGGGGGAAACCTGTCTAGGTTCTGCTGGAGAACAGGTTGAAATGTCCCTCCCCTCCCTCACCATGAAGCATCACACAATGAGAGGAAGGGAGAGATGCACCCATGTAGTCGAGAGAAGGAGAAACTAGGTGGTATAAGGGCTGAATCTGACAAAGCAAGAACCAGCACTGCTCAGTCCAGACTTCAAATTTGTCCAAAGTCCTGTTTGGGGTTTCAAAAATTGTGGTGCTATGTATAGTATACATAAATATGATTATCTGCATATACTTTGATTGGGAATTTTAGGATTCTGATATTTAGAAAGGCCTCATGTCTACAATATCACACTTCGATTTGGAAGTTCTTTCCTAAGACGGAACACTATCTTGAAATATGTAGGATGTGTAGAATGTTGTTTAATTAAAATCATACTGATGGAACTATTTGCATCAGCAAAACAGAGAAGGGAGTTGCTTGAAACTCCTTTCCTTAAAGATTAGAGGGGCCTCTCAGATATGGTGGTGTTATATGAAGGAAGATTGTCATACTGCCTGCAAGCAGATAATTGCTTATGCCGTGTTGGATTTAATTCCAGTTCTTCAGCAAGTAATTGACTTTTTTTTGGCTTTTTAAAAAACAGAATAATGTCTGAAAATAGATTGCTTTTGAAAATAGATTACCACCCAATGGTACACAGATTCATTTGTTGAATGGCCTCTGTCCATAAGCCTAATCAAGTGCATTATTCTCCAGCTTATTCTGGAGCTTCAACCAAACACCAAGCAATCATGTTTAACCTGATCCTGCTTGTATTTATCAGCATGGAAGAACCATTAGCTTCTTGGAATTTGTCCAAATGCACAAAGAATTGCAAAACTACAGCAAAAACATTGGAACCTTTATTCTGAAAGCTATGTACTTACTCACAACCTTTAAAAAATGTGATTAGATGGCAAAATCTGTAGTCACAAATTTATGCCCACTTGGGATAAATTTGAAAACATTCAAGAGAAAAGGTTGCTCATTATGAAAAGAATTAGGCTACAAATAATTTGTGCAAGAGGAAGACATTAGCATATTTGAATAAGACTGTTTTAATTGAAATATCATATTAAAAATATTAAAACTTAAGAATAGCCAGTAAATAACAACTTTAATGTTCCAGAATCTTTCTAGCATTCAGTAATCTAAAACATCTCATTTTACCTTTGCACAATACAGCTGGTCATCGATTTACAGCAGTTCATTTAGTGACTGTTCAAAGTTACAACTGCAGTGAAAAAAGTGACTTCTGACCATTTGTCACACTTACGACTATTGCAGCATCCCCATGACCATGTGATCAAAAATTCAAGATGCTTGGCATTTGACTCACATGTATGACAGTTGCAGTGTCCTGGGGGCATCTGACTCATATTTATGATGGTTGCAGTCATGTGATCACTTCTTGTGACCCACTGACTAGCAAAGTCAATGGGGAAACCAGATTCATTTCATAACTGTAAAGGTAAAGGTTCCCCTCGCACATGTCTGCTAGTCGTTCCCGACTCTAGGGGGCAGTGCTCATTCCCATTTCAAAGCCAAAGAGGCAGCGCTGTCCAAAGACGTCTCCGTGTTCATGTGGCCGGCATGACACCAAAGGCACACAGAACGCTGTTACCTTCCCACCAAAGGTGGTCCCTGTTTTTCTACTTGCATTTTTACATGCTTTCGAACTGCTAGGTTGGCAGAAGCTGGGACAAGTAATGGGAGCTCACTCTGTTATGCGGCGCTAGGGATTCGAACCGCCAAACTGCCGACCTTTCTGATCCATCAGCTCAGCGTCTTAGCCACTGAGCCACCGCGTTCCATTAACAACTGTGTTAGTAACTTAATGACTGCTGTCATTCATTTAACAACTGTAAGTGAAATGGGACAAAACTCACATAATGAATGTCTCACTTTGCAACAATTTTTTTTGCCTCCATTATGGTCATTCCTGTACTTTCAGAAACACAAAAGTGAAATTTTCACTTTTAAGTTATACAGGCAATGAACAGTTGAAAATAATGACTCCCCCCCTCTTCTTTTATATAAAAGAAACTGGGGTGGCTGCTGAGGGCATAGTTTCCCCACTATGGTATATAGTTCTCCAAGTAAATACTGTATCTGAATATAGCTAAAACTGCCAAATTTGGGGTAATAAGAACCCTTGAATTATTCTAATTGGCTTCAATAGATTAGGAAGGAAAACTGCACCTGAGTCATCATCTTTTGGTGTAGAAATGAGGCTAGTTCTGAAGGTTTAAATCCACATCCCAACTGTTACTATGTGATGGTTTCTATAGCAATTAACAACCAAGGAGCAGTTTTGCATCATTTTTTAACCTGGTTATCACCTACGTAATTTTTATTTCTACACTGCAACCCCAAAAACATGAGACTGAGTGCAGCTTTTATTCTATCCATAGGAGCAATCCCGAACAGAATTATAATAGAACATTCTTGGTTGATAGGAAATGGAATTTGCTTATTTCCTTCTCTCACTGATTTCCCCAAGGTTGCTTTCTTTCATTTTGTGGATTATATCTCAAAATTTGGAGAATCATAGTGGACTGTAGGGGAGGATAAATTACTGGAGGATAAATTCTTTTTATTGGACTTTTCTTTTCACTTCTTTCTTCTGCCAGCAAATTACTGGAAGCTATCTATGAACACGAAAAAACTCTCTTTCATACAGTGGGCCTTCCAGCTCTAGAGCCCTTCCAGCTCTATTCTAATTGATTGAATGTAGACAAGAAAATTACCTTGAATCCATTCCACTATATATTAGAGAGTACTTTAAAGCACTTGTGACAGCTTCCCAATCCCAATCAAAGTCCAATAAATATCGTAGATCAGGATGTAATAAATATTGTCTAGTAGCAGCTAAAATGTAAGACTACAACTTTGTAGCTTAGCAAACATTTGCATGCAAAACATCCCAGGTTAAAAGGATCCAAGTTCATTGAATGCTACTAGAGAGCAAACTTTACATCAATCTAATCTTTTCCAATTATGTTTCCTCCAGATATATTAGGATAATAACTCCCAGTATTCTAGGCCGGTTGTGAATTCTAGGGGTTGTGGTTATAAGAGATCTGAAGGATTTGGGAAGGCTGAATTAGAAAACACAGGTTTAGTTGCACAAATAATCTGTAAAGCAGCCTTTTCCATTTAAACATTAATTTGAGATAGAAGAATTGGGAATAGCTTTCACACCAAGCTGTTAAATGGCTGTGTTCATATGACATACACATCCACAGCAAATAAACAGTAGTTTACTTGGTTAGCTCAATTGCATAGCTCCATGGTACACTTTGAACAATAATGTATGCACACTGGCTAAATTGATACACTATATTGAGCCATAATACAGGCTAGTAGAGCTAGGTTTGCACACTATGTTGTGTCTCAGAAGTCTAGTCTGCATGAAGTGAACAATCAAGTGTTTCCCAACCCCTCTGAGTCAGCCAATTTTGTGCCGGTCACGCAAAGACCAGAGACAACAGGATTGTCACCCGTTGATGTTTTTCAGTAGCCCTCTTAGTACCATAAAAGAAGCAGGAAAGCTGTCACTTCTTTGACCATTCCCTCCTTTTACATTTTTCCCTGCCTTGGAAGAGAGTAAAATGAAATGGTATATTTACTTCAGTCCTATGGCCAACATGCCATTGCTTTGTTGCTGGCTCAACTCTGTATGAACTCTCGAGGTGGGAAGATAGAGAGTAAACCAGACTTGAAGTTGAGAATGAGGATTAGTATCAGTTCAGAGGCCACAATGGAGCACACCTCAAGATCAGAGGGGATTCTGAGAAAAGAAGCTGAGAAACAGAGGCTCTAATTAGCAGCTAGAGGAGCTATAAGGGATGAGATAGTTTTAATGGCTGTTGAAATGGACTGTGGTTCTATCCAAAGTAAAGTTAGCAAGCAAATCTCAGATGGGCAAGCAGTTCCTATTAATTAGGATTTATGGAATGCAGAATATGACTGCAATAAGATTTATTGAAGCATTCAAGGACATCCCTGAGGAAGAAGAGAACTGGTGTGGAACAGCATCCTCAGACATGTAACTAGAAGCAAAAGAGGGAATCTCTCTGTTATTTGTTTTCGGAAGAAAAATCTGAGAAAGTTAACCCTCAGAGGACCGACTTTCTTTCATTCATAAGGAAACCAGATCTCTTTGGAGCTCAATCTAATCTCCTCTTGGTTAACTGGGTTGACAGTATCATCAATTAACCTAATCAGCCTAATCTGTATCATCAATTAACCTAATTTTCCTGTTCACTTTACATGCTAATCTGCTTCCCATGACCCAATTAAACAAGTTTAATGAACAAGATCGGCATATTACAGACACACCCAATAAAAATAACTCTGTCTATTGGGAGACTGAATTACTAGAAGAGTAAAATGCTACTTTATCTCTATAAGGCTATTCTCTTCTCATTTCATATTTGCATTTACTTGAAAAACTTATTGCATGAAAAACTTATTGCATTGTTTAAGGAGTTGCTGCAAGATACTTTCTTGTCTTTAAATCTGAAGTGCTATTACAACTTTCCTGTACAATAAGGCAGTGCTTATATCAAAAGTGTGGTGGCAGAAGTGTTTTGAACCTCTTGAGAACACAGCTCCTTTCTGATATTCTTTAAAGCATCCTCACTTTTTCAAGCTTTTACCTAAATCTGAAAAAAAGTATCTCTGCTTTAAGAGTTACTTTGTTCGTGATAAGCTACATCTAACTCTTATGTAAAAGACCTTCATTGCGATTGATTCTAAAAGCAGAAGCCATTCACCTTTTGCGTCAATGCCAGTTCTGAGGCTGGTTGCTGTATTTGTTGTCATTAGATTCTTCTTTATATTTAAGCTTGGTCCCATTTGTTTCATTGTGCTCCTTCACTTTCATTATAAGACCCTCCAGATCATTTGCATGTTTGGCAATCAGAGTAGTGACATCTGCATAGGTTGTTAGTATTTCTTCCAATTTTGAAATCATGTTCATCTAGATTTAATGCAGCTTTCCTTAATTCAGGTAGTCCTTGACTTACAATTGATTGCTTAATAAATGTTTGAAGTTACAATGAACTTTGAAAAAGCTACTTGCGACCCATCCTCAAAGTTACGGTTGCTGCCCCCACCCAATCCTGTGGTCATAGCATTTCAGGCACTTGGCAACTGGTTTGCATTTATGACCAATTGTAGCATCCTGCAATCTTGTGGCCACAAATTGGAATATTTTGGGGGGCAAGTTTAAAAAAAAATTGGGATAATTCATTCACTTCATAACCATGTGTTTTGATTAAAACTATGTTGACTCACTTTAGCATCATTGTAAAATGGTCATTGAATTTGGTCACATGGTGCCTCAATGTACAATCACAATGACGTATGAATAAAACTCCCAGCTCCACTGGTTGTCTCACGTTAGCAATAGGATAGTACTTAGACTTACTGTATATACAGCTTCATAGTGCTCTACAAGCGGTTTACAGAGTCAGCCTATTGCCCCCAACAATCATGGTCCTCATTTTACCAATCTCGGAAGGATGGGAGACTGAGTCAAACCTCAGGCAGTGAGAATCAAACTGCTGGCAGTTGGCAGAATTAGCCTGCAATACTGCATTCTAACCACTGCACTTATCACATAAGATACTTACTTATCACATAAGTTACTTATCACATAAGAATGGAGTTACCATTCTTTAATTCAAATTCAAATGTATAAAAGGCAGCCTCATAGCAAAAGTTTAAAGATGTTGATGGCAAGTTAAACAGCAACAGATACAAGTATTACATATTAAACAGCAACTATAATAATTTTTACCAAACTCCTAAATTACATTAAGCCATAACATTATTTGACTAATTTTTATTTAAGCTGTGGTGGATAAGCCGGACATTAATTTATGAACCATGGCTTAATGCAAAGTTGTCACCCAGATAGTTACGGTTTAATGTGATATGTGTACTTAGCCAGTATCTGGATTGCTTTCCGTATCTAAAAGGATTGCTTTTTTGGTCTTATAAAGAAAAGTAAGTGATAGAAGCCAAAGTTTCGGAAAGACAGTTACTTCAAATATGATATTTCTATATGGTGTTTTAAAAAATTGCATACAGGTAGTCCTCTACTTACAAAGTTCATTTACTAACCGTTCAAAGTTACAATGGCACTGAAAAATGTGACTTATGACCATTTTTCACAGTTATGACCTTTGATGTATCTCCATAATCACATGATCAACATTCATTTGCTTGGCATCTGACTCATATTTATGAAGGTTGCAGTCATGTGATCACTTCTTGTGACCCACTGACAAGCAACAGCATTGGAGAAGCCAGATTCATTTAACAACGGTGTTGCTAATGTAACAACTGTGATGATTCAGGTAACAACTGTGGCAGGAAAGGTCGTAAAATGGGGCAAAATTCACTTCACAAATGTCTCACTTAACAACAGAAATGTTGGGCTCCAATGTACATTGTACGTTGAGGACTACCTATCCATTACATATAGAATCACAATCTTTTTACTTTCCAAATGAAACAGAATCAGTTCCTCCCACTATTAATAAACTAACAGCATCAGAGAACTAGATCAAAGACATTACTCCGCCATATCAAAAATTCCTCTCAAAGGAGTGCCACTTTCTAAAAATAAACAAGACCAGTCACAGTGAATAAAATTCACAGACTCAGCAGACGACTGGCGCTATGCCTTTGCTCAGTTTTTAAAGAAGCTTCTTCCAAATCAATGCAATTGCGGATGTTTCTCTATTTTCAATATGTACTTGAGCAAAACCAACTAGCCTATTGAAGAAGCTATTATTTATTATTTATTTATTTATTACTTGAACTTATTAGTCGCCCCCTCTCCCCACAGGGACTCGGGGCGACGTACAAAGGTATTATATAGCGTATAGAGGAGGTAAGAATAAATAAATAAGTTACAATACTTAAAAAGTTAAAACCCCAGTGAAATTAACCCTTAAAAACTAAAATTACAATTAAAAATGCCCTGGGCTGGGGAGGTTGTAGAGTTATGCCAGGTCAGCTAGTCGAAACAGGTAGGTTTTCAGCTTCATACGGAAGGAGCGAAGGTCGGTTGTAGTTCTGATGTCTGGGGGGAGGTCATTCCAAAGGGTGGGGCCCACTACAGAGAAGGCCCTACTTCTGGGCGCTGCCCTCTGGCACTCTCTGGAGGACGGCACCCGGAGTAGTCCCTCTCTGTGTGAGTGGACGGGTCGCAGGGATGTATGGGGCAGGACGCGATCCCGCAGGTAACTAGGCCCTGTGCCATGGAGCGCTTTGAAGGTGGTAACCAGTACCTTGAAGCGCACCTGGTAGACCACAGGAAGCCAGTGCAGCTCGCGCAGGATAGGTGTTATATGGGAGAACCTCGATCTTCCCATAATTACCCGCATATTAGAGCTAATGCATAATTAGAATCCTCTTTTGGATATAGAACAAAAACTGAAACTATTTGTAAAGAAGTGGGTTTACTGGAAGTAAGTAATAGTTGTAAAAGATGAATTTTTGAAACAAATCAGATCCATTGTTGGCTTATCAGCTGGAAACAAGAGAAAACAATTATCACTTCTATTTGGAATAGCAACAGATGTGTTTCAACAATGGAGGAGTTAACAATTTAAATATTATTTCAGATTATATAATAAATATTGAATATAAAACACTCTGAAGAATATTTGGGGGGAAATACCACTTATAAAAGTTACAGAAAAACAAATTAGAGCTTCCGATAGATCAATTACTAAAGAGAAGCAGCAACACAAAAATTGAAATTGAATAAATCTCCAGAACCGGAAAAAGATTTTGAAATATACAAGATTTTCCACAGAAATTCTTGTTAAAGCATTAATCCAGGTAATGAGTAAGATTAATTAACATTAAGCTGTTTCACTCTTCAAGGAAACTTTAATTTCTTTGATATATGAAGAAGGGAGTGGCCCGACCTACTTAAAATTATAGGGAATTACTCTACTAATTATTACAAATTATAAAGTTCTCATAACAATTGCTCTTGGCCTAAATTGACTTTTAACTGAATTGATACATCCTGATCAGACTGAATCTGAAAAACATGCCACAGAAATTTCAGATCATTTTGGGGAGACTTATACTTTTTTTTTTTTGGCAAAGTATAATTCAGAATGCAAAAAAAGTTAAAATATTATACAGTATAATTAAATGGATACAAAATTTAAACAAAACAATTGAAATACAATGGGAATGAAAGAAAAAGAACACATTTTGAATTAACATGACTGTTGGATTGGGTAATGGATAGGCACACACAGGCTTAACGGTAACAACAGCTCTTTATTAAATATAACAAGTGAGAACAATCCAGCGAAGGTTGAGTCTGACAGCAGCCCTTTTATAGGGAGCTGTCAGACCCTTCGACCAATAGGATTAAACCTCTGTCTCCCCCCCCCCCGGAATAGAGGACCTTGGTGGAAACCACTGTAGGTAGAGCAAGTATCTAACAATGACACTTGGAGAAAATTGTGGTTAGATTTGCTACTGACAATGTATTATTTAAGTACTGTGTCAAGCACCAGAGAAATCAGGAGATTAAAGCAGTTCAAATGATTTTAAGATTTATTGCAAGCATAAGCTTTCTACAAGAATTTGACCAACTGGCGGTCAAGGGAAATGAGCAGGAGATAAGAGAGACATTCAAGGTGGGCTGGACTAATGTAAAGATTTATATCATTTTTTCTTGTCAATTTTACAGTGTACAATTTTACAAATTATTTATAATTTGCTGTTTCTATATATCATTTAATAATAATTAAACTTACAAAATAAGCATTTGGTAAATAAAAAAAATATTTTAAAAAAACAGAATGTTAAGAATTGGGTAATGAGCACATTAGACACCACTGAGCTTTCAGAAGTACTGTAACTACCTATATCAAATTGGTTGGCAAGGCAGAAGTTACCAGGAAAACAATGCAACATGGAGCAGAACCCTAAACTTGAAGCTAGTATCAATCTTGTATTGCTTGTAATGCAGCATTAGCATCCTGCACCCTTTTTAAAAAGCAACAAGCTGGTCTGAGTCCTTTCTGAGGAGAAGAAAATAAAAGTTGCTTAGCAACCCTTTTTCTCCTTTAGGTTCTGTTCAGAAATCTGCTTTCCTCATTTTACCCACCTCGGAAGGATGAAAGTCTGAGTCAACCTTGAGCCTGATAAGATTTGAACTGCCAAATTGCAGTCAGCTGGCAGTCAGCAGAAGTAGCCAGCAGTACTGCACTCTAACCATTGTGCCACCCATGATCTCCTTTTGCAACCTTCTGACAAGTGAAGTCAATGGGGAAACCAGATTCATTTAACAACCAGGTTACTAACTGGTTAGTAATCAACTGCAGTGATTAACTTAACAACTGAGGCAAGAAAGGTTGTAAAACTCACTTAACAACCAAAATTTTGGGCTCAATTGTGGTCGTAAGACTACCTGTATCTTGGTGATGGGCAGCACTGTGATATAGCTATCTTTCAAGCCTAGCAACAACCTTAGGCTGTTGATTTGACATCCGAGCTTGGCAATTTGGTTGCAAATGTTTCGTCACCATTCGAGGCGACATCGTCAGTGTGTTTTGAGTTGAGTTTGACCAACACAAACTAATAATATTCAAATACATCTCAGCTAACAACACCCATGTTCACCATGGAATCTTCATCTAAATCCAACATATTTAGCTATAAACATTCCAGTAGTTTCTCTAAGTCTTAAAAAGTCCATCCAGATTCTATCCCAAACTACATTTACCACTTCTTGAAATTCAATTAGATAAAGTAATGTTTACATGCCACTTTTGGTGGTAGTAGTTAATATGTCACCATGCAAGAAGTATGGAATGAAATAAAATGGCCAGCTATCTAAACTAATCAATTTACTATATGCAGATATACGTGCAAAGACGTGTGCCGTTTATATACCCCCGTAATCTACATGGATTTCTGGTGGTTTATAACAATAAAGCAACATTAAAAGATAACAATACTATAAAAATACATAAATATTCCTTGTCCTTAAGATGCTCTCTGGAAAACCTCTTGTTTTTATTCACTCTGGCAATGTCTGTGCCATTAGGGTGAGCATTATTTCAATTTCTGGGGAGAGGTTCTTCCATAAAATGGGGCTGCAACAGGAAAAAAAGTCAGAGCCATCACAATCGGCAAGTAACAGATCTAATATAAATGAACGAGAGATTCACTTGCTCTGCTACCTTTTTATTTACAAAAATGTTTATTGAACAATCCTTCTTTTCTTTAATAGGACACCCTTCTTGTCCAGAGATTTGGATCAAGTTGCCATTTGTACTCTGATGTAATTTACACTTATTTATCCTTTTCTTTTTCAGGGAATCTCAAATGCATCACTGTTCTCCAGGTAGTAAAAAGTGGACATGAAAGGACAAATAGTTTTATGTTGTTTTATATTCTTTAAGTTATAAATGTATTCTTGTATACCAGCTAGACTTATGGTTAATAGCTTCAATTCCATTTAGTCATGTTTGGCTAATTAGTTTGAGTAGCATAGAAGCTTGTTTTTTTTACCATTTAATGCTTTAGATAAGGAGATAAAATGATGGAATCTAATTATTTAGATGAGGTGATAGAAGGGAATTCATCAAATCTGCAGATGCCAACAAACTTTTTGCCAGGTTGTTTTCCGGGTGCGATTCAAGGTGTTAATTATGACCTTTAAAGCGCTCCATGGCTTAGGCCCAGGGTACCTGCGAGACCACCTACTGCCACCAGTAGCCTCCCACCGTCCAGTACGATCCCACAGAGTTGGCCTCCTCAGGGTGCCGTCGGCCAGACAGTGTCGGCTGGTGACCCCCAGGGGGAGAGCCTTCTCTGTGGGAGCACCTTCCCTCTGGAATGAGCTGCCCCCGGAGCTTCGCATAATCCCCAACCTCCGGTCCTTCTGACGCGCCCTAAAAAGTTGGCTTTTCCAGCAAGCCGGCCTGGCCTGTTAATTTTAACTTATTTTAAATGTATTGTTTTTTTAAAATTCGGTTTGTTTTTTGGATATAGATTAAAAAAAATTTAACTTTTGGGATGTGTGTTTTTTAATGTTGTACGCCGCCCTGAGTCCTTTTGGAGAAGGGTGGCATATAAATCCAAACAAACAAACAAACAAACAAACAAACAAACAAACTGGGAGGACATGCCAGTATCTTAGAAGATAGACTCAGGATTCAGAAGGATCTTGACTGACTTAACACTGGACTCCATTCAACAAAATGCAGTTCAGTGGTCAGAAAAGTAAGGTTTTACACTTAGACAAGAACAAATGCACTGTACAGAATAGTGGTATCTCGCTGTAGCAGTAATTGTGGCTGTAGCAGTAACTGTGAAAGGGTTCTAGAAGTCCTAGGTCCAACCTAGGGAACCAAGTATGAGCCAGCTGCAAAATAACAATAATTCAGTCCTAGGCTGCATCAACAGGGATTGTATCAAGATCATGTGAAATTAAGTACCACTTTATAATGCCTTGGTAAAACCACACACTTGGAATATTGCATCCAGTTTTGGTTGCCACAATAGAAAACAGATGTTGACTTTCTAGAAAGAGTGCAGAGAAGAGCAACATAAATGATTATAGGGAGTTGGAGGCTAAAAAAATATAATGAATGATTGCTGGAACTGGTATGTCTAGTCCAGTGGTCGGCAAGCCGCGGCTCGCGAGCCACAAGCGGCTCTTTACACATTTTAATGCGGCTCTTCTGTGTGCCGGATTATTATCCTCCCTAATCATTGTGGATCGAAAAGAAAAAAGGGAAAGGGGCGTGTTAGATATTAGCATATATCGTAGGAGGTCTCCTCTCTGGTCCGCTGCTACAGCGGGAAACAGGTATCATTCTGATTGGTCGAGGGGCGTACCCGATCCCTATAAAAGGGGAAACCTCCGACCACAGAGCAAGCTGGATCACAACTACTACTAATAAAGAGCTGTTAAGTCCCTTCGTGTCCGCAGTCTGTTCTCTCGTTGCCCAGATCTAACATTGGCGACGAGGGTGGGATCGAGAGACAGATAGGATGAAGAACGCTACCTCCAGAATCTCCGGATTTGACCCAGCCTAGGAATTCGGCGGAAATTCCGGCAGCCATCTCAGGCCACACAGCGCGGCAAATTCAAACGAGAGAAGATGGCGATGCACGCTCCCCCCGCTCCATTCGACCCAGCGAACGACGAATGGGAAGCCTTCATGATTCGTTTCGAGTGTTTTCTCGAAGCGAACGAATACACGGGGATCACCGACGCCTGGAAGAAAAACATCTTCCTCGGCTACTGCGGGAAAGAAGTCTTCAACACGGCCAGAGACCGCACAGCGCCTACTCCAATACAGGCAGTATCATGGACGGCGTTGCAACAAGCTCTACAGACTCATTACGCGCCGAAACCTTCCCGCCATGTTTGCCGCCAAGCATTCAACACGAGGAACCAGAAGGTGGGAGAATCTATCAACCAGTATGTTGCAGCTCTACGAAAAGCAGCCACACATTGTGGATTCAGAGACCTGGATGAGCAGATTATGGATCGACTCATTAGCGGGCTGAGAGACATTTCCCTACAAAAACGGCTGTTAGCCAAAACCAATTTAAGCCTACAGATTGTACTCGACGAGGCAAGAGCTTCAGAAGCAGCAGACAGATCAGCGGAGACAATTCAACGGGGGTTCAACACAGGCCAGCCAGCGCCAAGACACACCAGAGTCCACTACGAGGACACCATTCCAGATTTCGAGGATCCCGAGCTCGAGGAAAGTCACCTGATGCGGAGCAGTCATGTGAGACCTGGGGGGAGACCCGGATTCCGTTTGCCGCCCTGCGCAAGCTGCGGAGGGAATCACCCCCGGTCTACCTGTAGGTTCAGGAACGTTGTTTGTTCGCACTGCAACAAACTTGGGCACATCGCACGAGTGTGCCGGAGCGAAGTCCCTGCCTCACGGCAGCCACCCATGTACCGCCAACAGAAGCCCAACCCAGGGGCTTGGCGAAATCAAAAAGGGCGCCCAGAGAGAAATCCACAAGTGTTTACCCAGAGAGAAAATTCCCAAAGAGCTGAGCGAGCGTATTCCCAGAGAGATTACACACAAGGAGCTGAGCGAGCGTATCCCCAGAGAGATTACACACAAAGAGCTGAAAGAGCATTCTATCAAGACGCTCAACGAGAGTATTTTCAGGATACAGATGCTGAGATAGAGTTGACCCAGAGAGAGGAGTTGCGAACGTATCTCACCACGATAAGTCAGGTCCGCGCCAAGCGGCCAAAAAGGCTGAAAGTCACAGTTCTCTTGGAGGGCTCACCTTGCGAGCTAGAAGTTGACACAGGATCGTCCCTGACGATCATTTCATGGGCATCCATGAAACAGGCTATCCCTAGCCTCAAAAAGAGCCAACTACGTGTTCCAGATATCCTGCTGCGAGACTACCAGGGGAACCAAGTCCCCATCGTGGGCCAGGGCACATTCCAGATCCGTTTCAAGGACATTGTAGCCCAGCTGCCCGTGACCGTCGCCACCGCACCATTACAGAACCTTCTAGGACTAGATTGGTTTGAAGCCTTGGGGCTGGAAGTCACCGGGATCAACAGCGTGGAGAACAGCAGCGCTGAGCAGATCTTTAAGGAGTTCGAGGATGTGTTCAGCCCCGGTCTTGGTAAGTATGTGGGTAAACCAATCTCATTCAACTTAGACCCCAACGTGGCGCCAATCCTACTTAAACCGAGACGAGTGCCTTTTGCACTCCGCCCAAAAATAGATAAGGAAATAGATAAGCTAGTGGAACAAGGAATCCTTGAGCCAGTGGATCACGCACGCTGGGAAACGCCCATTGTGACCCCAGTCAAACCAGACGGATCAGTCTGCATCTGCGCGGACTATAAATGCACAATTAATGTCGCGCTACAACAAAGCGCATATCCTGTGCCTGTAGTACAGCACTTATTGCACTCGTTGGGGCCAGGAAAGGTATTTGCTAAATTAGACATGGCACAAGCTTACCAGCAGCTGCCCGTAGATAGCGCCACAGCGGAGGCCCAAACTATAGTGACGCATAGAGGAGCATTCAAATGTAACCGGCTACAATTCGGTGTGAGTATTGCTCCAGGATTGTTCCAGAGCGTCATGGAACGACTTTTGCAAGGGATACCGGGAGTCGTCCCCTATTTTGATGACATCTTGGTGTCCGCTGCAAACGAGGAGCAATTAAATAAAAGAGTCAGAACTGTTTTGGCCAGAATCAGAGAAAAGGGTCTCCGCCTTAAAAAAGAAAAATGCCAAATTAACGTGTCTAGCGTAGAATTCCTGGGATATAGAATCGATGGTCAGGGAATACACCCCACTTCAAAGAAAATTAAGGCGATCCAGGACGCCCCCACACCACGTAACCAGACCGAGCTGCAGGCATTCCTCAGACTATTTAACTTCTACAGCGTTTTTCTGAGACAGAAGGCGACCGTTGCTGAACCGCTACATCGACTACTCCAGCGAAACGCACCATGGAGATGGGGACAATCCGAAGCAGCAGCTTTTGCCGGGGTAAAGCGCCTGCTCACCACTGACTCGCTGCTAGTCCAATACAGCCAGACACTACCGCTAGTATTGACCTGCGATGCATCACCTTTTGGAGTCGGCGCAGTCCTTAGCCACAGGATGCCAGACGGAAAAGAAGCGCCCATCGCCTTCTACTCTAGAACTCTTTCATCGGCCGAGAGGAACTACAGCCAGATGGACAGGGAAGCGTTAGCTGCGGTAGCTGGAGTAAAACGTTTCCATGAATACCTCTACGGCCGCGATTTTGAACTAATTACGGATCACAAACCGCTGTTGGGACTTTTGGCGGGAAACCGCCCCACCCCGGTATCCCTCTCTCCACGCATGACCAGGTGGACTGTTTTCCTGGCTGCGTACTCCTACAAGTTAATTCATTGACCGGGCTCCACTCTAGGACACGCCGACGCACTCAGCCGTTGCCCACTTTTGCCAGACCCCACTCCCGAAGTACCGGTGTTGCTCATTGACTGTTTGGACTCTGGACCAGTTTCTTCCTGCGACGTTGCAAGGTTCTCCTCTAAAGACAGTTTAATAAAGCAAGTTCAAACTTGGGTTTGGAGGGGGTGGCCGAAGGGAAACGTGGGCCCAGAATTCAAAGTGTTTTGGTCAAAACGGGACGAACTCTCAGTGTTACAAGGTTGTTTATTGTGGGGGGATCGAGTTGTCATTCCTTATGCCTTACGTAAAATTGTGTTAGATGCATTACATGTTGGGCATCCGGGGATCGTTAGGATGAAGGCTTTAGCGAGAAGTTACGTTTGGTGGCCAAACATGGACAAAGAGATAGAGGAGTGGGTGGCCACTTGCGATCCATGCCAAGAATCAAGACCAGCACCCCCAGAAGCGCCCGCTACAGAATGGGAAAAGCCGAAAGCACCCTGGTCGAGAATACACATCAACTTCGCAGGGCCAGTTCAAGGTCAGACATTCCTTATAGTTGTGGATGCATATTCCAAATGGCGAGAAGTAGTCCTAATGACTTCAACCACGGCCGAGGCAGTCATTAAAGTTCTATGGTGACTTTTCGCCACTCATGGCCTGCCCGACCTCCTGGTCTCCGATAACGGGCCCCAATTCACGGCCATGCATTTCGAAACGTTTTTAGCAGGTCAGGGAATTCGGCATGCCCTCGTCGCGCCATTCTATCCGGCATCAAACGGACAGGCAGAGAGAATGGTGCGATCCGCAAAAGAGGCCCTCGCTAGGATGGGTCCAGGTGATTGGCAAACACGCATAGACCATTACCTCCTCATTCAGCACATTACCCCCAGTGCAACGACGGGAAGGAGCCCCGCCGAAATGCTCATGGGCCGCCGTCTACGGTCTCACCTGGACCGTCTTCACCCCAACTACTCTGCCACAGCACCCCCAGACTCCACAAGCAAAATCCGGAGTTTCAGCGTAGGGGATTCGGTATACGCCCACAACTATGCAGGGGGAACATTGTGGATGCCGGCAACGGTCATTGGCATCACGGGTCCACGATCATATCTGTTGGAACTGGAAGATGGGCGAAATTGGAAGAGGCACATCGATCAACTTTGGGGTCGCCTGGCGCACTCAGACCTACGAGCCGAGGACGAGAGCTACCTACCAACGCAAAATCAGCCACTCGAGAGGCCCAACACAGAGAACTACGACACCTGCGAGCCCAGGACAGAGCAAGAGGTCGAGCGCGAGACAGAACAACCCCCAAGCAACGTAAGCGAGCAGGCCCCCGAACGCCCAAGCAACGAAAGTCCGAAAACACCAGAACTCGAAACAAAGAAAGCAACTGATCCTGCAACTACTCCTGACCAACCCGAACTGCGACGCTCCACTCGAGTAAGGCAAACTCCAACATACCTTAAGGACTACATAACCAACCGCAATGTTCCGTCTAAGAGGGGAGGGGTGTTAGATATTAGCATATATCGTAGGAGGTCTCCTCTCTGGTCCGCTGCTACAGCGGGAAACAGGTATCGTTCTGATTGGTCGAGGGGCGTACCCGATCCCTATAAAAGGGGAAACCTCCGACCACAGAGCAAGCTGGATCACAACTACTACTAATAAAGAGCTGTTAAGTCCCTTCGTGTCCGCAGTCTGTTCTCTCGTTGCCCAGATCTAACAGGGCGCTTGTTTTGAAGCGCCCGCTCCCCTCCCTCCTCTCGGGCACTTCAAAACAAGCGCCCCTTTCCCTTTTTTCTTTTAGACCCACAATGATTAGGGAGGATCCTGAAGTCGGGCAGGGACGAGAAGCGAGGAGGCAGAAAAAGCTCCGTTTCTTTTTCTGCCTCCTCGCTTCTCGTCCCCGCCCGACTTCAGGATCCTCCCTAATCATTGTGGGTTGAAAAGAAAAAGGGTTGTAACAAGGTGAAAGCTTTTTGGATAAAGATATGGTGGGTTATGCAGAATGTATTTAAGAAAAGAATACAATTCACTCCGCAAATGTTTTTATTGGGTATAGTTAAGGATTTTACCAAAGTGGAAACAAAATTGGCCTTGTATATGGTTACAGCAGCTAGGTTGTTGATTGCGCAACATTGGAAAAAAGATTTTTTACCGACAATTGATCAATGGATTCAGAAGGTGGCGGGGTTCGCCGAAATGGCAAAAATCTCAGCTTTCTTAAAAGCTCAGAAACAGGAGGAATATACACAGGAGTGGGCAAAATGGATTGATTATATACAGAATAAATATCAGACTAGGAGTTATTATCTAGTCTTTAGGTAAGAATGTTTAGACCGATAGATGATCAGAGTAAATAGTATATGGGATGTTTGGAATTGTTAGAGTGGTATACAGCGGAAGTCAGGGGGGTGGGTTTGTGTGGGAGGTGGGGGAGGGTTAGGGTGGAGGGTGGGGCAATATATATATATGAATAAATTAGAAGATGGGATTAATGAAACATTGTTAGGCTAGGAGAAATTTATATTAAGAGTTATAGATGTTAAATTAGCTTAGAAAATGATCAATGTGTTATTATTAATTTAAGAGAAATTTATATAGTGTTTGTTGGGAGGAGAGGGGTTATGAGTAATCTATTTTAAGATGGGGGGAGGGGAGGGGGTAAAGTGTTTGGTATAATATTTGAATGTGAATTTTTGCGGGGGGGTTGGGGGGGTATAGCATTTGTATGATATTTATATTGTGTGGAGGGGGGGTGAAAACGGGGAAAATTTGTTTGTACAAAACTCTTTTAATAAAAAAAAAAAAAAAGAAAAAGGGAAAGGGACGCTTAAAGGTTCAAACAGTAGAGCAAACGCTTCAGAGGCAACAGTTTTCACGGGGAATTAGAACAGAGAGCCCTGGAGTTTCGCTGCCCACCCGGTCAGACCTCGCTTTCCTCGCATGATTGGCTAATTTGCTACTGCCCGGCTCCCCGGTTAGATTTTTGCTGGGGGGGGGGAAGCTCCTTGGCCTCCGTCTCTTTTTCTCCCTCCTCGCTTCTTGGGGCTCCACCAATGGGGGAGCAAGGCCCAGCACCAGGCTTTGGGCTAACACAGGGGTCTGCAAAGTTGGCTGTTTTAAGACTGGTGGACTTCAATTCTCAGAATTCTGGGAATTGAAGTCCACCAGTCTTAAGAGCCAATTTTGCAGATCCCTGGGCTAATATGATTGATGCCCTTGGTGGACTTCAATTCTCACAATTCTGGGAGTTGAAGTCCACAAGTCTTCAAGCTGTCAGGTTTTAAGACCCCTGGGTTTTTTTTTTCTAAAGGGTTAGGGGTGCAAGGATCTTGTAACTTGACAGCTTTAAGACTTGCGTGCTTCAAATGCCAGAGTTTATTGAAACTAAAAACAGTGTACCATCCTATGTATTTTCGGTTTTAAAAATGTGGCTCTCAAAATAAATTTCAATCGTGGTTTTGGCGAGATTTGGCTCAGTTGAAAAAAAAGGTTGCCCACCACTGGTCTAGTCTAAGAGAAAGACTAGGGGTGATATGATAGCAGTCTTCCAATATTTGAGGAGCTGTCAGGGAAGAGGGGATCAACCTATTTTCCAAAGCACTTGACGGCAGGAGAAGAGGAAATGGATGGAAGATTATATCAAAGGGAGATCCAACCTACAATTAAGGAGAAATTAAGGAGAAAGTTCCTGATACTGAGAACAAGGAATCAGTGGAATGGCTTGCCTCCAAAGTTGTGGATGCTCCATCCCTGGAGGTTTTTAAAGAGAGATTGGAAAGCCATTTGTCTAGAATGATATATAGTGTCATGCTTGAGCAAGAGGTTGAACTAGAAAACCTCCAAGGTCGCTTCCAACTCTTGGAAATAAAGAATTGATAAACACTGCTGTGAAGTCATGTGACACACTGATTTTTTGTTAACTCTTTTATTATGTACAAAGGCGATTGTTTGACGCAATCTTTCCTTTTCCAAAGAAAACAGGGTCTTCAGACATCAGCAGATAGATACAGTTACAGACTTAACCAATTTTGTTGTATATATGATATACAATAATAATAAAGGCTATACTATTAATATTACATTTCTTCCATTCCCCTGCTCTCCAAAAATACTCGCTCTCATTCATTTAAAGGAAAGTGAGGAAATGAGATTCTGAATTAACGCAAAAACATAAGAAAGGTAAGCGGCGGTGACAAGAAAATAACTCCGAGGGAAGACATGCCTCTTCTCTCTCTCTCTCTCTCTTTCTCAAGCCTCCGAGGAGCACGTGAGTCAAAGCCTCCAGCCAAGCGTATGCCGATCCCTTAGCAACCGCATCCAAGAGGAAGCCCCGCTCTAATCATAGAGTTCAGAAAATCCTCCGCAGGAAGTCGACGAGGGAAGTCCTCGCTTTTTCCCGCCCCGCAGTCCTACGACCTCTCTCTCTCTTTCTCTACCCTTCTCCTCCGCTTTCTCTCCTCCAATCGCCAGCCGGGAGGGGCGGATCCAATCGCTCACGCTCTCCTTGCTGCGCCCCACCTCCCGCCTTCGCCGCCTTGGTACGCGCAAAAGTGACGTCAGGTGGGGCTTTAATGTTTATGTGTGGCTGGCGACCTCCTGCGCAACTACGCGACGTTCCTGCCTTTGCCGTGAGGAGGCAGTGGCTGGCGGGAAGGAGGAAGAGGAGGAGGAGGAGGAGGAGAAGGAAAAAAGAAAGTGTTGGTGGCGGCGCTTGGAGCCGCGGGATGGAGGATCAGCCAACGCCGCCGCCACCGTCGCCGCCCCTACAGGAGCCGCTGGGGCGTTGCCTCCCCCGACTCCCCCAGCCGGTAAGTGGGCGCGAGCGGCGCTTCTCAGCCCTTCTCTTTGGGACTCCGGTGCCCCGGCAGCCACCCTGGCCGGGCGGCCACTTGCTCCGTCCTTCTTCCTTTTCTGCCGTTTCTCTCCGTGGGATTTTGCCTGGATCGTCCCCACCTCGCTTTTTTATTTCCCCCAATTTCCGGTTTGGGGATCCGGGAGCAGCTTTCTCGGCTTTCCCCGCAGACTCGCCAAGCAGCTCCGTGGAAGGAGGGAGAAATCGCGGGGGATTTGGACTTGGGTGGGTTTTGCGGGCTGCCTGTACCTTCGCGCACCGGCGTGGGCTTTCTTCTTTTGTGGGTGGAGGTATTTCAAAAGGGAATGAAATGGGACGGGTCCTTCTCCCGGCTTCGCATTTTATTTATTTGTTTTGTCAAGCGTGTGTTAAGATAATAGACATGACTATATGCAAGATTATGGATACATGAAATGGGTACGAATACATGGGGTTGTTAGGGCAGTTCGGTTCTCAGCGTGGAAAAACAATGGCAAATGTCAACAAACGGGGCGAGAGACCCAAGGCTCGAAGGTTTTTATGGTTCTTCTCGCTAGCAACGGTCCGTTTTAGAAATCGGCTCTCGACGGTGCCTGTGGTTTTCGGATGCCGGTTTAATTTTTGTTTTGCCAGGAGGAGGAGGAGGTCGTCTTCCGTATTGAGTTAGTTAGCTTTGTTTTGGGGGCGTATTTGTGGTTACGTTGCAGCATCCTTAATTTGGTACCAGTTTATATCCGACTTCGTTAGGTACGCAGGATGAGCTGGTTTTCCCTCTGTGTAACCAAATAAAAATTATTTTTTAAATAAAATTAACTTCTGGATAAGAACCCCAGTTCTTTCTTGGGATTGCTTCCCCCCCCCCCAAAAAAAGCTCTGCTGCCCTGTTAAGTATAAAAATAGGTGCAGGTTTTTAAATGGCATCTTAAAGAAATAACAATACAATGCAGTACAATAACATGTCAATATAATCTGAAAGTATGAAAACATGCCAATATATGAAAATATAATTGAACTGTTTTTAAAAAAAATGTTACAGAAACTAAATCTAGGAATGCCTGCTCTGCATACTTATATTTGACCCTGATCTTCAAAACTTGTTATTCAATACAACTACGGGACAGAATGCAAAAGTTTTAAAATTTAAACCAGAGAGTAATGTTGGTATTGCATGTTTATTACAGTCAATCAAATTTCTTAATTTTACTTTTTATCCTTATTCCATCCACTATTTTTGGAAAGTGGTCTTTGACATGTAATTCCAAGATCAGGTGTGGCCCTCTGGCTTACAGTAGTGCATCTTAACTAATCATTATCTAATTTAAAAATTACTAAGAGTCCAGTGGGCATAAACAAATGAAGTATTTTATAGGCATAGTTTTATTAAAACTAAAAATTGTGTTTTTCCTAAGTTGGCAGAATAGTCACTTTTAAGAACTTTAAATACTTTAATGTGATACAATCATCATTAGTTTTTTTTAAAGTCCAATTTCAGAAAAGCATACAAACATACCAGCGAACTAAGGAACATTAATTTTTCAAAATATTGAAAAGTTAAAACTCCCATTGACCATGAATGTTCTGGAAAGCCTTGTAACATTTATTTCTTAGTTACATCAGAAATCTGTGTGCAATAGTTGAAGAAAATAAATATTTTGTATAGGTAAATACCCCCTCGTCCCCTCCCTTTGGGAAGTATTAGTCATCTTTTTGTACTTTCCAAAATGAAAACAAGGTATTCCATCACTTCATCATGACCTACATGGATTCAACTCTTCTAGTACAGTAGAAACTCTGAGAACTTGATCCTGCCAAACTGACAAGGTGCATGAACTGTTCTTTGAGGAAGAATCACAAAATCACAATTATTAATTTACTATAAATTGCATTCCTGCTGAGTTTAACTCTTTCTTCCTGTGACACTGTTCTAGTTAGGACATGTCCCTCATCATACCACATTTAATTTTAGAACTAAAAGTGTGGATAGAATAGAACATAATAGAACATATTTTAAATTTGTTGCTTCAACATGTGATGAATTAAACCAATGGTTACATGTCACTATATAATTATATTTTATATATTTTATTATAATTATATAATCTCCCTGTTCTGATGAGTATGGCAGCTACTAATGTGCTGTGCGTGGAGTAGTAAAAAGAAATAACGATTACTTTTATAATATGTGCATAGGTTTGGGATGAGATGCTGTACTAATTATGTGAACCTTTGATCTGATTCAGTAGTGTTACTATTATTAGAGGCATACTCCTGTGTTTCAGAGAAAATGTATATTAGCTTTTGAAGCATGAATAATACAGTATGTATTATAGCTATGAAGAGATATAAATTCAAAGAGCAAAATTTGCTTTGGAGCACATGTGGATATGTATCTGTCAGGAATCTCTTCAAATAAAGTTACATTTACTGAGCTGTGGTTGATGATTAGCAAGTAGGAATATCAACTTATAAATTATGTATTTGGTTGAAGTTGTTGCGGACAGATGCTCCTTGTATTCCCATGCATGCTCCAACCTATATATTGAACTGAGCACAACCTTAGTATGTATGCCTCTGTTTAACTACCATGGAATTTCTAACTTCTCCAATATATTTTCCATAGACATTTTAAAAAGGAACTTGATAGGTCAGTTACGTTAGGTCTATTTATGTTTCTCAATTAATATTAAAGAGGAAGTGTCTAAAAGACTAAGATAGGCTCTTTATATACAGTATATTTCTAATTCAAATGTTGTGTTCCTCAAAGCAGCAACTAGGATAATAAAAAGAAATGGAATAGAAATATTATGAGACAATTTATTCCCTCAAGTATGTCAAATCTTCTTAATAACATGCAGTTACTTTTAAACACATCTGATTTTGAGATTAATTATTTGTAATTACTTATATTGCAATTCTGTTGTTATATGCAAAGTAGCTTATTAGAAGTGCATATCTAAAAGTTGATGGCTAGTTTGGTGTAGTGCTTAAGGCATCAGGCTAGAAGCCTGGGAGAGTGTGAATTCTAGTTTCATAGTAGGCACAAATCTAGCAACTAGGTGACTTTGGGCCACTTATTTTTTTTTCTCAGCCCTAGGAAGGAAGTAATGGCAAATCATTTCTGAAAAAAACCTTACAAGAACATTTCAGGGACTTTTCCAAGCATCCCCAGAATCGGAAATAGTTGAACAGAAGGTTGGGGGGATGGAGGGAGAAACATGTTATTTAAAAATTAGTTTTCTTGGAAGGTTAACATTTTACAACAAGTTGGCAGGTTATATATTCTAGATTATATTCATATGATCAAAATGCATTAAACAATCTCAAAAATAGATTATATTTATTTTGTATCGGTTGCATTTCTTTATTATCTTTGGCAGACAAGATAGCTTTTCTTTCTGGCTACAAGATTATAATAATAAGCTGTTAAAATAATTTTATTTTTAAAATTGAAAGTCAGCTTAAAACATTCATTTTGGTTGTGGTGCTGTAAGTTACAAAAGAAACCTTCTTGAACCAGTGCATTTGGAAAATTCAGCTTGGAGAAGCTGCATCTTTCACCAATTCTGGCAGTTCATTTCAAGATTGTTTGGCTGGAGGGACAAAATACAGCATTGTGAAGGAAGCTCACATTCAGCAAAACCAAAAATTGCAGATGGCAGCAGGTGCACAGGCATCATTGTATTTTTCTGTTCTCTGCTTTAGTGACTATCCTGAGGTCAGCTAGAACTTTACACTTAATACAATGTGTGCTTTGAGTTCACATTATTCTGATATGGAGGGTTCTGTTATAATATTTATTTATTTATTTCATTCCCAAGCTGCTGTTTGAAGAGGAGCCCCACCAGCTATTCATTCTTAAGGATAAGTGGTGGAGGTAAGAAGTCACTTCCTAATTTATAAAAATATTTTGCATTATTATTTGTTCATATGAACAAAATACTGTATTTTTTTATACCGAGTTTGAAAAATGTTGAATTTGAGAAGGCAGATCAACAGATGGAAAAATGTACAGCCATGTGAAAATTTTGATGAGAGCACAGGAAGAAATTTTTTTAAGCAAGCTCTAGTATTGACTCAGTTCGTTAGCTGAAATGTGGTGCGTTTCCTCCAGCCTATTCTGCAGAAAGAGATCTGGTCTCAAAAGCCTTCTTAATTGTTATATTAATCAGAAAATCTGATATCTTTCTTGACAAATTAGAATTATAGAATGTTGAAAGCTGATCACTTTACCTGTTAACAGTTTTGTTGAGGAATATTAGCCTTTTTATAAAAGTAGTGAAACGTTTTGCTATACTCATAAAGAAGTGAGCCTGCTTAAATATTACAAAATGGCATTTTGAAGAATCATGTTGAAAAAATGTAATTAGCTACAAATATGTATGATTTTCATGCTATCTAACAAATGTTACCAAGTAATACTTCTTGAGTCAGTGATGAGCAAAAGATGCAAATAGGTGTAACTTCTTTATCTGCTAGCAATCCTTAGTACGGTTCCAGAAAGAGTAGAGCTACAGATATTGGCATGTTTTACCGTTTTAGGAGTTTGGAAGTTGTAGGTATTAGAATGGGTGCAGAAAGCATCTGATAGTTAATCCACTTCCATTTCCACTGTTAAACAACTCTCTCCCAAAATAAAAATACATAATTGAAATGCAGTTACTCTTGTCACAAAATTTTTACTTGCTTACTTTGGAGTTGGATGGGGATAGATTTAACTATGGAAATGAGTCTTTCTATTCCTATTTTTACAATTTGAAAACCAGTCAATTATCAGGCTACTTTGCTGCTTTATTTTTGCAGTTCAGTATTAAGCTATTTATAGATATTTGGGAAATGAAGATTGCCTATTTCTGGTCTAATAAATCTGATTAAGGCCTCAGTACAACGAGACAACCCATATTGAATGCACATAGCATTATAGCTGATGGTAGGTAGATGTAGAATTTACTACTGTGGCAATCATGTTAGTGATAATCATCTTAGTGTTTCTGCAGCACATTCAAATATAATTGGTTTCAAGTAAAGCATAAAAGATATACTTTTTCTGAGCATATAATCATGGGTAATAAACTACAACACGTAACAGGGGAATTAGTTTGACTAAATGCAAAAAGAGTGAATGGTCGTGTAGCAACTTGTACTGTTCTATTTGTAAATGCATAAAGGCATAATTTATTTAACCAGGGGAGTCTTAATCTCTAGATCAGTGTTTCCAGGTGTGGCAACTTTCTGCTATGTGTCTGTAGAGATTCTCAGTCATCAAGGTCATGGTTATCCCAAAGGTGCTTTTTTAGGAGGCAACTGGATTTTCTTGTTTTTTTCTTTTGAAGGCGTTTTGCTTCTCTTCCATTCCACGCTATCCTGTCAGAGCTGAAGAAACTTCTTGGATGAGAAGCGAAACGTGTTCAAAAGAAAAAAAAGAAGAAAGTCCAGTTGCCTCCTGAAAAAGCATCTTTGGGATTTCTGATACGTGGGTCTCAACTTTCAAAATTTTCATCACTGACCAAGGTGACTATGGAATTCTGGGATTTGTAGTCCATCTATATAGGAATTGCCATAGCTGAAAAACAGTGCTCTAGATAAACGATGCCTTGCAACTTTGATTAAACCTGTGCTTTTTAGAGGTTCAGGTTTTCACTTGTACTAAATATTTTGACACATGATTTTTTTTTTGAATTTGGATTAATGTTGGAAACTATAACTATGCTTTGCATGCTTTATGATGTTTGCATGTTAATAATCCTACAAATTTTATGCATGTGGTTCTTTTAACAACAACAAATCAAAATATCTCCATAATTGGTCTTCACGTTGTTCTTACTCATTTAGGGGTTTCAGGGTTCATGAATACTAATGATATCTAACTTGAGGATTTATGTGTCTAGATAGTTGTTTTTTTTAAATTGAGACAGGTCATTTCAGTTTTTGTAAATAAATTAGCTGCAAATGGTATCACACAGCCACTTTGGCCATCATAATAACATGCTCTTTTAGATATATTCTCTATTACAAATATATCACATTTATGGATATAGCTTAAAAGTGTGTTTTGTCAAGATTTAAACTTTTATACAAAATATTTTATCATTTTACAAAGTTTTTTTTGCCTGTGATCCAAATTAAACTAAATGTTTAATCTAAATGGATCTTTCTGTAATCTTCACTGCTTCTAGTAAATTTCCTTTCTAGCAGTTTTGCTTCAGTTCTGCCTGGCTCTTTTTTCTAGTTACACTGTTTGCCTGTTTCTCCTGCCTGAACTTCTTGAACAACAAATTTGTTCCTAAAACTCGAAACTAGATCCTCTTGTACTTCCATTTTGTCTTAGCAGTAAAGTTGTCCTTGTAAACCTGCTGACTTTGCTTACAAGAATGGCTAATTTGGGTCAATAGCTTGGTTATCTAAACTGATAACCCAATGATTAAATAAATGTACAAAAACAAAATCCTGGTTTCATCTACTTGAAGACATTATTAACAACAAACAATGGCTTCATATTCTTGCGTTTTCTGAATGGATAAGGCCAGAGACCTCTGCTCAAATTCACAGTAAGAGTTTATCCCAATAGTTGCTTTAATGGGCTATGAAGTGGCACAAAAATATGCAAGCATAATTTGATGACTCCTGTCAAACTCAATAATAAAGCCAGTGAGTGCTACTGTCTTTTCATCTTCATTGGAAATTTAAGGATAATTTAAGGAAAGCAATTAGAGGATTTCCTGTTTTCATAACATGGGGTGAGGCTGGAGCTAAGAGAGGAGGCACGTTTTGACCCCTGTGTCAGAACCTGATATTTGAATTAGAAACAGATTCCCAGTAAAACAGGAGATAGAACTACCCTACAGGTTATCTGCAAAGTCTGCTCTGTGGCTGTGAGGTGATGGAAGCTGTAGTCAAAGCAGGAGCCAGCTTTTTCGGGCATGTTATTACAATTCAAGCAGTAGTGTTGCTTCATTTCTCTTCACTTCTTTTCGACCCCCTAGTCGTCCTTACACTCCAAGCTTGTTATTAGGAAAAGATGGCCAGAAAAAAGTGCTTCAACCATGTGTGGCAGAATGCCACTGGATGAAGCAGGATGGAGCATTCTGCCATACAAACTGCCTAACAGTTCGGACACTTTCTTGCACATATCTAGCAGTCTTGCATGAAGCATCTAGATCAGGGGTGTCAAACTCACATCGTGATGGTGGTGTCACGTGATATATCACAACTTTCCCCCCTTCGCTAAACCAGGGCGTGGGCGTGGCCAGCGCATGATGCATCCAGCCCACGGATTGTGAGTTTTATAGCCCTCATCTAGATGATAAATATGGAACCAGCCTAATGTCTGATCAGTGCTTTGCAAAGTGCCAGGTGGTACTGTAGACATTAGCTTTGCGTGATCTATCCTGTTGCCGAAATGAAAATGGTGAGAAAAGTCAGCTTTGTCCAAAAGGAAGGGGCTTGCTTGCATTTGTCAAATGCGACAAATAAGATTTGGGCAGATTGCAGCTGCTGCTGATCAGTACGGCAGTGGCCATCAAAGTAGCATAAACCATGCATACAGCAAGGCTTGTGTTGGGAAATGATGGCAAACCCCATTATTACATTGCATCAGTTAAATACTAACGTGGGACAGCCTCATCTGTGGGATGGGAATGAAACAAATGCTGTATCATGAGGATATGTCCTTAAAAGGAATTGTTTATAGCAGGGGTGTCCAAACTTGGGAACTTTAAGACTTGTGGACTTCAACTCCCAGAATTCTCCCATGCTGGCTGGGGAATTCCGGGAGTTGAAGTCCACAAGTCTTACAGTTCCCAAGTTTGGACACCCCTGGTTTATAGATTAGCTTTAAGCATAATTGATTAGGCCACAAATTGTTCATTGGCCATATTAACTTGTAGGTGGAGCCTGTGAATGTGAACAAGAACAATTTATTGCTTAGCCATCCTATGTCAGTGTACTGTACAAAGCTATACCATATGAGAGATGTACAAGCTTGAGAGAAGTAGAAAAACCGGAGAAATTTCAGGGAAAATGTTTGTCCTTTTTTCTATTTTCATTTTTTCCTTAAAACATCCCCCCCCCCCCCCAAATCCAAGCAGGCAGATAAACATTTAAAGAATAAGTATATATTATTTTTTTGCATTTCCTTTTTCGGTAATGTTTTACATGATTGACATATGTGAAATACATTATACTAGAAATATATACACCTTATACATGAGTTGGAAACAACTTGATGGCAGATCATCTTTGAAATGATAGCAATTTTTTTGCAGCAAATTAGCAAAATCCATGAAAAGGTTAAAATTAGAAGTAGAAGCTGCTAATAGTAATGGCACTTCAGATTCTAAAAACAAATCTGTTAAATGTAAGTGTTTTGAGCCATTTTTCTCACTATATAGCTTTGTTTCCTCTGAAAATTAAAGGCTTTTATGCGGGGGTTTTGCTTTATTTTTTTTTAATATGTGTCTTGATAAAATTGTTAATAATTGTAATTTTTCTCAACGTTAATTGCTTGCCTATCTGCCTGCTTAACCTAATCAAAATGGAGAGATGCTATATTACTTGTAACATGATTTCTTACAATAAATAAAAATAAAATAAACTTAATCAATGCATTTTAATTATTGGAATTATATTTTTAAGATTCTTACTACAAACTTATTTACAAACAAAATATGTGTAATATTTTAAGACACCAATGATAGATTTTGTATATATTTCAGTTTGTTCAGTGTTTGTGTTTTACCAAAACATGGGAAAATACTTTTTACCCATTGTTTAAATTTTTGGCAACATTATGCCACCAGATATTTCCTACATTATGAGATAAAATTCACAGTTTCATATCATTTTTACTTTTTTTTTCTGCTTCTAGCATAGCAGCATTTTTTCAGGGAAGTATGGCTTATAGTTTTCAGTTCTTTCTTTACATTTTTCCTAATAAAAAACAAACTAGTCATAAGTTGTAAGTTCTGCCCTCAATAGATAATACATTCAAATCTCCCATGGTAAAAAGATGCTTCATTGTGCTTTAAAATTTGCGGGAATTGTAAACTAATTGCATGTTTTCACACAGATATATTAATCTATGCATGATGGATAACTTTAGGTTTTTCTTTAACATTAGATAAGCATGAGACCAGCGTGGCACAGCTGTATGTATATGCACAATTGAAGCAATTGCACACTTTATTGGCTGACAATCTTGGCATTTTTTAGCAAAAAACAAAATTTAAAGACCCAACAGATTTGTGTTTGACTTGTCAAATAAACTTGCGTTGTCACCTGATGGAGCCTTCTAGTGGTGAACAACTCTATGATGACCCTGATGTTGGAAACAAAACTCAAGATCCAGAAAACAAAAGGCAGCATGAATCTGAACAAAAGCTGTCAAAAATTACCCACAATGCCTTGGAGAACATTAATGTAATTGGTCAAGGTTTGAAGCACCTCTTCCAGCATCAGCGTAGGAGGTCATCAGTATCTCCGCATGATGTTCAACAAGCTCAGGTTGATATGGAACCTGAAACAGAATTGGAAAACCAAAACACCTATGCGGAAATTGATGGTGTCTCTACCCACTCTACAGCTCTGAATAGAGTTCTCCAACAAATCAGAGTGCCACCTAAAATGAAGAGAGGAACAAGTCTTCACAGCAAATGGGGCAAGTCAGATCCTCCGAAAGGAAGTCCTCAAATCAACAGGAAGTCTGTCCAAGATATTAATTCAGGTCGTCCCCGATCCTCATCTACTACTGATGCTCCATCTAATTTATCAATTTTGGAGATGGCCTCTCCTATCTGCTTAGCTGATGACGACGTTGGATCAACAGATCGGGTGAGTATAGAAACATTTATTTTTCTTATACGATATTTGAAATGCCATTTTTTTAAAGCATTGAGGAAAAATAGAGGCCAGATCATTTTTTTTCTTAGCTATCCTACTTTAAAGGAGGCCATATAAACTTCATTTTAAATTAAAGAATACAGTAGCAAAACAGCTATGTTTTATTATATATGTCCTGATTTCTTTGGTGTTTGTGTGATTTTCGTATGTTGTAAGCTGCCTTGAAATCTGGTTTTGAAGGGTAAGCACATCAATCTAAATAATAGTATAGCTTGCTGGAGAATGTAAATACTCTTGAGTTGTATTGTTTTTAGAGCTTTTAAAAAATCTTCGGACAAAGTAGAAACCTATCATATAGATCTGTGATGGCGAATCTATGGCACGCGTTCTGGAAGTGGCACACAGAGCCCGTCACCCATTGTTCTTCTGGGTACTGGTGCACTGGCCAGCTGGTCTTCACGTGCGTGGGAGCACTGGATACTGGAAAAACAGCTGCCTGGTGCGCATGCCCACGCCAGGAAGATGATCGTCTGGGTTCTAGCACGTGCATGTGCATCGGCCACCTGGCCTTCCAGTTTCCGGCCGCGCATGTGTTTGCAGAGACCACCTGGCTGGTGCACATGTGCGCACTGAAAACTGGAAGATCATCTTCCTGGCGCACGGCTGCTGTTGCGATTTCTGGCACGCACGCACATTCCCGTTTCAGCACTTGTTGCCGAAAAGGTTTGCCAACACTGATATAGATCATTTCAAAAATAATAACATTAACCCCCAAATTATTATTTTTTCCTTTTGATATCAGTTTAAATCCATAAATATATGGATTTGTGTAAAGTAGCCCAATAATTCTACTATTGCATGAAATTGCAATTGTGGAGTTTAATACTTTCTTAGTGATGAATCACTGTCTACAGTTAATGGTTAACAAGCTAAAGGTAATAAATAATAGTCTAATTTGCTCTCCTATATTATTTTAATATTCTAAAATTATTTATCCATGACTTAGAATTTACCTCATCTCAAAAATAATATTTAATTTATTGTATTTATATACATTATATTTAGAACTCTGACAGAAATATTTCAGACTTGGCCAAAGGAATGAATGATCTTTAATCACTTGTGAATGTTTTGTAATGACATTTGAATTGGAGGAATTGGCTATTTTGACTCTTGCTGCTGAACCTTTCGCTGATATTTGATATCACTAAATCCAAATCTAAACTGAATCCTGGTCAAGCAAATAATTCTGTTCTTCAGAATATGCACAACAATTTTGAGCATATTCAGAATACATTTCTAAGGGACATGAAGGCACCTATTAATACTAGTGATTAATAATAAACAAACAATACATCTTTCATTTCACCCTCTCTTCTGCATAAGTGTGAACTATCAGTGAAAGTAGACATGGCCTGTCAGAGTGCACACAGTGTGACTATGTTGAGAGAACCCAGGAGCAAAATACAGTAATCAGAGTTTTGTCTTTCAAATAGTGGTTTATCTACAAGGAATATATGCATACACGTACTAGGCAAAGTCAGGCAATCAATCATCAACCACTGCTTTACCCACTTAAAACCATTAAATGTAGCTCCATTGTTCAAAATGTATATGTATTATACTTGTCATTTCACAGTTTTAATTGATATCTGGAAAGTCTTTACTCTTAAGATTGTATCTCAGTTTTATGAATTTTAATCGCATTTACATTTACTCTACAATATAAAATTGATTAATAGAATTAATTATAATGTATTTGGCCAACAGACTTTCCTCTGCTTCCTGCCTTTGACAATGATATGCTGTGTATTCAAATATTCTAGATAACTTGCTTTGTATGAAATTTTTACAAATGGCTTTTCAAGCTGCAATTTATAGAGAAAGTATGTATCATGAATTCCTGGTTAAACAAGAAAATAGCTGTGAAGTTAAAAATACTGACAATTATCTGACCTAAGAAGTTTAAGAACTTCAGTTGCTGTTCATTAAATTAATTCTGCTAAGGTTAAATTTACTCTAGAAGATAAAAATGACTTTATTAGTCATTCATCAACTACTAACATTTGTTATACACTGTGTGGAATAACTACTAAAAAGGATACTCAGAATCTTTGAGACTCTAATGTTATGTACTGTAGCCAAAGCCTAGATATCTTTTGAAATACTGTATTTTTGGGAGTATAAGACTCACCAAGGTTTTGAAGAGGCAAATTTTTAAAAAAGTGGTAGGTAGATAGATAGAGAAAAATACAGTAGGTAGGTAGGGAGAGAGAGAGAGTAGGTAGGTAGGTAGGTAGGTAGGTAGGAAAGAGATAGAGAGAGAAAAAAAGAGAGAGAGAAATACAGTAGGGAGGGAGGGAGAGAAAAATAGAGAGAGGTAGAGTGACAAATACAGTAGGTAGAGAGAGAGAGTAGGTAAATTGATAGGTAGAGGGATAGAGAGAAATGGAGAGAGAAATACAGTAGATAGGGAGAGAGAGAGTAGGTACTTGTGTAGGTTGATGGTGGAGAAGAGAGAGAGAGAGAGAAATACAGTAGGTAATTAGGGTGAGAGAGAGAGAGAGTAGATAGGTAGATAGAGGGATAGAGAGCGAGAGAAATACAGTAGGTAGGTAGGGAGAGAGAGAGAGTAGGTAGGTAGATAGATGTTTCCAGGTGTATTTATCCATGTGCTGGAGAAGGAAATCGCTGACAATCTGCAGCACCTAAGACTTTGTTTCTGCTGGCACAGCACTTGATCAATGTAATTCTCATCAATCATTCTAACTAAAGAACTTTCTGAAAGGGGAAAAAAGTTTCTGCACTCTGCAAACCTCCCGAAAACGGGCCCATTTTTTTTAAAAGGCAAAAATACAGTAGGCATTTTTGCCTTTTTAAAGGCAAAAATTGCATGCATAGCCTTATGGAAGCTTATAGAGTGCTCGGGGGAGGGGGAGGAAATTGAGCAAAAAACGGCCTGTTTTTTGCTTATTTCTGCCCTCCCCAGCCCTCAGGAGTTCTCTGAAAGCCTCCTACAAGCTATGCCTGGCCATTTTGGTGAAGGGGCGGGGCTTCGGGAGGCAAAAAATGCTGTATTCGATGTATAAGACGCACCCAGATTTTCAGCCTCTTTTTTGAGGGGAAAAGGTCCATCTTATACCCCGAAAAATATGGTATGCTATTATTTCAAAGAAGTTCATGTATTTTCCAGTAACATGAAAAAATAGTCTATAAGTTTGAGGTCTGAAATCCTGCAAAATGAACAAAGGAAGAATGATCCTGTAGATAAATCTGCCAATTGTATTCAATATTATGCATTGCTTAGCCTTTCTCCTTAGTGAGAATATAAAAATTTATTGAAAGGATCTGAGAATTGTGGTTTTTTCCCTACATCTGCTTGAGCATTTTCAGGATCTGATTATTATTTCATTGCCATGTTTGTATCATGTGTATTTCATTCCTCAGGATTAACAGGCTTGCCAGTAAATCATATGTTAAAAACACAAGCATTCAGTCTTTGCCATTAATTTGCAAACTGAATGCAGTTCATCCCCCTGTTTAAATTTGGTAATGTCTCTTAATTCTGACATTTCTGACATCCAGTAGAGCAGTTAAATACTCTATTTAATGAGTGCCCTATTAAACCAAGCATAGACTATTTTATTATGACAACTGCAAGGGCTTTCTATTTTGTTGAAACCCCCAGCTGTTTTCTAATCTCAAAATTGCAAATACAGTGTCACAGGCAATAATTTTTCCATTTAAAATCTGGCCAAATGTTCAAAGTCTGCTATAGCCATCCAGAAACATTTTGCTTAACACTGAAGAAAGAATGTGCCGATATCTTACATTATCTGAAATGTAAATGCTATTTGATAATTTTACATCTGGTAGGAATTTTGGAGTCTTCCTGATTTATGTTTAATCCATTTAAATAGTTTGGCAATGAAATATCTTCTGATCCCCATTTTTTGAATATAAAATTGAGAATACAAGTAGCATAAAATACTCTGTGAGGCATATAGTTGAGAAGTATAATCTTCTCTCAATAAGAAGTCATATGTTGAATTAAGTTCTTTTTTTATTGTCTTCAGCATTAGGAGATATTGGAAACAAAAACAGAATTCTACATTGAATAGTAATTTTAAATGCGGCTATTTTATTCAGCAGTGATAATGAAAGAGGATGCAATTTGTTCAAAAAAATAGAAACAGTTGAAAAGGAGGCAAAAATGTTACACATACTATTCCTTCTCTGAAATCCAGATGAATTAATTTGATACAGTTTCTGCAAGAAAGAACAAATAAAAGCAATGCTGTTGTTGCTGTCCGTTAACATGTACCCAACCAAATAGATATGGATGATGCCTTTTGAAAGAAAATGGCAGATCTTTTAAAAGGGAACAAATCTTAGCAGTTGAATGCAGTAATTACTTTGGTATTTGCTGAGACAGATTTGGTCTAGTATGGTCTATCCAGGAATCCTTGAATTGTGTTGCTGACAGCTTTCTCCTTCAAAGGGTGAAGGAAGACACAATAGGATTAGTTAGATTTGATTTCATCTTAATCAGTAAGGAAGACTTAGTTGAGGAGGTAGGAGGAAAATGTTGTGAGGAAATGGCCACATATTGCTGGAGTTAATGATGTTAAGGGAATTCAGATGTCAGGTTCCGTTCAGGCGAAGAACACAAACAATACGACTAAACTAGTAGTTTGTGGTAAGTGTAATCTTTAAAGTCTATTCTGGTACTTCTAACCATCACACAATGTAAATCACATGTAAAATAAAATCAATCCTGTAATTCCGTACATCCCTCCCTCATTTAAACCCTCCTGTGCCCCGCCCTCTCCTTCATGCATGCAATACCTCCAATATACTCTGATGACGTGACAGACCATGCTGGTTTAAATTGCCTGCGCTGGTCCGCTCTGTATGAAAGTTACTGCAGGGTCACTGCGCATCGTCAGGCCGCCAATCAGCTGGGAGGCGCCACCAACATAACACAGCCAAGGATCCTGTGGGGAGCGATCCAAAGGTCCTTCATACTCTTGGCGCAGCAGGAAAGCAAGCGTGGCGCAGCAGCAGTCCAAGGCACGAAACGCCCTATTCGCGGATCTCCCCACCAGCGGAATGGCAGCCCCGAGCAGCTGAGAACGAGACGGGGCTGACATCAGAACTGAAAAAAGATATTTCAATGAAGTCAGGGATTTGTAAGCAGGATCCCATAGTATGAGAGGCTAATGGAGAAAGAAGGTGGATATGGATAGGGGAACTAGAGAAGGCAACCCAGAAGACACAGTTCCAATTAGGGGAGGGAGGGAGGGAGGGAGGGAGGGAGGGAGAGAGAGAAGACAATATGACAAAAAAGCTAATAGTTTTAATTAAAACTAAACCTATTAAAAGAGTTAACAAGCAGGTAGTGATAGTGATGGTGATGGTGGGAGGAAGGGATGTAACAGTTACCCACAATAATAGAGCTGGAATGAAGAAAGCTTCCCAGCTGATAGGCGGCCTGACGATGCGCAGTGACCCTGCAGTGACTTTCATACAGAGGAGCCAGCGCAGATGTGGCAATTTAAACCAGATGGTCTGTCACTTCATCGGAGTATATTGGGTGTATTGCATGCATCAGCTCAGGAACACCTGAGTTTCAGCAAAACATGCTAAGGATATTGAAATTGGCTTCTTTACACACGTTTAAAAGGAAAAGAAAAGAACCAATATACAAACTGCTTGGTAAAGATAGCAAAATGTTAACATTAAAAAAAAAAAAAACTTAAATTCCTAGTTTGATTCATTCTTCTCCAGTAAAAGAGATTTGTAATATAATGATACATCCCAATATGTGTTCTTGATTTTTAAGAAGTTTGAAAAAAAATCTCAAAACAGTTTTGAGAATTACTCAGAATTATGAGTAAGGTGTGGTCACTTTAACAGAAGGACAGTTGTATGGACAGCATTCTTCTAGAATAAGAATGCTACATACCAGGCTTGAAAATTCTTTCAGTTATGATGACAAATCCTCAATTTGTAATTCCATGGAGGAATTTTGGTGAGTTTAAATTATGAGAAATTTGCAGGACACCTTAATTATTAAAGACATGGGGATTAATATGATTGTTCTTTTAAAGAGAATATCAGTTTTCTTAAAGAACTGGAACTCCCCCCTGCAATAAATAACCAAAAGCCAGAACTATTTTGGAATATCATCTCATTATAGATGAATAGTGATGTATCTTAGTTAACTGAGCTATTCATTGAATACACATGAATCTCAGTCAACAAATGTGCATCACAAGGTTGTGATTCTTAATTGGAGAGCTATCTTGTAATGATTTAGCACAGCTTTTCAGTTAAGAATCTTAAGCTTGATCAGTGTTCACAAATAATACTTCCTTTGTACAGTATAATTCTTCAAGCACAGTTGTACAAAACATGTGATTCTGCTTGAGTGATTATTAAAGTATTATACTATAGAGAAACTCCAGTGATAGCAAATCTCAATGCACCAGAATACTACCTAACCGAAAGTGCTGAATTATTTGTTAAGAGTGAATTGAGTACTGAAAGTTTCTTAAGCCAAACAGAACAATAATAATTGGAGCACAAGAATATGCAAAATGATTAAATGAACAATCTCTCTTGGAATAGTGGTCAGTAGAAAATTGAAAATTTAACTGAAGAGTCATGGAAGAAGAACCAAATAGACACGGACCTGAGGGTGAAGTAAGTAAAATAAAACATTGGAAGTATTGTATTAAGGTCTTAGACGGCAATAAAATATAGTATCTTAAGATTATAGAATATAAATGTATTTCCTGTGGAAGAAATCAAGACTTTTAAATTAATATAGCTATAATATGTTTGACTACTACTGTCTTCTATTTTAATAATACTGTGTTGCCCAGTTAACAATTAAAAAATTTTTCCTGTAAAAAGAATAGTCTTTATAGCATAGCTTTCATCCATTTAACTTCGAATCTACTATGTGACACCGCTTATTGAATTCCTGATGAAGATACAATGGTTTTGCCTAAAAATGTTTTCTACTACTTCATGCCATGCCATTTGACATTGTTAATATTTACTGCCATTCCAGTGGTTTTATATTTCTCTGCATTATGTTAATTTATCAGTTTTTGGTGAGCTAACAGTTTTTATACTACTAGGCAATTGTGTTTACCTTAACAGCATAGAAAATTAGATTTTATTTGGTAATGATGCAAAATGTTGTCTCACATGGATTTACATACTGTATATTAAAGTGTAAATTATGCTAGGCAGGCAGAAATGTAATTGTATGCATTAAGGGCTATGTTGTATTCAAGGAGGAGCTACATCCTAATATACATGGGTCAAATATGTTTTGTAAATCAAAATTATAATTTATATGCTGGAAGACAAAGAGGTATCTTGAGTTTTTTTTTAAATACTAGTTCATTACTAAATATTTTGTAGGTGTGTCGTGAAAAGAAAAAAAAGCTTAAGTTTTAAATTCATAAATAATCTAGAAACAGAGGGTTTCTTTTTGTTTTATTTGAAGTTGGTTTGGTTCTTTTCCCAGATCTTCCAGAACTCTTTTGTTCATCTTGGGCATATTAGTAATGAATTCAGGTCATAACAACCCCACTAGGAACAATTCTATCATAACATTTGATATTGTAAGAACTTACTGATTGTAAGAAACAAAAGCTAATGTTTTGTGTGTTCCATAGAAGAAAACAATAGAACTTGTAATAAGTCTCAGGCTACTTTCTGCTTTATCCGTCAAAGTATAATACAATACAGTATAACACTGTAGGCTAGGTGCACCCGACTTCAGATTAATGTTTATTTTAAAAATGTATAGTAAGCTGTGGAAGCAACAATTAAGTAACATTTTTACAGTTGGCAAAACAGACACAAAAATATGGTATAGACTGGAGCACATGAGCCTATGAGCATCATATTAACAAATTCCCTTATTTCACTATTGGCTTAATTTTTTTTACGATCACATATGCATGCTGCATATATTTGAAATCTTTGTGCAGAGATCAACAAATTGTGCTTACTTTGTCCAACTAGTCAGTCATCTCTGTGGAGCGTGACATGATTTTAGAGCAAAGACACCTGGTCTCGTCCAGACCAGTTATGACTGGAGCCAGCAGCAATAGCTGTCATTAATGTTTCTTTTGATTGATGTTGAGGTGAAAGTGTCTGATGATTATTTTAAACAAGAGGGAGTGAGCAGGATTTTAGTCATTGTCCAATGGCAATTTGAGAATATCTAATAAAGGCAGCTGGTTTTAAGGATAATCAGAAGTTCCATCTTCTCCACACCACCTATTTGATGACATCCTCTCATCTGGAATCTGTGACTACATACTGCCAGGAGTTCAATCCTGACCAGCTCAAGGTTGACTCAGCCTTCCATCTTTCTGAGGTAGATAAAATGAGGACCAGATTGTTGAGGGCAATATGCTGAATCTATAAACCACTTAGAGAGGGCTGCAGATCACTATGAAACATATAGACACTTCTTTGTTCACAAGAATGAAGAATCTTTCCAAGGGATGGGATATGCTTGTACTTATCAAAATGAGGGCAGTGTTAGAATCTGACATTTGCTTCTTGCTGTCTCTGTAGATGAAGCACATAATATTCCAGGTGGCTCATGTGGCTAGGATGCTGGGTTGATGATCAGCAAGCCCGCTTTTGAGACCCAAGTGCTGCTGTGTGGCAGGGTGAGCTTAAAACATGGCTGTGCCAGTTGCCATGGAGCTCTAAAGGAGAAGCTGTAGGCTGGAAGTGATTGGTGCAGTGATAAAGAAGGCACAACCGCTATTCTGCTCAAAACCCGCTCTCAGTGTACATACAAACAATAATAAAGATATAATATAATAATAGAATAGAATATAATTAATATAATAATAATAGAATAATAATATAATAATAATATAATAATATAATATAATATAATATAATAACATATAATAACATATAATAACATATAATATAATAATATAATATAATATAATATAATAACATATAATATAATAATATAATATAATAACATATAATATAATAACATATAATATAATAACATATAATATAATATAATATAATATAATATAATATAATATAATATAATATAATATAATATAATATAATATAATATAATATAATATAATATAATAAATAATATAATATGATATAATATAATATAATATAATATAATATAATATAATATAATATAATATAATATAATATAATATAATATAATATAATATAATATAATATAATATAATAATATAATACCAATAGTAGAAGGTAATAGGAAAGATGAGAAGGATAAAAGTTATGCAGTTATATTTACATGGGTAAATGTCCGTAGACATAAGACAATGCTGTGGAAATTAGGTGTTCAGCAGAGTGAAATTCTGTGGAATCTCACATTGGGATAGCTTTATAAAGAATATGTGTCTTCTCTCTATGGTAGAAGCAACCATACAACATTTTCTCCATATGATTCTAAATGGCATTGTCAGCTTTTGGTGCTGTTGTCTTTCAGAATAAGGCATTTTGCATAACAAACTGCAAAATGGGAGCTATTTATAGCAAGCTTTTTCAGATTGTGCGTCACTGTTATGTGCTATTATTCCTATTGCCAACATCCATGGAGTTGTAGCTGAGGATGGAGCTGGAGCCATTTTGGGAGCATCTTCAGGGCTGCCAGTTTCAGTGTGATAGTAACCAGCTATCAACCCTGCAAATCCTAACCTCCCACACTTCATCTGCCATATGGGAGAAGTCCATAGCTTTAGCATAAAGTACCACTTAGCAATGTATGAGTCCTGTGATGGCTGATGTCCTATCCTCACTAGACGCCTACCAGGTGTGAAGCTGTGATAAAGGAGAAGTAAAGTATACAGGCTGACCTGGTTTGGCCATAGCAAAGTTTATGCTGCTGTCATGTGAAATTAATTCTAGTATAATACAATGATTATTTATTAATTAGTCAGTTGACTATATCAAAACCTGAGCACTACCATAGTAAAAAGAATAAAATGAGATAAGGTAAGATACAGTGAAATGAGATAAAATGAACTACAGTAAGATAAAAGCTAATTGTGCTAGCTCCAACACTTTCCCTATATAATTAATTTAAAGGGTACTTACGGTCTGCTGAAAGTAGTTTTTGAGGGAATTTTTGTAGCAGCTGGCAAGTAGTTATCCAAAGTCATCATTTGAGTAATATGTGTAATTTCAAATATTTTTAGCCATCCCACCTATTTTCTGTCTATAGCTGTAACACTTTGCTGTTTCAGAATAGCAAACACACAAAATAAAAACAGCTTATTATAAGAAAAGGTAGAAAAGATAATGTCAATACAGGCGAATCTCCAGTTTTCAAAAGCTCATGAAAATGATGGCAAAGTAGAAACTTAATAAGTGTTTCAGAGTAGGTAAATGACAGTGGACAATATCCCATATGGCAAAATGGATATTGCAAACATTTCCCTTGATTTCCCTTTTCAGCTTTCTTCCTGAAAACGTAATGTCTTCAGTACTTTTATATAAAGGTAGAGGTTTCCCCTGTCCAGAATTTTTATTTGCCTTTACCTTTTAGGCTGACATAAAGAGATGTTACATTTCTTAGTGTTAAACAAATTGTGGGGGCTTCTTTGATGGACTAGATACCTTCAAGGAGAGGAGACAGTGCTGAAGAGAGGCCAGCAGTGATTTCTGGCCAAAAAAGTCTTTCTTTATAAAATTATAAGAATTGCCCACATGTACCATGGACTGTTGCTCCTCATGAGGAGACCACAGATGGGAGCATTGTGTTTTTGACAGGCAGTTAAGAGAGCTAAGAGAAAAACAACATTTTGCATATAGAAGCACAGACTTTTAAAGGACATTAAAAGTTCCACCAAACCCTTACTTTCTTAATCACTGTTGGATACATCAATTTACTGTTGAAAACAGATCTTTGAAAATTGTGGAACAAAGGAAACAATTCAGTCAATCAGCCTTCCTTCCAGATTATAGAGCAGAGGAAAACATTTTTAAAAGACTTCAAAACAACAGAAGACTTTGAAACAACGGAAAAGAGCTTAACAAGATTTTCACCACGAAATTTATAAACAGATAAAATGGGTCTGTACAAATTTATAAGATTAATATTTTAGCAAGAGTACTTATGTTGTTGTTTGGAGTTAATTGACTAGGCCAGACCTTCATGGGTATGTTGATCATTTGACATCAGAAGGAAAAGACAGTTGGTGGAATTTAGAAAACAAAGTAATAAGTGTAACATGAAATTGACTGCCATTAAAACTACAGGAATATAGTTTGGACCAAAGCTTTAAGGGAATAGAAAATGCAAAGAGAAAAAAGGAGAAATTTGTCTTTATATATATCTTCATAATTGATTTATTTTTTGGATTATAAATAAAAGAATGGTGACCACCAGAAAAGCCGCAAGACTTGATGAGGGATAAAAAGATCATTGGAGCAACTGACAGAAAAAGAGATTAGTCAGAAAGTTTACAAAATATATTTGAAGACGAGGAGAAGCAGATATCTGAATATATAAAATCTATTAAAAGAGTGTAGATTGCTTTTGAAGTGGATGGAAGAAACATTTGTAAATAGGAGAGGAAGTTATAAAAAAGTTGAAGTATCCATAGGGAAACTTATAGAAGAAGTAAAATTAATGACAAAGTGATATAATTTTAGAAAATAAAAAAGAATAATAGAGAGATGTATAAGGACTTAGAAAATCTGGCATTACTGGAACTAAAAAAAAGAAGAATTTTGCTTAGAGTTGAGCAGTTCCAGAGCATCCTGGAGCAGACATTAAAGAAAAGATTGCTCAGTCTTTAACAAACGTTTTGGAACAGGTTGATGATAGAAATTGACAAAGAACATAGAATCAGCACGTAATCAACACGTAATTTCCAAAATTAAGAAATGTACCAAAGGATATTTTTATTCACTTTTTCAGGAAGAACATCAGAGACCAAGTGTTGAAGCAGCATTTTTACTAGATTGAAGATTAATAATGCAGATGTGATTATACTTAAATCCTGATCAGAATACTGTGTAAATTTATTTATTAATTTGGTGTATGGCATACAATGTCAGAGAAATCTATCCATGCTAGACAAAATGCAGTCCTGACAGTCTAGATTGCTACCATTCAGAATGAACTGTGTAAATGACAAACTGAAGCAGAAAAAAATTAATTACTGTATTTCAATGGGAAAATTGGAAGGAGAGTTCTTCATTTTTAAACAACAGAGGTTTAGATTAAGTTTACTCTAAAAAAAGCAAGACATTCCTAGAAAAATTTAGAGGGGAATTGGAAGAAATGAAAATCGGAGTGATAGTGCGAAACAATAATGACAAAACATTAAGAATATTATTATGTTAGGTGCTACAAGTATTGACTTTTCTATGTTTTGGGCATAAATGTTATTTTAGATTCATAACATGAAATCCAAATAGAGCAAACTCTCTTTAAAAAAATAGTTTATTAGTTAAAAAATAAAAGATGTAATTTTTTACAAGAAACAGATAATAGAAAAAAATGCAAAATATTTGATTTACAAATATTTGGGTGAACAATTTATTTCAGCCAAATTAGAAATAGAGTTGTTTCTATATGAAAATTGCAACCAGAACTAATAGTGACTGATCATGATGGCAGATATGTGGGGTTCAAGCTACTTTTCATGAGGGCAAGACTGGTAATTACAATATAAGCCCCAAATGAGGATAAAGTAACATTTCGCAAAGAAAGCACTTATGGATAAGCCAAAGGAGTTGTTATATGAAAATGAGTGTTTAATGGCATATTCTATTCTATTCTAATGGACTAATTTGTCCACAGGAATAGATAATTTCTGAGAAAGATATTAAAATGTTTATGGCTTTGTTTATGAAGAAAATGTATAACTCACGGTGACTCCAGTTGGCTTACAAAATAAAACCCCAATACAAAAGCCAATAATCTGCCCACTCCCATCTACAATAACAACCAACCCAACCACTTGATATGACATCATTTTTGATAGAATGAACAATTTAGAACTTTTAGATGCATGGACATACACACATGGTGATCTCTCTCTCTCTCTCTCTCTCTCTCTCTCTCTCTCTCTCTCTCTCTCTCTCTCTCTCTCTCTCTCTCTCACTCACACACTCACACCACTTCACCTTTTTCATGGATGTTTTTTTTCATCTCAGCTGCAAATGCCCCTTGCTGCCAGTGCCTAATGCTAAAATCCCACTTTGATTTGGTAAGGACTTTATTCAGCCTACCTTTTTGAGAATGCATAGGCTGCCTAGCATGGGTAAAATCAATGTAGTCATGTGTAGCTGTTCTACATATCTAGGGGATGGGAACTCCAGTACTGGGCTGGGGACTGCGAAGATCCAAGCTTTTTTTCCTATGACCTACCACTACAGTTATCATCTGCTTAAGAAAGGGTGGAGAACTTTGGTGCTGGGCTGGAGAAAAGAAGCTTGAGTTTTTATGGTGCCAGCTATTTTTCTCCAACCCAGTGTCGCAATTTCCCTTCTGAATGCCGAGGGGAGTTGCCTGGCCTCCTTGGGTAGGCAGTGTCTGCTTAATGACCTGTCCGGTTGCTTAGTGGGAAAAGCTGCGATAGCAGTCATTGAGTGAGGTGGTCATGTGGGCTTCTCATTTAACAACCATAAATTATTGGGTTCAATTTTGGTTGTAAATCGAGAAGTATCTGTGTTTTACAAACGGAAAAGATATCTGGCAGTTGGACACAGGTTAATATTTGGCTAATGCCTAAAGAAGGTCAAGATTTGACTTCAGTAAAAAAAAAATTGCTGCCCAAGATCATTATTGAATAGTGATTCTGCATTATTTACAATGGTTTTAGCTGAGGGGATGAAAATGGAATTTAGATGATTTTTACAAACCTATTCATCTCTCTTGAAATGGCAGTCGGAGATGGAAAATTGAATATCGGAAAGTTCTGGTGCCATTATCTTAATGTATAACATTTTTTGTCTCCATTAGATGAAGCATTTAATTGAAAAACCCGGTGGCAATAGAATTCATATTAACTGATAGTTCTTATTACAGAAGAGAAGCAAGTCAGAGGATTACAAACTTTTATTCTTTGCCAAGAGAGGGTGCTATAGACATTCTGAAGTTTTCATAGTCCCAAAACTATTTTAAAAGATTATCTGATATATCTAAAATATTTAGAGAATAACTAAACTTTAATTAGATGATTTGATCTGATAATTATTTATAAAATGTACCAGTTACAGTGGCTTGGTAATATTGATTTATTTATATGTTTGCTTTATATCCTGTGTTTAGGAGCTCAGTGCATCTTGCATAACCCTTTCATCCCCTACTTTGGCCATGACACTAATTCTGTGAAGGAAATTTAGCTGAAAATAATTGGGGGTGATCCAAGTGGGGTGGGACTTAATTAGAATCTGTGTCTCTTTGTTCTTGATCCAAAACATTAATCACTACACCATAGTTACTTTTATATGATATGGCAGCATAAATCACTATTGAGGAATTGACCATATTCTTGAGGATTTGAAATCTTCATGGTGAGCTTTCAGATGGAAATAAAGAAAAAAAAATCTTAGTGTTGGATGCTATAATTTTCAATTTGCATTCAGGGCTATCTCTAGGGTTCTGGGTTTTTTTATCCCCTTTTTTCCTTTTGTAGATCATCACGTTGTTGAAAGTTTTTGTGAACTTACAGTACACAAGTAAGGGTTCAGCACTTTGAAACTAGCAAGCATCATTTTTCAAGAGGAAGCTAACAGTCAACTATTAGGCACCATGAGCAAAAATGCCAGATTTAGAAATCTTAGAGGAATCAGCATACAGCCAAACTGGAAAATTTGTTTTAATCACCAAATAAAGGAGAAGCATACTGTTTCTATGAACCAGGAAGCATTCCTATCTTAACCTGCTGGTAATTATAATTACATAATATCTTGTGTGATATGCTATCCTAGAATTAGAGGCTTCAGTTTTATCTTTATCTTTTATGATCTTCCTTGAGCTTTGCAGATATTTTTCCACTCATAGAAGGCTGTTATGATTTTGTTATTCTGCCCCAAGCAAATTGCAAAATATCTTCTTGTATTCTATACTGAAGAAATAAAAATACTGTAATAATGAAATTGTACCAGTTAATTTCTGTGTATAGCTTCATAAAGCTTCATAATAAAGTGAACTCATTTTTTAGACGGTGGACAAAATATATGGTATATTTTCCAGTAATTGTAATGGAGTATTTAATAGTATGTAGCCTTTAGCAACTGTGTAATTAGTGTTAGATTAAACTTTATCTACAGGATTTGTAGATGTAGAGCAAGCTACCAATTTTTAATATAAAATGTTAAAATAATGCTTCATCACTTGTGGTTTTTGTTATGAAAATTTTATTGTTCTTTATTATTTTTAGTGCAACTAAAACATTTCTCAGGTTCTACCTCATCACCACTTCTCATCCTAAGCCTCTTCATAATATACAATGTTTAAATAGTAAATTACATAGTTATTACTTTTTAATTAATATATGGCAATTAGAATTCTGTTAATATCACAAATTTAATTGGAAGCAATTATTAAAACTCTCTTGCAGGAATCTAAATTTCATTATCTTGTAAAGTAAAAAAAATATGAAAGGATAGGTTTTGAGACTAAATTGAGATATAAGATATGTTCTGTTAATTAAAATTAAATTTCTGTTTTAAAGGAGATTGAGTTGTGCTGCAGTTAATGAACAAAAAGCACCACTATCCCTTGTCTTACTCAAACTTTCTGACTTCAACAGGAGCTCAGGTGACTGGATATGAGTTAGTCAGACTTATGAGTTTAGTTTGTCAGATGAGCCATTAAGTAACCAGATTTCCAGCTTTCAAATAAAAGTAGAGCAAGTCCACAGTCCTGATAAAACCCCAAACCCCAAACCAAATGAATGGTGCAAACAAGAAGAACGAGAATTTTAAGATTATCAAATAGTAAGAATTGATGCCTTTATACTTGATGCTTTAATTTGCTCTCCACATATCTGTAAGATACCAAGTGAAATACTGGCTACATATATTGTATATGGGAATAAAAGTGTAAATTATATGATCAGTCATCTTATATGGAAAAGATAATGGTTTTGTGTGATTACTAAGTTCATTATTTTAAATATATCTATATCGTGTTATTTATATTCTAGCTTTCCTATTGGAAGCAAGATATTGTAAGATCATATTTTTAATTATATAACCATTACTATATTTATATTCTACCTTTCCTTACAGAGCTTAGTTACTCCCAATTTATGGTAGCAACCTGTAACAAACCCGGAAGGCAATGATAAATTTAAAAACACCTACTGTATAGGCTATTTAGATATAAAAATGTATTGGGTAACAGTGCCTGTGTACATGGTGTTTATGTTTTTCATCTTCTGTGTGTGGTATTTCAAACAGTGTTTCAATCATAATTTCTTCCCATAGTTTGAGTATTTCTTACAATCACTATGGAAAATTAAATGAATGTGTTTGTATAGTACCTAAAGTAGATTTGTTATTTCTGAGTTTTGGGGAAAGAATAGGAAGCCTACTTCATATAACATACCAGCCACACAATTATGGCTTGATTCAGGCCTACCACCTTGCTTTTGAGCATGTTGTAAGTAATATTTATGTTCCTGCTACTTCCTTTATGCATAGGATCTTCATTGGACTGAAAAATTGAAAGTGGATGAGTTTTTCAGTAATCAATTTAATGCTCCCAAGATAATATATTCTCAGCAAGATATGACTTTGTGGGTGGGTTTTGGGGTAAAATTCTGGAAGGTTTAGCAGTTGTAGTGCAGCCCATTAGAACTGGTGTGGTAGTAGTAGGATTTTGCTGTTTTAAAAGAGAAAATAGTAAGATCCACACTTCTGAATATATGCTAAAGTAAATATTAATATCCAGAACAAATTAAACTGGACATGCATGAATCCATATAATACTTATGTATTAAAGGGTAATTCAGTGATTGCTGTATTGTTCTCAGATTGTTGTCTCTTTTTTGGCAGAAAATTTCATTGCTGTAGATTCTTAAAGTTTTCAGTAAACAGCTACAGTTAGAAATCATTCCCATGGCTGGAATATTGTACGCTTCTGTTTGGACAACAGATGCATGTAATATTTATCATTCCTTGGATTTGATATGTGTAGGCCATGAAATTATTACAAAGCAAGATATGGTGTTATTAAATTACCTTTAGGCATGTAGAACAATATTACTGTGATCATTTTTTGGTAAGAAATGTAATTGATGTATGTTTATATATAAGCTGCTGAGATATATTTACATATAACTGAAAGCATTCATGTTTCATAAAAAAGTAAAAAATAATGGGCATTGATATATGGCTTGAAGTACCCAATTTATGTCTATTTTAGACTGTTTTTACATCAAATAAATCAATAAAGAGATTCCCCAGGAACAATTACAATCTTGCTGTTTTACCTACATGGGTCACCTGTATAATTCTTGAGCAAAATGTAATTAGTGTATATATGAAATCGTTTTGGAAAAAACCTGGAATTTTAGCAGTTAGTTACATGATGTTTCTGTGGCTTAAAATGTTTCATTAATACACCTGGTTTTTTTGCTTATTTCAAGAATTTTAATTGAATGCTTAATTTTCTCTCTCTCAAAAACTAGGACAAAATTTATGCATTCCTTAGTCTCAAGGCAAATACACTGGGCATCTCAAATTAATATTTTAATCAAACAAATTAAAACTGATTCAATGAAAAGCAACAAAAATGATTGGAACCTAGGGACATGCAGAATATTCATTCTGAAACATTATGATCACAGACTTTCATGGAATGTCTAGTTGGGAATGTGAAATTTCTTGACCCGAAGAATATGATATTTAGATATGAGTTCAGAAATCACGAATCAGCATTTAATATACCCATCTCCTCTCACCTCCCATCTGCCTCTTTTGTAATCACCAATGGATTCTCTACTTTCAATTGGCTGTATACGGTAAATTATGAAACTAGCCAGAAAACAAAACTTTATGATTGGCTTTTGTTAAAACTTTGGTTTGAAACTAGTCAAAGTAATCTTCCTTAAAATTATGGTTATTTTCTTTTTGATTATATGTAAAATATATATTTTATTTAAAGCAAAGGTGTATTTTAAAAACCACATTGATTAGTAATTATACAATTTTAGTAAATTTAGTAAATCTATATTATTGTTTAAGAATATTTTAAAAAGGAAAAAACCCTAAAGCAATATCGATTAATATTTAATTTCTGATTTTGTGTATTAACCAATTTGCAAGATGCTTTGGTGTAAGCTTTATAAAGCATGGTTTAAGATGTTTTTTACCTTGCTGCATGTGATGTAAAATATATGAAAGCCATTACTGCTTAAATTTAAACGTCTATTATGTGTTTATATGGGGGGGGGGTGCATCCATGCATCCCCTCCATATACATACACACACGTTAATTTTAGCCATTGCTAGTCTTTTCAGTGTTATATAGTTTGTCCTCTATGTCTAGGCATGTATCTTAAAAAATTATCACACTTTTAATTTATTGTTTCAGAATTTCACCTGATTTTTAAAAATTGTTTAATTCAAAAAATTTAACTTATGTTTTACTAATGATTCTTTTAAGATGTAATGTCAAACTTGCGGCCTGGATGCTGGTCACGCCCGGCTTAGTGAAGGGGGAAAAATCGCGGCACGTCATGTGACACCACAATGAGGACGTGAATTTGACACCCTGTTTTAAGAGTTAAAAGGGTATAATTTATTTGTGTAAGAATGAAGCACTGTAAAGTTTTTCTGAACCAGCAGTTCTTGCATTTTAGCTTACTGGTTTAAAAGTCTTTTGAAGTACTAGCTCTTGATATATACCAACTTCATTTTATTATGTTTTTATACAATATATCGGTCAGTATGTTTATATAGAAAATATATACCTTATTTTTCGGAGTATAAGATGCACAGGAGTATAAGACGCACCAAGGTTTTGAAGAGGCAGTTTTTTTAAAAAAAGTTTTTGCATTCTGCAAACCTCCCAAAAACGGCCAGTATTTCGCAAAAAACGGGTCCATTTTTTTTTAAAGAAGCATGAATAGCCCTCAGGAGACTTGTAGAGTGTTCCTGAGTGGGTAGAGTGGTCCTGGGGCTGGGGGGCAAAATTGAGCAAAAGGTGGGCTGTTATTTGCTCATTTCTGCCCTCCCCAGCCCCCAGGAGCTCTGTGAAAGCCTCCTAAAGGCTATGCACTGCCATTTTGGTGAAGGAGGCAGGGTTTCGGAAGGCAAAAAAAATGCTGTATTCGGTGTACAAGATGCACCCAGATTTTCAGCCTCTTTTTTTGAGGGAAAAAGGTGCGTCTTATGCTCCAAAAAATACAGTATATCCTTATCCCAATCTGGAAGTAACATAGGGTACATAGACATGATGCTACCTGTTATAATACTTATATAAATTTAAAAAACCAAAATAAATGTTTTATATTTACAAATATTTTAAATAGTCTCTACTATTTTAAAACATAGTATGAATTACTGAAGCTTTCTTTAACTGTGTGTTTGAAATGCGTGCCAGTATGTTACATATCCTGTTGTAGCTGGCAAAGTATATTATATCGTATCTAATCTCTAATCAATGTTTTGAACTCTTATAGAATAGCATGAATGTGTTTGGATTTTGGTTGCACTTATATGTACTGGTAAAATAGTCCCCAAATTGACTTCTGCTATTCTTAATGCTAGCAGGGAATGCTTATGTGCCATAAGTTCAATTAAAGTGATAATCTCAAAAACATTTTCCCTATCTTATTAAAAAGGGTTATGTGATGCATCAATGTCATCATAGGCAGCGAAGATCAACATCTCTGGTTCCAAATGGGCATAGCAGTGGCACATGAAATACTGCAATTTGGAATGTAAAAAGAGCACTTGAGCATGAATTAATGAACGGAATGAAATAAATAAAATAGATACATTGTATTTCTGTGAAACAGAAAGGAGCAGGAAATCATCAAACTGAATGAAAATCAAAATTACATCAAAATTATATGCAGCCAAGTGATGGTTAACTTTCATCTCTACAGTTGAACCAAAGGGTTAAAATGTATGTCAAGAAATGCAATACAATACAATAAAATACAATAGTAGTAGAGTTGGAAGGGACCTTGGAGGTCTTCTAGTCCAACCCCCTGCCTAGGCAGGAAACCCTATACCGTTTCAGACAGATGGCTATCCAACATCTTCTTAAAGACTTCCAGTGTTGGGGCATTCACAACTTCTGGAGGCAAGCTGTTCCACTGATTAATTGTTCTAACTGTCAGGAAGTTTCTCCTCAGTTCTAAGTTGCTTCTCTCCTTGATTAGTTTCCACCCATTGCTTCTTGTTCTACCCTCAGGTGCCTTGGAGAATAGTTTGACTCCCTCTTCTTTGTGGCAACCCCTGAGATATTGGAACACTGCTATCATGTCTCCCCTAGTCCTTCTTTCTCTTAAGCTAGACATACCTAGTTCCTGCAACCGTTCTTCATATGTTTTAGTCTCCAGTCCCCTAATCATCTTTGTTGCTCTTCTCTGCACTCTTTCTAGAGTCTCCACATCTTTTTTACATCGTGGCGACCAGAACTGAATGCAGTATTCCAAGTGTGGCCTTACCAAGGCATTATAAAGTGGTATTAACACTTCACGTGATCTTGATTCTATCCCTCTGTTGATGCAGCCTAGAACTGTGTTGGCTTTTTTGGCAGCTGCTGCACACTGCTGGCTCATATTTAAATGGTTGTCCACTAGGACTCCAAGATCCCTTTCACAGTTACTACTACTGAGCAAGGTATCACCTATACTGTACCTGTGCATTCCATTTTTGTTGCCTAAATGTAGAACCTTACTCTTTTCACCATTGAATTTCATTTTATTAGATAGTGCCCAATGGTAGGAATGCAAGGTAGGAACATAAGCAGCATGAACATGGAAATGCTCAATTCAATGAAAAATGAAATGAATTGACTGCACATTGACATTTTTGGCATCTGGCAAATTGAATGGACTGGAATTTAGCACTTTTGGTCAGAAGATGTAAGGATATGTGGGAATGATCTTGGGAGATAAGGAAGAGCCACAGCCAGGGCAGTTTTTAGATAAGAAGCAATTTAGCCTGCAGCAGGAATATGGGTATGACAAATGTCTCAGAAAGGACCCTCCCTAGGTGACAAGGGACAAATGTACCTTCAGACTTGCAAGATTCTGTTAATCTAATCTTATAATTAAGTAGATATAGTTCTTCTGGATTTGCTTTTTGTCTTGATTAGACAAGGCTTACAAGGTTGACAGAAGATCATACTGTTTAGTAAACAGGACACAAAAAATGAAGAAATGGCATTGCTTTCATAGTGAGGAAGGATATAGCCAGGATAGGACTTCGGTCGGTATTATGCAAGAAGGAATTTAATAAAGAATGTTAGAGGAGACAATAGGAAGTATTACAACAGTATTTGTAAAGATAGTAAGGATGGAAGCAGACAAAGAAAAACAAGAAAAGTCTTCCAAAAGATCTTTGAAGGAGGCTCCAACTTTGAATTGGTATTCTAAAAAAAATGCCAATGAATAGCTAGTAACTGATTCAAAGAAAATCAAATAAATATGGAAACTCTGTATAGTGGAGATGGTAGCTATGGCAGCAAAAGATGGCTCTAGCTAGGTTCTGCCTCGGAGTTCTGCTTTTAGCGGATGCATTACTCGGAACACTGATGGAAGATATCAGTATCGAGGTAGATTGGCAATCAGTACTCGGAACATTACCGAATCTGAAGGCTTAGTTAACCCAAATCTTGAAGAGAAATTGATGGAATATTAAAGAAAAGCGGCAAATAACAGAATAACAGTCAATAAAGATTCTAACCAAACTATGGCACAAATCTGGAGAGCAACATGGTGATCAGCAGAATGGAAGAGGTCAGCCTACATGCCAATACCAAAAAGAAAAAAAGCTTTATTGGAAACATTAATCTTAGTAAAACATGCAGGCTTTTGACACAATTATATGTAAACTGGATTTATTATGTAGCATTATTGTAGATTCATTCCATGAATCTCTCGATTTTTTATTACAGAAGAAAGTTTGATAAACATTTTGTTGAATTAAGGTTACATATATTTGTGCAATATACATTAGTTTTAGGGAGGTGGGTTGCCTTTTGGATTTAGCATCAAGGACAGCCCCAGCCCCTATCTTGAATTTTTTAAAGCAACCAAGTCCCTTTTAGAATCTGCACTTGCAGAGTAAGGGCAGCCATATGATCCCAGGAAAGAACTGGCTTTCTTAAAGATTTGCAGAGAGGTGCTATGTGCCAAAGCAGCTTTTCTAAATTGTTACTGCAGTGCTGCAGAATCTTTACAATATTTTGTGATACAAGTAGCCCTTGACTTACAAGCATTTGTTTAGTGACCAAAGTTACTACGCACTGAGAAAAGTAACTTACAATCTTTTCTCAGAATTAGACCATCAAAGTGGTCAAATTTAAGCACTTCGCTATTGGTATGTTTGACGGTTGCAGTGTCCTATTTACTATTTTCCTAGCTGACTTCCATCAAAGTAAGTCAATATGGGAAATCAGAAGCTGTGATTCAATTAACAACCATAGTGATTTCCTTAATGACCGCAAAAATGGTCATAAAATTGGGTGCAACTGACTTAACTGTCTTGTCCAATTATTATCTGTATGTATTACAATAGGATGTTCATATTTAAAGTACTGTATAATGCAAGTGGGTGAGAAACAGATTAATAGATACTGTACTTTCCAACTTTGTAAAAACTGTTTATTTGTTTTGCAGTAATGCCCAAAGGCTTTATCATGGTTGGACCTACCATTATGTATATGTAAACTTGTAACAAATGCCCCAACTTTGTTAGTATAGATCCATAGCTAGGTGCTGTGTAAATATTCACATTTTCATTCTGAATGACTATTGAGTGGTTCTAATATAAATATGTTTCTTGCTTGAATCAGACACAATTTGGGATGTCTTGGGGATGTGTGCAATAATTAACAAGATACCTGCTTTCCAATTCTTTCATTTTCTTTGTCTATTCTGAAAATCTACACTAGCAACTCTAGACTAGCAACTTGGCATTTATGTGCAGGTGTTTCTAATCTTCTGCCCCCACATGGCCTACCCAAGGGAAAGGTTTGAGGGCCTGTCGAAGTTACCCATCCTTAATTTTATTTCCAAACCAAGATTTTGGTTAACTAATCACCAAAGTTAAAAGGTAATTTTGAAACCAAGTAATGACAAACCATTCTCCTTAATTTTTTCCCCACCCATTTTGGGTTTTTGTTATTTCTTTATTAATAATTTGGCAGCTTTTGTACAGCAAGCAGAGTTGTTGTTGTTATAATATATGCAGTCCTACAAGGTGATCACACTTGCGGTGGCAGTACTCTATGAGTAAAGAGGAAATGGTGGTAACCCTGAGCATATCCCTGCAGCTGCTGTGCCTCCGGTGTCCTCCAAGCCGTTGCTGAAGATCCCTTCCCCCACCCTTTCTTGGAGGTTTAAGTAAATTAGGTGGCCTTTTCAAACAAAGGCATGAGAATGTGGGCGTGAGCATGTGCGATTTATAAACCTGACACCTACAAGAGGTGTGCTGTTGAAATCTTTGTGAAGATGATTTAGGGTGTTGTTTAATCTCCCTCCTTACCGGTCTTTCAGGCACATGTTTGCTAAACCCCACCCTGTCTTAACTGGAGGAGGGACTCTGTCCCTTTTAAGGCTCAGGTGGTTCTGTACTAACATTCAGCTAATGAATCGAGAGAGAAAGAGGAGTGGTCCATCTGTCAGGTCCCCTCTCAGCTGACTTGCAGGAATGACTGAAAAGCTTGGCACAGGCTGAACCGCTTCAGGATTCTGCCCCTCCTCCTCCTCTGCTGTCTCTGCTTGCATGTTTCACAAGCTCCCTTAGAAGAACAATGAACTGATTTGAAGTTTTAAGACTGGGAGGGATCCCCTTGGAGTTGTCTGTGGCAGCCTGCAGCATGCATTGTTTGACACCATCTTAGACAGCTGTCAGTTTCTTTTATTTTCTTCTTCCCTGCTTCCTCCCCACAATTTCCCCTTTTGGATCGCTTTGTCTGACGAAATAAAGTGACCATGGTCCAACGTTTCAGCCTCAGGAGGCAACTATCAAAGGTAAGGTTGCTTGTGTCATCAGGATGTGTGGGAACTGTCTACATTTGATCACTTTTCTCTCATAGTACAGTGAAACCTCTGCTTAGACAGAAGAGGGCGGGGGTCTGCTTGAGAGAAAGGAGCTCTGCCTTTTGTTCCCTTTGCCAACAGAACAAAGGTTTTTAAAATAAATTCTCTGTCAGCAGACATAGGGGCTTTCTCTCCCTAAAATTAGAACTGCTGCTTCTTTCTTTGGATTTAGCATCTAATGTGTGTCTGTATCATATAGGAAACAAGACATGATTATCAGAACAGATTATGATCTGATGAAATAGCAAAGATGGATTAGAACCTATAGAGAGTCAGGATTAGAATAAATTCACTGGTAACCCAAAAAAATCTACCTGGCGAAGCACATGGCAGTTATCAGTTCCAAGTATTAGGCATGGCTGTCAGCAGAAGGAAGAACAAAGGAGTTGTTCTTAAGAGATTTTGCTATGGAAATAATTTGCATTGTTTGGTCTTAAGATGCTTTAAAAGAAAAGGTGGGGCTACTAAGCAAATGAAATCCATTTTTTTACTCAAGGAAATAGTTCAGTAATTTTTTAAATGACTAAATAAAAGAGGATCCAAGATAAACCAATATTATGAGATGGTAGGTAGGTAGGTAGGTAGGTAGGTAGGTAGATGATAGATAGATAGATGATAGATAGATAGATAGATGATAGATAGATATTTAGATAGGCAGACAGGAAGGATCTTGGGTTCTGTACATCTTTATAACCAAGTAAGGTTTAGTTAGAAAAATAATACCAATCTTTGTTTGCCATCTGTTTCATAGAATGTTTGTAAAAGCTGTCTTTTTGTGTAAAATGCAATGATCAGCTGCTGATCACAGCATTTAGGTCAAAATGCACTCTTTGCAGACAGTGTGGGGAAGCCTTAGGGTATTGCAAATGAACAGGCATTCAGTATGACCCCTTTCGTTGTGCATCAGCATTTTTGAAATAGCTAAGCAATGAGCATATTAATGATCACCGAAATGAGGAAATTTTCACTCGCCTGGTAATAATACAATGCAAAAGCATGCAAATGAAAAAAAAAATATTTGAATAAGCAATAAAAACTTTAGTTGCTGAACTACAAATGCTAACACTATTTGACATGTTCTAGCATGGCAAATAATGAAGGATGCTGGTAGTTGTAGTTCAACTATTTCTGGAGTAAGAAGTTTCTCAGCAATGTTCTCCATCCTAATTCTCAATTCTTTTCTCAGGAGCAATTCCATACAATATTCCTAGAAACTGTGAGACTGAAGCTTATGAATATAGAACCTTTGTTCAAAATTCTGTTAACGTAATTATCTCTATTTCAGTAAAATCATTTGCTGGGACTTAACAGTGAAATGATCTTATTGAATAGGAGAAATTGTGTTAACGCATGGGGATTTTTCACTTACAAAGTGAAAAAGGAAGGGAAAGGAAGTTGTGAATTTGCAACCTGAGTGAATAAACAGGAGTAGGAGAATTTTGTGAGGAAGGAGAATGGATGAGAATTTCCCATTTTCATAGGCTAAATATTTAGATGAGTTTAGAATCCAGGCTTCTAAACTTCAAGTAGTTTCAAGGGGAAAATCCTTAAGTTCTCAACCATGGTTTAAGAAGCCAGCAAGTAAGATAGCTCTTTCCATTGTTGTTTGGTTTAATGAATTACTCTGCCTGTTGGACATGAGCTGTGGGCTTCTGCTTGCTACAGTAAGCTTAATGCAGTGTTTATTTCCCTGAAACTAATGTAAATAATTTGGAGATGTTTCGAGAGCCAGAAAAGTACCAAGCAAATAGTGTGTGATAGCTTTGCCTTACTCCCAGGGCTGCCAGGGCTTCCAAGGAATAAAGATACTAATCTGAGGGTAAGGGAGACATGATTATTGGAGGACTTAGGTTGGAGTGGTGAATCCACATGCTTTCATACTGAAGATAGTCCTCCAGTAGGTGATGGCTTTCGGTTGTGTGCAGTGTGGTTATTGGACACTTAGACATCAGTGGTGGATTGCAGGCAGTACGCCCTGGTATGTGCCTATCTGGAGCACCAGGTACCGTTCCGATACGGTACTTCAGAGGGCCCACCCGCCTGCCCGTTGTCCTTACCCGTCTTTAAACTCTTCGACGCTTCCACGCATGGCTCGTACAGCGTTTGCGCGATGCTCTGCCAAGCAGCTGGAGCATCACAGAGGCTTCTCTGGAGGGTAGGACACATGCATGTGCTGCATGCTGTGCGCATTCATGTGGAGGATGCCAGGCCCCGTTGCAACCGGGTTGCAACAGGATCCACAATCCACCACTGTTAGAGATGGATGAAGAGCCACAGTGGCGCAATGGTTAGAATGCAGTACTGCAGGCTACTTCTGCTGACTGCCCTCTGTTTCCAATTTGGCAGTTTGAATCTTACCAGACTCACGGTTGACTCAGCCTCCATCCTTCCAAGATCGGTAAAATGGGAACCAAGATTGTTGGGGGCAATATGCTGACTCTAAACTGCTTAGAGAGGGCTGTAAAGCACTGTGAAGCGGTATATAAGTCTAAGTGCTATTGCTATTGCTATTGCTATTTGTGAACCATGGTGCCTGGCCTGCTGGTTCAAAGGTTACAGACATCATACACTATCAAGATAAATTGCTGGATAGTTTTGGGGAGGAGGAAGCAGTCCTTGTGCACATACCAAGGAATAATGAAAATATTGTTCAAGGAGAATATGGACACCGCAAAGTAACTGAATAAATTTGAAGTTTCTATAGAAGATATAGATTTTGAGTCTATAATGATTGACTTTATCAGATATTCCAAACAACTAAAAGAAATTATGATAATGACTACATTTTAAGAGATTACACTCTAATAAACAGTATCCATCCAGTTTCACCTATTCAGATGTGAAATTGTGATCTCCTCATACAAATATTTAACTCAGTGTCACAAAACTGGAATTTTTAAAGAGACACCAAGAGGATATCTAGAAAAAAATATAGTCTGGTTGGCCTAAAACTTTTCTAGAAAAATTGTATGGAATAAATATCAAAGAAAAATTAACTAAGCACATAGAACAGTTTTTCTCAAACTTGCCAACTTCAGCTCCCAGAACTGATGTCCACAGAGCTGAATTCCAACATGTTAAAAGTTGCCAAATTTGAGAAACATGGCACAGAGGAACAAGCTTAGTTGAATAAGAATCAGCATGGTTGCAAGGGTAAATCCTATCCCACCAATCTTATACAATTATTGGAGTGTTTCATGTAAATGGTCAATGTTGTATGTTTGGATTTTCAGACAAAGTTCCTAAATTTCCTCAAAGTTCCCTTGACAAAAGATTTCAAATGAATCACAGAATAAAAGTAAATGTCTTTCTATATTTGCTATGATTTTTTTCCATTATAAGTTGAATTAAAAATAGAATAATTTAAAATAGAAAAAATTGAGCAAGTTTCTCAACACAGAAAGAAGTCAAGTCCCTCAGATACTTTTAAATTTGTTCATAAACAGCAAGCTGGTTAAATTTGCAACTCCTGAAAATGGTGAAAATCAAGTGGTTATGAAGAGTTTTAAATGTCTTTAAATTGGGTGAATGGTCAACTAAATGGCAAATGTGGTTCATTTTTCAGTAAATTAAAATAATGTATGTTGAAACAAAAGCCTTAACCTCAAACATGCTGATGAGATTTGAGTTATCTGTAACTAGTCAGGGAAAGGGAGTCATAATTCCAAATTCACAGCTGCATTTTAAAGAACCCCACCACCCTTGTGTGGCTATGTAATGGACTGAGCAATGAAGGAGCAGTAGATTTCAAAAGCAGATAGATCAGTTTCCTAGGTGCAGATGAGTTCTTGCTGGAGAATACTTTGAGCATGTAAGAAGTATAAATAAGAGTCTAGATTCCCGTTTTTTCAAAACAAGCAGTTCGTTCAAAACAAGTTTCAACATAACCAGTTCCTGCTTTTGTCTATTTCAGCTCTGATGTTCAAATTATCATCTCTATGTGCTTCTTGCTCCATTTCCATAGTTGGTAACTGCTTTAAGACTTGGAAAGGACTTGACCCCTTCTCCTACATCTCCTTCCTATTGGACTGATATCTGGAGTAATAGAATTGTACAAGCAACGCTTGCCCTGAGATAGAAACCATAAGACATGATGGCCACTAACTTGAATGGCTTTAAAAATAAACCAGGTAAATTCATGGAAGATATCTATTTGTCTTGAAGACCCTATGTTGCTTCCAGATTGGGATACAGATATACCGTATTTTTCGGAGTATAAGACAAACCTTTTTCTCTCAAAAAGAGGCTGAAAATCTGGGTGCATCTTATACACTGAATACAGCATTATTTTGCCTCCCGAAACCCTGCCTCCTTCACCAAAATAGCAGTGCATATCCTTTAGGAGGCTTTGAGAGTGCTCCTGGGGGGCTGGGGAGGGCAGAAATGAGCGAAAAATGGACCATTTTTGCTCCCCCCCGAGCACTCTACAAGCCTCCTAAAGGCTATTCATGCCCTTTTTGTGGGGAAAAAACTGGCCCATTTTTGCGAAAAACGGGCCGTTTTGGGGAGGTCTGCAGAGTGCAAAAACATTTTTTAAAAAAATTTGCCTCTTCAAAACCTTGGTGCGTCTTATACTTGGGTGCGTCTTATACTCTGAAAAATACGGTTTTCTAATACCAGATATATTTGGTTAGGGGTATTCTCTCTCTACTTACGAGCATCATAAAGGCTTCTTGTTAGCTATTCTGAGAATATGCTAAAATAAATATGCTTTGGATTACTCCAGCAGAGCCATTCCTATGTACCTATAGAATGATCCTATAGCTGTTTCACAGGCTGGCCCTACCCTTTTGCCTATATGTGTGTTTCTTTTCCCTGGCAGTCCCGGTGTAAGTGTTATCTGATCCTTATTGTAGACTGATAGGATCCAGCTTCCTGTGACATGAGCTGAATTTACTGCTAGGAACTGATAAATATATAAGGACTGACCTGAAGTTGTATTTCCAAAAACTCTTCAGAAACAAATATTTAACTTGGTGTTTGATTAAAAAGTAATCTCTGCTAACATCAGAGCAGCAGTTTAAGTTACAAGGAAGTTGGGGAAACAAATAAGCTAACCCACAACATACTTTGTGAATAGGTCGAGAAAGCAAACAGTATAGTTGTGTAATACCTAATCTCCCCTTCCTCATGAGCTGTTGTTGAAGTATCTTTCTGTATTGAAATATTAACACTTGAAATAATAGGTATTTTTTTTTTGTCTGGTGAAATAGTTATATCTTAAAAGTTTTGCAGTTGCTTCTGTAGGTATACCTGCCTACCTCCGAAATCTGTTCCATATGCCAAACTGTCTTTGCACAAAACAGCCACACAGCATGATTTGCCCCTAGGGCATTACAGATTGCCAACAGAGAAGTTTATTAGTGGCAAACAAATGAACAATATAGAGATGGCCAAGCACCACATAGAAGAAGACCAAATGCATTGATGTATGCACAGGTTTACTACTTCAGGATTATAATAGTTTGTACAGTACCAGCAAGGTTACTAATTTGCTTGTTTGGCATGCTACGCCAAGAAGAACTGATTCTAGAGAGAACATAGACTAGAGACCTTTGGGAGATACCAGGACTAAAGGCTAAACTGAGAGTTGAAAAAATGTGCTAGAACAGTGATGGCAAACCTTTTCGGCACCAAATGCCCAAACCGGAATGTGCACGCGTGGACGTGCGTGCTGGAGCACTGATACTCGAAGACCAGCTGGCTGGTCTTCAAGTCCTTACACTGGCCAACTAGTCTTCTGGTTTCCAGGGTGTGCATGCGCGCTGGCAAAGCTGATCTTTGTGTGCGCTGGAGCCCTGGAAACTCAAAAGACCAGCTGGCCAGTGCGCATGCTGGCCACCTGGTCTTTGAGCTTCTGGCACGCACATGTGCGCGCCAGAAACCAGAAAAGCAGCTACAATGGCATGTGTGCCCACAGATACAGCTCCGTGTGCCACCTCTGGAATGCGTGCCATAGGTTCACCATCATGGTCCTAGAAGTGATTTTTTGTTCCCCAAAAGCCCTACGTGCTCATGCCCGTAAGGACCCCCATAGTCAGCCTAGCTGAAGAGACAATAAGTTACCTTGTGGGGTTTAAAAACACATGACGTTGTGTCAGATAATGAGTTTTAAAGGCTTTTCTTACTGTGATCATGCCATGAATGTTAAGCTGATTGAAGAAACCCCAATATTTTTCCTGGAAAATCTCATTATTACCACTGAATATATGTGTTCATATTTTTACTTTTGTAGCATTAAAACAATCTACTCAGATGGAAAAGAGAATGAGGATGAAGAAAAGAATCACTGTAATACAACCAGCAAATGGAATTTGGTGCAATTTCCTTTGGAACTAAAATTGAATTCCAAATATAATTTGGAAATATATTAGGCCTTGAATAAATGTTAGGTCAGATTTTTTCAAGTACAGTGAATGCCAAGAATATAAATCTTGGGATAATTCTGATATTCCCTTAAAAATAAAAGAATTTGACATAGTGATATCATAGAAACATAGAATTGAAGGATCATAGAGACCATCTAATCCGAATGCATGCTTTATTCAAAATCCACTAAAAGCATCTCTAACAGAAGATCAGCCAGCCTCCATTTAAGATGTGATTGGCCGTATTTTGCCATTTTAAAGAATACCACCAACACATTTGGCTGTGCCTGAAAAATAATTGGCAGTTATTCCAGATCCTTTGCTGTGAATGTCAATTGGTCATTGTATCTGCATGGTTGGCAGTTGATCTGACAGTTTTGCATCATTTGTAACTTCCATTCTGAGGCAGAGGTTAGTGTTACATTTATATCTCACATATCCTTCTAGAACTCAGGGCAATGTACATAATATTCCATCCTCCTAATTTTGTTTTCAGAATATTTTGAGGTGGGCTGGACTCAGAAAGCATGACTGACCAAAATCATTTAATGAAATTCCATTAAATGGCTGAAGGTACGCTTGAGTCTGGGTTTCCCAGTCCTAATCTAAGACTTTCACTACTACAGGTAGTCTGCCACTTACAAGTACAATTGTAAATTACCCAGAATCTAAATTTGTACAGAGGGGAGGGGAAATCCCTCAGCACACTGAGGGGAAAAATCTCAATCCAGTGTTCCTTCTATTGACATTCTGGGAACGCCATCAGAGAAGATGGCAAATGGCGGCCACATGTTTGCAGAGCACCTGGCAACTGGTTATAAATGCAAACAGGTTGCCAAGTGCCCAAAATGCAGTCATATTGACCTGACGTAACAGCCAGATGTGCTTTTCAGGCCATAAAGCACCAATTCTGAGACTGTTATGACTCCAAACAGTCATTAAACCAACCGTTATTAAAAGATTGGTTGTAATTTGAGGATTACCTGTACCTATTGCAGTGGGAGTACTTTCGTTGTGTTTCATTACAAGAAGCCAGAATTAATAGCAACTTTGGTCTATTATTACTTGCAGTTTGAGTTCATTATCTAGTTACTTCCATAAGACTTAAAAGGCAAAATAGATGAAAGTGGGAGCTCTTCCAAAGTGTCATGTTTTTAACTATTCATTATAAGTAACAGAACAAAATAACTTCTAATGGAAATGGCTTTTATAATTGTCCTATTTAATATGTACCAGTTATAACGCATTTCACATTCTGAAACATGACAAGTAGTGTCTAGTTTAGGGAATGCCACTTGGCAAAGGGATAAGCATGATATTATACAAACTTTTAGACTCCGAAATTATTTAGTGCGGTGAATAATATCACCTAAGTAACCCAGCAGAATTGTATAAAAATAAAATATGTTCATTGTTTAGAAAGTGGCTCATTTTGTTATTGGATGTTGTGTCTCTCTCCACTATCACACAAAGCTAGGTTAGTCACTGTTGGTTCAACTCTATTGTTACATGTGTAATATTTACTTTTTGTATCTGTGTGTACAGTAGTTTACACTACCAGAAGTCCTGCCTATTGATACATACATTATTGTACAGTAGAAGTCAGGACGGTGCACTATTATGTACTATGACATATTTTTGGAATCAGCTAAATGCCTTTTAATTTTTGTGCAGTGCTATTGGGTGGTGGATGAGGAGGAAAAGCATCAATGATAATCAGTAGCGGAAAGAGCTACATTAGGTCATGTAATGAATTTTTTTTAGCATTTTAACTACTGCTCTTGAGCTGAACTGGTTGAGAGGTCTGGCCTGGGCAAGTCGGCAGTTGTTTGAAAACTTTTCCACTTATAATCTTTTGGACAACAGAATGATTGATATCCAGTTGTTTGGCAATCCCTTTAAATCTCTTTCCAGACCCATTGGCATATCTAACATTCTTTCTAAAACCCCAGAGAGCTCTTTCAATGTAGGTTTAGTTATATTCATACTTCAACAAAAAGCACAGGTTAAAGCCTCTTCATTTCATTCCTGATCAGCAAAAGTTCAATTAAGGGTTACCAGAGGTAACATCATATCTACTATAACCTTGATCAAATAAATCAACTATATTTTTCTTTTCCATTTAAGAATCTTTAAACTTTAGTCCTTTCAAATAACATCGTGGAACTTGATTTATTTTTATTTGTCCCTTTTTACAAAGCTTTTTCTAAATCCATTATAGGAAAATTATCCAGGTCAATATTTTGGTTTATTATTTGTATATCTCTTTAAATTATTAAGATACCAGCCAACTTATTTTATATGTTCAGTGTATCATAGTTCTCTATATTCTTCTTGTAGCTCAAATCCATTTTCAGATCAGTCTCAATCTTTTTAATATAATATCTCTCATCTTTTAAACACATTCTAATTTTCCAAAATTAAACTTTTTAATCACCCTTTTTCTGTTTATTCCAAAATAAAAATTTGACCCTTGTGGAGATATGGTTAGTTGAGTTTGAAGAGTGTCACCAGCTGAGGCAGGAGTGGTCATGTGGCTATTGTCACTCAAGAATCACTTAAGGCTTTCAGGGGAACTGCCCCACATGTCATCAGATTTGAGACTTGGTTCATTAAGTAGGGATCAATTGGGATTGTTGCTGTTGTATCAGTATCCCTGCTGCATAGCAGCTTCCCTGCCTGAATTCCTTGACCCTATATCCAGGTTGGCAGTGGAGTCCTCCCGGCTTGTGGTCTTGGAGACTTCAATATGCCTTCCCTGGAAATGGGGATTGAGGTGGCTCAAGGGTTCATGGCCACCATGACAGCCATGGGCCAGATCATTCAGAGCTTGACACAAGACAGTGGTCACATAACAGATTTGGTGTTCTGTTAGAGCAGTGGCTATATACATCTGCAGTTGGGGAAGCTTTTGATCATGGTCAGATTACACCTTGATTACTATGGGATTCTCTGGCATCTCTATCCATTATCGGGAGGGTGGGCCGATTTCATATTATTGATATTGCTTTTGACACAATAACATTATACACTCTGGTGATGTTGGTTTATTTGTGTATCACTTTTTTGTGTATGATTGGTATATTCTTCTATTATAAATTTCTTCAAACTAATAGCAAAGCTTCCCTTGTTCTGGCCTCTTTACATAGCCTTACAACTTAGGCTCATGGAGTTCCCCAGACTCCAGAAGGGATTTGCAAAGAACACCACTGATATGATTCACTGATGAATACTATACAATTAGTGGATAGACACAACTGAATAGAATCCAAGGTGTCTTAGAGAAATTATGGTACCCACCATAATAAAGGTAGTATATATATATATATATATATATATATATATATATATATATATATATATGTGTGTGTGTGTGTGTGTGTGTGTGTGTGTGTGTGTGTGTGTGTGTGTGTGTATGTGTATGTGTATGTGTATGTATTTGTGTTACAACCCCTGGTATGCCTAAATATGGGAGGAAGGTCACTACTCCCTCTTTCTGTCCTTCGGTTCATCACAGAAGACCATGCAGGCAGAAAACCATATTTTTATTTTTAATGTTGCCTTTTTTATATTTGTGTTGTATTTGTACTGATAAATAAATAAAGGGAGACTAGTATAGATCTATTTCGAGCTAATTAGCTCTCATCAGCTAGCCATACCCTTACTGGGATTTGAACCTGGCCTGTATTATATCTTAGGCAGGAGTCTTAGCCACTAAGCCACAGGCTCGCCTCCTTATCAGTTGAGCCAGGGAAATAGGTATGTATTTGTGTTAGGAGGTATGTATAGGTATGTATCTGATAAGGTATGTATCTGATAAGGAGGCGAGCCATATATGATGACTATATCAATTAAAATAGTTTCATTAAAAACAATTGGAAAGTAATGTAGGGTCACGCTTCAAACAGTTAAATGAGTAAATATTAAACTAAGGACTTTGTTTAAGTATAAACTCTCTTTGTTTACAATGCAATATGTTAAGTGTGATTTTGGAAATATATCTCCAAGAACTTGTTCCCTGCTGGAAGAAACTATGAGAGCAGTTTGTTTGGACTGTAGTTACACTTGTCTCCAAAAACCTAGAGAAAGGTCTCATCTTCAATCTTAATGTTTCAAAAGGCTCGTATTAACACTGTTAATGATTTATAAACAACCATCTACTCAGGGATATATCCTTTGATAAATCTGCAATCACACTGCTTCAATTTCTGTATAGCATCTTTATTTATTTAACAGTTGTCTCCTTTTTGTGATAGCAGTAATATATTCCAATCTTCAGAAGATGATATAAATTGTTTCTACACATTTTGGCATAGTGTGTTATACACACATTGGAATCAAGTCAGTGTTTTAAAGAGGGAGTCGACAATCATTTTGGAAAGAGTGTAGTTTAGAGATGTTGTACATATATACATCTATATGGTTTTAACTAATGCAATGTTCAAATTAGCTGGCCTGGCACAATTGTAATTGTAAATCAGAAATACAGTATAATCTAATCCTGACCCTCCTGGATGGCTTTTTAAATTTTGGGGTTTTAATTAGTTTTAATTGGAACTATTTTAACTATTGTTAGTTTGGTTATTGTACGGACTGTGTGTTTAAGTTGGTTTGTCTGGGTTTGGTGTTTTGCTTTGTTGTTTTATTGTATATTTATTGTCTGTACACTGCCCCGAGTCCCTTCGGGGAGAGGGGGCGGTTTATAAATTTAATAAACTAAACTAAACTAAACTAAGTTCTTATAATTTTCTGTTGTTCTAATTATAATTAGCAATCATTAATATAAAACATTTTTTCAACATTGCAATACAATACTAGGTTCTGTAATTTGGGATTATATTTTTCCCTCTGCTTTTTTATTTTGTTCACATTTTGTAAAATTAAAATTATATTTTGCACTACTATTCCAGGGCATATGCTATTCCACGGTGTTTACAGTGTTAGGCTATTTTATAGCTTTCTTTAAAAACTTCAGTTGAAAAATGTCATATGTGTTTGACCCCCAAATATAATATGCCAACTCTGATTGGGGAAGTGCAGTCCCAACATGAAGTAAAGATGGAACATCTACAGAGTCAGGCACTTTAGAACTCTAGTTAGCATTTTGTGGAAGAATATTATTCCCTTATTCAGTTGAACAGGAGTCCCATCTTCTGCCAGAATCCAACTCTAAACAGATTCATCTTGCTCTAGTTAGCTCTGAAGAACTTGATAATGAGTTTGCAGTACAAGTTGGCTTTTCAATTTTCTGCATAGATTGTCAGTATTAAATTCTTCTTTGTTCCTTTGTATTCAGTACCCTTCCACCAGCATTATTTTGCATCATTCTTCACAACTTTATTGTGTAATTGCATGAAATACCTTGTATATAAGTTACTGCTCTCCTTCATGCAAAACGCACCTCTCAGGAGATACTGTTTTGCTTCTATCAAAGCCTCTGTGGAATTAGACTGGTACTGTGTTGAGTTCTTAAACATAGTTTGTGTTTAATTGCACTTGACAGTTTTGGCCTATTTTTGCTATTGAGACAGTGACTGTCTTACTTTGGGGGAGATAAGTGGATTTATGTTTTAATAGCTTGTCAGTATGATTTTTTATTTCATTTATTAGATTGCAATTTACAATGGGGCCTAGTCTTTTAGAGACTTAAAAGGAATTCTGAGCTTTTTTACTTTCATTACTCCATTTTCCTAAAATACTAATAAAAGAGAATTTCGATGGAGTTGAGATTATTGTTGTCTTGAAATATCAAGAGCTGTACTTTACTGACTAGATCCGTTGTTATATGTGCACAATTTAGCATGTTTGAAATTGTTCCCACAGTTCAGAACCTCATACAATCCGGTATCCAAAATCACAAAATGTTATCTTGGTTTTATAGACAAATAGTTGATGGTGTATGGTAATCTCGGAATCTTTTTTTTAACAGTTTCATTTTATTTTATTCAAAATATTAAAATCCAAAAGAAAAAAAATGGATCAGAGATAAAACAAAACTAAACAAAAACATTGAAAAAAAATGTGAATTAAAAAAAAATACACCAAAGAACAAAAACATATGTCATCCCCCCCAGTTGAACACTGACGAATCTATTGCAACAAAGGGTTCCTAAAACTCTAGTGTTCGTAATTCAGAGTCTTTTAACCTAGGACAAGAGAAATAGACTGTTCCTCTTTTTTTGTGGAAGCAACATTACCACATTTTAGGGTTTATGCAAATATTGTCTGTCATAATGAAAAAACCGGTGAGATAGAAACAAACCCTTTAGGACCAGAGATGTTTGGCAACCATGCTCTAGAGAGTGATCTCTATCAGCTCCTCCTCTTCAGCAGTTCCTCTTGGTTGAGACGGCATCTTCATAAAAACCGAGCAATAATGCACTTCGAAATATTTGGCTTGGATTTTTCTTGCAACCCAATGACATGCCTGAGTCGTGATATCAATCCAAAAGATTTCAAGGACCTAATAAAAATAGAGCTGCCTTTAAAAGCCATGCAGACAAATCCTTCAAAGAACAAGGTGAGTTAGAAAAATCTAATCACACAGTAGGGGGGAAACAATCAAGTGGCTTTCACCTGTTCCTGTGTCACTTCAATGTTCTTAAGAATAAAGAATGCTTGCTATATTGTCTTTGCTTGTTTGTCTTGGTTTCCTGAATCAGAAGTGTAGCTGCTGATATTCCAAGGGTGGGAGGAAAAACATGTTCCAGGTGAATTTTCTTCCCAAGACCTGAAAAATGTACACGAGCCTCCCCCCTATACTTGCAGATGAATAGAATAGAAACCACTGCTAGGAATAAATGTATAGAATTTGGAGCAATATTGTCCTGATTTGACTATCAAGATGATCAAGTTGACAATGTAACCTAAAAGGCCCTGTGAGCAATTGCTGATCTCTTTAAATATTTGCTATGTTGATTTTACATCCTTTGCACAGGCTAACAGAATCAGTCAGCAGCAAGCAATAATACAGATTCTAACCCACATAGATGTTACTAGGGAATATTGGGGGCGCGTATAAGAATAAGTAGTTAACTTATAAAATATGTATGGGTTGTTGTTGATTTTTGCTTTGTTGAAAACTCCAATGTATTGAACCCTGATTCATAGAGCGTGGAGTTACCCTTACTAGCAGATTTGCGGTGGTTTAGGCAGGAATGCTTCCCAGCCTTGTTTTGGAGTTGACCTGTGACATTTGCATGGAAGACACATATTTTGTATCTGTGTCATGCTCTTATATCCTCAAACTCCATAATGCAGGTGCAGAGAATTTGTAAATGAATATTAGCAGCCCCATTTATATTTCTTTTCTGCTTACTCCCCACCCACCCCTAAAGATCAGTAAAAGTGATAAAGCTTTAAAACAGATCCCACTTTTGTTATTTCCAAGTTACTGTTTCTGGCTTTCTTTTACTGGAATTTCTTATTGAAATATTACAGAGGGCACAATACTACCATTTTCATTGATAGAAGTGTTTCATTTCCTATAAATGTATGAAGTTGTTAATATAAGAAAAAGGCTTGTTATATTAAAATTATATTAATGAATAATTAATATGAACTGATACAGCATTGCCTTTCTCAGTATTCCTTTCATTTCTCTTCCTGCTACTTCATACTGTACTGCTGGCAAGGTTTCTTCTTCAGAGATTAAGATGTCTTTGGAAAGAAATACTTCTGGCATTAGGTTAACACTTGGCTACAAGCTATGGTTAATGTATTCTAGATTATTTTTTGCAAAGTCTCCCAAATGAAACCTCTTTCCCAGCCATGGTCTTTTATACTCTATCCATTTTTCTAGAATACCATATTATTTACTGAGTCTGCTCATATTTAACTCCTAACATATATTTAAACAATAAAGTAATTTCGAGTTTAGTCATTATTTCCTGCTAAGACGGCCTCCCCACTAACAGATTTTCTAGAGAAATGTGTGAACCAAGATATGTGTTCAAGTATGGGTTAGTTGTGTCACTTTTCCCGGAAGCATGAATGGGTTAGTATTAGGTGAGGCCTTGGTTATTGGTTAGACTCATGTTCATTAGAATTTGATGCTTTTTTATAGCCTAGGTTTTAAGTGAAAAACTACATATAGGAGAGTGATGAAACCCCCTGCAGGTGATTTATGGCTAGTGGAAGAAGGGTAGAGTGGTTCATTCTTCCCTGGATAAAAGAGAAATGAAATATTTTGTAATATACTGGTCTGGATGTTTATAAATAGACAGCTGCTTTATGCCTCCCATTGGAAATAACATTCAATTCAAAGCTCAGGGAATAGGCATCAATGTCAAATATCAATTCACATCTAAAGAAATGAGCCTAGTACCAGTATTGATTCAATTTTGAAAGCATTTATGGATTAATATTCTGGACATAGAATTCTTCCATATCCAAATATTGGGCTTTCTTTAACATAAAGAACAAAAAAATCATATTCTCTCTGATTAGGCATAAAGGTAAGAATGGAATGTTTCCTATTAGTGAAGAGTTTTTTAAAATTCTTTTTATTTTGTCAGAAAATTCATATGATTTTGGGTGGATTTTGGTTTTTTTGTTGTTAAACATTGACTTGATTCTAATCATAGTTTTTTGGGGTGCAGACCAGTGGTGGGATTCAATTTTTTTTACTACCGGTTCTGTGGGCGTGGCAAGGAAAGGATACTGTAAAATCTCCATTCCCACCCCACTGCAGGGGAAGGTTACTGCAAAATCCCCATTTCCTCTTGATCAGCTGGGAGTCAGGCGGCAGAGAATAGATGGGAGCGGGGCCAGTCAGAGGTGATATTTACCGGTTTTCCGGTGGTTTCGGTGGGAGGGACTACTACTGGGTTTGATACAGCCTGATTGGTCCAAAGACTGAGGGATTTTTCTTTAAGTGTCCTCCTTTCCCTCCTGGCCCCCAGTTCCCTCAGTCTTTGGTCCAAGCTAGTTTGGCTCCTGTGAGGTTGACTATTTAATTAATTTACAATTGGAGATTTAAAAATAAAATTATCTTGATCCTCTGCCTTAAAGCTACGAGGTTCAAATTGCACTCTCAGGAAATTCCTGAGGGTGGGGGCTCTTTAGGAGCACCATTACAGCGGCGCCGAAAAAGAGCGAAGCTTGACTTGAGGCTTCAACCCTTAGTCAGGGAAAGCTCTCTACATGGGGCTTCCCTTGGGACGCGCCCGAAGACTGCAGCTAGTCCAGAACGCAGCCGCGCGGGTAGTCATGGGGAGTACTAGGTACTCCCACGTAACACCTCTCCTGCGCGAGCTGCACTGGCTACCTGTGGTCTTTCGGGTGCGTTTCAAGGTTCTGATCACCATCTTTAAAGCGCTCCATGGCATAGGGCCTAGTTACCTGCGGGATCGCATCCTCCCACATACATCCCTGCGGCCAATCCGCTCTCACAGGGAGGGCCTTCTCCTGGTGCCGTCCACAAGGCAATGCCAACGGGCGACACCGAGGAGTAGGGCCTTCTCTGTGATGGGCCCAAAGCTCTGGAATGACCTCTCCCCCAATATTAGAATCACTACTGACCTCCGCTCCTTCCGACAGAAACTGAAGGCACACCTGTTCCGACTGGCTGGTTTGGCATAATTTTAACGTCTACCTCCTGGCATACACATTCTTACTGGTTTTTAGAGGGATATTGTTTTAAATTTAACTTGATATTTTAAACTTTTGTATTGATTTATTTATTAGCTGTACAGTTTGGCATATTTTACCCTCCTCTTATACATGTATTTATATAGTTATTTCTACGTTTTAATCTGTTGTATTTTAATACGGACTGTACACCGCCCCGAGTCCCTTTCGGGAGAGGGGGCGGTATATAAACGCTAATAATAAATAAATAAATAAATAAATAAGCCTCAGATCGCCGTTTAACTCTTCTAAATCTCTCCGGCGGTTGGGAGCTTGCAAATCAGTGCTTATCAAGCCGATCAGCTCACCGCTACTTCAAAGAGCTGCCGCGCGGCTTGCCGCGGCTTCAAAGAGCTTCCCGGTCTGTTTACGGAGCAAAAAGAAAAAAAGAGGTCAGTTTAAGCGCTGCTCGCAGCCAGCGAGTCAGCTGAAGATCTCCCGGGCTGCGTTTAAGCTCGTAGTGAGGCTAATTCCCTCAGAGCCTTTTCCATCGAGCCGGGCAGCTTAACTTCTTCACCCACGAGGCGCGGCGGCCATTTTGGTGCGACCTCGTGGGCGGCGGCCTCATTCCCGCGTGCAGCTATCTGAGCAAGCAGGCCTGCAGGACAAGGGAAAGGCACGCTGAGCTTCGTGAGCAGCTGCAACGAGGTTTCTTGACCTGAGACCGAAGCACAACTCTACTGGACACGTGAGTGAGGCATGGCTTCCACTATTTCTGATACTCAAGCCAGCGAAAGGGTGGAGGAGAGCCAGGGCAGGCTTAGGCCCAGAACAGCAGGCCCCAAGCCCTCTGCAGAGCAACGTCCTTCCAGAGCAACTGCCAGGGACGAGTCTAGAAGACAAAGGGCCCTGGAAAAACAGGTGGCCAGGGCTGAGAAGCGAGCACTGGCTTCTAGGCATGACTCCCCTATTAGATCTAGATCTCCTATGGGGGCACGGTCTCAGGCCTCAGATTCTCCTACCAGGGGCTACAGTCCTTCATCCCCTTCAGTCTCCCCTGCCAGGCCCAGGAGGGAAGTGACCTCTCCCTCCCCATCCATTTCCCCCAGAAGAAGAATGGAGGATCCAAGAGAAGGGGGATCTGGAGACTATTTACCACCAGCTCAGTTGGCTCCACAGGATCCCTCCCGTGGTCCTTCAGAGGAGGATCTGGAGGAATTGGAGAACTTGCCTCCCAATATTAAAAGACTTATTTCTACTGCAATTTATAAGGGCATTTCCTCAGGCCTGGCTCACAGGGATCCTCCCCAGGGTAGGCCTCACCCTGTGACTGCTACCAGTAGCAGACCTCAGATTGCTGATAGAAGTCTGGAGAGGTCTAGGGCAGCTTCCCCTTCTGTGGTCAGCGAGGGCTCCTTTTTGGGGGAACCTGCGCATGTTACTCTAGGATTTTCTGAAGATGAGGAAGACACCCCAGAAACACCAGGCTTTCCAGGTCTTTTCCCTCCTTTGGCATTTAAACCTATGCTGCGCAAAGCAAAAAAGACCACTCAAATTGGCACGGGGCCCCCTCCGGCTTACCAGTGTAAGGACCCCAATCTGGCCATGTTTATCAATCCCAACACTGAGAAGGAAGAGGTACCTGCACCTCCCCTTTTTCTGGAAGTAGTTCAGGATCAGTGGGCTAAGCCTTCTTCTCTTCCTAATCCCAGCAGTAGCGACAAAAGCTACTACAATATGGAGAAGGCCTTCACACAGGCTCTTCAACTGCCCACAGTAGATGCCCCAGTGGCCTTGTTAGCCAACGCCTCCTCCGTAGACACGGGTGATGTAGCCGGTAAATTAAAACCGGAGGATAAGCGAGCAGAACTTGCCCTACACAAAAACTTTAATGCTTCGGCATGGGCTATTAAGGCAGCCGCAGCAGCTTCTTATTTTAATCGTACATCAGTCATGTGGCTTAGGCAACTGCAAGACCGCATTCCTCTAGAAGACGACCGCCTTCATCAGGACATAGCCAAAATCATTTCAGCCGCCCAGTTCTCGGCAGACGCCACCCTCGACTCCATTAAATTTTCGTCCAGAGCCCTAGCCACCTCTGTGACTACGCGGAGGCTTTTATGGCTCCGAAATTGGCAAATGGACAATAAGTCCAAATGGAGTCTGGCAGGGGCACCATTCACAGGCCCCAACCTTTTTGGATCCTCGCTGGATCCTATCCTTGTCGAGAACAAGGACAAGAAAAAGGTCCTTCCTTCCAACACAAAAAAGACAGATAATCGCCCTTCAACCTTCCGTAGGTCATCCTCCTATAGGGCTTCAGATCAGGATTTCCGTCAAAACAGATTCACCCCCTACAGGTATGATAGGCAGTATCAATGGAATTATTACCAGGACAGGAACAGGTATCAGAGTCAATCCAAACGGCCCTTTCGCGGAGGGGGCGGCTGTTCCTTCCGCAGGGGCAAATGACTCAAATCCGAGTCTGCCCATAGGCGGCCGCCTGGCGTCCTTCGCGGACCAGTGGGATCGGATCACCTCAGATGCCTGGGTCAGATCGACTGTCAGGGAAGGACTCCGGCTGGAGTTCCTGGTCCCTCCCCCAACGCTCTTCAGAACCTTCCCCCTCCCCAGAGATCCGGAGAAACGACGCCTCACGCTTCTCGCAATTCAGCACCTGATCGAAATTCGAGCTGTCGAACCAGTTCCTCAGGGGGAGCGGGATCAAGGAGTGTACTCCAACCTATTCGTGGTCCCGAAGAGCTCCGGGGGATGGAGAGCGATCTTAGACTTGAAGCGCCTCAACTCTTACATAGTATACCGGCGCTTCAAGATGTCTTCGCTCAAGTCAATCCTCCTCGGCATCAGACGAGGGGATTTCATGGCATCCATAGATTTAACCGAAGCATACTTAACATATCCCAATTCGGCCATCCCATCGAAAATTTCTCCGATTCTCACACGGGGAGCAGCACTTCCAGTACAGGGCCCTCCCCTTCGGGTTAGCATCAGCTCCCCGTACCTTCACGAAGGTCCTGGCGGCAATGGCGGCTCACCTTCGCTCGAGACCGGTGAGACTCCATTGCTACCTCGACAACGTTCTCGTCCTCGCCCAGTCCCAGTCTCAAGCAGAGAGGGATGTACAGGTCACCATTCAATTCCTCCAAGACCTAGGTTTTTCCATAAACTTTCCCAAGAGCCACCTGTCTCCTTCAACGACCATACTTCACTTAGGCACAGTAATAGACTCAAGGGCGGGTCTGGTCCGATTCTCTCCAGACCGGCTTTCAAGCCTTCAGAAACTCGCCCGCCTCGTTCACTCAAGACGGTCCGTTTCCATCTTGACCCTGGCACAACTGTTAGGCAAGATGGTATCCTGCATCGGAATCGTTCCGTGGGCCTGCCTCCATTCCAGAACGCTGCAGTGGACTCTAATCCCATTCCAGAGACAATTGCTCAGCAACTCTCCGCGGCCCATTCGGATTCCACCGGATCTCCGGTGGTCTCTGAAGTGGTGGTTGAAACCAACCTTGAATCGCGGGGCCGAGTTCTGGGAACCAGACAGAGTTACCATAACAACAGACGCGAGCCTGTTCGGCTGGGGGGTGGTGATGGAGTCCAGCCTGGCACAGGGACGTTGGTCCAAATCCGACTTGTGCCACAACATCAATTGGCTGGAACTCAAGGCGGCTCGCCTGGCCCTTCTTCATTTCCGGGACCAGATTCACAACCGTCACGTTCTTCTCTTGACGGACAATGTGGCAGCGAAAGCGCACATGAATCGTCAAGGGGGGACACACTCCAAAAGTCTATGGCTGGAGGCTCGAAAGCTAGGCAGGTGGGCGGAGAAGAATCTGGCCTCGATCATCTCAGAACACATCTCGGGCATTGCCAACCACCAGGCGGACTGGCTGAGTCGAGCGACCGTGGATCACGGCGAGTGGCAGCTCGACCCGACCATATTTCACAAGATATGCCACCGATTCGGGACTCCTCTGGTGGACCTTTTTGCCAGTCCGAGCAACGCTCAGCTCCCACGCTTCTTTTCCCGCTTCCCAGCTCGACATGCGGAGAACACGGACGCTCTGCGGTGCCCGTGGCCTCCCGGCCTCCTTTATGCCTTTCCTCCCATTCCCTTGATTCAGGGCACCCTGAGGAAAATTGTTTTGGAGAAGGCCCTAGTCATTCTGATAGCCCCGTTTTGGCCAAGACGCCCGTGGTTCGCGGACCTTATCCAACTGTCCGTAGCTCCCCATTGGCGGATTCCACAGGGGGAGGTAACCTTATTCCAAGGGGTTCTTTGCCATCCGGAGCCCGAGTGGCTCCAGCTGACCGCTTGGCTATTGAGCGGAGCCTCCTAAGGGGCGTTAATCTTTCAGCCAAAGTAATATCTACCATCAAAGCTTCTAGACGCCCCTCGACCACGCGTATTTACAACTCAACGTGGTCGACCTTTGCTACCTGGTGTGGGAGGTTTAACATTGACCCTACCTCGGCCTCGGTCGCGGAGGTCCTGGAATTCCTACAACACGGGCTAGATCGCGGGCTGTCCCACAATACGTTAAAGAGGCAGACAGCGGCCCTGTCTTCCATTCTTTCAGGGGTGGGGACTGGTTCTCTGACTCAGTCAGCGTTGGTAAAGAGGTTCCTCAAGGGCACTGCTAATCTATGTCCCCCCCCCCGGTACATAGGTTCCCCACCTGGGACTTGGCGCTAGTCCTTAGGGCAATGACTGGGGCCCCCTTCGAGCCCCTGAGGACAGTACATCTCAGATTCCTTACCTTAAAGGTAGTTTTTCTAGTGGCCGTTACTTCGGCCAGACGCATTTCCGAACTGGGCGCCTTGTCATCCAAGGAGGACTTGTGTCAGTTTCACCAAGATAGGGTCGTCCTCAGACTGGACCCGGTCTTCCTGCCAAAAGTCAATTCCGTGTTCCATCGATCTCAAGAGATCATATTACCTAATTTTTGTCCGGCTCCTGTCCACGAGAAGGAGGTCAGTTGGCATCGTTTGGATGTCAGGAGGGCTCTCCGCATTTATCTCAGGCGCACCTCCTCTTTTAGACGGTCGGAAGCCTTATTTCTGTCCTTCCTACCAGGGACCCTGGGGGCTAGGGTATCCTCTGCCACCATTGGCAGGTGGGTCCGGCAGGCAATTTTGGAAGCATACCAGGCCTCGCACCTGACACCCCCTCAGGGTATAACGGCACACTCTACTAGGAGCGCGGCCACCACTGCCGCCTGGGCGACTAGGGCTCCACTGGAGGATATTTGTAGGGCGGCCACCTGGGCCTCTCCCTCTCCCTTTGTCAGGCACTATCGCCTCGATCATTTCGCCTCGGGGGATGCGGCCTTTGGCCGTAGAGTGCTCCAAAAAGTGGCGAACCCCCCTCCCACGTTGAGTTCTACCCACCCTGGGACGTAGCTTGGGTATGTCCCAGTCGTAGTCCCTCCCACCGAAACCACCGGAAAAAGAGCATTGGTTCTTACCTGAACGCTTATTTTCGGTGGTAAAGGTGGGAGGGACTACTTTCCCGCCCAAAGTATAGAGGGGTCAGGGGGGTCGTTAATTATGGTTTATTGCTATTGCTGTTGTGTTCTGTGTGTTGTTTTCCACGGTTATTTCCTTACATAAAAATATCAGCTTTTCCATGCAACCTCGGGAACTGGGGGCCAGGAGGGAAAGGAGGACATTTAAAGAAAAATCCCTCAGTCTTTGGACCAATCAGGCTGTATCAAACCCAGTCGTAGTCCCTCCCACCTTTACCACCGAAAATAAGCGTTCAGGTAAGGACCAACACTCTTTCTCCAAACTATTCAAAATTTCCGCTACTGGTACTCCAGAACTGGTCAGAACCTGCTGAATACCACCTCTGGTGCAGACTGATAGAAATATATTGATTGATTTTAACGTTACTACCTGAATAGGAGAGGGATATTTTTCCTTTTTCCTTACCTTTTGTATCTAATGTTTATAGTTTGTAAACAGCTTTTTTCTTTTCTCTGTTTTCATTCTGAAGTATCTTTAAAAATAAAATTGTTGAAGAGAAATCAGAAGACAAGTTAAATGGCGGTTGCCAGGCACCAATTTAGCAATGCAGTTCACTGCTACTTTTCTGACAGACTCAGCAGGCTTAAATCATTTTGCAGGGTATTAATTTTCAGAGGGCTTTGTTACATGATTGCTTAATTCATATCTGTTCCTTTGGCAAAAGTGAAGGATAGTAGCAGTGGTATCCCTCCTTCACACTTGCAAATGTCAAATATAAAAGTATTTGATGCTTGAATGGACTGCTCTCCTCCTTTGTCTCGCACTACAACATGTGAATGTCCTGCTTTTATTTCACAAAGTGAGAATACATTAGCAAGAGATAACCTTCTCAGCCACTGAAATAGAAGATTGTAGCCTTTAAAAAAAAGAAGCAACAGGACTGGGATAGCAATAGCCAGGAAAATAAAGCAGGACAAAGCTATTTCCCCCTCCGCTTTTGTTTGTTCACACAAATGCTTGTGCTCAGGTTATTGGCAGTTATTGCCTTCTATCTTAGCTTTTGCAGCTGTAGATAACAGATTTATTTTCTGTCTCCTAAAAGACAGTCTAGTTAGAATATTCAGAAAGCACTTTCACACTAACAATCATGCCATTGGTAGCCATAAAATTGCAAGGCTATATATTTATCCTGTGTTAAATAAACTTTGCTCCAGTGCTCTAAATTGCAAGTTAATGTTTCCTATATGGATTTTATTATCATTGATGTCTACAATTAAATATATATTTCATCTTAGTTTAAATTGTATATAGAGAAAATGAATGAAGTTCATACACAAGACTAGGCTACGTTGCATTCATGCAAGGGGACATTATTTCAAGAATGGGAGTTATACTTTCACATCTTGGTTTTGCCGTTCATCGATTGGTCTTTGTGGTCTCCAAAGTAACTTTCTAATTCACATTGGAACAAATTTGGGGATCGTTCTGGACAAGGACAAATTTGTTTCACTGATAATTCTGTTTTGCAAATTGATTGCCACTACCTGATCTATATAAATTATTGAAAGATGAGGTTTGTTTGTTTTATTCCTGTATATGTGTGCTTAAATCATAAAAGGAGAATGGCTTTAATATGTTTCAATTGCCATGCAGCAGAGGCACAAAAAGAATCACTGCATGTTTAGACTAGAGTCCTTTTTTCAATGTAGAATCAGATATATTTCTGACATCTTATAACTCAGTTCAGTTAACTCATTTCCACTTAGTTGAGTGTTCAATTGACACTTACACTTAGTTTCAAAGCAGAATATGAATTTAAAATGAAACCTCTTGGTTTAAAAAAATAATAATTTAAAAAACTATTAAGGTTAGAACTTTTTTTAAACCCCTCATTTTCTCCAAACAAAAGGAGAAATAGTGAAGCTGGGAGATGACTAATTTTAAATCAGCCAGTGAAATTTTCTGTCTCGGGTATGGATTTGAATTTCTCCGATCAAAATTCCAGTTTCTTTTGTATCTTATCTTCTCTGCCTATTACTTGTAGTTATAATAGCAGCAGCAGCAGGTGCAGCAGTAACAATATCTGCCTAAAGGAATTTCAGTGTTAATTTGAACACCTGTATTTTGGAATTTATCCTGAAGACTAGTAGCAGATTATTCTGGATAATACCTTAAATTGGTTTATGTCCTTTATAGCTTTGCTTTTCTATATCAGGTCTTTGGGAACAGGCTAAATGTTGATATGACTAAAACGTGTTATTTGACAGGAAGTTTTTAAACCACTTTTAACCATTTTAAAAAGTTTTTCTTTTTTCTTTTTGCAATTGTTTTTTCAAAACAGAAAGCCATACTCCAGCTAAATGCTACATGAAAAGTGAGCCAAGAGATCAGCCTTATTTTCTCTCCTGAAAATATATCCCATTAGTCTGATCCCAGATCTCAAAATATAATCCACCAACCAGTTTAGTGATTGTCACAGTTCTTCCTGCCCCCTGGTGACTATGTTTAATTTGTTTAGCAACCACCAATGTTTGCTTTGCAAAATGAGAAGTTTTGGGACAGGATGCTGTTTGGAAATCATAACACTTTTTGAAATTGCAGACATTAAACAGTTAATGGCAGAAAAGACATGTGCCCTTTTTTAGAAAATAAAGTAAGCTTCTTTTAAGAAATAAAAAGTTTAAATCAAGCACTTGCTTGTCTAACTGAACAAGAAGTGCTTTCCTTTAAATGGCAGGGGAAAGCCTCCCCCCCAAAAAAAGAATGAAATGTTTACAAATATTTTGTATTCAGTATACATACCACATGCTCATTCTGAGCTTTCTTTCCTCCATCCTCAAGAAACAACTTTTAACTTTTTGAGCTTTGGGACTGTTGATACTAGAATACATTTTGGTGTGCATCAATATGTTGTTTCGTTAAATGTTGTCAAGACAGATTGCATATATAGAATTTAATGTATGACAACAGTGTCCCATGTGCCAAACTAACTTGACTTTTCTGCCACCACTGGAATTCCTTTGTTTTCTGCTAGGTCAATGATGGCGAAACTTTTCTGGCTCGCGTGCCAAAAGCGGGGGGGGGGGAGCGCAGGAGGGTCATGCGTGGTTGTGCCACACCCATAATTCTATGCACGCAACCCAGCGCGCATGCACGCGTGACCAAGCATGCATGCACATGCAACCAGCACTCCCCCCCCCCCCGCTTTTGGCACACTTTTTACGCCCATCCAGGCTTCAGAGGCTTTCTAGGAGCCTGGGGAGGCCAAAAGCAGCCTCCCCCCTGGAGGCTTCAGGAGCTTCCCTGAAGCCTCCGGAGTGCAAAAAGCCGGCCCTAAGGGCAAACTGGAAGTTCGGGAATGGACTTCTGGTTTGCTCATAAGGCCGGGTTTTTTGCCCTCCGGTGCCTTCAGGGAAGCCTCCTGAAGGCTCTGGAGGGCAAAAAACAGTGGTACAGCCAAACTGGAAGTGACTTGAAGGGAAGCCTCCTGAAGGCTCAAGAAAACCGGAAGTCTGTTCCTAAATTTCTGGTTTGCCTATAGGGCTGGTTTCTCGTGCTCCGGAGGCTTCCTTGAAGGGCGGAAAATGGCCTCAAAAGAAGGCCGAAGTCAGCTGGCCAGCATGTGCATGCGCACTGGAGCTGACAGGGCAATGCCTCGTGTGTCCTAACAAATGGCCACACGTGCCACCTGTGGCACGCATGCCATAGGTTCACCATCACGGTGCTAGGTTAAATATGTTTCTGTTATTCCATGATCAGTTTTTAATACAAGTAACCATTACTATTGTCTCTCTTCTGGGATAAAATAAGGTGAATTGATTCATTTTTACTAATGTCATAGCCTGGGGGCCTACTTGTGATAAAAGTGTCAATACGTCTTACGTGGTGATTGCTAACCTATTATAATTCATGATGTTTTATAACATGGTATAACAGTAACATTCAAGGACATTTGAACAAATATTAATAAATGTATTTTAAATGCTGAACTCATTTTATTATGACATTCTTCTTCCGGGTCCAGATCAAACTTTAGACTGCCAAAATGAAACCACCTTTTTGGCTTTGTCGTTGGCCCAAAATAAGTTATTGTCAGTACATATTTCTGATAGTAACCAACATACCAGCAGATGGGCCAGGCTCTGTGTCTCTCCACAGTCACACAGCATGTTGTTACCCACTAACACTCCACATCAGCATATTAGTCTTACACTTAGGCACGCCAGCCATCAGCTTATTCAGGGTTATGAAATTAGATGAGATTATGAAAAAGAAGGAAGGAGAAGACACTGGAGAAGAGTCTAATGCTGGGAAAGATTGAGGACAAAAGAAGAAGGGGATGACAGAGAATGACGTGGCTGGATGGAGTCAGAATGACGTGGCTGGATGGAGTCACTGAAGCAGTCAAAATGAACTTAAATGGTCTCTGGGAGATGGTAGAGGACAGGAAGGCCTGGAGGAACGTTGTCCATGGGGTCATGATGGGCTGGACACGACTTCGCAACTAACAACAAATGAAAAAGACTAGTCAGGAAAATTGAAGTCAGGTGCTTTGTTTTGATGATCTCAACCACACTGTCAGGGTTCCAAGTAATAACTCCATAGAAAGCAGAACTCTGAGGCAGGCAAGTTCCTCAAAGAACAATTTTATTGGAGATATCATATTGGCACAAGCTGGTGAAAGCCAACTCTAAAAGTTCCCGCAGTTTCCATCTAATTAAAAGTAAAAGTTTTTTCCCCCTTCCCAAACAATCAGTCACATGGTCCAATCAAGGTGCATTCCAGTTGCTTGGAAACTTCACTCCTCTTCTCTCCAGTCATCTGTGGGAATTTCCTTGGTTCTCAAGGAAAACTAGTTTGTTTTGGCTACAAAACCCCAGCTATCTCTATTCCCCCCTCCCTATCCCTCAGCACCATAGTGGCAACACTGAAGCCTCCAAGATGGCCTCGGTCAGGCCAGCTTCAGAGTTGACACACACTGAAAGAAGAACAAGGATAATTTAGTGTCTTTATTTTGCTGCCCATTGTACTGAAAATTGGAAATAGTCGGGGGGGGGTTTCAAAGTGAGGAGCTGTATTTGCCCTTTGATGAACTGAGAACTACCCTTTACTTTGAATAAAGCTGGATCAACATAAAAAATGATTGAATGATTTTGTTTCATTTAAGGCCACTTTTAATAAATACACAGTATGGTTTATATGATTATCCTGCAGTTACATTTTAAAAATTGCCATCTTTCATATTACCACCTTTAGCTCGGGGCAGCATTTGAGAAAAGAGAGCTATGGCTCATGGGAACCACCTATACCCCTGAGACCCTGCCTTACTCGCGAAAAGGAAAAGTCCACAGCATCAGCCTTCAAGTGAGACAATTTCCAATGGCAGGCCACAGTTATAATTCAACTGACCATGATTTTTAGTTCTGCTATTAAAAGCCAGTTTATTTATACAGTAACATGGTCCAGTGAAGATGATGTTGGGATTAACATAATTTGTACATTTCTGAACTTCATCAGCAAAACATTTGAGGGGAGGGGGAATATAGGCCTATTTTTAATTGTCTTGTTAACATAGCTGAAGATTGTTCATGTGATACACAGCACAGTTCACTTATTTGCAGTCACTGATTCTTTCCTGAACATCCATTCAGAGCGTTGCCAACAGGGGGGCTGTTCTCATAACTAGATTCATACTGCATGGTCAGAGTGGAATTTAATGAAACGAGACTGGAGCAACATCAGGCGTAATCTTACTCTCTAGAACAGCATGTTCAAGCAAGGGGGGAAACTTTGGGCTCAATTGCAAATTCTTTGGCTTGTTTTACTTCCAGCATGTAAACTTGTCATCATCTTTGAATACAAGATGTTTTGTTATCCTCTCTTCAATAATGGTGCTTCAGGGTTGTTCTGGTTAAAGAAAACTAATTTAACATGCAAGTAGGCATGAATATAAATAATTTAGATTCATTGTGGAAAGGATTCAGGTATGGGAAGGTTACCTGAAAGAAACTCTGCTTAACCCTCACATTTTCTATTGTTTGGGGACTGCAATAAGGACTTGAGACACTCACTTTGTATTTTTTTTTGTCTTTTTGTGTATTGTCTTATTTATATGAAGTGAAATCTTTTCAAGCTCATTAGAAACATGTTGTAGTTAACACCCCCCCCTCCCCCCATTAGGGCTTTGAGGTCAGATTTTGTTTTAACAAGAAATTGAAATTCAATCTTCCATGAGCCTTTTTAGAATTTCAGGAAGATTAAAACAAAGGTTTTTTCCACCAGTAGAAATTTAAAGAAATATCATTTGCTTTGCTTTCTGTCTTGTTTTTGTCTCCTACTCCAGTGATGGTAATAAGGAATAAAATACAATCAGATTAAAACTGATCGAAGGATTAATCAGTCCTTTGTTGTGTTCTTGAAATCAGATATTTCTTGAAACCTATAAAAATTCTTCCCACCGCTAATTCTGCTCCAAAGAGGCTTAATTTGCTTTGTTTTATGCTTAATTTTTCATTTTAGTTTGGATCTGCAGCGGTGTTTGCTTCTTTCTTCTTTCTCAGAACTACTGAATCCCAGGAATCAGAAGTTTTACCAAATGTAGCTTGCGGGTTTGTGTAGCTTTAAATCAGCTACTTGCTGTATCAGGGGAAGAGGGAAGGATGAGTGTCCGTAAATTAGAAATCTATAAGAATGAAAAGAAGAGCATAACGCACTGTGTTTGTTTGGCTTCTCGTCTCATGGTCCCAGAACAGTGCTGCTTTGTTAAGACAAAGAACAGAGGGGCATCATTAAACTGTTCCTCTTCGTTTGCTGTGGAATCTATTGTCTGTTTCTTTAAAATCACGGGAATTTTCTCGCGGAGCAGTTTCAAATTAAAAGTGGCCAAAGAAGAGACCATCGAGAGGGAGGATTAGAAAAGGTAAGAAAAATACCATAGCAGAGTGCCATTTGAATCCAGATTCCTTTTATCCAATTTATCATTATCTACAGCTACTGGACAGAATATATAAGGCTTTTCAAGCACAGAAAGCATATATTAAATACAACCTAGAAAATAATTCTTACTTGTGAGCTGATCAGAGTATCAGGAATCTAGCGGTATAAAATTCTGCTTGGTCGCAAATTCAGCCAGATATTTAGACAGGTTTTGGCATTTTTATCTACCTATTGAGTCATACCAAAGGACCTGAGATAGGCAGGTATTGTTTGACGGTATTAAAGATATTGTCACTGGATGTAAACTGTTCGAAGTAAAGCTGTCTTTTGCAATTGACTGATAGTGACTTTGTGCACGCAGATGGTGTTCCAGTGGTGTTCCAATGTTTTGGGATTGCACCCTAGGTACCTACTGTTTGTACTTTCTTTGCTTTCATTGCCACATTTCTATTTTCAGGTCTTTTTATTTTGTTATCTTCTCATTCTTTCTCTTCTACTATCTCTGTATATCGATTGCTAGATATAGTACTGCCATATCCATTACCCAAAGTTTTGTCTTTATTGACAGTTTTTAAGTTTGAGGCGTTATGTGGCAAGTACTTACCTGAACTGTAAAGTCCCAGGGCACCTTAGTTGCTAATTTTCTATTACTTTGTCTACTTCGTGGTCCCACTAGTCTACCTTCTTACCTCCGTCATGCACGCACACACACACACACACTTCTGTTGCTTCATGATTCAGGTTCGCCTGATGCAAATTCAAGAGTGGAACATTAAGGTGGATGCTAAGAGTGGATGAGACATTGATTTACCTGAGATGGATCTACAGTGAGGACATTGGGATGTCATTCGGACTAGTGAAGTATAACTAGACAGTAATCAAAATAAGGAAGGTATTTAAGACTAATGCAGTGGAACTACCTGTTCTGACCTAGGTATCACCAGAAACAGACTCCTTGTCCCCCCCAAAACCCTTTGTATTTGGCTAATGTGAATTCCTAGCATTCACATACAGAAAAGTCCAGGCAATAAGCCTTTCAAGGGTGAATTGCAACAATAGACCTTATCAGTCCTTGAATAGTTGCCAGGCCGATATACTTGGCAAGGAGTCTCTATGAGGCATGAACTCAGATAAGCAAATCTTCACACTAATAAATGAACTAATTGTCTCCTGCAAGCACCACTCCCCCTTTGCTCCTATTTATTCCCTATGGGAGGGGCCATTCAGCATCCACTTGTGCCTTTACTCCCAAGCCGACCCCTGTTCCTTAATTGTTCCCTTCTCCTGACAGCTCTGCACATGCACATATTGGGAACAGACTCCAGCTGTTCTTCTGCCCCACTTATCTCTGACTCCAAAGGTAGCTGATAACTACCGGCCCTGGCCCTATCTCTGCCTCTGACACAGAACACTCATCAGTGCCTTCCCCAGACTCCAGGACTGGCCCATGTTCCTCCCCAAGCTCCTCACTGTCCGATTCTGCCGCCAGCTTCGTTGGCTGCTGGCGGGCCACAATACTACAGTGGACCATATACATAGCAGACATACAGACCAGCTCTATACATACATTGGTGTCCCACAGTCAAATAGAAACCATGAGGAGGAGGAAGTCAGCAGCATCCAAATACCATCAAAGAATAAAACTAATCTTGAAGAACTAGTTCACGGGTAAGAACAAGATTCCCACTATCATATGTCCTGCTAGCCATCAAATACCCTTCTAGTATAGTGAGCTAGCCAAAGGAAGACATGGAAACTGCCAAGCTGACCCAAAAGCTCTTCACAGTGCAAAACGGTTTAGTGAGTCACCAAGCAAGGACTGGTGAATGTCAAAGCCACCGGCCTGGATGAAACCCAGAGCATCCAGGAGTGCATCAGTGAGATGGCACCTAAAGATGAGCTACTGAGAGAATGTCTGAGACCGCAGCAGATTTAGGAGGAAGATCAAAGAGAGAAAATGCCATGGCAAGACTAGATCCTGCGTGGGATGTACCAATGACAGATAACGGAGTGGCTAACATTGGGAAATCTTGCCTGGAAAGGACCAAACTAAAAGATAGCACCAGGCACTGATTATATCAGTATAATAGCAGGCAAAATAATAATAATAATTCCTGTGGAACTTTCAGATTCAGGCAAGCAGGTAGGTACTTGCCAATCAACCAGATGTTATGGTAGTAGACAAAGACCAGAAGACAGCAGTGGTGATAGATATAGTGGTGCCAAGCCACAACAGCATGAGAATGAAGGAATATCACGGCTGAAGGAGAAACTAAAGAAGATGTAGAAAGTAAAGACCAAAGTGATCAAAATGATGGTAGGAGCATTTGGGGATGTGATCATAAGCTGGAAGAGTGACTGCTAGATCCCATCAGAGCTTTCTGCCCAGAAGAAGGCAAAGTTAGGAGCAGCTAATATACTGTGCAGAACCCTCAAATTCCCACGCCTCTGATGGAGGACCCAAGATTGAGAAAGACACACACTATCCATAGGGGTGAGAAGAGGATTTTACATACAGTATATACATCTGCACACATACACACACCTACAACTTCCAATTATTGTAGTATAAGTGAGACATGATTGGTTGTTAAGGAATAAGAACCCTGCATTTTAACCTACCTAGAATGCCCTCTGCTGGTGTAATATAATTAAGCAAACTGAAATACATTTCTTTTAGCCTTCTAGTTGTGCAGTTCCCCTTTTCTTGGTATATCTTTTAATATATTTTTCTCACGTGTTTTATGTCAAAAGACAAAAAGAGACATTTAAGGAGAACAGTACCTCTGATAATGAGAAACTGAAAAGGAAGCTGCTTTTTCTGAAACAGTTTGATCCACAGATACACTATTTTGCCAAAAGTATTCGCTCACCCATCCACATAATCAGACTCAGTTGTGAGCGAATACTTTGGGCAATATAGTGTATGTATATACTACACAGGATCTATTGAGATGCTGGGAAGGTATTTGCAATATACAGAGAGAACCATCAACAGAGTTTAAAAGTTAGTAAAGAAAGGGGATTATTATGTTTAAATATTTAAATAAATAAATATTTTAAATAAATTAAATACAACAAAGAAAACTTTGAGGCAAAAAGAGCCCTTTTAGTTTTTTGGCAGGAGGTGTGCAAAGCAGAAAGAACATACGTGTGGCTTTCTAATCTGGACTTTCCCGTAAACTCTTTAATCTTTACTAGTGTATGTACAGAATCCTATTTCCAGTCCTTTCTGCTTACTTGTTAGTAAGAGTATGTAGGCCAAGCAGAGATCTTTTTGATGAGTGTGCCTCTGTGCTCTTGTGAGAACTGGTAATCACCACATGATTAAACTACTTTTGCACAATATTTGATATCTTTATTAGGGCGTAGCCAGAAACGTTTTTGACTAAAAAATCCTTCTTGAGTCTAAGTAATCAGCTTTGAAATAAATTCATGCAAGGTTCATCTGAACTCCTAAATGTTAATCTTTGGATTCACATTTTTAAAATGCCCTGTGCTATAGTGGGCATACATCATTTTGTTGTCCCAAAAGAACCTTCTTTTCCTGAGTTTGTACTCTTAGCCTGATCTTTGATGATAAGTCTGGACATGTTGAGAACATTTTACCTGGATCTGGGGGTTCCAGGTTGTTCTGATCTGCAAAAGGAAGACAAATTTTCCTGATAGTTTCAGATTCCCTGAGTATATAAGGTAGTTACAGATGTAAAATTAGGTAACTACCAGTCTTTTGTGTTTTAAGTAAACTGGTGAATATTGTATGAAAAAAAAATGCAATGGCTATAATCTGCTGACATAAAATCATTTTGGGATTTCCCCATCAGTTTCCAGTTTATTCCTCTAACTACCTGCTTTGAAAGAGAGCAGTTCACCCCAAAATTATCCATCTTGATTGCTGTTTTTCATACTGCAGAGAAAATGTGCTAATTTATATTTGTAAATAGAGTCTTCACTTAATCACCATTCATTCACCAACCATTTAAACTTATGGCAGCACTAAGTGAATGATCTCTGAGATTACACCCCTTGCAGCACCCCCATGGTCACTTGCCAGTGTGCCCACACTTACTGTATGACTACAGGGGGTACTTCAACTCCCCACATCTGCTGATCCATCTCTGCCCCTTTTACTGCTGGGCATAGCAACACTCCTCCATATCACTGGGGCTGAAGTAGTGCTGATGTCTTTCAACTTTGTGCCACCATCAAGGTGTGCTGCCGCCTCAAGCTCCACAGTCCACGCATGCACACGCACGTGCGCACACACGCACACACACACACAATCTCCATTGTCTTCCTCCCCCTGCTGATAAGGCACATCTGACTTGGCATCTGTGGGGAGTTGCTGAACACACCAGGTCTCCTTCCTGAGGTTGCTTGCAAATAAACCTCAAATAACCACACCTTTCTCCAAATAGTGCATACTGTTCTTGCAGTATTTCAGAAGACTTCTGAGGCCTTTCAAGAAGGCTGCACCCACTGTTCTCCAAATTGTACGTACTATTCTCAAGAACTTTTTGGTATGCCTCAGAAGCAGAATAGTCTATTCTCAGAATAGAATGTCACATATTTGGGGGAGGGGGAGGGGAGAACGGTATGCACTATTTGGAGAGTGACACAGTCAGCCTTGGGAAGAAGGCCTAGTGTGGCCAGCAGCTGCCTCACATATGGCCAGGCTAGCCAGGCTTACCAGCAGTGAGAGGAAAACTGCAAAGATCAGCTGGGCATGGCAGGGTGTGCAGAGGAAAGCTGGGCTTTGCACTAGAGTGCTGTGATGGCTGGTTGTGCCACAGGCTTTGAGAAGATAGCAGTGCTGAGGCTGAAGTAGAGGCCTGGGGCTGGTGGCAATTTGCTGAGAACACTCGAGGCTCAGCCCTAGCCCTTCGACCCCAGTGCCACCACTGAGAAGTGTTGCAGTGCAGAGTGGCTACAAGGGTAGATTTGGGAGAGGGGGTTGAGATAGGGTTGTGGGGATCTAAAGGAAGCAGAAGAGGCAGTTCCTTACTGAGGCTCAAGGCTGGGAGGGACAAAGCTGGGAATGGCATGCATCACTGGGAGTTCTCATTTAAGGACCTGTGGCACTAGATTAACAATGGCAATGGGAACTGTCAGGATTGCTATTGCTAAGCGATGCAGTCACATGATGTTGTGCTTTACGATCACATCACTTACAGATAGAAATTCCTGTCCCATTCACCATTGTGTTGACTGTTCAGTCAGAGACCATTCAAAGTTACAACAGCGCTGAATGTATGGTGGTTATGACTATCTCGGAGTTCCAGCTGTCCCAGCAACTCCAAAGTCAAGTGATTTGCACTTATTACTGCTTACCAAATCCCTCCAATCATTATTTGCCCCCTTTCCTGCCAGCTTCCCCAGAAAATCAATGGGGAAGCCAGCAGGAAAGGTCATGTTGTTTGGTTAAGTTACCCCATCTAACTCCTCCTCCATGCTTGTGCCATGCTGGCTATTCTCTTACCCTCCATGCCTCATGCTGCGCCTCCACACACCATCTCTGACCCGCACAATGCCTTTCGTACTCCCCATTGCACTCTTGCACATGCTCTCCTGCCTGTGCATCATCTCTTGTATACCCCTTTCCACTCTCATGATCCTCATCACACTGCACCTATTGCACACCTTCCCTGGCGTTCCTTTGCATCTATCCAATCCCCTCACTTCTTCACCTACCTGTCAACAGCCACTTACCTGCATGTGGGCCTGAGATCTGCAACTTCCTACTCATTTCCACCCTGACTTTGGTTGTGGGAAGCTGCCTTGCCTAACAACCAGATAACTCCAATTAACAACGGCAACATGGACTGTGAGGATTGTATTGCTAAGTGATGAGGTCACACATTAGAACCGCATCAATTAGTGTCTGAAATTCCAGGGCCAATTGTCATTATAAGTCAAGGACTGCAATATTTATGAAAAATACTATTTTATTTATCTAGTTTAGCTGGAAAGTTCTAAGCCATGTTCATATAAATTCATTGAATATTTTTACTGTTTGCAAGACTCTCTGAATAGAGAAATGACACTGAGAAATACACTGAGAAATGACCAATAAAATAACTGTTTAAAAAAACCCCAAATCTTTCTACAAATTCTATAAACTGTTTATAAACTTATGGAACATTTAATACTAGATTAGAAATTTCTTGGGACAGAGGCCAGGCAATTCTTTACTGTTATCCTATATCATGTCCCATAGGATTATACAGCTAGCTATTCTATTTAAAAACAACTAAACCACTTTGAGAAAAGATTCATTTGTGGGGAAAGAAGAATGAAATAAAATTGTTTTTAAAATCCATTTAAATTTTGGGGCAATTGAAATTCTTACCTCCTTGGATCAGAAATTCCATAACTTACAGGTTTACCAATCATAAGTTGGCCTGTGACCAGCATCTCTGAGGCAGATCTCAATGAGTAGGAAGATACACTTTTATCCTGTAAGTGGTCCTTCAGGTTGAATATTAATAAATGGAAACTATGAGCATGACTAGTACAGTACTATAGAGATTGCTACAAAAATATTTTGTAATAAGGAATAAAATTTGAATTGCTGTAGGCACCCACACAGACATGTTCTTCCATTTCCACTATCGGTAAACATTAGTTAATCTTTAATTCTACCTTAAATAATGTAAGTGTTTCTGGGATAGTCAGAAGGAAGGATTTGCATGTCTTGTCAGCTAGCTTCAAATCAAGATCATCCAGCATTACATTAAACCATTATATTGTTATGGAAATGAAGTGAACTATAATTTTACTTTACTTTTATTCATATTTATATACCGCCCCCTCTCCCAAAAGGGACATATTTATACACTGCCCCCTTTAGCAGTCAGAGTGATAAGGAAAAGATTTTTTTTAAACTTAGCTTGTCTTTTTCCTAAAGCAAACTTAAATAATCATGGTTTTCAAGGTGTTTTCAATCATGCGTTACAAAGTTGGTTTAGTTCAACAAACCTGACACTTTTCAGCCTATTTGTTTGGCTGGCTGTCCTTCTGCATCTCCTGCCCGATGGTAGGAGAGTAAAGAAGTGCTCACCAGGGTGTGAATCATCCCTGAGGATTTTCCTCACTCTGTTAAGGCAGCGGGTCCTGGCGATTTCGTCCATTGGTGTCAGGTGGCAGCTGTGGCCAAGAAGAAGGCCTTTGCATGGGCATTATTTGGTATGCCAGTTGTGCCTTTTCTTGCATAAGTCACTCAGGCTTTAGTCACCCCACAGCTGAACTTCTGCTGTGCAGGCTACATGAGGCTACCCTTAAAGATCTCACAGAATGCTCAGCTGTTTCAAAATGGAGAAGCATGGTGATAGGCATGCTTTGGTATTCGCACATGATAAATCTGCTCCATAAGCTGCACTGGTTATCAGTCTGCTTCTGGATGTGGTTTAAAGTGCTGGTTATGAACTACAAAGCCATTTCAATAATATTTGATTCTTTTTTTTTTTTTTGTAGTGTATATGTTATTTCATGTTTTAATTGTGGTTTTGTTTTTTCTTAATTTTGTAAGCTTGCTCAGAGTCTGCTGGAATGGGTAGCCACATCATCATCATCAACAACAACAATAATAACCAACCATAAAAATAATAATTGATAGATGGATAAAAATGCCAAATCCAGTCTAGACATCTGATTGACTGTTCAACCAATCACAACTACTATTATTACTGTACTAAGGCTACTATTCTGATCTGTCTAGAGTCAGGCAGTATTTAAATTGAATTAAAACTTGTTTTATATATATATTTAAAAAACCTTGACATAACTTTTGTTTTACCAAATAAAACAAAATGGTGTTTTATTTCATGCTGCTGACCCATCCTTGCAAATTTTTCTGTTTTCCTCCAGAAGTAAAATCCTACCTCATTTAGTTCAATATTATATACATTAACGTTCTGTTAAAACATGCTGATGTATATGGTAGTATTGAAATTATGACATTGCTTTACAAGAACTGAAAGTGTGCTGTAATTGCTGCCTTGCTTCTGCCATTTCGTCTTTAGAAAAATGTGTGGGAATTTAAAGGTCTTAATTTGCTCGGTATGACTGTTATTAATTTTCCATTTATGGATATACTTGGAAAGAGGTCTTAATTTTTCTTCATCGCAGTCAGTATCCTAGGCTTACTTATTGCCTCAAAGACTGGCTTGTGTTAAGGAAAAGATACATGTAGAATAAAAAAATTGGCTATTCTAATGCTTAGAAGGAACACACAAAATGGAAACACAAATTGAAGCACACTCCCATAGTTCCTGCAACATCAAATTAAGTACCGTTAGTAATAATTGGATAAACAATTGTCCAATATTTTTCATTTACGGATATTGTTTGCAGGCAATCATTTTTACACGAATCAACGGCCAGGATACAACTGAAGACTCATTTCTTAGACCAGGGCTATCAAACTCACGGCCCACGTGATCACCACAACCAGGCCCGGTTTAGCAAAGGGGGGAAAAGTCGCGATATATCACATAACGACGACCCGGTCTTTGGCACCCCCGTCTTAGACTAATGATGCCCGCCTTCTAGGCATGTAAGGTTATTGGCTGTCCTGTTTCAAAACAAATTTTGAGGAAGTAGAAGTTTAAAAATTAATTGATTAACTGTAACTCTATTTTAATATGCATATGTTTCTGTGTGTGTGTGGGTGTGTGAGAGAGAGAGAGAGAGAGAGTATACATACACACATAGATAGTTTTATCAGCAAGCACGAGATGCAAAACAGAAGAATATAATCCAAATGTGTGCAAAAAAGGAAAAAAAGGACTGAATGTCAAATAAAGTTAACATTTAAACATCATACAGAATCTGCCCTATCTGGATGCTGAAAGGGGAGAAAAACCTGATAAATTCTCCTCCCCTCTTCATAACAGCTCTGTAAATAGCTATAAGCTTCCCTATCCCTATTTAACAAGAATGCTATATTAAATGAACAGATATTCCAGGTGAGGGGCTTTCTAGCTGAGGCTTGTGGGTTCTATCCCATTCAATTCAAGTGTCCATGAGCTTCCTTTTTGTTTCTTAATGTTCTCTGCCAAGATAGCATATTGCTATGTGCAGCCTCAGTGTAACTGTTCATTTGAATCAATGATACTGAAGCACACAGGGCTGTTTGTTTTGGCAAATGGTCTTTTTATACAGCAACTGCACAGAGCACTTTCAGTCTCGCAGATGTAGGGAACGAAGTAACCGGTCTGGGACACAGTCCGAGCAGTACCTAGCACTGGGCAAGGCGTTGCTCACCGGCCATGCAGCCATGTTTATGTGGTGCTGCTGTACCTGTGTGTGCTGTGCAAAGCATGTCTGTGAGCCAGTCCAGGTGAGATCATCCCAGGAAACCTTGTGGCAACTGATGGGGCTGTGGCTATGACTTCATTGATAAGCGATCTTTTAGGAAATTTATTTCCTCCTGGCTCTTATGTTGCCTTGGCTTTTTGACTATCCTGTAATTGTTTTAACACTGGCAGTTAAGTTGTTTCAGCGTATAGAACTTCTTGCCTGAATTTGCATCTCAGTCATGAATGGCATTTCCCTTCGAAAGATAAGCGTGTGAAAGAGATGCTTTCGATCCGCAAACCTTTTTTTGCTTGCTTTGCTTCCCCCCCCCCCAGCTGTGCAATGTGCATTTTATAGAGAATATAAACAATACTGCCAAATCATTGATACCGGACAGAGAAACAAGTATGGGCATATTACTCTGATCGTATTATATCCCATTTTGTTTTGTAATTAAAGTACTTATCTTTTGGGGTTTTTTATGAACTGCTACTCCAGCATGAAAAGAAATATAAGGGCTAACAAGTTTTCTGTTCATCTATACCTCTGAAAATAAAAACACAATTTGTTTTGTAGAATACGTTCTGGAGAAGCATCCTTATGTCAGCATACATTTGTTATTCAACATACAGATGAAAATAGATTAAAAAGTTTACACTTGTACTGATTTATTTCCCATTCTGGAATATAAAATATGCATGCATAAGCTATTATGCTAGCTCCATGCTAATACCATAAAAAATCTGGCCCCATTTGCAGACAAATATATTGTTTATTGAATGAATGTTTTCCTAAGAAATGCCACTGTTGTTACTAATGTACTGTGTGCAGTAGCCCTCTTTTACCATAAATCAAAGCGGTTGCTTAGAATAAATAATGCACAATAAAAAAAATCACTGTAAAATATTCTAGTGGAAAGTTTCAAGTGATATTAATCCCAGTTAATGGGATCTTCTGTTTGGAATGGGAAGATACCTTGCACTTCTTAAAATCTGAAAAAGTTTTGATGAATATTTTAAAAAAATAATGAAAATTTTAATAAAAATTTTCAAAGTGGTTTCCAATATAATTAAGGTGAATGTATATTTTGTGGGCCAAAGTACAATGTCTCCCCCATTCCCTAGTAGCCCCACCTCTCTAAAGATGCCAAGAATGTTCAAAATATCTTTAGTATAATTATAAAAGAGCTGAAGATAAAGATAAAGGCAGATATTATTGCGCCCCTTAAAAACTTGCATAAACAGTAGTGTTTCCAAATGGTGCCTGAAAACTGAGGTAAACTATGAGCCTAGTAAAATAATACATACTTACCATGCATGTATGTTGCAATTTATTTACATAATTGTACCTTGCTATTTTTCTCCCCATATCATAAAGCTGTCTGTGCTACATTGAACACAGTTGATCCCAATAAATTTTGTATTGCCATTTAACCAATGTAAATTTGGATGCCAATTTATATGAAATAATATAGGAACAAATTATTATTATTTAACATACAAGTTTCTTGGTTATAGCCAGCACCTGATTCACTCCTTAGCATTGTTTTGATGTGCCGTGACAACAATAGTTTACTGATGATGTAGGGGAGGACTGTAATGGCCTGTGGAAATGACCTTAGTGGAATGAGAACCACAGACTAGACAAGAGTCAGATAAAGGGCAGCTAAGCTTGCCGAAGCAATGGGAGTGTGGTAAATGATTCAGAGGCGACTCTTGCTAGTTTCTTGGACTGTAAAGGTGAGCAGGGAGAGAGATACTTTCAGACTCGCAAGATTCTGTTAATTTAACAGAATTAAAGCTACATCTAGTACTTCTGGATGTGCTTCCTGTGTTGGCTATCGTGCAATCTTACCATAAGTATAACGTTAGAAGTCACTTTTGTGCCAGAAGATAGAAGTAGTAAATTATTTGGATAATAAGTATAAATGGTATTAATGCAAAGATACCTTGTACCAAATTAAGATAATCATAAGGTAGTTAATTATCTTATATGATATAGGTGACTGAATAGGTGTCAGTATGAACAATCCATATAGAATAGATGAATCGCTTTCTCAGTGCATCCCCTGAATTGAGCCACTTCTGTGGTTCATACATGGGTGCTATATGTCTTCATATTTTTTTAAGAAAGCATACAGAACAGTGGTGAATTGCTGAAACTTATATCTAAATTGGTTCCTAATTCCTTCTAATGAATCTGTTAATAAACCTTACTTAATAATTTTGTAGGTTTGATTGTTCTCTGGGTTTTCAGACAGACAGACAGACATATGTTGATCGATTATAGATTTACATCTTAATGTATGGAGAATTATTACAAGAGAAGAAAATATACCTTTGGGGGGTTGGTTTTTAAAAATACTTGTAATTAAATTAATTAATTTGACAATATAAAAATACATTATGACACACAAACCTATATAGAAAAGGAAAGCATCACAAAACCAAACATTCCCTTAAGCTTGAAGCAGTTTATATTGCAGTAGTATAGTCCATTTTTTTATCTTAAAACAACAACAAATATTTAGTAGCTCAGAGTTGCTCCATTGCCACAAAAAAAAAGATGCTCATATTAGAATCAAATAGGCAGGTCTTTTACCAGCCATGTTTTCCCAAAAAGAATCTTCACTGAACTTAAAACTAAATCATATTTAGATAAGAAAATTTAAATAGGTTTTCATTTCCTAGACCACTTCAGATCTCTACTCAAGGCAATGGATTTTATGATTCCATGCTTAATCCCTGGAAATTCCAGATATAAACATCCTATACATTTTGAAGTCTTCAATTTCAAGGAAAACATTAATATGAATTTAATAGCAGTAATTGTTTGAGGGGTTCTGTACAGTGTGGCTACTGCAAATGAAATTAAGAAGTTTGTGTAATTGAAAGATAGAGCCCTAAAAAGTTAAAGCAGTCAGAAAACTCAGTATGCAACTCTTTGCATCTCCCATTGTTTGTTAACTTGTATAAATGCATGCCCCATTATTTCAACATATATTTCAATATTTCTTAGCACAAAATTTTGATGTAGAGTGGAAGCTCAGTGAAAGCTTATAGATAGGCTTTTCCACGATATGCTCTGATAATCTTCTCTTTTCAAATCATTTCTAAAGGATTTTCACATAATGGTTCATATTATATTTAGATAAGTAGGTATTTAGGTAAACTAAAGTGGTTTTCTTTTATACTCCAGCAAAATTAAAAGGGCAGAGAAAAAGTTCTAAACGAAAACCATACTTTTTACACCACTATTGGAGGAAAACAAGTCCACAAAATGATATTGGTGGTGCAAGCTACCAACTGTATGAAACAATTGTGCTATTGAATGTGGGTAAAAAGCCTATTTCTTTTTCCCTACAGCCAAATCTCCCTCCACGCCTCAAAACAGCTGATTTATAAGAGCCAGTCTGGGACATAAATAATTTGTAAAATAATCACTTGTGACTCAGCAATAAAACAAGAATTCCCTCCATTGTGCTCGATTAATTCCTGGTGATTCTATCCATGTTGTGTAGAGAAGTGTTTTGTCACCACTTTGTCCAGCGTATGGTGATAATTGCTTGTTATGTTTCAGTGAAGGATAGAAGTGGAAGTACCAGATAGGAGTTTTAGGCAAAAGTATATATAAAAAAAAATGAAAAAAAAATCCACTGGCTGGCATGAACAAATTCAGAAGGTATAGAGAAAAGTGTTTGTTCTATTTGGAAACCCAACTACAAAAGAGAATGGTTAATCACCCAGAAAATGTTGGTTTTTTTCAGATAATTGATTTAGACATACTACTTACACTCAAAACACATATACACAAAGGGCAAATAAAGAAACGCAACTCTAATAGCATTATTATTTGCTTTGTGATAAAATATTAGGAAATAAATGAAGGATAGAAGAATGATGAGAAGCTCTAAGTAAAGGATTGAATTTATTGAAAGATACAATGTAAAAATAAGCTGTCAAGATTTAGTTAAGCAATAACATTTTGTTTATCATTTTGTAAAGGTTATGAGACTTGGGGGAAATACCATTTCCTGCATGATGTAGCTGTCAAAATTTGTACCCATACCCACTACCCCTTTCCTTAAAATTTTGTAAAACCAATAAAAAACTTTAAAAAAAAAAGAATGATGAGAAGCTCTGAATATGGAACAAACCATTATTTGATAGAATTGTGTGGGTCTTGAAAAAAATGGAACATGAAATAAAAGGAAAGAAGTGAAAGAAACCAGAATGAAACTACAGGAACTTCAGGAAGAGAAAATACTAATTTTCAGGGGTGGAGGGGGTGGGAAAAGCAATAGATGTCTGAGTAATATCACAGCAAAATGATTGGTAAGAGTAAGATGATATGAAAGGTGCTTGGAACACAGTGAAAAAAAGTTATACAATGTTATAGGAGTGTGTGTCACCATGGTTGTGGAAAGAATGAAAAAGGATGCTTGGTTAAATGATAAATGAAAGAAGCAGCAGATGTGGAAAACGAGTTGTAGAGAATCTGGTACTGAAAATGAGTTGAGAAAAATGTATAAGGTGTGTATATAGAGAGAAAGAATTGCAAAAGATGATGTGGGAGGAAGGAAGTAGATTGATTTTGAAGGAAATAAACAGTTACTTTGAAAATGTGTGATGAGGGCTAAAAGAAGCCTCCAACATAATGAATGGACTTAATAGTAAACAAACTAAAATGAGGGTACTCTGCAGGGAATAATTTAAAGATTTGTTTTGGAAATTACAGTCATATATTGAAACATGGAATTGAAACTAGTACCATAACCAAGAAAAGAAATGATGAAGAGGAAGGTGTAATATCTTGTTGAAAAATTACAAAGTTGCAGATATTGATAAGTACAACTGAAGAAGTGTTAAAATATGGGTGTGGTTTTCTTTAGGAGTTGATGCATTATGGGATGGGATATTTAAGTGTGTACAGCAACGGTCCTTAACCTTGGCGGCTTGGCTGGGGGGAAGGGGAACTGGGTCACACAAGCTCAGTTATATAAAAAGAAATATCTAATATTGATATATCATCTTCTTATGACCTTAAAGCAGTGCTTCTCAATTATTTTCTGTCATGCCCCCCCTAGGAAGAAGAAAACATTTCGCGCCCCCCCCCCCCGCGCGACTGTAAATAGTCTAATTTGTCTATAAAATTGTTATAAGTACACCTCTGCATAACATAGCACACCGGTCTTTCCTCGACTCCCACCGTAGTCACATGCTTTCTTTCCTCTTTCCCTCTTACTTGTCTATCCTTCCTTCCACCCTCCCTTCCTCCTTCCCTTCCTTCCTGCCTCCCTTCCAGTTCCCTCCTTCCTCTTTCCCCCTGCCTGCCTGCCTTCTTTCCTCTTTCCCTATCCTCCTATCCTTCCTTTCTCCCTCCCTCCTTCCCTGCCTCCCTTCCAGTTCCATTCTTGCCTCCTTCCTTCTGCCTCCTTCCTGCCTGCTTGCCTTCTTTCCTCTTTCCCTCTTGCTTGTCTATCCTTACTCCCTCCTCCCTTTCTTCCCTCCCTCCCTGCCAGCAGCTCCTCCAGCATCCCAGCTGGAAGCAGCAGCACAACAGTCGCCGTTACCAGGGGCGAAGGGGTGGGGGTGGCAAGATCGGGCGACCGCCGCCCCTTTGTCCCTTCCCCAACAGCGGCTGTTGCGCTTCCGCTTCCAGACGGAATGTTGGCGGTGGAGCTGCTGGCGGGGAAGCGAGCTACCTGCATAAAGACGCCGCCGAGGGCATGGCAGAATATATCCCGGCTTGAAGTGGCAGCGCTGGGGACTGCTCAGAGACTCATCAGAGCCGCGGGCTGGAGCTGTGCAAAAAGTCTGCTTGGGCTGGGGGGGGGAGGGAGGGAAGCCTGGGACAGCCATGCTTCCCTCCCTCCCACCCCCGCCCGAGCAGGCTTCTTGCACAGATCCAGCCCGCCGCTCTGATGAGTCTCTGAGCAGTCCCCAGCGCTGCCACTTCAAGCCGGGATATATTATGCCTCGCCCACGCCGCCGCCGTTGCACCCAGATGGAAAGGGAGCCTTCGCGCCCCCCTTTACGGAGCCTCGCGCCCCCCCAGGGGGGCGCGCCCCACTATTTGAGAACCGCTGCCTTAAAGTAATAAGAGTATTAATTCAGGAATAACTTCTTGATCAACCAGTCTTAAGAACATAAAAAATATACTTAGGTTTTTAAGATAGCTTCATCTGGAGGGGAATATAAATGCTAATTTTCAGTTTGAGTAAAGGCAACTCCAAAGCAATTTAGGTATTTTTATTTGCGATTTGGTTTTTTATTGTATTCCTCCTGCCCTCTTTTCTGAAGATGAGCATACCCTGTGTTCATATCTATTGCAATTAGCATCCATCAATATCTTTCTGTGTTTGTGAATTATTTACAAAAATATTTTATTTAGATTTATACTCTTCCTTTAAAATACATTAATGGAGTGACTCGAGTAAAATATTTAAAACACCATGCAATGGCTGATACATTACAGTAAGCTAAAAACAACTACTCTGTAAAAGCAGGATCGAAATAAAATACATACACAAATTTAAAGGCTTGGGAAGCATTTTTTTTAAATATATGAGACTTGCATTGGAAAGATGCCAGAGTGGACCTTCAAAATGCAGGGCAAAGTCAACGTTTTTGCCCCCCCATAATTTGAACAATTGTATTTTGTAGGAAAACCACACACTATGTCAAAATGATTCTTTGCCACTAATTAATAGTGTCATTTATCACATATGTTTTACTACTACACAGCAAAGGGGTATCTGGTTTTTAAGTAATATTACTGATAAATATCCATTTTAAAATTAGAATAGTCTTAATTATTAAACTCTCTTTAAAAATGTTCTTTGTAACAGAAAAATAAAGTGCCATTTCATTCAATTATAGTACCCAAAAGAAGTGTTAAAATGTTGAGATAATAATAAAAGCCATTTCTATGTCATTGAATAATAACCGTAATAATTGATTACAGGTAGTCCTTGCTGTACCCTAATTTGGACTAGTAAATTGCTGCTGAAGTCAGGATCAGTCACATGATCCTGACTATGCTTTCCAGCTGGAAAGAGGCAAACTGCTCAGTTGCACACCTGTAGCTTTTGTCTGCCTCCTAACCACCACCACCCTTTGGAATGCTCAAGTGCCTGTTTACTGTCTTGTAAGCATTAAAACAATATGACTGGGCTGGCACCTAAGGGTGGGAGTGCTGTGCAAACAATATACTCTCTTGAAATCCCTTTCTGTCTAACCTTCCAATCTGCAAGGAGGTGGGAGGGGGGAGCAAGTGATTTCAGTATGCAATGTCTCTTTCACCTAACCTTGCTCCTGAAAAAAAAGAGATTTCAAGAGAGTAAGCTGTTTACTCTTTGGCACATTGAGAGCAATGCAATCATGCCAGTAGGCAAAGGGGAAATTGCCTACAGAATTTACTTATTTTCCCCCTACCCCCATACAGTAGAATGATTGGGGAAATAATTCAAGACAATATTGCATGCTTCCAGCCCCAGACTGCCAGCCCAGTCGTATTGCTTTTGTGTGTAGACGAGCAAACAGCTTACTCTCCTGAAATCCCTTTGTCTCCAATTTTTCTGCTCTGCCTAAGTGGTGGGTGTGGGAGGAAAAATCACAGGTCAAGCACAGGATAATATGTACTGCCTGCAGTGGTGATGATGTTACTGAGGGACGTTGTGAAGATCCTAAATAAGATATAAAGATTATTTTTCAGTCTCCCTCCTCCCTTCCCCCCTCCCTCCCTCCCTTCCTCCCCCCCCTCTCTCTCACGCACACACACGCGCGCGTGCACACACACACCTTCAAATCACATCCCTCATACAGGTATAAACAGCTGGGACCATTGCATTTGTTGAAGAAGCTACATATCATTTTTCAACTCATTGGATAAATTCAGGTTTGTATAAGTCAGTTTACATAAACCCTGCATCCTGCCATACTTATAAATGCAAAAACCATTTCATGCATGACTGTTACTCCTTAGCCCATGTACAATTCACAAAATGTTCAGCCCAAGGCAGATTAGGACATGTTCCTTCCATGTGCAGAATGATGTTTACCTATTGATTGGATTAGTATCAGATTGAGCTTTTGAGTGTGCACTTCATTTCTTCGTATCTTTATTGTTTTTACAAATAACTAAAACTAACATATCCAACATACCTTTCTCCTCCTATTTTCCCCACAACAACGATTCTGTGAGGAGGGTTGAGCTGAAAGAGATTGATTGACCTAAAGTCATTTAGCTGGCTTTCATGGCTAAGGTGGGACTTGAAACTCACAGTCAATAAACAAAATAAGTTTGCTTATTCCATTGATATCAGTTTCTTTGGAAAGCGTACTCCACTGTAGAAGATATGCACTAACATAATAAACTCCTTTAAAACATTCTAGGTAGTTGTTGTAATAGTTACAATTTCACTAAAATATATTTAATATGAACTATACAAATCTGACTAGTTTGACTATGTATCATTCTGTTCTTTTCAAGGTAAGTGCTATATAAAAGAATGCAGAAAAGGAGTGAAAAATATCAAACCAAAGAATAAAGGCATCAAATGAGAAAAAGGAATTTGAGACATAACTAAAATTAGTTTATATCACCACTATTCCCTCTTTTTCCAGATATTCATTTGGCAATTAGATCCTCATTCATTCATTATTGCTAACAAAACCATGTGAATGTTCTTCTGTATATTGATCAGCTATTTTTGTAATCCATCCACATTCATTCAACAACAATTCTTTCATTACCTTATCTCATTTTACCATACATGTTTCTTAAGCTTCCCATTTCCATTCTACCAGCTTACTTTATATTTCTCCTGACAGTCCCAATTCTCAGTTCGAGGAGGGAGGGAGGGAGAATATTTTTAAGATCAGCTTTCAACTAAAATTAATTCCTTGCAAAGGGCTGTGTATTCGTCATTACAATTCTATCAGCCCTTGAATGTTTTTAAATTTCTCCATCTTTGGTCCCATTTTTAATAATCATATATTTGTATACAGTCTCATGTACTTACTCTAGTGTTTCATAGTTAATATATAACTAGCAATTGTACACTTCATTCTTCCTTTCAAACATGGGTGCCTTGATCTTTGATCGATTAATAATGTTCAAATACAAATAGTCTGTCTAAGCTGTGAGTTTAGAAGCCATCGAGGCACAATGGTTAGAATGCAGTATTGCAGGATAACTCTGCACACAGCCACAAGTTCAATCCTGACCGGTTCAAGGTTGACTCCGCCTTCCATCCTTCTGAGATCGGTAAAATGAGGGTCCAGGTTATTGGGGGCAATATGCCGGCATTGTAAACCGTTCAGAGAGTACTGTGAAGCACTGTGGCACAATATCTAAGTGCTATTGCTATTGGTAACATTTGCTGGAAATTATTCAGATTCTTAGCCAACAACACAGCATCATATGTACACATAAGTACATACATGCTTATCATTTGTTTGTTTGTTTAATTTTTATGCTGCCCATCTCACTGATATAGCGACTCTGAGCGACTTATAATAAAAAGGTAAAAAAAGATCATATAAAGCTATTACAATTAAGAGAATTAAATAGAAAACTTAAAAACTAGAGGATGGATAGCATCTTCCCCATCAGCCACCTACAACATAGCATACCTCTATTAAGTCCCCAGGCCAGCTAGCAAAGCCAGGTTTGCATTCACATGTTACCACAAGCATCCCTTATACAAGTATTTCTAGAACACTTACTTCAACTGATTACTGCCATAAAATATAAGATTATAACATAACAACAAGAACCCACTGTTACTGCATCCTACTGTATATTCTACTTTCATTCTACTTTAAAAAAAAACTTATTTCTTTTGTCTCTTTTCCCCACCAAAAACCTCAAGCATTGCTTTAGTTAAAGTCCCATCAATGAATTCATGTTCTTCAAAATGTTAAGTAGTAACAACAGATCTGAAATTAAAGCTAGTTCATCGTTCTATTGGATTCCTCCAGATACTTTATTTGAAAGGATAGTTATCAGATTTTTTTTTGAAAGTGCAAAAAATGTGACATTTCACTGACTTACATGATATGGTAATGTGATCATTTGGTATCTTTTGGAGATATTATGTTAATGTATATAAGCAGATTTGCAGGAAAATCTTTAAATGTTAAAAGATGTAGATGTAATGTTGAACTACATACCAAAGCTTTGAAATTTGACTATTTATCAGGAATTATTGTGGTATTAAGTCCAAGAGTAACTAAAAGAATAATATTGAGAAATTGGAAGTGTGGTATTATTACAGATGTTAAGGAATAGTTGTTGAAAATGTGCAATCTGTTTTGAAAAAGGTAAAATCTTCAATTAATCAAACGATACAGCAATATGTGTTTATTATACAATGCAGACATTTTGTGATATTTTACAATATTTTGGACTTTTCATATAACAAAATACAGAATAATAGAGTTGGGAGGGACCTTGAAGCTCTTCTACTCCAGCCCACTGCTCAAGCAGGAGATTTGGAAAAATGGTTGTCCTATCACTTTTTAAAACCTCCAATTATGATGCACCCACAACTTCTGGAGGCAAGCCATTCCTCACTTTCAGTTCTCACTTTCAGAAAATTTCTTCATAGTTCTAGGTTGGATCTCTTTTTGATAAATTTCCATTTATTACTTCTCATCTTGCCTTCAGGGGTGCTTTGGAGAATAGGTCAACCCTCTCTTTGTGATAGACTCTCAAATATTGAAAGATTGCTATCGTGTTATCCCTAGTCCTTCTCTTTGTTAGACTAGAGATGCCCAGTTCCTGCAGCCAATCATCATATGTTTTGCCCTCCAGTCCACTAATCATATTTGTTACTCTTCTCTGCCTACTTTCTAGAGTCTCAATTCTCAACGTCTTATTTGCATTGTGCTGACCAAAACTGGACACAATATTCCAAGTGTAGTCTTACCAAGGCATAATGAAGTGGTACTAAAGCTTCATGTGATTTTGATTCTATACCTCTGTTGATGCAGCATAGCGTTGACTATTATTTACTCAATCAACCACCTCCATTGCGGTCTCCCCCATTGGGGCTTCAAGCCATCTGGCAGAGTCACATCTTATGAAAAGATAGGAGAGTTGGTGCCAGCTTCACATCAGTAGGGAAGATGTTCCAGAGGGCATGAGCAACTGCAGGAAAGACCGTCCTCCTGGACCCTGCCAACCAGAATAATTGGGCTGACGGGACCCACAGCATGTCTTCTCTAGGCATCTAGGCCCCCACAGTCTCCAGGCACAGCATCCTGTGGATCACCAAGAGTGGAAATATAGGGTTGGGTGTCATCAATATACAATATATACCAACCCGTGGTGACAGATGATCTGACCTGGCAGTTTCATATAGATGTTGAAAAGGAATGTAAAAACACCAAGCCCTGCAGTACACCTGTTGAGCTATGTACCACCTATTGGTTTGTCTTCCTAAGTGAAAATCCTTACTTTTCTCACCATGAATTGTGTTTTGTTGGATAGGCTCAGTCTTCAAGTCTGTCAGGATTCTCCTGGATCCTGAGCCTGCTTCTAAAAGGTTGGATATTCCCCCAGCTTGGTGGTGTCTGCATATTTGATGAGTTCCACCTCTAGCTTGTTATCTAACTCATTCATGAAGATGTTGAAAAGTACTAGCCTAAGATAAATGCTTGTATTATATAAGACAAATATTATAGTAATGTATTCATTATAAACCATTGGCTATTAATAAGTATAAAATATAACATAGGAATCTCTTTTTCATATTAGTTTCTATTTTTAGTCTGTTTGAGGCTGTCTCTTCGGGGGTTTTTTCAGTTTAAATATTGTTTTGTGAATTGTATTTGTATAAAATAAGTAAATAATCTCTCTCATGTGCGCGCGCACACACACACAGATTACTAAAAGAAATAACCTAGTTTTTTTATAAAGTTTTTTATTTATAAAAAGTTATTTAATAGGGTATGTGCACATATTTTCCTATAGAGATCATCCCCTTTGAAATGATACATAGCACCTGCAATAGTTATACCTCTATGGAAGTTAATGTTTATTTAAAAATTGTTGCCCATTCTCGATTCAATATATTCACTCAATTCTGACATGAGTATGTTCAGTCTCATTGTTAACAATTTAGCTAAATATCACCTGGCCAATTAATAGGGTACAGCCTTTTGGAATAATTGTACAGCCTAGGGTTACTAGCAGGTAGCACTTTTTCTAAAAGTGGCATAGCATCTGTCTCTAATTACACTAGTTGCAACTTCTAAAAACCTTGACCCTCTTCATCTACAATTGTAGCCTCCAGAGAAAAGTGTTCTCTTGAGATGGTTCTTAAGAATGAACCAGGAAATTCAGCTGACTTTGTGGCATATGTACTGACGGAGTCGCAATTTGGAAGTTGGGCAGTCATATAAGTGGATGAAATAAACAAGCACAACTGAATTGGGGTGGCTTGAGATGGGTTTAGCCATATCAGGACTCTTTATCTTTTGCCAGGGAGTTCTTTCAAACCTCCAGAACTTTCAGTCCTATGGAATAAAGAGATCTGGCAGCTTAAAACCATATTTTACTGTTGTCTTCCATTCTTCCAGCCCAGGCAAGTGATCCCCATGCTGGGAGATAGCAGGTGAAAAGGGATAACCAGTTATTTATCCACCAGTTGTAGTCCCATGGATCACCTGTGGCAGGGTTAGAAATGGAGGGCCTCTGAAAGAGCCAGCCCTCCCAGACCAAGCCTAACAGGTGAAGAAGGATAGCCAGCTTTTCCCCTCCAGGTTGCCAATCAGGAAACTGGTAGTTAGGAAAGAGCTAGTCTTCCCTCTCCCCCTTACCGCTAACTGTCCTTGTGTTGGTAACCTATTTATTATTCCCCTTGTCAACTTGAATACCATTTGACCAATATTGGGATGGATCATTTGGTAACAGGGTAAAGGTAGCTGTCTCTCATCCCTCAATGCCTGTCAGCTGAACTAGTCCCTTTTGCAAAGCTTTAGAAATCCTTCATAAATCTTTCACATGAGTAGCATCCTGTCATTGTTTCTTAGAACAGGGGTGGATAGATTCCAGTGTTTCCATTATATCAGTCTTTTGTAGATTTTATATGTTCTTCCTGGGATCTTTCTGTCCAACTAAAATGGCATGATTATGTTTTCCCTCAAACTATCATTTTCTCTATGTGTGCGTGCATTTTCTCTTTCTTCCCCTCTTTAAATCATTTCTATTTCAATCATTATCTTAAAACAGCCCTATTACCTCAGTTTCTGCCTTATCCCATGTGCAGCCTTGTTGAAGGCATAGTGTAATGAATTTTTCCCTATTTAAAGTCAATTCATTGTTACTACTGGAGCACATGACCAGAAGTTGTAACCCAGGGGTGTCCAAACTTGGGAACTTTAAGACTTGTGGACTTCAACTCCCAGAATTCCCCAGCCAGGCTGGCTGGGGAATTCTGGGAGTTGAAGTCCACAAGTCTTAAAGTTCCCAAGTTTGGACACCCCTGTTGTAACCTCACAAGCATTCAGACTTGTATGGTTACTCACAGCTTAATTTGTCCAGTCTCTTAATTTCTGGCATATAAACAGACACACAGGTACATACATGTTTGTTTCAGCTAGTAAGTAGGAGGTTGTGATTCCTGTTCTGAAAACAAATTACTGCTATAGTTCTTGAAACTTCTGAACAATTACGTATGAAAAGAAATGAGTAAGAAATTAGTATTTCTCCTCAACAGACTCTTCTTTTTGTTTAAAAAGGCTGTTCTGGATCATTCTTTCCATTAGGACCTGGATGGGCCTTTTGCCTTTAAAAACGGTTAACGTTTATATGGACACTCCACATTAGTGAACTTTTACAGCTTTCATTTTATTTGGGCAGCTTTTTTTTAAGGAAGAAAGAGGAAGAGAGCTTTTATCTCCATAAAGGGCTGGCTTGTAATGAAGTCATGTTGCTATTTTTCATATGCCGGTGAACAAGTTCCCTGTTTGGGGAGGAGCTGCAGAGTAATTAAATGATTCACCAGTTTCTGTAGTGAGCTGCCTTTCTTGAAACTTAGTTTTATAACTTTCCGGCATCACAGGTGAATGAGCTTTCAGGAAAGCAGTTGTAGGCATGTGGGTCTTTTGTTCAAGTCATGCATTGGGAACAAGTCTTGCGCCTCAGGAAAGCCAAGGTAGGCTAGAATAGTAAGAATGGTTTATTTGCTAGAAAATAGACGGGTAGATTACATTTTATTGACATGTACGAATTCTGAAGACATTTATTGGTTAAGAACATCTGTAAGATGAGATGATTAAAACCACTTTTCTGTGACTATTTCCAATGCAGACTTTAAAGTTTGTGTATGTACCTTTACTTTGGAAAACATATATAAATTGTGTGGCAATTTTATTCTTGCTATAAACTGAAAGATTTTAACTCTGTAAGCTAACTAGAATTGCCTAGAAATTATATATACTCTGTGAAACTGATTCTTGGTATCTTCCAAATGTTTGGAACCAATTCATATCGCAGCAGGTGTAGCAAATGGCAAAAGATTTTAGATGTTGTAGTATATAACATTTGGAAGATGATACACTGCCTATCTCTGCTTTACACTGTTGCTTGAATTCTCCTTTCAGTTTTTACCATTTCCACAGGAATCCTAGCTGAAGTTACTTGTTTCTAAACAAGCTTTTGTTGATTTGTGGCTCCTAATTATCTGTATGATCACAATAGGGCACATAGCAGGCAATCATAATTGTATATTTATAAGGGACTGTGACATATCTGGTTTGGGTTTAATTGATAGACCTAATTGTTTTGAAATTTAAGTTTACTCTATTCACTCTCTATTCACAAAACAAAAATGTATGACCGAGTACTACATAACGTCTATCCACATTTCTTTATCATTTTCTTTATGGATGCTAACAGTCCTATTTAAATTTACTGACTTTTTCACTCAGCTTGGTTTGCATTTTTTATGACATTGCCATTATCAAATCAGACTTTCATGTTCATTTTTTTAATTCTTTTTCCAGATCGAACGATTAGATGTAAGTAGCCTAGCACAAACAACTAACGCAGTGGCATCAAGCACAGACTGCAGTTTTAATGCAGATTCTGTTGATGGAACACCAGATCCACAACGCACAAAAGTGGCCATCACTCATCTGCAGCAGAAAATACTGAAACTCACAGAGCAAATCAAAATAGAGCAAACCGCCCGGGATGACAATGTAGCCGAATACCTGAAATTAGCCAATAACGCTGACAAGCAGCAGAGCGCCCGGATTAAGCAGGTGTTTGAGAAGAAGAACCAGAAATCATCCCAGACAATCCTCCAGCTGCAGAAGAAGCTAGAGCACTATCATCGGAAACTGCGAGAGATTGAACAGAATGGTATTCATCGACAGCCCAAAGATGTCTTGAGGGACATGCACCAGGGGCTAAAGGATGTAGGAGCAAAAGTCACTGGCTTCAGTGAAGGAGTAGTAGATAGCGTTAAAGGTGGACTTTCCAGCTTTTCCCAGGCAACTCATTCAGCAGCTGGAGCTGTTGCTTCTAAACCTCGGGAAATTGCCTCACTCCTTAGAAACAAGTTTGGAAGTGCCGACAATATTGCTAATCTGAAGGATGCTTTGGAAGAAAGTCAAGAAGATGGGACTGGAGGAAAGACTTTAGGCGTTCATAACTTTCAGTCAAGCCCAAAATATGGCAGTGAGGAGGATTGTTCCAGTGCTACATCAGGCTCAGTGGGGGCCAATAGCACCGCAGGGGTCCAGTTGGGAGCACCAAGCTCCAAATCAAACACTCTGGATATGCAAAGCTCAGGGTTTGATGCAATACTGCATGAGATTCAAGAGCTCAGAGAGGTTCAAGTACGCTTGGAGGAATCCTTTGAAGATCTCAAGGTTCACTACCAGCGAGATTATTCCTTGATAATGCAGGCTCTACAGGAAGAAAGATACCGGTGAGCACTTGGCAGTCCAGTCTTTCATTGATACTACTAATATTAAGGCACATTCATAATTGTTTGGATGCCAGCACTCATTTATTATTGATAACCTTGGGGGCAGCAAATTTAACAATTAGTTTGATTTATATGAATATATTTATTTCTGGCTTAAATATTTAAGTTTCCTCCTTTCCAAATCAACAAGCCTGTGTTTTCTTCTTCTCATAACTTTTCAGTTCTGTGAATGTCTACGCTGATTTTTAATGTGGAGGTGGCTCTGGATTATAGTTTCAAAATAGTTCCATAAACCTAATCTTGTTGGATGAGGAATGTTTAAACACTGCCCTTTTGATTACAGTGTTTATAAATTACAGTAGGTGAACATGTTGCAGAAAAATTCCTTGTAAAATTTAACTCTGTATAATTAGTATTGGCACTGAGCTTGAAAAGTAGTTGTCAGACAGTGCAGTATTGCTGGTGCTGGCTTCTTATTAATTAATTAATTAATTAATTAATTAATTAGATTTCTAGACTGCCCCCTCTCCCCGAAGGGTCTCCGGGCGGTGTACAGGTGTAAATTTAAAAAAAACACCATACAAACAATAGTATACATAGCTAAAATTAGATTAAATAGCCCCTGTATGAATTTATAAAAATTAAAAACTTCGACCATAAAACCAATCATAAAAAATTTAAAAATAAAACTGAGGTGGGAAAGCTGGAATTAGGCCAGCTAGCTGGAACAGGTGGGTTTTAAGTTTCTGACGGAAGGAGTGGAGGTCCGTAGTCATTCTAATGTCAGGGGGAAGGTCATTCCAGAGGGTCGGGCCCATCACAGAGAAGGCCCTCCCCCTAGGCGTCGCCCGCTGGCACAGCCGGAGGAGTCCCTCTCTGTGTGAGCGAATCGGCCGAAGGGATGTATGGGGCAGGATACGATCCCGCAAATAACTAGGTCCTGTGCCATGGAGCGCCTTGAAGATGATGGTCAACACCTTGAAACGCACCCGAAAAGCCACAGGCAGCCAGTGTAGCCCGCACAGGAGACGTGTTACGTGGGAGTAGCTAAAGACTCCCGAGATTGTCCGCGCGGCCGCAGCCTTCTGAACCAGCTGCAGCCTTCGGGTGCATCTCAAGGGGAGCCCCATGTAGAGAGCGTTGCAGTAGTCTAGCCGGGACGTCACAAGCGCATTATGCTCCCAAGCATTCCAAAAAGTATGTTTCTGTAAAAATACAGAATGCATAGTATGTAATCTAGAAAGTAGTTAGATCAGGCTTCATGGGAAGAAAGTGTGTGTGTGTGTGTGTGTGTGTGTGTGTGTGTTCCATTTCTTCCCATGAAACCTGATCCAACTGCTTTCTAGATTACATAAAACTATACCAATATTTATCTTGCATTAGACTTCTTTTGCTTCTAAGGCAAAGCAAATTATACTTGAGCATTATATGTGATATATTTCTACACATAATTCACATTCTAAATTTTTACAGAAACGTACTTTTCGGAATGCTTAGGAGCATATTAAACTAGCATTAACAATCCTGCACTGTCTGACAACTACTTTTCAAGCACAGTGGTCATACTAATTATATAGATTAAATCTTACAAGGAATTTTTCTGCAACATGTTCACCTATATATGATGTTGGCATAAGTCTAAATTTTGAAAATTTGTCAGTTCTTCCTTGGAGCTCCAGAGATAGTGCTAAAGAGTCCTGACAATCTTGATGCCATTTACAGATCTCGAAGCAAAGAATGTAAATAGTTATATTCTCTGTTGTAGCTGTGACTATAAAATTAGGTTATAATCTGATTATTCATAATTGAACTTTACTGTTATCCTTAAATATCAAGAAATAGATGTTTAACAACTCACTTAAATGAGCATGTCTAATGGCAGTCTTGAATGTAAAATGTTTGGGATTGGAGAACGTATAGAGACAATCTATTTAAGAACCGACAAAATACTAATCTTATTACCATTTATGCAGATATTTATCATTTATAATATTAATATCTATTTTTATTTAACTCTCCAAGTAGAGTTGCAACCTTAAATTGTTTTAATATTTTTAAAGCTCTTTAGCAGTTTAGTGAAAACACGTAATTTGATAAATGCCAAAAGTATTATACAGCCAAAAGGTACAATTGCATGTGGTCAGATAATTCAGTGAAGCATATTTGAATTAACAGAAAACCTTTAATTAAAAATTTTGATTTGAAAAATATAGAATCAGACAGGGGAGACAAATAATTAGAAGATAGCAAATTACAGAAGATGAAATAGTTCTTGTCCTTTGAACATGGAAAAATGACTGTTTCATTTCACTCAATAGGAGGATCAATCTTTGGGGAACTGAAACTTTTCTACAATTTTTAATCTATTTATAAATAAAACAGAAAAGGTTATCTTATTTTGAGGTATACCATTTAGCCATTTGTTCTGGAATCCTCTGAGATGAGAAGAAGCAGAGCAGAATGGAGACAGAGATTTTATTTTTTACAACACTCATTAAGGAGTTTTTAATTAAACATTCTACCAATTTCATGGAAAAGCTAGTGATTTTTTTAAAAATACTATTATTTAAATAGTATAAATTATAATTAATTTCCTCTACCATTTTTCCAAGTTCCTTGAAAATGACATCTTATGCACAAATCCCCATTCCCTCCAAAAAATCTCTTTAAATATAATTTCATAATAAAGGTAAACATTAATGTTGAAAATAATGGTCGTAACATAGATCAGTGGCCCCAACCTTTTGGACCTCAGGGACAGGTTCCACGGAGAAAGGTTTTTCCATGGACCGGAGGGGGCGTGGTTTTGCATGCTGCCTGCATGTCGTGGATGGGGCTTTGCTTGTTTGCGCAGCCCAAATGCTGCCATGTTACGGATGGTGCCAGTCCATGGACCGGGGGTTGGAGACCCCTGACATAGATCAAGTAAATGCATGTGTTGCAGAATTTTAAATTGTATTGTAAGATTTAGGACATCTTTTTGACATGCAGAATAATTTTAAACACACACTTTTAAAAAAAATATATGGTTTTTACCTCTAATAAATATCATTGGAATGGCATTAATTTGACAGTTATGGGAATTTCTTTAGTGTACAATATTTGCTTCCCAAAATAAAATACTTATAATGAAAATTGAGAGTTTAATATCCAGCTACTTTCAGAAACACAATTTCTGTTGGTTAGGAAATATAATATCAGTAGTGTAAGGCTAACATTAATTATTACTAATTCCTCCCCACACACCCACACGCACACACCCCATATCAAAGCTCTTTTTCTGAGCATTGATATCACCCCTCTAGAATTGCAGATAAATCAAGAACATTATATCAAAACTTTTCATATTAGTTAGTATTGGAAATAAAATGAAAAGCAGTTTGTGTAAGCCTGCAAATAAAACCACTGTTGGAAATCAAATTAGCAGTCACATTTTTCTCCTCACTCTAATATATATACCAGCCAAAGAAGTCTACCAAAGGGTTACACTCCTGAGGAGGATTTTTCCCCCCTGGAATAAGAGCATTTCTTATTTTACATCAACTGTATTTGTCATTCTCTATTTTTCTGTGGTTATCTTTCTTCTTGATCCTATTGTGGTTTGTGTTCACTAAGGCTTGATTTTGCTAGAGTTATCTCTCCAGTTCCGACTCTTCTCTTTCTTTCCACCTCCACATTTTTTTCAGGATGAAATTATTTCCTAAGTCCTCTGTTCCTGCTTTGTAATGTAACAAATAGTAATGTAACAAATAGTTAAAGCTTGAGGAAAAGCTCTGCTGATTTTCTATTGGACATTTGATGTGGCCTCATTGTTGAGAGAGAGTAGCCACGCCTTTCTCTTTGGAAATCCAGTTCTGCATTCCTCTGTTCTTTTTACAATGGCAGGCTTATCAGCACAACCAATCCCAAAACAAGCTGTTTCTTATCAGTTTTTAGAGTTGTTAGCAGATGTTTGTTTGATAAAACGGTCCTTTCTGTACTTTTATGAGAATTCCTGTTGAGTCTCCCTTGAAACTGTTCATGACTCAATAGTCTTTCTATACACAGTGAATTATGAGTTCACATAAATATGATGTACTTAGTTGTTTTGTTCTCAGTTTACTTCACATACTGTCTGTATCAACTGAAATTGTACATATACTTTGCCTTTTTTGGCAGACTGTAATTCCCCGGACTCGCATTTCATGGAATTTAATCATAGTCCATTAAGAAAGCTTTGCAATAAATTCTTCAGCATTCTGTTCACTGTTGCTATGTGGACACATAGACAAAAGTTTTTGTTCAGCTATAATCTTACATCCTGTTATATAGATTAAAAGTGTCCTTGGGACATTGAGCTTTTAGAATAGTTAGATGTTCAAGATTGCAGCCTATGTTTCCAGCACATTATTATGCCCAAGCATTCTGGGTATGATTGATACCTGAGACTGGTTGTAAACTATTTTGATGATACGTTCCCTTTGATTTGCTGTCTTACATGTCTGTCTGATGGGAAGGGAACTGCCCTGTTTCCCTGAAAATAAGACCTCCCCAGATTATAAACCCAATTGGACTTTGGAGTGCATACGCTAAAATAAGCCCTCCCAAAAATAAGCTCTCTCCGGAAATATTGCAACACAGCAGCAGCCATGAGGTGATCATGCTCACTGCTTTTTGCACTTCAAAAATAATAAGTCCTCCTCGAAAGTAAAGCCAAATGCTTATTTCAGGGGGGGGGGAATAAGACCCTGTCTTATTTTCAGGGAAACACAGTACTTGTATAATAGGAACTGCTGAAAAGTCAAAATAGCCAGGTTAATAAAAAATGTAAAGCTTTAAAAGTTCAGTTTGACAGTCTGAATTTAATCTAGAAAATATTGGCAATAGTAGATGATCAAGATGTTGTTTACTTGGTGATAGATACTAGTTGCTGGTGAGTAATTGAGGTCTGGGCCCTTAATGTGTGTGATGCTTCAGGACTTGATGCTGTTTTGTTTAAATCTACATGGGGCTACTGGGTGAGGATAGCTATCCATCAGGTATCATTATATGCTTATGGGATTAAGTTATATATCTTGACCTTGGACCATCCAAATGATGCTGTCAAAGTTCTATCTCAAAGTCTGGATGAGGAAAAATAGACTCAGGCTCAATCCCTGCACAGTGGAATGCTTTGGTCCTGAAATTTTTAGTTTTGGATAGGGCAGCATTTAGTCTTTGGTTTTGGATGGGATAGCATTTTTTTTAATTCAGTATTGGTATGCAACTTGGAGGCATTTCTGAACTGACAAGTCACCTGGTGTGCCTGTTCTGCATTTCCTTAGCCAGTGGGCCCTCCAAATAGTTACTCATATCCTAATCTACCCATATATTTGGCTATTGCAGTGCATATTTATGAGACTATCCTTGGAGCTATGAGGTCAGTGATGAGCAATGTACAATATGCCCATGTAATATCATTGCTTTGTGATTGGCTGCTAGTTAGCTTTCAGGTGCAATTAAAAGTTCTGACAAAGGATATATAAACGTTTTCAGGTAGACCTAATAACTGCCTCAGGCAGCAACAGTTTGCAGTTACAACTTTCCAACCACTGCCTGCATTTATGACTGTCACAGCATCTATCTCAGTAACATTTACCCTTATAGACAATTAGTATGCATTGTCCTATAACCAGTCCATTTTTCTCCCTCCCCTCACCCAACTTGCAGAGCAGATTGCGTGAACAAGATAGCTCTTGCTGAATTGCTTGTCTCCACAGCACAATGCATCTCTTAAAAGAGCTAACCACAAGTTAACAAGCTCAGTTCTGTGAACCAAATTGATGCTAGCTGGTAGTTGCTGCCAGTAACTGACAAGACTTGAATCTTTAGCTTTTGTTAGCCTTCTAAGGGATTTGGGGTTCAGAGACTGAAGCATGCATTTCTTTTGATGTGTATTCCACACTGTGTGCCTGCTTATTCTCTTGTAATCCCTTCCTCTTCAATGAATGCAAATACAAACATTACTCCTTGCTAATTATCCCAGCACAGAGTGAGCATTCCAAAGTATTACACTTACTGACTGTGTCACTTAAAAACCAGACTGTGAGTCCAAAATCGTACAAATGAGGACTATCTGTATGACAAAGAGAGGTTTTTCTTCTCTCACAGTATTAGAACTTGGAGCCATCCATTGAAATCAAAATTAAAGGAGCTATTTATTTATCAATGGATAATTAAATTATGGAATTTGCTGCTATCAAAATGGTAATATTCTCCAGTTGTAATGGTTTTAAAAAGGTATTTCAGTCTCTGTTAATACTGATGGCTTTATATAGTTATATATAATATAGTTTTCTATATTGTAGAAAAGATGTGAAGACTCTAGGAAGAGTGCAGAGAAGAGCAACAAAGATGATTAGGGGACTGGAGACTAAAACATATGAAGAACGGTTGCAGGAACTGGGTATGTCTAGTTTAATGAAAAGAAGGACTAGGGGAGACATGATAGCAGTGTTCCAATATCTCAGGGGTTGCCACAAAGAAGAGGGAGTCAAACTATTCTCCAAGGCACCTGAGGGTAGAACAAGAAGCAATGGGTGGAAACTAATCCAGGAGAGAAGCAACTTAGAACTAAGGAGAAATTTTTTGACAGTTAGAACAATTAATCAGTGGAACAGCTTGCCTCCAGAAGTTGTGAATGCCCCAACACTGGAAGTCTTTAAGAAGATGTTGGATAGCCATCTGTCTGAAACGGTATAGGGTTTCCTGCCTAAGCAGGGAGTTGGACTAGAAGACCTCCAAGGTCCCTTCCAATTCTGCTATTGTATTGTACTGTATATTCTCCTCTGAATCCCAGGGAGAGCATATGCGACTAAAACTGAATGCCGTATTCCAAGTGTGGCCTTACCAAAGTATTATAAAGTGGTATTAACTCTTCACATGATCTTGATTCTATCCCTCTGTTTATGCAGCCTAGAACTGTGTTGGCTTTTTTGGCAGCTGCTGCGCACTGCTGGCTCATAAATGGTTATCCACTAGGATTCCAGCATCCCTCTCACAAGGTACCTTGCTCAATAGTAGTAACTGTGAGAGTAAGGCTCTACATTTAGGCAAGAAAAACAAAATGCACAGGTACAGTATAGGTCCTATACTGTACCTGTGCATTTTGTTTTTCTTGCCTAAATGTAGAACCTTACTCTTTTAATGGAATTATTATATTTCTTTATTTTGGAAAAACAGACTTGAAATAAGACAAAAGTAGCAAAAGAATTAAGAATGCAAGGTCAGAAATTATGAGACAATGACAATCGGAGAAAAAATGTGAGAAATACATTAAGAAAAGGATGCAGATTGTAACCAAAGTGAGCAAGGAATCAATCAGATTAAAAGAAGCAGAGAAATGCAGAGAATTCTTGACGGGTATTAAATTGTTTTGAAGTAGATGAAGAGCTTTGAAACTGAAATGAGAGAATGCTGAAAGGAATATTTTAGAGATTTGTACAGGAATGATAATGATAGGTTGATGAATAGAATTCAATAATACTAGTATCTAGAACATAGGTGATAAATATTGTGAGAATCTTGAAGAATGGCAAGATTTCGGTTATAGATTATGTAGTTGGAGAAAAGGTCAAATATGGGTTATTTCAACACATTTGTGTAGATTGCATCTTACCTGAGCATTGGAAGAATGATGTTATTGCTCGCTTTAATACATAAATGCAAAATTGATAAGGAATTTGTTTTTTTTAAATGTGCCTAGGAAATGTTTGGAAAAATTCTGATTGAAAGGGTGTAAGACCATGAGCAAAATTTGGGAAATGAAATGTAGCTTTATGGCAAGTCAGGGATTTTGCCTGTGGACAGATTTTTTTCCCCCTCCTCATTAAGAAACATGACCACGGGAAGGCTGAAATGGTTGTAAATGTGGAAAACAATCATAAGTCACATTTTTCAGTGCCATTGTAACATTGAATGGTCGCTAAACGAACTGTTGCGTTAATATTCCCGAATGAAGCCAAAATGGCAGCGTTTCACTTTGTTATACTGAGAGAGTACCATAAGCAGTTTATGAATGTTTTCAGGCTTCTCTCTTTTCACTCACCTGCGTTTTGTAGCGAACCAAAAGGACCTCTATTTTGTGTGTGGGAAGGCCAGTTTCATTTTGTCCCTTGTTTGGGCAGTGGCTAGAATTGGTACCAGCTGTCTCACAGATGTGGTGGAATAATTTGCAAGGCTAGAAAGTTTGAAGGAGTATAATGAATGCTGTTGGTGTAAATTAGTTTTAAGTATGCTTGCTTATGTCTTTTAATTTTTTTGGCGTATTATTTCTTCCTCCTTTTCTGTACTCCGCATATACCCCAAAAGACAACACGCATGAAGGCATGCGTGTTGGCTGCAGAAAGTTTGGAGGGTCACAATACCCACACCGCTTTCTTGAGAGGCAGCCAATCAGCAATAGCAATACCACTTAGAATTATATACCGCTTCACAATGCTTTGTAGTCCTCTCTAAGCGGTTCACAGAGTCAGCATATTGCCCACAACAATTTAGGTCCTCATTTTACCAACCTTGGAAGGATGGAAAGCTGAGTCAAGCTGGTCAGAATCGAACTCTGGCAGTAAACAATTGTTCTGACCTAGGCTCCCTGATACAGTAAAAGGCACACATTTCTTCCCCAAAACCCTCTTTTTATGTCAAAGGCTGTGAATTATGTTCATTCACATCCTGTAATGAGTCCCAAATAGTTGTTAAGAGTCGTTTAGTAGGCTGCCGAAGTCTTTTGGGATAAGGCTGATAAGCACCCACCTTTATCTTCTTTGAAAACTCTGCCAAAGACTTAATTGGCAATTAGCTTGGTAAGACCACATGGAGCAAAGAGTCAAAATGGAGCTTCAGAAGGTAAACTGACTAGCATGAACCAAGTTGCTTCCTGCAAAGTTGCTTCCCTTTGCTCCTCCTTTATGTCCTATGGGAGGGGCCAATCACTTCCAAGCCTTACTCCCGAGTCATCCCTTCTATCTGAACTGTTCTTGCCTTCTGGCAGCTCTGCGCATGCGTGCACTGGGAACAGGGGCAGCCTGTTCCTCTGCCTCGCTGCTGTCCGACACTGGAGGCTCTGGAGGCAGCATGTAACTCCCAGATGGCCCTGGCCCCCTCTCTGCCTCCAACACAGAACCCTCGTCCGAGCCTTCCCCAAACTCCAGGACTAGCCCATGTTCCTCCCCAACCTCCTCGCTGTCCGACTCTGCTGCCAACTCCGCAGGCGGGCGGCAGACCACAACAGCAATGAGATGGCCTGCAGTACTGCATTCTAACCACTGTGCCACCACGGCTCCTATCCAATTAGGCGATGTCTGAGCTACAGCTTGCAAACATTGGGTAATATTCAAGAATGTTAAATAGGCAACATTAAAACTGATGAGGCAACTCTAGGTTCCTGCTTACTGATATCATTGCAGTTGTGCTAGTGCATATGATTACATGTATTGCATGTGTCACAGGGCTCATGTGTGCCATGTGAACAACAGCAATTCAATTATGTCCTCCTGCATTCAAGTAGCATGCTACTTCAGACACCTTGCATATTCTTGGTGCTATTCTAAAACTAGCAAGCAAAAGAAAAGCTCTCGCTTCCCATGTTGCAGAACCAAGTATATTTATTCACTCAGCAGCAGTTTGGATGAAGGGCTTATTAAAACACTTTTTCAGTGCCGTTGGAGCTCTTCCCCTGATCAGAGGTTTGTATACGAACAAAAGGTGAGTTTCTTTTATTCTTCCTCTATATTTCTGCCTCAAGAATACACAAACAAACTTTGGAAGCTCTCTTTACACACCCATATCCTGTTTGCTCCTGTTGTGTTTGATTATTTGAACATATACATACTTAAATCGATTATTTTCCCTTCTCCTAGTACACCTAGCAAACTGTTTCTGATTCCTTTATGAGCCTGAGAAATCAGAGTAGGATAGTTCTTATTAAAACCGAGTTATTTTCTTTTTTGTCTCTATCACTTGCAGGTAGGGTTGGGGTAACTTTGCGTAGATTTTATTAAACACGGCTTTTGTTGCCTAACATTCTTTTTTCCATTCTAGATGTTTTATGGAGAATCCAGATATTGCCCTGTATTTTTGTTAATACTGTAAAAAATTATGTTTCTAGCTCAAACTGACTAATCCAGGGGTGTCCAAAGTTGGCAACTTTAAGACTTGTGGATTTCAACTCCCAGAATTCCCCAGCCAGCTCTGCTGGCTGGGGAATTCTGGGAGTTGAAGTCCACAAGTCTTAAAGTTGCCAACTTTGAACACCCCTGGACTAATCCATGCAATTAAAAAAAAAACCAGCGGAATAACAATTTAGTTTTTCAAGCATGGTTAGGAAAACGCACAACTGATTCCCAGAGGAAATATACCCAAATGTTGGGAATATCAATTACTGTCATATAAACCACAGGATGGAGAGCAATTTCACAACGTTCAGAGCAAATGTGTTTCCCTTGCTGAAAGGATTTCTGAATGTACAATTGTTCTTAAAGAAAAAGCATTTTAAAACAATGGACTCAGCTCTTGGCAGTAGGTGTGGGCATGACGGGTGTGGGTGGGTGTGTTCCCCTATCCTTGTTGTGAAAACTTATCTGACAAATCAAGAAAGTAGTGTGAAATTGATGAGAAAGAAGGAGCAACATGGTTACTATTAAGTTACAAAACTGATCAGAACCGAAAACACTCTTTTCACCATGCTTTCTTGGAAGTACCCTCTGCCCCTGACATCAACCAGGCCCCTATCCTTGGGGTCGTCCCAGAAGCTCTTAAAGAGTTGTCTTTCCCACAAGTCTTGATGTGATGTATGGCCAGAGCCAGAGGCCAGGAAGTCTTTTCAGTTGTTATTCATATGTGTATGTTTGTGTGTTTGGTGCCCTGGGCACGCTCTGTTTGGCTGATTTTTATGCTTTTTATTGTCTTGATTCTTTTATTGCTGTTGTGTGCTACCCAGGGCTATGTTACATATACGAGGCAGCTATACGATTTTTTTCAAAAAATAAATTCTATATGAAATTGCACCGCTTCCCTCTTCCGAGATCCTTCATTATGTTTTCCCTGGTATGTTTCAAAGTAGTGACTTTGCCTAGGAAACAGATGCAAGGGCTGAATTCAGATTCAGCTTTCAAGCTTTCAGCTGTTCATGCTTCAAAATTAGAAAGCCTAACCCAGGGGTGGGTTCCAGCTTCTGTTATTGCCGGTTCGCTCAGGGACGCGCATAGCTCAGGGACGCTACGCGCACATGCGCAGAAGTAAAAAACGTACTCATGCGCAGAAGCAAAAAACAAACGATAGAACCGGTTCAGGGACGTGGCCGGCCAAGTTTCTGCCTACTTGGCTGATCCAGTAGGAACCCACCCCTGGCCTAACCCCAAACTAATTGGTCAGATTCATATTGAAGATTGTACATGTTGAGCTGATGATGGAATGGGAATGGAAATGGAGGTGATCAATGGAAACACTTTGGATATCATTTTTGAACATTTTGTAAATCCTATCAAGAGGTGAGTCTGATGCAGCTTAGAAAAGTCCAAATCATTTTATGTCATTGCAAGTCATGTTCCCAAGCTAGCTCCTGTTTTAAAAATTATTGTAACTGTTTTGATACCTAGGAAATTGTACTGATACCTTTCAAAGAAAAAAAAAGAAAGACAGACACATGGGATTCTTTGTTTTCCTGTTCTAGATGTGAGCGACTAGAAGAACAGCTGAACGACCTGACTGAGCTTCATCAGAATGAAATTCTCAACTTAAAACAGGAATTGGCCAGCATGGAGGAAAAAATAGCTTACCAGTCCTATGAACGAGCCAGAGATATCCAGGTTAGCCGTTGTTTATATTTGCACTTCGTTTACTTATGTCTGTTGAGCATTTTTTTCCCATAAACATTGCTCTATTTCGGTTTATATTTTAATCCTCATTAAAAGAGAATTGAGATACTGTGTTTCAAATCCCGAATTATCTCAGTTTTGTGACCCTTACTGGAGCTGTAATGATTATACCATTGCAAAATTTATTCAAATCCTATTAAGAAATTCCTGGTAAAGAAAAGCTGGTAGGTTTACAATAAAAATCAATTCATTTCCTGACAAACTTGCTTCCATCTTCAGAGAGAGTTATAATAAAGGTGAGTTGGGAGGCATGTTTATACCATGCCAGACAGTATTTTTTTATGGTATTGTCCCCAGTAAGGCAATATTTACTATTAATTTTAATGAAACCATGCAGATGTAGAAATGAAAAAGAGTAACCAGTGTTATATGTCCATTTCTTCAGCAAGCAGCTTTTTCTTGTTACTTGTCACAAATAAGGAACTTTTCGAAGGTGATTTTTTTTTAATCTGGGTATATAAAATATTTAAAAATCTGGAACGTTAAAAAACTGAACTGCATGTTCTACTCAGAATATTGGTTTATCCCTTACGAGAAGGCTAATTCCATATGAGGCTGGTAAACCTTTGCACTGACATAATCTCTGCCCCATGGACCTATCCACCAGAGGATTTAGGGAAGGGGGCTGATTTTCAAGCCTGTGTAGAAAAATTAAGCCATGTTTGTCCCAAAGGGGCTGTTTAAACGGCAGGTGGATTTCCTTGGTTTTTCCTTGAAAACATTTTGCTTCTTATCTAAGAAGCTTCTTTGGTTCTGAAGTTCAGTTCACTCAGTTCGAAGGTGAAGAAGCTTCTTGGATAAGAAGCAAAATGTTTTCAAGGAAAAAAAAACACCAAGAAAGGCCAGTTGCCTTTGAACAGCCCCTTTGGGGCAACCATGATCTGGCTGACTGAGAATCTCCATAAATTATGTTTGGCCTCCTCCCAGCTATGCTTCCAATATAAGAATGCACAAGAGCAGAAAAAACAGTGGGGGGAGACAGATTTAAGAAGAGATTAATTTAATTCAGTTAAAAAACTGAACTGCATGTTCTACTCAGAATATTGGTTTATCCCTTACGGTGGGGGGAGACAGATTTAAGAAGAGATTAATTTAGAGGAGAAATTTAGCATCCCCATTTTCAATCATCCTGTCATTTGGAAGCTTTTTTTGGTGCGAATATAACATCAAATGCAAAAGCATAGCTGCAGATACACTTTTAATCGCACAATCTACCTTTTTCTTAATTATGAATCTATATAGGCAACTCACTTGAGGAGTAGCGGACATCTTGAGGTTCACACTGATTGCAGTCGATTCGGTGGGTTTTTTCACCACTTAAAACTTTCAAATCCAGAAAAAAGGGGGCCCCTAACCGAGTCCATTTTTAGAGAGTGCCTTGCAAATCTGATGTGGGTCTCAAAAGCTACAGAAGTTGAGCACTACTGACCTAAAGGAATTCATTTACACCAGTGGCATTAATTTTGCTTCAGCATGAATTATACTACAACTGGAGCATTTAAACCAAGAATGTCACAATGTCAGGTTCAAGATCTAATTGTCTGTGCGGAGGAAAATAAGCAGGTGAATGAAATCAAGAGACAGTTATGCTAGCCTGAAAGTCTTTTGATTCCTCACTCCATATTGTTCACAACAGAGGATTTTAGCATGATACCATGAATTGTAAATTACTTTTATGTGGGATTTATTGCCATTCAAAGCTTCAATTTTGTGGAGATTATGCCAGCCATATTACAGATTGGGCAGTAGAAATCCTGACAACTGCCAGATAATAGCAGAGAGATACAGAAAACTAATGTCTGTTGGTTGTCGACGTTTTTTTGCAACCCAGTTCTGTAGGAAGAAGCCTGGAGAAACCTTAATTTTGCTCCTGGATATGAAACCAAAGGAATTAGTCACATCCTGCAAAATGGAATTCCAGCTCCTGGAATCCCAAAGGCATTGTAGGGTGTGTTTAGTCTTTTATATAGGAAATGTGCCAGGCTGCATTTCTGATTATTATCCTGTCAGCTTCTGGCACCTGATGTTTTGTCAGTGGACTGCTTGACAACATTTATGCCTAGAGGTGTATTCTATTTGGCTAAGAAAGATCCTAGCATAGGGCCTCATTGATCTCTCTCTCTCCCTCCCTTTTGAGACGACTAAGCAGTTTTCTTACACTCAACAGGAGGCCCTGGAAGCCTGCCAGACCAGAATCTCCAAGATGGAACTGCAGCAGCAACAGCAGCAAGTTGTCCAGTTGGAGGGCCTTGAAAATGCCACTGCCAGAAACCTTCTGGGCAAACTAATAAACATCCTGTTAGCGGTGATGGCTGTCCTGTTGGTGTTTGTCTCTACCGTGGCCAACTGCGTGGTCCCCCTGATGAAGACTCGCAGCAGGACGTTCAGCACTTTCTTTGCCATGGTCTTCATTGCCTTTCTGTGTAAGCACTGGGACGCCATTACCAGCTACTTGGAACGCTTCTTTTCACCCCCCAGATGATGACAAGATGACATGCCGCTGCCTCGCCCACTCGAGCTGGATCTGGCAAGGAAGTGCATCAAGCTTATTTGGCAGTTCCTTCCTCCACTGAAGACGTAACATGTCCGAGTGTGAAATCTGTTTACAGTTAAAATAATATTTTCTCTCTGAGACATATTGGCAATAGTGAGAGTTTTTTTTAGAATTTATTAAAGAACTCTTTTTTTTTTTTGGTCAAAAAACTGTTTTTATGTAGCATGGTTCTCTTTGGATGCAAATCTTAATATTCTCTATGTGTACAGAGATAAAACACACATCTGGAGCACACCAATGGGCAAATTAAATTATAGCTCAACTACTGTACTAAACCTGGTCGGAAGAGGAAAAGACAATTACATACATTCTAACCAAGATAATCCGGTGCGTAGCGATACTCCGATTATCCTACAATGCTACTGTGAAACCTGACCACCTTCTGTGTCTGAATGTATAGCTTCAGGATGGCTTTCTCTAGTGAAAGACCAATGCAATACATGGAACTTTCTGAATCTCTTCCTGGGTTTTCCTCTTCTGCTGTTTAAACTTTCTGACTAGATATATGAAGTGGATTAGTTCTACTGTGTACACTTCCTGCACAGTTGTACTACAGTATTTTGAAGTAGCCCTTTGAATATTTTAAACAAAAGCCCTTGGTTGCACTTTGACCGTTTTTTAATGTATGTATAGTCACAGATTTAAAAATCCAAATGGCATACTTGAAGAGTGTAATACTCAAACTCTCAGTGCTTCCTTATTGTTTCTAATAGGATTTTTTATTCTTATTGGGGATTGTTTTTGAACTTAATGGTTGAGAGCATCATCTCTTTTTCTCTCTCTTTTGCTCTCTTTGAATAAAGAAGTGACGTTCTTAAATGAAGAAGTGTGTGAATAAATATGAGCTACCTTGTTCTGAGACGATTTGGAAGGTTGCAAATAATGTTTAATGTAATCTCAAGTGCAAACCTGCTCAAATGTGATCTGTTTCCTCCTTAACTTCCAGACCTCGCATTAAGAAAACAGATGACCTGATCCCTTCTTCCAGTTCATAATGTGCTTTTGCTTTGTTTGGAAGTGAATGGGGAAACTGGAAATCTTGTCCCTGGTCCTATTGTGTCTAGACCAGTTATTTTAACGAGAAATAAAGAAATCCTGGTTTGTTTTGAGAAAAATGAACAGGAAGTTTTGAAAGCATGAGTGAGTGAGCTGTTCTGAGAAGAAAAAAATAGGGAGTCTTAATATCAATAATAAATAGGACTTAAACTTTTAAGTTTAGGCTCCTCCATGCCAAAGTTGGAGTGGTAGCTAAGATAGACTACAGTCGGTCAGCTTCAGATCTATCATAAAGTTACCCTGTGTTTCTTAAGGAAGGCAGAAATGCTTAAAGGAAGCATCAAGTCATAAGGCCAATCCTTTAAACAGTACCTGAGTTAACGTGTTATTCAAATATGCTCTTGGGAACTGAAACCAAAGCTATACTACTAACAAACTTAACAGTGTTCACCCTGTTGGTACTTTTTTATATTTAGAGTCAGCCTGTTCAACCTCATTATGTTCCCATATAGGACATCATGAAACCTCTTGCATTAGTAAGAGCTGGTGGCAGCTGAGCATTGTCAAGATGTAGGGAAACAAAAGAGCAAGTGAACTGTATTCCCCCCCACACACACACACACACACACTTGTTACTCAATATACATGCTCAAAACAGGTTCTTCCTGTTTCAAAGCATGTAAAACAAGAACTCGAGCAAATTACATAGGTAAGTATTCCAAACAGAAGTTGACCTTGCAAGGCACATTTAGAAAAGCAGTGGCATGAGCTGCTTGTACCTCTACTTTCATTGCTTTTTCAAAAATGTAAACACGGCCTAGAAGTATAGAATATTCATTCTGTTAGTAAGCCTTCAGCCATGGTGTCATGTTTTTCCAAAACTTCTTTAATGCTGGCCAAGAAGTTTTATATTTGTGAAATTCAGAATTAAAATTCTTAATTTTAGCTGTTTACGCTGTGAAACAGTTGTATTCTTTCACATTGCCAGAATATAATTATTTAATTCTAATTTGACCAGTGTTTTATCTAAGAGCCCTAACAATCCCAAAATAACCTACATAATTGTGGAATTTCATACGGAAGTTCTTACTTGTTAGATTTTTGTTATTTAAATTTTAAATATGGAACTTGGCCTTCTGACTGTCAGCAAAGAAAACTTATATGCATAAAACCTATGTAGAGAAACTTCCTATTGCTTTAGAATTAAGTCGTGATTCAAGAGATCTAGCATATCATTTTCAGAATCACAGTTCTTTATACAATCAGATTCCTAATGCTAACATAAACTACAGATTGGTACTGGAACAAAAATCCACTTGTTCCCCTAAGGAATTTGTCAATTTGAAGAGATTCTGGATAACAATTAAGCCATCTGTTGCCCTAGCCCTATAGATGTAGATTGTTATATTTGTTTCTATTAACATTTTCCTTGGCCTGCTATTTCAAATTTTTACTGAATTTATGATCACTGCTCCTAAACATCACTATACCCCTCCAGTTTTTCTGCATGCTCTTAATAGTAAACTAAATTACCTAAAAGGGCATGGTTTGGTCACAACATGAAATGCTTGATGTGATTCCTAGGGCCACCTTTGTGAAGTACAGAATTTTCTGTAGATAAACTACACATATGCACAATATATGAACAAATATGACCTAGATGAGTATTCATTATTCAATATTCACTGAAGTCTGTTAGTGAATACTTCATTGCTTTTTCTTGTAAACATTTATGATTTCTGAATGTGTATTATTAGATAAATGCTATAACAGCTAGCATCTGTTTACCAGCAAAAGAAAGAAAAATATGGTAGAGCCCTAATCTTCAGAATTTTCCCCAAAAGATGTTTTGGTTTGTGATTAAAACAGGCTTTCAATGCATTCTAAAGGTTTCTGTTCATATTTTATGAGATTGCATCCAATCTGTTGAATATTCTAACATGACTCTTTTCATTTTGCCTTTTTTTTTTTTTTGCTAACATTCATTCATTCATTTTCCTCACTGCATCAAATTAGTTAACAAATGTTAATTGTTTTTAAAAAATGTGACTATAGCTTTAAATTCCTAATTCCCTTTGCAAGCATTTTGGATTATTTGTTACAGATAGTGTTTGCAAGTAAGTGAGTATGTGCGTGTAGCGTTATTACTGATGTGGCCCTCCTCAGTGATCTATTTGATTTTCCACATTTTCCTCTTTAGATCAGGTGATATGTGACATATAAATAACATATCAGATGGTCACAAAAAGAAACAAATGTAGCAGATTGTATTGATGGGAACAATTAACCCAGCACATTTTCAGTGGTTCATAACATATCTAACCTTGATGGTTTAAAAACAAATCTGAAGATACTATGTTCAAACATTCTTCCCCCAACCATAAGCGATATATACACACAGAGTACGATCCCTGTATGAACTCTTGTGATAATATCAAGCACGTTTACAATTACTAGTTTCTAATTTGTTTATTCTGCATCAGTGCCCCCCCCCCCCAAAAAATCCCATTTGGTCGGGGTGTGTTGTAGGTTAGAGGGCTGGCCAAAAGGCTTGCTGCCTTTCAGTTCTTTGGATGGGCTTTCCAAAATTTAAAGCGCAAGCATTGGGAACCAAGTTGCCCAATGATGGGCAGCTGTCAAATTCTCTAGCAGTTTTGAGAAATTCCGAATGTGGCAAAAGAGTTGTATGTGCGTGTGTGTGTCTGTGTTGTGTAGGCCAGGTTGACATTGTGCATTAGTAAGCAACTGACACAACTGTAAGTGTAGTTTTTTTTAAAAAAAAAGCGTAAAATAAAAACTCACTTGCATGGGATGACGAGTATGGCAGTGACACTGTAGTTTGTAGAACTTTTAAGCTGCTGTTGAGAAGGATTGACATTTGTCTTGTCTGGTAGTCACGGGTTTGTCTGTGACTCATGTTGTATATAAAATTCAATAAAACCTCAGATATTCACTGTTGTGTGACTTAGTTGTTATGTGAGAAGGAGCACACACCAAGGAAATAATTAATGGTAAGATAAGATTAAAGCAACTTAACATCCTGAGGACAAGAAATTGAAATTGCAAAAACGTAGCTCAGTTGTTATAGTGGGTGACGTCTATTGAAACACAGGTGTATGCCATTTTCTCCATGCTGCATGACTACAGGTTAAAATAGGATACAGAAAGTCAGACTGTCAGTCTTTGTAGCTCAGTCTTCCCTAATGTTATTTACATGAGACTTTCCCAGGTCATAGGCAGAGAAGGTGTTTTTTTTTTTCTAAATTGGCTCCCCAAGATTGCTTTATATTGGAAATGCAAGCAATCAAAATTGAGAATATCTGTAAAATGAGCTCTGTAGCTCTCTTCAGCAATGGGTTTCAAACTTTTACCTTGAAAGAATTTTACACTAATCTGTCTATCAAAGTTCACCTGATGTTGGGTCCATAGAACAGTTGTGTATGTGGACATATGGTGAAATCTCTTGACCCTCCTCTAAAACCTCTTCCAGCAGCTGCACAAAGTTTCTTTAAAAACATATTTTTCAAAAAAAAATGGCTTAAAATGTTCCAAGTGGTTTCAGAAATTCATCATCTATTCAGCAGCCTGAATGCATGCCTTGGACTGTTTCAAATCCATTGTTCCACATGGCCTTCAGGAGGGAATTGCACTTTACTTTAAGCAATATTTACCTGTCTCTAATAACATGAAGGCTTGTTTTCTGCACAATGATTTAAAATATAGCAAATTTGCAATGCTCACTGAACTGGCAATTCCCTAAATCATATATTCGTGCAACATTGATCTATTCCATACACAGGTAGTCCTCGACTTACAACAGTCCGCTTACTGACCGTTCAAAGTTACAACAGTACTGAAAAATGTGACGTATGACCAGCTTATGAGCCGTGGTAGCATAGTGGTTAGAATGCAGTACTGCAGGCTACTTCTGCCGGCTGCAGTTTGGCAGTTCAGTTCTCACCAGGCTCAAGGTTGACTCAGCCTTCCATCTTTCTGAGGTTGGTAAAATGAGGACTCAGATTGTTGGGGGCAATATGCTGACTGTATACCACTTAGAGAGGGCTGTAAAAACACTGTAAAGTGGTATATAAGTCCTATTGCTATTGCTATTTTTCAGTTACGACCTTCGCAACATTCCCAGAATCATGAAGAAAATTCAGATACTTTGCCACTGGTTCATATTTATGACTGTCGCTGTGTCCCAAGGTCATGTGACCACTTCTTGCGAACTTCTGAAAAGCAAAGTCAATGAGGAAGCCAGATTCACTTAACAACTGGGTGACTAACTTAACAACTGCAGTCATTCACTTAACATCTGTGGCAAGAAAGGCCGTAAAATGGGACAAAACTCACTTAACAACTGTCTCATTTTACAAAAGAAATTTTGGGATCAATTGTCATAAATCGAGGTCTATCTGTAACCATTGCTTTAAAAAAACAAAAAACGAGAAGGAACATAATAAATAAAAAGCAGGACCCTCCAGTATCGAATATCATTTCTCAATACTTTTACGAAAGAAAAAAATCAGAATTGGTACGCTGCCGGTTCGCCCCAGTTCGGGCAAACTGGTAGCGGTGGCGGCAGGAGGCTCCACCCAGCCACCCAGGCATCATCACAGATGCTCTGCATGCGTAGAAGCACCATGTGTGAGCTGCCGGTTCCAAACCAGTAGCAAAGATAAGAGGATTTTGTGCCTGGGGAAAAATGTATAATTATATCTAGAGTTTATGTGTCTCTCCAGTCCAGTGGAATTCTGAGCAATTTACATTTTCTCTCTACAGTAAAAAAGCAAATTAAAATATCAATATTATTTTAAAGCTGTACCAAGTCCAATGCCAAAAAAAACCCACCACCACACAGCCCTCTTAGATATTTTGGAAGAAACCAGTAAATATCACCCCTGACTGGCTCCACCCTCATCTATTCTCTGTCTCCTGGGTTGCAGCTAATTAGGAGGGAATGGAGATTTTGCAGTATCCTTCCCCTGCCACGCCCACCAAGCCATGCCACACCCACAGAACCGGTAGCAAAATTTTGAATCCCACCACTGCTGAGAAGCAATCCCATAGGTATCCAACTCCTAAACTGGCTATGTTCTTCATAGAAGTTCTCCAGTAAAAGGCAGTCCAAGCCTACCTTTTATGCCAAAGAATATCTTGCTTGCATGAATAAATCACTGCACAAAATTTATTTCCAATGTATTCCCCTTATCTTTAAAGCAGCCTTTTCCAGCCTCGAGTCTTTGAATGTATTGGCTATAGATGAAAAAATGGTTGTGAAGTCTAACCATTCTGGTAGATACCATTTGAAGAAGGGAACGATGAGAAGGCATATTGAAATTTATGCAACCTTTGAAACATAATTGGAGAGCAGAGCTCCAGACTCAGAATAAAATAAGGTGCACATTTAGAAAAAAAAATGTTTTGAGGTCATTCTGTGTTTCTCCAGTACAGTGAACTTTGTACTCCTATTACTCTATTATAACAAAGGTTGTAAGTCTGCCTGCAGCAGATGACCAGATGTTTGTGTTCTGCAAGATCATGCAATATTCTCTCTTAAATGTTTTGAAATACACACCACTATACTCTTAGACTTTCAATGAACCCAATGCAAGGGAGGGCTACCTTATTTGGACTGCAAGAATCCGGATGATAACTTGATAACAACAGTGTTGGAATTTTCCATATCCCTTTCCTTACTTCTAGGGTGCATCTGTATTTTCCCCAACTTGCTATGGTAGATTATGCAAAAGTCTTCCTTCTCCTCTCCTCCATAACCTTTTGGGCTAGCCCCAGATCTGCTCCAAGATATCCTCTGTTGTGGCCAAAGATTAAGAAAGTAAATTAGAAGCAAAAGAATTTCCTTTTGGGGGCAGATACTATTTTATCAGTGGAACAGCACCATTTAGGTATATCTATAAATATGGAGAGTATATTCAACATGGTGAACTAGAAATTGAAATTTTGAAAACTGAAAATATAAGTTGTATTATATGGTTGGTGGATTCCCATCAGATGCCTCGTATAGTCAAGGCTACAGTTGCAATGTATGGCTGTGAAATTTGGACCGTAAGAAAGGCTGAGTGCCAAAGAATTGAGGCCTTTGAACTATGGTGCTGGAAGGCAATCAAACTAGTCAGTCCTAGAGGAGATCAACCCTGACTGCTCCTTAGAAGGCCAGATCCTCAAGATGAAACTCAAATACTTTGGCCACTTAGTGAGAAGGAAGGACTTCAGGGGTAGTTTGCTGCCAGCGTTACTGTCGGTTCAGTGTGTGCGCAGTTGCCCATAAATAGGTCTGTGCATGCACAGAACACTAAAAAATGGGGGGGGGGACATACTGCACCAACTGGCAACCAGTTCGGTGGCCTGGCAGGCCTGGGTCGCTGCTGGTTATGGCGATCCAGGCCAGCAAACCACTACCGGTTCGTCTGAAGCAGTCCAAATCAGTAGGAACCCACCTCCGAAGGACTCACTGGAGAAGAGCCTAATGCTGGGAAAGATCGAGGGCAAAAGAAGAAGGGGAAGACAGAGAATGAGGTGGCTGGATGGAGTCACAGAAGCAGCATGCGCTTAAATGGACTCCAGAGGATGGTAGAGGACAGGAAGGCCTGAAGGAACAACGTCCATGGGGTCGCAATGGGTCGGACACGACCTCGCAACTGACAACAACAATCAGATGCCTGGGGAGTTGATTTTCCATTATCCTTTGTCCATGACAAAAGATAAATTCTTTAAACTGGAAAGTTCCACAAGGTATGGTGGTAAAAGTGAACCTATATCTTCATTTTGCTAGTCTATAGCAAGTTGATTTGCTGTTGGCTTTGCACACCACCTAGTGGCAGAATTTTATCTTTTCTACAGTTAATTTTCATTTCAGCAATTTCTTCCAATCACTGTTAATAACCCAGCTTGTTATTGGACTTGCTGTAATATTTTTTTAAAAATATGATAGGGTTATTTCTAAGATCCTTGTTCTTAAAAGATAGCCCTCATCTTCAGTTTCAGAGATTCCCACCCTTTGAAAATTACCTCCCCAACCTTTCAAATAATATAAAGGTGCAGCTTTCAGGTCTAAAACCAAAAATGACATGTGGTGATTCTTCCAAACAATTCTTCATTGTTTCACAAAGTCATGCCATACAGAGCACAGTATTATCTGCACCTACACAACATTCTCTGAACTATTTGAGATGGCTGCCTTTATCCTTTTATCTCACACATAGTATTTAGACTGTTGGTTGCCTCTTACCCACCTGGCATTCACCTTCTTTCTCCTGGTGATCCATATCTACTACATACCATCAGAGCAGTTCTGTCTAGGCATGCGTGCTAAAGCAATATTTAACTCTCTTCAGTTTGGTGGCTTTGTCAAATAAATCAGATTGATGTAGTCCTTTTGAATTGGAGAGTCTGTAGTCCTAAATTCATTTGTTCTGCTTAATTATGTAGCATGTCAATACATAATTTTAAATATTACAAAGTAATTACAGAGTCCACACACTAAGAAACCAGGCAGTCACGTTCCCAGTTGTTCATTTTAGATGCCAGACAATAATTTGTGTGTCATCTTACCATAAAAGTCACATGCACACATTGTGTAAATAGCATTTGAAAATAATAAGATGGGGAAATAATATGATTCTGTTTACTTTTCCAGCTTGGGATCATGATTGATATTTTGGGGCACCCAGAGTCATGTTTTGTGAGATGATAGCAATATAAGTATGATGAATAAATAAATATACTCCACATGAGCATGTAGGAATACAAAGATGGGCAAATGATGAAATATGTATTGTGATTTTCCCTTTATACATGTGCATCATGATGTCAAGTACAAGTATGTAAGGGCAGAGCATTATTATGTGGTTAATCTTTGGTGAGATTCACAGCCTTTGGGGCTGGTAGGTAGCTCAACAGCTTGAGTCCTAACTAAGGACCTAGGAACTGTTAAGGTAACGTCGGAGGATAGAAGCTGCTCCAAGTAGGGTGGTTTATTGTAGAGTCAGAATGTTCAAGTCCGATAAATTTAGAATTTCCAAATAGCGAGGTAGCCCTTTAGATATTGCTCCAAGGGCTCCAATTACAATCGGGATAACACATGCTTTATTTTTCCACAGCCTTTCAATTTCAATTTGCAAGTCCCAGTACTTCGTGATTTTTTCTTGCTGATTATCTTCCATTCGTGCATCACCAGGCATTGCAATGTCAATGAACCAAACTTTTTTCTTTTCAACTACTGTTATGTCAGGTATGTTGTAGCCAAGTGCCTGTCAGTCTGGATTCTGAAGTCCCACAAGATCTTGACTTTCTCATTTTCGAGAACCTTCTCAACCTGATGTTTCCAGTGGTTTTTGCTATACTCACATCCAAACTTCTGGCACAATTTCCAGTGAATGATCTTAGCAACTCTGTCATGGCTTGTAGGTAATCAGTTTGTGAAATTTTTCTACACCCACTGATCAAGTAGTCGACTGTCTCATCTTTCTCATTACAGAGGCGTCATTTGCTATTGGTGGTAACATGCTGGATTTTTGCCTTCATGTAATTGGTGGTTAAGGCTTGTTCTTGAGCTTCCAAAATAAAGCCTTCTGTTTCTTTTTTCAGTACTCCTGATCTTAACCAGTTCCAAGTTAGCTTTTGGTCAGCTTTGCCTTCAATACTTTTCAAGTATTGGTCATGTTTGCTTTTCCAATTTTCATCTTGCTTCTCAATTACTTCTTTCTTGTACTCAGCTTTTGACTTCGTTGTCTTCAGAAGGCCTCCTTTATTTACTTCCTTAATCATTGGTTCTTCACTTTTCTGGATGTGGTCATTCAAGCTGTGTCTTTCTTCTTCCACAGTCTGCTTTACTTGTAGGAGTCCTTGACCACCTTGGTAGATATAATCGGTCAACATCACTTTTAGGGTGTAGGACATCATTCATTGTCACAAGCTTCCTTGTTTTTCATTATTATTACATCATCAATACATTATTATTATTATTATTAATAATAATAATAATTATTATTATTATTTGGTTAATCTTTGGTGAAATTCACAGCCTTTGGGTCTGGTTGGTAGCTCAACAGCTTGAGTCCTAACCAAGGACCTAGGAACTGTTAAGGTAATGTCGGAGAATATAAGCTGTTCCAAGTAGGGTGGTTTATTGTAGAGTCAGAATGTTCAAGTCCGATAAATTTAGAATTTCCAAATAGCGAGGTAGCCCTTTAGGTATTGCTCCAAGGGCTCCAATTACAATTGAGACAACACTCGATTTTTTTTTTCCACAGTTGCTCAACTTCAATTTACAAGTCCCGGGACTTTGTGATTTTTTCTTGCTGCTTATCTTCAATTTATTATTATTATTATTATATTCTTTATTCATGAAACATGAAACTCAGCCAACTGAACATTCAAAAATGCATTACAAATACCAGTGACTGGTGCTAATGGTTGATACGGTTTGCTGCCAGCATCCTAGGTATCAACCAAGTACCTTAAAATATAAAATGTTCCGAGTAGCGCAGTTTTTTGCAGTTCCGCTGGTGTTATTGCAGGAAACTGCAATTTGTTGATGTATCTTGTAAAATTCTTGGGCATGCTGCCAAGTGCCCCGATGACAATGGTATCACTGTTACATGCTTCATCCATAGCCGTGTAGTTTCAATGGCCAGGTTGCGATATTTCATGATTATTTCTAGTTCTTTTTCTTCGACTCTGGCATCTCCAGGAACAGCGATATCAATAAACTGTACACTTTGGCCCTCTACAACCGTGATATCTGGTGTGTTGTGCTACAAATGACGATCCATTTGTATTCGAAAGTCCCACAAGACTTCACCGTCTCATTTCGATAACTTTTTCCACTTTAGGTTCCCATGACTTTCTGGATACAGGTAAATTATTTTTTACACAATGACCAGTGGATTAATTTAGCAACTCGGTCATGTCTAGCTTTGTAATCAGTTTGTGCAATTTTGCTGCATTCACATATTAAATGTGAAACAGTTTCCGCTTTGTTATTGCAAAGTCGCAATACCTTTTACCACCGTAACTTGTTTGAGTTGTCAGTGGATTTTTGTATCTTCGCTTTCATGGCATTAGTTTGTAATGCTTGTTCTTGAGCAGCCAGTATTTATTCTTCTTCTTCTTCTTCTTCTTCTTCTTCTTCTTCTTCTTCTTCTTCTTCTTCTTCTTCTTCTTCTTCTTCTTCTTCTTCTTCTTCTTCTTCTTCTTCTTCTTCTTCTTCTTATTATTATTATTATTATTATTATTATTATTATTATTATTATTATTATTATTATACGATTGTATCACAGCGGCCAGTTGATTCGCCGGATTTGGCATTGATTACTAGTCGGGCCCCACCCAGGGGCCTAGGACGTCGTAACGTATTTTCGTAATATACGTGCAGATCCAAGCAGTGCAGCTTTTTGCATTTGACTGATGGTGATTTTGTCAAGTTTTAACTGTTTTAAATGTAATTCCAGTGCTTTTGGAATAGCACCCAGTGTGCCGATTACCACTGGAATTACCACTGCTGGTTTGTGCCATAATCGTTGGATTTCAATTTTTAAGTCCTGGTATTTCGCGACTTTTTCATGTTCCTTCTCCTCAACCCTGCTATCACCTGGTATTGCGATGTCTATGATTGTAACCTTCTTTTTCTCAACCAGTGTGATGTCTGGTGTGTTATGCGCTAGTATTTTGTCTGTTTGTATACGAAAATACCACAGGATCTTGACCATCTGATTTTCGGTGACTTTTTCAGGCTTATGTTCCCACCAGTTTGTTGTTGTTTTAATATTATAATTTTTGCACAAATTCCAGTGGATCATTTGTGCTACTGAATTGTGCCGCAATTTATAATCAGTCTGCGCGATTTTTTTACAGCAGCTGAGTATGTGGTCAACAGTTTCATCAACTTCTTTGAAGAGTCTGCATTTGGCATCATCAGAGGATTTTTCGATTTCGGCCTTAATGGCATTTGTTCGGATAGCTTGTTCTTGCGCAGCCAGGATTAGTGACTCTGTTTCTTTCTTTAATGTACCTGTTGTTAACCATAACCAAGTTTTTTCACTGTCCACTTTATCTTTTATTTTTTCCAGAAATTGACCATGTAATGCTTTGTTCTGCCAACTCTCCATTCTTGATTTTATCACATCTTTTCTGTATTCTTGTTTCGTCTGTTGGGCCTTCAGTAGATTTTTGTTCTTTACTTCGATTAATAGATGTTCTTGACTTTCTTTTAAATAATCAGCCAGTGCATGTTTTTCTTCTTCAACTATTTGCTTCACTTGTAATAATCCTCTGCCACCTGATTTTCGGGGCAGGTATAGTCTATCAGTGTCACCACGTGGATGTAAACTGTAGTGCATTGTCATTAGTTTCCTGGTTTTTCGGTCCAAAATGTCCAAATCAGCTTGTGTCCAGTTAACTATACCAGCTGTGTATCTTATAACTGGTATTGCCCAGGTATTTATGGCCTTGATTGTATTTCCACCATTTAATTTAGATTTCAAAATTTTCCTAACTCTGTTGGTGTACTCTCTCCTGACAATATTTTTTACTTGTCCATGTTTGATGTTATCCAACTGCAAAATGCCTAAGTATTTGTAGGCTTCATTTTCATTGCATTTAATTCGTTGGCCATTGGGCATTTCAATTCCCTCACACGCAGTGATTTTGCCCCTTTTTATGGATACAGTGGCGCATTTTTCCATGCCAAACTGCATTGAAATATCGGTGCTGAATACTCGGACTGTGTTTGTCAGTGATTGGATTTCTATTTCTGACTTTCCATCATTATTATTATTATTATTATTATTATTATTATTATTATTATTATTATTATTATTTTATTTTATTATTATTTTATTATTATTGTTGTTGTTGTTGTTGTTATTGTTGTTGTTGTTGTTGTTGTTATTATTATTATTATTTTATTATCCAGCCTTTAGAGAAAGAGAGACAGAGACAGAGAGTCAACTTAAGATCAAAAATTTAATCTATTCCTGCTTCCTATGACACACACTTAGATATTTAATAGCCATCTAGACCTCACTCTCATTGAGCACATGTGGGAGTTTTAAGGCGTTCCTATCACTAAATCTGACAACTTCATGCTATTGAGGCCTAGTAATGTACCAAGCAGAAAAGAAATTCCATTCCCCATGCTGTCCACCTAGAGCAGGGGTGTCAAACTCAAGGCCAGGGGCAGAATCTGGCCCACGGGATGCTTAGATCTGTCTCGTGGGGCCATCCTGGAAACAATGAAGGACCGGCCTGCAGTGCCTCTGCCAGCAAAAATGTTTTCGCTGGCAGTGGGTTACAGAAAGCCATTGCAGCTGAAAATGGAGGTGACGAGGGCTGTGTTTGGTCCTCCTGGGCTCCATTTTCGCTGGCAGATAGTTGCAGGAGGCCGTCACAACCGGAAATGGAGCTCGGGAGCCTGTTTTCACTGGCAGAGTGCTCAGGCCACCAAAGGTGCCCCCAACACAAATGACGTCAAGGTGGCTACACCCACCCCAGCCCCCTGAAGTCAAACACAACCCTGATGCGGCCCTCAATGAAATCAAGTTTGACACCCCTGACCTACAATGAACGTGGTTACTGCAAGATTGCCAGTCACAGATTAAAACTTTACTCTGAAGGCAGTAGAAATCCTTAGTTGTCCTTGCTATGAATTTTTAGTAAAATTGGGGGAGATAAGAGATTGGATTGTCACCGATGTCAGACCCAAGCCCAGAAACAAGGCATAGTGAGATCCAGTCAAGTTCAATCCTTTATTTGCTAACATCCAACAGACAAAATGTTGCCAAGCTAAAACCATAATTTTCTAACCTGCTAAATATATCCGGAGAGATTTTAGGGTGCGGTTACTCTGAATCTCTCCCCTTCTTCAACTCAGGACTGGACAGTCTCTTAATCTGAATCACTTTCTAGAAAAGATCTGAATTGACAAGATAGAGCCCTTCTACTGCTGCAGGTGCACATTCCATTCCACAAATGATTTTAACTCAAAAATAGACACTGGTTCAAATTCTAAATGGTGGGTGAATCACAGCATATACTTTATTCCAACACCTGTAATCCATCTGATGAGGAACTTTGACTGCAATCTTGAACTACTTTGTGTGTTTCCTCTCAGGAAACACACAGCGTATCTTTTCACTGAGAAACGGTGGTTAATGAAAACCTGTAAGCCTTATCTTCTAAGGTAGACTTTTTAAAGTAGAACTATTTTATGAGATTTCTGAATTTTCAAAGTTTTTACATTGTTGACTCTCTGGTTCAATGTGGGTTTTGGCTGACATCTAGTGGTCATGAAATTTCATTGCAAACAATGAATATTGTCCACTATTTCAAAGCAAAAAATATGTGAGATGTTCCGAAACGTTTTGCTCTTGCCCCAAACATTGCATTGCCTCCATTTCCCATAGCAGAGGATGGAGTGCAAAAACTTTGCAAAGCGGTATCATATCTCATTGTCCCAAAGGTGCTTTTTCAAGAGGCAACTGGATTTTCTTGCTTTCTTGTTTCCTTTGAAGAAGTTTATGCTTCTCATCCAAGAAGCTTCTTTAGCTGTGACAGGGAATTCCTTCCATTCCCCACTATCCTGTCTGGAGAAGCTTCTTGGATGAGAAGCGAAATGTCTTCAAAGGAAAAAAATAAGGAAGCCCAGTTGCCTCCTGAAAAAGCACCTTTTGAGTTTCAAGAATCTTCCATCACCTCAGAAAAAGAGGAGGCAACATATGTGAGTAATCTGGTACCATGTCTGTCTCTTGTTATAATGTCATATGAGGGTTCACATGTGTAATTTTATGAGATACTGAGTAGTACGTAGTAAAAATTGTAGTGTTAAAGCCTCAGAAAGATTGCTGGGATGTACAATTAAGTTTTATACATCTTTATGGAAATATGGTATGTTCTCATTTTTTTAGGGTCTCTGGGTTTCTTATCATTTCTTATCTATTAGTCCTGTGAAACATTAAACTGCAAGAAATTGACTTATTGTAATTTTATCACATTTTAGCTAGCTGGAAAATGTATATTAATCGCCATTTTAGATTAAAAAAATATTATCCTAACATAGGTCAGAACAATCATTCCAGCTACTAAAATGATATTTATGAAATACAGGAATTATTTCATACAAAAATATAGGATTTTTGGGGGGAGGGGCTACTCCTTTAACTTTTTGATAATGAATCTCATGGAGGAATCAGGGCAGCCTAGTGGGATGAGAAAGATTCAGTTACAAAGTCCCCAGTCTTATCTTTCTCTGAGATGCTGTAAGCAGAGGTGGTATTCAGTAGGTTCTGACCAGTTCTGGAGAACCGTTAGCGGAATTTTTGAGTAGTTTGGAGAACTGGTAAATACAACCTCTGACTGGCCCCACCCCCATCTAATCTTTGCTTCCGAAGTCCCAGCTGATTGGGAGGAAAGGGGGATTTTGCAGTAACCTTCCCCCGGAGTGGGGAGGGAATGGAGCTTTTACAGTATCCTTCACCTGCTATGCCCACCAAGTCACACCACATCCATGAAGCCACACCCACAGAACTGGTAGTAAAAAAAATTGAATCCCACCACTGGCTGTAAGGATAACCACTGCAAGGTGTTGCAAGGTGCTGTGTGGGGAGGGAGAATCATATGCCCTATCTTGACCTTTTGGAGAAAATGGAGAGAGAAATGTCAATCATAAAAAGGGGCAACAAATCAGTATCTGTGAGGGTGAAGCAGTGATGCTTAGGATCTATTTCCACACTGGAGGTTTATGATACCATCCCCCCCTGTTTTGATCATAGAGGCCATTAATGAAGACAAGCTCTACATCCTGCCCACAATGGTTGGGAGATAGCCTAAAGTAAAAACATGGAAATGACCTAGATTTTTGTCAAAGATTCTGTTTCTTTGCCAGAAACAAAGCAACAAGTTCTTGGGATTCCTTTGAAGGCCTACACATTTATTATTACTGAAATTTCTAGAGTTTCAAAGAAGTCAACTTTGTTAAACAAGAACTTACGTACTAATAAGTGCATCAGTCTTTAAGATACACAGTTAAGTTGTACGCACTGCCCAGAATCCATTGGAGTTATGTGGCAAGAGAAGAGAAGCGAAGAGAAGAGAAGCGAAGAGAATAATCTGAAAGAAAAAAAGAGAAGAAAACTAGAAAACCCAAAATCACAAAGCCCACAGAAAACAAGCATCTCAGTGCTCAGAAGGTATTTCAAAAAGGAGTGAAATGTTGAACGAAGGGACTTGTTATTGAAAGGGTGCGTATGTGTTTGTGTAGTTAAGGCAGGAGCTGAGAAGCTGTACTCAGCCAATGTAGCAGACAGAAGATCTCAGACAGACACGGAAAACTCACCTGAGAGAGATAAAGACTTGAAGGGGACAATCTTGTAGTTTTCTGAAAACCTTACCTATGCAGAATCCATTATGATGGTGATAGACGCTGGGCCAAAGAAAGAAGAAGCCCAAAAGCAGCTGAATGGAGTCCATGCATTGGTAGGAAAAGGACATTAGATAAAAGACACACTGCATTCCCCCTTTGGAGAATTCTCCCTGGAAAGGAAGGTCAACACAAAAGGGAGGAATGGTGTTGCATCACCAGAAGTTTGAGCAACTTATTTTTGTTAATTAGCAACCAACTTCCAAAACCAAACATTTGAAAGAGAAAGCTGGAAAAATCAAAACAAATGACTCTGGTCAAGGGTAGCTTATAGAACAGTTTCATGCTACAAAAAACTAAAACTCATCTGGATTTCATACATTTCTTAAACGCCTTTGTATCGAATATTACTGCATATAGGAAGGTTTAGCATATCTGTGCTGATATTACAATATCTTTGATCTTCTAACACTCAACCATGATGAGATGTGCAAAGCAGCTCATCAAGAATGCAGGAACTAGGTGGGGCCTCACTGGATGTACATTAGTTGTGTGGGGAATAAAAGGCTTAAGGAAAACAAGCTGGCCTGAGGACAGAGGGCAACTGTAAGTTTGCATTTCCTGTCTCCCACACAGAACAAAATGTGGCTAACAGAGAAGGAGCCACACACAAGTTATTCCTCCCTTCTCTCCTACAGAAAGATCACGTTGTTCTTGATCAAAGTGGGACTTTTGATCAAAGAAGGCCTTTTCCATCACTTTTACTAAACAACCCAAAGTTGCTAAGAAGTTGCAGTGAATGAACCTTTGGTCCAAAAGATAAACAAAAAATAATAATAATGAATAGTATCTCTGGCAGTTCAAAAGATAATCATAATGAATGAATGACACACACGCACACAAAAATACATAACACATATATTTTCAGCATTTAGATATTATCTCTAAAGACAATGGGCAGATCCTTCTTCCATTGTTTTGTTTCTGGTGGGTTCAGTCAAGTCAGCTTCCACCACTTCCTTTCCAATGAGTCAGAGTTATTCTTGTCCTAAGAACCCCCTTCTCATCTCATCTTTAAGGTGTTTGTATAGTGTGAGGTACTTCCTCTTCCGGCCCAAGGGAAAGCTGGCTGGAGCAGCAGAGCTGATGCAATTCATGTAGTAGTTTGGGGGGGGGGGAGAGACCAGAGTCCGTGCATCCTGTACAGAGGGGCTAATAGAAGTTCCATCTGGCTGTAGAATGCAGTAATGTAGGAAACCTAGAAACGTAAAGTTGTCCTGATTTCCTGTTGTTTCAGGCTCTATCAGCTGACTATGCAAGTCTGTGTTTCAGATCAAAAGAATCATATCACGCAAAGCTTCATGGATACTCGGGAGAGCAAATTCCACAAGATCTTCTGAAGAAATTCAGCATCTTGCAATTATGTCCACATTCATGCATAGCAATTGATACCCTTTATGCAATGGTTTAGCCGTATAGTTTGGCATGTACTTCATTTAATTAAAACCTCTCTCTCTTTTCTCTCTCTCTCTTTTTCTCTTTCCCCCTAGTTTCATGAAGTGCTACCTGCAGTTGGGAGTAAGGCAGTGGTGGGTTGCAGGCGGTATGCCCCGGTACGGGCATACCGGAGCCTGCCTGGAGCACCGGATACTGTTCTGTTACGATGCTCCAGAGGGCCCGCCCGCCCGCCAGCTCCTTACCAGTCTTTTAAGTCTTCCCATACCAGTTGGAACAGGATCCAGAATCCACCACTGGAGTAAGGGGAAGACTTATGTAAAGAGAAGGGTATAAAGGCCTTAGAAATCAAAAACAGGACATCTGCTATAGAATACTCAGAGCCCCAAAACACCCAGGTAAGGAAAAAAATGGACTCCTTCTGGTTTTGATGTGGTATTATAATACTTCAAGGAGACCTATTTTCTGGAGAGGGAAAGGCATTCCTAACTTTATTTCAACCCCCCAATATGAATTTGCTCATAAATGCCTATTCTGGCTGCACTGCTCCTGAATCGAAGACCCCTTTAAAATCCCTTTATGTTGATACGACCGTCTGAGGTCAGCAAGAGCAAAGGCCTGGCGAATTAAAAGTTATCCTATTTCTGAGCCAGTTTACTGTTTATTTATATTCTTGAATAGAGAGTGACCTCTTTGACCTTTTCCTCCTCAGAAATCCATTGATTACAGTTTAGTGGGTTGTACCTTAACTGTTGTCTTATTAAAACAAGTCGTATAGCTTTGAACATTTATTTTGATAAAGAATAGAAGAGAAGAGAAGAGAATGGGATGGGATGGGTTAAAATTTATAGGAATAGAATGCTTCTAGAGATTAACCATCTTCTAAAATAATCAATACCTACAAGATGGTGGACTAAGTTCAGAATCAAGGCCTGGTCTTTATTGTACATGCATGCATTGGGGATTCCCCTGAATATGTTCACATACCAAACCTCTGCTACTTTTCATCTTTGCAACTTGGCACTAGGTTTCACACAAGGCCAACTCTCTGCAGTAGAATTGGCTAAACTTCTTCCTCAGAAGCTGGAAGCATTGATTTTTTGGTGATGGGTCAGTCCTCTGGAATGGCATCCTATTCATGGGTCATCTCTGAAGACTAAGATTGGGGAATGGGGGGGAGGGTGAGGGTCGGTGGCTTGATGTTATGTGCTGTATCTAGATTTTAAATGTTGTTTGCCTTATGTTTTTACCAGTGAAAGTCCTGTTGTTGCAATGAGGTATTGGATGGATGGTTGGATGGATGGACAGATGGATGGACAGATGGATAAGAGAGAGATAGAGAGCAATGTAACAATCATGCACATTGAGCATTCTTAGGGCAACATGACTAGGTGGCTCAGTGGCTAAGACACTGAGCTTGTCGATCAGAAAGTCAGCAGTTTGGCGGTTCGAATCCCTAGTATAGGTCTCCTGCATGAGCAGAGGGTTGGACTAGATGACCTCTCTGACCAACTCTGTTACTGTTAGCTCCCATTTCGCATCAAGAAAGCTAGCTGAACAGGACTCCAATTGCCAGTTTGTCCCATCTGAGCATTTAAAAAAAAAAGGAATTCAAAAGTCATATTAAAAAGAAATGTAGATTCTTTGCAGCTTGCAGTGGAAGTATTTTCTTCTTGGGAATGAGAAACCGAGGTTGTAATTGACTGGCAATAATAATAGTTTTGAAGGCAGAAAGGCAGGAAAAATACATTTGTACATACATTCTGAGGTATGTATATATTAATTTACTAGTATAAAAACCTATTCCGAACCTTGAAGAGTAATACGGTGTGAATAAGAATTTTTCCAAACATCAGACCACCCATACTTGCTATTCATGCACCATCTACTTGTTATTATTGCATGCTTTTTGTTTCTCCTGTGTATTTTCAAAGTGTCATGTGGATATATGAATCCCAGCACGGTAAGATTACAGGTTTGTCTGATTATTAGTACCAAATGCCATGTGTTCTGTCTTTTCAGAATGAACCAACCTGTTTTCTTCGTTACGCAACAGAATGGAGTGTATATCGAGCGAGTCCAGAGATATTTCACGAGAAGAGTCCTCCACTCCTCTGCTCACAACAGGATACCTTATGCCACCAGGCTTGAAATTTTGGGCTTGGACAACCTAGAACTACGCCACCTACGGTCTGACCTGAGCGTAGTACACAAAATTGTCTGCTACAACGTCCTACCTGTCAATGGCTACTTCATTGCAACAATACATAAACACACAATAGATACAAACCTAAGGTAAACCGTGCCAAACTCAATTGCAGAAAATACGACTGGTCAATGCTTGGAATGCTCTGCCTGACTCTGTGGTTTCCTCCCCAAACCCCCATAACTTTAAACTTAAACTGTCTACTGTGTATCTCACCCCATTCTTAAGAGGTCTGTAAGGGGGAGTACATAAGCGCACCAACGCGCCTACCATCCCTATCCTACTGTCCCCATTTATTCGTATCCATTTCCTGTATTCATAATCATGTTTATACTTATATCTGTTGTCTTATACATGCTTGACAAAAGAAATAAAATAAATGCAGCAAAAATAGGCAGTCTGATAGTGTGCGGATATTAACTACTATCCCCATTAAACCTTCCCATGGGATTGCAGTTTAAATATCTAGAAAACACTGGTTTGCCCATGCCTGATAGCCAAGTAGAACTCCAAAGATGGAGAAAGAACAAGATAAATCTCCTTAGATATACCAAGGAGATTTTTCCTTTCTTGATTTCTGTGGAACCTCATGTCCTATCCTTGCCCTGAATAAGTCCAACATGGTAGATATATCCTGAGCCATGTGCTGTGCAGATGTGCAGATTTTAAATCCAGGATTTTCCCAGGCATCCTGGCCCTTATTGAGAGATTTGAAACTCCAGTGTCCACTCATTCAAGGTTTCCCAGATTGGGGAAGGCTGCCATAAGAAATTGGGTCTCATTGCAATCGATCTGCAAATTGAATTTGCAGATATATATAATATTTTCATTTGTTTATTGGGCCTTTTATATCTCTAGTCCAATGGCTGAGAGCAATGGGCCAAGTGCCAAATACATCCTTATTCAAAACCCATGATAAATCATGACAGCAAAAGCATTAAAGCCGATCTGCAATAAAATAAAAACAGAGGCATCGATCATTAGCCATATGATGCACATATGTGGATGAAACATTCGTTTTTTCATGGAGAGAGAGAGAGAGAGAGAGAGAGAGAGAGAGAGAGAGAGAGAGAGAGAGAGAGAGAGAGAGAGAGTGAGTTTGAGTTCTGGAAGAAGCACGTCCCATCACGTCTTTTGACCTGTGCGTTTCTCACAGGTCAAAACCATTCCAAGCTGAGTGAAATGCAGTCATCCAGACATTTCTCCACCTCCCGGCCACTCAGCCACAGACTTTAGAGGAAGCCCAGCCTCGCAAAAAAGAATTTCCATCACGTTCTTGTGACATTTCCAATCACTATCTGAAAGGAAACAACTGGGTGAGATCTCTTGAGAAGTAAGGAGTCAGGCAGCCCCCTGCCTGGGCAGCATAATGGCTGATAACAATGGTGAAGATGATAAGGCTGTTCTGGGGTGGGTGAGATAGGCAAGGGGCTGCTTTAGATTGTGCTGGAAAGCAACAATCTCATGACTCCACAGGAAATGCTGCTAATGCAAGCATGCCTTTGAGGTCAGCACGGCAGGCCAGGACCTCAATTGAGGGACCAGCATCTTGGGAGCCCAGCAGGGAGTTGACTGTCCCACTTACCCATTATAATTCAATATAAGATGGGCATCTCTATAAATCTTTTGGATAAATAAAGAACACTCGTTGGTGACTCAGTCCTAGGCAACCCCTGCACTGAGGCTTGGAGCACACAAATGTGGGGCAGTAGGAGAGAAGATACCTGTAACTGGGACCCAGAGAAGAGGAACATTGGAGCCTTTAGAAAAAGAGCGTTGTTTTAAAGCAGGTGGATGTTTTTAGGTAGTCCTCAACTTATTACCAGTCGCTTAGCAATCATTTGACCTTACGACCAACCTCTCGAGGGTACTAATGATCCAGTTCTGAGGCTCTGATTGCATCACCGCATTTCAGGTGCTTGGCAAACCATCTGCATTCATAGGTGCTTGTCGTGTCTGGGACACACGATCATCTTTGACCTTATTACCAGTCGCTTAGCAATCATTTGACCTTACGACCAACCTCTCGAGGGTACTAATGATCCAGTTCTGAGGCATGATTGCATCACCGCATTTCAGGTGCTTGGCAAACCATCTGCATTCATAGGTGCTTGTCGTGTCTGGGACACACGATCATCTTTGACCACGATTTTTCCAAAAGCCAGCATTTACTTCTGGTTTTCAGCAAAACTGGATCACACTGAACAATTGGTTTCCTCAACAGCTGTGGTGTTCTCTTAATGACCGCTGCAAAGAAAGGTTATTTAATCAGGTCAACCGCATGATGACCCACTTTATATCCACCATGATTGATAACCATAATGGCAGGCTCTATTAGGACCTAAATGAAGGACTACCTGTAGTGGCTCTCTTTGTACTTGAAGCCTCTTGATCTTGGTGTTCCATGTCCTGCTTTATCTCTGCTCCTACATGCAAGAAGATGAAGGGAGCACAAAGCACCCCAGAGACTTTTGGGGAAAATGTTTTTTTCTCACACAGAACTGGCACACTGAGGTTTCACCTGGAAAAGAAAAGAAAAGGCCAAGAGCAACTTTTCAAGAAAACCAGCCCTGGTAGTGAAGGTGGAAAGCTCATGATCCAGAAAGTCCCCTTCCTTTTTCCCTCAATACAAAGCCAACTTGCAAGAGTGTAGGGCTATCTCCTCCTCCCCCATTCAGATCACAAACAACTCATGCAAAAATAAGAAAGAAAGAAAGAAAGAAAGAAGAAAGAAAGAAAGAAAGAAAGAAAGAAAGAAAGAAAGAGAAAGAAAGAAAGAAAGAGATCAGATTATTCCTTGAAACAATCCTCTTTTGCACTGCAAACACTTCAACATTCAACATTTTTTACTACTGGTTCTGTGGGTGTGGCTTGGGCGCGACTTGGGCATGGCATGGCTTGGTGGGCATGGCTTGGTGGGCGTGGCTTGGTGGGTGTGGCAGGGGAAGGTTACTACAAAATCCTTATTTCCTCCCAATCAGCTGGGACTCGGGAGGCAGATGGGGGCGAGGCCAGTCAAAGGTGGTATTTACCAGTTCTCCGAACTACTCAAAATTTCCGCTACCGGTTCTCCAGAACTGGTCAGAACCTGCTGAATACCACCTGTGCTTCCTCGGCTGGATTTGGATGGCAGTTATTGCTTAAAGTGTGAGTGTGGTTTTAAATAACTTTACAGCTGCTTGCAGAAAAGAAGTGGAGGTGGACTAACTTGCAGTTCAGTAAGCAAAAACATAATCGGTGCATTGCCCAGGCAGAATCTTCCCATCGTTCTGTGGGTTTGGTGCTTCAGGAAACCACCATTGACTAATAAGGAAGAACAGAAGCCATAGAAGCTGGACAGGGACTGGCCAGGAGATCAGCAACATCCATTTTGGTCCCGTATTCTACTATCTCAAAGATGGGGATGGAACAGAGGTGGGTTCTTAACGGTTCGGCCCGGTTCAACTGAACCAGTAATAACTTGGCAGCCTGGGTCACTAGAACTGGCAGCAACACCCCTGAACTGGTTGTTGTTTTTGCCTTCTTGTTGCACTGTGCATGCACATGCAAATGGCGTGTCCCTGAGCGAACCGGCAGTAGCAGCAGCCGTAACCCACCCCTGGGATGGAGAGTCGTTAACTCAAGACTGGGGCAAGACCCCCCCCCACCGCCTCTCTTTCATGGACACTTAGACCAGGGGTCTCCAACCTTGGCAACTTTAAGACTTGTAGACTTCAACTCCCAGAATTCCTCAGCCAGACACCCCTGACATAGACTGTTACATGAAGTCGCTTCTTTTACATCTGGACCAAAATCTCCTGAGGAAATGAGTCTAAAGCATCTTTCCTCCTGCTGGCCTGTTCTGATAAGGACAGCTAAGGCTACGATTTCATCCTCTCCTCCTAGTGACCCCAGCAAGGGAAATGGCAATTAGACTCACTATTATTGACAAGCGAGATCTAACCTCCCTTTCCCTGTTGCGAGCAAGGTCTCTGTTTTTCTGGGGAAGATAAGCTTAAAGTCTCTTTCCCAGGATCCCGCTATTGCAGAAACGACAACGCAAGGCAAACAAGCTTCTAATCTCAAGACTCACTGCCAAGGAACAAGCTACGGGGTCAGTCAGAAGTCTGTTGGAAAACGGCAAGGCAAGCAGGTGCCAGAAAGAGTGCAGAGAAGTCAAGCAGAATCTATCTCAGGTGACCAGAGTTGCTTTTTCCAAATCTGTCCTGGCGACAGGCCATCTTCACTTTCTGGAGAGAATCACTGTTTCTTGTGAGGGCCAAGAATTTATTTCTACAGAGGCCTATCAGTTTCCCCTAAGGGCTTTCTACCACTTCTGGAGTCAGCAGGAAACCATCCCTCCATAAGTCGTCAGATGTTTGGTTCCCCTTTGCTGATCCTGATTCTGGCTGGCTTCCCAGCTACTGCTGATCACTTGACTGCTCTCCAAGAGAGAAGGTTAGACAAAACCTAATTGTTGCGACACTTTAAGGACAGTGTCAGAATCCAGAGGGGGTGGGGGAATGGGGAATGCTATTATACACTTTATTACACAGGAAAGTGGACTTGCCTCTTGCATTCACCAGGGGATGAGGCAAAGCAATGCCAAGGGGTTCCATCACAACAAAGAGGATGACAAGCCATGATTGGACTATAAGTACCCCTGGGAATGGGTACATGCCTTAGGCTGCAGTGCTACCTCTGAATAGTTTCATTTTAACTCTTTTGACTCAGAGCTGCTGCTAGACACTTCCCCGCATGTAGAGAATCTTAGTCCTAACCTTCTCTCTCACCATGAGATCATGTTCCATTTTTTTATATAGATACATATGGTGTATGTGTTACAGGATTATGTACCAATTATGTTTTTGCTTCCTGAACTGCAAGTTAGTCCACATCCACTTCTTTTCTGCAAGCGGCTGTAAGGTTCCAAGTCTCTCTTCCTCTCCCTCTCTCCCCCTCTCCCTCTCTCCCTCCCTCTAACTCTCTCCCACTCTCTCTCCCTCCTTCCCTCTCTCTCCCCCTCTCTCCCCCCTCCCTCTCCCCTCTCCCCCTCTCCCTCTCTCCCCCTCTCCCTCTCTCCCTCCCTCTAACTCTCTCCCACTCTCTCTCCCTCCTTCCCTCTCTCTCCCCCTCTCTCCCCCCTCCCTCTCCCCTCTCCCCCTCTCCCTCTCTCCCCCTCTCCCTCTCTTCCTCCCTCTAACTCTCTCCCACTCTCTCTCCCTCCTTCCCTCTCTCTCCCCCTCTCTCCCCCCTCCCTCTCTCCTCTCCCTAGCTCCCTCTATCTTCCTCTCCCTATCTCTCCCTCTCTCCCCCTCCCTATCCCCCTCTCCCCCCTCTCCCTCTCTCCCTCCCTCCCTTTCCCTCTCCTTCTCCCTATCTCCCTCTCCCTCTCTCTCCCTCTCTCCCTCTCTCTCCCTCTCCTTCCCCTCTCTTTCCCCTTTCTCTCTTTCTGTCTTGACTGAGATATCAGATCTTCTCTTTTGGGGGGCCATCTTTTCATCATATTTCTCTCAACACTTGTATTGATTGCTTTTGAAGGCAGGTCTGTCTCAAAGACTGTCATCCCAGCTTCATGTTTTCTACTCCCAGATAGGTGTTGAAGGACACTGTGTTCCTTCATATATAAGAAGATATAATCATTCCACTGTGTTGTCAGATTCTACTTTTCCATGCCTTCAAGAATAAGTGCTGTTTTTTCCCCCTTGATTCTTTTTAAAACAATATTGCCCTACTGTAATTATGACTCCTTAGCCAGTCTGGAAATTCTGGGATGTTCAGGAACTAGGATTTTAAAAAAAAAACTGTCAAAAAGTAAATAAATGTTTATCTCTTAAGTGTATTAAGGAAGGGGAAATCGGCAAGCATTTCCTCCATTTCTGTCTGGGCACACCCAAAGCCCAATCACCTGGCAGGATCGTTTCTCCTTGTTTACAGTTCTCACTTCCTCTTGATGCAGGAACTGTGAGAGCAGAGATTACATTCTAGCCTTGACCCACCAAGTTATCCAAACATCTTGCCGCCCATCCTGTTGATTGGCCAAGCAGGCGATACTCGCAACGTGTGGGAGAAAAGGAAGCGTCAGCCATTTCCAGGACTCCTGGGGTTTTTTCCACTTTTGTGAGCAAATTGTGAGAAAGGAGGACAAACAGATTACGTCCTGCTCCTCATAAATAGCCCTTACTGTGAAATTAGGTGACCAGATTGCATGTAAAGCCTGTTTTGTGGCACAACCAAAACATTATTCTGAAAATAATACTGAACCCAGCCCATGATACTGACCTCTCCACCATATATCTCTTTTCGCTAAACTATGGCGAGTGAAGTTCCCTGATGATGGGCTGCAGCACGAATCCGAATGCTCAGAAGACAAAATCTGTGGTCCCAGTGACCAACCCAGATTGGATCCTGGGACATTATCCTGGGACACGTATATTCGCCTTTGTTTGTGAAACTATGGTTTGTTTTAAACATGTTTTGTTTGACTAAGCTACAACATTAAACCATAAATCACAACATCTTATGAACCACAACGACTAGGTTTTTTTCATTGCGTATTTCACACCATGCCTTGGTGCAATTTGTATTGGAATAATCCTTATTTCAGCTTTGGAATAAAATACTTTCCAATTGTCTAATCTTCACCTTCCCTATCGCTTGTCAATTTTTAGGTCCCCCCCCCCCCCCCCGCCTTACTAATCTCCTGGGTTCAATTGCCATGGTTGCCAAGAATGGTGGCAACTGTACTCCAACACATTTTCTGGTCTCCATCTTGGGCCAGACTGATTTCGAGCAATCCTCCAGGGCCAGAAAGTCAGCTTGTTTATAAAATGTTGAACGTGTGCCATTTGTTCTTTCCCAACAGCTACATCCCCTTTTCTCTGTTCTCCTTGTGAGACTGCTGGCACTGCTGGAGTTGTCTAGCTTTCAACAATGCAGGGCACAGCTCTTGCCTGTATGACTATCATCAGTTATTCCTACAATAAGTAAGTGTTAGGTACGGCACAGGCATTAGGCCCCAGCAGCTGCAGGCAGGGTGGAAAAGAAAGCTGGGGAACAGTGTAAGCAGAGGTTGTCCAACCTTGGAAACTTTAAGACCTGAGGACTTCAACTCCCAGAATTCCCCAGAAGGAATGTTAGAGGAGGTTAGACACCCCTCTTTTAAAGGGTACAGTCAAGGTTCCGACTGACGAATGCAACCAAGCCAGCACTCCGAGACGATCAGATTTCTCAAAGAACTGTTTTATTGAATACATAATTTCAGCACACATGAAAGCAAAACCAACTCTATTTCCCACAGTTTTCATATAATTAAAGAATAGATATTCCCCTCCCTCCTTGTCACAGGTCACATTGTCCAATTAGGTGTTCTGGTGTTCTCCAGGGTAACTCCTTCAAGTCTCTGGCCAGCACCTGTTGAGATGACCTTGGTTCCCACAGGATGATGAGTTGTTATTGTCTGGCCTGACATTCCACACATTCTCCTCCCCCCTCATAGTGTGTGGCAAGCTGAGAAATGAAAAGATGGCTGCGGCAACATGGGTCCGTTTTGAAGTTATTAGATGTAACAAAACAAGGGGCTACATCCTCCCCCCTTGACTTTGCTGTGACTGTCAATGTTTTCTCCCAACTGGCTCTTGACTTTAAATAGTATGCCAAGTATCTTGCATCTGAGGCTCCTCTGTACGAAGAAAAAAGCAAGCACAGTAATATAGGTGGACCAATATTGATTCAATGAACCTAGTATTTTAAATGCAGCGTCTAATATGAACACTGCTTAAAAGACAAGCTGTGGCTTGGTTTCCTTTTATTTCAGGTAGCTGAGCATCATTTTAATGTTTGTTCTACCTTATGACACCCGGCTTGAAATTTTGGGCTTGGACAGCCTAGAACTATGCCACCTACCGTCTGACCTAAGCATAGTACACAAAATTGTCTGCTACAACGTCCTACCTGTCAACGACTACTTCAGCTTCAACCGCAATAATACACACGCACACAACAGATACCAACTCAAGGTAAACCGCTCCAAACTCGATTACAGAAAATATGACTTTAGTAACAGAGTGGTCAATGCCTGGAATGCTCTACCTGACTCCATTGTTACATCCTCAAACCCCCATAATTTTAATCTTAGACTGTCTACCATTGACCTCACCCATTCCTAAGAGATCTGTAAGGGGTGTGCATAAGCGCACCAGTGTGACTACCATCCCTGTCCTATTGTCCCCACTTATTCATATCCATTTCCTTTATTCATAATCATGTTTATGCTTCTATCTCTTATCTTATGAATGACAAACTAAATAAAAATAAATAAATAAATAAATACTCAAATGAATTCCACAGACCGATTAGGGAAGAGAGACTTTGTCATGAGTTGTTGAATAAATCTGTCCTTAGTTATTGATGACAATTTGAAAACTGTAGCAGCTGGGTTCATGCAACACCTCAAAACCAAACTGCCAAGAGCATTCGGGCTGGATAGTATAAACACATAAGTAAATAATTAAGCAAGACATGTGATCAGTGGGACCAAGCCTCCATTAGATCTTTTCCTCTATTTACAGAAACTTCCCGGTACTCCAAGCAGGATTCTTTACAGCAAAGGCCTGTGTTGGAAGAAAAACCGCTTTTAATGCGCAGATGTGTCATTCATTCGTTTGACTCTTTGTTTTGGCACTCCGTGGTCATGCAGAGTCTGAACCCCAGGTTTCAGGCATCCTTCCCATCTCTTAATTTCCTTTTCGGCTCAGCATTTCATTCTAATTCTCTTCAATTATCCTTTGGGGGTGGGCTTTTTGAACGAAGTATATGTTTTGCACCAGCCAACACTTGCAGGAATTGGTGGAAAGATATTTTCATATTGTTATCTCTTTAACATACATACTTACTCATAAAATGTAACGCTCTTTAATAGAAGCCATATCTCTGCCTAAGTAAGTTGATCCAGGTTTTATAAGCCCATGGCAATTTCCCAAATGCACTCCACAAGAGGCAGGTGCAGTGGTGGGATACAACCGGTACGCCCCGGTAGGGGCATACCATTGCCTGCTGGGAGCACCAGGTACCGTTCCGGTATGGTGCTCTGGAGGGCCCGCCCACCCGCCCACCCTCCTTACCTGTATTTGAGCTGATCAGGGCTTTCGCGCATGCGCATGGAGCTTATGGCATCTGCGTGACATTCCACCGAGCAGCTGGAGCCACACGGAGCATCACAGGTGGTAAGTACTCAGGCGCGTGCTGCGGATGTGCTGCATGCGTTCATGTGGTGGATGCCCGGCCTTGTTGCAGCGTACCAGTTGCAACGTGATCCGGAAACCACCACTGGGCAGATGATTCATCTGCTTCCTGATCTCCAAAGGTCTAAGTGTCTTTTTGGAAGAAGCCTCTATTATTCTACATTTGGAAAGTCAAAGATGAAGCCATTTCAGTACTGATTTGAAATTCTGACTTCTCCTGGTTCTCTAGCTTGTTGGCTGCACAATATCCATTTTAACTAGGGTATTGGGAACAGTAATCCAGAGTTTATACTCCCAAAGTCTTTTTTTCTTTTAGTAATTTCTAGTAAATTCTTTATGTGCTGTATATGTTAGCAATGGGTTGGACCAGAACACCTCCAAGTTTCCTTCCAACTCTGTTATCCTGTATTCCTGTATTCTAAGCAGAACCACAAAAATAGTGGGGGGAAAGAAGAACTTAAGGAAAAGGGAGAGAAGAAGGAAAAGAATTAAAATTGGAATTTTTGAGAGCCCAAGAGAAAATGGTTAAAAGAGGAAGAAAGGGGAAAAGAGTTACATTAGTAGACTAAAGAGAATAGTAGTAAGATTGTTATTGTTATGTAATTAATTAAGAAATAAAGAAATGATTTTATATTGTAAATTGTAGAAAACATTTGAAAGAAATGCTCTCTATGCTTAAATTGAATTAGAGGATCTATGCTGTTTATAGCAAAATATACCAATGGAGAAAATAAGAAACGAAAATTTGGTGCAACTTTGAAGGGGCAATTGAAGATACTGTTTATGTATTAAGAAAAAATAACTATAAAGATGAAAAATAATGGAAGAGAATAATTTGGCTGAAAGTGAAAAGAAAACTATGATGTAAAAAGGACTATGTAAATGAGAGGATATAAAAGAAAAGACCCGGACAACTCTTTGTTCCTATAATATGTACAATTTGTATTAAAAAATAAAAAAACCTTGGGGGAAAAAAGCAGACCCAGCGTCCAATCTCATTTCCAATCCATCACACAATGAGAAAGCATATGCAGATCTCAGTTAGCAGCTGGGGGGATGGTAGCTATGTGTAACCTGGTAAATAAATCAAGTTATAAACACCTGTGTGGAATCTGAATTCAACAGACAAGGTCCAACAGACAACACATCTGGAGTCTGAATTTACGCCTCCTCGCCATGCAGACAAAATTATGTGCTGTCTTTATTCAATGATTTATTATTTCCAGGATTAGGTATAGCGGTATTATTCAAATAGGATAGGATAGGATGTTGATTCAAACTGCAATGCCGTGCACTTATGTCATCAGAGCAACCCTTTCCATCTGTCCAGTGACCTGATCAAGCTAAAGAGATCTCTGTGCCAAAGCAAGCAGTAAGCAGTCACTAGTATATCATTCATTGGGACAAGAGCCATGGAGCATTCAGAAGCAACTTGGAGGATAGAAATTGTCTTCCTGTACTGTGCAGCTTTCAGGGGCATGTTGCTATAAGCAGCATCAATACTCATGGGAAGATGCAGGCACATCTCAGGTGTCTAAAATACTCTTCCCAAAACTTTTAGTTTTCCGGCTGAGCAATTCTAGGGGCTTTGAGTGATCTAGCCAGGAGCCAGAAAATATGCAGGCTCTCTCAGCTTTTGTCTCCTTTAGCCAAGTAGAATAAAATCTTACTCCAAAGACATTCCCCCAACAAAGGGTGAAAGTTCATAATACAAAGAAGATTCTGAGGCCCTAGAAAGAGCACAGAGGTGCAACAAAGATGATGAGCGGTCTAGAGGTTGAAACATACAATGAACAGTTAAGGGAACTAGGCATGTTTAGCCAAATGAAGAGAAGGCTCAAGGAAGACGGGATAGCAGAGAAGGGTTGTCATAGGAAAGAGGTCATTGATTCCTTCTCCATAGCACCTCAGGGCAAGACAAGAAGCAATGCATGGAAGCCCAGAGGGAGATTCAGCCTGGAAACAAGGAGAAATTTCCTGTAAGAATGATTAATCAGTGGAACACCTTGCCTCCTGGACTTGTAAGTGTTCCATCACTGGAGGTTTTAAAAAAATATTGTGTTAGATACTTGCTCTAACTACAGTGGTTTCCTACAGTGGTTTAATCCTATTGGTCGAAGGGTCTGACAGCTCCCTATAAAAGGGCTGCTGTCAGACTCAACCTTCGCTGGATTGTTCTCCCTTGTTGTACTTAATAAAGAGCTGTTGTTACCGTTAAGCCTGTGTGTGCCTATCCATTACCCAATCTAACACTGGCAACGACGGTGGGATTGGAAGGCAACTAGGCGAACCAAAAGAACATAGCAATCCAGCAAGTACATCCAGCTCAGAGCTCAGCATGGCTTCGAGCAGCCACCCTCTGAACACAAAATGGCCATGCATGCCCCACCGACTCCATATGACCCAGTCACCAAGCACTGCGACTCGTACATGCTACGATTTGACTGCTTCCTTGAGGCAAACGACCTCATGGGTCTTTCTGAAGGCCACAAGAAGAACATGTTCCTTGGATACTGTGGCCGGGAAGTGTTCAAAATGGCAAAAGACCTGTCTGAGCCAACATCACTACAATCAGTCACCTGGTCCATGCTTCAGCAGACGCTGAGGACCCACTATGCGCCCAAGCCATCCAAGCACGTTCACCGGCATGAGTTTAACATCAGAATCCAGAATGAGGGCGAGTCAATTAACGAGTAAGTTGCATTGCTCCGCAAGGCCGCAGCGTACTGCGAATTCCGAGACCTGGACGAGCTGATTCTGGACTGCATAATTTGCAGCGTACGGGACATTAACCTACAGAGGAGGTTACTTGCTAAATCTAACCTCACTCTGCAGATCGCCTTTGACGAAGCCAGGGCATCTGAATCAGCCGTCAAATCTACTGAGACTCTGCAGTGCCAAAGTGCTCCACAAGATGCACGAAAGAGTACATGCGTACATCGCGAGGCTGCAGAGCCCGAGAGCTCAGAAGGTGAAGAAGATGATAGCTGCTGCATGCACAGCAGCCGTGCCCAGCCGGCGCGCAAATTCAAACCATGTCTCCCACCTTGTGCTAGCTGCAGAGGAAACCATGCCAGATCGGCTTGCCGTTTCCGTGACTCCACCTGCCAGCGCTGCGAGCGAAAGGGGCACATTGCCAAGGTGTGCCGGGGCAAATTCCCTGCCACTGCTTGGCAGCCTAGAAACACACCAAACCGCCAACAGAGGCCCAACCAAGGGGCCTGGCAGAAGCCACCACGGTGCTCAGAGGGTGACAATAGAGTTACCTACCACACGCCAAGCAGCCAAGTCCGCACCAAGCGGCCAAAAAAGCTGAAGAGATCGACATCGGGTCATTGCTGTCCATCATACCGTGGTCTACCCAAAAGCAGGCTATGCCTAGCCTAAAGAAGCAGCATCTTCGCACCCCTGACATCCGCCTACGTGATTACCAGGGAAACCGGGTGCCCATCATGGGCCAAGGCACCTTCCAGGTGAAGTTCAAGCAGTTCAGCGGAAAACTCCCAGTGACAGTGGTCAGCGGCAACCTGCAGAGCCTCCTAGGGCTAGATTGGTTCCAAGCCCTGGGCCTAGAGGTGAACGGTATTAACATCTTGAAAGACGACGACGCTGAAGCCATCTTTAAGGAGTTCGAGGACATCTTCAGCACCGGTCTAGGTAAGTATGTGGGGACTCCAATTTCCTTTAGTTTGGACCCCAACATAGCCCCAATAAGGCTAAAACCCAGGAGAGTACCTTTTGCTCTCTGCCCCAAAATTGACAGGGAAATTGACAAGCTCGAATCCTAGAGCGGGTTGATCACTCACGCTGGGAGACCCCTATAGTGACACCTGTCAAATCTGATGGGTCTGTCCGCATCTGCGCAGACTACAAGTGTACAATAAATAAAGTGCTACAACCAAGTGCCTACCCCGTACCCATTGTACAGCACCTCCTTCATTCATTAGGCCCCAGAATTTTTTTTGCAAAATTGGACATGGCGCAGGCATACCAACAATTGCCTGTAGATGGTGCTATGGCAGAGGCCCAAACCATTGTGACACACAGGGATGCATTCAAATGTCACCGCCTGCAATTCGGCGTTAGTATTGCCCCTGGACTGTTCGAAAGCATCATGGAACGGCTTTTCCAGGGGATTCCAGGAGTCATCCCCTATTTCGACGACATCTTGGTATCGGCTGCAAACGAGGTACAACTTTTAAAACATGTACGAACAGTTTTGGCTCGAATTAGAGACAAAGGCCTCTGTCTCAAAAAAGAGAAATGCCAAATTAGCGTGCCAAGGGTTGAATTCTTAGGGTACCTAATCGATGGCTCTGGGATTCACCCGACCACACAAAAAATCAAAGCAATTAAAGACGCCCCCACACCTTGCAATCAAACCGAGCTGCAGGCATTCCTCGGGCTCCTTAATTTCTACAGCGACTTTCTTAAACAGAAAGTCACCATTGCTGAGCCCTTACACCGCCTCCTGACTAAGAACGTGAAGTGGTCCTGGGGCTGCTGCATTTGCCGTGGTAAAATGACTTCTGTTGGCGGATTCCTTCCTAGTACAGTACAGCGAGACCCTGCTGTTGGTGCTCACCTATGACACTTCCGCGTTCGGCGTCGGCGCCGTCCTCAGCCGCCGCATGCCCAATGGAACCGAAACCCCTATTGCATTTTACTCCAGGACCTTGTCTGCTGCAGAGTGGAACTACAGCCAGCTGGACCGTGAGGCTTTGGTTGCAGTGGCCGGAGTAAAGAGGTTCCATGAGTATCTATACGGCCGGGACTTCAAACTGGTTACAAGCCGTTGTTGGGCTTACTGGCTGGGGACCGACCTATTCCAGTGTCATTATCACCCTGCATGACCAGGTGGACCATCCTTCTAGCTGCCTACTCCTACCATCTAATCCACCGACCAGGCTCCACTTTGGGGCACCTGACGCTCTAAGCCGCTGCCCACTGCCTGAACTTCTCACTGACCCTACCCCCGAGACACCAGTCCTCCTCATTGACTGCCTTGAGACTGGGCCTATCTCGTCCAGTGACGTTGCCCATCACTCTGCAAAGGACTCCACCATCAAACAAATTTTGAAGTGGGTGTGGAGGGGGTGGCCCAAGGAGTCTGTTGGGGCTGATTTCAAAATGTATTTTGCCAAATGCGATGAGTTATTAGTTGTAAATGGCTGTTTACTGTGGGGGGACCGGGTTGTTGTTCCACCCAAACTGTACATTGCAGTATTAGAGGCTTTACATGTAGGTCATCCTGGAATTGTCAGGATGAAGTCTTTGGCTAGGAGTTACGTGTGGTGGCCTAACATGGACAGGGAGATCGAAGAATGGGTGGCTACCTGCACACTGTGCCAGGAGTCCAGACCAGCTCCCCCAGAGGTGCCCGCTAACTAGTTGCCAGGATAATTAAAGGGCACCTGCCTTGGGAAGGGGGTTGAAGTAGAAGACCTCCAAAGTCCCTTCCAGCCAGAGGTGGTATTCACCAGGTTCTGACCAGTTCTGGAGAACCAGTAGTGGAAGTTTTGAGTAGTTTGGAGAACTGGTAAATACCACCTCTGACTGCCCCAACCCCCATCTATTCTCTGTCTCCCGAGTCCCAGCTGATCGGGAGGAAATGGAGATTTTGCAGTATCCTTCCCCTGCCATGCCCACCAAGCCATGCCATGCCCACAGAACCATTAGTAAAAAAATTTGAATCCCACCACTGCTCTCAGCCCTTTGATTCTATAATTCTATAGGTATTGGAACTTCGACTGGAGGGGAGGATGAGGAGGCACCCAGTGTTTTGAGATAAGGTAACACAGGAATGATGAGCCTGCAGGATCACCCTCCTCCTTGGTCCTCCAACCAACAGCACCATATCCAGCAGCCCTCTCAGCTGCTACTGATTAATTCCTTATTGAAACTAATGAAGAGGAATGCATTTAAAAACAGGAAAGACAGCTCATCCTTACATACTGCTGTGGATTCAGCAATTTGGATCAGGCATTACCTCTATCCTCTAATCCCCTTGCAGTTCACACTTGAGTGTTTCCATAATTTTCCCAGCAGTCTCTTCCCTCACCCACCCCCCTCTGAAAATGTACTTGATGAAATGTACTCATAAATATAAGGCATATTACTTAGATTAGTGGGATGGACCTCCAAATTACAGAAATTGGCCTTTTGCGCCCAGCTCTGATTGAAAAGTTTGGAAGAGAGATTTCATCACTAACCTTTCACTCAGGGTTGTCCAATGTTGCCACCTTTAAGACCCTGTGGACTTCAAACTCCCCGATGCTGGCTGGGGAATTCTGGGAGTTGAAGTCCACCAGTCTTAAAAGTTGCCAAGGTTGAATAACCCTGCTCTAATTCTTTTTCTTCCCTCAACTCATTCTGGAAAGCAGCACTGAGCTTCTCCCACCTGCACCCTACACCCACACCAACACATTCCCTCCCAATTGGTGTTGTTGTTGACGGCTACTGCCCAAGAAGAAACACAAAAGCTGCACTTGAAGTGTGTGGCTAATTAGATCCTCCTTTAACTCAAATTGTTATTTTATTCCTCATAAGTGCTGCCGCAGGGAAACAGCGGGAGATTCCTTGCGGTGGGGATTAAAAGGGGCTGCACACGTTCTTCAACTGCATTAACTTTAATCACCGATGTAAACTGCCATGTGAACATTGCCATTACCAAAATGTATTTCTCCCTCCCCACTCTCAAAAAAAGCCTAAAGTCTGCATCCATTTTAGAATGGAATTCATTCTGTTGATTCCTTGTGTGTGTGTGTGTGTGTGTGTGTGTGTGTGTGTGTGTGTGTAACTTGGACATCTTCCCTAAAGACCATTTCTGGTGCAATCTATATCCCAAAAGAAAGCTCTCCTTCTTTGTCTAGACTTGGCTCAGGTGACACTATATCAAAATTATGCAGGACAAGAGTTCTATTTATAAAACCAGATTAATGTCACCTATCATAATTCTTTGCAAGTCTTTGGCCAGGCAACTGAAGCATCGGATCTCCAAGCAATCTGCGTGTTTCTGTGATAGAAGATCAAACGTTGCACAGTACCCTTGGGATCACATGGGATCCAAGAGGCTGTTGAGATTAGTGCACCAAGAGAGACCACTGGAGGAATTTCAAGCCCCCACTAAAATGCAAGAAGTTCTTGACTTACAACCATCATTGGGATCAAAATTTCCATCGCTAACCAAGGTGCTTCAGTGAGTCACACCTGATTTGACCACCTCTTTTATTTTTCTACATCATTACTAAGAGAATCACTGCAGTTGTTACAGTGGGTCACACAGTTAAGACAATTTGGCTTCCTACCTTGACTTTGTTTCTTGGAAGGTGGATGGGAAGGTTGCAAATGGGAATCACATGACCCCATCCTGCAAAAGTCATAACTATATGCTGGTCATCAAGAACCCGAACTTTTCACTTTTGCTGTTGTTTTTATTTGATTGATGTATAGTGTCGGGGCAGGTGGGGGTGTCACTTCTTGTGAGACGGACAGCTTTATATATCTGATAAATAGATCAATAAAAAAAATAATCACATTATGGGAGAGAAAAAAGGAGCAGTAATAGTGGCAACGAACAGGACAAGGTTAAAATGAGTCTTCCAGAATATCTCATTCATCAAAGGTCCATCTAATTTATATACATTAACAAGATACTAGCTGCTACAATTAACCTTGCCTTGGGCATTGTAGAGCTGCTTAGCCTAACATATTCCATATCTGGGTTAAAGAGTTTGGAATTGCCTATCAAGCATTACCTCCCAGGCGTCAGATTGGAAAGGCACAACATGTTCTCTGATCCGTTTTAACTGTAGGATAAAAGGTTGCAGTCGATTTCTATTTATATTATAGTAATTTTCTAAATTTGCATCTAGGCATACAGCGAAGTTGTTGCACCATCTGAGTGTTTAAAATTGTAAGTCACCTTTTCAGAGTTTTGGACTAGAGTATTTTGCCCTTGGTTAGTGGAATCATAGTTCGCTCAATTAACCCAATTTTCTAGGTTTGCCTGAGAATGCCAATTTGTGATTTGGTGTGTCATACAATTTTGATCGCTGCATTTTTCACATTTGAAGCATGATTTGATTTCTATGTTCTGATTATTCTACTTTTTAATTTGTTGCTATTATTCTAGTGCAGGGATGTCAAGTTTGATTTCATTGAGGGCCGCATCGGGGTTGTGTTTGACCTCAGTGGGTCTGGGGGCCGTGGCCGGGGTGGGGGGGCATGACCAGCTCAACATCACTTGTGTCGGGGGTGCCTGTAGTGGCCTGAGTACTCTGCCAGAGAAAATGGATTCCTGAGCTCTGTTTTTGGCTGCGACGGCCTCCTGCAACCCTTTGCCAGCAAAAATGGTGCTCGGGAGGCTCCATTTTCACTGGCAGAGCACTGTGGCCTAGTCACCCTACGGGCCATATCTAAGCACCTCATGGGCTAGATCCCGCCCACAGGCCTTGAGTTTGACACACTTGCTCTAATGGATTCTTTGCAGGACATGACACGTTACAGGTAGTCCGTGTTACAATAGCCACCATTCACTTGCAGTGCCCCTCTGTGATGTTCCACAATTTGCAACATTTTTTTTTACTGGAAAAAAGCACTTACTTCCTATAAAAACGTCTGTTGCAGACAATGGGTTTGCTTAATGACGTGGTGCTCACTTTATAACTGCCACATTCATTTAAAAACTGTTATAACATGTTATAAAATCTGCTTGGTCATGTGATGACCTATTTAACAACTGGCACAACGAACAACCATATTTCTGGGTTCGATTATTGTCATAAACAGAAGACTACCTGTAATTAGAAGAATAAATAAGCATTTTAGAAAAAAAGAAGGGCAAGAGACCCTGTCGGCATACACAATCCAAAGAACAGAATTGTTATTTTTGCTCCATGTCTCCTACTTGGAATGCCTAATCCAACTTTATTTGAGATCCAGTATCATTATACAGGTTGTCCTCAACTTATGACCATAACTGAGCCCAAAATTTATGTTGCTAAGTGAGACATTTTTAAGTGAGTTTTGCCCCATTTTATGGCTTTTCTTGTTAAGTGAATCATTGCAACTGTTAAGTTACTCATGCTGTTATTAAATGAATCTGGCTTCCCCATTGAGTTTGTTTGTCAGAAAGTTACAAAAGGTGATTGCATGACCTTGGGACACTGTAATCGTCATAAATGTGAGTCAGTTGCCAACTGCCTGAATTTTGATCATGTGACTATGGGGCTGCTGCAATGGTTGTCACTTTTTTCAGTGGTGTTGTAACTTTGAACAGTCACTAGGTGAACTATTACTACCTGCATATAAATGGTGATATGAAGGATATACTGTACCAATTATAAGTGACGGTGGAGACCAGAGAAAAAAGGCAGGGAGGCAATCCGACATTTTCAGCAGGGGAACTCCTTGTTCCTTCTAAAGTCAGTTCCTGCTGTGGCTCGCCAGCAGCCAGCAGAGCTGGCAGCAGAGTCAGACAGTGAGGAGGTGGGAGGAACCGGTGCCAGTCTTGGAGGCTGGGGAAGGCTCAGATGAGGGCTCTGCGTCAGAGGCAGAGATGGTGCCGAGGCCGTCTGGCAGTTCTCAGCTGCCTTTGGAGTTAGCAGCAGTGAGGCAGAGGAACAGCTGGAGCCTCTTTTCAGTGTGCGCATGCGCAGAATGCCAGAAGAAAAAAGCAGCTAAGAAATCGGAGTCAACTTGGGAGTTAAGCCACAGGTGGACAGTGAATGACCCCACCCATAGAAAATAAAAGAGGAGCGAAAGGGGAGTGGGCTTTTGCAGGAAACAATTTGTTCGTTCATTCATTTCAAGAGTTTGAAGATCTGTCCATGAATTTCAGAGACTCTGTGCCAAGTCTTTCCTTGCACAGCACTGCGTTTGGAAAATATTTACATGGCAGCTTTCCAAGCTAGATAAGGTCTGTGATCATAACTTCACCTTTGAAAGACTGTTTACCAGGCCTTTGCTGAATGTGAATAAGAGGAATTCACATTTGTTTAATAAAAGGGGTTTTGTCGGGACCAGGAATCTGCTTCGTACTTTTTGGGGAAGCCTAGTTCAGAACAGTTCCTCTTTGTAGCTGTTTCTCTTAAATAGTGAAAATCTGAAAGCCTTTCAGACTGGGCCTATCTCAATTAAGTTCTCCTAAAATAGCACTGTGGCCCTTAGAGTAACTTCCTCCAGCCTGTGTCTTTCCACAGCCAAAATCAGCTTGGGGAAGAGTTGTCCAGAAGGAAAGGCATGGACATCTTTCTCTCTCTCTCTCTCTCTCTCTCCCTCCCTCCCTCCCTCCCTCCCTCCCTCCCTCCCTCCCTCTCTCTCTCTCTCTCTCTCTCTCTCTCTCTCTCCCCCTCTCCCTCTCCCTCTCCCTCTCCCTCTCTCTCCCTCCCTCCCTCCCTCTCTTTCTCTCCCTCTCCCTCTCTCCCTCTCCCTCTCTCCCTCTCCCTCTCTCTCCAGAAGCATTCTCAAGTCTGTCACCATAGTGAGTATTGCCTCTCTGTGAAAGGCAACACCTGGCAAGGTGGCTTCTTCCTTTATTGAAAATGTCCTTTGCTGTCTTGCTTCCTTCACATTAATTAATCTCACAGCGAGGTATCAGTGATGAATGGCTGGTCTCTTGAGCAGAGCTTCAATTTGCGAATAACAGGTGCCTTACAAATAAGTGCAAATTAGACGGATTATTCATCTTTTCAGGTTGAGTTATAGGCAAAGTTGGAAACTCGTTAATTCAGCAATCTTTTGCTGAATGGCCTACTTCCTTCTTACCATCCACAGAACCTTCGTTAGTCTAATCCCTGACAGATAATGGTTTTAATTCTAAATCAAATTTAAAACACGTGACTTACAAACAGATTTACCTCAGGATGCCAGTTCTTATTAATCCAAACTAGCAATCAGGAATGATGGGCACGGTACCTACCTTCACCTGGGACCCAGAAACTTTGCATGGTATATTTAAAACAGAGAGAAGGAGAGAGAGCATGGAAGCAATTACAGTCTTGTTGATCAGCCTGTATTTGTGTTTTTAGGTACAGTTTGTGTGTTCATTTGGTAAAATAGATTACATTTGTGCAGAAATACTCTGATAATGTATACTTTCATACACTTCCAGAAAATACCATATTCTCTCTATCCTTGCTGGTAGATCTTCGATCCTGTGCAAAGATATAACTAGAGCAGGGATGTCAAACTCGCTTTCATTGAGGGCCGCATTAGGGTTGTGTTTGACCTTGGGGGGGGCAGAGTGGGCGTGGCCAGGGTGGGCATGGCAAGATCAATATCACTCCTGTGGTGGCCTGAGTGCTCTGCCAGCGAAAATGGGCTCCCGAGTTCTGTTTTCGGCTGTGACGGCTTCCTGCAACCCTCTGCCAATGAAAACGGAACCCTGTTTTCTCTGGCGGAAGCACTGTGGGCTGGTCCTTTGCTGTTTTCAGGGTGGCCCCACAAGCCAGATCTAAGCACCCCATGGGCCAGATATGTCCCCCGGGCCTTGAGTTTGACACCCCTGAACTAGAGAATACTACATGAATATGTGTGCATTTTGACTTCTGGTAACTGCCTAGGCCAATCTCTGTAGTTTTTTGTGGTTGCCTTTTCTTCTTAGGGCTGAGAGGGTGTGACTAAGTCAAGGTCACTCAGCCGGTATCATCTCTAAGGCAGGTCTATAACTCATAATCTCCCAGTTTCAAATCCAGTGCCCTTAACTACTGTATCAGCTGGGCTCTTAGAGAATACATTGGAAGATTATTTTGTTTGGGCTTAAGTTATTACACATATATGTACATATTACATATGACTGGGCACCAAGGGGACCAGCAAACTAGTGAGGTGATGCCATTACCACCTGTTATTTCTTGTTTTCAGCTATGTTTTTATAGTTTTTAATGTTTTTCATAATAATTGTTTTAAGTATTCTTTTATCTCTATTGTACGCAGCCCAGAGTCATATGTTTGTGAAGTGGGTTGCTCTATAAATTATATAAAGGCAGTAAATACATATATACATATTTGTATGCTGTACCCATATTTGTATGCACACATGTATGCACACTTTTTAAATATCCTTTTTAAACAGTTTATTTTTTTTATTATTTTGTTTGTTTTTGTTTTTGTTTTGTTCATTGGATTCTTTAAAAAAAATGTGTTTTCACCTTTCTCAAAATAAAATATAAATAGACTTAACATTAAAAAATATAAAAAAATGCTCTTTCAAAGAATTTCAAGTTATTGAAATGGTGATAATATAACAGAAACCAGCAACATCATGCCAGAAAATAGCCAGGTCCACCAACAACCTATCAATAGGATTAGATGTGGTAGGCTTTGAAAAAACTTTCTGGGAACATTTTTTCGAACTGAATGTAGATCATGGGTAATGAAGCACTGTAGCCATGATTGTTTATACTCAGAAGGATCTTCATTGTCATAATCATCTTTGTCATCCCCCTCTGGAATAGTTTTGATTACATGCAGCGGAAAAAAAAATCACTTCCCCCAAAATATAATTTGCAGCTTCACCTTTCCGAAATTTCTGCCAAGGGAGTAGGATTGAGGCAATAAAGGATGGAGAATACAGAAAATGCTCACTTTCGTTTGTACTGTGCCCTCCCCAAATAGTTTGCCTTGTCTTCCCAAACCGGAAAAGTAGTCTAAAGAGGGAAAACAGATAATATGAAGATAACTCAGAATCTACCTTGGAGCTTATGATTCCTGGAGCAGGAATCACTTGTTCCTATGAATAAATCAGTACAGTCTATTCTACATCCTGCTACGGTAGCTACTTCACTAGCGTCATAATGCTTATGAAATATCATTTATTCTTTCTACCTGGGTGGCAGGGATGTCTCCCATTAACCTTGCACAGACCATGCCGCTCTTCTTCTTCCTCTGTGCCCCCCCCCCCCCTTCTGCCCTCTCCCTCCCTGGCAGAAGCATCTGATCAAACTGTTTTTCCTTGGGTTGTTTTCTCATCTTGATTTTTTTTTGGCATTGACTCACTTCCTTCCTCATTGCTTTTCATTCTTTGGTGTGTGTTAAAATAGCTCCAGCGCAGATCTTCCGTCCAAGCATTTGGCAGATTATCTACTGGCCAATATTGTTTGCTTTTTTTGCAAGAAGTGATCAGTAGAGGAACTACCCAGACGGGGCTTGGAAAGATGGGACCAGGATATCGAGAATGTTTTTCCCCCACCTGGACCTCCTGCAATTCAAAGCCCAGAGGGGCCCTGAGGGTTCCTGTTTGTTTCCGCTGATTGTTGGCATTGTTTTAGCTTGTTGTGGGTGCTGCTCCCAGTTTAGTTTTTTTTTTAAGCCAAAACATCTGGAGATCTTGGAAAATTCAGACCAAACATCCTTTTCTAAAGAAAACGTATTTGGTGAGCATATTTTGTATTACAAAAACATATATGCATACATACATACGGTACATACATACATACATACATACATACATACATACATACATACATACACGCACCATGGAAGATGGTATTCTGGATCCATTTCAAGTGAAGTTTTGACTGAAGATATGGCATCCCCAGGTTTTGCAGGGAAGGGGGACTCAGAAGGGACATGATGACAGGGCAAGCATAGCAACACAACCTCTATCATCTTGACTGTTAAGCCCCCTTGTTGATGTCCCAAAGGTGCTTTTTCAAGAGGCACCTGGACTTTCTGTTTTTTGTTTGAAGCTGTTTCTTTTCAGCTCTTGGATGAGAAGCGAAACATCTTCAAAGAAAAACCAGAAAGTCCAGGTGCCTCTTGAAAAAGCACCTTTGGGACAACTATGACCCAGATGACTGAGAATCTCCATAGACCACTTGTGGATATGTATGGTCACCTTGGTGAATTACTTTTCCATCCATCCATCCAATTTATATTTAAGAAAGCAAATGAACAAAATGAAGAATAACATTAAGGCAAAAGCTAACTAGAACTACAACATGGTTCAATAAAAACACAAATCTTTAGAGACATCCATGCTGGAGCGCCCAACTGATGCTTAGGGAAGGAACCATATTTTAACAGCCTAGCCAAAGGCCAAGGGATCTGGTGGGTGGACAGAAATTAATATGGAGGGGAAATCCTGTAGGATACCTGGTTTTGTAGGGATTTAAAGGTGAGAGCCAGGATCTTGAATTATATCCAGAAGCCTATAGGGACCCAGGCAGCTCAGATAAGAGTGGTGTCACACAGACAAATTGTGATGCACCCAAAAAGGCATATGCTGCTGAGTTCTACATTAGTTGAAGCTTCTAAATGTTCTTTCAAGGTATCCTCATGTACTGCACATTGCAATAGCCCAATCAAGAGATAACCAAGGCGTGAATGCCCATGAACAATGCTTCCCAATTCAGGAATGGATGCAACTGATGCACAAGATGTATTTCTACAAAAGCAGTTCTGGCCTTGGTCTCCACCATCTCCTCAAGTAGAAGCCAGGTTCAAGAGAGCGCCCAGATTGTAAATCAATTCTGAGTGCAGGAGTTCAATCACAGTCAGGATTAACAATGTATAGTCACTGGTTCTGGGTGTTTGTGTGTGCGTAAAACCCATAGTCTTGACATGAATAAACTGAGTTCGTTCTTCTCCATCCAGCCTCTAGGCACTGGGAAAGCACCTCAGCAGCATTTGGCCAGCCTGAGCAAGATATACAATTGAATGGTATCTGCATACTGAGAATACTTAAATATGTGTCAATGAATGACAGTGGTTTCATGTACATGTTAAATGGCTGCAGGAAGAGCTTCATGCCCTGGAACACTCAATAAAGCAGGAACCCATGACTGGACCTCTTCCTCCTACCAAAACCAAATGGAACCAGCCTTGGAAGAAAGAGTACATCCATGGAAGAGCAGAGACTCTCACTCTCACCCAGTTAACAAGAATATCATAATTGATGGTATCAAAAATCACCAAGTGGTCAAGAAATGATAGGACGGACGCAATACTCGCATCCTGATCACCAGAGGTCATCAGCAAGCATGATAAAAGTGACTTCAGTGCTGCACCCGGATCTGAGAAACAAGAGCAATAGGGCTAGATAATCTGCTTCCTCCTGGAATGAAGTTTGGAACTTCAAGCCTACCATCTTCTCAACAAGAGACTGAACAAAAGTTGTCCAATAAAACCAAGTCCAGAGATGGCCTTTTGAGGAAAAGATAAAAACCTGCCTCTTTCCAGGCAAACAGAGACAGCTCTTCTCTGAAAGACCACCACTTAAAGCTACCTAGATGTCACCAGGTAGCCAAAACCAGTCAGAAGTGATATGATTCTAATATAGATGGCAAAGGTCAAGATTCCCAGAAAGCTCCTTTGAGCATCTAAATATTGATGCATTAAAGCATTGTAGATTTTACAATATTTGCACAAGGTGTCCAAAATTCAATAATTTGAGGTTTGTCATGTGTTCCTTGAGTGAGAACCCTGAACTGATTTATTCCTTGGCAGTCCATGGTGTTCTCAAGAATCTTTTCCAATGCCAAAGTTCAAAAGCCTCCATTTTCAATCCATGAATACCATGGTTTGCATGATCCTGATCTTTGTAGGTTATAGACACAAAGGCATATCTATTTCTTGATTGCTTGTCCTTTACTAGTGATGGTTGATCATTAAAAGACAGGGGTTATCCATCACTTCAATATCTTCATTGTCAGTTCTAAAGCTGCACCTACGGTATTGTCATTAGTTTGGTCTTCTTTCTGCTTGATCATAGTCATATTTCTTCCGTTGTGCCTTCTTGACTTTCATTACTAGCAGGCAGTTCATTTGCATTTTCAACTATCAGCCTGGTACAGGTTATTGATGTTTCTTCTTCCAGATTTTAAACCACGCTTACCTTCTTCCAATCCAGCTTACTTATATTTAGCATACAGGTAAAATAAATAAATGGAGCATCTACAACCTTGTCTCATTCCTTTGGCGATGCAGAGCCAGTCTGTTTTCTCCTGTTTAGTTGTTGTTTTCTTCTGTCCTCTATAGGCAATCTATTAATATATTAAAAAAACAAACTCAAATCAGTACAATTCAATACAAGAGAGGAAAAGCACTCCAGATATTTAGCAGTTTAAATAGCTGAAGTTAGACACAATATGTTTCACATTACTTCACCCAGATGGGATGGAGGATACAGCTCCAAATAAGATCTTTGACCTCTTAAGGTAATAATGGAATGCAGTCAAAACAAGTGACATGTTATGCTCTATTATAGGAAAAGGAGAGACAGGAAAATGAAAGTAGATGTGCTGAGCCAAAGAGGTTTCTCGCACCAATAGCATTCCTCTATTTTACTTGACAACTAAATTGCATTTAGTTCATAGGGCATTTCTGGGTTGGTGTTTTGAATGTGAGCTCTACAAAAATTAAATGCCTCTTGTTTCCAGGTTCCAATGAACATGGTTGGCCTCATTTGAGAGTTATAAGATTATGTTCCCAAAATAAAAGGTTTATCTTCTTTACCTTGATTTACAATCTGTTAGAACATGCCTTTTTCTCCTGGCTCCATTAAGACTGCCTATTGGCAATAATGTTCTTTATCAGGCAATTGTATCAAACCAGCCTCTCCAGATAATGCGGCTTATCTCAAAACTGCTTCTTGCTCTCCTGAATGCAGCTTTATGTCCTTCCCACCCCTCCCTGTCCTTCTGCCTTTTCCAGCTGGAATTAGATATCAGAGAAATACTTACTCCAGTTAGTTTCTATCTGATGTAAGCCAATCTTTCTCTTGGCTTTGAGTCATTGTCTATTATACCAATATTTCCCCTTCCTCTCTAGATTTATAAGTATTCTAAATCAAAATGCACCATGAGTTTGTTTTTGTTTATACTTTGAATGCCAGGAGAAGTGTAGTACGTCATAAATACAGCTTTATTTCATCTTTGTTTTTTTAAGCAGAAATAATACTGAATGCTAACTATGTATGATTAAATTAGCACAAGCCAAGGAGGAAATTAATGCTGGAAATTTATAATTACATTATCTTCTGCTTTCCTTGCCAGTGTGAAATGTGAATACAATAATCGAATAAGATTTACAAAGATTCAAAGATCAAAACAGAGTTGGGTTTCAAGAAAAAGTTAATTCATTTCAATAATGCACCAGAAAAACATGACAGTTGTACAGTTCAGTCCTATATATAAACTCAGTGCTAAATAATAAACTTCAACTAAGTTGAACAATGCTTACTTTTAGGAAAGTTTATTGCATCCCAGGTTAACACTTCAATACTATGTAAACAGGTAAGTCAGTCTACAGTGTTCATTATATTTCTTATCTTTCATCCCTACCCAGAGGATAAACATATTATTCATTTCTTTAATAACACCATTATTCAGTCTTTCTGCCTATAGGTGTATGGAACAACCCTTCCAAGAACACCATGGAGAGTAGGCTGACTCTTCTTGGAGAAGATGGTCCCAAAGTTGGCAACGCATGGCTTTGCAGTTAATAACCAGCACCTTCAGTTGAGTCCAAAAGAAGCCAGTGTCAGGCCTGTAGGCATCTTTCTTTTGGATCTTTGGCCTGCCACACTTTCTATTATTCTACTATGCATTTTCTATTGTGGGAAAATAGGAGGGGGGATTGTACGGAGTTACTTACTGTGTAGCCAAAACAAAATTCTTTCTAGAAAGCCAAGGTCATCCTTTGTCTCTGCACTTCTGTACCTGACCGGAATTGGATGGATAGAACTGCCAGCATGGCAGTGGAAGATTGGACCCTGTGATGGACTTGTGGGTGTGGGGTCAAGATCTTGAACTTGCAACTGGGTGGGGAAAACCAGGAAGCTTTCAGATTCGGGTTTTCCCAGACGTGCCAACATGGCTCTCTTAATAAATTGGAACTTTGAGCAATACTTTGCCTTGGACTCTGATTTACTTTTGGATGCTATTTGGAACCCTGACAGCCAGTGCAGCTCTCTAACAGTGGCTGGTATTCTCCAAAACTGTCTGGTATTGGTCAGCAACTGACAGCCGTATTCTGCACCATCTAAAGCTTCTAAACCAGGGGTGTCAAACTCACAGCCCACGGGCCAGATGCATCACGCACTGGCCACACCCACTCCCATTTTAGCGAAGGAGAAAAAAGTCACTAAGTGATGACAACGTGACGACAGAGTTTGACACCCCTGTTCTAGATCATCCACAAGGACATAGACCCTTCATAGATCAGATTGCAGTAGTATAAGTGGGCAACGACAAGTCATGAGCGATGGTTTCAGGAACTTCTAATCCAAGGAAGATCACAAATGGCAACCAGCTGGCCAAAGGGTCTCCTAGCTGTGCCTTCTTTCTGCTATTCTAGCAGGAATCATGAATCTAGAAGAACATCAGCTTGCATGCCAATCCTTTCAAGGACCTCATGAAGAGCAATAGGTAGAAAATCAATGGATTCAGAAGAACCATTGGGATTCCATTCCATTCTTTTTCATTCTCTTCAGTCAGTTCCTCACAGCCTCCAAGCACCAGTTCAGAACATGGGTTGCCTTTCCTGGTTGACCTGGAGCAGAAATATGAATTTAGGCATCTTTGGTATACGTATTATACTTAATGGAGAACCATGTGCTATTCCATATCCACAGACATGATAGCATGTTACAGTTTTATGGTTCTTTCTTTGCCTGCCTAGAGAAGAACTTGGACAGAAAGATCAAAATAAATTATAAACTGGGTTTGAGTGTATCTCCATACTATCAATATTTCTGCCCCGTAGTTCCTCACACCTGATTCACAATTTAACATTGTGAGTCAATCGGCACTCCTTGATCAATAGGAGGTTGAAAAACCATCATCAAAAAATATTGTCCCCTCCACAGCTGCAATCACTTCCTTCCGCTCTCAGCAAAATATAAAATTAATTGCTAGTACTGTGTTTCCCTGAAAATACGACAGGGTTTTCTTTTGACCCCACCCCCAATAAGCACTTCGCCTTATTTTTGGGGAGGTCCTATTATTTTTGAGGTGCAGGAGGCGGTGAGCGTAGTCACCTCATGGCTGATGTTGCATTGCAATATTTTGGGGGAGGGCTTATTTTAGTGCATGTGCTCAAAAGCCTGATTGGGCTTATTATCCCAAGGAGGAGGTCTTATTTTGGGGAAAACGGGGCACTGTCCAAATTTTTCTCAGAATTTACTTGTATATTTGGTGATATGCAAACATACCGATGCAAGGCTGAGAGATTGCTATGAGGGGCAGTGCAAGCAAAGATTTATTATTCAAACAATTAAACAAAAGCATTAATTCACCCCAAGTCTTCCCAGCTGCCTTGTCACCCTTTGTCCACTGCACTTAAAGGCTGTTATGAATTATGAAGGTGAAACTGCAGCCTGTCAGCAATTCTGAGGGTCCTGAACTCTATGAAGTGGAGACTGAGAAATGGCTGAACTAAGCTGCGAGGCAGGGCAAGACAAGAGTTTTCACCAGTGGGAAAACGGCTCGCCCGTCTCCATGCCAAAAAAAAGTTTCAGTTTGCTTTGGTGTCAGATAAATTATAGCAGAATTGTGCTTCTTAAATTGGCAATATCATGAGATTAATCAGGTTGAAAATTAATTCCAAAGTAGCTCAAAACAGTGACTTAAATGTGTGCATACTTAATTTAATGAAGCTGACATCTGTTGTATTTACTTAAATGCTTTAGATTTCAATGAATCTAAGCTAAAATTAACCAAACTTAACTGCTGGAATGCTCCCAGCTATTTTTTAAAGCCAATTTTAGAAATTCTAATCTGGATTTCAGAGAGTTGGCAATGGTTTTGGGCTGGGTCTCAGTCCCAATAAGTCACCATAAGACCTGATTGGACATTCCTCTGAGTCTATCCCTCCCTAACTGCTGCTTTGTGGATCAGTGTCAGGGTTCTGACCGATGCCCTAATTAAACCAAGCTTCAAAAGATATCCAGTTATTTATTAGGAGCTTGTTGTGGCCCACCAGCAGCTAGTGGAGCTGGCAGCAGATTCGGACAGTGAGGAGGTTGGGGAGGAACATGGGCCAGTTGTGGAGTCTGGGGAAGGCTCTGATGAGGACTCTGTGTTGGAGGCAGAGAGGGGCCAAAGCCTTATGCCAGTTATCAGCTGTCTTCAGAGGCAGACATCAGTGAGGCAGACAAACAGCTGGAGCCAGTGTGCGCATGCACAGCGTTGCCAGATGAAGGGAACAGCTAAAGAACAGGGGTCAACTTGGGAGTAAGGCCACAGCGGGCCAATGAATGCCTCCCCCCAGAGGAAATAAAAGAGAAGTGAAAGGGGAGTGGAGTTTGCAGGAGACAATTAGTTCACTTAATTGGTTCATGACTCTCCAAGACTCCTTGCTAAGTTTTGCAGATATCGGCCTGTCAGCTCTCCAAGCCAGATAAGGTCTGTGACTGTAAATCCTCCCTTGAAAGACTTTGCTGGATGTGAATGAGCAGAATTCACAGTAAATTAATTAAAGAGGGTCTTGTCAGGACAAGGAGTTTGCTTCATACTCTTGGGAAGCCTAGGTCAGAACAGAGCTTCATGTCAGCACACACCAAGTGAAGCCAACTCTGATTTCACTTAATTCACTCCCCGGCTCTGAACCGGTTCCCGCCCCCCACCCCCCACAAGGCGTGTCATCAGTCACATTCCCCAACACAGCAATTTTGTGGGTTGTAGAGGTCCTTCCCTCTGACCACTGTGGGTCTAGGTGGATATGACCTTGACATGGCTGGCTGGAATGTGCTTTGTTTTGATTGAAGTGCAAGTTCCTCAATGCAGCTGTGATGTTCAATTCCCCATTCCGCTGCCTATGGCAACTCGAGAGCAGGTCCGGAATGCTTCGTAAGTTGACAATCAGTCTATCCCATCACTAGTCTTTTCTTTTGGGGGATTGTGGTTTCATCTTTCTCCTTTTTTCCCTTTATGGTCAACGGTCTGCAATAATCAACAGAACAAGAAATAAACTGCTCTTTCATGCCTACATTCCTTTGTTCTTCCACAGAAACCTTATAGCAAGCAAGATCTGATAGTTCAGCTTCACAGAAAGAAACAACATCCCTTCATTGTAACTTTAAAATGTTTAAAAGAATAAATGTGCCATAGATGTAGTCAACTTATGCTAACTGGAACCAGAATTTTCATCACTAAGTGATGTGGCTGAAAATTGTGATAACATGTGAAAATGCTACGTAGCAATGGCAGCTCCAGCAGGGCTGGTTGCCATTGTTAAGAGTCACTAAACAAAGACCCCATATGATCTTGACTTTCAATTTCCTGCTGTCCTCCCCATAGACTTTGCTTGCAGGAAGCCAGCAGGGAAAGTCACAATTCATGATGACATGACCATGGGATGCTGTAAGTTTGCAATTGCAATTCAGGAACCAAGCAGGGACACTGCGATGGCTGTACATATGAAGTACAATTGTAACTACCACTCCTTCAATGCCATTGTAAGTTTGAATGATTGCTAAATGAGTGGTCATTAAATGAAAATCACCTATAATGGTTCAACTTGCCTTGAATTGCAAGATGGATAGCAAATAAATTTGATAGATAGATAATGAGAGATTAGGATAGATAGAAACCTGTGTTTCCCGAAAATAAAACTAGGTCTTATATTAATTTTTGCTCCAAAAGATGCATTAGGGTTTATTTTCTGGTTAGGTCTTATTTTGGGGAAAATGTTGTACTAAATGTGTCTGTCTGTCTGACAATCTTAATTGGGACTTATTTTTGGGGTAGAGCTTATATTATGAGCATCCTGAAAAATCATGGTAGAGCTTATTTTCCTGTTGAGGCTTATTTTCAGGGAAACATGGTGATAGATAGATAGATAGATAGATAGATAGATAGATAGATAGATAGATAGATAGATGGATGGATGGATGGATGGATGGATGGATGGATGGATGGATGGATGGATGGATGATAGATAGATAGATAGATGATAGATAGATAGATGATAGATAGATAGATAGATAGATAGATAGATAGATATGAGAGAGAGGGAATGAATGAATGAATGAATGAATGAATGAATGAATGAATGAATGAATGATAGAAGCTTTGCAGTACTGTGGGTAGGATCTGGAAAAGAGAGACTATGTCTCACCTAACCTGGACAATAATAGAAAAGGTGTCCACCATGAGATATAAAGGTAAGTGGAACATGAGCATCTAGGGTTAAGGAAAGGTCATTGTTGGAGCAGACCAGAAGGTTATTCTAATAAAAACACAAAGTGCTGTCCAGCAGAGAAATACAGAGCCTGGCAGCCCAGGATAAAGGGGTTGCCCAGGGCAGCAACTAAGTGTTGGCAGGTGGGGCAGTCACTACAGCCAATCCAGGGCTGAAATCAACTTACCTTCGCTATCTGTTCGCAAATGTGAGCGCATGCGCAGAGCATAAAAAATGGGATGTGATGACGTCTAGGTGGGTGGGCAGAGTCTGCCATCGCCACTGCTGCCAGTTCATCTGAACCGGATAGAACTGGTTGAATTGCACCAGTGAGCCAATCAGAGCTTGGGCTGTTGCTAGAATAAAACAAAGTGCTGGAAACCATCTGCTCTGAAGGGCTTAAAGACAGATCATGTTAGAAAACTACAATTTTGAATCAAAACTAGAAAACACAGGTGTTGGGAACATTTACAATGGAACAGGAACGGAAGGAAGGTGACACCATCCAATTCTCCACTCGGGAAATGGTGAATGGTCTCTGCTGGCAATGGGCCAAGCAGAAAGTGTGGCTTTGCCCCGAATCTGGCTCCAATCTTGTGGGTCTGTGGCAATTGTAGCGTGATCAGAATATGCAAATTGTAGTAATTACGGCGAGTGTGTGGACATAATTTTTTAAAGTGCTAATTGTAGACCAGGAAGGGTATAATAGCTGATCAAGGGCCAGATCAAAAAAAAATTAAAAAAAAGAATCTACAATGCCTTACAAATATTTATGCAATTGTGCAAGAATGAAGACATATGAAGTAGTGTGTTATAGCAATGATAATCTGTTGGGATGTGCATAAATTGTGGGTCAGTGTTGGACATAGAAGGATCAGAGGCTCAAAAAAACTGTTTTGAGGTACACTGGGTGTGCAAGAAGGATGAAACTTAAGAGGGAGACAGCCAAGGTAAGAAAAATGGAATATTTGAACTGTCTTCTTCTGAAAAGGCAGACAAAAGGAGATAAAGTGATGGGGCCTTTTGGCCAATGCTTTTTGCCCAGAAAACCAAACTGATGTCATAGAATGTCCCCTGCATTTACTAAAGCATTGAGAGTCTTGCAGAAGTTATGAATAATTATGGAAACACTTCAAGTTAACAATAAGGTCCAGAAGACGAGGCGGACAGTCACACAGGAGCTGCCTGTATAAGAAGGAGGAGGCTATCCAAGGGAGATGGCGTGGACAGTTTTAACATTGAGCCTGGAAGAATGGTCATAAGTCATTCCAGTCATTGGGTGGGTCATCACGCAACCGCATTCAATTTTACAACCTTTTCTGTGGCTGTTATTAGGCAAACCTGGCAATCATAAAGAGAATGTGATCATTGTTAAGCAAAAGCTGTGATCATTAAGCAAACGTATTGCCCTCAATGGCCATTTTTTGTTGGAAACAGGAAGTAAATGGTGGTTTCCAGCCAAAACTTATAATTTGCAGTCACATAACTGTGGGGCACTACAAATAGCCATAAATGCAGAGCCGTCGCTGAGAGTCCCAAATGTGATCATGTGACTGCAGAGGGGCCCGGCCACCATAGCTATAAATATGGGTTGTAAGTACTTGGGGGGGGGGGTCAATGGTGGGATTCAATTTTTTACTAAGGGTTCTGTGGGTGTGGCTTTGTGGGCGTGGTGTGGCTTTGTGTATTTGTGGTGTGGACCACCTGTATACTGTTCTTGTACATGGATAATACTCCGTTCTAAATCACATTCCCTCTATTCATTCCAAGCAAGTTTTGGAAATTGAAAGCTGAAGGCTGGGATGAAAATGGTTTAGGAAAAGAGATTTAATCCAGAGTGAGATATTGCAGGTAAATTATTCATGCATTCTAGAGGAGGGTTTACAACTGGTGTAACAATTGTACCCTCGAAAGAGAAGTTCACATCTGGGAATCGTCCTGGAAAAAGTGCAACTCTGATATTTACAATGGCCAAACAATTTGTCAATCTATTTCTCCTGCTTTGGTAATTTATGCATTCACATCTAGAAAATCTATTCACCACAATAATCGCCATGATGTAAAAAAGATGTTGCACCTCTAGAAAGAGTGCAGAGAAGAGCAACAAAGATGATTAGGGGACTGGATAATGTTTGCTGGAATTGGGTACGTCCAGTTTAATGAAAAGAAGGACTACGGTTGACATGATAGCCATGTTCCAGTATCTCAGGGGCTGCCACAAAGAAGAGGAAGTCAAGCTATACTTCAAAGCACCTGAGGGTAGAACAAGAAGCAATGGATGGAAACTAATCAAGGAGAGAAGCAATCTAGAACTAAGAAGAAATTTCCTGACAGTTAGAACAATTAATCAATGGAACAACTTGCCTCCAGAAGTTGTGAATTCTCCAATACTGGAAGTTTTTTTAGAGGAGATTGGATAACCATTTGTCTGAAATGGTATAGGGTTTCCTGCCTAAGCAGTGGGTTCGACCAGAAGACCTCCAAGGTCCCTTCCAACTCTGTTATTCTATTCATTCTATTCTATTCTATTCTATTCATTGTTTGCCTTTGAAGATAATCTAGAACAGTGGTTTTCAACCTGTGTATCGGGACCCCTTTGGGAGTCAAACGATCCTTTCACGGGGGTCGCCTAAAACCATTGGAAAATACATATTTTTGAAAAAAAATATGGAAAACATATAATAATTTTATGGTTGGGGTTCACCACAACATGAGGAACTGTATTAAAGGGTCACGACATTAAGAAGGTTGAGACTCACTGATCTAGAAGCTTTCACCAGCTGGTGACCAATATGGTCATCAAGAGTTGGAGGTTAAAACAGATGGCCTCTGCCACCACATTTCCCAACCCAAATCAAAGTGTTCACATCTTCCTTAGGACGTGAATAGGATCAGCCATGATTAGTAATTTGATTAAAGACTTTAGGCTCCATTCGAGTTAGCATTAGCAAAAAAAAAAAAAAAGTATTTCTATTATTGCCAAGATAACTGTAATGATATAAACTGCCTGTATAATCACTAAGAACTGAACACAACTCAGAGGAGATTTAACCTTATTCTTAAGCTTTAAACCAGAAGATAAGGGCCTTTCAAAGATGGTCAATACCATTCTGCACTTTTAGAGAATGATGTGAATACCTCCCAAATAATCTATTCCATGAGATTTCATATGATGATGCTGAATTTTGGCAAGAGTTTATCATTGCATTAGAAACTTTGTAATTCTTGATTGCCATCTAGTATTGCACAATGCCATAGTATCCATGACCATCATGTTGCTGGCTCCTATTGTAAATAGATTATGGTAGTGCCCAAACTGCTTAAAAGACATTCCACCCCCCTCAACCCCGATTCTAGCATATTTTGTAATCAGAAACAGAAAGCCTTTTCTGTTCCATTCTTTGAGAGTTCAGGCTGGTCGTATGAAGAGCGATTGCTTTTTCTGTATTGGTCCCACATATGTGGAATTTCTTGCCATCTGGAGTTCATCAAACCCTCCTCACTGCCAGCCAGCTTTTAAGAATGCCCTCAGATCCCTACATTTATCCAGTCATCCCCTGAACAGGTCTGATTGCTCTGCTCCAAAACTTTTTTTAAAAAAAATCTTTTGGAAAGGTTTTCAACTTTTGTGTTACTTTTAAACATTACTGCTATTATTGCTATTATTAGTGGCAAAGTCATGTCCGACCCATCATGACCTCATGGACAACGTTCCTCCAAGCCTTCTTGTCCTCTACCATCCTCTTTTACACTCACACCTACTGCTTCATCCAGCCACCTCATTCTCTGACATCCCCTTCTTCTTTTGCCCTCAATCTTTCCCAGCATTAGGCTCTTCTCCAGTCAGTCCTTCCTTCTCATTAGGTGGCCAAAGTATTTGAGTTTCATCTTCAGGATCTGGCCTTCTAAAGAGCAGTCAGGGTTGATCTACTCTAGGACTGACTGGTTTGATCGCCTTGCAGTCCAAGGGACTCACAGGAGTCTTCTCCAGCACCATAGTTCGAAGGCCTCAATTCTTTGGCACTCAGCCTTTCTTATGGTCCAACTTTCACAGCCATACATTGCAAGCGAGAAAACCGTAGCCTTGACTATATGCACTTTTCTTGACAGGGTGATGTCTTTGCTTTTTAGTATGCTATTAATATTGCATTTCTTTTATTATATGTAAGCTACTTTAGGAAAGTCTTCCTCTTTAAAGTCAGCCTAGAAATATTTAAATAACCAATAGATCACTTCTGCTAGAAACTTCTCTTTTCTGATAAAACTGCTTCCTGCATATCACATGAACATCATTTTCACATTTGGAAATTTTTTGCCAATCTCATTTTTCTCTGTGTTTTTTCTACTATTCATCCTAGTCTATTCTTCTAGATAAGTCATCATTTCCTTTTTGCACCCAGGATGTGTGTTTGTCATTCAGGAACCATGACTCACATGCCTATTTTATGCTCAGGATTATCGTTCCAGCAAATACTTTCTTCCATGTCTCCCTCTCCCCTATGCCCACACCTTGCAAAACACATTCTTATCGGATAAATCATCCACCTTCTTAAAAAAATAAACAAAAGGTATCTTGTAATAACAACCTCCATCTTTAGAATCCACCATTAATCTTTTCTGTCTCATCCCTTGCTTTGAAAATCAAGTCCATTTCAAAAATAAATCTTATCTCCTTGCTTTCATCTCCTTTTAAAATGGACCCTTGTTATTTAACCAACTGAATTTTTTTACTTTATTAATCTAACCATTCAATCAACCACCTAAGGATTGCCTCCTTGATATCCTGATGACGAACTACACACCGACCTAATAAACATGGATACAACCAACTTCTTAAGTATTAGCATTATGTGGCACTTTGAATTGGGAAGTACAAAAGGGCTTTAGATCCAAAGCATACATAGCACCTGTCTGCAATTCTTTTTTTTTAAAAGGTACCCTTTAATTATTTATTTGCTTTTGGGGGTGGGGGTGGGGGAGTATGTTGTTGCTGCCGCTGCTATAGAAGGAAGCTAGGGAAACCCAGGGAAGGATTTATGGAAATGCAGATAGTTGCTACCTGAATTCTCTGTATCACATTTTCTCTTAACAATACTGCACCTTTTTATTAAGAACCTCTTTTACAAAGGTGGGTTGTTATTTAATTGCTATTAAAAACTAATAGTCACTGATATAGCCTTATTGGTATGTATATATGTATGTGTGTATCAGGGGTGGGTTCCGGCAGGCATTGCTGCCGGTTTGTTTGTGGGCGCGATGCACATGCACACATGCACTTCATGTGCAATGTGCGCATATGCGCAGTGCAATAAAACATAGTTCTGCACGTGCAGAGAAGCAAAAACAAGATGGCGTCACCTATGGTGCCACCTAGAGAACTGGTTTGGGGGCATGGTAGGCCTGCGTTGCTGCTGGTTCCAGCGACCCAGGGCGCCAAACCACTACCGGTTCGGCCGAACTGGGCCAAACCGGTAGGAACCCACCACTGCTGTGTATGTACTATATTTTAATCCTGCTTTTATTACTTTGTAAGTAACAAAGTAAGTAAGGACATGGTGGCTCAGTGGCTAAGATGCTGAGCTTGTTGATCAGAAAGACCAGCAGTTTGGCGGTTCAAATCCCTAGCGCCACGTAACAGAGTGAGCTCCCATTACTTGTCCCAGCTTCTGCCAACATAGCAGTTCAAAAGCATGTTAAAATGCAAGCAGAAAAATAAAGATCACCTTTGGTGAGAAGGTAACAGCGTTCCGTGCGACTTCAGCGTTTAGTCATGCCGGCCACACGACCACGGAGATGTCTTCGGACAACGCTGGCTCTTTGGCTTTGAAACAGAGATGAGCACCACTCCCTAAGGTCAGGAACAACTAGCAGGTGGTACGCTACTCCTTCTGCTTCCTAATTTCCATACAATAACCATCCTGTGAAGTGACTTGGGCTGAGAAAGAGTAACTGGCCCAAAGTCACCCAGCTGGCTTTCATGCCTAAGGCAGGACTAGAACTTGCAATCATCTGTTTTTTGCCTGATGCCTTAACCACTATATCAAACTGGCTCTCATATATCACAAGGCTGGTGATCTGGGCTGGGCTGGCAAATGGAACCAGATTGGTCCTGAATAGTCCTTGGATGGGATTTCTCCAGGGAATTTCAGTGTGGTAAACTAAATGGCAAAATTAAAAAGAGAGAAAGAAAATGGCCAACATTTTTTCATATTTTTGCCAAGAAAACTCACTGATGTCCCTGTGACATCACTAGGAGGCAAGCTCCATCCAAAAAGACTTGATCTAGTGCAGTGGTGGGCCCCGGCATCCTCCACATGAATGCGTGCAACGCGCTCATGCATCGTACCTGCCAGGGACACCTCCACAATGCTCCAGCTGCTCAGTGGAGCTTCGCGCAAGCACTGTACATGCCATGCACATGCGCAGAAGCGCCAAAAGCTTTAAAGGACAGGTAAGGAGATTGGGCAGGCGGGTGGGCTCTCTGGAGCACCATACCGGAACAGTACCCAGGGTTCCGGGCAGGCTTCGGTATGCCCTTACTGGGCATACCACCTGCAACCCACCACTGATTTAGTGCCTTAATGTAGCTGTTCTGACTTTATTGTTAACCAAACTGAATTCTGTTACTTTTAACAACAAAAGCATCTGTTACAGTTTGTCTAAGCAAATGAAATTTGGTTGTTCCATAGTTCTTATTCTCATAGGAAATCCCATGGCTCTGAGTCATATCCTAATCGAAGAAGAACTGGATGTGATCAGCCCCAGACTCTGACACATTGCAAAGTAATCTGACTGATGGTTGAACTCTAAGAAGAACAGGGTCCCTGTCTCTTTAAGGCTGAAAACTAGCTTGGAAATGGGTCATGTTAGAAGCAAGGGTATTCCGAAAGAGACAAAAAGAATGCACCAGAAGAGGCTACCAATATGGTTAGGGTTAAAAAATAAATAAAGCAGTTTGAGATAGGATTATACATTTCTGAGTCTTTAAATCAAGAAAGAAAATCAGCCCCTCTTGACTCTGATTAGCAGGCCTGATTGCCTGAGAAAATGAGATGTCTGATGTGGTCAGTAGTACCCCTTCAGCCTTTTGGGGGAGAAAAAAACCCTGATTATTCTTGATTCTGCAGGCACCCTGGAACTCCTGTAATGAGAGCCTTGCTTAAGGGAAGATTCAGCATTTCTGTCAAAGTTTTGAAACATCAGCGTTGGATCAAAGACCAGCAAAAGTTTGCAGAACCAAATAGCTGATACTACCATAGCAATAACCCAAATCCTTCTCTTCCTCTTCACTCTCCTCTTTAGGTATAACATTACTAATATAAGCTCTATAACAGTGATGGCGAATTTGTCAGGGCACGCGAGGCACTGCCCTGTCAGCTGGCCAGCGCACATGCGCGTGCTGGCCAGCTGAGTTCACCTTTTTAAAAGCCATTTTTTGCCCTCCCCAGGCTCCAGAGGCTTTATAGGAGCCTGGCAAGGGCGAAAAGAGCCTCCCCCGCCCCCCCAGAGGTCCTCCGGAGGCTTCAGGGACCGTCCGGAGGCTTCCCTGAAGCCTTCGGAGTGCTTAAAACAACCCTCCGAGCAAACCAGAAGTCACTTCCAGTTTGCTTGGAGGATGGTTTTAAGTGCTCCGAAGGCTTCAGGGACCGTCCGAGGCTTCCCTGATGCCTTCGGAGCACTTAAAACGACCCTCCGAGCAACCCAGAAGTCACTTCCAGTTTGCTCGGAGGGTGGTTTTAAGCATTCCGAAGGCTTCAGGGACCGTCCGGGAAGTAACTTCCGGTTTGCTGGGGAGGGGGAAAAAGCATGTAAAAATGGGAAGGGGTCGCACGTTGTGCACGCATGCACACTGGGGGGGTTGCGCATTGCATTATGGGCATGGCACGCCCGCACATGACCCCCCTGCGCTCCCCCCACTTGTGGCACACGAGCCAAAAAAGGTTCGCCAACGCTGCTCTATAATGTGGGATAACAATATTGGAAGAAAAGATGTTTACCCAGATGCAAAGACTGAAAACAAAGAAATAATGATCTGTTATTAGGACCATTGGCACTGACAAAATAACACTATCAGCTTTGACGAAGTCACCATCAGTCAATTGCAAAAGGCATCTGTACTTGGAACTGCTTATATCCTGCGGCAATATCTTTCACATCACCAAACATCAACACCTGCCTATTCCAGATCCTTTGGGAAGGACTCAATAGGTGGATAAAAATGTTAAATCCAATCTAAATATCTGGCTGGCTGTTCAATCAAGCATCATCATCATTGTCATCTCTGTCGTTATAATGACATCTAATCTTTCTGCCTATACAGGGAAGTTCACATAAAAGAGAATAAGCAGTTTTGTACAATTTTAAACAATTAAAATCTGGTCAAAGAAACAGCTAAAATCAGCCATCAGCTAACAAAAAGTGAATTGTAGTTTCTTCTTTACTCCGTCCATAGAAACACAGCAAAATGGAGCTTAATGGAGCTTCCAGAGGAGACTATTTTGTGGTCTGGAACCCCTCCAAGAAAAATGTTCACAATTGTATGCCATACAATCTCAGGAAAGTGACTGCTTCTTAAGTGGACCTTTCTTATAGATTTGATATCCTCATATTGGTTAGATCCTAAGGTGGTTAGACCCACTAAGGAAGTGAATACTTGGCTGACCTTGGAAGCTAAGCAGGGCCTGTTCTATTTAGCATTAAGGTGGTGGACTACTTGACAATTCTAGGTGTGTCAGCTAAACTGGAAAGTTGGAAAAACTTCCTAGAATAAAGCAATAACAAACTGTGTGACACCCCTGCTTTAAGAGCTACACCAATTGTCAGTACGCTTCTTGGTACAAATCAAGGTGTTGATTATGATTTACAAAGTCCTATGTCAGGCCTGCAGCCATCTTTTCTTTTGGATCTTTAGCCTGCCACAATTTCTATTATTCTACTATGCATTTTCTATTGTGGGAAAATGGGAGGGGGATTGTACGGAGTTAGATGCTATGTAGCCATAACAAAATTCTTTCTAGAAAGCTAAGGTCATCCTTTGTCTTTGCACCTCTGCACATGACCGGAACTGGATAGGTGGAACTGCCAGCATGGCAGTGGAAGATTGGACCCTGTGATGGACTTGTGGGTGTGGGGGCAAGATCTTGAACTTTCAACTGGGTGGGGAAAACCGGGAAGCTTTCAGATTCGGGTTTTCCCAGATGTGCCAACATGGCTCTCTTAATAAATTGGAACTTTGAGCAATACTTTGCCTTGGACTTGATTTAATTTTGGATGCTATTTGGAACCCTGACATGCATAGAGTCTGGTTACTTGAAAGACAGCCTATCTCCCATGGTATCTTAGCTGGTTTGATCTGAAATGGCACTGAAATGACCTCTATCCAGAAGCATGCCCTCTGTGTTGGGGCACCTGCTCGCTGGAATGAAGTTCTTCCTGAGATCCCGGTGGCTTCCATCCTGATGGTATTCTAGAGGGCCTTAAAGACCTGACTCTTCTAGGCTTAAGTTTAGGCTGATGGGAGTCACTTCCAGCATGCATATAAGTTACTGTTGATTGAATTCACCACCTTGTTCTTTTTGGGGGATAGAGGGAATTGTATATTGTTTGTGTTTATTCTGCAAACTTCCCAGAGTCAATTAGTATTGGGCAATGTCCAAGTCAAATAGTTATACAATTTTTAAAAGAAAAGGTTGGCTCAGTGAAAATCACCACCTTAGGAAGTAACATTCCTGCCAAAATATAAGTCTTTTCTTAACATGCCCATGAAATTTAGAGGATTGCCGCAATACTATTGTCTCCTCCTCCCAAGCTTAATCTGGTTCCAGAAAAGATTCATGCCATTCCAGGTTTCAGAGGCATTTTGGCAACGATTTAGATTCACTAGTGAAAATTCTTTCCCTACCTCAAACGTAAGCTTCACAGGTGGAAGAATGTTCCAGTTGAGAGACACGCTTATGGCAGCTGGCTCATTTCCTGACCCACCAATTGTTAGCACTCAAAGCTTATTTGGCTTTGTCCAGCCCCACTTTGAAATACAACCAAGTAAAAATTATTTGGCATTTTAAAACCTGTCCACAGAGACCTTAATGGCTTTCTAATGCATGGTTTTAACCACTACTCAAATACAAATTTCCACATGAAATGTTTATTTATTCCTGCATTTTAAGGCATTTACCCTCTGCCAAACATGGCTCCCTTGAACCCTCTGGGCAGCTGACAGCATAACAGGCAAGAACAACTAACACTAAAAGGCATCTCATTTAAACTGCAACATAGGTTGATATCGACAAGGCCAGGAAGCAAAACAAAATGAAAGGCACAAATTCCAGGTAATTTGCTGGCTCATTGATCAACAAAGATTCAACGAGTCACTCACTTGTTGAGATGGGCAGCTGTAGAAATCAAATAAATAAATGAATTCCACACTCAGCTGTCACCTCTTAAATGACTTGTAAAACCGAGCCAACAGAAAAAAATACATGTCGCTCAGGGTTGAACTATGAAATCCTTGGTGCTCTCTGAGATTGGTTGTTTGCTTGCAGACGTTTCATTACCTAACTAAGTAACATCATCAAGCACTGATGAGTTATGAAGCACCTTCAAGAAAGCAACCAGTTTCAGAGAGAACCAAGGACCCCATGAAAATGGAGCTTTTTGAAATCATTTGTCAAGGTTGACTCGTAACACATCTCTACTCGCAACTTGACAGCCGAAATGAAGGAAGGGGGAGGGAGAATGCTTGGAAGATATTGGGAGCTGGGAGGGAGGTGATGAATCTATGTGATCCTGATACTTCAAGGCTGTGCTATGGGGACCTTCTGAAGACACAGACTGTTTTTCCAAAATAAAAAGAACATGTTGGATTGGTGGACAATGGACGATGGGTGGCCCAATTGGGGAAAAGGGGAAATTAACGATGCTGTTTTTCACATGAAAACCTCAGAGCTAGCTTCGCTACTTCGGTACCTGTATGGCCCTATAAGTAAAGTTATACTATTGGTAAAATAATGTCCCAGTGGTGTATTAACCATTAAGCAGACTAAGTACGTACTTAGGGCACCAGACCCAAGGGGGCACCATAAAGTTGAGAAAGGAAAAAAAAAACCAATGAAGATTTGTACAGTATGTACAAAGGAGGGGGCACCAATATTTGTCATTGTTTAGGGCACCAGTGAGCCTTAATCCACCACTGTAATGTCCCAGGAGTTTCTTTTGCTGCATATGGCACAACTGGACGGTTGCAGAGGTGGCATTCAGCAGATTCTGACCAGTTCTGGAGAACCTGTAGCGGAGATTTTGAGTAGTTTGGGGAACTGGTAAATACCACCCTTGTCTGGCCTCACACACCCACATTATCTGCCTCCTGAGTTCCAGATGATCGGGAGGAAATGGGGATCTTGCAGTAACCTTCCCCTGGAGTGTGGAGGGAATGGAGATTTTATAGTGTCCTTCCCCAGCCATGCCCACTAAGCCACGCTAACAGAACCAGTAGTAAACATTTTTAAATCCCACCACTGGATGGTTGACAGCATTTAGGGCTCTGACTGGCTGGCCAGATTTCTTGGGAGGGAAATTCAATGTAAAGATGCCATTGTAAAAGACCCCTTGCCCCTTTTCCTCTATTCATGCTTTCTGACCAGGCTGGCCATTTGAACTTTCCATACATCCACATACAGGTAGGAGACTGCTAAAACACACTGCATCCCAAACCCTTCAAAGCAGGGCCTCAATTTTTATTAAAAGATAGTTTCCTTAAGCAAGGTTTGCTAATAATTCATAATTGATTAGCTTGTCTCACACATTAATCTAGAATCAAACAAACCCTAATATGGCTGAGCATAATGTATGAAATCATTCTAAGCTTCAAAAGGGAAAACAACGGTTTTAAATAGCATATCCTTTGTTTAATATTTATAGAAATTTCCCCCATAGATGAAACATCTCTGCATATTATATATATTAGGAAACGTGATAGAAGATATAGCCAAATGCTCCAGTTATGACTTGGCACGTATTTTAGTACTCATTTTGTGCCTGGGGCACCTGATCTTAATCTGAAATTTTGGTAGACTGCAAGTAGTCTCAGATTTCATGAGTTTAGCGTTTATTCCTAGATAACTGGCCATAAAGTAAAACAGAGCCAGCACTATCAACGGCAGCACGTTTTCTCTGAATGTAAAATGAGCTAGAACAGATCCAGCGGTCCAGCCATGGCAGTCAGATTATGATTCTAGATTCAAGAGGAAAAATAGGAATTACTTCATGGATAAAAATCCTGCAGAGAAAAAAGTGATCATGAGGTTTGGAAATTCCGAAAAACAAGATAACTAAGGCCCCCAAATGGGAGGCATTTGATGAAAGCAGTGTTGTGGCATAAAGAGCTTTATAAGAAATTGAAAAAATAAAAAAGACAAGTTTTAAAACAGGAAAGAGGGGCATGCGATCAAAGCAAAATCAATCCATCAATCAAAAGCAGGATATCAAAACAAATAATAAATAAATAAATAAATAAATAAATAAATAAATAAATAAATAAATAAATAAATAAATACACAAATGTGTAAGGATGGGGTTTGGAAGGCTAAAGCTAAAAATGATTTTAGGGTCTGCAGTGAATGCTGGAAGTAATCGAGAATAACCCATCAAGGAAATCATTAGCCTCCTGGTTAAAGAAGATGGCAAGATAGAGAGAGACAACAAGGAGAAGCTTGGGCTATTTATTTCCTATTTCACATCTGTCTTTCTGCAAAAATAAAAAGTGGTGCAACCTGTCGGAAATTGTACCGTGGGGATGGGGATGGGCAGAATAGAAACACAGGTCAAAATAAGTACAAAAGTAGTTATTTTCAACAAATTGTCCCACTGCCAGATGGATTTGCAGCTGGATGGATAATTGTACCCAATGCGTGATCCTTAGTGTTCCTGTGTCAGTAAAATGCATGGGATATCTCAGTGTTCTGTCCTGGCCTTAGTGATTTTCAATTTTTTTTGTCAATGGCTTAAGTGACAGAAGAGAAGGTATGCTCATCTTATCCGTAGATGACACAAAGCTGGGGAAACTGGCTGACACTTCAAAAGGGGCTCAAGGGTCTTGATAAATTCATCAAGTTTAATCGAGAGACTTGAACAAAATGCAGTTCGAGGTTCTGCGTTAAGTAAAGAAAAACCAGATGCCTGTGTTCTATCTCAACCATAGTACTAATAAGAAGGATCTGGTCATCCTGCTAGACTATGAGCTACCCGTGTGCTGTAGGTGCCAAAAGAGATAATTGAATATTAGGCTGGATCAACAAAACTGTAGTGTTGAGATCATGGGAAGTTAATTTCCACTATATGCAGCACTGGTATATTCAGAATATTGTATCCACTTTTGGTTGCCAAAATACAGGAAGAATATTGAGGAACTTGAAAAGGTACACAGAAGATCAGCAAAAATGGTAAGAGGCTTGAAGACTAAATTCTATGATGAACAATTAAAGGGACTGGATATACATAACACCCCCCAAAAAAGAAGCTAATGGGAGATGTGATAGGTTTTCACAGGAGATTTTCAAGGAAAAGTTAAGCAACCATTTGTCTGAGATGGTATCATACTATCTGCCATGGACAGGTAGTTGGACCAGAAGACCTCCAAAGTTCCTTCTATCCTGATGATGATTCTGGGAAATGTTTGGGGAGCCATTTTTGATAATTACTGAAAAGCCCTGGAAGACTGACAAAGTCCTGGAATACACAAGAACAAATGTTTTTTTCCTATATTTTTTTTTAAACACCTCTATCAGCTTGATGTCTGTACTGGACAAGGTCTATGGAGATTCTCAGTCATCCAGGTCCTGGTTGTCCCAAAGGTGGTTTTTGAAAAGGCAACTGGACTTTCTGGTTTTTTTCTTTGAAAACGTTCTACATGGACGAGAAGCAAACCATCTGCAAAGAAAAAGTCCAGTTGCTTCTTAAAAGTCACCTTCAGGACTACTGGACAGTCTAATCTTCGATAGAGTTACTAGCTTATTAGAAGAGTGGAATGATGTAGACATAGAGCAACTGGACCACAAGAAGACTTTCAGCAGAGTGCCTTGTGATATTCTCCTTAACAGTGGTAAAATATGGACTAAAAGTTCTACTCCTTGGTGGGTCCACAGCTAACTATATGGCTGCATCCAAAGTATGTTCATTAATCACTCTACTTCATCTTAAAGGGGAGCATTTAATGAATGGGGTTCTTAGAGGAAAGTATTGAGTGAAGTGCCTTGAATCTTGAGACATTCAATGTTTTTATCAATGTTTTGTATGAAAGTGTTTAAGGAACATTTCTAAGTTTGCAAGAGAGGCAAAACTGGGAAAGATAGCCAATACATGGGAAGGAAGAGAGATTAAGAAAGAACTAGGCAGACTTGATCAAAAGGAGGAAATAAATTGGATAAAGTTAAATAAGAGAAATGCTTTGTAATTGGGAAATTAAAACGTAAGGTATAAATATAAGGTAGGGAAGATTTGTCTTGGCGGTAGTATAAGCAAAAGGGATCTGGTCTCCAAGTTGATAACTTCAGGCTAAAAAAACAGAAGCTGACAACCAGTGGAACAGAAATGGAGAGGTCTCCTTCACTGGAAATCTTCAACCAGAGGCTGGATGATCATCTCTCAAAAAAAGCGATAAAGACTCCTGAATTGAGAAGAGGCTGGGTAGATATCTTTCAAAGGACGCTCATTGTTCATCTCATGGATGGAGGCTCAAATTGGCCTTCACTTTAGAATCAATTGATAGAGGTCAACTTGTCTTGTTTGTTTATTGTCTTATTTTTGGGGAGGCCATATTACTTTTGAGGTGCAGGAGGCAGCGAGTGTGGTCACCTCATGGCTGCTGCTGTGTGGCAATATTTTCAGCAAGGGCTTATTTTTTGGGGAGGGCTTATTTTAGTGCATGCGCTCAAAAGCCCAATTGGGCTTGTTATTCGGGGAGGTCTTATTTTCAGGGAAACAGGATACAAATATTTTTAATTGACCCAGTATTAATTCAACAAAAGATGGATAACTAGGAAAATGAAAAAAGCTGGGCTAGGCCCACCAAGTTTTTGCAAGCATGATTTGCAAGGAAAAGTTACTGTTAGTTAAACTAAAACTACAGCAGCTCTTATTGCCTTATAATATATGCCATGTACATGTACATGAAAAGATAGAAGTCCAATTTTAATGATAAAAAGCTCGCATGGAACAGAATCAGTTTCATTCCCTCCCCACATTCCTTGATGTCCTTCTCCTCCACTGAGCTTCAGTAACATTGGTGGGATAGTTCAGCACGTTTCCTCTGTTTTACTATTAAATTCAGGCTCTCCCCTCTCCATTCCAGGAGATAAGGATAATTATAAGTCTAAAATACCTTTGTCTGTATATTTGGCTCCAAGCACATAAAAATTCATCCATTTTGTATCTGGACTTAGCTTAGCCACCTGCAGTTTATGATTTAGTGAAGCAGATTACATCTTTTCTGTGATGGTGTATCTACAGCATTTACAGCTGGTGTAGGGATTCAGACATCCAAAAGCAGAGATTACGTGTTGTGCTATTGTACATCCTTCTTTTGCATCCCATCCCACCCCGTCATTGAACTAACAGCAATTGATGATACATCCTGGCAGAAAAATGACCCATTTAAGGCTAGACTCCCAAAGCATTCTTCTCGGCAGAGAGAAAACTTCAATCTTAGGAGCCACCACCTTTAATTTTATCCAAGGAATATCTTCTGATGGTTAAGGAGCTTTAAAACTATTTGTTCATTGCTCTCATTCCTTTGTTGTTGTTGCTTGTTGCGAAGTCGTGTCCGACCCATCACGATCCCATGGATAATGTTCCTCCAAGCCTTCCTGTCCTCTATCATCCTCTGAAGCCTACTGCTTCAGTGACTCCAACCAGCCACCTCATTCTCTGTCGACCCCTTCTTCTTTACCCTCAATCTTTCCCAGCATTAGGCTCTTCTCCAGTCAGTCCTTCCTTCTCATTAAGTGGCCAAAGTATTTGAGTTTCCTCTTCAGGATCTGGCCTTCTAAAGAGCAGTCAGGGTTGATCTCCTTTAGGACTGACAGGTTTGATCACCTTGCAGTCCAAGGGACTCACAGGAGTCTTCTCCAGCATCATAGTTCAACGGCCTCAATTCTTTGACTCTCAGCCTTTCTTATGGTCCAACTTTCATAGCCATACACTGCAACTGGGAAAACCATAGCCTTGACTATACACACTTTTGTTGGCAGGGTAATGTCTCTGCTTTTTAGTATGCTGTCTAGATTTGCTATAGCATATCCTTAGCTCTTGTTTTCCCAGCATCTTTGGAGCTCACTTCTTTCGATCCTTCTTTGGTGCTTTCACTATTGTACAATATTGTTAGTAATAGTGCTATGAATTGTATCTATATATGTGTCCGTAAAAAGAACAAAGCTTCTTTAGGGAGGTGGCTACAGTCAGACTATTTCCACCTTTGCAAAATGGACTTGCTACTCTCCCCAAAGAATAAAGCAGAAATGGGATAGGAAAAGCAATTCATTTTATGTTCTCATGTCTGGGCTATGACCAACTGCTCCCTTATCTGGAACTGGCAAGGAGGGAAGAGAAACAGGATGTGAAATTACACTGAGCTTCCTGTTTCCTGAGTTTATCCATCTTGTCAGAAACTGATTTTGATCTGACCAAAATATTCTAAGCTTTCTAATCCAAACACAGTACAAAATAAACTTATCCTTCAAAATTAATTGAGTTAAGTTCAGGGGAACGTATTGTGGCTATAGGAAAAGATAGACATAATCCACTTACACTTAGGTAATATAACTCCACATGCTCCAGTCCCTCTGCAAAATTGTGCCTTTGTAGATATTGGACTACAGTTCCCATCAACTGCAGGTATGGAGTGAAGTAGATGTTTCAGTTCCTGCCTTGAGTTTTTTCTGAATGTCTGCCCTGTTTTTCTTCTAACACACAGAGGCAAGGAAATCAAATGGCCAGTTTTCTACTGGTGTTCAATCCTTGATTACTATCATATACCATGCTACTGTTTTATAAATATCATTTCAAAATGGATTCATAACTGATTAGCACTTTATGAGACATTGCAAGTTTTATTTACCAACGGTTCATCACACACTGAAACTGTGAGAGCACACGCTCGCTTCATGAGTGCACGCACCTTCTGTGCATATGTGTGGCCTTCCGTGCATGCGCTTTGCTCACAAACATGGCTTGCACAGGTGCATGTGGCTTAGAAAACGTGGCTAAATAGGCCAGCATAGAGCCGGAGCTAGTGGGCCTGCCCACCCGCGGGTCACCACTACCGATTCATCCGAACCAGTCCGAACCTGCTGAATACCCCCTCTGGTTTGCATGATAATTTCTGGATTAGAGAATTTAACCTACAAAGAAGATGTCCAGGATCAGGGATGTCTACAAGGAATGTCCCCATTTAAATCAGGGATGTCCACAGATTGTGATAAAAATTTCAAGATGGTGGCTGTAATGTATGAATGAAGATAGTACACCAGCTACCATCTTTCCTAGATTGGGTGGGGGGGGGGAGTTCAGATAATGGCTCATGCCCTGGTCATTTAATATTGAACTACTGCTATGGTGCTCTACATGGGACTGGCCTTGAAGACTACCCAGAAGATTTGGCAGGTCCGGAAGCAGCATGGGCAATGATAGTTATCCCTCAATATGCTCATGTAACACCTCTGCTTCATGAGCTGCACTGGGTAGCCAATTTGCTTTTCAGTGGGATTCAGGATGCTCATTGCTACCTATAAAATCCTACATGGCATATGGCTTGGTTACATGAGGGACCACCAGTCTCCCACAATCTCTGCCAATCCAATATGTCAGAGTTGCCATGCTCTGGGTTCCATCCATTAATCAATGCCAACTGTCTGGACCCTGGTGTGCCTTCTCTGTAGCAGCATCAGCCTTAGGAATGAGATTCTCCTTGAGATTTGAATGGCTTCTACCATACTTGAGTTTCAAAGGACCCTAAAAATGTGGCTATTTGCCGAGGCCTTGGTAAGAACACTTGAGGTCTCTTTTCTCCTTTCCCCATATGGGTATGTTTTCTTTGCCATCTTTCTTGTATTATAACTTGTTTTTAAATGTTTCAGCAATTTGTAAACCAACCACAGTCATATGCATTTAATAAATTCTACATATATGACAATAATCTATAGGAAATAGGTGATTCATGTAGCTTAGTAGAATATTAAAGGTTGGGGAAAAATAAATGTTAAGATGTGCAAATGCTGATAAAAAAAGTAATGAACAGTCTGTGGGGGAAGAATAAATGAATGCCAGTTCAAATAATAAAAAAATTTGTGGATACAGTAAGAGCATGTTTCCGCCCACTGTGTTATATGGAGATATTAGTTTAATGTGTCAGGAGAAACCTGCAATGAATCTAGTGGAAATGGGGTAATTCAGGTGTGACACAAAAAGAAATAGGGTAAAAAATAAATGGGTACAAAATAAATATGGATTCCACAAGGAAGCAGGTGACCAATTTTGTGGTGATTTGGTCATAAAGAGAGAATGAATAAGGATCCAATTGTGAACCAAATACATGAAGAAAAAGGGAGCCAGTTTGGTCTAGAAATTAAGGCACCGGGCTAGAAAGTCAGAAACCGTGAGTTCAAGTCCCACTTTAGTCATAAAAGTCAATTGGGTGACTTTGGGCCAGTCACTTTCTCTCAGCCCAATCCATTTCATGGGATTGTTGCTGGGAGGGAAATAGTAGGAGGAAAGAGGGTTGAGAATGCTTGTTGCTTTGAGTTATTTGTAAAAATAATAAAGGCAGGATACAAATAAATAAATATAAAGGAAGGAGAAAACCAAGATAGTCATTTTTTGAATAGCATTGTTTAGGCTCTCAAAAGGGAATAAAAGGACAAGGGTTAAGTAGTGCAGATGGCAAAAAATGATTTGTGAATTTTAAAAAGTATAACGAGTTAGTAAAAGTATAATGAATTGCTATGTTTACTTTCCTTCTCTTAATATATTCCTTTAATTTTCCTCCTTTCTGCATTTTCAGAACATTGTCTATTCTAAAAAAGAATGTGCACATATGAAAAATAGACGTGGAAGTTAAAAGTTCATAATTCTTGTTTCCAGTAGAGACTTGAGGAAGGTTAAATGGACAGAAGAAGGCAATTGGCTATTCAGGATTCAGTAGACGAAGGATGCAGATGGCCGCTAACCCTTCCGTTCTTTTCGGCCCATCCACCCACTTCCCTTTCAGTTGGGGAGCCTTTGACATTCACATATTTTCAAGGCTTCCTCTTCGGCTTAAAGTGGGAAGCGGCTTTGTATATTTAGTGTAGCTTAATTTTTGACCTGTTTTGAAAAAAAACAAACCCAAAACTTTGATTCTGGAGAATTTAGCAGATTACATGTCTCCCTATTACATCCTAAAGTTGAGGGGTGGAGAGGAATAGTTTTGGTCTCCAGATAGGGATGGGAAACAAAAGGAAAAAGAAAGAAATAAGGGAAAGATTCTTTTAATAGTATGGCTTAAGGATTGTTCTGTTGCCAGAAAGCTTAAACATTGAGACAAGGATAAAGAATAAAAAGATTGAGGAAATAATGGAAAAATCTTCACATTTCAGAATAGAATACAGAATTATAGTTGGAAGGGACCTTGGAGGGACCCCCTGGTGATTATGATTGCATTTTTCTTTTAAGGCATTTTTTATTCAGAGTGCAGACTAACAAAAGAAGAGAAGTGAAGTGAATCTAAGTGATAACTATTGAAGAAAGAAAATCTAACCCAGATTGGCTGTTTGAGAGAGTACACAACCATTGCAATTGTCCAAGGCCCATAAAAGAAAATTAATTCCAAGGTTCCATTAGACCCAGCTGCTTAGACAAATCAAAGTGGTAGCAGATCCATTGATCCTAATTTCTTGCAACTAAGTATTGGAGGAACTATCTGCCCATTCACTAGCTGCGGCCACATAATACACCAAACCACTATATATAAAGACCTAGCAGATCATCTGAACTCAGGTCTTGGATTGGGTAGAATGTGAAGTATTGTTTTTCCACCGAAAGTTTGTCCCTGGGCAAGTTATGTGAATAATGACTGGGAGCAAGCTTTTCAGTTGTAACTAAGGTGGTGATGTACCCCATTTGATAGAGGACAATTTATTTTATTTATTTATATGCTAACTATTTTGCCTAGAGCAAAATTTACAATCAATTATTATTGAGCATACGATGAGAATGTGATGGAAGAGAAGACCCAGGAGCAAATGGGTAACTAGTGCAGCTCACAGAACAACAGTGCAACATGGGGCATCTTTGGTGTCCCAAGAACAGTCTATGTGACTGCATTCTGCACCAGTGGTAGCAGACTCCTAATCCAGAAAAGAACTCAACTGGCACACAACATGAAGTTGTGCAAAGACTCTCCTAGCCATGACTGCCACCTGTTCTTTGAGCAGGAATTGCAAATCTAGGAGAAGTCCTAAACTGCACACCAGATCTGTCTGGGGCAGCACAACCACATCTAGAACTAAAAGTAATGAAACCCTGGACCTTGAAACTCCATGCACCAAAGCCACTCAGTCTTAATAGGGTTCAGATGAATTGTTTACAGTGTTGTCATTCGAAATCTGATTTAAGATTGAGTTGTTATAATAGAGATCATCAAGAGAATTGTGAACTCAACCTGCCTTCCCCACTCTCAGCTGTAAGTCACATAGATGGTAGACATCCCGGTATATATATCCCACCAGCGGTGAGATTCAAATAATAAGCCGATTTGCCCAGGGCCAGGTTGGCTGTCCTGGGAGGCATGGCCCATCCCTGTCCTCCAGGTCCACCTCCCATGCGGGACAACCTGGAGGATGGAAACCTGACTCTGGGTGAACCAGTTGTTAAATCTCCCCCCCCCCCATCAAAGTGGAATAATAATAATAATAATAATAATAATAATAATAATAATAATAATAATAATAATAATAATAATAATATTTAATGCTTCTAGACCGCCCCCTCTCCCGCAAGGGACTCGGGGCGGTGTACAGTTCATACAAAATATAACAGGATACAATAAAATTAAATTAAATATGTACAGTTGACAATTGACATGGAGGAGGTTAAAATGTAGTTAAAAGAACTGTACAAACTGGACCTGTGCTGTGGTGCAATGGAGAAACAGGAAACGGAGTGGCTGGCACAAGGGGAGAAGGAGGAGCAGGGAAAAGAAAGAGGGAAAGCAGTTCTTCTTCTTCCCTCATGCCGGCTGCTCCATTGCCCATTTCTCCTGTTGTGGCCCACCAGCACAGCTAGCAGCAGATTCGGACAGTGAGGAAGTTGGTGAGAAACATGGGCCTAGTTGTGGAGTCTGGGGAAGGCTCTGATGAGGGTTTTATGTTGGAGAGAGAGGGCCCAGAGCCATATGCCAGTTATCAGCTGTCTTTAGAGGCAGACATCAGTGAGGCAGACAAACAGCTGGAGCCTGTTCCCAGTTTGCGTATGCACAGAGTTGCCAGACGAAGGGAACAGCTAAAGAACAGGGACTGACTTGGGAGTAAGACCACAGGTGGATGATTAATGGCCCCTCCCAGAGAAAATGAAAGAGGAGGGAAAAGGGAGTGGAGTTTGCAGGAGACAATTAATTTGCTTAAGTGGCTCGTGACTCTCTGAGACTCCTTCCCAGGTTTTGCAGATATTGGCCTGCCAGCTATCAAACCAGATAAGTCTGTAACTGTAAATCTTCCCTTGAAAGACTTTGCGATGTGAATGAGCAGAATTTACAGGAAATTAATAAAAGGAGTTTGCTTCGTGCTTTTGGGAAGCCTTGGACAGAACATCTCCACTGCAACACAGCGCCCAAGATCTGAATCCTACCACTACTTCTGCCTCCGAAAGGAACCTACTGAGGAAGGGTACCCAACATTTAGCAGGAGATCCCTCAGCATCTCTGTTTCTGCAGAGAAAAAGGCTCTTCTCCTGGGTCCCATCAGATAAAACTCCTTTACAGATGGGACCCATCCTTTTGTTATCATTTTTGGGGTTTTAACCTTTATAAGCTACACAGAATCATGGGAGATGATTTACAAATTATTTATATAAATAGCAACTAGCATGGAGAACTATGCTGCGTTTCTATTTAAATAACCATTATTATTTCCAGATTTGCAGTTTGATATATAATGCATATTTTAAGAAATATGCGAGTACATATGACAAATCCAAATATCTTCTGGTTGATGCATTTTTAAGCTACTCTAACTGTAGCACCCTAACTTTCGAATACTTTCATCTGGATTCTGAAAATGTCAGAATTTGCAAAAATTGTGAAACTGACTTGTTTGAACAGAGAACAAACAACAGAAACTGCTTTGAAGGTGAAAAGCCGTTTTTGTTGGGGAAAAAATGAATTGGTGATTTTTGGATTTAAAGATTAAGAATAATCTTTAAACGAAAGGGTGAATCAAATTCTTAAGAGGAAGGAGACAATAACAATGTAATTACCAGCTGAAAAGAAGGTTGGAAGTCAATTATGTGTTTCTTAATTTTGATTTTCTTTTTATTTTCTTGCACCAGAAAAAGGGGGTTTTCCCCCTTTTTCTCCTTTCGTTTCTTTGGTTTATTATTATATAAAATGTTTAATAAATATAATTTTTTTAAAAAATAATCATCTGGGAAATTTGATGACCTGTGTTTGTGATGGTGGTGGCTGTTTAAGTACAGATTCTTGAATTGGATAGATTCCCCCCCTATTTTAGTTTTACGTTGCTGCTCTTTGATATGTTGCTAAGTTAATGGATTTTGTTGGCCTGCTTATTTATAGGAATTGACATAACCAATAAAGGAGAATATTTGTAGTTTAGGGTTGAAATGAGGGGTCCCTGGTGCTCTCTTAGCTTGGTTGAATTGACATAAGCTGTTTTGAATATTGAAAAATGGATCAGCCATGTGAAAATGCCCTCAATAAGTATCTAAACAATCATGTAAAGTTAAACATTGGGAGCTTCCTGGCCCTGGTGGTTTTAGTGCAGTCTCACACCAACTGCCTAGGAGTTCTGAGGGTTGACATTAAACCAGAAGGCTCTTTTTAAACATAATATACTTTTCCTTTACTGTAAGTGGCTACAAGGGGAAAATTAAACAGCAGTTTAACATTCTAGTGGTTAGAAGCCAACAAAGAACAAAGAGAGTTTCTGAATGAGCAATGTTAAATGAATGACATACTTAGCCAGAAAAAAATGCGAAATCATGGTGTTGGCATCTTTTCGACCAGATTGCAGGGCTAGAGAAGGGGGTTGGGGGGAAGTTCCCAGGAAACTTGAAGGGGGACAGGAAAAAGAGCCAATTCCCACTATACCCTTCTCTGGCTGCAGCAAAGAATTGGGTAGCCTACTTTGTTTTGACTGAAAAGCTTACGTACATTTTAAATCAAGAGACTTTTATTTCTAAATTAATTGCATTAATATTATGCTGATCTATGGGTCCTCTAGGCATAGTTTATTGAATAAATCATGGCTAGATTTGTAAAACTCTCTAAGCTATAGAGCCGGGATGGCAAACCTATGGCATGCATGCCACAAGTGGAGCCCTCTCGGCAGGCACGCGAGCCGTTGCCCAGCTCAGTTCCACTGCGCATGCATGCGCGCCTCCTGCTGACCAGCTGATTTGGGGGTCTCACAGGAGATGTGCATGCATGTGCGGGGGGTTGCACGGGGCTTGCCCGGAGGGTTGTGTGCACAAATGTGAGGACAGGGGAGCAAGGGGGGTGCGGCGTTACCCCCACACCCTATTTTTAGTCCTAGGAGGCTTCAGGGCGGCCTCCTAGGCCCAAAATGTGGCGCGGGGGGTGTCTTGTTCATGCATGGGTGTGGGAGAGCATGGGAGGTCATCTACGCATGCACAGGGGGGGGCAGGGCACCATTGCATTGTGGGTGTGGACACATATGCTTGTGCTGTGCAAACACGATTTTGGCACGCGAGGACAAAAAGGTTAGCCATTACTGCTATAGAGTGTAGTTACAAGCCATAGTAGCTTAGCTCACACATGCCACAGTAAACACCAAACCAATCAGCCGTATTTGGCTATAGTCAGATGGCGTCTTTTCAAAATGTTGAAAGTTTTTTTTAATGCTTTTAAACATGGGCCCCTCCGAGAAGACCTTGGCCTTGAAAGACTAGATAATAACACTGAAGTACATGAAAATAAAATCTTCCTCCTCCTTGAAACCACTAGATATGCAGGTGAGTTGAATGCATGCACTTTATCTCGAAAAGCTACCTTCAGCCTACGCTGAACATAAGTGATGAATTTTCTGCCACTGGCTCCCATTTCTGGTGCTCAGAATTGTTGTGCAGCAGAAAGCCTTTTGAAATAACAAAGGCTTGATGCTGAGTGAGTTACTATAAAGATGACATTGAAAAGAAGACAGGAAATTCGGATTGACAGGTCTGCCTACATGTTAGTTCTCTGTGTTTCTTGTAAAGCGGTGATGAGGCAAGGATGCATATTTGCATTCAATCCCTGACCCAAACTTCCAAATTGCTAGAGACAGAAAGAAGTCAGGTCAATTACACTCATTTGTCTATCTGGCTTTTACTGAAATCATTCAGACAAGGAAAATTGCATTAGGTTGATTCTCTAAGGTATAATTTAGGCATGAGATGTTTACAATCAGGCCTCATTTACATTACTTCAGAGGGAGGAAAGATGGGCTTCTGTGGGATATTTCAATTGGTGGGTAATTTGCCAGTCTAAACACTTACATTGCTGCACTTAAGCAAATAATGGGACAGATTTTGCATATACAAATAATGTGAACAGCCCCCATGAATACTTGGGATTGGAGAAGTAGGGGAAAATATGTTATAGAAAGTATGAGTATTTGTAATAAAGTGTTTGTAGACTGTAGGCTGAGTAGGCATGAAATAGGAATATTTATACACTAAATACACTAAAAGGTGCTGTGATCCACAGCCATACTTTTGGAATGAGATCTTTTAACTAACTAGACATCCCATGCCCTGTTTGGTCACCCTTTCATAAGGCACTATTTCCTTAATTAAGCTGAGAAGTAAAACAACCATGGGTGGGCAAAAAAGCAATGGGACTTCCTTCTGGCTTCCCCATTGAGTTTACTTGTAGGAAGCTGTCAACTCATTCTTCCTCCTCCTTGGCTGACCCATAGAATTGTCTGCCACTTTGTTAAGGGGAGAGGGAACAAAGAGAGACATGGATTCTGCACTCCTCATTCCCCACCCCAGCCTGTCTCCAATCTCCCCACTTTAGGGAGAAAGAGAGGTCATTGATTGACTGCCGGTGGCTCCCAATCAGCCCTGCTTCACCAGCAGGCATGTGAGTCAGTCCCTCATCCTTCCTTCACTGTTAAGATATTACAAATTTCAGCCTCTGTCCCTGCTTGCCTGTTAGGCCTTGCTGCCAGCCAATTGGGTAAGAAAGAAGAATACGGCCCTCCCATCTTCCCTTGTTCCATACAACCTAGGATTTCTGAGCATTACAGTTGGAGGTGCCATGGTGTTGAAGTGACTACAGCATCTCCAAATTTCATTCTCACAGGAGTTCTAGCAACATGGAAGGTAACCATTTGAGTTATCTTTGTTTATTGATGCAATATGCCAGTGGTTCTCAACCTGTGGGTCGCGACCTTTTCACAGGGGTCGCCTAAGACCACTGGAAAACACATATTTTTGAAAAAATACAGAAAACATAAAATAATGTTATGGTTGTGGTACACCACAACATGAGTAACTGTATTAAAGGGTCTCGGCATTAGGAAGGTTGAGACCTACTGCAATAGGCAATGAATGTGGGGTAGAGTTACCGTATTTTTTGGAGTATAAGACACTCCGAAGTATAAGACGCACCTAGATTTTGGGGAGGAAAACAAGGGAAAAATATCTGCCTCTGCCTCCCAGCAATTTGCCTCCTTGCAACAAACAGTGCAGACAATATACACTGTTTGTAGTGTTATATTTCAGACTATACGTGTACAGATGCTGTTAAAATTGATGTGCTTCCTGGAAGTATAGTTATTCTCTGCTATTTAAAAGAATAACACTTTTTAAAACAATAGAAGGGGCCTCTTCAGATCAAGCATTTATTTTAAAAAGCTTCTTCATTTAAGTTAAGTTGTCTAGAAGAAGAATAAAGCAGTCTTTAAATAATAAGTCTAATAATTTGAACATTCTATAGGCATTTGTAGTTGTTGACTTACCTCCTTGCAGCAAACAGCCTGATTAGCACAAGGGGGGAAAAATCTGTAACCCAGAAATTTGCCAGGGGAGCAAACAGCAAGTTTCACTTTCAATTTCTCCCGATCATCAGCTGTTACAGGCTACAGGGATTGCTATAGTTAATTGAAGCCTCGCGAGCCCCCATTTGCTGAAAAGAGGTAAATTGCTGGGAGGCAGAAGCCAAAGGGTTGGGGCCGGTGGGTGGGTGAGGTTACATTCAGTGTATAAACACACCCAAATTTTCACCCTCTTTTAGGGGGGAAAAAGGTGCATCCAAAAATACGGTAATTAAAGTTAATTAAAGTCAACAGAAAGAGAACATAGTTCAAATCAGCCTTCCTTAATCCAGCCCCTAGTCTACTGTGTTTCACATTTTTCACCCAAAACCAGAGGTGGGTTCCTACCGGTTTGGATGAGTAGATAGTAACTCAGCCGGCCATGCCCCCAAACCAGTTCTATTAGCGGCACCATAGGCACTGCGATCTTGTTTTTTGCTTCTGCACATGCGCAGAAGCAATGTTTTTACTACTGCGCATGCAAGCATAGCAAGCATCAAGCGTGCACGCACGCAAAGCACGTCCCTGAGCAAACCGGCAGTAACAGAAGCCAGAACTTAGTCCTGCCCAAAACATGTTGGTTTAAATGTGCATTAGGGCCAACTTCATTCCAGCTGTTTTTAGGACGCCCCAAATTTCAGAAGTTGCAGCCCCATCATGCTGAATTTGGAGGAATGCTACTTTAAATGCCAGTTTGGTTGAATAGTTAAAACACTAGGCTAGAGACTGAGAGACTGCAAATTCTAATCCCGCTTTAGCCATGAAAACCATTGGGGCCAATCACTTTTTCTTCACCCCACAAGGTTGTTGTTGTTGTTGTTGTTGTGAGGAGGAATATGTTCAGGTCTTGAGTTGTTAATAAAAATAATAAAAGTGGGAGATCAATATAAAAAGTTTTAAGCAAGGTTACCCAGGGCACTAAGGAGGTAACAAGTGATAGGATCTCGATGGAATAAAGTTAGCCCTAATGCATAGTCAAATAAGCTTGCTCTTGGTGACAGAATGTGAAGAACAGCAGGGGAGATAAAATCTTGAGGTTACACTGGGTCAGACTTGAGTCTTTAAAAACATTGACACTACAGCCAGCTTGTGGTTCCTTCCATCTGAAACAATTCTAATTTATGCCAGCTGCAAAGGTCTGTGTAATGTTGATATCCATCCAGGGGGACCTGACCTCAGACTGCTGGCTAATTTTTCATCATTAGCAACTTAGATGTGCTTGGGATGTTGTGTTCGGAATGGCTGTTCTAGTGATGGAAGGATTTTCAGTCTATGGGAAAAGAACTCAACTTCTTGTTGGGTAGCCACAGTGTCAGCCACTAAAATGTTATTATAGGACAATCCCTGACGCACGTTTTTCTCCTTGCAGAATATCCAGCATGACAAAATATCCAGAAACACACTGAAAAGACAGCTGGAGTTTTGCCATAACTGCAATGGAAACTAAATTTTCCTGACTATTTTGTGTTAAGGTGTAGAACAATTTATATAAAATGAGAGCTTGTTTGTGTGAAGGTGATGAATGGAACTCTTGTTTTGTTTTGCTTTCAAATGGCTCCCGAACCATCAGTAAAGTATATGTGCTATTTCCTTTAAAAAAAAAATTCTGAGCTTTTTGTGTGTACAAGCACTGGGTGAGGAGAAGGTAGAACGAAGACACAACAAAAATTCTCTGCTGAATGATTTGCTGCCCTAAATGACCTGTTGGAGATGAACCTAAAGCATTTGTGTAAACCAGTCAGCCATTTAATCTGGACCTTGAGTTCTATGCATATCCTGGAAGTTACACTTGCTGAAGGGAATTAGCTCAGCCTTGTGTTGTCTTTCACACTTTAATTAAAACTTGCATTATTTTTTTCTAGGTTTATTTTCCAACAGTTATGATTGGTCATTTCTGGCTTTCTGATATTTTAAATTTTTCATTATTTTGCTTCTATTAGTGCTGCTGTGCTCATTTGCCTATTTCTCAGATTTTTAAATAGCTGTTTTGAGAGCAATTTATTGGGCGTTTTTTTTAATGGACATTATTAGCCTGGCTCCATTATAGAGAGAAATGTCTAGCTAAAATGTTTTGATAGTTGGCAAATAAATAAATAAGGCAGTACAAACAACTCTATCCTTGCTTCCTCTCAAAAATACAGGACTTAGTGGAGTTTGTTGCTTAGTTCATAAATAGATAACCCAAATGAGAGTTTCTAGGTATGTATAAAATATAGATCATAAAAATAAGATTCAGAAAAATCAGCAATGTTTTTTTTTCCACAGACAACATTGTGTTTCGAAACTAGACAAGAAATCAAAGCACTTGTAGGCAGGACAAGAAACAATGGATGGAAACTAATCAAGGACAGAATCAACCTGGAATTAAGGAGAAACTTCCTAACAATGAGGACAATTAACCAGTGGAACAGCTTTCCTTCAGAAATTGTGGGTGCGTCATCATTGAAGGTTTTTAAGAAGAGAGTGAATAGTCCCTTGTCTGAAATGGTATAGGGTCTCCTGCTTGAGCAAGGGGCTGGACTAGAAGACCTCCAAGGCCCCTTCCAGTTTTATTCTGATGAAATGCCACAGGATGTCCTCTTGTTTCTCCGATTTGTAAATTCGGATCAAAAAAGACATTAAAACAGAAGGCTGGTACAAGGAGGATAAGCTTAAATCTGCTGATCAGTTTCTCTGCTTCTCCGTGTTATACTCGTTGAAGAACATGCATGTTAAATACAAAATACATTACATTTCGTTTCATACATGCACCTCAGGTAGCAGCAACACTGTTATTCATTTTAGTTTCCAGAAAAGTGGCTAATTACAAATACAGCCATAGTGTGCCAGGAAAACATGCTTCCCGGCATCTGAAGCCATGTGCAACTAAATTCTTGCCATTTAAGGATGAATTGGTTTTTATCCCACATGCCTGTTATGTTTCAGCTCGCCTCAGATGGCCTACTTCAGTCTGGGGTCTTCTTCAAGCACGGACTATTGGGTTAGAAACACACAGGGCTGTTTTCTGGAATGTTCCAGCCCCCAACCTCCAGGAACATCTGTCAAATGTTTTATTGTCATTCATCCTGAGGTTCTGAAATGAAATCTTTGGGACACTTCACCTATGAGGCACCAAGAAAATGATTGGGTTATTTCCTATTCAGCGTATTATTACTTTTTTCTTTAAATTTGCTTCTCCCGATAATTGAAAAAGCCATGACAGTGATCTATAGCCTATTGACATTGTTTATCATTTCAAATGACCCTTCAGGGCTGGTGGGCTCAGTGACAAGAGTTCACCACACTGTTTTCATACTGTTTTAATTTCTGTCGAATCCAAATGTATGAGAAGACGGTCACATTCAGAAGCAATGTCATTTGTTTTCTTCCTGTCACTTGCAGCAGCAGTGAATAATGGAGTCAAAGCTGCACTTGATCTTGGCACCAAGCTATTTCAAAAAACCCATGGAAGTTTATTGCTCTGTCTGCTGAAAGATCTTTCAGCCATTTCATAAAACCATGAAAATGACAAACTTGTCTTGGCAGAGATCTCTTGGGCTTTACATTATATTATAATATTCTGTCTCGTATTCATTTCCTCAGAGCCAAATGAAGTCAGATAGTAAATGTGCAATGCACACAATTGTGTATCTTGGTCCCTACATTTTTGATAATGTCTGGTAGAACTTTATCATAAGTGAGACAACAATAAAACAAATGAATCAATCAATAAATGAATCTTGGCATCGGAACCCAAGTTAAATCAAACTTGATATCTTGTAGATCTTGTGTTGGTAAGGCATTTTTTACATTTTCAGGCAGCAGAGTCATTGACTTTTAGAACGGTAGTCCTAACACATTATTATGTCCTGTAATAGTCCTGAAACAGGCAGTCAAGGAGCCCACAAAATAAGATGCAACACTAGATTTAACACTCAGAATTCTACCTGAGGGTGAAAAGCTATTGATTTGATGAGGAACCAAGATTGTAAAGCTGTAGAGTTCAACAGTGGACTGTATTAGTGGAGGAAAAAATAAGGATAGTGGGGAAAAGAAAGTTAAAATATAGTTAAAATAGTCATGAGAATCCATTTTCTCTACAAACTTCAGTGATTATTCAAAGTTACTGTAGAAACTTGGTTAAAATGTATTCTTCAGAACAGGAAAGGATGCAAGACCAGGAAGATCCAGAGTGGTTAATGAGCTTAGTCAAGATGCTAATAAAGATGAGAAGGTTGGTTTTTTTTTAATGGAAATCTTGCCCAAATAAAAACAAAAAGGAAGAAGCAAACAGTAAATAAAACAGATTTGAAAACAGATGCAGCTTGGTTAAGTAAAAAAAAAAAGGCTTGGAGCTGACATGGGTGTGCATGCTGCACCTACATCCAGAGTGTGACATACAGTATAATGCTGGGTGATCATAGAATCATGGAATCAGAATGGAAGAAGAGACCTGCTAAGTATTCTAGTTCAATTGCCAGTCTAGGACAGGAATCCTTATACCATCCCAAACAAATGGTTGTCCAAAACTTTCAGCGATGGAACATCTGATTCCAGGAAGCAGATGATTCCATGGCTTAATTGCTCTCGTGATCAGGAACTAGGACTAGGACTAGGACTTAGACTTATATACCACTCCATAGTACTTTGCAGCACTCTCTAAATGATTCACAGAGTCAGCGTATTACAGCGTACTAACAATCTGAGTCCTCATCTTACTGAATTCGGAAGGATGGAAGGCTGAGTCAACCTTGAACCCCATCAGGATCGAACTCCAGCCTGCAGACAGAGTTACTTTCCATACTGCATTCTAACCACTGCATCCCACAGCTTCTCAACCTTCTTCTTATTTTGAATTTGGATCTCCCTCTGTAAAAATCGCATCTGTATTATTTGTTACCTCAGAAGCTATGGGAAATAAACATCCACAATCTTCCTTATGACAATCCTTCAAGTATTGAAAGCTGCTACCATGTCTCTTCTTAGCCTTTTCTTCCTTAGAGTAAACATACCCAATTCTTTTGGTCATTTATCTAGGATTTAGCCCCCTCCCCCACTATCTTCTTACATTTCTGTGCATTCTTTACCATTCCTTAGCTTCTTCTTTTATTGTGGCAACCAAAATTGGATAGAGTATTCCAAGTGCAGTCTGATCATTATAGGATACAACAAGCTATCATTTCCCATTATTTTGACACTACAGTATACATTTGTTGAATCAGCTCAAGACTGCACTAGATCTTTCGGCACCTCAGCACAGTGCTGGCTAATGCTTAATCTGTAGCCTATCAGGATCTGAAATTCTTCCTATAGGTAGTGTAGACCATGATCAGGAATCGAAAGTTTTTTCAATACACAATTCCTTGAGCCAACAATTCACCACCCGAATCCTCTTCCAAGTCCATGAATCTAATTTGAAGGTAAGATCAAAACACTGTGTTCTAAACCCTTTTGTTCTTTCTGCCAAGCATCTCAAAATCTTTCTTTCCTTACTAGGCATGTTGTGGCATGTCTCTCATCCCAACAGAAAACAGAAAAAAGGCATAGTGGTCAGTGGGTTTCATTATTTGGGTCAGCTTCTCCATCACATGTTGGCTTCTTGCCTTGCCTTGCAAGATATTTGCCTTGATATCTTGTCTGGTCCTCAGACTGCTAACTGTTCCTGTGAACAAATCTCCCTTCACAATCACATGTCACAATAAAAAAAATGTCTTCCGCATTTTTACAAAAGTCTGAAAATCTCTCCCTCTTATCCATAGAATAGGGGATTAAACTCTTCTCCAGAAGTCTGTAGGACACCTCTACAGAGTGGACTTGAAAGTGATTGTACAGTTCCAGAGCAAGGATTACCTCCTGATTCATTCTGAGTTACATGGTGCCAGCTCTTCTCCTCCAAGATATTAGCTTTATGTGTAGTACTCCTTCATCTGTTCTTTCTGGAGGCATTCTTCTGCCATATCCAGAAACTTCTTATCTTCTCTCCATGTGCCCATACATATATATCTCCAGCCTCTTCATTTTCTCTTCCAGCATTGCAACATATTTGCACTTGCGGCAGATGTAGTTGGAATCAAATATATTCCTTTATTGGTATTTGGAAACTCCTCAGGTTAGAACACAACCTGATCAGCAGGTTGATGGTCAGCATCATCTTGATGGTCAACATCATATGCTCTTCTTTTATAGGTCTCTGCTCTACTTCAGATTGTACCAGTGTGAATGGTTCCTCCCTTTACATACTCCCTTGTCTAAACTCTCCTGGGCAAACCCACCCACCCACCCACACGACACCATACAACACAACTCCCAAACCAAGTCCTGCTGGAACCACCATATCTCATGAGTCTGCCAAGGTTCTGTGCCACATTCTGGCCCAAATGCTAAGTATGTCCTAGACACAGAAGCTGGCCTTCTTCTAGAGCAGGGCTGTCAAACTCAAGGCCCCGGGGCCAGAGCTGGCCCGTGGGGTGCTTAGATCTGGCCTGCGGGGCCGCTCTGGAAACAGGGAAGGATCAGCCCACAGTGCCTTTGCCAGTGAAAATGGAGTTTGAGAGGGCCGCGGACAGCTCTCCCAAGCTCCATTTTCGCTGGCAGAAGGTTGCAGGAGGCCGTTGCAGCCGAAAACGGAGCTCGGGAACCCGTTTTCTCTGGCAGAGTGCCCGGGCCATCACAGGTGCCCTGTCACAAGTGACATTGATCTGCCCACACCCACCCTGCCCCCCCGCAATCAAACACAACCCTGATGCAGACCTCAATGTAATCGAGTTTGACACCCCTGCTCTAGAGTGACCCTGATCTGCCCTGCCTTCTTCCATCAGCTGGAATCTATTTGGCCTGAAGACTTGAATTTGATAAGATTAGCTGAAGTCTCCTTCCTCATCCCAGGAACATAGCAATGACCAGGTCTACTTCCCTTTTTTTAGAGAAAATAAATGCAAAATAGAAGTTAAAATTCCCTTTCTCATGCATTGTCAATTCACCACTTTTTTCCTCACATTGGATTTATATAATCTTGAGCTTCCCTTTTATTCCTAACATATGAAAAGAACCCACCTACATCATTTTTGGTTTCCCTCACCAGTCTCAGCTCATTATGAGTTTTGGTTTTTCTGGCAGAGTTCCTACAATTTTTGGAAACTACCTGCCATTACTTTCATTTTATACATATCTCCCTTTGTCTCTTCAACGTTTTAGAGAATTTTACATGAATTCATGCTGGCCTCTTTAGACTTCCACCGTTTTTCCTTCCTGTGGGAATTATTTGCAATTGCATCTTCAGTACTGTGTTTTGTAGGATTTCTTCCTGGATATTCAGGGTCTCTAAGGATTTGAAGCCATTGACTCTTTCTTACCTCCTCATAAATTAATTAATAGGTTTTCAAATAGCTGTAGTGCATACTATAGTTCCAGGCTCCTGCTTTTATTAAGGCATCAGTCAGAACCCTGATAGCTAATCAGTTTGTGGCTGTTACAGTATAGCTTCTGTTCAATTGGATTTTGCAAGATTAAATATTATTTCAAACTGTAGTCCAATTTAAAAATGGAGCAACCTTCCCTTACACTATTCAATCATGGCTTCTTGAACTGACTGTTACAATTCTTCTTCTTTCTTCTTCTTTCTTCTCCCTCTTCCTCCTCCTTCATCCTCTTGTTCCTCCTGTCATGTCTGATCAAATATGAAATTTTAATTAAACGGAAATCATTCTACAATATATGAAACGATAAGGGTAATATCGTCACTTTTTAAAATATCCCACCACTTAGCTAACATGTCATTTAGCACAATAAGAGAAAAGCTCTTGACCACCAAATCCTGCTATCCCACCATGGCTTGATGGGTAGCCCCATTGATGGAGTTATTCAGATGCTGCCTTTACAGGGTAGGCTGTGCTAACAGCTTTTCAGATCTGAAAGGAAAATAAGGCAGAAAATATATGTTTTCTTACAGGTATCTTCATTTGTAGGATTAGCTTCACAAATTCCATATATGTCCAGAACCCGCATAACCACTTGCATTATTTCTTTTAATCATCACAATTAAACATGCTCATCATTGAAATTAAATCAACAATTTGATTGTTCTGTGCTTCCAGATTAACAGAAAACTCAATCAGGGTATCAGAGACACCAATCCCAGGAGGAATTTCAACAACTGTATAATAATTTTCTTATCCTTTACCCTTATACTAATACAGTGTAAAATGGATGAGGAGTACTGTGCAAAAATGCAGTGAACACAGCAGTGGTGGGTTGCTGGAGGTACGCCCTGGTACAGGTGTACCGGAGCCTGTCCGGAGCACTGGATACTGTTCCGGTATGGTGCTCTGGAGGGCCCACCCGCACGCCAAACTCCTTACCTGTCTTTAAGTGTTCGGCACTTCCGTGCACGGTGCATACAACTCCTGTGCGACGCTCCGCTGAGCAGCTGGAGCATCACAGAGGCTAGCAGAGGCACTAAGACGCATGCACGTGCTGCACGGATCCATCTGGATGCCGCCAGGCCCTTTCCAAGCATACCGGTTGGAACGGGATCCGGAACCCACCACTGGAACACAGCTATTTATAAACTCCCCTTTACCTCTTTACTGACATAGATGGCTCTTAGGTGAATGGCTCCTGAAGAGAGCTGGTGATTAGGTATAGCTTCATTTCCCAAGCATTTTAAACCTTTTTAGTTTACTTCCAATGTGTATACTATAACTTAATTCTAAAACTACTATCATTATTTTTTAACCCAGGTAAACCTATGTATAACTTATACATAATCTAAAGAATAATTCATCTTTTTGGGGAAAATCTGCACTTAGACACTGGACTACCAAAAAAATGGGCCAAAATTATTATGACTTGATTAATATATATTAATCATATTTGGGGTTTTTTGTTTTTAAGAGAGAGGGGGAGAGGGAGAGAGGGAAGGAGAGGGATGGAGGGGAGGATGAGAGTGGGAGGGAGGGAGGCAGAGAGAGAGAAGGAGAGGGAGGACGAGAAAGAGAAGGAGGACGGAAGAGAGAGAGAGGGGGGGAGGGAGGGAGGGAGGGAGGGAAGGAGGGAGAGAGAGAGAGAGAGAGAGATAATTCTGTATTGTTTTTTTCCCCTCTGAACAAAACAGAGACAACCCATTTGTTATAAAACACTTTTGGGGGATTCTTAAGATCAGGCAGCAACTATGTACATTTCACAGTTCAGGTGACAGAAATAAAAGACCTGACAAAATGTCAACAAGCACAATTTAACTCCCCCCCAATCAATTGAAAAGCCAGCTTTATAGCTGTGTCTTCCTTTAAAGTAAAAGCCTAACATGTGCATTGGGGGATGGTTGCAGTTAGTGCCAGACAATTAAGCTATTAAGCAGTTGTCAGATGGGTAGAAAAAGGGAAGCCTCTGTATCAGAATGGGACTGCAATTGCATTCCCCTGTCTGACAGCCCTTCTGCTTCAGGCATCCTGGCCTTTGCCTCCAGAAATATGGACGCAAAAGTAAATTTCTCTATTTCTTTTCCCCTGACAACACACTTCGGTAAAGCACATGCTTTTGCACATTTATTGAATTCCTAAAGAATATTTGATGCCTGTGGATGTGAAGTACTTAAGGTTTTCTTCTACACTTTTACATAAGGCAAATACTGCACAAAACAAAGTTCTGAATATCTCCAAAATCCTCTTCATGAAATTATGCTAAAATATACAGTTCTTGCCCTGAAATCGGGGATGGGCTGCTGGGGATTCACAGAGATTCATGACAACCTCTAGCTACGATTCTGTGGAGTTCAGAGAACCCCCAAATCCCACTCCTGGCTGGCCCCGCCCAACCCACCCCGTTTCCCCGAGGAGTCCCCACGCAGCCTGTTTTGGATGCAGGTAAGTGCAGGGTGCGCACAAAGGCTTGGGGAGAGTGAAAAATAGGCCTACTGGAAGTTTGGGAAGAGCCTCCAGAGTCTGGGGAAGGCATTTCCACCCTCCCAAAGGCAACCCCCTGTGATGCAAGAGGCTTACTAGGCCATGCCCACCATGGCCACGGCCACCTAGCAACCGGGCAGAGAACCCATTGCTAAATTTTTTGAAGCCCACTCCTGCATGAAATACCTCCCCCATTTGAAAAACAGAGAGCATATGCCACTAGCGTACAATTCTAAAATATTAAACCCACCTTTAAATGCAGAATTCAATGAAAATCTTGCAAATTCCATAGTTGGGAATCCAATGAGCGGCTACAATTAAATATGTGGTGTACTTTATGCAACAGACCATTTATCATGATACAAGGCTATTATCATTGTGAGAGGAAAAAGTATGCAAAAAGTATTTAGAAGGAAAGACTTTAAAATGTTTATGAAAACTCATGACTTACCATGAATATTATCTTTGAGAATGCCTTGATACTGTAAGATTTGCCAAACGCGATAAAAAACACATTTATTGTGATATGTCTGTCCTTCCTCCATAATAGTTTTTGCTGCTCTTGTTTAATAATAGAGGGTTTCTCTAGAGCTGGTAATGATCCTACACCACCCTCAATTTAATTTTACAACATCAGACCATTAATAATTTCAAGTGGCTGAGAAAATCTCTTCTTTCTCCACTCCATCTATGGAAGTCACAATGGAAGGTAGCTTCATTAACCACCAACTGTATAAACCACAAAGCCTTTTGGCCTAGTAAAGGCTAACCAATATGTTATTGCGTAAACATTTGCAAGCAGTACCTTGCTTTATTTAAAAATGGGAACAAAGATAGCATCACAATTCTCCACAGATAGCCAAGGCTTGCTTGCTTCTGTCATCAAATGCGCAAGAGCTTGTTCCTGCACATCTTTTCATGTGAAGATGCCATCAATGCCCTTCTACTATTTATGCAGGTCAAACTAATCCATTTCTATGCAAGTGGTAATAAAAGAGCTATCATGAAAGGACATAAATTGAAGATGGTTTGCTAATCTTAGGCTAACAACACTACTTTCTTCCTGTCATTCCCTAAAAGCTCAGTTCAAGTGTACACAACCTCATTCAAATAAATAAGCACATCAGGGAAGACAATCTATCTTCTATTCTTATATATATATAAAAATGTCTGTGTGTGTCTGTGTATATGTTCCAGCATAACTCTGGAGTGCCTCGAGGAATTTCAACCAAACTTGGTACACAGCTGACTTACTCTCTGGAAACAAATACTGTGGAGGTAAGACACCCTTAAAACCCCTTGGGGTGTGTGTTCTGTTAAGATACCACCTGTTGTGCCTTAAAATGGCTTCTACTGTACTGATGTAAAATGGCTTCTGCTGTACAGTGCAGTGGGGTTGCCATGGTAACGGCTTCACAGTACTCCACAAGGGGGCTCCCTCTGGTAAAATCCAACATTAGAAATTTCATTTGGTTCAGACATTTCCCCCCTATAAATAAATAAATACCCAGGCAAAGTAGGGTTATTGGCTAGCATTTTAAAAAACCAAGAAGTTGAAAAGCAGAAATAGAAGTATTTAATTATTGATTTTATATTTATTTTATATCATTTATATAGCTACCCATCCCACAGCAATGACTCTGAGTGCAGTATGAGGATTAAACCCAACCAAAATAGGATCAGCTGTTCAAATAACAAAAGTCAAGATTGTGGAAATCATTCCACTGACCAAAAATAACAACAAAGCCAATTATCCAGCAGAGCTCACTCAACCTCTGGGCCCAAAAGCTTGAGGGAACAACCAGGTCTTCAAAGCCTTACGGAAGCCCAAAAGAGTCAAGACCCCTCAGATCTCAAGAGAGATGCTATTCCACAGGGCAGGCTCTGTAAGACAGAAGGCATGATTCCTGGGTCCAGCAAGAAGATATTGTTCGGTGGAAGGGATACAGAGCATAATCTCCTTGTTAGTTCTGGTGAGTGAGCAGAAATAATGAGAAACAGGCAATCCTGCAAACAGCCTGGCCTTGTGCCATGCAAGGCTTTATAAATGATAACTGGCACCTTGCATTGCACTCAGAGGCCCACATGTAGCTCACAAAGCAGCAACGTTATAGGAGCGTAACATGGAATGCCAAGAATTGCCTGCAGCAGTGCATTCTAGTCCAGCTAAATGCTTTTCAAAGGGAACCTCCTATACGGTACCTCAAATATGATCTGGATGGCAAAGAAGAAAAACTCACAAAATGGAAACTGAATCCGATTAATCACTTGAAAGAGAAAGGTTGGTATATAGGTAGTCTTGACTGACAACCGTTCTTAACAACGGTATAAAGTTACAACAGCAACAAAAAAGTAACTTACAACTGGTTCTCCCACTTTCAACTGTTGCTGCATCCCCATAAGGATTCCAGCATTTGGTAATTGGCACGTATTTACAACGGTTGCGGTGTCTTGGGGTCAGGTGGTCATCATTTATAATCTTCCCAGCCAGCTTCCCATAAACAAAGTCAATGGGGAAAGCCAGATCTGCTTAACAGCTACTTAACAACAGTGACAAAAAAGGTCACAAAATCAGACATGACTTGCATAACAACTGTCTTTCTCAGCAACAGAAATTCTGGTTCCAATTGTAGTTGTAAGTCAAAGACTGCAAGTAGTGGTTAACATCTGGGTAGAAAATATATGGTATTCCAGGCATTGCTGATCTATAGATCCCAACATCACCATTGGCTATGCTGGCTAGAGCAAGCCAGATAATTATAGCGCAACAGCATGTTGATTGTCAATGGAGATTCTCAGTCATCCAGGTCATGGTTGTCCTGAAGGTGCTTTTTCAAGAGGCAACTGGATTGTCTTGTTTTTCCTTTGAAGATGTTTCGCTTCTCATCCAAGAAGCTTCTTGGATGAGAAGTGAAATGTCTTCAAAGAAAAGCAAGAAAGCCCGGTTGCCTCTTGAAAAAGCACCTTTGGAGCAGCATGTTGAATTTACTCAACTCAAATTTATTTCCCTTCACACATATGTGCTAGTTCTGGCTCTAGGGGGGCGGTGCTCATCTCCGTTTCAAAGCCGAAGAGCCAGCACTGACTGAAGATGTCTCCGTGTGGCTAAATACTGAAGGCGCACACAACGCTGTTACTTTCCCACCAAAAGTGGTTCCTATTTTTCTACTTGCATTTTCACGTGCTTTTGAACTGCTAAGTTGGCAGAAGCTGGGACAAGTAATGGGAGCTAACGGTAATCGGTGCTAGGGATTCGAACCGCCAAACTGCCAACTGCCTTTCTGATTGACACGCTCCGCGTCTTAGCTACTGAGCCACTGTGTCTCTGAACCACACTTTAAAGAGTTCCAATTTCTTCTCCCCCTCGAAGCTCAGCAGATATTCCTGGAATGGTCCTCCTCTCATTGGGTTCACCCATTATGCTATGCCCTAATGTGGTGTATGCCCTAATGTGTGTTTTGTCCAGACCCTAAGTTATTTCATAGGATTGTTGCAATTGAGCTGACTCATACCCCAAGATCCCTTCTTCAACTGAAATAAAAGACACATAGGGTACAAACGTGAGTGACTCTCAGTTTTTCAGCATCAAGAGCGCACAGCCATGAATCTGTTTTCTTTGCTCCCTGACTAGAGAAGTTCAAGTTGATTTATCGTATTTTATGAGGATTAAGTGCCCTTCAGTGCAGATAAAAACTAATTGCAGGGCTGTTTCAAATTCAGATAAGAAGCTTCCCAGTTCACATCTCTCAGAACAAAAGAAAGAGGACATTAACGGCTTTTAGCCAGAGTTAAATGAACCACTGACCACAGAACTGCTGGGCTGCGGGTTGGTTGCTTAGCACCATTGCAGCCGAAAAGTTGACTGTCTTTCCGGGATACAACATCCACAGAGACTCATAGTAACCCAAAAGGCTGAAGGCTATCTAAAATGGATTGTGTTTTTTTTTTTCATTCTTGGTGTTTTAAAGGCAATTTCAGAATTCAGACACCAAGGAGACAAAAGTTAACGTGACTTTGGAATGGTCAGATGCATCAGCCAGGTGGCAGAGAAATAAAGGATCAGGGTAGGCCTATAATGACTCCTAACTGGAGGAAATGGGTTCAGTTACACAGCAGACTCTGTTATCTCCTAGAGGACGTAGAAATTATGTTTCCCTGCCCTTAATCTGTACGGGGCAGTTTCCAAATCCGTGTGTACTGGGCAGTGGTGAAATTCATTTTTTTTTTACTACCAGTTCTGTGGGCATGGCTTGGTGGGCATGGTATGGCTTCATGGGCATGGCTTGGTGGGTGTGACAGTGGATGGATACTGCAAAATCTCCATTCCCACCTGCCTCAGCCAGAGGTGGCATTTGCCGGTTCTCCTAACTACTCAAAATTTCCGCTACCAGTTCTCCAGAACCTGTCAGAACCTGCTCAATTTCACTCCTGGTACTGGGTCTCTGCTGACATTCAGGTTTTTCTGAGATTTTCCTACAGAAGATTCTACTTCAATTACATTTGTGGGGGTTCAGCTCCTCCCAAAGACTTGCAATTTGATGCCAGTAGCCCACTGCATCTCAGTAACGTCCAGCTGTGTGTCAGAGACTCTTGCATAGGTGCTGCTTGTTCTGACCTGCAGCTTTGGTTTAGAGAAGAAGGCACGGAAGAGACTAGATAAACATCAAGGAAAGGTCATCCATCATCAGCAGAAACATCCCAATGCAGACCATTCAATCTGACAAGTAATGACATGAAGTTGAACTAAAATATATACATTTAAAGAGTTGACAGATTTTTAAAAAATGATTTAATGTGTCTCCTTATTCAGGATAGGGCTTATTGACCTTTTCTCTGTTGATGACAAATCTACAAATAATAGAATGTAAAGACTGCAGCATTTGACCTTTTTATATGAAATTAAAGACGGTAGGGAGAGTTTCTCTCTTTTTGACTAGCTCATCTTTCTGTATTACCTCCAAATTTCAGCTCATTTCCTCCTGTCCAAGTGTACCCCTTGCAGGTTGAGATAGAAAAAAACAGCTTCTAGAAAGATCAATGGAAGTTTTTTTTCTCTGCTAACACAATTAATTCTCAGTTTGGCCACAATTCCCCAAGGTGTTTCTAGAAAAAGGGAGAGAGGAAACATAGCTTTCTCCCGTATGTTTAATTGCCATTGGATACTGGCTAATAAAGAGAGTTATAGCACAAGGAGAAATAAAGTTAACTCTTTCCCTCCAGAAATCATCTTTGAGAATAACCTGCCTACAATTAAATTAAAAAGAAGAAAAAGAATTCCATTGACATTCACGGGCACTTAAGTCTCTGGAAAAATTAATCTGGACTTGTGGAAAATTGATTTAGGACTGGGGCATTTAAGCAAACAATCACAGTTCCTTTCTTGTGGAAAATACATGAAGGATGTGATTAACCTAGCCTTTGGTCTCTTGCACGCTAAGTTGCCATTTTCCAAATTGTGTATTGTGAGAACAATAAGCTAAGGCCTCCTATGAACCCTGAAGACTCATCTGGCAATCTTCAAACTGGCAGCTTAGAGGCAAGGCTGACTTGCTGCAAGTTTCCTGCTTGGTACGCCTTCAATCCAGGGTCTGAAATAACCTGAATGTTCATCCTAGTTTTGTGCAAGCATCACTCTGTGGGTTCCTAGAAAATCCTAGCTATTATAATTAGATGTTAATTATTTAAATAATAAATAAATAAATAAATATTTATTTCTTAGCCGCACCCTCTCCCGAAGGACTCGGGGCGGCGTACAATGAAACATATGAAATAAATATGTGGACAAAACAAACATATAACAGAGACATACCGAGACATACACAAGGAGGAGGTCGGCTGATGAATAAAAAACAATTAGAATACAGTGATTAAAAAAACCCATAATAATTAAATATAATTAAAATACCCAATTAAAAACCCGTCAGGAGCGATATGGTTAGATCAAAGTTGAGCCAGGCCAGCTACTTGGAATAGGGATTTCACAGGGATTCCCCTTCTTAAGTATAATTCATGGTTTTCTACTAAAGTGGAACGACTTCTCAAATAATTTAAGCCCACACTACAAGTAAGCATCAGATTGTTGCTACCAGATATAGTCTGTAAAAATCCAGACAGCCATAAGATGAGAGCAAAGAAGAGAAAATAGCAACTAGTGGTTGCCCAGATTTTTGCAGCCAAGCTATGCAGTCTAATTAAATCAACATATATGGCTAGTGGCCAAAGGCCAGGAGTTTTGCACTCCATCAGCATCCACCACAAGGCCTTTAGACAATTTCAACCCTGGGGTGAAATTGAGGAATGAGGTGGCAGTATTTGCTTTCATATACGGGATCAACGTATTAGAAATTTGTATGTATGTATGTACTACGTATGTATGTATGTATATATGTATGTATGCACAGCAAGGTTAAAGAGACCCTGCAGAGTCTCTGCTTATCTCTATTTCAAGGCCATTGAGCCAGCACTGTCCTAAGATATTTCTGTGGTCATGTGGCCAAAGTGGTACCTATTTATCTACTTGCATTTGTATGTGTTCAAACTACTAGATTGGCAAGGAGAAAGGACAGGAGCTCACCCCATTGTGAGCTTCTAGCTGAAAAGCCCAGCATCTTAACCACTGAGCCACTACAATGTCATATATGTCATTTAATGACTTACAACAAATGCTTAAGTGCCACAGATATAAGTGATATATATACATATACACACATACATATACGTATATATACACATATACTTATACATCACTTATCTTATATCTATGGCACCGAAGCATTTGTTCTTAGTCATTTAAAGGACAGAAGTGTATGTAAAATGTTGAATTGTGCGCTATATTAACTTTTAATTGTGCACTATATTTAAATTTGAATTCTACCTTGCAATATTGCTTTAATACTTCACCCATTTCTATTATGCAGCAAATGTGAATAAATGCTTAAAGCTGGTGTTCCCAGCATGGCTCTAATCATTGACTTAATTGCAGAGGAGTGTCAGGAGAAAGATCAAGCTATTCAGATCTGTCAGAAAGAAAAGCAACATTAGATGACATTGGATGACACTCTACAAATGACATTACACTATGGAACCTCTATTAGTGTGAATGCAAAACACATGTTGTCCAGACTTGAAAAGGTCAAGGATTTATCTCAAAGTAGTGTCAGTGGCATCTGCTAAGTCTAGGAATGAAAACATTTAACTTTTGCAGAGTAAAAATAACCGGTGTCCATATTTCTGACCAAAGCAGAGGGTAGATTTTAAAGATACTCACCACATGTCTTTTATTAGATTGCCAGTTTGTCTTTAGGAAGACTTGCTATACAAGAGGTGAACCAATAAAAGAAGTTTTGTTGGATCACACAAAAAAATCCACCTCAACCAGCTTTGTGTATTCCTGTTTTCTACCATAAGTCAGCTAGATAGTTCTTGCACGAAGCCCAAAAATATGGCACTTATTAGTTTAATGAACTGCAAACTTGGACAGATTTGGGATAATTGTATAGAAGTTAGGGCAGCCCTATTAATAGGCAAAGCAAATTAGGCACTTTGAGAAGCAGAGTTTGGGCCTCTTGAAATGTGAGCAAATTTTTATGCTAACGTATTCCAATGTTGCATTCTTATTAGGAGAGGCAGAGAGGTGTAAAGCTGAGTCGTTTTCTGCCTCATACATCAAAAGACTAGAGCTAGCTTTGGATGTTATGTATGTTGGAGGGGGTCATTCAGGGCATCAAAACTGCAGTGTATATAATTTAAGTCTGTTGCAAAGGATATTGGGTATCCAATATTTCCATGCATGCTGATTTGTATACTGGCTGCCCTAAGTGTAGATGAGCTGATATACTCACAATTCCGCTACAGTCTATCAATTGCTACAAAGCTAGTTTGTGTTTTGAGATATAGGTAGTTCTCAACTTACAACCATTCATTTAGAGACCATTTGAAGTTACAACAGCACTGAAAAAAATGACTTAGGACCAATTTTCACACTTACGACCTTTGCAGTGTCAGGTGATCAAAATCCAGACACTTGACAACTGGCATGTACTTGTGACTGTTGCTGAGCCCCAAGATCATGTGATCACCTTTTTCAACCTTCTGACAAGCAAAGTCAAGGGGGAAGCCAGATTCACTTAATAACCGTGTTACTAACTTGACGACTGCAGTGATTCACTTAACAAAAGTGGAAGGAAAAGTCATAAAATGGGGCAAAACTCACCCGACCACTATCTTGCTTAGCAACGGAAATTTGGAATTCAATTGTCGTAAGTCAGGGACTACTTGTACTATGGCACTCTGGAGCTTATTTCCCTTGTTCTTCTTATTAAAAAGCATCAGGATTTTTTGCCAGTCACCCAAACTTAAGTGTATGTTATACCGTGTTTCCCCGAAAATAAGATGGGGTCTTATTTTCTTTTGACCCCCGAAATAAGTGCTTGACCTTATTTTTGAGGAAGTCTTATTATTTTTGAGGTGCAGGAGGCGGCGAGCATGGTCACCTTATGGCTGCTGCAGTGTTGCAATATTTTCGGGGAAGGGCTTATTTTAGTGATGTGCTCAAAAGCCCGATTGGGCTTATTATCCGGGAAGGTCTTATTTTGGGGAAACAGGGTAGATGTTACAAATGTGGATCAATGGAGGGAACAGGAATGGGAATTTATTTGAAATATGAATATAATAGCAATTTATAATGATGCATCATCTTTAGAATTTGCAAATCAAATGTGGTATATAAATAAGTAGTCATATAATATAAGCTTATTAAAAAATGAAATAAACCTCAATCTTTCATGATTAAAATGTTTAATATCTTGTAGATATTAAGAGTCCTTTTAGAAATTCAAACCCAAAATTAAAATGTATCATAAGTGATACTGTAAATTAGATACTTATACCTAGTCTTTAATATTACAATACAATACAATACAATAGTAGAGTTGGAAGGGACCTTGGAGGTCTTCTAGTCCAACCCCCTGCCTAGGCAGGAAACCCTATACCGTTTCAGACAAATAGCTATCCAACATCTTCTTAAAGACTTCCAGTGTTGGGGCATTCACAACTTCTGGAGGCAAGCTGTTCCACTGATTAATTGTTCTCACTGTCAGGAAATTCCTCCTCAGTTCTAAATTGCTTCTCTCCTTGATTAGTTTCCACCCATTGCTTCTTGTTCTACCCTCAGGTGCTTTGGAGAATAGTTTGACTCCCTCTTCTTTGTGGCAACCTCTGAGATATTGGAATAATGCTATCATGTCTCCCCTAGTCCTTCTTTCTCTTAAGCTAAACATACCCAGTTCCTGCAACCGTTCTTCATATGTTTTAGTCTCCAGTCCCCTAATCATCTTTGTTGCTCTTCTCTGCACTCTTTCTAGAGTCTCCACATCTTTTTTACATCGTGGCGACCAGAACTGAATGCAGTATTCCAATATTAATTCCAATTGAATTGCTATACCGAGTAGAATATAAGGATTCTAGAAAAGGAAATCTGAACATGTATATGTGTGTCATTGTATATGTATCAAAAAAGATGATAGCAAATGGAGCTATAAAAGCTGCATCATTTAGATACCGAAAAAATGCATTTCTGATTTGGATTTTCCTTTATATGGCTAATTTCAGTCACAGGCAATTAGAAAAGTAGTTTATAAGAAACAATGGCCTAGGACAGGATTTAGAAATTGTTATGGACATTTTTTTAAAAGTGCAATCTTTGATAGGTTATTAGTTTTGACTTTTACTACTTTGTCTAATCAGTTTCTCAAGAACAAATAAGGAATCTGCTTGTTAAAACTGTTGTCCCCTTTCTTCTTTATTAATTGTTTCCCCCCCCTCCCCCCCAAAAAAGCCTGAAGCAGTTTCAATCAAAAGTCAATAAGGCTTGATCTCTAGATTCCCAATGACCATCTGGAAAAAATGAGGATGCACATCAGTTAAGTGATAAATTGTTGAAAATATTTAGAATCAGATTCCAGCCATTAGGTCCCACCTTTGACAATATGATGAGACACTGCCAATTTGTGAAAACATACCTTTGGAATTAAAACCCAGTTACAAGAAGATAGATTACTCTGGTCTGTTATTTAAAGCAATATTTTTATTAGTCTTCTAGACTTATACAGAAATGTGGCCTCAACATTTATAACCTTCTAGTGGCTGGTAAAAAAAAAACTTCAAAAAAAAACTGACCTTATCTTGGTTGACATTGCTTATATAGGCTGCCATCCAATGCTCATTTATCTTGAGAAAAAGTTTTCCAAGTAGCAATATATGGGGTCATATTGCATGCATTCTGTCTTTGCAGCAAATGCAGACGGTGCAGTTCCTTCCCTAATGAGTTCACAGATAATTAGATCTGTTAGGTTGAGAATTTCTCAACCTTGGCAACTTTAAAATGTGTGGACTTCAATTCCCAGAATTCCCTTGATATGCTGGCTGGTGAATTCTGGGAGTTGAAGTTCACACAAGTTGTCAAGGTTGAGAAACACTGAGTTAGACAGAAAGAGCTGGCGAAAGGTTCAGAATCACCCACCTACAAATATACTCTCCACTCTCTTAGTAACATAACTTAAGTTCTACAAGTTCCTGATTTGTTCATACTAGTTTCATTTTCTAAGTTTTACTGTCATTTTGTGTACTTTTTTTTTGTTTCTACCACATAGAAACGTAAGTTTTCAAGTAAATAGATACGGAGAGCTACAAGATTTTGGAGAGAATCATAGAAAGTTTTTCATTATAGGCGGGATGTAAAATTGTAGCAGATGTTATGAGAAAATTAAATTTGATTACTGGCAGTGGTTTGTGATTTATTAATGAAATGTTGTACACATTTCCCTGCCTGAAGAAGCACCCATCTTTTCACTCAAATGTTCTTTCTGCTGTCACTTCTTCCTCATTGAGTGATTTCCTCCTGCATCATCTTCTCTGCTCAATTTGCTTTGCAAGGTTCTGGCCTACCCATCTATTTTATCCTCAGTTTGTTCTCATTATAGTGATTTTGTTTTTTACAGTAGCTGGTCCTTTTGAGATACCTTCCATTCAGCTTTTCTGCACTTTTCAAATATATATAAAACTTCAAACTCACCCTAAGTCACTTTTTATTTTTCTTGCATAACTTTCTATTATTAACTTTCCCCCCTATATCAAGCAAGATAGAGATGAACTTTGATAGTAATTCAGCCAATAGGATTTGTGAGTGTTCATTAAAAAGATAAAGGTTCCCCTCGTACATATGTGCTTTGTTGTTCCCGACTCTAGGGGGCGGTGCTCATCTCCATTTCAAGCCAAAGAGCCAGCGCTGTCCGAATACATCTCTGTGGTCATGTGGCCGACATGACTAAACGCCGAAGGCACATAGAATGCTGTTACCTTCTCACCAAAGTGGTCCCTATTTTTCTACTTGCATTTTTACATGCTTTCGAACTGCTAGGTTGGCAGAAGCTGGGACAAGTAACGGGAGCTCACTTCATTATGAGGCACTAGGGATTCAAACCGCCGAACTGCTGACCGTTCTGATCAACAAGCTCAGAGTCTTAGCCCTTGGGTGTTCATTATGACATGTAAATAAAATGTAGATCACATTGTTCTAGCTAAGGAATGTACTATGTGATTTCTCATGCTTTTAATTATTTACTGCTTCCTCATTAATAAGGAAGTGCCATAAAGAAAAAGTGGAGGGGAAACTAGATCCATTGCCATTTGGTTATCATAAACTTGTTATCAGTTTCTTTTCCTAATTCTGGGAAGCATCATAATAACTGAATCATAATAACTTAAAAAAAATTAAATCCAGAATTGGCAACATTTATTTAGAAAGCAGCAAATGGTTTCTGGAATAAACACCTAACAATTGGGAAATGTCAAGGCAGAAAGATGTTGCCAATGTCTTATTGTATTATTCTTCAAAAAGCAAAACTAATGTGCAAGAAATGATAATGAACTAAATAAAAGAACTAGATGCTAATGGGTCTTCCTTGAATTTGACTTTCCCTCTTTTTTTGACAATGTTGCTATTATATGTACTATATTAAAATGTAAACATTTAAATCCTAGGCATAATTATGTAAAAAGCTATTTTAATGATAAAAATGTCAGATAGATCCAAGCAAAACATTTTAAAAATGGAAACCTCTTATGGTTTCATTGATCAGAAGCCCATACCCTAATAAATTTTCTCTCTTCATTTTTTTCAGGGTTGGATCCAGTGGTAGGTTTCAAAATTTTGGGGAACCTCTTCTGTAGGCGTGGCCTGCTTTGTGGGAGTGGCTTGCCACCCATGTGACCGGGTGGGAGTGGCTTGCCACCCATGTGACAGGGTGGGAGTGGCTTGCTGCCCATGTGACCAGGTGGGAATGGCCTGCCGCCCATGTGACCAGGTGGGAATGGCTTGCTGTCCTTTGCCACATGGGCGGCAAGCCACTCCCATCTGGTCACATGGGCGGCAAGCCACTGCCACCCGGTCAAAGGGCAGCAAGCCATTCCCACCTGGTCACGTTGGCGGCAAGCCACTCCCGCCTATTTGACCGGATGGGAGTGGCTTGCCGCCCATGTGACCAGGTGGGAGTGGCTTGCCGCCAATGTGACCAGGTGGGAATGGCTTGCTGCCCTTTGACCGGGTGGCAGTGGCTTGCCGCCCATGTGACCAGATGGGAGTGGCTTGCCGCCCATGTGACCAGGTGGGAGTGGCTTGCCATCCATGTGATCGGGTGAAGTGGCCAAGATGATGTCACTGAATTCTTTGCCCCAATGGATAAACAACAATAAGATTAAAATAATTTATTTATTTATTTATTTATTATTAGCACTTATATACCGCCCCCTCTCCCGAAAGGAGAGTACACAAAACAATAAAAGAACTACTTACAGAAGGAAGATGACTGTCCTTGCCAGTCTTCAGTATCACTGACTCCAATGAATGGCCTGCACAAAGAAGAGACACAGAAATGAACTCTTCCATTGCATGCACTGCATTAGGATGAAACAAGCACACAAAACAATAAAGACAGCTACTTACAGAGGGAAGATTACTGCCTTGCCGGGTCTTCTGCACACCACCATCTCACCACCTTGCTCCCATAACCTGCACAAAGAAGAGATACAGAAAGGAAGATTTTAATCGCATGCACTGCATTAGGATGAAACAAGCACACAAAATAATAGAAAGGGAAGGTTACTGTCCTTTTGTGTGTTGAAGTCACCCACTGACGACCTTGCTCCGATGAATGGCCTGTACAAAGAGATACAGAAAGGAAGACTTTAATTGCTTGCACTACTATATTAAGGATGAAACAAGCACAAAAAAGAAATAAAACAGCTACTTACATAGGAAAGATGACTGTCCTAGCGGTCATACTCTGTTGCCTCTTCACCCTGTTAAATAATACTAATTGCAGAAGAAATAAACCAATATTGGACTCAATTGTGGTTGTAATCTGAGGACTACATTACAGGTAACAGAAGGCACCTCTGTTTTCACCCAACAATGTACAGTCTTTTCAGGAAGGATGTCCCCCAAGTTAGATCAAGAATGAATGTCATAGGTAGATTCACAGAGCAATACAGATTTCTTTTTCTGAAATTTAGTTCTCAGTTCAAAAAAAAAACAGGAATATATGAATTAGGTTCAGTACTTAGGTCGGTCCAAGTAGCTATTCAAGAGTTAGTGGTTAGAAGCAATGGTAAAGCAAGATATGGATTTAAAACTAGAAATATTTTGTTGGCTATTTTAAAGGGAATACAATACATATTTAATTTTACACATGTTAGCAGCTGCTGGAATTGTGTTTGCACAACAGTGGAAAAACAGAGATATGAAAATGAATAAATATTAGAATGTGCAGGAATAAATAAATTGACAATTAAAATCAAGAAGGCTTTGAATACTTTTTCATGTGGGATTTGTTTTAGCAATTGCTAACTAACAGAAAGAGAAATTAGAAATCTAAAAGTATGAAAGAAAACACCAATTATGTAAGGAAAGGTCACTAAAATGTATAAGGAAATATTATTACTACTTGATCATTATTAATGTGTAGATAACTGCGGGGCATTACACACCCACAAACTATGACAGTGCCAGGAAAACACCAAAAAATAACAATTTCACCCCAAAAGACTGCAGATGAAACGAGTTTTTTTCCCTAACCCTAAAGACAGGAAAGACAAAGCCACTGGAATAAAAACCATCAAGGCATTGTGGGAAATTATAAAGGACAGTGCCAGGAAGCTCACAGAACCAGCAATCACCTCACAATTACCTAAACAACCAGGTATCACACAGAAACACACAAATCTGGCAAAGCTGCCTTGCACCAACCTGGCCTGCCCATAGAAAAGCAGCCACTTTGAGACACATAAACCATGCACCAACCCGCATGCTTAAAAGCAACATATTGCATCACAAACAAATCATTTGCAAAAAGCAATAACATTTCTTGTAATAAACATATTCTGTAAACAATAAATAAAAATTCCCTAAAATAATTTTAAAAAATATATTCTATAAATAATAAAAAGTCCTTAAAAACCATTAAAAATATTCCATACACAATAAATTACAATAAAACCATTTTAAAATATTCTATACATAATGCTTTTAAATGTATTGAGTATAGAATATTTTTAAATGGTTTATTTTAATTTATTGTTGATAGAATATTTTTTTAAATAGTCTAACACAATTTTAAAAAAGATTCCACACACAATAATTTAAAATGAAACCATTTCAGAATATTCCACACACAATAATTAAAAATGAAACCATTAAAATATTACATATACAATAAATTACAATAAAACCATTTTAAAATATTCTATACACAATACATTTAAAAGTATTTAGTATAGAATTTTAAAAAATGGTTCATTTTAATTTATTTTTGATAGAATCATTTTTTAAATAGTCTAAGACAGTGGTGGGCAACCTTTTTTTTCAACTGAGCCAAATCTCGCCAAAACCACGATTGAAATTTATTTTGAGAGCCACATTTTTAAAACCGAAAATACATAGGATGGTACACTGTTTTTAGTTTCAATAAGTTTTTATTGAGAATATTCTGCATGCAAGTATCCACATAGGTTGGGAGGATACAAATAACACAACTAATAAAACAAAAACTTTAGAACGATATTATTTATCGATAACGTTAAATTCCGTAAAATTTGCCTTACAATGTAGAGAAAATTACATCCTGACAATGACTGACAAAGTTACAACCACTAATGTGAACATTGGCCTTGCATTTCCTTGGATAGTTTGAGTAAGTCAGGTTTGTATGTTGTTGTTTTTAATTTCATCTCTCTCTCCCACTTTCTTTCTTTTTTTCTTTTTCTTTCTCTCTCTCTCTGGCTCTTTGTCTCTCTCTCCCTCCCTCCCTCTCTGTCTCCCTCTGTCATTTTCTCTGGGTGTCTATCTGTCTGTCTCTCTCTCTGTATCTCTGTCTCTCTCTCCTCCTTCCCCCATCTCTGTCACTCTGTGTGTGTGTGTGTCTGTCTGTCTGTCTCTCACTCACTCTGTGTGTGTGTGTGTGTGTGTGTGTGTCTGTCTCTCCCTCTGTCTCTCTCCCCTCCCTTCCTCTCTCTCTGTCACTCTGTGTATGTGGGTGTGTCTGTCTCTCACTCATTCACTTAATCACTCACTCTGTGTGTGTCTCTCTCTCTGTCTGTCTATCTTTCTCTCCCTCCCTCCCACTCTCTGTCTCTCTCTGTCTGTGTGTGTGTGTGTGTGTGTGTCTGTCAGTCTCTCTCTGATTCCCTCCCTCACTCCCGCTCTCTGTTCCTCTGTCTGTCTGTCTGTCTGTCTCACTCACACACACACACACACCGTGGTCACCTTGTTGAGTGTTCCAATCACATTTGAAACACTCACAATTGGCCTGCATTTATGGTATTTTGCAGCATTCTGCAGTCATAGGACCAAAATTGGTCCTATGACTGCAGAATGCTGCAAAATACCATAAATGCAGGCCAGTTGTTGAGTGTTTCAAATGTGATTGGAACACTCAACAAGGTGACCACAGTGTGTGTGTGTGTGTGTGTGAGTGAGACAGACAGACAGACAGACAGACAGACAGACAGACAGACAGACAGACAGACAGACAGAGGAACAGAGAGAGGGAGTGAGGGAGGGAATCAGAGAGAGACTGACAGAGTCAGACAGAATCAGAGAGGTACTTTTAACTACCTGGCAGCGGCGTTTTGCATTGGGGGGCTCCTCAGAACATCCCAAGACTTCGGAGGGAAGCTTACAGCCCAGAGCAGGAGCAAAGCCCCTTTCCCAACTGGCCCTTCCTCCCTCGGAACGCTTCGGAGGGAAGCTTCTGCAAAAGCCCGGGCGAGTGACAACAAGTTCCCGCCGTTACGAAGTCTCGGAGGCTGTAATTTTCTGAGCTGTGCGCGCGCACCTGTTTTCCACAGCGTGGAGCAGCAGTGAGGCTCTGCGAGGTGAGCGATGATTGCGGGGGCTGTCAACGGTCCCCCCTCGCGTTCCTCGTCTTCCTGGATGGCATCCTGAGTCATTGCCGACCACGCAGAATCTCGCCGCTGCTCCACGCCGTGGAAAACAGGCGTGCGCGCACAGCTCAGAAAATTACAGCCTCCGAGACTTCGTAACGGCGGGAACTTGTTGTCACTCACCCGGGCTTTTGCAGAAGCTTCCCTCCGAAGCCCGAGAGGAGGGAGGGGAGCGGGCGCCCGGCACACAGAAGAGCTGCATTAAAGGGTGTAAAGAGCCGCATGTGGTTCGCGAGCCGCGGGTTGCTGACCACTGGTCTAAGACAATTTTAAAAAAGAATCTACACACAATAAATTGAAATAAACCATATTAAAAATTCAATACTCAATACTTTTAAATAAAATGATTAAAAAAATTCTATACACAATAAATAAAATATTCTATAAAAAAACTTTAAAAGCATAAAAGGAAAAAAAATGGGTCACTTAACAGCAGGCAGAATCAGCAGCTCTCCAATGTGATGGATGCAGCAGGGAGGGAACGAGGCAGCAGGTAAGCTGGACTGAAGGGACAAGGGACAACCGGGTTAGCTAGGCCCGCTGCCTGGCAGGCTTAGCCAGCCAGGTGAGGCTGGAGATGGGGGGAGGTGCCGAGGGGTGGGTGGCAAGAAACCCCTTTTGGGCCACGTCACATACACCAGCTCGCAACTTTTGCGAGGCAAGGCCTGAAGGTCTTCCCTCGCGAAACCCGCGAGCTGGCGTAAGTTAGCGTCCTGCCGCCGCCCACCTCCTTTCAGCCACGCGGTGCACGCCAGCCCGCGGCTTTCGCAAGGCAAGGCCTGAAGGCCTTCCCTCGTGAAAGCCATGAGCTGGCGTAAGCTAGCCTGCCGCCGCCAGCTCGCCCCCTGCTGCTGCCACGTGCCAGCTCACCCCCCACTGCCGCCACTTCCCACCTTCTTTTGGCCATGCGGCATACGCCAGCTCATGGCTTTCATGAGCTGGTGTAAGCTAGCTGGCCGCCGTCCCCCCGCCATCCCCCCGCCGTCGCACACTAGCTCACCCCCGCTGCCCACCTCCTTTCAGCCACACGGCATACGCCAGCTCACGGCTTTTGTGTGTAAGCTAGCCTGCCACCGCTGCTGCCGTGGCCCCCCCACCGGCGCCGCATGCCAGCTCGCCCCTTTGCCGCTGCTGCCCACCTCCTTTTGGCCACACAGCATACGCCAGCTCGCAGCTTGAAGGGCTTCCCTTGTGAAAACCGTGAGCTGGTGTAAGCTAGCCTCCTGCACCCCCGCGGCCCCTCCTCGCGCTTAGTTGCTTACCTGAGGGAAGCAGCAAGCTGCTGGAAGGCGAAGCGAAACAAAATGAAATGAAGGGAGGACCCGCCATGCTTTTAAATGGGTGTTAGATGTGGGCGGGTCAACTCCAGCCCGCTCACTGATTGGCTGGAGTCCACCCAATCAGTGGGCTGTGCTAGTTTAGTGCAGACGGGTGGGAGAGCGAGAGAGCTGTGATGGAACGGGCAGAGCAAGCAAGCGAGAGGCCAGGGCAGGCATTCCGGAACTTACTTCCGGTCCACCGGTGGAACCTACTTCCGGGTCCACCAGTGTAACCTCTTCTAACAGGTTTGGTAGATTTGACGAACCGGTTCCACTGAACCGGTGCGAACTGGTAGGAACCCACCTCTGGTTGGATCATATAAGAAGCTCACGGCACATAGCAATTTTCATTCACTTTGGTACCAAAAACAGAATGACTTTTAACAATTAGAATTAGTGCAATACGTTATCTTTCCAAGTCTAGCATAAGAAGCATTTTTTTAAAAAATCACAAGTAAAATGATTCTATCAGTAACCTACTCAGTTTCCAACATTACAGGCCCTGGAACAATATTTTCCCAATATCACTGAAACATTACTTATGCTTAAAAGTTTCCCTTAAGATATATTTGTGTGTTGTGAGTGATTCTTGGCACTAAACAACCTGGTAGGCTCCGTGTAGCATAATAAAAGTTCTTTTAGAATACAAGGACTTTTGAAAGCAAAAAATGTGATTCCAATCAGAAATCTCCTCAGGGCCCCAATAAATCACCATCTTGTTCAGTGAAGGACTTGCAGGCTGCAGCTTTGCGCCCTTTGGACCAGACTGATTGGACCTGATGCCTCTGCTTTTGCAGTGAACTTCGGTGGGATTTGTTGATAACAAAGGCCAGGATGATTCTTTGGAGCCTGTTGAGATTGAAAAGGCTTTGGGGAAGGAAAGTCTCAATGCTTACCATTAAGGATTTGTATATTGCTGGAACTTTAGGTATTATTAGTGTTGACAGCTCATAAAAAACTGCCTGATTTCACTTTAAGGTACCACCCTTATGAAAATTAAGGTCAATAATACCCTTGAATCTCTGATTTGTCTTCAGCTGAAGTGTTACATATCAATCAGACTATTACTTAGCATTTTTGTTTCTGATTGTCAGGCCTTCTGGGGGATTTTTTTTTATTTTTAGAAAGAAAAATAGACAGAACATTCCCCCCCCCAACCATTTTCACAGAATTGTGCAGAATGCCCTGTCTGCAAGAAGATGTTCAAAGAGGGTGTTGTATTTTAGCACAGCTCTTGTAAAAGATGAAAGCACACTTACGAGGAATGGAGCAGAAATACTGTAGGTATGGATGCAGGCTTTCATAATAGTGTAGGTGAATCGGGGGTGGGGGTGGGGGGAGAATAAGAGAGAAAGTAAACCATCCAGCCTGCATTTTCTTCTCTCAAATCCAACCCAATCTCTGTCACATATCACGCCATATGTTTATGAAAAAAGGAATTATGTCATGTATAAAGGACCAAGAATGTGATTTAAAATTATTGTTTATGGGCACGAAAAGGAGAGGGAGGCAGGGTTGGTAGCTCCTATACACCGACAGACACACTTTATTTTGGTCATTGACCAATACAAATACAATCAGCAAAATGAACAACACAAAGCTATTCCCTAACAACAAGAAGTATTAGCAACCATTTGTGGGCGAAGCTTGCAAATAATGTAGCAAAATAAATTTATCTTGATTATTTAACAGACAGTGCCGATAAAAGCTATCAGATTGCCATGGAAATTTAAATAAAAGGGGGTAATTGGTGGCAAATGTCCCTGTAGAACTGGCAAATCAGAAGAACCTGAGCTATGGTTTCTATGGCACCCATAACACAGGGACAGTATTGGGTTTCATTGGGTTTTTCTATATTTCCCTTCCAGGACAGCCCTGGGGAGACAGTTCCTATATGCACAATCTAATATTAACCCACGGCTTTTTCTTAATATTTTTCTTTCTAAAGGTTCATGTAAAATAAGCAAAGTACAAGCAGTCCATGACATACGACCTTCATTTAATGAGCATTCAAAGTTACAATGGCACTGAAAAAAGTTACTTAAGTCCTCATACTTATGATCATCACAGCATCCCCACTGTTACATGATCAAAATTTGGGCAGCTGGCAACCAACATGTATTTATTTAAGACAGTGGCAGCATCCCAGAGTCACACGATCACTTTGGTGACCTTCCCAGCCTGCTTCCTACGGGCAAAGTCAATCGGACGGAGCCAAATTTGTTTAATGACAGCATGATTCAGTAGTGATTCACTTAACAACCACTTTGCTTAACAATTCTGGTCCCAGTTGTGGTTGTAAGTCGAGGGCTGCCTGTAAAACATACTCTATTCTAAATGCAATATCAAATCAACACTTTTGTCATGCCAGCAACGTAATGATTTCATGGCTATGCTTTTATGTGTTGGAGTATAGATATTATTCACCTTATCAGTGATGGTCACCTCTCTCTGATATACTACTTTTGAACTTGGCAGTCCAATGCAGAATCCCAAAGCAAACTCCATGGTAGAGTCCCAAAGATACTTTTTCAAAAGGTGACTGGACTTTGTTTTTTCTTGAAGACTTTTCCCTTCCCTTCCAAGAAGCTTCCTTAGTTTTGACTTAGTCAGAAATGAGGCAGAACTGAAGAAGCTTCTTGGATGAGAAGCAAAACGTCTTCAAGGAAAAACAAAGTCCAGTTGCCTTTTGAAAAAGCACCTTTGGGACAACCATGACCAGGATGACTAAGTATGTCCAAAACACTTCATGAGAGATAATTCAGAGTGCCGATACGTACATGTGTGTTTGAAAGAAAATGCTCCTATGTATATGAGATTTATTCCCTGAAAAATGTCCTAAGGTTTCCATCTTTATTATTCAGGAATGAAACGACAAGAGTTGCTTGATCTGCATCATTTAACATCATAGGAACTGATTAATCATATTCCTTCTCAGCAAAACTTTCCCCCCCCCCAAAGCAATTTTTTCCTAAAACATTTCTCTCCAAAAGCCTTGTCATTTACCTGCACTCAGAAGGAAATAATTATTTTGGTAACTAGGTTTCAAATATAGTTGATAATAGTGCTGCATGTCATTCTGATTTTAACAATCCTTTGATGAATTTAACAAAATTTAACAAAATGAATTTTTGGATGAATTTAACAAAACAGGAATCACTGGAGCAGGACAGCACAATTTGAAGCCCTGTGTTTGCCCGTGGTGTCCCAAAGTTTCAGGAATGTGGCATTTTCTACAGGACGCTATGAATGCGGCTACATATATATTTGATGGAGGTTTCTGCAGGAAGCATAATGATTGACCATCCTATATCACTGTGTGGTGGCTGGGTCAAGTCTCATATAAAAGAAGCAAAATATCTAAAAACAGGTGCATGCTGCCTTCCATCTCGATTACTAGGAATACCAGCAGTGTAAAACATTTTACGATCCGTTTGCAGGTGGGCAAGATACATTTTATTTGGCGTGTGACAGAGAACTGTGGGGTAGAACAATGCATTTCTAGCTGGCAGGCAAACACTGATGGGCTGAGCTACCCCAGGATTCATGTACTGGCCCAGGAAAAGCAAATTTATTATAGCTGGCAAATTGGCTCTTTTCCAGTGCTGTAGAGTAACAAGAGAATCATATCGAACTCTTCCCATATGTTCCTGGGAAAATACTCAGGATGGCCTGTTTAGTTTTAGTAACAAAATCAGAAGACTTTTGGCAATAAAAAAGTTGGTCATCTCATAGTGTCTTCAAAATCCAAAAGGTAAAATGCTTCCCTCTGGTAAATTTCATAATGAATACCCATAAAGCAGGGCTGTCAAACTTGCGGCCCGTGGGCCAGATGGGTCATGCACTGACCACACCCAGGCCCAGTTTAGCAAATGGGGAAAAAGTCACTATATGTCACATGATACCGCTATGACGAGGTGAGTTTGACAGCCCTGCCACAGAGCATATGACATTCGTCTTGGTAAAGGTTCCCCTCGCGTATATATGCTAGTTGTTCCTGACTCTAGGGGGCGGTGGTCATCTCTATTTCAAAGACGAAGAGCCAGTGCTGTCCGAAGACGTCTCTGTGGTCATGGGGCCGACATGACTAAATGCCGAAGGTGCACGGAAGGCTGTTACCTTCCCACCAAAGGTGGTGCCTAGTTTTCTACTTGCATTTTTACATGCTTTCGAACTGCTAGGTTGGCAGAAGCTGAGACAAGTAACGGGAGCTCACTTTGTTACGCAGCGCTAGGGATTCGAACCTCTGAACTGCCGACCTTCTGATCGACAAGCTCAGCATCTTAGTCACTGAGTCACCTCGTCCCGACATTTGTCTACTTTTTCCCAAATCATAGGGCCCTTTTTCAATCATTATTTTAGACTTGTATTATAATGGCTGCTCTTGAAGAAATTCATGATTAACATTTCAGTGGAGAACTTGAAACTTGAGTATTCACATGCCAGTGTATCTGAAGAAACATTTTTGGTTAATGCATTTCAGACTTCTTTTCTTCTGTTAGAGATTCACCCGAGTATTGCCTACATGTGGCTTTGTTGGTTGATGATAAGCAAGCGGTTATTGTAGTATAATTATTTTATTTTTCTGTGCCATCTGTAGTTTATCTTTTAATACACTATAGACCACCTTGTGTTTATTAATAGGCTGGAAACACATTTGACATTAATAAACATTTGCTTGTGCATGTGACATTTCAAGTGACTTTCGAATACTCTCTTTTTGTATGGAAATCACTTAGGTGAATAAGAGAAATGGAAAAAATAAAACAAAAACACAAAACCTGTTGCTTTCCCTGTTCCAAACGTGCCTTTCAGAGTTGCTTGCCTGGGTTGGAACCATTCGGTTCTTCTTGATTTAATGTGCCTCGTGCTGGTTTCCTTTTCTTCAGCATCTAATAGGACAAAGTGGAACCAAATTAGGCACTGTTGGGGAGAGCTGAAGCTGTCAGTGGTCAGGAGAATAAATGGCCTGCCCCCACAGAGATTTCTTTCTTTTTCTTCTCCAAGAGCTCTAATGCACCAATTCAACACACCTTATCCCCCAAAGCCATACAGCACTCACAGGCAATTGCACTGTCCTACTAATTAGAGTGGCAGGTTAACAAAATGGCAGGAATGTAAGTTATTACAGAAGACGTCACCTACAGAAGAAAACAACTGACACAACTTGATGTGACATGGTTACAGAGCCAAGGCAAGTCCTTTCAGTCAGGCTATTTGATGAGGGGGGGAAATGTGCACCGGTATAACTATGTGCCTTGTCTTCCCTCCTTCCATTTTTTTCCACAGCCACTAAAGAATTCTGCACATCTTAAAAATGTTTTGTTCATCTGCTTGTATCCCACTTTTATAATTTTTATAAAATTATAACAGCTCAAGGTAGTGAACATATTGAACATGTCTTCCTCCTCCTATTTTCCCCGCAGGTGAGTTGGGCTGAGAGTGACTGGCCTAAAGTCATCCAGCCAACTTTCATGGCTAAGGTGCAGTGGTGGGTTCCTACAGGTTCAGACTGGCTCGGCCGAACCAGTAGTGGTTTGGTGGCCTGGGTCGCTGGAACCGGCAGCGGCCCAGGCCTGACATGCCCCTGAACCAGGACAACAATCTAAGGTGGACTGTCTGCAAGGGTTCAAATGGGGCTCCCGTTAAAGCCCTGAGGATGAGGGGGAGGTCCCAAGTGGGAAATCTATGTATTGGGGGAGGCCTGAGATTTGCCACCCCCTTTAGGAACTGCTTTATCAGGGGGAGGTGAGAGAGAGTGGAATTACCCTCCCCCCCCCGAGAACAGAGACCAATGCTGCCACTTGGCGACATAAGGTGTTATGGGAGAGGCCCCCACCTAATCCCTTCTGTAGGAATTTGAGGATATGAGCCACCGAGGCTTCGGCTGGACAGATACTAAGTGGTTCGCACCATTTAACAAACGCCGACCACGTGGAAATGTAGATTCGAGTGGTTGACGGGTGCCTCAAGGCCTCAATGGTTGCTATGACCCTGGAGGACAGGTTAGCATTCTTCCGGAGGTGCCGCTTAAGTGCCAGGCAGTCAAGTGGAGCCACTGGGGCTCCAGGTGGATCAGGACCCCCTGACACAAGGCGATCTCTTCCCAAGGTATCCTCCACGGGCGAGAGATGGATAGCTGGATGAGATTCGCAAACCAGGGCCACCTGGGCCAATACGGGGCCAGCTTGATGATGTGTGCCCTCTGTCACTACCCTCTCAGGGTCCCCGGTATAAGGAGAATAGGGGGAAAGGCATAAAGGAGGCCTGGCAGCCATCTGCTCCTGAGGGCGTCCGTGTCCTCTGTGGTTCGGGTCTGGAAGTGGGAGAAGAATCTCGGCAGTTGGGAGTTCACTGGGGTGGCAAATAAGTTCACTAGCAGGGTGCCGAACCGCAGGCATATATTCTGGAACAACTCAGGAAGGAGTTGCCACTTGCCATTGTCGAGTGTTGCCCGGCTCAGCCAATTGGCCTGATGGTTGGACGTGCCCGAGATGTGTTCTGACACCAGTGATGACAAGTGTCTCTCCACCCAGGAACCGAGTTTCAGGGCCTCTAGCCAGAGACTCCTGGAGTAGGTACCCCACTGACGGTTTATGTGAGCCTTCATGGCTACATTGTCTGTCAGGAGAAGTATATGATGTCCTACGATCGAGTCTTTGAAGTGTCGGAGGGCCAGATGAGCCGCCTTCAGCTCCAGACAGTTAATGTTGTGGCGCAGGTCCGAGGCAGTCCAACGACTCCGCACCAGCTTGGAGTCCATCAAGGCCCCCCAACCAAACAAACTCATGTCTGTAGTTACTGTTACTCGGCTCCAAGAATGTGCAACCCCATCTCAGAGCTGGGGAAAGCCACCACTGGAGGGACAGCCGTACGTCCGCCAGGAGACGAATGGATCGTAGGGAATTGCTCATTCGCTTCCTCTGGAAGGTGATGAGAGTCCACTGGAGGGATTATGAGTGCAGACGGGCCCAGGGCATTATCCCTATGCACAACACCATCTTGCCAAACAATTGAGACAAGGTCAGGATGGAAACTGACCGACTTCTGCGAACCCTGATTGCAAGCTTTCGGAGGCTGACCAGGTGGTCTGGAGAGAGATGGATACCCCCGCTACTGAATCAATCACTGTCCCCAGGTGTAGTATCCGCGTGGATGGGGAGAGATGACTTTTGGAAAAGTTGACGGAGAACCCCAGGGACTGAAGGAACCAGATGGTGAGATGGAGGTCGATGAGCACCTGAGAGTGGGAGCTGGCCTGAACTAACATGTCGTCTAGGTAACATTGGAATCTCACCAGGGTGGAGCATAGATGAGCTGCCAATGGAGCCAGGACCTTCGTGAAGGTATGAGGAGCCGAGGCCAGGTCGAAAGGAAGGGCGAGGTATTGATAATGGAGATTCCCATGAGAGAACCTCAGGTACCTGCAGTGGGCTAGCAGGATTGGAATATGAAGGTAGGCCTCTGTTAGGTCCACTGAGGCCAAAAAATCCCCCCGATGGATCCCCTGAAGAATGGACCTGAGGGACTACATTTTGAAGCATCTGTAGACTAGATATTGGTTCAGACGCTTGAGATGCAAAATCGCCTTCCAGTCCCCCGATCTCTTCGGTACCACGAATAGGTTGGTGTAATGGTCCAACCCATGTTCCGCCAATGGAACCGTCTCCACTGCCTGAATGTCGAGTAGATGATTTATAGCTAGATCCATCAGGCGGTGGCGTTCTGGGTCCCGTGAGGGAGGGAACACCCTGAAGAACATCGGGGGGGTTGGGGGGTGGAGAGGAACTCCAGCCACAGGCCGTTACTGACAGTGGACCTACCTGACCCAGGCATCTGTGGTGATCAGGTCCCACTGATCCGCAAAGTGCGCAAGGAGACCGCCTATGGGGAGATCCGGATTGGAGTCATTTCCCCCTGCGGAATTCCCCCCCCACGTGAAAGGGCCGCCTGGACTGACCCTGGTATCTGTTTCGATCCTGGTAAAAGGGGCATTGGAATTGCCTTTCAGACCTATAGGAATGGTACCTCTGCTGGTGGTCAGTTTCGGGTGCCCTGTAAGAGGGCCTACTGAATGGGGCTGGGCGAGAGTCTTGGGGAGATGGAGGGGGAAGAAGAGACTTCCTGCCTAGAGTGCTTGTGGGATCTAGCAGGAGAGACTGAAGGAGAAGATGGGCTGAAACCTCTAGGAGGTGAACCCAAGTGGAGAGATAAGGGCCTGATAGGAGATCTGGATCTGCTGACAGAGTTGGGCCTAGTGGACTGGACCTGCTTTTCTGCCCTGGAGATTGTTTTCTCCAGCACCCTCTGTCATCTAAGCTCATCCCTGGTGGTGGCTCTGGAAGGGCGTTGATCAGCCGAGGGCTTAGAAGCCACGGCCCTGGTTCTGGGCCTATCTAATTGCTCTTCTCTGACCTCGCTTGGAGCCTCTGACGGGGCTTGTGGAAGCTTGGATCTTGTGGCTGCCATTGTAGCCACTCATGTGTCAGAGTAATCAAGGCCACTGTAGGTCCCGCAGGTGCCTGGGCCTTTGGGAGCTGTGGGCCACGTTCCAGATAAGGACCTGCCGGCCTCGATCAATGGCCGTAATGCAGGGAGCGGAGTACCTGACCACGAGGCTTCTGGAAATGGCTGCCTCCATGTGGCTGCTTCAAAATGGCCGCCGGAGCCTCTGATCGCACTGCCGAGAGCCTTAGGACTAGCCGGGGCTTGTCTTTTAATCGCCGCAGCTTGTCTTTTAAACGCCGTGACTTGCGATCCAGGTGTTTGGGCAAGTTCGGAGCAGCAGGAAGGCAGTGTGATCAATAGAAGTGCCGCTCACCACAAGGAGACTCCCGGTGCCAGGAAAAAAAAGCCGTGATTTGCCTTTTAACTTATGCAGCTCGATTGTTCTTCAGCTGAACTCACAATCTAGCTCCCAGAAAGCTGCGCTTTGAAGCCCGTCACCCTCTCTGGCCCGGGAATTGGACAGGGCTCCTAGCCCTGCAGGGTAGGAGGTGTGGCGCCCCAAAAGGCTCTCCTATCCCACGCGAAACAGAAACGACTATTCTTAGGGGCCGCAGCTGAGATAAATTTAGTAATTTAGACTATCCAATTAGTCTAATCAAATCAATGAATTTAGCAAGTTTTACAATAATTTGAAGGTTTCTTATCTAGTAGCCAAAGCAGTGCTTGGATCAAAAGACTGAGAGGAAACTGGGAGCCAATGGGGAATGGCAGAATATTATAGAAATTTCCCTCACTCTATGGACCAATCAGGCTGTGACAAAACTCATGCGTAACCCCTCCCTCGATTCTACTGGAAAACTCAGCTTTACTTTCTTACCAAATTGTATAGATGGAAAGTCAACAGAAGAACAGTGAATTCTATATATTGGGCTATTTTCTAATAGCTATTCAATTCTTCTCCTTCCAGTGGCAGATAATAGGGTATCTATATATTGAGAATAAACTAAACTCAAGTCCATTCTTGCCTCCGGCAGTTGAAACCACTAACCCCTTCTTCTGCAATACAATCATGTGATAATATGCCATTATTAACATATTGCTAAAACAGTGGGTCCAGATGTTGATCTGTAAAGGCCACTGGATTTGAAATACAAATTTCTTGGAATAGAAAAGTTATCTTAGAGAGTCAGGAAAGCCAGAAGTTACCTCAAATGGGTCAGTTGTGGTTGCAGGGTTGCATAGTATGTCTCAATGAAGATCAAGCCTGCTTCTTGTCTTAACTATGAATAGGACATATGGTACACACACCCAGCAAAGTCCTTAGGAATATTTATGGAAATATTTCAATAGAAATTTCACTTCAACCTACAGGCCATAAATCAGGTAGACCTTTGCTTTGCAGATCTCAATAGCTGCTTGGATACAGTTATTCTATTGGAAATCAAAGGGATGGTAGAACGATGGTCCTGACAAGGCTTTAACCAATAAATTTATGTAGTACTGTAGATGAGAATAAGATGTGCATAAATGCAGATGTTTACTCCACCAAATGTCTACTCATCAGGTTCTTTAGAAAAGGTAACCAATCATTTGGAAAAGTTGGAAAACTGCTTTGGATAATACATTTTCAGCCCAATTAATCAATACATAGCACACAGCAAACTTCTATATACAGTAATAGCATCTGAAATATAATACATGTAAAGAAAATGTGATAAAGGTGTTATATAGTTAATTGATGTTCAATTTTGAACCAAATGTTCAATATGTCAACAAAATTCTCACTGCTACCAAATTTTGTGACAGTATCTTCAAGCCTTTAGGGCTGCAAAAAAAAAGGTCTGGGGGGCTACATAGAATGGCTATCTCCTTGCTTTAGTACAATGCATGAAACTGATTAAAGATTTCTGAAGAACTGCAGGCTCCGAAAGACTCAAGCAAAATTGAGTAAACTGTTAATAAACTATTGAGTAAATCAGTAATAAACTATTGGTAAACTGCATTTTAAAATCATTTCATACATATCAGTACAAATATAGTATACTATGATGCAATGCATCTTAGTCACATGTTACTTTACCATCACCAGTTTTTATAATGCTTTAGTGATGGGATGTGTATAGATTTAGTCATGCTTAGAACTAAGTCTTTAAAGTCATGGCTAACTTGATAAAGGCTTTTACTGGAACTGCTCTAACACTACATGCACTTTGACAACAAGAATGAGTAAAATACATGCCATTAAAAACTATTTATTAAAACACAAGATTACCTACCCATTAATTTGTGTGTCATTACTTTTTTAAAATAACGGGATGTTTCTCAACTTGCTTTCTTAAAGTATTATAGAGTACAAGTGAAACTCGAAAAATTAGAATATCATGCAAAAGTTTCAGTAATTTTATTTATTTCAGTAATGCAACTTAAAAGGTGAAACTAATAAATGAGATAAGACTCATCACATGCAAAGCAAGATAATTCAAGCCGTGATTTGTCATAATTGTGATGATTATGGCGTACAGCTCATGAAAACCCCAAATCCACCATCTCAGAAAATTAGAGTATTACATGTAATCAATAAAACAAGGATTGTACATAGAACAATATCGGACCTCTGAAAAATATAAGCATGCATATGTACTCAGTACTTGGTTTGGGCACCTTTTGCAACAATTACTGCCTCAATGTGGCGTGGCATGGAAGCTATCAGTTGTGGCACTGCTGAGGTGTTATGGAAGACCAAGATGCTTCAATAGCGGCCTTCAGCTCTTCTGCATTGTTCGGTCTCATGTCTCTCATCTTTCTCTTGGCAATGCCCCATACATTCTCTATGGGGTTCAGGTCAGGTGAGTTTGCTGGCCAATCAAGCACAGTAATCCAACAGTCATTGAACCAGGTTTTGGTGCTTTTGGCAGTGTGGGCAGCTGGAAAATGAAGTCAGCATCCCCATAAATCTTATCTGCAGAGGGAAACATGAAGTGCTCCAAAATCTCCTGGTAGACGGCTGCGTTGACCCTGGTCTTAATGAAGCACACTGGTCCAAAATCCTGTTGCTCAGTGGTCCAAAGTCCTCTTTTCTGATGAGAGCAACTTTTGCATCTCATTTGGAAACCAAGGACCCAGAGTATGGAGGAAGAATGGAGAGGCCAATTAAGCACAGTAATCCCACGGCCATTGAACCAGTTTTTGGTGCTTTTGGCAAAAGTTGAAATGGAAATGAGGGCAAAAATAATGGATCTACTGAAATCCACAAAACTGAAAGCTCCTGGTCACAATATTATTTGATCACCAGGAGGTTTGCATCATTGCCTGATTACCCCTGAAGCATTACAATAAAAGCTAAAAGTAGAATTGCAGTTCTAAAAATAGTTCACATTAATTTACGTTATCTTCACCTTGGTCTTAAAAATGTTATCTAGGAGCTTCAGTACAATGGTTCCAGTTTTATATATTCTGCTGCATTTTTTCCTTTTCTTTTTTTTCTACATTTACCAAATCTAACATAACTTTAATATAAATGATATTCAATATATTTATAAATGTAAAATAATTTTATAGAGTTATCTAACTTAAATATGTTTCTATTTTGTCTTTTTCCATAAAAGATGGAAACATTATTACTTGCCATTTTATTCTGAATCCTTTCTCCTCCTCTAATAATTATTTAATAACTTGCATCTACAAGTTTATACTGCTGCAGAAAACTGGGTTATGTTTGCCATAAATATTCTCTATGAAATTTCTATGATGATATTTTTTCTTGAGCAGTTCTATGGACTCGAATCATAATATTCTGTATTATGTATTAATAATCAACAATGACAAGGGCAGCATTGCACACTGATTTAAGAATACTTGCTACTGTGGGAGAATTTGGAGAAGGGGAAGAGAAATACAGAAAGAAAATAAAAAATGAAGAGTTGTAAATTAATATATTGCTTGGAATACAGTATATCACCCTCATCTTATCTCCTACTCAGGGTGGGCTGCTGGGGGTTTTCAGGGGTTCGGAAGAACCTCTAGCTAAGATTCTGTGCAGTTTGGAGAACCCCCCAATCCCTGCCCATCCCTCCCCTCCCAGGAGTCTCCACGCAGTCCGTTTTGGATGCAGGTAAGTGCAAGATGTGTGTGGAGGTTCGGACCTACTGGAAGTTCAGGAAGGCTGGAAATGGGTCCATTTTTGGCTTCCGGAGGGCCTCCGGAGGCCATTTTTGCCCTCGTGGAGGCTCGAGAAAAGCCTCCAGAGCTCGGGGAGGGCCACCACCACCCCATGCTGCAGGAAGCTGACTAGGCCATGCCCACTCTGGCCATGCCCACTCAGCAACCAGGCAGAGAACCCTTTGCTAAATTGTTTGAAGTCCACTCCTGTTCCTACTCTGCTGTAATCTTCATGCTGAAGAGAATCTTTTGGAACTGCTAAATTCTACTTTGGTTTATGATGTGGAATCCCATTTTGATATGCTGCCTGATTCATCAGATTATGATTACCCCAATTATAGAAGCTGCTCCTCCAACTCCTCAAATGTCAATTCAGCAAGAAATAATATCTGAAAGCATTAACCTCACTGTAGTTTTGGACTCTTGGTGAAATGTCAATTAAGTGCACCTGGAAAAAAAAGTCTGCCTCTCCCGACTTATTTCAGGGTCCTTCCATAGGTTAATCCAGATCAGCATCGCACACACTCCCCCTCTTATTCTTGTAATGCTAGACTAGTTCATCTGCACTTTTGTGTCTGAGCTCAGATGCATCACAGGAGAAAACTCAGGAACCTTTAAAATGGAAAGATGGGCTGTTTTCCCACTGACAAAACTGCTTCTTGGTGCCTTACTCTCATCACATTGTCCCCTATGATGAGAGTGGGGTGCCTGGCAGGATATCAGTTTTGCATTCTCACATTGGCCAACTTGGAGGGGGATTTAATCCGTCTATGGAGAATAATATTTCCATGAAAGCTGCGGTAGGCACATTGATGTTTCATTATTATAAAACATCCATTTCTTTAATCTTTCTCTTCCCAGGCTAAAGATACGAGAATTGCTGGTACATTCTGGATCTATCCCTTTTACTCTTTAATTTTGACCTGAGCCTTCAACCTGGCTTTTCACATAATTGAATGTGGTATCATTTTTTTTCAGTACCTAGGACTTGGAATGTTATGTAATATTTTATACTGGTACTTTGCTTCATCTTTTTTCTGTTTTGTAGTTTCTAAATCCTATTTACCAGCTGCAATCTAAAATGTCTGCATTCAGTTTTCCAGCTCTATAATATATAAGATTAATTTAATAGATCAGAATCAGAATGTACTGTATTCTCAGAAATCAATATGCGAGAACATTTTAAAAGGAATAGGTGGGTAACAAAGTTATAAAAATCTTTGGTGCAAATATGATAAATGTATGGGAGAGAGGATTATTCTTATTATTAATTCTTCTTTTCTTGCCATCTCCTCTGGTAAGTAATTGCTGATAAGTCTCTCTAAATACTTGTTAAAGTACCAGTGGTTAAATTAACTTACAATGCTAAATCATAATGTAATATGGTTTGGTTTGTCTTAGCATATTATAAGAACCCTGCCGTTAAGGTTTGTAAATAATGATTTATATGTCAATGGTGTATGACAGGAGTGTCAAACTCAAGGCTCGGGGCCCAGATCCGGCCTGTGTGGTGCTTAGATCTGGCCCATGGGGCCGCCCTGGAAACAGTGAAGGACTGGCCTGCGATGCCTCTTCCAGTAAAAACGGAGCTCTGTTTACACTGGCAGAGGGTTGCAGGAGGTCATCACAGCTGAAAATGAGCCCAAGAAGCCATTTTCTTTGGCAGTGCACTCGGGCCACCACATGAGTGACTTTGAGCTGGCCATGCCCACCTTGGCCACATCTACTGAGGCCCCCTGAGGTCAAACACAACCCTGATGTGGCCTTCAATGAAATCAAGTTTGACACCCCTGGTTTATGAGAACCCAGACAACTGTGATTGGTTAAACAAACTACAGCTAAGCAAACCATGGCTTAACACAATCTGTGAATCTGATCAGTGATTTGGTAGAACTACCAGATCTGAGCTGCAAAACCCTGGGTGACTACTAATGTTTTCTGAAAATTTATATCCCAGATCTGATAGTCCTAGTGTGAGTATCTTATTAAATGATCTGGTACATGTACCAAATTAAATCATGGATGTACAACTTTTTCTGGATGAACAACTTTTATTTGTATAGCATGCATCACTAAGACTACAGTGCAAATAAAGAGGGAGTAGGTTAAAAGAATATATATATATATATATATATATATATATATATATATATATATATATATATATATATATATATATATATATATATATATATATATATATATATATATATATATATATATATATATATATATATATATATATATATATATAATTTAACTGTAATTAAAATGAAAACAATTTGGTGATAGTATTTGGAATGTCAGGAGCCCATATTTTTTATCTTTTTTGTGAAATTGGGCTAATGAGTCTTCTCTAACTCAGCTGGGTATCATAAAGTTTAATTAACTTATGCTTACAAATTACTCTGACACATTCAAATAAAAGGTGTTAAACATAAGGTGCTATTATCTTCAAAACACTAATGTTTATTTCCTGTCACAGTTGGGCTTAAAAATTGAAAATACAAATTCAAGCAATTAGGAGATTCACATTTTCTTTAAAAAAGAGTTAATAACTATATCTATCAGGACTATGACTAGCATGAACAATGAGAGAGAGAGAGACAAGGAAAGAATATTTGTATTTAATTTAGCACACATTTTCTATAAACACAGACTAGTCACTGCTGTTAGATATTAATTAGTGATCTAAAGAATGAAAAAAGGCTAAGAAGAGGGTAAGCAAATTGGCAGGTGTTGGAATAAGATTAGACAACATCAGAAGACTTCCCCCCCCCCCTAATATGGAGAAATTGTCCTGAATTCCTTCCAGTCTCTAATTTTAGTTTTGCCCTTGTGAAATTAACCATCAGAATCAGACAAAGGAATGTTCAGAAAATAAGATTTGGAGCTTTTCAACACCTAATTGTTTCTCCTCTTAGCAGGAGACTTTTTGTACCAAAAAAGTTGCAAGTCTAGTTTTCCAAAAAGAAACTGTCTGTTGATGCTGATATCACAATATTTCATAGACAAACAGTTTAGATCTTACTTAATACTTCCAAAGGACAAATATCAAAATAGAGGATGAAATAAACTACGGATGTCAAGTTTCTAAAGAAGACTTTCATTGGTGTCTTATGTCTAACCTAACAACAGCATGAACAGGATCATGATTAATAATAAGAGAAAAATAAAATGATTTCTTTTCTTTTCTTCTTCTTATTTTCTAGTTCCAGGCCTTTAGGGGACAGTACAATCCCATTATTAATTTTTTTCTACACAGGCATTTGCCGAACTAAAATATTACATTAGGTAAATCATTTTTTTTAGAATTCATATTTGTATGATTTAGTACTTAGTGGTGATATTAAGGATAAAGAACTCCACCATTATGTGACCTAATAAAATATTTACAATTCCACAAGCCTTGCAAGACGCAAAATGTAAAAAGAAGGTTCTTTCTTTTCCTTCTGAATCAATTAGCCCAAAAAACTTAATATGCTATTATTCACCTCCCATTTCCTAAAGGGCAACATTCTGGCTCTGTGCCAGAGATGCTTCTCTTACATACTTAGTCTTACATAGAAAATTAACCCCAGAAAATCGGGGATTTAGCTATAAAGGGTCATTCAACTAAATTGAGTGGTTTCAGATCAGGCAAATAGAACAGTTAGAGTAGGTATATATATTTTCAAAATGAAAAACAAATTCAGGAGTCTACATTTCTAGCAAAAGTATTGGTAGAATGGCTTCTTTGAAGAGCCTTTTAGATGCTATTCCACTGTATAACACAACATGTAGATCAAAGGTGGTATTCAGCAGGTTCTGACCAGTTCTGGAGAACCAGTAGGGGAAATTTTGAGTAGTTCGGAGAACCGGTAAATACTACCTCTGACTGGCTCCGCCCCCATCTATTCTCTGCCTCCCAAGTCCCAGCTGATCGGGAGGGAATGGAGATTTTACAATATCCTTCCCCTGCCACACCCACCAAGCCACGCCTACCAAGCCATGCCACACCCACCAAGCCACACCCACGGAAACTGGTAGTAAAATTTTTTGAAACCCACCACTCATGTAGATATTAATAAACAGGTTCCTTAGTTGAAAAATACATGCTTTTTAAAAGGAAAGTGTAAGCAACTCCAACCATTTTCTAAAATATGTAGCCTCTTTCTGCTGTTTTCATTTTTTTCTATGTCATACAATAGTAATAACTTTAATTTCATGAATTAAAAATGTATTCCCGTGTAGAACATACTCTTCCTTGCATACTGCACATTGGATGAGTCAAGTTGCAAATACTATACACATACTTTTTTATTCACATGCATGTTTGTGCTTGTAATTGTTTGTTTGCTTATTTATTTTACGATTTTTGTACCTTGGACCCAGTTTAAAGATATGGGCAGGGTACAACAAGTAAAAATACAAAGTCAAAGTGGAACAAAAAAGCCAACCCTGCTCTCAAAATGAATGCCACCAAGCAATATACTAAGATTAAAAAGCCCAGTAGAACAAAGGGGTTTTGACCAGTTTACAAAACACTAAGAGGGAAGGGAGGTATCTGTTTCATTGAATATGGAATTTCAGGGCATCGGAGCCCCAACAGAAAAGATCTGTTGCCTGGTCCATGTCCCGTCCCCACCCTGACCTATGGGATGCTCAGTAGGCTTTCCTGAGATGTTCTTACAGATTCAACCTTGCAATCTGATACTATTTACAGGGCTTTGTAGGTAATTACCAGCATTTTGAATTGGATCCAGAACATACTGGGTACCGACACGGGCTGCTATGCTCTGAACTTCTGCATCTTCTCCAAAACTGTTGCAGATCTAGCATTTTACAGTGTCTCATGTGAGTGGTGATCGCAGAATGAATTCAGGGGATAAAGGGGGCAAAATTAAGGAGATATTATATTCTGAATATGTTTCTCATCATCTTCAATAGCTGGTGAGAGGCAGAGGAGGGGAGAAAAGATGGTGAGAAGATTGGGTATGGAGATGTCGGTAGGCAAGCTCAAGTAAGCCTTTTAGTTGGGTTAACCAGATGCAGATAGCAGGGAAATAAGGGCGGATTGCAATACTTTAAACTTTTACATTAGCTTAGTGTGTCATGAACATATCCTAAAGCCATTATGTTACTGGTCTGGTTTCAGTTTAGCACAAGATGTGACTGCAGTCACAAAGACTTGTAAACTTGGTTTATGGCAGGAATAAGCAACATTTTAGTGGCTGCAGGCCAACACTATTTAGTCTAAAGGCTAATGTGGATGTAGTAGCAAAACAAAATGTATGGTGCCCATCAAGCCAGGCTGAGATTTTTTCCTTTTATAAAGAAGTTTAGGAATTTTGTTTGTAAACTATGTTCAGGCTATTTCAGGACTCACATAGTTGTTATGCATTTCCAAGCACAGAATGGCAGGAAACCCTGTTGCTTACATTCAGCAATTATGCTTTCAAATTTCAACAGCCTGATCATTGAAAGCTCAGAGCTCACAACAATGGGATTCAGGTATTGTATGTGGAGCTACGACTGCACAGTTTATAACCTCAGATTTAGCAGTTAAGTTTAATAGTTAAGTTTAGTGTGTGCAAACTGAGTCTATGTTTTGACACAATGTGTTGCCCTTACTGTTATGGATATTGCATCTGATAATCTTAAATAATCTTTTCAGAGAAATATGTGACATGATGTCTATTTGCTTGCATGAACAAGCTTTGATCTTAGGGAGGAAGGATTAGGAAGGAAGCTGGCTGTCGAGAAAACCAATGTACACAATTCTTAAAAAGTGAACTTGAATCAATGAGAACAAAGTGATAGGGAATGAGAACACTAACAATTTGAAATATTTAGGACTAGTGTATATGTGGTGTAAAAATCTGGGTGACTTTTTTTCTGTATTGCTTTGCCATCTTGTGGTTATCCATATTTTTCCAGCCAAAACATGGCAGCTCAGTGACAACCTCAAAAACAAATAAGCAAGAAAAGGTTAGACGTAGTGAGTGAACAATGGCTTTAAATCATCATAGTGATATATCACCAAGAATCTAGGGGCAAGAATCCTGGTTCTTCCAGAACAGTAGGCACATTTGAGATTTTGAGAACATGTCACAGGCATTCCCATTCTTGAAGAGCTGCCATACACGATGTGGACAATCACAAAACTTTAATTTATCCAAAGCCGAATGGATAACATTGTTCCCCATCTTATTTTCTAGTGTCCTATGCAGCTTGGACTGAGCCACAGTTTATTTTTATCTCCTGGGTAAGTTGTATATTAACAAACAAAGCACTGACTTGCCACTTTTAATTTCCAAGAATGCCTGTAGCTCTTATGTGGAAACACTATATTTCTTCTTAGAAATATGACTTCGAAGGTCGGTGCTTGGATTTGTAGTGTATCTATACTCTTGTATTTGATTAAAAGTAAAAAAGAGGGTGGTTTTTTTAAAGAACACATTCCAAGTACAGATACAGAGTCTGGAGGTAGCAAGGAAGTATCTGCAGGTACATTGTCTGATGCTCATAGATACAATATTGAGGACATTAGATCTATGAAACATTTATTCTGATGCTTTAATAACTCTTATTTTAGAAACTTGATGACTTTCCCTATTTTATTCTCAAACCTAAGAATAGCCTTGTTGCATCAGGTTAAGCCTATCCCAATTCGTAAATGGATTCAATAATCCCTGTTTAAAGGTCTCCCAATGTTGTAGACAGCAACACATATTTGTGATCAAGCAGTCCCATGGTCATAATGCTGAATTAAAACAGCATTGTCCACCCCTTTTTTAGTTGACAGAAAACAATGGAAATTCCAGCATGAAATTTCCTGCCCATATTTTCAGTCCTGCTGATACTGTCTCTATTCGGAATCTCTTCGGAGAGGTTATTAAATTAAGTTGTCCTGATTACAGCATGATAGGCTGAGCAACTGTCTGACTCCTCCAGATTTATTGTCCCCCCTCTCGAGCATGTTATCTGCCAATGGGAACACCATTAGCCAATCATTATAGTGGAGCAAGAATAGTGAAGATTTGACATTAGGACTCTATTGGGCACTTTTAAACCTCTTATTTCTCCTTTTTCTAGACCTATTCTGTCATAATGCTACTTAAAAGGGGGGAAGGGCAAAAAAGGGGATACTATTCTCGTTATTGTCATTGTACATCATGTATACAACAAAATTGGTTTTAGCCTCACTGGTGCAAACGATGACTAACTAAGTTGCTGGTATGTGTTTTACAAGGGAGGGTACATTATTATTTAGGATTTCTTTTCTATATGGTCACCTATCACCAACTTATGGATTCATCTGTCTTATCCTGAAGGCCCCCAGGTTGGTCCCCCAGGACCAGGCTGGTCCCTTTCAGTGTTACACAACTTCAGTCTGTTATCTTATTTCAGATGCTAGCAACATTATGTTTTATGGAGACATTAGTAGAATGGTGATAGAAGTTAATCAGTATCAGTCTGAAGCACCAATAGGTCCTTCCACGATTGGTTACTTGACTTTATCTCCAATGTCAAAATGACAAAATCTAACAGATTTTATACACCCCGAGGCTATCACTGGGTAGAATTCAAAATAAGGGAGAAAACACTAATTTAATACCAATACCGCTAAAGAAGTTCTAAGCCTGTCTTATTCATAGACTGGGAATGGAAAGAAGGAAACATCTTGATGAAAAATGGAAAAGTGCTATTGTTAAGGACTGATTGTGTTGTGGTTCAGTGCAAGTGGGGGGCATAGCCATAATACTTTTGAAATTCTATACAAGTCTTACCTACCTATTTCATTTATCAACATTCCCTATACTTGGGGAAACTACTTTTGGCAACAGTTCTTTCTAAGATGAATGAGATCTATTTGTAGACGGTTGATAAATGGTTTAACTAACGGTAGAAGCCTTTTATTGTAGAACAGTATCCGGTTCTTACTAAACATGTTGAATTAAAAATCCCATAAACAACAGCCCGTTTTCAGCTAGTGGTATAAACATGCAGTTTCAAATGGTTTTGTTAAACATGCTAAATAGGTGTCATACACTTTCCAAATAATCACCAACACATTGCTAGTGATATGAAGGGATTATTGACGGATGAATGTGAAGCAAATTCAGGTTGTACAACACCATACCGGGAGTTGTTTCTGGCAAAGCAAAAACAGAGCAGTACAGATCAGTATAGTCTGAAATATTTTTCAGCCCCCTTCATTGTTCTATGGTGTTGATGACTGAAGCATAGCAAGACTGAATTAATTCACCTCTCCCTCATCTTACATGCTTGGCATAGTTGTCTGCTTAATTTATTCCTGACCCCCCCACCCCCCCAAACCCCAGACAGTCTGACCTTCTCTTCTTTGTTATCCTTTCTTGTAAAATCCCTTTTTATGAGGAGGGAAGTACTTCAAGAGGATTGAGAGTTAACTTATTTTCATTGGGTGGGAGAGGGGAGACCAAGCAGCTGAATCAGAAGGTCGGTTGAAGATGATTTGCCTGAAATTAACTGTTGTTTGGCTAACTCAGTTCTTGCAACTGATTGCAATGTTAATTTATGGCTGGCTGAGAAAAGTTTTTGATTTCCTTGTCTTTCCCCTCTCCCTCCCTCCCTCTCCCGCCCATGGATCCTACATTCTTGCTCCCGAACATCAAAAAAGGCAAACACAAGAGTTATTTGTTAGCAAAGGCGCTGCTATCAAGAGCCGCTTCTTTGTTTTTTTGGGACTGATGCAGTGATTGCCTTCCAGTTTGGGGGGCGGGTGGCTTAAACTTAATCATATTCACATGACAAACCATAAATAAAGAAAAAACGAATACTGGGAGGAAAAAACCCTCTCAGAAGTCGGAGCGAGCAGCTTGTCCACAGTTACAGGGAGGGGGAGAGGGAGGGAAGGAGAGAGAGAGAGAGAAGCTGTCAGACTTAGGGGAGGGCGCAGCTTTTCTCAGGCGTTTGAGTTTTAACCCCATTGGAGACGCCGGTCCGGTAAGGAGGCAAAAGGCTGCGGGTAGTAGCTTGCAACAAAAGGCTCGGGACTTCCCTCTTGGCGTCTCTCAGGGTTCGAGGCGCATTAAATCCTCCGCAGGAAACAGGTTTTCCTCTTTTGCGGCTGCCACCCCCCCTCCCCTCCCCTCCCCAATTGCACAGCCAAGGAACCTCATGCTCTGTGCAGAGCGACAGCCCAGGAGGCAGGATGGTTCTGCGGGATCGGCGAGGCGCTAACCAGGTACTGTCACCGGATCGCGGCCGCGTTTTCCACCTCTTGGTGGTTTCCCTGGTGCTCCCGGTGCTCGGGCGTGGGCTGAAGGTGCAGCATAAGTTCGTCTCGCCCACCGCCACTAACAACTTCGCCCTGGATGGGGCGGGCGGCAGGATCTACCTGGCGGCGGTCAACCGGCTTTATCAACTCTCGGCTCCCAACCTGACTCTGGAGGTGGAAGAGCAGGTGGGCCCCAAGGAGGACAACCCCTTGTGCCACGCTCCCCAGCTGCCCCAGGCGTCCTGCGAGCACGCCAAGAAGCCGACCGACAACTACAACAAGCTGCTGCAGCCGGACCCGGAGCAAGGCATCCTGGTGGTCTGCGGCTCGGTCTACCAGGGTTTCTGCCAGCTGCGGAGCATGGACAACATCTCGGTGGTGGCCGTCCCATTCCCACCTCGGACAGGTGGAGGAGAAGGGGGCGACCAGGTCACGGTCTTCCCCAGCATGCTCAACGTGGCGGCCAACCACGCCAACGCTTCCACCGTCGGCTTGGTGCTCAAGCAGTCCGGGCAAGACACGAGGCTCTTGGTGGCCGCCACTTACACGGGTTTGGGCAGCCCGTTTTTCCCGCGCAACGCCAGCCTGGAAGATCACCGATTCGAGAACACGCCCGAGATCGCCATTCGGGCTCTTAACGCCCGCGGGGACCTGGCCCGGCTCTTCACTTTCGACATCAACCCGTCCGACGACAACATCTTCAAGATCAAGCAGGGCGCCAAGGATCGGCACAAGCTCAGCTTCGTCCGCGCCTTCCTCCACCGGGGAAGCCAAGGCGCAGCGCCCTCTCGCCCGGAAGGGGGCGCCTCCGGAGGCCGGAGTTCTCAGGCGGGTCCGGGGGGGCCCTATTCGTCCTGGGGATCCCAGGCTCCCAAACCCGGCCGTCCCTCGGGCTCTTTCCCGCCTTTGCCCCAGGGCACCCCGCTTAGCCGCCCGTCGGCCTCCTATGCTTACTTGGCCCTCAACAGCGAGGCGAATGCGCGCGAAAAGGAGAGCCACTCGCACAGTCTCTTGGCTCGCATCTGCTTGGGGGACCCGGTCGAGGCGACCCCTCTCAATAGCAGCGGCGGCGGCGGCGGCAACGGCGAGACCAAAAAGTTGACCGAGTCTTACATTCAAATGGCGCTGCAATGCAGCCACCCCGGAGCCGGCGGGGTGACGCCGGGAGCCTCCAGCGGGGATCTCTTCAACAGGCTGGTCTCCGTCTTTCCCGCTCGCGCCGCCCTGCAGGTGGATCCCGGGAGTCCTTCCTCGCCCCAGCCGGAGGAGCTGCTCTTCGGGGTTTTTGAGAAAGCTGCCTCCCCGGGGACCGGGCTTGGCGGTCGACAGGCTCCACAGCCCTCGGCGCTCTGCGTCTACCGCTTCGCGGAGATCGAGGACGCTATCAGGGTGGCCAGAAACTCGTGCTTCGTGGCGCCGGACGCCGACCTGGTCACTGTGCTGGACAGCGTCGTGCAAGGGACCGGGCCTGCCTGCGAGAAGAGGAAAATCCAGGTAAGGACAGGAAATCCTGGAGGGCAGAAAAACCTCACTAAAGTAGTATGGACAAATTGACCAGTGTGGCTGATGCTTGACCTTTATGATGAGTTGCCTGGGTGTGTGAATCAAGCTAAATAGTGGTTTTGCCTAAGTGAACAAGTTGTGGTTTATAAATCGTGGTCTGTGGTTTGTATGTCCCAACCTAGTGGTTTATATTGGGCAAACCATGGCTTAATGAGATTCAAGACACTTTCTGGAAAGTACTACTTATGACAACGGTTGGTGATGCATCTGAAAGTAGGGTTAATAAATGTTTCCCAAATTTTGGAAAACCCTCCAATAGTGATGAACTTCAGAGACTGGAAGATGCTGAACAAATATGGAAGACACTAAGTTGGGAAAGGATAGACTAAACCTCCAAGGCAAGTTTTTGGCCTAGCACTGCTGTTTTAGAATCAAAGAATCAGATCTCCAAGTTTTAGGAAGTTAGCATTTGGATGAGTTATGGGGAAATTTTCCAAATTTTGTGGAAAATTTGTGTTGGCCTTTGATAAAAAACAACCTAAGAGTAAACTGTTAAGTTTATTATTGCATGAACTTTTCAAATCATAACCTACGAAAGTTTATTTAATAATAAATGTATTTGACCTTGAGGTGCCACAAGATGCTTTGTTATTTCAGAAAGCTTCTGTGCTTAGTTTCTAAAGTTATATTCTAGACTTACCTGATCATAAGACCAGAACTGGAAAACATACAGAAGAGGGCAGCTAAAGCAATCAAAGTATTGAAACACCTTCCATCTGGAGAAAGCAGTTTAGAGAAAAGATTGGGACCACAATATAATTGTGCTTAGTGTGGAAAAAATCTTTTCCCTTCTTTTCATTTTTGGTCATGAAAAACAATACCGGACTAAAAAAAGGAGGGTAATTAAGCAGTAGGTATTTTTTAAGTGGTTGTGTGAGTTCTTGGCACAATACTATCTGTGATGTTTTAAAGATATTATTATGGACGTTTTTCAGAGAATAAATCTAACTCCATGTTCAAAGTAAGCTACCCATAGTCACTTTGTATAGTGAGATGGGTGGTATATAAAATCAATCAATCAATCAATCAATCAATGGTCAAGGCTTGAAGGATGACTGGTGCTTTCAGAACCTGCTTGTAAATTATCAGAATGTCTGATTATATGCTAGTATTCTGTGATATAAATATTGGGAAGTTTTGGCTCAACTGATATTGATGAGTGATGACAGCTGCCCCCAGTCAGGGATGCTGCAGTTGTATTTTAGCAGCATTTGGAGAGCCACAGTTTTCTTATCTTTGTATTAATGCCATGTTAAGTATTTACAAAATGCATATTAGATTGTGTAAATACTTACCACAAATATTTTGGAGTTTTATTTAGTTCATGAAAGCCAGGGTCATAGTGTATATTGGTGAAAGTAATAGACTAGAATTGGGAGGTTTACGAGCTAGACCTGTTAGTATTAGTTCTCATTGTTTCTTCTCAGCAGCTGATATTTAAGGCTTACTGCCTGTAATTCAGACATAATATTCAGCCATTGAAGCTTTAACTATAAAGGTTGCAAAACTCTTCCATGCACTTTGTCTAGTTTTGTTTTAAAGCCAACTGAGTTGGTGACCCTTATCATATTTATTGCCAGCAAATACTGTATTACAATTTTGCATTGTTCAATGTTGTGTTTCCATTTATCAGTCCCAAATAGCTCTGCATTTAGTTTTAATGGCACTTAATACTAACATTATGAAAGAGAGAGAGAAAAAATCTAATTATGCATTGAATCATTTTATATTCATTTGGCACCTGCCCCCAAATCACCTTTGCTCTCAGTTAAAAATCTTCAAATATTTCTTCCTTGCATGGACATGTTTCCGCTCCACAATATATTTTTACAGCCATAGGTTTATAGAATGGCACCACAGATATGCAATCTCCTTATAATTCTCTGTGTGGAGTTCACTTTCTTTGTTTTGCAGAAGTTACTTTGGATTGAAATTTTCATTGACATATTATTCATTCATTATTATCCATTATTCCATGATTATTGCTGTCAGTCACTGCACATCAGGCCTCATTAATGTTGAGCTGCACCAATACAATAACTTTGCATATTGAATTATATTTGCCAGTTTAACACTCCTTCAACCAGGAGAGACCATTATGGAACTCATTGCAAATGCTTTTCATTTTACGTCCTGAATAAATTACAGTATAAGCATAAGCTCACTTAGTTACCTTATTGTTCCAAAGGTACCTTTGGGGGCAACCATGACCTGGATGACTGAGAATCTCCATAGACAATTATCTTACTATATTTACCTAAATTATCATTTATACATATTTTTTAATTTCCAAAATCCACTTTGTATATCTCTTCAATGTGAAATTGTCCATTTAATTGTATCGTTCTTTAGCAAGTTACCAATTGATGACTACACCTGTTCTCTTAATATAAAGTTTTGTCAGCAGCTTTTGATGGTGGAATTTATTAAAGGCATTCTGGAAGCTGTAAACGACTGATTTGATTGTGTGCCATAGTTGTCAATTCTTAGTGACTACATCAATTATTTCCATGATAATGCATCCCTAATCTGACCTTTCAAGACTTCAAACAACCAAATTGTAATAGTACTGGTTTAAACATGGATCATAAATAAGTTAAAATCTATGTAGAGCTGATGAATTTAAAAACTATACCTATATATAACTGATCTGAGATGGTCTCACCTTTCAAGAGCAATGCCAAAAGTATCATCATTCTTCTCCAAAAGGTTTGTTGTTGTTGTTAGTTGCAAAGTCATGTCCGACCCATCGCGACCCCATGTACAACGTTCCTCCAAGCCTTCCTGTCCTCTACCATCCTCTGGAGTCCATTTAAGCTCACGCCCACTTGCTTCGGTAACTCCATCCAACCACTTCATTTCTCTGTCGTCCCCTCCTTCTTTTGCCCTCAATCATTCCCAACATTAGGCTCTTCTCCAGTGAGTCTTTCCTTCTCATTAGGTGGCCAAAGTATTTGAGTTTCATCTTCAGGCTCTGGCCTTCTGAAGAGCAGTCAGGGTTGATCTCCTCTAGGACTGACTGGTTTGATCGCCTTGCAGTCCAAGGGACTCGCAGGAGTCTTCTCCAGCACCATAGTTCAGAGGCTTCAATTCTTTAGCGCTCAGCCTTTCTTATGGTCCAACTTTCACAGCTCCAAAAGGTTTAAACTACTGTATTTGTTTGATGATACTGACCAAAAAGTTGGAATGTTTTTCAGCAGCTGTCAGAACAAAGATTGTGGCACTTTAGGGAACGTATTATTGGAGCCCTGTTCCCCTTTAGGATTTTACATAAAACACCAAAGAGATCAGAAAAGATAAACATTCTCTAGGACATTCCTCCTCATCACAAAGGCGCAAGCAGCACAATTGTCTGCTGCAGTCTTAGTTCTGTCAAAGCACTTTTGACAAACAAGGAAGGGATCTGTTTTGCTTTCTTTTCATCATATTACTCATCAATTGAGTAATAATATTATCCATACACAAATCAAATTAGATGTCTGCAGTGTGTATCCTGAATTTATTTACATGTCTTGCTGTAAAATGATGTAGAATGGGGAAAGGGTCTAATAAACATTTTGAAACTGACACCCTTAATTCTGGGGCCATGAATACTTTTCATGTGCCTATCCTTCATCTGCTATAAAAGACAGAATTTCTAGAGAAGATTACAATCTAAACTGTAAATTATCCATACTTATAGCAGCAACTTGGTTTGGCAGGAAAGTTCGAGCATATAGTATCTGTTAGAATAATGCTGCTGGTATGCTTGTTGACAATTTTTTTAAAGTGTACCAGGTTCATGAGATAGGATTTGCATGTTAGCTTCCATGTAGCAGAATTTGTCTTATTTATGCTTTCTTAGGGTAGTACTGGATCTGGATTGAGAAACACTAGTAGTTGGTATGAAAGAGATATAGAGAAGTCTATTAACACTTAACTAGTGTTCACCCAGATTTTTGCAGTTCAGATTTGGTAATCCTGTACTTGATTTATGATTCTGTAATACCATAATGTTTTCTACAATTTTACTTGGAAATTAATTGACCTGAAGTTAGTCTTTGACTTACTGCAGTTCATTTAGTGATCATTTGAAGTTACAGTGTCACTGAAAAAAGTGACATGATCATTTTTCACACTTACGGCTGTTGCAGCATTCCCATGGTCAAAATTCAGATGCTTGGCTACTGACTCATGTTTATGGTGGTTGCAATTTCCCAGTGTCACGTGATAATCTTTTGTGACCTTCTGACAAGCAAAGTCAATGGGGAAGCCAGATTCACTTAATAACCGTGTTGCTAACTTAACAATAGCAGTGATTCACTTAACAACTGTGGCATGAAAGGTCGTAAAATGGGACAAAATTCACTTAACAGCTGTCTCGTTTAGCAACAGAAATAGTTGGCTCCATTGTGATTGTAAGTCAAAGATTACTTGTAATATACGGCCTATGACCCCTTTCTATGTGTATCATACAAGTATAATGTGGACATCATATTTATATGATACACCGCAGCTACATCATTCTCTGCTACTTTCCTTTTTGGCAGAGACTAAAACGTACATCTGCTTCATATTTGGGCACATGTTAAATATTTAGTAACTTTGCACAATGCAACACACAGAGTATTTTTTAGAAAAATGGGACAAACATGCATATGTTTTCCTTATTGATTGATATTTAAACAGTATTCAGTGACCCTGGATATAGGGTGAAATTCAGATAAACTTATTTTCAATTTATTATGGAGCAAAATATACAGCATTGGGTTTTTTTTTTGCACATAGATGCAAAAAAAATGTTCCTTGACTTTCATTACGACTCTTTTTTTCCCCATGTTCTTTGTCCCAAGGGAAATAGTTGTGACTCAGAGTTATGTTTTCCCCTTCCTCATTTTTGGTTAGTCCTTATTGCTCTGACGCTGAAGAAAGACAGCTCTGGGAACATGTGTTCCCTTACACATATTTCCTTCCCACATCCTCACCCTGCACATTCCTGCAATGGACAGCATTGGATGTATAAAATTCAGAGAGAAGGGACATAGGCTGCCTTGTTTTATTGCTTTGAGGGTGAAAGTTTACTAGCACTATAATTTGTTACCAAGCTGACATAAATGGTAATGACAACTGCATATATCTATTCCCATTTTAAAAAATTAAAAGTCAAGTCACAATAAGGTTGTTTTGCTTTTTTCTCTTCTGGAAAAGATGCAGAGCATTATTTTTTTAAAAATTTTCTTCTGGGAAAGATGCAGGGCTCATTTTTATCAGGGATCTTGAAACATCTGCTAGATTTCACAGCCAAGATAGACCAAGAACACTTGGTGTCTGCTAAGAAGATCAAAAAGGTTTTCTGTGTTACCAAAATACATTTGGCATGGTGGCTTCGATGTTGTGGCCTTGTTGCAATAATTCATAGATCAACTTTAATAAGATCCAAGTCCAGATTTTAAGCAGCCAGAATTCAAAACATTTTGACCACAGAATGTTGCATCAGTTAATTCCTTAAAACTGAACAGATTAAATATTGCTCTTCTTTGCAATCACGTGACCTACTGTAACAATTTTAAAGTGGATATTTGGGTTTTACAGCGAACTGTTTACTGCTAGAACCAGACATCCAGTTTTTTGTAGAGTTTAGCTTTTGAAATGAGCTGAAAGTGAAGACAAAGATTTAATGGAAGTTTATATTTTTATTGTCTGATTTCTAATTATGAATCTATAGTTGTCATGTCTGTAATAGATATATTAATATGTGAGCAGTACTTTCATTTTAAATACATTTCATTAGGACATGTTCATTTAGAATTGAAGGCAAAGATCAGAGCTAAGAGCTTTTGGAATGAAGAAGATCATATGTTTATAATCTGCTTGTCTAGCCTTTCCCTTCCAAATGTCCTGTATATATATATGCATATATCAATCAATATGAAGTGAGGTACCTGGAAAAATTGTAGAGCAAATAATAAAATTAACTTGTAAACACTGGAAACTGGTGTAGCTAGAAGACAGCATTTAATTCACACTTTTGCTCAACAGTGGGATTAATTTAAAGTATCTCCAACAGTTAGCTATCCAACATCTACTGAAATACATCCAGTGAAGAGGAATCTACTACCTCTCTGAGTAATACTTAACTGTTCTTACAGTTCAGGGGTTGAAAACCCTTTCTTTTCCATAGTGAGGGGAGGAGTATCCAGGATGTGTTGACTTTGTCCTCTCTTGATTGGACTGAGTCAGATAAGCTCTTTTAGCCACGCCTTGGTCACCAGGCCCCACTCAGTTATCGACTCAGTTCATCAACGGACCGGCTGTGTTCATCCTGAGATCCTGAAGAAACTTAAAGGAAAAATTTTAAATTGCTGCAAAAGCGATCAAAATTGCCTCCACGCTGCCTGATCAATCACTAGAGGCTGAGAAAACTCCCAGTGGGGGTAGAAAGCCCGGGCAGCAACCACTAAGGCGGCGCACAGCCCAGGTCACAGAGCGAGACCCAGGGCACTAAGTGAGGACTCTCACCAAAGACAGGTGAGCGAGCTCTTCAGAGGCCTCTGCAGCAAGGGCAACACCCAAGGAGACTCTAAGGGTCGCCCGAGCGCTCCACTGTTCCCCTCAGGTGTTGAGCGACGAACCATGGCATTTTAAAATGCCCTGGAGCGCCTGCGCTGGCAGTGATCACCAGAGAACAAGGTGAGAGCCGGAAAGGCTCAGAAAGAGCTGCAGGAGGCAGGGGGAAGCGAGAGAGAGAGCCCCCAACGGCAGTGGAATCGCGCGGCAGCCTGCAAAGGCACAAGCCGCTTCCACGTGCTCCAGCAAAGAGGAGCTTTTGGAGCCATTTTGAAACCATGTGGTCCAAGATGGCAGCCCCCAGCAGATCAGAGGAAATAGTTGTGACTCAGAGTTATGTTTTCAGGCATGGGGTCTGCAAACACCGAACTCTATCACAGTGCATTCTACACTAAGCGTGGCCACTTTGGCATCCTGGGCCATGCAGGCCACACTATCTGAGATCTGTAGGGCAGCCACGGGGTCTTCCCCCTCACCATTCGTGAGGAATTACAAGTTGGACTCCTTTGCGTCTGCGGAAGCCTCATTCAGATGTAGGGTGTTGCAGGCTGTTCACAAGGCGAGGGAGAGGTCTCACCAGGCATACGTTTGGGTATATACTCAAATGTGTAACCCTCCCTAGGGACGTGTAGGCTTTGGTACGTCCCATCCTGGATACTCCTCCCCTCACTATGGAGAAAGGGCGTTGGTACTTACCTGATACGCCTCTCCTCATAGTGGGAGAGGAGTATCCAGCCCCTCCCTGATATGGGTATGTTGCAAAATTGTTATGTTGTTTGTTGAACTGTTCTGTTGAAGTAATAAATAAAGGTTTGAAACTAAAATAAAGTCTAGAGTGGATGACACAGCGAGTCGGATAGAGTTCTTCGCCGATAACTGGGTGGAGCCTGGTGACCAAGGCGTGGCTAAAAGAGCTTATCTGACTCAGTCCAATCAAGAGAGGACAAGGTCAACCCATCCTGGATACTCCTCTCCCACTATGAGAAGAGGCATATCAGGTAAGTACCAATGCCCTTTTCAGTTTGAATCTCCCTTCGTGTAACTTTAAAAACTTATTCTTGTCCTCTGGGGTGACAACATAGGTTTAAGCCTACTTCATAGTGACCTCCTTTTAGCTACTTGAAGAATGCTATCATATCCCTTTGGGGTTTCTCTTCTGAAAGCTAAATATATTCTATTTCTTCAACTTCTCTTCACAGAGCTTAGTTCTAATCCCCTGATCATCCTCAAAGTCCTGCTTTAAAATATTCTCATTTTTCAGAATTCTTCTTAAAATGTGGTATTAGAGATGGAGTTGGACATAATACTTGGTACAGACTGCCCAGTGCAGAATAGAATAGTTACATCTGTTAATATGGCCTTAATTTTTGTCTTTTTTCAACCATATTTTAATGCTTGTTCATATTCAATTTGTAGTCACCTGTCAATTCCACAAACTGTGTTTTCATGGCCAATCTACACGGTCCAGGACCGAATCTTATGGTACCCTGCTTGGCAGATCATTCTAATTTGATGAACCATTGATAAGCTGTCTTTGAATGAGGTCAAACCATCCAGTTACTGTCATGGCATCTAGCTCAAATTTAATTGGATTGCTCAGAATCAGAATATCATTGAGTACCATCAAATTATTGTGAAAATGAAGATACATTATGGTTGTGTGTGTGTGAGTGTGTATACATACATAAATACATACATACATACACGTTTATGAGAAAATTACCTAATCAAAAACCCGAAATTAGGATATTCAGTGTTATAGATTTTGTGAAAGATTGTTTCTTAGGGTTTCATTTTCTGTAGTATTTGTACCCTGTTTATCCTAATATCAGCCAGAAAGATTAGGCTACATTAAAAATAGGTCCTAGTTCAAGCAGTAAGACTTCTGGGCAGTAAATAGAACCCAGATCTTCCTGGTCTTAGTCTAAAACTATCTATTGCATCACATCCAGTCCAAGCCTATTATCTTATTTGAAGCATTTCTCATAAACTGAAATTAGCTTAAAAAGATTAGCTTTCTAAACGAAGTCTCAAATACCTCCACGATAGTATTCCACATGACATGCTGAAATTAACATTAAACATAGGGTAATAGCCTGCTGATCATCTTAAGAGCGTTTTTTAAAAATGAAACAATAGTTGTTTGGCTATTGGTGATAAAATGGCATCAAGTAAAAGGGTTAAATCCTCTTTTCTCCATTTACATATTTTGTGATAAAGAAAGGTTTAGCTTATTTACTTGATTTTGGATAACCTATGTGACAACCTAGCTCTTTTTAAGGTCTATATTTCTGGGAAAGGTAGAACAAAAGAGAAAAAAGAAAATCACTAGCAGCAAGATGGATATATCAGTTAGAGTGGCAATGGGTAGACCATTGGAAGGTCTGAAGAACCAAGTGAATGAGAGATTGCCCTGGAGAAAGCCTCTGTGTTCTCTGAGAGTCAGTACTGATTCATTGGCAAGATGATCTGTAGATTGCAAATGTGTAATCATGTTTGAATTGTACGCTTAAAAATAACATCTAGATTAATCTAAGAAACGGCATGAGTAACATGCACTCAGCACAAGATTAACATGGTTTCCTATTTTGTTTCATACAAAAAAGTTTTCTTAAGACATTATTCATTTCAGTATTATTTAATATTAATGTTAATCTAGTTACTGAAGCAGATAATGTTGCTTTAAGAGCCGTGGTGGTACAGTAGTTAGAATGAAGTATTGCAGGGTAATTCTGCTGACTGCTGACTGCCAGCAGTTCAGCTGTTCAGTTCTCACTGGCTCAAGGTTGACTCAGCTTTCCATCCTTCCGAGGTTGGTAAAATGAGGATCCAGGTTGTTGGGAGCAGTATGCTAACTCTGTAAACCGCTTAGAGAGAGTTTAGTAAAGCACTGTGAAGCGGTATATAAGTCTAAGTGCTATTGCTTATATCATAATAAAAATGTTAATCAGTATATTAGTCAGAACAGTGCAAAAGCCAGATAAGTTTGTGTGTGGCTTGTTCAAACAGATTTTTTTCCAGAAGACCCAGGTTGGTGCAATTGATGTAAACTAGAATCTGCAATTCCATCGAATTGGAGCTGGTGGTAGTGATTAGAGAACAGCTTGTTAAGTTAACTTACTGAGTTAATGGCAAAAAACCTGATTCAGACTGGAGACTTCTTGCTCTGAAACTCAGTCAGTCACTGTACTACACTTGCTTTGCTTATGTGAAACTAGCTGGATACCCATGCTTCACGACAAAACTATGTGATCGGGCAATGCAGGAGAAATCCGCTTCACTCCTGTTCAATCCGTTGGCTCAGTGGTGGTCAGTGATTGAAACACATAAGGGAATATTGCTCATGATGCCTTGAGTTCAGACACAGTTCCATAGTTGGAAGGCATAGACATTTTGGTGAGGTACTGATATTTAGTATTGTAAGGAGCCCCAGACTGTTCCTGAGTGAAGGAGTGGAATGTTTGCCAGTTTGAACTGAGGTAACGGAATGTGAGGCAACTAGTAGTTGGAACAGAGTTCTTTTCAGGTGGGAAGGAGGAGTAGAACTCCTTATCATCAGAGTGTGTTAATTACTATATAAGAAATACTAATGATCTGACAGTCATTTTGAAAAATCCTTTCTTGGCGAGCACCTAGAAGCCAAGGGGAACATATGTGCCAAATTTCAAGTTGTAGGCTTTTCGGTTCTGGAGATTTCATGATGAGTGAGTGGCATTTGACTTTTTATATATAGATTATAACATGCAATGTTGTTATTTCCCTTGATGTTTTTTTTAAGAATCAAAAGTAATTTGTTGGGGGATGTATTTTTTAGTGGCCAAAAAGACTCTTCATTTTTGGAGTCACTTTTTACTAGTCTCTCTCAAACTACTTTTCCAATTGTAAGAAAAACAATGCAGGTCTCTCTATCCTTTCCCTGGAGTCTGGAAGCACAGCTTTGAAGGATCATTTTTTTAGCTGAAGGAGGAAAAGGATAAAGTCATTCTTCTGTGTTATTTCATTAATAAAACTAGCAGTTTTCTACAGCTGATTTTTTTTAACAGTGAAAAAGTTTGCAGTTTATATATAGAAAAGCCCTATGCCTGAAACACAAGCCCCCAAATTGCTATATTTATGTAAGTGTTGTAGGCTTTCTGTGATATGTTATTAAATAAATAGACCATGTTTTCTAGTAAAATCTGTAGCCTTAAAACTACTTTCTGAAGTGACTAAACTGAAAGTAGATTGCATGGATATTAATGGGTCATATTTCCACATGTGTTGGTAGACAATAGAAGTTACTTTGATGTCTTTGAAAACAACACTCTTAAAATCCAATGTAAAAACAGAATGATGTATGTCTGCTGGTTGTCATATAAGTTAACATTGTTTGACAAATAGATCACTTCCAGAGATAGTATTCTGCCGGTTCACCCAAACCAGTAGCGGAAATTGCAGGTGGGCCTGCCCACCCACCCCAGCTCTATGCCGTCCTATTTAGGCATATTTTTGAGGCTGGGTGCATGCGCAGAAGGGGTGCATGCGAGCAAAACGCATGCACAGAAGACCGGGTGCATGCGTGGAAGGGGCGCATGTGCCTGTGGTGAACTGGTGGTAACAAAATGTGAAACCCACCGCTCATCATTTCATATTGTTTTTTGCCGAGCAGAATTATATTAACAGATATTCTATAAACTTAGCATAATGGGCTTCTGATAGAACAGGTAAAAAACAAAATGAGATATGATACCTTTTGATATGCATTAGCAATTATTTTAATCATGTCTTTTACAAGGTTTTATATCTAGAGTGTAAAAATTCCAAATTTCTGTGACAGAGTTTAACAAAACATTAAAATATTTAGCTCTTCACTTTCAAGAAAATGGTTCACCACTGCAATGATATTTAAGCAGTAAGAATACCATAACATACGGTACAGCTAAAAGTTCCTTCAAATTTATTACATCTCCTGCATGGAATGATGAGAGCCATTTTTTTAAAATCATTTCAGGATCTGGTAAATCCTAAAGAGGTTTGGTTTTAGCTGTACTAAATATTTTAGGTCATACAAGCATATTGAACCTTCTTTAAAGTCTGATACTATTGGTTGAGCAATATACAGTAGCATACTGCACTCCAATTCTGTATTAGAACCAGTTTGATGTAGTGGTTAAGGCAACAGTTAAAACAGGAAGATTGTTAAGTGCTGGTCCTGCCTTAGGCACAAAGCCAGTTGTGTGACCTTGGGCCAGTCATTCTCTCTCAGTTCTAGGAAGGACAGAATGACAAATCACTTCTGAAAAATCTTGCCAAGAAAACTGCAAAGACTTGTCCAGGCAGCCACCAGAAGCCAATACTGATTCAAAGACACATATACACAAACAATTCTCTGTTACAGTTATTTTTTTTCTATACTGAATATGTACTATTTTTGACTCCTAGTAGTCACATAGCTAGAAAGATGAATAGAGAGATCTTGTGTATTACTCAACATTATTTTTGATTATTTTATTTTGGTAATACTAAATTGAAAATATAGTTTTAGTAAAGAACTCCCTTGATATATTGAATAGTTCCAGCATTTCAGAGGCTATAAGGGCATCGATGGCAAACACTATGGATAACAAGTGTTTTAAATTTCTGTATTTGCCATTCCAACTTTCTATTTTTTTTTTTTTGAAAATCCAAGACGTTTTAAAAATGGTTCCCTTAACAGTTGATTAATTATGAGCCATAATAAATATTACCAACCATTTTAAAATAACTATTGCTCCAAAGAGTTATTTTGTAATGAAAAGAAAAAATCACATGTAAATATTTTGTTTCCCAGTAAAGTCCAGGTAAACCAGTATCTGCTAAAAATTGCTAAAAAAATAATGTTTCCAAAGATTGCTCCAATTATTGCACAATGGCTCTCATCCTGCACATCAGCAAGATTCTCCTTAAAATTATACAATGTCTTCCCTCAACTATAAAAAAGGAATTACCCAATGTCCAAACTGGATTTTGAAGGTATCATAGCATTTGCGTTCCCCAAAGCTACCTATGGTTGTGAAAGTTGGACCCTAAAAAAAGCAAATCATGGGAGAAGATGGATTTGCTTGAACTGGAGAAAGCTCCTGCATATTCCTTGGACAGCAAAGGTGACTAAACAAGCAAGTACTGTAGCACATAACAACAGACATGTCACTAGAAGGCAAAAATCACAAAACTGTGTCTGACTTATTTTGGCCATGTCCCAGAATTCACTGTTTAGAAGAGTTAGCAGTAATCAGGCTATCAAAGAACAAAGTGGTTGGACACCATTAAAGCTGACACCAGCCATAGCATGGAAAAACACAGAGAAATGGTGCAAGATAGGAAGATGTGGGCTGATCTGGCCCATAGAATCACCAAGAATCGGACACAACTGAATGGATAATATCATAATCATCAAACCACTATCAGCCAACAATGAAAAAATTAAAACCATCATCATGAGAAAAAGCATAACTTTAACAGAAAACAACCTGAGTATTGCTCCTTCAAAAAAAGTTAACCATTAACTTATCAGTCTGTTTAAATTATTTAAAAGGAAGCAACATAGGCATTCCTCTCAAAATATATATGAGTCTTGATGCAAAATTCATTGATGTATTTAACATCCACCAACTTACTAATTTTTCAGAATAATTACCATGCAACTGTACTGCTTATACAAATTGAAATGAAGCTTATTGATAATAATTAAAAATACAATTGAAATATATAATGACATATATTCAAATTCCAATAAACAAATTCCTTTAACTTTATGAGTTTGTCTTAGTAGACTTGCTAGGACTCCCAATATTACATTAAATATTATGAGATAAAGAACATACTTGATGAATTCTGTATTTCATTTTAATTACTAATGAAATAATCCTATTAATAATTTCCTTACATGAAGAAAAGGATTAAGATATTAAATTATATAATACATGAAATAAATTATATAAGAAATCTTAATTTCTGCAACCGTTTAACCAAAGACATGATTTAAACCATATCAAAAGCTTTTTCTGCATCTATTGAAGCTAACGTGACAGATTCATGCGTATCAGCATAAAAGGCTATTACATTAACCAGAAACCTTGAAACCCTTTAAAAAAAACTTTTAAAATCATAGCATCAAAAGAGGGACATTGGGCAGTAACTTATTAATTGAAGAGGATATTTGCATCTTCAAAGTTACAATGATAAAAGTTTCAAAGTATGAAACTGGCAGGTCTTTAACTGGCTGGCCTGTTCATTTTATCTATTTTTTTAAATGTTAGTGTTATATTAATTGGGTTTGTTTTTTGCATTGTTTCTTATTTCCTTTTAACTTTTGTAATATGTGTTTTTAATGCTGTATGCCGCCCTGAGTCCTTTGGGAGAAGGGCGGCATATAAATCCAATAAAACAAACAACAAACAAACAATAAAACAATAAACAACTATTTTCTCCTTAGTTTTTTATACCATTGCATAATTAATTTATCTGGTTTAGAGACCTTTCCAGATTTTATTTCAGTAATATAGATTTCTTGAGATATAAGAGATGCAACCATTATTCCTGACTATAAATCAGAAATTTCTGGAGAAATCCATTTATTTATTTGCAGTCAAAGATCAATATTTTTTAAAAATGTATACATAGCAATAAAATTGCTTAAATTTTAAAATTGATTTAAAAACCCACAGAAACAAACAAACATAGCCACTGTATAAACCCAAATAATAAAATTAAAGTAATAAGAATTTGTCATTTTAGCTCTGTAAAAGTAATTAGCCAATCCAGTCTTATAGGCATGATTAAACCCATTGACTTCTAGTGGCAATTACCACGGAGCTGAATCCACCACGTTGCTGTCAAATTTTTCTCTTTTAAGAACTGCACAATCTTGGCCTTGATTTAGAGACTCTAACATCTAACAAGAATGGATGAAGTAATTTTGGTCATGTTCCTGGACAGTGGGAAATTCTGAAAGATGTACATATTACATTTTAAAAAATCTCTCTGACACATGTATAAAATATAATTTTTATAAAATTCACTGAATTCTGAACATAAATTCTTTATAATTAGTGTGATTTGTCCCTAAGGAATTTATCAAATATATTATTTTATTTTGTTTCAAATAATTCTTCGGATAAGCTAACCAGAGTCACCTTATATGGGAGATGGGGACATAAAAAATTTAATAAAAATAAAAATACTAATAAAATAAAAATAATAGTTCAGGAGACAAGAAGCAACCAACTATTGTGTAGTGATTTTCTTTGTTTTCCATTCTTTTCTTATTGAAAAAAAGGTATTTGCTTCTACTCAATATAAGAATTAATCTTAAAGCTGTAATACCGGGTTTTGATAGTTGTGCTCTCTTTGAGTCAAGTACAAAATCAGTAATCCATAAAAATAATATCAGATCATAGTATAGATTCTAGTGGGGGGTATTTTTTGAGAAGAGATTTGAAATTTATACTTGGGGCTTTAAAAATGCTGTTTTTCATGTTTTGGTTAAATAATTCAACTTGTGAAGTTCTTTGAAAATTTTGTGTTGAACAACTTACATTGTCAGGGTATAAAATGCTACTACTTCTGTTTGCTTTAATTTAATGCAGTGTTTCTCAAACTGGAAGTCTTTCAGGAGAGTCTGCAAAGTCAAATATATTTTAAAATTTCTCAGTTTTAATTTCTAATTCAGTAAATATTGATAGATATAACCCACATAAACAAAGCTCTTTGGAGTCCTCAATCATTTTTAAGAATGTGAAGGGGTCATGAGATCAGAATGTTTCAGAACTGCTGGTTTAATTTATTCATGTTTAACTTAGGCCTTCTAAGAAGCCAATAAGTTGAAAAGTTGTTTTTGTTTCCAACTTCTTAGAAAAATAGATTTTGCAGCATGTACTTTTTTGCATGAAATATGCAGGTTTTCACTTTGAATACTACAAATTTATCCCAAGGGGGAGGGGGAAATGTAACAGCACTTGTGGTATTGCAATTAAAAGTCTACTTTCCAACTGAAGTAACATTTGTTTGCAACTTTCTTTATCTTTACAGAATTTAACTGCTTGAAACTTTGTTTAAAATGTAGTTCAATCAACTAATCGTTTTTGCATGAAGTTATAGTACAGTGATGGCTAACCTTTTCTGGACACCCCAAATGCTCATGCGCACTCCCCTGCACATGAGCCCTGCCCCCTGCAGGTGCCCTGTGCATGTGCATGCGACCCCCAGCACGCCCCCACTCCCTATGCATGTGCGGCAGAGACCTGAAGGTCAGCTGGCTGCTGGGAGGTGCGCGCACATGCACGATGGAGCTGAACTGGGGCGACGGCTCACGTGTCATCAGAGAGGGTGCTGCGTGCCACCTCTGAATACAGATACTGAATACAGATATTCTGACTCTGACCACCATTTAGTCTTGAAGCTCACTGAACCTTAAATCAATGTATTTTATATATAAGTGTTATTAGGTTCAGTTGAGTTGTCAGATAAGAGTTCTGACAAAACCAAAGAATTAAGTAATTAATTCTAGTATTCTTTAGATACTGAATTATGCATAAGGGATTTATTTTAGCAAAGTAGAAGGGATAAATAGATAATTTACACATTGGTACATTGCATTTGACAATAAAGGAATGATTGACTAATAGTCCAAATTTAGGCATGTCAGTTAAAAAATAAATCCCAATGAATCATGAAAGGGAGTAATCCCAAATTAATAAAAAACAGAAGCCTGACTGACCTGCTAAAGTAACTCATAATATCGGCTTGAGCAACTTGCAGCCCACAGCCCTGGACAGCTAGTAATGTTAGCTGGAAAACTTCAACATTATTATGTGATTTATAAACATTCGCTATATTATATATTTTATATGCTCTTCCTCTTCAATCAATAGATAAAGATTGGACAATCATGGTATACAGGCAGTCCTCAACATATGACTGTAATGGAGTTGCCCATTATGGTTGTATGCCAATGTAGTTAAGAATATCACATGATCACATGATTGACCTGATTTTTTAAAAATCTTTTTTGGTGTGGTGATTAAGTGAACATGGCTATCCTAATGTGAACTCTGCAATCATTAAACCACCACCAGCAAAACCATCATAAAATGTCACATGGCCATGGAATGCTGTAAATGGCTGTAAATGTCGCTATGTTGCCAAATGCCTGAAGTGCAGTCACATGATGTAAGGGTTGAGGGACCCAACCGTTAGAACTTTGGAAGTTCAGTAATTTGCTAGACAATAGTGAGTTTTATAGTAATAAGTTGCCAAACAAAATATATTGCTTCGATAAACATTTTCATTATGAATAAACTTGGATTGGGAGTTAAATCTAAACCAGGAAATTGTTAACAAAGTAAAAGTTGAATCCACATTCCCAAGAAATTTACTATGAAAATATAATCAGTCCTTCCATTTGGATCGAGTTTTAATAGAATATATTATTTTGAATAATATGTTTATATGAATCCGGAAAAATCAAAATTTAAGAGTTAATTTAAGTTCACACTGGCTTTAATCTTAAGGTTTAAATCAAAATATATAGCTTTTCTTTCTGAATAACCATGATTAATGTTTTCTGTTTAAGAAATAAGGGTTTATAAAATAATGGTTTAGAATGTGCTAGCTTCATTATTCCTAGGGAGGTCTTCTAGTCCAACCCCCTGCTCAAGCAGGAAACCCTGTATCATTTCAGACAAATGATTGTCCAATCTCTTCTTGAAAACTTCTAGTGTTGGAGCATCCACAATTCTGGGGTCAAGTTGTTCCGCTGATTAATTCTCTAACTATCATGAAATTTCTCCTTAGTTCTAGGTTGCTTCTCTCCTTGATTAGTTTCCTCCATTGTTTCTTGCTGCCTTCAGTTAGGAAACTTCATGTTGTGGTTTCTAGGAGACCTCCCTTCTATACTGTGAGGCCTGCCTTATGGAACTATCTTCCCCTCAAAATTAGATCATCCCTTTTGCTATTCCAAAAAGCCCTTAAGACATGAATATGTTGTTAATCCCGTGGCTCTCATGCAACTAGAGATTTACTCAGATGGCTCCATTGTTGAGGTGGATATTTTTATTCTCCTTTTCCTAGGGTTTATATTTCTATATGTTGGCTTTTTATTAGTTTTTTTAAAAAATCTGATTGTTGTATGCCAGCCAGAATTGCAGCTATGTAAGTTTGATTAATAAATAATACAAAAGTAAGAGAAAATGACATTTTATTAAATAATGTAACACATGATTAAATATAAGTAAACCCGATCAAATGACTACAAAGATTTCATTGATACATGGCTAGGGAACTATGCATACTGCTTCCAGTGTAGTTTATTAGAAGAAGCAGTATTAAGAGTATAAGAAACAAAGTTTATTGTCAATCCAAAATTTTGTCCTCTGGGAAAGTTAGGCTCGAAGTCTATTACTAAAGCTGGAGCTGAGCATAAATGAGAAACACAGCTTGAATGGTTAAAAAAGGGGTTCTCTTGAGAAAAGAGCAGCTAAGAAAATATGACCAGGATAATAGGGTAGAGTCTGAATAAATCAGATTACTTATTCCAAACAATTTCCATAGTGACATTTTAGCTGAGCTTTCTCAATTGGTGAAATGCCCTTGCAAAGAAGAGATTTGACTTAAGACTTCAGTCCCTGAGGAGCATAAGCAGAAAAATCACATTTTCTGAGTAGAGTGATTTTAGAGAAACACAAAGGATTTTGTTTCTTAAACATATAATACTTTGACTGTAATAGCTTTTTCAGGGGCTATTGTTCTTTAATCTATCACACCCTTCGTTCAAGGTTTCCACTGTATAAGCTTGAAGAATTATATTAACACAAGGTGAGGAAAGATCAACTTGACCAGTTTGATAGCAATATAAAAGATGTATATTTTTCAGAAAGGGTAGCTTTTCCCAAATAGCTCTAATTGCTTGGGTATTTTGTGTTGTAGTTACACAAAGATGATACTGTGTGCATTCCTAATGCTCTTTGAAAACCGCAAGTGCCTGCTTGGATAACATTGATTTCGCTGTGATGAAAATGTAGAAAATTCTCAAATGGTGCAAAATATGTCTGAATTTTAAAATAGATGCTATATTAACAATAGCAGGACATGTGAATCCTGTTCAGCAGATTCCATAGAGTTGTCAATCTGACATGCGTTTTAAATTCAATTCATAGAAGTGGTTTAGTTTCTGAATGTCAATGGAGATTCTTAGTCATCCAGGTCATGGTTGTCCCAAAGGTGTTTTTTCAAGAGGCAAGTGGACTTTCTGGTTTGTTTGTTTTTTAAGACGTTTAGCTTCTCATCCAAGAAGCTTCTTCAGCTCTGTCTGGATAGTGGGGAATGGAAGGATTTATACCCCTCGCAGACACCTGGTCATTTGCATTCTTTTAGCAAGTTCTTGAGGCCACCTGGTGGTTTAACTGTTATCAGGGTAATGCAAATGGGTATGGAGCCTTCTTGGAACTGTTGAAAGGACTGAAGTGGTATAGACTGAAGATTAGTTTCTGAATGTATGTTTGTAGTAAAGAAGTAGAGAAGATTCCTGAAAACCCCCTAAAAAGAGATTACTACTAAAATGTTAATGGTGCAAATATTGTGGTATATTCTTTGAACCTCAAACATATATAATACAATTATGTATATAATTACATATCACTATATACAGTCATTCTGTTGTTTTTGGGGAAAGTAAAATTTTAAAACCATTGGCATTCCATTTCACTGGAAACCATTTTTTTAAATGTCTCTCACCATTATATTTTCATAAGGATAGCTGTGGTTGTCTATTGAATTAAACATTTTGCAGGACCTTAGAGCTTAACAAATTTTACAGTTATATGCTTTGCTTGTAGTGCAGTTCATTACTGTAATTATGGAAATTTGAATTGAGAAATCTGTTAAAACCTTTCCTATAAAACTCATTAAATTATTTAGACGTAACTAATATGATGTAGCTATCTCAAACTTACTTGAATTAAAATGTAGTTGTATTTAACTATATCTCTTTGTAATTCTTTAGTAATTTATGAGACTATTTAATTGATGAAATAATTCTGGAAAACAATTTAATAGTCATACTAAAGATCACAAAGTGTTTCTTAGAATAAACTAGATTAATTTTTCTGTATTAATTTTTGCAGTGATAATGTTTGCAAGAAAAGTGATTATTATAAAACTAATATATATTATTCAATAAATATATGGATCAGTTTTCAATCAATTCAAATTTATAATTATTTTTACAGACACATATAGTTTTACACACACACACACACACACACTATAGTATAGTATAGTCTCTTGCTGCTTTAAACTTCCAAAGCATTTAAATTTTAAAAATGTTCATTAAAGTGTTAAATATATTGTATTAGTTTCTTCCAAATTTCAGACATTTTTAAAAATAGTTTACTTCCAAACATAATTCCACATTGTGAAGCGAAGAATAGATCTTTGTGCATATATGTCAACGTCATAATTTGTTTGGCAAAACTGCAAGAAGTAGAACAGAAACTTTTATTTTTTTTAGGACAACTGTAATTTTAACTGATTAATTTTAATTGTGGTTAACAAAATAAAGCAGATCAATAAGTTATATTGCATATTTGAGGCTTTCTCTCTTTTTCTTCATCTTGTTGGAAAACATTTTTTTATGTTTTGCTTGTAAACATTTATGAAAAGTTTCAAAATTAAAAGAAAAAAAGATTTCAGAAGGGTTTTTTTGTACAGAAACCTTCTTGCTTTTTCCAAAAAGATCTTGACTGATATATTATTGAGTGGAAATAGGCCTTAAAAATTTCAAACCGACATTATCGTTACTAGTTAAATAAGATTCATTTCCTGGGATTTTAATGGATAGGTAATTGCTTTCTTTTCTTCAGTTCAGATCAAAACTTAATAATGCTGATTTTGATATATTTATTTTGATTTTGAAATTGTCAGGTATACTTTAATTGTTAATATATTATTACTACTGCACTTAAAAGTGTTAATGACTTTATATTTTATCTGTCTTAAATTACTGTTTCCCAATCTCAAACTTCATTTTTTTTTTTTGATTTAGTAAGAATAACAAGATGCTAAATACCATTAGAGTTTCTACTACTTCTTTTAAAACATTTTGTTTCATCCAGCAATGAACTTAGCATAAAATAATGTTTGGTAGCCTAATTAATGTTAAGTAGTGTATTCTGTTGTAAAAAAATTGACAAAAATAAATCTTCATAAAATGTTCACATTCCAATATTTTTTCATTTACACATATTCAAAATAATTATTTTTGATGTTAATTCGTAAAGGACATGCTATTGTTAATTCTGCATTTTTCCTGCTTATATCCAATAATTACAGTATCTGTTTTTACTCTAAAAATATACAATCTTTCAGCCTTTGCTAAAGCATTTGCCTGATAGCCACTGGAGAGCAGGAATGATATGAGTAATGGAAATTGTATGAATAGTAGATTAGGCTAAGAAGGATAGAACTGTCTGTAACTTCTGTAAATACATCATATATTTTTATTAAGATTATTCATATGCCCATGTAATAACCAAGAGTTGTGCTAATATTGAGGGTTACCTTCCTTTTATTTTATATTATAGAAACCAAGAAAACGAACACAAAGAAAAGTGTTCTCTTCTATGACCTACATAAAAATGCAATCTAGTCCTGTGACAAAAGCAGGAGTCTCCTTTCTTGCCCTAACCTCCTGAAGTATAGTTTATGTATTTTATTTTTACCCTGCCTTTATTATTGTTATAAATAACTCAGGGAGGCGAACATACATAATACTCCTTCCTCCTCCTAGTTTCCTCATGACAACTATCTGGTGGGGCGGGATGGGACGAGGAAGACAGTGACTAGTTGGACTTTTTGTAGGATAATAACTTTGTTTATGTATAAGTCTGGATTATTTGATATGCTAATATATAAAAATATTAATTTTAATCCTTTTGGAATCCTCTCAGGTTTTTAAGTCATAATTGCTCAATGATAGCCATAGGATATAGAGCATTGTTCATTCTTGTGAATTATCTGTGGTAGGATTTGGATAGGGTATGTGAAATGTTTTATCTGCAGCCTTCAGTAGTATAAACATTTGTATCATTCTGAATTGTCTACACGGATTGAAGATTGGAGGCTCTACTAGTTATTGTGTAGTTCCACCCACTCATGGTCACTGGAGAGATTCCTGGGACCTGGTACCCTCCCCGCTTAGTTTAATCTGTGCATGGGACTGCTGGGAGAGGCCATCTGTTGGTATAAATAATAATATGGTATCAATAGCGGTTGATATCTAGCTGCATATCATCTCCCCAGAATACATCTTGATTCAATGTCTTTAGGCAGTATTTATTTTTATTTATTTATTTATTTATTAGACTTGTTAGCCGCTCCCTCTCCACAAAGGGACTCGGGGCGGCGTACAATAAATAAATCACATGTTACACGATTAGACATTACACGGTTAGACATTACACGGAGGAGGTATAAAATCACAGCAATTGTTACAATACATAAAACAACAATAATATAAGGTTAAAAATTAAAATACCCCGATTTAAAATTTTAAAATGTAAAAAATATAAAATTGCCAGGAGGATTGGAGATAGAACTATAGTTGAGCCAGGCCAGCTAGTTGGAAAAGGTGGGTCTTGAGTTTTGTACGGAAGGAGCGGAGGTCGGTAGTAATCCTAATGTCGGGGGGGAGGTCATTCCAGAGGGCTGGGCCCATCACAGAGAAGGCCCTGCTCCTGGGCGCCGCCCTTTGGCACTGCTTAGTGGACGGCACCCGGAGAAGTCCCTCTCTGTGAGAGCGGATTGGTCGTAGGGATGTATGGGGCAGGATGCGATCCCGCAAGTAACTAGGTCCTGTGCCATGGAGCGCTTTAAAGATGGTGATCAGCACCTTGAAACGCACCCGATAGACCACAGGGAGCCAGTGCAGCTCGCGCAGGAGAGGTGTTATATGGGAGTATCTCGTACTCCCCATAATCACCCGCGCGGCCGCGTTCTGGACCAGCTGTAGTCTTCGGGTGCATCTCAAGGGAAGCCCCATGTAGAGGGCTAGGTGGGAAGAAATAGGTTTAGGCTTAAGATAGAATAGCTGTTGATTGAGAATCAAATTCCAGGAGAAGTCTAAAAGCTTTGGTTGCACTCCCCTTGATGGACATTAAAAAAAAAAAGCTTTGGACAGGAGGACTTTTAACCAGTTTCAACTGGTATATGTTACAATAATTTTGAAATGAGATGTTCTGGTTGCTGTCCTTTACACCCTTATTACTTCAAATGTGAACTATTGCAAGTTATTATATGTGGAGCTGTCCTGAATATTATGTAGAAGATTGAACTACTGCAAAATATAGAAGCATTCCTGCTTACATTTAGCCAGCCCAATCCTATAATATCTCTGTTCCAGGAGCTGTACCAATTACTGATTTCCTTCTCAATGCAATTTAAGGTGCTGGTGATTACTTTTACTGTCTATTCTGATTAGAATTTATCCACCTGATACTGACAAGCAGAGGAGCAAGCATGCTGTAGATTCTAAGAAAAATAGATGGAGTGTGGTCCTAGAAACAGGCTTTCTCTACTATAACTCTTGTCACTCTGAAATAGCTTGCCTCTCAGAGTTTCCTCTCAATTAATATCCAGGAAGGGAGTTAAAATTCAGATCTTCTCAGAGCCTCCAAAAACAATGTTCTGCTGCACTGTGGTTGAATTAGCCAGAAATTATGGAAATTATGGATGTCATACTTTCATAATTGTTTTGTTTTTATAACAACGTTTTGTGGATCATACTGAAATGCAAGCTGCCTCAAATCTATCGGTTGAGATGGCATACTGGGTTAAATATTGATTTATTTAGGTATATATCCTTTATTGCAATAAAAGTCCGTATAGGCAGGGCTATGATTTTACCAGTTGCAATGTATGGCTGTGAAAGTTGGACCATAAGAAAGGCTGAGAGTCAAAGAATTGAGGCCGTTGAACTATGGTGCTGGAGACTCCTGTGAGTCCCTTGGAGTGCAAGGCAATCAAACCAGTCAGTCCTAGAGGAAATCAACCCTGACTGCTCTTTAGAAGGCCAGATCCTGAAAATGAAACTCAAATACTTTGGCCATCTAATGAGAATGAAGGACTTACTGGAGAAGAGTCTAATATTGGGAATGATTGAGGGCAAAAGAAGGAGGGGATGACAGAGAATGAGGTGGCTGGATGGAGTCACCGAAGCAATCAGCGTGAGCTTAAATGGACTCCAGAGGATGGTAGAGGACAGGAAGGCCTGGAGGAACGTTGTCCATGGGGTCGCGATGGGTCGGGACTTTGCAACTAACAACAATATCCTTTATTATTTTTGCAATTAACTCAAGGCGGTGAACATAGCCAACATACCCTCCTCCAAATTTAGCCACAACAACTTTGTGAGATAAGTTGGCCTGAGAGAGAGTGACTGGCCCAAAGTCATCAGGCTGGGTTTCATGGCGAAGGTGGGGCTAGAACTTATGGACTCTCTCTTTTTAGCTTGGTGCCTTAACCACTAGGCCAAACTGGCTCTCCAGTTTGGCTCATTATATGAAAATAAGCAAATTACCAACACATTTGAAATGTATGGTTTCAAATCTAACAGCTAAATGTGTAAATCTTATTACAGGTAAAAAAAATTAAATTACATAAATATATAATATAAATAAATATAATATAAATAAATAATATTTATAATTGTATTCTGAGAAGAGAAAACTCTGAATGTTGATTTTTTTTTTATAATGTTGATTATAACTCAGTTTCTTCAATATCGATTTTATATTCCCCTATATAATTAAAAATAGTTTGGAAGAAATAAACTTTTTCTATTGTTATAGCATTTGGATGAAAATCTAATTCAATCATCAATAATTAAAAGCTTTCTTCCATTCTGTATGCATTGTTTTTATAATCAATGCCTAAGGAAAAAAATTACTCTTATCATGATTAGTATGTCTGATTAAAAATGCTAGATGTAAGATGGTATATTCTTTCAAGTGATATTATCAAAAGCTATATAAAAATAATTTGAATATTATGATTTCATCTGAACAAATGTAATTTTTTGTTTAAGATGTGAGAGCCATTTTGTATTTATTCTAAAGTGTACTTTTTTTGTTGAACTTTTAATGTTGCAATTTAACTTTGTTATATTCTCCTTTTGTCATAGATCACAAATAGTATTCTTTTTAGATGGCTACTCTTTCAGTCTAAAGAAATTCTGCTGAGCCTATTGAGAGCAATCTCTGCACTTTGACTTCAATTTATTGCAAATTGAGTGGAAATAGAGAGAAAAATAAACTGCATATAGAATGAAAGAAAACTCTTTGAAGTTTGCTCAGTTGAACAAATGATTTTAACTATTGCAATATATCCAAAGATTGTGAGCTGAAACAGCCATTTATTTTTTTGCAAGGAATGGAGGTTGATTTCACTAGCTTTTGTGTAGAAAATGCTCATTTATAACTACAGTGATAACTCATTATAGCTTGATACAGGCAATCAGTTACAGATTGTCCTTAACTTATGTCCAGTCCTTTAATGACCATTCAAAGTTATGATGGAACCACCCAAAACTACTTACTACCCAATTTCAAAGTTTAATTGGTTGAATACCTAAACCCCATGCTCACATAACTATATTTTGGGCACTTGGCAACTGACTTGCAGTCATTTTCAGTGTCCCATGGCCACATGAATGCAATTTCCAACATTTTTTTGCTAGTTTCCTATGTTTATTTCTGGTTTCTGGCAAAAAACACTTGTTGGGTAAAATGGATTTACTTATTGATTGTGGCATTTGCTTAACAAGCAGCAAAAATTGTAAATTGTAAAATTGGGTCTGGTCACATGGTGAGCCACTTAACAACTGCAACAACCTACGACCATAATTCCACACTCAATTATGGGTATAGGTCAAGGATTACCTGTAATAAGTTTATATTCACACATCTTGTTGTAAGATTTGAAATTTTGTATTTCAAATGTGTTGGTCATTTGCTTATTTTCATATAATGATATTAGGGGAATTCTGTGTTATATTTAGGTAAGGCTTATTTACCTGCTTTTGATGCATAATATTTAGTGTGTATTTCAGTGCAAATCATTTCACTAATTGCAGTCACATGCTGAATGGCCTGCATATATAATAAATGCTGTGAGTTTGATCAAATATGTAGATAATTCACCTCAATATTTTATGAAAATATTAAATTGTTTAGGAGCCTGAAAACTGAAGTTAACTCCAAGAGGGTTAGTCCAAGTGTCCTTTTCTCCCCTTAAAAAGATAGAAAAGATAACTCATGGTTTTTCCTATCTAGAATGATAACTATAGCAATATCGTATGCCTGTCATAAAGGAAAATAATACCCCACCGGAAATTTGTAATTTAGTTGGATTTATTTAGTTGGATAGATTAAATTGCTATTGGGAAACTACCAGCCATGCAAGGAGGAAGGGCAAGGGGAACTAGCCTTGAGTTCTTGCGCAATTGCAAGAAGCCTAAGCCTGTCCCCCCTTCAAGTTCCATGGGACCTTATCTGTTTATTCCTGAGAAAGGGCAATCAGTCTGGGGAGATTCTGATATTAAGGCAGAATACAATAAAGTAGTCAGCTTGAACCCTTAATATATCAGTCTGGTTGCCTGTGCCTAACAATTATTCCCATTCCATTGTTGCTTAACAGACTAAAAAAAAAGTACACTGATTTTGAGGAGATATTTGTATTTGGATATTCAATCCATATTTATTAGAATAAAGCACTATTGTCAGACTTTATAGGTTGATGAAAATTTTCCTGTTTATATGGATTTAAATCATAAAAAGACATTGTTCTGAAATGTTATTTTTGAGTTCAGACACTTCCACCTCTCTTAAATATTTTTATAGTCTTATCTTAATCATGTAAACATTAAAACATTATTTTTTTTTGCCAACGTTAGAACATTGGTTTTATTTTTATCATTTATGTAAAGTACATGGCAGACTTTAAGCACGTGAAGCCTGTTATAAGTTTAAGAGTTCATAAGTTTAAGAGTTCAGAAAAAGATAACCTGACACCAGCTGTGCTCTTTTTTAAAGTTTAAGTGTTATTGTAGTCCACGATTTAGTTCTCTGGTAGATACATGAAAGAGGCTAGCAACCCTCTTTGCATTGTGGAACTAATAGAATTCTGAAGCAAACAAAGAAGAGATAATGATTTAAATTTATCAATTTAATTTTTTAAAAAAATAAAAAATTAAATCTATTTATCACTTGGGCTGTGAATGATTGACCCCTGGCTGATAAGGGATTCCTAGGTTATAGTCCTGCCTTTTAACTACTACATTACATTATACTGAGTTTCTATTAGCTCCCTATGTTCCAGAGGTGCATTTAGCAGGTTCTGACCAGTTCTGGAGAAACGGTAGTGGATTTTGAGTAGTTTGGAGAACCAGTAAATACTACCTCTGACTGGCCCCACCCCCATCTATTCTCTGCCTCCCGAGTTCCAGCTGATCGGGAGGAAATGGGGATTTTGCAGTAACCTTCCCCTGGAGTGGGGAAGGAATGGAGATTTTACAGTATCCTTCCCCTACCACACCCACCAAGCCATGCCCACCAAATCATGCCCACATTACCGGTAGTAAAAAAAATTGAATCCCACCACTGATATGTTTCATCTAAAACAAAATATTATTTCAGATTTGGAAGTTCTCTACTGGCCCATCCCTATCCTAACAGTTGGGGTTGGGGGGACTGTTTCAAGCTCACAACCTACAAAACAAAACAAAACTCCTTTTTTCCTGAATGTCATTTTAACTCTTCTTCCTTTCTGTCTTTCTTCAGAAACAGATTTCCCGAAAGCTAATCTCTCTAGCTGAATTATTCTTCCCTATAGTGAAAGCTATAGTTAATTATCTGAAGTCTCTGGTTCAAGATTTAAGGAAGAGGGGGATGAATGCAAAGTAATTTAAAAGGGATATATTTTTCTTTATCTCTAAGACCATTATTCTCTTGTTTTCTATTATAACTTTTTTTCTTAATACTATAATAACTGTGTAATCCTCAACCTATTATCTGTCTGCAAGTTATACATGTTGAATATATTTAAGGTAAAGAAAACTCTGTTTTGAATCAAGCCAGGCTGGTGGCTACATACCTAAATGTGTCTGTGTTGTTACCTTGGCAACAAAAGGAAACTATTTTCTGTTGGCTTGTTCTGGGCCTTTTTATTTTTCAAATTTTGATCTAGATTACAGTACTGGGATTTTATAGCAGCCTCATCCAAGTTCTGATAAGGTCAGTCTGCTTTTCCCCCCCTTGAGATCAACCAAAATCAAATTGGTGATGCCACTTGATGTGATGTGCTTAGATACAGTTATATAAAATATATGCACTTTTCATTTGGACATAATGGAGGCAGCTTGTATGTTTATGCTCCAGTCTTTATAAGGTCAAATCAGAGTAGAGGTTCCCCCCCACCCCCAAAATTAGATTTTAAGAATCACATTCTGAAATATTCAGATGCTTGAGAGATTTTTGCCCTGCTGTCAGGGATATAACCTGTAGGGAGCACTATCTTCCAATTCTTTTCTTATTCATAATCCCATTGAGGAATTTAAACTAAAAGGCAGGTAAAGTAGGTTGTCCCATTGAGGAATTTAAACTAAAGGCAGGTTGTCCCAAGTAACTTCACTTGGGACAACTTTAATTCAGTTGTGCTATCCCTTTCTCACTAGGAAACTCTTCTAAGAGTTGTCTTATCATCATCATAGTTTAAACCACAAACTTTCCACTTTGTTTACTTTTTCTATTTGGAAAAGCAGTAGATGGTGAAAATGGAGGGAGGGATTGGTAAAAGGGAGTCATTTTAATGCATTACCTTTTATACCTAATATTTAAGGTACCAAAAGCCTCTTTGCTTTACTTATAGCCCCAATAGTCATAGAAATAAAGATTCAAGAGTTTTATATCATTCAGCAAGAATAGAATTCTATGTATGCTGTCAGCAGGTGAAGGAGAATTTGACTTAAATTAACATATATTATACCCTTCCCAGATCTGAGCTCCAACTCTTAGAATTGTCAGCAATGATCATGCTGGCTAAGAATCTCTTGTTAGGAAAGGCTGACAACATACCTTGGGAACAAACCTTTAAGCCTTGGTTTCAAGAAAATAATATCTAGGAAAGCTGAATTGCTGTAATTATATACTGCACAAGGATTTATGAAGTGAAAATTCACTGTATCTCACAGAAGATACATACATTTTAGAAAAAAAGAAGTCATGATTAAAAATGGTAAAGTTTTTAAAAAGCCAAAAATTCTCAGCTTGAACTATTTACTAACTTATTAGCTAAATGTATTATCCATGCAACTCTCTTTCATTTCTCTACTTTCTCATTTATCATTCTCCTCCTCCATTTTGAATTTGGTCTTCTGTATTCTAAAGTATTCATACTTTTTATTGCAAATAAATACATAATAATTGAACATACTCTAATGCAATTTTATATTTGGTGCAGTCTATTCCCAAAGGAGCAATGGATTTTTTTTCTTATTTAAAGTTTGTCTTTTAATAAAATTTGTAAGCTATACTCTAGATTTGTTGCTCTGTTTGAGATGATTTGGTGATCTAGAGTAGTTCTGTTTAACTTAGTTGCCATGTTCTTGATTCTCTGGTTAGGATGTTTGTTGGCATGTATCTTTGCAAAAATAGTGGAGTGACCTAAGACTGATGACTAGATAAAACTAGGTAAGGAAAACTTCCTGATAGCTATTCAGGATTTTTCTAGCTTGTTTGAAATTGACTTTGAGTGAATCTGTGGAATTTGAAGTGGCTCGAGCAATAGATATTATTATTTCTAAGCACAGTTTCCCTTTCCCATTCATTGAGTTAAACCAGATCTGTTTTTAATGGGGGATCTGAGAGCAGTAACATAGAAAGAATGGTAGCTTAGATGTACACCAGGGAAATCTTATATTGAATTGGATCAAGCCTAAACTAAAGCCCATTTGAAGCATTGTAATGAAGGCAACAAAGAAGTCTTCTGATTCCTTTGCACCTGCATAGAATGTTCACGTGTTGCATCCTCCAAGGAGTGTATTTGCACAATTAGGTTTCATGTACCAGCTACAACCATTCCTGAGTCAGTCAACCTGGCAACAGTTAAATCTCAAGAGTCTCTAATTCTTTAATAGTGGTCTGGAAATTTTACTTGATGCAAAATGCAGTAGCCAATCTGCTAACAAAGGCATATTAATGCCCAAGTTGAAAGAGTTGCATTGGTTGCTGATTGTTTTTCAGGCTCAATTTAAGATGAAGAATTTGACTTCTAAAGCCGTAAACAGTTTAGAGCTTGACAATTTGAGATATCTGCTTAGTCACTAAATTAGAAGGCAAGACCTGCTTAAAGAAACTCTTATTTTCTGAGGTCTGCTTCCCAAACAGATATATAAAAGGGACTTCTCTTTCACTTTTTTGCTCCTGAGTTATGCAATGTACACTTTAGAAGCTGTCCTTAGCCCCCTTTTTTCATTTTAGGAAAGTGATTAAGATCTTCCTCTTTTGTTGGGTTTTTCCAGTTTGATTAATTAGTACTTTAATTGCTTTTCTCACATTTAAAAGAATATTTAATAACCTTGATTTTCCTCAGGGCAGAAAGATGAATACATATAATTCGTTAATTACATTGCTTTATAGCTTTTCTGTTTGGAAAAGTACTTAAAGTCATTAAACTTACACAAACAATGTAAAGATAATAAGAAATAGTCATGTTGGATGCAATTCCAAAACATCAGCATTGACAAAGTCACCATCAGTTTATTACAAAAGGCAATTTTGTTTGGGAAGCTTACATCCTGCAACAATACCTTTACCACCATCAAAAAGCAATATCTATCTGTCCCTGGTCTTTGGAAAGGACTTGATAGGTGTATATAAATGTCAAATCCGGTCCAAACATCTGTCTGACTGTGCTATGAGCCGTAATTCTAATAATTACAGGTAATCCTTGAGTTATGAATGTAATGGAGTCTGCCAATTACATTCATAACCTGAGGATTCATTAATTGGAACTTGTTAAATGAACAAACACCATTCCTTTTTAACTGTTGTGGCCGCAGTCACCTTCCCACTCATCAGAACTCCCGCCTGGATTTCAGCAATTGAGCTACCGCAGAGCTGGAGAGCTTAGCGCACTAACCTCCCTGTGCCCCTTGCTTTACTTTGCATCTGGCAAGCGAGGGGCACAGGCCGGGCGGCACTCCAAGCTCTCCAGTTCCACCACAGCGCAATTGCTGAAATCCAAATGGGAGATCTGTCAGGCAGGAAGGCATCTTCAGGCTGCAATGGTTGCCCTGAGGCAGATACTCCTTGTCTACTGGACGCATTGGCCTTGTATTTTCTACTTTCTGGCCTCAGTAATGGATGAGACCTTGGAATGATACAAAGAGCTTTGTTGATTAGGATTTCATCCCCTTTGTGAATCAGCAAGGACAATTCTACTTCTGCAGAATGAAATTCCCTGCAGAATAAAATTACCTTCATTAAATACGTTTTTGTCTTTCAAAATTCATATGTTTATTATGTTTCTTTAGTCTGAAAGTTTAATAATATAATGCTGGTTAGCATCAGTGTTGTCTCCTTGGTTTGGCTTGTATTTCCTGCAAATCACTGTAAAAAGGAATCAGCATAGTAGTCACAGTGTATGAGTACAGTGGGAGACTTTATGGATTATGTAGCCTTTGGTATACTTTTAGTATTTTCCTTGTTTTCTTTTCTATGAGAAAGCAGTCATATGTACAGTACATGACAATAAATGTCTTTCCAAAAATCAACAACCCTGGAAGAGAGTATTCATCTATAAATATATAGTACTTAATATGATCAGTCAAGCCAGGGTTCAGAAGGTCTAGAGATGATTTTGTCATTCTGACTTGCTTGTGTACAATAAACTGAAACCTCAATTTAGATGAAGGTAGAAGCTTTATCTTGGCTTATTTGTTTCTCTTGTATGAAAGATAAGGTGAATTTGGGGCTAAGGTACTATATTCATAAGTGCAGTGCATATGAACCAGATTCCATTACAACTTACTATCAGTGGATCGGCTTGTTAAGATTTTGTAAGTCACTGCAGATGTCATTATGAAAGAGGCATGAGACCATGAGGCTTTGCCAAGTGTCAAGCAGTGGCCAGGTGCCAGACAATGGATTCTTTGAAGATCCAAGGACAATGAACACACCAGTAGGAAAGGAAATTTTATTAATAACTTAAGCGGCCAGATGTAAACAAAAACATAAAAACATAACATACCAAGCAAGATGCTCTCATTTCAGCTGTTGGGAGTCCCCCCAGTGACAACAGCAGAGAGACCCTAATGGCCAGGTTTCCTCCCCCCCTCCCCCCAGCACTGAATATTCAAGGTTCAAAGAACAATTTCAGGGTTTTTATTAAAACTTGGCAGCACGTTTCATGGCACTGCTTCTATGGTCAGGAGATTGCAAGTCTAGACCTTGACTGAATAGTGCATAACTCTGGGATGGGGATGAAAGGCTGAGAATTAGCTAGATAAGCTGGTGCTTTGCAGCTGTGTGAAGATTTCCCCCACCTTGCCAGCAACAGTAAAAAAAAAAACCAAGCAGATTAAACGTATCTCAGAACGAACCCTACATTTATAATGTTTTCTAAATATGAAGGAGAAATCAAAATACATCACTAAACTCCTCAAAAATACAATAGTCTTTCACAGAGCCACTACACATGATTACTCTATTAGTAAGTATTTGCTATAGCACAGAACATCTGTTAAATAAAACAGCAAAAGGAATAATGCTATATAATAATAAAAGGAAATTTGCCTACTTAAAGGAAGAAATGTAAATATTGCTCTAAAGATTAAAGTAGTTTTTAAAAGTAATATAACTAATGTAGAAATGAAAAATATATTTTTGCAGAGATCCTCGTGGTAACGCATTATTTCTTCTTTCCTGTGTTAAATTCTTTGCCATATCTTGGGAGCCCTGCTTATTTATTATGGCATTCACAATGAATAAAAGGGGTTTTTAAATACATATTTCCCCCTTTTTACTTTAAGTGAAGTAAACTGAAGAGCTATGAGGAGATTAGAGTGATCTCTAATTCAATATCGCTACTATTATTACAGTATTCCAAGTCCTACTATGCTTCTTCATCACGGAGAAGGTATTCCTGAGGGCTCTATGAACTCCTGTCACCAACTTGCCATCGCCAACTCGCTCCTGCCACCTTGCCATGGGACACCTCACCCTGGCAAACTCATGGTGGGGACAACTCGCTGTAAGCCTGGGCCTTCCAAAACCAGCCCAGCTTAAGGGAAGCAAAAGTTCCTGCCAGCCCACACTCCTTCTCCAAAGGCTTCCTCACCTCACTTTCAAGGCCCTTCTCACAAAAGGCGAGCTAAGGGGAAGTATTTGTTCAACACACACACACACACACTTCCAAGCTTTTAATCTGATAAGGTGTCAATCATTCCCACCTAGGGGTGAGAGGCAACCTCTCCTTCAGCTTAGTGTGCTGGACACTGATGGCTTCCAGGCAGAAAGAGGGGCAAGCAGGGATGGGTTTTCCCCAGAGCGAATTGGTTGGGGCTTGGTGTTCCATGGCAAGGTGATGGGGGCGAGTTGTCCCATTCAGATTCCTGGCAGGGAAGAACGAAGAACACTGGGAATGGTCACCTAGAGCATATATAGGTCGTCATTGACTTATACCCGTAATTGAGCCTGGAATTACAATTGTCAGTCATGCTGGATGTTAAGTGAGTCACCTTATAAACATGCCTGGTTTTACTGCCTTCTTTTGTGGTGATCGTTGAGCAAATCACTAGGGTTATTTGTGAACATAACACCCATTACAGGAATCTGTTGTCTGCAATAGGCATTTTCTGCATATTTTAATATAATTATTGTCCTATATTATGCTCTAATCATTGATGCAGAAAAAGAGGAATTCAATGAGTTCTGTGGTCAGCCTCAAATGAACAAAACATGCAGGCAAAATGTACTGCTTGTGGCTAGAGACTGGAATAGCAAAATTAGAAATAGTAAGGAGAAAAGTGTAGTTGGATCAATATAGTCTTGGAAACAGAAATTAAGCAGGAAAACAACAATTGCTGTCAGTCCAATGATTTCTTCATTGTTAACACAATCTTCAAGTAACCAAAATGACAGCTATATATGCATATGGACATTATCAGATGGAGCACACAGAAATCAAATTGACTACCTTACTAGTTCAAGGATATGGAAGAGTTCAGTTATACCAGCAAAGATGTAACTAACAATGGCTCAGCTCACAAATGGCTCACATGCAATTTCCAAGTCAAGCTAATGTTGAAGAAAAGCCAACTGGTTTCCATCAGGATCACTTTGAAGTCTTGAACCTTATTTAGGAATGATGAAATGAAATCAAAGAAGTTGTTAAGGATGAATGAGGAAAGAGAATGCCAAATATAAAATAACAGAAGAAAGCAGATCAGATTTTAAAACAAAAGATATAAATTGCCAAGAAAAGAAGCCAAAACCAAGAAAAGCAATGATCTCAAAGAATTTTGAAGAACAGTTAAAAGAGGCAAAAAATGATATTATGACATCAGTAAAGATAATGAAAATGGAAATAGGTACAGAAAGACAAGGATAGATCTCTGAATTCAGAAGCAAGTTCCTATCTCAAATTGGTATGCTGTATGATACCAATGGATAGATAGTAGCTTTCATGGCAAATCAAATAAAGATGGAAGGAGCCCATTGAAATATTGCATTGCAGAAATGTCAACGTTCAAGACATCTCAGAATATATTCCTTATCTACAATAATTTATAGTCTTAGGATATGAAGCTAGATAAGCATTCCCCATCATTCCCAAATAGGAAGGTTATAGAAATATCTACAGCAACATGACAAACACAAAAAGAAGAATCAGTACAGAAATATGCAAACCCCAGAAGGATCAATAAAGGTTCTAACCAAACTACATCAGCAAATCTGGAGAAAAACATAATGGCTAACAATAGAATAAATTAATCTACATGCAAATTCCAAAGAAAGGAGAATTAATACAGTGTGCAGACTATCATACAACATCCTTGATTTCACACACTGGAAAAATAATGCTTAGGATCAGCCAACACAGATTAGAGCCATACCTGGAAAGGGAGATGCCAGATGTTCCAGTTGGTTTTTAAAAAGACCAAAAACAATAGAGGTTAGTGCTGATGTGTGTGGGATAAGCAAGAAAGTCAAAGTACTAAAGCATGATATTCACAAATTATAGAAAGGCCTTTGATTGTATCAACCATGGAATATTTTTAGGAAAAATGGGGATCCTGGAACATTTCATTATCTTTGTGTGAAACCTATACACAGGACAATTATTTGCAATCTGGAGAGAACAATGAGAAACAGACTGGCTCCAGGTCAGCAAAAAATTGATACCAGGCTTGCATATTTGTAGAGTGGAAAGGGCTACATCAATAAATTAAAAATAAACTTGAGCCACAAAAGGATATCTGGCATACCAATCAGCTGTTTGGTGGCTAGAAAAAAGGAAGGAACATTGAAGCTGGAACATGGAGGTATTGGAAGGGCTTGGCATCAGAGGTGGTATTCAGCAGGTTCTGACCAGTTCTGGAGAACCACTAGCGGAAATTTTGAGTAGTTTGGAGAACCAATAAATACCAGCTCTGACTGGCCCCTCCACCATCTATTCTCTGTCTCTCGAGTCCCAGCTGATTGGGAGGAAATGGGGATTCTGCAGTAACTTTCCCCTGGAGTGGAGAGGAAATGGAGATTATACAGTATCCTTCCTCTGCCATGCCCACCAAGCCATGCCATGCCCACCAAGCCACGGCCACAGAACTGGTAGTAAAAAAAATTGAATCCCACCACTGATTGGCATGTGTCTTTTCAGTGGTGCGGTGGTGGATTCTTCTTGGTGGCAGCATTGTTTAGTGGATGTCAATTTATTGAGCCTTTTAAAAAATGCCAGCAGTTTGTGCAGGCCTGCTATACATGTTCTCCTTATTTATTCAAACCATATGCAAAAAATATATTGAGGTATGTGAAATTGGAAGATTACTGTGGCTTTAAGATTGGAAGAAGAAACATCAATAACCTTCGGTAGTCTGATCTCTGGAAATTTCAGCAATTAAAGTCAAAGGAGTGCTACGAAAAATCCAGTCCTGATTGCATTTCAGGTGCTTGGCACCTGGCATGCATATACAAAGGTTACTGCATCCTGTGGTCCTGTGATTCCTATTAGTGATCTTCACAGCAATTTCCAACCAACAAAGTCATAGGGGAAGCTGGCAGGAAGTCGCAAGTCACAGACCCATGGCATGCTTAACAACCTGCCATGATTTGCTGAACAAACACCGACAGAACTGATGTTGTAAGTTAGTGTGCAGTCATGTGACATGCGTAACAACTGCTCTGCTTAGTGACAAAGTTGCCAGACCTTATCTCAGTCAATAAGTGAGGGCTACCTATATTGTTAGTTCCAGGGGTGGGTTGCTGCTGGCATTACTGCAGTTCGCTGCACACAGTTGCCTGTAAATTGTTCTGCGCATGCGCAGAACATTAAAGAAGAACTAAAAAACATGCCAGCAACGGCATGGGTGACTGGGGAACTGGTTCGGGGGCGTGGCCAGCTTACCATCCCTACTGGTTCAGCGACCCAGTCCCAGTTTCCACTACCGGTTCACCTGAACCGGTGCGAACCGATAGCAACCCACCTCTGGTTAGTTCACATATAACAGTAAAACTAAATTCTCTGGATTATTGTAAAGAAACCAGGCTAGCAATAAAGGCTACTTAGTCATTTGTGCTCTGCTCCTACCTCCTACCTTGGTTAAGTAAGATCCTTCTCCATTGGAGAAAGTGCTGGTCAGCTGAAAGTGGAATCCTTGCAGTTCTCCCAAATGAGAACTTAATAGTGTTGTGGGTGTAGTGGCCACTTTATGATTGCCCCTCCTCTGTAGAAATGCAAGCCAGGCAACCTTATGGCTGCTTTCAAGGACACGTCTGATGCAGCTGCTCCTTCTTCCAGGCACCCCTTCTATTAGATATAATTCACATATCTGATACTTAATTGCTTGCCTTATATGCTTGGCCTGCATTGCATTACTTGTGATTTATTACCTAATTGATTCTGTACAAGATTTGTATGCTAATTTTCCCCAATGCAATCAATTGAACACGAGAGTTAAATAAAATAAAGTCTTTTGGGGGAAATTGGAACTGTGTGTCAGTGGATACTTTTATGAAGTAAAATTATACAGCAGGATAGAGTAATACTGCTGCAGCATTAAAGAACATGGGCAGAGTTTAAACGTACCTAGTTAGCTTGTAAATGTTACCGGAGAGCTTCATAATATATAGTTATTTGATGTTGCAGAGTAATTCAGCACCAATATACCCAATTTAAAATGTGATTTACTCTTCAGAAAGTGCACATATTTAAATGTATATTTTAATTGTTTGTCTGCATCCATAGTGATTAAAGCAGCTTGTAGGTTTTATTTTCCACCCACTTCCTAGTTATGTCTAGCATGGAATTTGCCCTTTCCACAATTGCTACTAGTAAGTCAACATCTTCATTGAGTTATCTAATATAATCCCTTTTCCCTTAATCACTGACATTTCAGACCCCATCAGAATATGTGTGAAATTAGCATTACTTGCCACAGATGTTCATAGCTTTATTCTTATTTCAACAGAGCTGCATTTGTCATTTGATCATTTTACCCAGTGCAAAGATATGCTTTTGAGATGCATAATTTCATGATAGATTATTGTTGATTTGAATAGGTTGGTATCATCTGTAAACTTTGCTACCGTGTAGTCTCTCAGGTTCTGGCATATATCGTGTTACTCAATTTGTTTTAGTAGTTTCAGTACCTTCCCAGAGATAGTGGGTGCAAGCTTAAACATCTGTCCTATAGGAATTGCAGATGCAAATAATTAATTTAGTTTCTTTGCCATATCCATATCCTCTTTGAATGTCCTTAAAATGTGTACATTAAATAGAACAAATGAACATAAAAAATATATGTATCTCTGTTTTAGATCACTGTGTGTCATAAAACAAGAGTCTAGCTTATTTCTAATTGTCTTTTCAGTTAGGAAATGGGTTATGAATCTTCACTATTTATATTTAGAATATACGGCTCATGGAATTTATGTTAAAGCTATAATTTATTTTATACTAGCATTTCTGTGCCATTATATTTCAAACCAGAATTAATTTGATCCTGGGATTAAGGCATCAAGCTAGAAACCAGGAGTCTGTGAGTTCTAGTCCTGAGTTAGGCTGGGTGACTTTGAGCAAAGCACTTCTCAGCCCAACTTACCTCACAAGGTAGTTGTGCAGAAAATAGGAGAGGAAGAAGTATTTGTTTCAATTGCGGCCTTGAGTTGTTTATAAAAATAATAAAGGTGGGATAAAAATAAATAGCATAGTGACCTACATAAAAACAAAAACAAAATATTAAAAATAACTAGTCATATGCATTTTAATAGTATTGATTAATATCAATAGTAAAACAAGAAGGAATGGGTGGAAACTAATCAAGGAGAGAAGCAACTTAGAACTGAGGAGAAATCTCCTGACAGTTAGAACAATTAAACAGTGGAACAACTTGCCTCCATAAGTTGTGAATGCTCCAACACTGGAAGTTTTTAAGAAGATGTTGGATAACCATTTGTCAGAAGTGGTGTAGGATGTAGGCACAACCCCCCCCCCCAAGCAGGGGGTTGGACTAGAAGACCTCCAAGTTCCCTTCCAACTCTGTTATTCTATTCTAAAATGGCTAGATGAAACACCTAACAATCCTGAAGGCTCTCTTCTAGGGCCCTGTTTTTACTTCTTCATAGAAATTCATTAGGGAAAATGTAGTCATTGTATGTGAGGCCAAGCTGTTCTATAAAAATGGCAGCATTGGCAGGAAGGACCTGTCATGAGATGCTTGCAGAAGGATTCCTTTGGAGATGAGACCTTCAGGACTTCTCCCTCATATCTAAGTAGATGAAAATAGCATTCCAAGCTCACAATTTGCAAATCATCTTGGACTCACAGCACCAGATGGAACAATAGGTAGTCCTTATGGCTAGGAGAATCTTTGCTTAATTACATCTTATGTGCCAGCCAGTTACAACCATTTTTGGATCAGGAAGTGTTGTATATGGTCACTTGCAGTGGTTGGTTCTGGATCCCATTGCAACCGGTACGGTGCAACGGGGCCCGGCGTCCACCACATGAATGCGCACAGCACACACGCACAGCGTGAGCATGCATCCTTACCTCCTGCGACCCTCCGGAATGCTCCAGCTGCTCGGCAGAGCATCGCACAGTTGCCGTATGCTCCATGCGTGAAAGTGCCAAAGAGCTCAAATACTGGTAAGGAGGGCAGACGGGCAAGGGGGCCCTCCGGAGATATGTACCAGAATGGTACCCGGTGCTCCCGGCAGGCACCAGTATGCCCGTACCAGGACGTACCAGTCGTAACCCACTACTGGTCACTTGTCATCTGAAGTCTGAACTATGACAACTTGTTCTACATAGGAGTAAGCCACGATGATTTAACTTTACAGTTGAGTATTTGGGACGGCAATCATTATGTGGCATATTTAGTAGAGGTCTATTTCATTAGTCCTGGTAGACTTGATGCATTAATTGATGTAAGCTATTTAGAATCTTCATGAATTGAGTGGCACATAAGGCACAATGAATAATATAAATAAATAAAATTGTATCCACTAATATATCCTTTTCTTTTCAGTTGCAACCAGAACAACTGGACTGTGGTGCAGCTCATCTCCAACATCCATTATCAATTTTGCATCCAATCAAGGCTAAACCAGTGTTTACTTCACCAGGCCTTACATCGGTGGCCGTCTCCAGTATCAATAATTACACAGTTGTATTTTTAGGAACAGCAAATGGAAGACTGCTTAAGGTAAAATGGACTGGATACCAAAAAGGTTATGGGTGCTTTTGCAATTAACAATGGAGTATCTTTTTGATTGTGAACCTCCTGTTCCTAAATGCTATGATGATGGGTTTAGCTCATGCTAAGCCATTGTAGTTTGTAAGCCATGCCATAGTATGGATGAACCAAGCCAACTGTGATTTATTCAGCAAATTATTATTTGATTTATGGTCAAAATAACTAACTTTCTTCATTAATCAGTTTTCTAATGAGGCATTTATTTTCCATACTCATTATTCATTGTTATCTCCCATCTTCTAAGGATTTTATGAACTCTGTTCAGGGAAATTTGCATGTTCTTAATATTTATGTGGAATAAACTTCAAGCCTTATGTAGTATTGATAAATTTTCTGAACAGCCTGCGAATACTTACAAAATCACAATTTTGAGAAATCCTCTAAACAGCATATTTTACTCTAAATAAATTTTTAAAAAATAGAATACCTTTTAACAAGAAGGAGCCTCAATTCTTTTTTTAACTCTAGCAAAATCTTATTATCTATTTCTTAGCTTGACATTGTGGCCCAGGCGGTCAAGACTCGTGGTGAGCCTGCAGCTTGCATTTCCTAATCATACCTACGTGATAGTTAATTGGAGAGAACATATTTTCCACTGTAGTTGGGTTATACTACATTTCCTATCCTCTGATCAGGGATGTCAAACTGGTGGTCTGCGGGATGGTGCTTCATGCCCACCCAGCTCCACGAGTGGGAAAAATGTTATGAATGACATGTGACAGCAATGTGACCCCACGAGTTTGACACACGTGCGCTAGATAATTCAGTTGTATTCATCTATCTTTCCTTAATAGGAAATTTGGTCCATCATACATCCCTGGGATATAATAAGTGTTACTGTAGAGAATAGTTTGAACAAGCCAAATAATAATTCTGTTCTCCAGTGTTCAAGTATTGTCAGGGTGGAAATTCAGCCCTGTTCCCCTCCTGGGGTAATTGCATTTAATGAGGGATGAAGCGTGGTTTTTTCTTGAAGTATACTTCATAATTAAGAAAAATAAACCCAAGATATATTCTAAGAAACACATTTTATTGTAAAGAAAATGAAAACAAAACTTACTAGCTAATGATTACATTTTGGCAGTGTTCCTGCCTACCTTCTTGGCGGGTGAACAAAAAAAAAGTGTGGACATGCGTAGTGAGGCTAGTGATAAGAGTCAGATCAGTCTACCGTATGTCTTAGAATTTAAGCCCAGCTGGCAAACAAAAACAAAAAACAAAATGCAGTGACAAATAAGTTTAAGAAGTACAGAATAGCAGAGTTGGGAGGGCCCTTGGAGGTCTTCTAATTTAACTCCCTGCTCAATTAGGAAATCATTCTGGACAAATGGCTGTCCGGTCTCTTGTTAAAAACCTCCAGTGATGGAGCACCCACAACTTCTGGAAGCAAGCTGTTCCACTGATTAATTGTTCTCACTTTCAGGCAATTTCTCCTTAGTTCGAGATGGGATCACTCCTTGGTAAGCTTCCATCTATTACTTCTTATCCTGCCCTTAGAATAGGCCAACTCCCTCTTCTCTGTAACAGCCTCTCAGATTTAAAAGACTGCGATTATGCCAGCCCTAGCCCTTCTATTCATTAGATTAGATGTAACTAGTTCCTGCAACTGAAGAGCAAAGTTATGCTGATGCAGCATATTTGATTGCGATCCTGTTGATAAAATTAAAGAATTCGTGTTTGGGAAATGCAAGACTGGCCTGGCATATTAATCCAAGATTCTCTTAACTCAGAACAGAAAAATTAATCACTCATCAAATTGATCATCACACAGGCTTTCTTTCTTCAATAAAGAAGGAATTAGTTGTTCCTTTAAGTTGCATATGGTTGTACAATATCTTCTAATTCTTAACTTTTAATCAGCAGTTGAGGCTAGAGTGTAATCAAGACGTTATTTAATATATTGTAGGAATAAATGCTTGCACTTAAGATGTTATTGCACAGCTTTTAGTTATTAACAATGCCTATTTATACATTTTTCCTCTCTTGATTGGTACTTGTGAAAAACACAGGCTCCCCCACATTTACAGTGGTCAATGCCTCATTGGTTATAGTAATTGCTGAACTGAAGAGTGTGTAATATGCCTGTTTTATCCCTGTTGGAACAATACATTGGAGACCAAAATTTAAGGCACCATTATGGTCTCTACCCCAGCAACAGCCAGCAGCTGCCATAACTTCACTGTATGCTGTTTGCTGAGGAAAGAGCTCTGTGTCAGCCAATTGCTGCTTACACCTCGGCCTGCTAAATAGATGCCACCTTCTCATGGAAAGACATAACTAGAAACTGGTTTATATCAATCTGAAGATAACAACACATAATGTAGAATATTAGATCAGAGTAGGAAGAGAAATGAAGGGAATCTGATTTCTTTCTTGCTTTGAAAATGTTCCAAGGAGGTAGAAGAGATAGCTGAGGTTCTCTCTCTGATTTGATATTTGCCCAGAGGCCCAGTTTACACAACTGAAGTGGTAGGTAACTGGCCTCAGAGTCAGCTGCACAATCAATGAATATGAACTACATTCCTCACCCAGCTTATATTCACACAGCAATAACAGCTCTGTTTCCATTATCATATCAGAAATGGCAGCCTTATCTGCTGAACCTCCATTAGAAAAAGATTTCTAGCTCTTTTGTTCCTAGGATAATTTGTTGAGATAGCTATAATCTAATTGTACTCCACAGCTGCACAACCAGAAGCCTTTTTACCTTGGGGGCTCCTTCTTATTTGGCACGGAATAGGGATTATTTGAGTGATAATTCAGGTTTCCCATCCAAGACAAGACAGTAAAAGGAGGACAGGCAATGTTCAGCCAGTTCCTAAACAGCAATTATAATTTCCTATCACATAGGCAATTAATATGGTCCAGTAAATGATAAAGTACACCAGACGAAGGCATATCACAAGGGCCATTATCAGTGGCACATTCAAGAGAGTCATTAACAGAACAAAAGTAAATGTGAAGGAGCAACACTTCCAGTGTTTCATAAAATATATTGCAAATTAAAACCACAAGACAAACCAAGGCATATCTCTGAAATATAGTTTTGTTAAACCTTAATTAGCTTAAATAATGCATGACTGACTAATTCCAGTCTAAAAACAACACTGGAAAATTTTTTGGACTTTTAAAAACAAAATTACTTTAATATACTGTATACAGTAGAAGATAAAAAAAATTTAAAAAGGAAGAAGAAAGGAAATAAGAAAGAATATGTTTGTGTATGTGCATTTAATTAAGATATTCAGGTTTGATCATGCCAAATAATACTGATCAGTCTTTCCATGATGTCCAGAAAGACCCACTTCATAAGCATAAGGAACATATGTGATCAGATTGCTATTACATTGGTGTCTTTCCCTATGCCTCACACTTCATAAATCCATGAATATAGTTCTACGTATATTCATAAGTTTCAGATAGTTGTTATATAATTCCCAGTTAGATTTACAGTTTAAAATTGTATTCTCTTCTTAAAGCCACATTAGCAAACTGATGGACATTAAATCAAAAAGAAAAATATTGAATCAAGGCTGTATCATGTGGATAGTTGTTCCCTTGATCATTCTACAGCAGCATGATATGTAACTGTTATTAAACATTCTGAGGTGTCCAGTAAGCATGAACAAAATGCTTTCTAATGGATGGTTTAGTTTACAATAGCCACCATTTTCTTACTTCATGCTCTTGTGTTATCAAGTTAAATATGAAAGGAATTTTTCACGTAATACTTTAGAACAGGGGTGTCCAAACTTGGGAACTTTAAGACTTATGGACTTCAACCCCCAGAATTCCCCAGCCAGCATGGCTGGCTGGGGAATTCTGGGAGTTGAAGTCCACAAGTCTTAAAGTTCCCAAGTTTGGACACTCCTGCTTTAGAAGATTCCATAGTTCTCGCTACTGTTTTCTTAACATCTTTTATTAGGCTCATTTTCTTTCTTGTCTTTTTCCTCAAAATTTATGACATTGGAGGTTATATAAAATGTTCCCTTTTTTACAGATTAATCTGAACAGTTCCATGGAGGTTATAAGCAGGGAGTCAATTATGGTGGCTTACAGTGAACCTGTCCATCCTATTATGCAGTTTGATCCATCTGATTCCAGTTACCTGTATTTAATGACTTCTCATCAGGTAAGATTATTTCCCAAACCCACCTTTCTATATAGTTTCAATTTAATCAGTTAAGGAGTTTCTCCAAATTCTTTCTACACCAAACTTTTCACAGCTGCACAAATGATATAGTGGGACAGTATTTCTTATAACATATTATAAATACTTTCAAAATAATTGTTGGTTTTATTGGCTTGTCTTGAAATTTATATTTTTGCATATTTTTGTAACGCATTGTCATTGTTACCAAATTATTGCTCCATCATTCCTCATCACTGATCATACTTTGTACAGATGGTTAAGGACTGTGGGATGCCACATTTTTCTTGCTTGGGTAGGTCATGGAAATGCAGAGATAATTACTGGGCATATTTTGTAAGTTTGTCAGCCTAGCTTTTGAGATCTTATTGGCATGGGTGAGACAGGATTTTTATCAAACAAGCCATAATTAGAGAATTCATGTTTCATAGCAAGTCTAAAAAGAAAGAAATCATTATTTAGGAGCCTGTGTGAATCAAACTATTGAATGTTTCTTATACGCAGATTTAATACACTTTTAATCTGCCCTTGATGGTGTATTAGATGGAACAAGATGGAAAATAAAACATTATTATCAATATAGTTAAGATTGATTGTTCACTATGAGATAAAAACATTGTATTCAAAACACAGCAGAGACTAGATCTTAGAAGAGCATGTTTGTACTAGGGTTGCTGCAAATGGGAAAAAGGCTGAAAGTTGGCCGATATGTTTCTCTTGTATAATTATGCTTTCCTACTGTTTGTGTTCAACTACGGTGGTAATAGGTGCACTATTGGGAGACTCATAGGGCAGGTTGGGAATAGATTCACCTGAGAAAGTCTATGTGGTCACTAAGAATCAGTACAAATTTGAGGGTACATTACATTGGACAACAAAAAAAATTTCACAAGATTTTCTTTCTTGAAGGAAGATTATGACAGACCCTTTCAAACTAAATACAAATATAACTTCAGAATGATTTATCATGTAGGATCCTTGGGAAATAGAAATTAACTCTTAGTTATTATAATGTATTTAATCACATAATGTTTCCAACATGCTGCATGAGTTCAACAGGACTAAAAGTGTTTGTTGTTGATTTTCGTTAGTACTCAGTACCAAATTCATCTTACTGCATTGTCCAACAATAGTCAGGCAGCACTGATGGACAGTTTCCCTGATACTGTTTTTCTATTGTGACAATATCTTGGTGAAAACTTTCACCATGTTTATCACTTACTGCATTTAGATTTTTGGGAAAGAAGTTCAAGTGTGAATACAGAAAAGAAATCTTCAGTGACATGTATTGTCATAGTATTGTATGGTCTCAGAAGTTTGTCAATCAGCTGAATGCAGTTTGGTGCTCTGTCTTCTTCTTCATCTTTATTTCGTCTTTTATCATTTTGGGTGTCAAGGGAGATGAAAAGTTCTGATTCTTGCTCTTTTGATGGCCTCAAACATTATTATTTGAAGCTTTTGTAGTGTGTCTTTGATGTTGTCTCCCCATCATCTTCTGGATCTTCCTCGTATTCTTTGACCTTCTACTCTTTTTGTATATGCCTTGTATGGTATGGAATCCCAAGACATTCTCTCAAGATGAGCAAACCACTTTATTTGCTGTTTTTGTATGTGGTTTTAAGATTGGTTCTATGCCAATTCTTTCTCTTACAATCTCATTTCTGATTTTATCTCTTCTGGTCACTCTAGCAGCTTTCCTCAAATATCTCATCTCCATGATGACTAAGTTTCATTTATGTTTTATTGTAAGTGTCAGTGTTTGGCACTGGTAATATAAAGTGAGTAAGAATATGCTTTGTATGAGATGTTTCTTTGTGCTGATCATAAATGCTTTATGCTATAGGAATGGAGCTAGCTGTCCCAATACTTGGTTTGTCTTACTGCATCATATGTTAATCTCTTTGTCCATTTTACCATCTTTGATGAATGTTGTTCCTAGATATTTGAACTTTGATAGTTGTTTTATGCTTGTTCCCCCATTACTATGTTTAAGTTGGTTTCAATTATGTTTAAGTTTAAGTTGGTGCTCTATAGTTGCCAAGAAAATTCTCAATAACATCCTTTAATGCTTTCCAGGCAATTTTCTTGGGCCCCACTAACAGATCTTCGGGCCGCTTGTCATTGATGATATATCTGATCTTTGGACCAACAAAAATGCCTTCCTTAATCTTGGCATCAGCTATTCTTGAAAACATCTGTCTCAAAGAACAAAAACTCGATCTTCCTTGTTCAGCACTTTTACATAATGTTTCATCAGTCTGAGTTTTATATGAAGCAGAGGCAAAAATATCTTTGTCAGGTCAACAGGTGGTTCATGTGCCAATTATTGTGCCATGTTTTTCTGTCCTAGTACCAACTTATTTTGGAATGGGGTTTCTTTTTAATGTAATGCAACTTCCTTGCACAGCTGTCCTATTTGCATATGTAACAACAATACTTGGCATATCCAACCACTACTTTTAGATCTGACAAATATTCCAGTTGCACTTGGTGCTTCAGCAACAGTTCCATGTTTTTGTATATTTCTTTCATATATGCAGCATAGGCAACAGGTACTGAAACATTAAACATTGCCATTGTTTAAATACAGAAAATTTCAACAAAATAGTATGTGATGGCTAAAATTACCTGATTAAATTACCAGATTATTCTCATGATTAGCTGCCCAAAATAGATATAATACAACCAAAAGTGTCCAGGAAGCAAAAACTTTATTTTCCAGTGTTATCTATCAATTAATGGATTATTATCTTTACTATCTAGTTGAAAATAAAATGAATTTGGTATTCCTTGCAAGCTTCAGTGTTCTAACTAATAGTTTTCTGTTTAGTAATTAATCTCTGTGCTGCAATTCCCTAATTAATGAATATTTCCAGTATACAAAACTGATAACTTGTTCCTAAATCATTTATCCCATAACCATTTTTTGATCAAAACAATTTACTGGTAGTCCTTGCTTAACAACTGTAATTGGGACCAGAAAATCCATTGTTAAGTGATGTAGTTGTTAAGTGGGACATCACATGACAACTTAACTTCCATCATGATCATTAATTGCCAGCTTCTCCATTGACTTTGCTTATTAGAAGCTGACTGTAAAGTATGCAATCACATGATCAGTCTACATCATGTGGCCATTGGGATGTGACGACAGTTATAAGTGCTACACCATTTGAAAAGTTATTTTTTTTCAGTGCCTCCATAACGTTAAACTGTTGCTGATAGGCAGTCAATAAGCGAGGCCTACCTAGCTGTACTTAAAAAAACAAAATAAAGATGATCTTGAATTGAGCTCCTGATAATTACATGGATATACTATTTAGTTTTCTTGGGAGTAACTTGGGTTGCCAAACTTGGTTTGCCATTACCTTTTTCTGGGGTTTTTTTTTTTCAACTAACCAACAGCCCTAAATTTGGTTTCTGATCCAAGTACTAATCAAATCCAACCTTATTTAGTTTCCAAGCCTTTAAAAGCTTGAGCAGGTGTTGCCATCTGCTGAGATATAGTGTAAGCCATATTAATCTATTATTAGCAATAATACTTAACATGGGAACTGTCAAGGGAAGAGAAATGGGTATTCTGCTTGAAATATAATCACAATATGTTCTATGTAAACTACATAAGGCAAGATTAAAATTTAAAATTACAAGATGTAATAATTTGGTGGAAGCCACACAACATTTGTGTCTGCACCCACAGAGCATACCTTTTGTTGTTAGGAATGACGTCTTTAAAATGAAAAAAAGAAGAAGAAAATTTAATAAATAAAGTATAGGGAGAAAGAGGTGGTAAAACCTGCCAAGTCCTTTGTAAATATCAAACAAACATTTATTTGTGAAAGGAATCGTATTCCCTGGGTGAAGAATTTCAACTGCCCAGAGATATTGCCAACCTGTGTCAGAATGATTTGTCAATCCGGTTTTGTTTATTGGCAGAAATACTTTCTGAGTGCCTTCATATAAATGTATGTGGAACTAAGGCCATCAGGGAGCAGTATAATTCTGAATGGGGTCAATGTTATTGCAAATACAAAAGGCTTATCTTACATTTGAATATGGTTTAGACCAGTGTTTCTCAAACTTGGCGACTTTAAGTCCTGTGGACTTCAACTCCCAGAATCCCCCAGCCAGCATAGCTGGCTGGGGAATTCTGGGAGTTGAAGTCCACAGGACTTAAAGTCGCCAAGTTTGAGAAACACTGGTTTAGACAAATAACTGAAGTGACTGATCCAAATGGCAGACTATGACAGCATTGTATTAAATTCTTCTCAGATCTAACATTTATAAAATAAAGGCATCAAGAGAGTAAACAGTGTTTGAGGTCTATAAAAATCCAAATTTATCCTTAGCAAGAAACAACCATGGGTGTTTTGAAGCCTATTTCCATCTCCCACTTTCACTTACCATTATATCTGCAATGGATTTTTGTAAAACTAAAAATGCTGTTCTCAAGTATTGGAAGAAATATGCACCAAATATATTACCCATAAAATAATACACTAGCTTTTCACAAATCCCTAGAAGCAAATTACAGGTACTGGTATTAATCATTTTCTCTTCTTAAACATTTTATAGTATTTTGCATTTTAAGGCAAATTATAGTTATTTATATACTTTTTATTAATCAAATCTTCCTTTTTTACCACTTACTGTGATTCATGCAGCAGAACATAGTTCCACCTGAATAATGAAGCTATATTATTAAAGTGTGTATGCATGCATGTCACTGTTTCTCTCCCCATCCCCCCACCCCAATCCCCATCCTGTGTGTGTGTAGGGTATGAAAAACAATTTCTTTATTTAAAAAACAAACTGTCCTGGAAAGAAAAAAAAAGCAAAAGGCAGCAATTTTAAAGAACTTATTAAAAGAAATACAGAATTTCTTTATCAAGTCCTTTTGTTTAATTTTTTTCCCAAATAGGATGTTAGCATTCTTTTGAAATATATATTTTCCCCTTTCTTCCTATCTGGGATATTCAGAAAATATGGATAATAGAATTTATTTTTGTTAGTTTAAAATAGTTAAAATAACAAAAATAAAAATCATGTTAAATTGTTATGCCTCTTTCCATCTTAGACACGTATGCAAATACTTCGGTCAATGAATTTTTGTTGCAATTCTTTGCTAACCCACCCCGTCCTCCATATTTTTTAGGCAGCATTAACTATATAGCAGCAAATCTAAGTTTCTTCTGTAAATAAACTAGATATGAATATAAAAAGAGCATGTGTGCATGATTTTAAAACTGGGGGAGAGGGAAGTGGACTGGCCCTAAATCTTTTAAGATTCCAAGAGCAAAAACACACTCTCTATGACTATTTATCAAATAAAAATAAATAAATAAAACATTCAACCCATTATCCATGGGTGGATGACTAGCTAAATTATCTCTGCTGGGGCTCATTTATATATATGTCTACTGTATATAATTCAAAGAATATTATGTAAAGCAAAAAAATGACAGACTCTATTATAAGCTCTATAAAGCTGCTCTTTTTGGAGGGAAAAACTCTATTTATAACAATTTAATGATCACTAAATCTGGTAGATGAGCCTCCTACTAGCCAACATTTTAATTTTCTAAATCTAAGGTTTGAGATCAACTAGCATCTCATATGTATTGGATCAAAAAGGACAGGTAATCCTGGGTGCCATCATATATTCTGATAGTAGTTGTTTGTAATCTTTTGTTCAGCCTGGATAAGTATAAAGTGCTCTGTTGCTGAAGTTAATTAAACAAGAGTCTGCTAATAATAGTTTGATTATTTAAAATTGTTATCTTGATTTTTTTCTGTTACACAGATTGCTCGTGTGAAAGTAGCTGCTTGTGACCAATACACTAAATGTACAGACTGCTTGGCTGCAGCTGATGCTTACTGTGGATGGTGTACGTTGGAGACCAGGTGGAATATTTTTGCACTTTATAACCTTCTGACAATAAGCCATTCTGAACAGATGATTACTTAATATTATTGTAAACTTTCACCAGATTCACTGCTGATGCAGACTTTACACTTATGTGAATATAAATGCAATCAAGACATTGTTGGATAAATAGCATTTGAACAATTTTCAGGTTTTTATGAGACTTCACACATAAGCTCAATTACTTTGTGGGGGGAAATCAATAAGCAGACTTGTGTATTATATTGTGCATGAGATAGTCTAAGGCAGCATTGATTTTCAAAATAATAAAAACTCATGCAATCCGTAATTATATCTTAGTATAAAATTATCATATGTATTATTTCTTTTTTCACTTCAAATGTGATAGGATAAGTCAAAATATTATTTTAAAAATTCTATTTCACACTAAGATGCTCTTAGCATAAGAAAAGTCATGGATAGCATGCATATTTTGGACTAGTCAAAAGTCTTTATAGGAAACAGGACAGACCCCCAACAATCAATTTATGTTTTTGAAGAATATTTTAAGAGAGTCTAGGGTAGGGATGAAATTCAGCAGGTTCTGACAGGTTTTGGAGAACCAGTAGCAACAATTTTGAGTAGTTCGGAGAACTGGCCCAAGAGTGGGGTGGGAATGGAGATTTTGCAATATCCTTCCCCCAGGAGTGAGGAGGGAATGGAGATTTTGCAGCATTTTTCCCCTGGAGTGTGGTGGTAATGAGATTTTGCTATATCCTTCTCCTGCCACGGCCACCCAGCCACACCCAAAGATCCGGTAGTAAAAAAAAATTGAATTTCACTACTGGTCTAGGGTAAATAGAAATAAGACATATGAGATTGAGGGAAAGCATTGAATAACTACCTGATGTTCTGTTAAGCCAGCAAAGTTCAAAAGTGGCCATCTTATTTCCATGGATTTAACAGCCATTTTGTTTCTGTATCTTTGTTGGGAAGCACCCAGTCAGGCAGGGTGGAAGGCTCAAGGGCGGAGTTAGCCTGGAGTCACTGCACAACCACAAAAGACTGAACTTCTCTAAATTCCTTGGAGGTTTATCTATTTGTTCCCAAGGGAAGGCTGCCAGTCTGGGCAGTTTCTTGATAGGCAGACGAAGAAGGCAGTTAGCTTGAACTCTGCATTTGTGGACCTGGTTGTTCATGCCTGACAACCTTAGATGTAAAAAAAAATCAAGATAAACAGAAGGCAAACAATAGAAAAATATATGAATCATTCCTAATCATTTCTCCTGTGTTTTGATTATGAGGTTAACATTTTAAGATAATAGCGATCATTCTTAGTGAAATGACAAACATGAAGATAGTTTTTCAGGAAAATTAACAATTGGTTTTCTTCTAAAGGTCTGGTGTCATAAATGTTCTACTTGTTTTAGGTGTTCCCTTCAGCATGAATGCGCCCATTCGGAAGAGTCCTATTTCTGGATCAGTGCCAATGAGGGAGTACAACAATGCCCCTCAATGACCACAATGCCTTCAGAAATAAATATCGAGAACGAAAATGAGGTACGTGAAGTAGGAATTGCAATGTCCGTGAACAGATTCTCTTAAGCAAAGGGAACTGATTATAAAGCATTGTGAACAATATTTAAATAATGTATCTGCGCCCCCTCCCCCATCTCATACTCTAGGCAGTGTGCAAGGATTACAACAACAGCTATAAACAATGTCACCCAAGGTAAACAATCAATCCCAATCATAAAAAGTTAAATCAGCAGCATAGTGAAACAGCCTCGTGAAAGGTTATCAGGGTCAGAGCCATCTGGATCTCTGCAGAGGATATGGTTCCACTGGGAAAGTATTGACACATAGACGGCATCTTGTAATTTTACCAACACAATCTCTGAATATTCGGCTGCACTTGTTATTTTCACTCAACAGAGCAGCAGCTTGTTCCGAACTAACTTCAACCTAAAAATACAGTATTTTTAAAACCTGTTTGTCAATGTAATTTAATTTTTTGTTAATCTATTAGAATGACAACATTCTGTTGTTCACTTTTAGGGTATGATAATCCAAATAAATGGGAACATTCCAAATATGAACGGAATGGAAATAGCTTGCAATTATGGAAATAATATCCAAACCACTGCTAAAATTCATCCCCAATCTCACAACCAAGTAATTTACTGCAGTTTTCTTCCTAGAGAGAGCTATCCAGCCTTTCCATTAAATCAAGGTATGTATGAAAAATGGTGGTTATAATAATGATGATCTAATAATGACATTAAAGATGAGTTTCTTAATTTTCTTAATGAAATTAAACTTTCTTAAATTTTATTTTTATTTAGTATTTGCATTTATTCAGGTAATGTTCCTATAGTTGAGACACGTTTCATTGTATCAGTGATGGATTTCTGAAAGCTTGCTTTGTTGAAATATATGTGCTGGTTTCTATACATACTCTGCATTATGAAGATTTTTATTATTTACTATTGGATTTTTAGGGCAGTCCTGAGTTCTACCCTAAAAAAATATGTGGGGAAAAAGATCCTAGGTACCTAATTAAATTGTACAGGTAAACACAATTCTTTATAGATGCACAAGAAGCACTGTTGAACTAGAACCAAAAACTTTTTAAAAAAAATAACTGATTCTTTCCTTTTAATATTTGAAACACATGCATGCACAATTTTTAAGCCTTTGCCTTTACATTTCTCTAATCCAAAATGATATAAATTAACTGTAAGAGAAAGTCACTTTAATTGATGTTGGATAGCCACTTTAATTGATGTTGGATAGACAGATGGCTATCCAAGATGTTGGATAGCCATCTGTCTGAAACGGTATAGGGTTTCCTGCCTAGGCAGGGGGTTGGACTAGAAGGCCTCCAAGGTCCCTTCCAACTCTACTATTGTATTGTATTGTATTGTATTGTATTGTATTGTATTGTATTGTATTGTATTGTATTGTATTGTATAATTTTTAAAGTGACTTAAAAATCGTTCCCCATCCTCTCAGGCAGACACCCCAATAATTCATGTAACCATGGAGGGAGGGGTATATCACAATTGGACTTGCACATTTCTGTTTTTATAGCCACATTCAACAAAAGTAGTTTTTGCCATTCTGTGGAGTTGATTCCTGGTCTGGTCTACATGGTGGGGCTAAGAAGTTGCCAGAAAAGGAATGAGAGAATGGATATAGATAGTAGTGAATTTATTCTTATTTTATTCATTTGTATCCCACCTTTATGATTGTTACAAAGAACCCAAGGCAGCAAACATATCCAACATATCTTCCTCCTCCTATTTTCAGCACAACAGTAATCCTGTGAGGAAGTTCTGCTGAGAGAAAGTGAATGGCCCAAAGTCACCCATTTGGCTTTCATGGCTAAAGAGGGTATTTGAGGATAGAACAGAGGGATTTGAACTCAGTTTCCTGCTTTGAGTGAATTCATTAAAAAAAAAAGTTCAGGCTCCTTTGAGTGAGGGAATGATGTCATCAGTCTTAAAAGAGATACCATGTTTGCCTGAAAATAAGATCTCCTTGAATAATAAGCCCTGTCGGGCTTTTGAGCACATGTGCTAAAATAAGCCCTCCCAAAAAATATTACAACACAGCAGCAGCCATGAGGTGACCACACTCGCCGCCTCCTGTACCTCAAAAATAATAAGACCTCCCAAAAAAATGTGGCCAAGCGCTTATTTCGGGGGCCAAAAGAAAATAAGACCCTGTCTTATTTTCGGGGAAACATGGTAGTAGTATCTTCTGAACAAGCTATTATTATGGCAAGTCCAATTTTCCTTGCACAACATCTGTGATCAGAAATTACACAAATCTTCCCCAGCCCAGGCACTTTCCAGATGTGATAGCATCAACTGCAAAATGCCTCAAGCGTGGAGTATAACATAAGTGTCAGTTTACATAAGGCATGACATACATCTCCAGGATACTTGGAACGGTGTCGTCCCTTCAAAATAGATCAGATCAGGAAACAGACTCCACAGAATATACTGGAACTCTTTTTAATTGGTGCAGGATATAGTAACAGAATCTTGAAACTCTTGACAGTATTTTGTTTCCTCCCTCTTAACCAGATAGTCCTCAACTTATGACTGCAACTGAGCCCAAAATTTACATTGCTAAGCCAGCCAGTTGTTAAGTGAGTTTGCCCCCATTGTACGACTTTTTTTGTTACAGTTCTTGAGTGAACCACTGCAGTTGTTAAGTTAGTAAGATGGTTGTTACCTGAATCTGGCTTTCCCATTGGCTTTGTTTGTCCAAAGGTTTCAAAAAGTGATCACATGTTCCCAGGATACTGCAACTGTCATAAATACATGCAAGTTGCCAAGCATCTGCATTTTGATCATGTGACCATGCAATAGTTGTAAGTGTGAAAAACAGTCGTAAGTCTCTTTTTTCAATGCCTTTGTAACTTTGAGTAGTCCCTAAACCAATGATTGTAAGTTGAGGACTACCTGTACCAAAGAGAGTTAAGACATAGCTAGTTGAAGTTTCTTTCTGATGGTCTCTTCCTTAAATCATGTTTTGCTAACTGTCCCCATAGACCTTCTCCAAGGCCACATTCCTGATTCAGGATAGAGTGTCTCAATTTGATGTGAAACAGATATTTTCTAGGTGGAACGTGTTGAGTCATCTAAAAAAAAAAACACCTTACCTACAGTATTGAACAGTTGTCCTATGGCTATCTCATTCATTAATGTTATTTCCATATACAGTTTTTCAGCCCGAAAGTTAAATTACCCGTTTTAAATTACCGTTTGATTATTTGTTTCACTTTGTTTAGCGAAAGTAATTTGTCATGGCCCTGCAATACTGAATACATCTATTTATAAAGTTTGGATCCGTTTATCTTGGTTACGGTTCAGGAGTCTTGCCAAAACAAATACTTTATATGAAAATCCTGACTCTTCAAACTACTGAATTTAAGTTAAATAAAGGTGCATGAAAAATTGCTTCAAAATAAAGGATGAATGATTATGTCAACTCCGTTTGGTTCGTTTTCAAAATTCTTCGAATCTCAATTTTATCCCATCCAATTTTATACAAAAAAAGGATGTTTCTAATGCATTTTAGGTACCAGTTCCATTCCAAAATTTAAAAATGTAAATATATTTTTCTGTATGTTCTGATTCACATATCAGTTTCTCAATATTTAAAACAAACATATTTTAAAAAATTACTAATAAAAATAAATCCTCACAGAGATTATTTACATACATAATACATAAAGCATTCACAAAATATGTATTGCCAGCTTTTCCTGTTTCATATATTAATTTGTATTTGTAATGTAACAAAATAATCTTGGGAGTATTTAGAGAAGTTGAACTCTTGAGAAACTCCATCCCTTGAGTAAACAAGAGTTTTGAATTTTCTTTCTTTTTTCAGGCATTCATGTTGTCTTGAAAGTAAACTATGAAAAGAGTTCCCTTGTGACTTGCTTGTTTTGGGGTTGTTTGTTTCAGATCATGTAATTATTCAAACTGCAGTCCAGGTCAACGGAAAAAACATTGTGTGGGCCAATTTCACCATCTATGATTGCAAGAGAACTGGAAATATTTATCCAAAGACAGCGTAAGTGGTCTCATGGCCTGTAAATGATAGAAAGGCAGGTTGCTTCGCTTTGGTTTGCATCAGAATTCACCAGTCAGGAATTCCTTTATCTTTGTTGGTGGTTTCAATTTAAGCAGGAGGAAATATTGTAAAATAGATAACCCGAAATACTACATATGCAACATTTTAATTTTTTTAGCTAGAGGTTTTCGATCTGTGAGTTGCAATTCCCAAGGAATTGCAATATTGTTTGCTATAGCACTTTTACAAAACACTCAGTATATCCATAACATTCTGCTACATCCAAAATTTCAGGAAACATTTTAACTTGTTTGATTACTTGTCATGGATTGGAGTTTTTTATGCAGTTATTGGTGTATTGGATATTGGTGGTTCATTGCCGCAGAACACAAATAATTGCATTTGTCTTCTGTCATAAATATTCATATGTATGGAGCATCCGTGCCAGCAAGGCATGTAACACTGTATTTGTAGTCTTTGAAGTGTCTGAAGGAGTGTATATGCTTGTAAGAGTTTTTTACAAGAGTAATTTTAACAAATGTTAAAGCAATTACTAGTATGCTTGCTACTAAAGAGGAGAAGCAATTCTTCTGACATATCTCTGTTGACACCTCTTTGAATATAAAATTCCTGACAAAAATCTCTCCCCGAATTTTGGAGCAGGGTACAAAATTAATGCAAAGATTTAAGAGATACAGTTTGGTCTAATGGTTAAGGCACCAGTCTAGAAAATAGGAGACTGTGAGTTCTAATCCTGCCTCAGCCGCAAAAGCCAGCTGGATGACTTTGGGCCAGTCACTGTCTGTCAGCCCAACTCACCTCAAAGGGTTGTTATTGTGGAGAAAATGGGAGGATATGTTTGCTGCCTTGGGTTATATGAAAAAATTATAAAGGCAGGATACAAACAAATATGAAAAGTCTACAAATATATTCGAAGTCTGTATGAGACAGGATATAAACCCATAAAGAACTAATATTGATAAAAAAATAAACGTGGAATGAAAAATATGAGTAGCTGTCTCAGAAATAAAAATTAGGAATCATGTAAAAATAATCAAGTTCATCTTTCCAATTTAAAAAAGATATGATTTTGAATGTGACAATGTCCTTTTGTTGAAACAGGTTTTTTTTTAAGTTATAAAGTTTGTGAAGTTTTCAAAATGTTTCATTTGATAAATACTTAAAATTATTACTAAAATTCTTTTTTTTTTCGCCCAATGCTAATTCCAGTGAAATTTTTAGTTTTATTGTGAGATAAAAGATGGAAGAAGTAGAAACACATTTATTTTTTAAGTGGTCATAGTATCAAACAGTTGGGAAACCTTGTTGTAGATTTACTAAGCTAGAATCACTTTGTTATCTACAAGGTATTTTGGATGCCGGGCAGGATTGGCAAGAAAGATGATCTAACTTGCCAAGAATTGCAGAGACTGGGTTTTAGAGCATTTCAGACCATCTGGATATGTTGATGGTTTGGGGCAATTTTTTCTTTCTCATTTTCCCATGATAATATTTTTGACTGAAAGCTTTAGAGTTAACCTTATATCAGAAAGCTGATATAAGGAACAAACAATTACATTTTTGAGATCATTCAATTTATATGTGGATATAGTAGAGTATCATGTTTGGCTTAATTTTAATTCCATTAGTTATTAATAGTGTGGCAGAAGCTATCTTTCACATGATTTTTCTTGCTACCCTTTTAAAGCAATTTATTTTGGGTTGTTAGGAGTTATAGATAGCAGCAAATGCAATTTAAGGTGCATTGAAAGACAATCTCTTCAGTATAATTTTAAAAATTCTAAGTCAAGAACAAGAAGATTTTTTCACAAAATGGCTTGCCAATCTCAAAGTATGATACCAATTATATTAATACATTGTGCTAAACCAAGTTTAAGTATAATTTATTGAAATAACCAAAAATATTCTCACCCCTAAGCCAAACTAGCTGTTTACAGTAGAAATGAGAAAGGGGATGTATTTATCCTACAAGAATAGTAGCAAAAATAATAAGGAAATTGTGGGGAAAAGACATAATAAAAATGAAAAGCAAATGACAGAGCAGAAACAGGGCGACATAATAAATAGATTAGATCTATTCTAAAAGAATAATTTACTTGCATGGGCTAATACTGAAATTACTGAAATAATATTCTTCAGAATTAAAAAGTAGATGAGAATGGTTGGAAACATGCTATTTGTTACATATAATGTTGTTTACTGCATTTAAGTTACTCATAAATATCTGAAAAGTGCAATTCACAGTTCAGGAATCCCTTATCTACAATAATTTGGTATTGACAATATACTATTTTGGATTACATAATTTATTATTTTTCCTCCTGCTTAAAATAAAACCTCCACCAGAACTAACAACAACAATATAGATGTGATTACAATAGAAGGGCATATTTTTAGCTCAGGGTTGAACTGTGGGGTCCTTGATGGCATCCATGAACACCAATGAGCAGTCCAAAACATGATGAAAACTTTTTAATTGCTTAACACAGGGGTGTCCAAACTTGAGAACTTTAAGACTTGTGGACTTCAACTCCCAGAATTCCCCAACCAGCCATGCTGGCTGGGGAATTCTGGGAATTGAAGTCCACAAGTCTTAAAGTTCCCAAGTTTGGACATCCCTGGCTTAACACAAGGATAGATTTCACCATAATTTCAGCTGGAGGATGTGAGTGTCCAAAATCACTAGAGAATTCCTGGAAGCTTGGAAATCATCCATCAACAGGCACATTGAGTAGACAACATCTACATATCATTCAAAAGAGACAATCAAAAAGCTAAAAAACCACAATACCCCTTGATGAGCAATCAACATTTAGATAAGTAAAGCTTAACATCAAGCAGTAAACAGCAGCCTAATCAAGGAACCATTAAGAACTCTCCCACCAACCCTGATAGGGCAAGCCACCTGAATATAAGCAAAGAGCAAGCCCCACTACCTTCTAGCACTGGGTGGCACAGTGGTTACATGTAGTATTGCAGGCTAACACTGTCCATAGCCAGGAGTTCGATCCTAACCGGTTAAAGGTTGACTCAAGCTTTCCATCCTTCCAAGGTCAGTAAAATGAGGACCCAGACTCTTGGGGGCAACATCGTGGCATTTGTAAACCTGTGAGAGAGTGCTGTAAAGCACTATGGAGCAATATATAATTCTAAATGCTATTACTATTTCTGAGTTACCTAATTGGGTAATAAAATGTCTTCAAGAAAACAACCAAGCTCAGAGAGCACCAAGGATCTCATAGATGTAATAAAATGTGTTAGTTTATCAGACATAATAGCGAAGGATATGGTGGCTGCTCCATCATATACACACGGGCAATTTAAAATATTTTAGATTTCAATTAATAGTTTTACCATAAGCCATAATAGAATTTGCGGATTCATAAAGAAAACAAAGCTTCAAAGAAGAGACTGCTATACTTAGTAAATGTAGTTTCTTTTATATATTTCAGATGTATCAGTTGCCTCTCAGCGAAATGGAAATGTTATTGGTGTCCTAGAAGAAGCTCCTGTGTATCCAATGTGACTGAATGTGAGAATTCAGTACAGATTACTGTAAGGCACATAACAGTATATAGTTTATTTTTTAAAATTCTTGTTTTGTTTCTCTTGTATAGGGAAGAAATAATTGATGCCAACAAAGACTTTTTAAGAAATATTATAGAAACGCTTATGTTCAGAAAATGTTGCATATCACCGAGGGGAGTGGGGGAGAGTGTTGGAGAACTGGATCTGAATGCCTTTCATAGCATGCTTTCAAATCACTGAGATTTCCAGTGCTCTACATCTTATTCTATTTATACATTGCCTAGTTCCATTACAACTGTGTGCAGCATAAAATATACAAAATGTAAAATAAAACAATTTACACAAAAAGGAATATCTGGAGAAAAACAACTAATGTTTCAAAAATTGTATAACTCACCAGAGGCCCATCTGCTACTCTAGCCAGGTTTTAAAGACATGTCAGGGTGTGGCAATGCAATCTCTTGAGGAGGGGGAGAGGTGAGACTGTGAAGAACTTGTGAATCCCACAGACCAGCGATCTCTGCCTAAATCTCAGCTGGAACCCAAATACAGAAAAAAGAGAAGAATCAAACACTTAAAATATTTCTTATAGCAGCTATCTAAAGGGCCATCTCTCCAGAGCGGGGAAAGAGTACAGCTATCGATGGACCGATAAGAGCAGAGAAATAATTATATTTTGCTAACTTTATCACTGCAATGTGATTCCTAGTGTGGGCTTTTATTCATACTCAATTGGGTTTACTCTGTATCTTTTAATGGTGCTCTCATCATCTTTTACGATAGTTCATCTTCCAGTCCCTTGGAAAACCAAGATGCATCTTAGAATTGGCTCATAGTGATAGGCTACATCAGTGGTGGGATTCAACCGGTATAACAACCGGTTTGCTGAGTGCGAGCTTTGCACACACGCAATGCATTTGAAAACAGCTCTAGAACTTACCTTCTACTGCACCCCTGGTGAGTAAAACAGCTGAGGCGTGGCAATATACTCTGCCGCGCCTATCAGCTGGCCTTCAAACAAAGGAAATATAGGACAGACTAGCGCAGGGGCAGGTGGGTGGGGCCAACTGATCGCTAGAACTACCGGTTCGCCCGAACCTATCTGAACCCACCCCGGGCTACATAGGAGCAATCCAGACCAAGACAAGCCCATTCCAGGCAGTGACCAAGCCTCACTTAAACCACTAATCAGATCCTTAGGGGAAAATCCAGTTATCTTTGTAATGCTATATTAGTTAGATTGTAGCAGATCAATCTTACCTCTCTATGGTGGGAAGAGTTAGTCAAAAGGCAGTCAGAACCATGGCAAAGGACTGATGGTAATATCCTCTGCTCCCACATCATATTGCAGCTGCCTCAAGTAAAAATAACTAGGTCTAGCATGTCCCTCTCCCATCTGTATATGTGAGTCTTTTGATTACTTGGGTCAGGTCCATGCTTGCCATAAGTTGTCATAAGCCTTGGAGACTCTACTACCTGAGTCAGCTGCACCTGAGCAAAGTTACTGATGAAACCCCTTCCAGAGCAGGGTGCCATTCACTCTTGGGGCTTGTGTCAGTGTACATCTTCACCTTTATTTCTGTTTCTTGCTTTGAACATACCTACAACTGCTCCTAACTAGGCTGCCTTAACTATTGCCACACAAATATTGTCTTTAAAAGCAGGCTTACATCTTATATGCCTAACTATGTTAGTCTTACTCATTCTATTTCTGTTGGTTACTTTAATTAACAGAATAAAGTTGTCAGAAGAGTTGGATCTAAAATTACCAGACTATTTTCTTCTTCCTTTCCTAATGCTTAGAGATGGGGAAGAATTTCTTCTGAAATAGATGTGAAAAGCCAATTGGAGGCTCCTTTCAATAATCTTTTTTACTCTTAAATTGGAACTCTCCAGTATACCATCCTTACAAGTACTTTTATAAGTATGATCCCTATCACTCTTCTATTCCCTTTCCTTTGAGAATTCACCATTTTCATCTTATTCTCTGTCTCAAGTTACATATGTTGTTCCTCAATCAGTACCATTTACTGCAGCTTTGATATTGATCAAATCTAAGGATATACACCTGTGCTATAGGCCTGGCAATATTTACTCCACCCAACTGTTTATTCTTGGTGGTAGTGCTTAGCTCTGTTTCTTAAGTCCCTGAAGAGTCTCTGATTTTTCTCAGGTGCCTCAATGGTCCAAGCTCCAGACCTGGCTAAACAGAACCACAATCGCTCTGGAAACTGTGAAACAGAATCAAGTTTTATTCAGGTTGGGGTCTCAGCACAAATTAAATCCTGCTAAAGTTCAGTGTAAAGTCAGCGCTGAGAGTTACTGTCTCCCAGCATCTTATGTAAGCGGTGTCCACACCCTCTCCACCTGGACATGCCTCCAGCCATCCAATCACCAGCCGGTAGCCGACTGGCCAGCTTTAGCTAGCAAACGGTCTGCCAAAGCTCCGCTCTCCTTTCCCAGCAACCAGTCCTCCAGTCTTTCCCAGAAACCAGTCTTCCAGAGCTCCGCTCTGTGGGCTGCCTCTGCATTGTTACAGCCACCATCAGTCAGCTGATTTTCGGCATCTCGGCACACCGCCAATCAGCTGGGCCGGTTGACTGGAAACGTTGTCATCATACACTGCCTCCACCTGGTAGGCACTGGAACCTTTACCACCGAACAGCTGGTCGGTGGCTGGTTCTCCGCCTCTCAGCACGCCACTGATCAGCTGTTCCAGGCAGCCGGGACTGCTGCTGCCGTTCACTGCTGCTGTTTGCTGTGTCGTTGCTGCTTTTCCCAAATTCCCCTCTCCCCAAATATGACAAAACTCACCAGGTTTTTCATTTTAAGCTTGCTTCCATTGGACTTATCTCTTATACCTAGTGCTTTGCCTCATTTATTGCAGAACTTGTTTGCAGACTCTAACTCTAGTTGACCAACACTTCAAAGAATCCTAGAACAACGTTTCAGACTTTTTTTTTAATCCTATAAGCATATCTCTTTTGGAAGGACTCTTCCTTCTCTGGATCTACAGCTATATGCAAAGCAGCTACTGCTAACAGCTGAAACTCCTCAGACTCACAGAGGCATCATCGAAGCTCCCCTGTCTTCTTATTGGTTCCTGCGGCAGACTGAAAAAAGTTGTTGGAACACTCCAGCAGTCATTACTAGTTCTATATATCTGATTAAAAATCCCAGAAAGTTTGACTAGATTGGTGAGATGGTCTCTTTTACTCTGATCAGAGAAATACAAAACCATCTGTTTATATCTTCTTTCATTTGCATGCAAATCTGGGTAGGGTCCAATTTACCAGTTGAGAAGCTTTAATAGAAATACCAAGATAACCAAAGGAGTCAGAACAAATCTGATCGCTTAATACATTATTACTGGGGATCCAGTGGCATCAAGACTGATTTGTTCCAAGTTATAAAATAACCAGATAGAATGCCAAATTTATACATTATTGAAATGAGATTGGAAATTGGGTTCTGAATTATGAATACTGGGAAATCCGTAATAACTCTTTCTCTGCAGAAGCTTCCGATGAATTCTTTTGTCAAGAGATTTATGTTTAATGTGTATAACTTGTTCCTTCCTATTCTTATGATGGAGAAATGACTTTACTGCAGTCCTCCTGTAGTCCTTTAAGCTGCTGGCAGCTTGACATTTAGAGCTTCTATTGCTGAAAACTGAATGGCTTGAAACAGTGATTTTAGTATATCAAATAGATTAGTTCTGTATCATCTATACCTTCTTACCAGAGATAAGGTTCTCCTTCAACCAGAAATCTTTTCTCCCAAAGTTTTTTTTTAAAATCCAGATATGGTTAACTGAATGGAGATGAGCACTGCTCCCTAGAACGGGACTGGACAAAGGGAAACATTTACCTTTACCTTTTTTATTCCAAATATGTCATTAACTGGAGAAAATCTAGTGTTCTGTCCCTTTGGGACCCCCTATATCTCTATAGTACCATACTTTCTTCCTAGGTTCTCTGCTTTTCTTGGCTTTGGCTACTCTTCTCTTATTGACTGGTTCCACTGTCCAATTTGCTTTCTTCTGTTTTTTTCATGTTTGACGGTCTCTTTTCAATTGATCCCCAATAATGTGGTGTCTGAAAGTTCCAGCCTTTAAAGCAATTCCCAGTGTTTTTGAAATGGGTTGTCACATGCTCAAGATCACATCAGAGAAAAAAGCCTTGACCTGGAACTTACACATGAGCAGATTGTAATGTGTTCCATAGTAGAACACTCACTTAGCACAATGTTGACATTATGATTGATCTTTCCACCTCCTTGTCCCAATAATATAATCAACTTTGATTTCAGTGTATTTCATTTGATGATGTCTTTTGCTGTTTGAAGAGTGTGTTAGCACTGAAGAAATCACTGCTTGAAGAAGCTGAAGGTCTTTCTCCTGCATTCATTTCTGTTCCCAAGGCCAAACACTTCAACTACATTTTCTTCCTTATTGTTTCCAACTTTGGCATTCCTCTCTTTAACCACAAACACCACATCTTGCTTGCGTGTTCTACCAATTTGAGATTGACCTTAATAATAAGAGATATCAATCTCTTCTTCGTGTCAGTTGTTTGAGCATCAACCTGAATAATTCTCATGATAAAGAACTGATATTATTTGATCATTGACTTCATTGTACCCGGGTACTGTCTTTGCTTATATCCTTCATGATTTTAAAAATAATATAATTCCTTATTTGCATCCTCTGTCATAATGAATATGACCTTCTGATTGAAAGTGTCTAATTTCAGTTCATTTCAATGCAATGATGCCTAAATTGTCATTTCATTTCATTGTGTTCATTTCATGTTTCACTGTTGAGCTTCCTCCTGTTCATATTTTTTACATTCTTTGTTCTCATTGTAATTCTGTCTTCACAACTTGGGGTCAAAATATCCTCACATCCTCTATCTATGGCTGTTAACACCAACTTGATAGCACATAATAAATCAATGGCAACATCAGCAATTAGACTTCCCAAAGGCTTTAATCTAGCTATGTCATAGACACCATTACTACTCTGATTAAGAATAGGCTACTTTATTGTAAAAATAAGCATTAAAAGCTACGTTTAGGGTGCTTTTAGGAAATGTACATCTCATCAAATTAGAAATTACACCAAATTATACCAAAGGTACGTGTATTAACTAACTTATCTATTTTAAATATTTATGTCAATTAAAAGTAATGGTGACATCCCAGATTCACCTGAAAACTAAATATAATGTATACATTTGTATTAGATCCAATTAGGTATTCATCCCTTGTTTCTTGGTGTTCTGCAGTATTGGAGAATCATACAGTAAATATGAAGCATGTTTTGATCAGTTGCTTGTCTGTGGCACAATCCTCTCCTGCTTATTGCGTTGTATCCATCATGTTGTTTCTCCTGATTTCAATGTCCCGAGGGCATTTTTTAAAACCTGTCTAGTTGCAATAATTAGAGCCTTTTGGGAAAGCAGCTTCGCAGTCTCAGATCATAAGCACTGTTTAAGTACAGAAATCTTAGTAATAGATTTCTAAAGGATTAAACACCAAATGTGCAATGGCATTTTCCAATTCAGGTACAATCAGGTAGCCGTACCCGCTGTGGAGCTGAATATACCAGGTTCGTCCATCTAGAATGTAGTTGCTAGAGTGATTAAACACAAGTATGCATGGTTTGCAGCATTCAGTTGATTTCCTTAGACTGAAAACAAAAGACTGAAGCATAGAAAGGGAGCAGCTGAGTTAGGATTTAGTAGATTAACCCTTAACACACATTGGAAGTGAACACTGGGCTTGTTAGTGATTATCTTTAATAACCATTTCTGCTTTACAGACATTTTTAACAATAAAATGTTCTTCATTTGTTATACACCTTTAAATGTAAACTAGGTCATGGTAATTCTTCCTCACTTTAGCAAATGCTTTACAAAAAGAAGAGGACTTTTACATATTAAAATTGCAAGTGCCATTTTAAAACTCAGAGCCTATTTTTCATTGCTTGGTGTGGAAAAAGCACTGGAGATGTTATCTAGTTGGGTAATGAAACGTCTGCAAGAAAACAATCAAGCACCCCAAAGAGTTTTTAATTTACTTTGGGACAAATCTCAGCATTACAATTTTCAAAACTGAAATAGGACCTAATGAAAATTCAGAACAGCACTCATTTATAGTAACCTGTCCTTTTAAGAGGTTTTAAAATGTCAAACCTTGGACCTTAAGCATATATTTAAGTAGCAATAACTTTGATTCAAATAGATAGAGGTTTTTTGACTTGGTGGGGAGGGTTAGTTTAGAAGAGAGAGCTATTAGCACTGTTCCTTAGCTTGTTTGGTAGAAAAAAACTCATTCTGGTCTTCAATTCCATTATTCTTCCTCATTCCCTTATTATGAGCACAGCAAAACTGCTTTCATCCTACTGAAGAGAAGCCCTTCCTTGCAACTAAAGCTTTATGTACATATGGGACATGTTGAATTTGGATTGCAGAGAAAATGGCTTTGCCAGTCTAAGTGAAGATTTTTAAAGCATTATAATAACTGAAAGTGCAAGTGTTTTTAAGTTCAGCAGCCAGTGCCCTGTATTATTTGTTCTGACAGTTGTAGAATCCTATCATTTTCAATGATAGTTAATTTTGCTACTTCTTGATGTAGGAGAGCAACCATTAATTTGCAGGAAAGACTAATAGCATTTTAAATGAACTGGGAACTAAGCAATTCAGAGAGGTTTTAAAAAGCAGGGCTTCATTTTTCCCCTTTTTCAGTGATATTTTGGGTAATGGTTTTTTGTGGTTTGATGCTTTATCTATTTTTCAGCTAAAGCACTTGACATTTCCTCTTGTAAGCAAAGATCTATAGTGTCACTGGAAAATGGAAGAATGATGATAATGGAATTAGCCAGACTGAACATACACAAAAAGGAATTTTTTCAACATTCAATTTTTTCCCCCTGTGTCACCCCCCAAATGAAAGACACACTAAATTTTCACAAGGCAGGAGATGGAATTGTAGATAGCTAAATGACTCTGTAGTGTTTCTTTTTCTAGCAACTGAAGTGGTTGCTTTTATATCAAGTATGCAGACATTCCCTTCTTTTCTGGATTTGCTTTTGTTCAAATTGAGGATTATGGATCAGAATGCTGCCATTCTGTCAAATTACTTCTTTACTTGCAGTCCTCTGAAAGTACTAAAATAAGGGTTTTTTCCCCCTCATGAAGGAAGCATTTTAAGTTTATTGATAAGACAGGAATAATCAAACAAGAGGCATTTTCTTCTTGCAAATGTTTGTAGCATTTAAGATGGAGAACATTGCTCACCCCTTTAAGTTTTAATTTTCCATTTGTCTCGCTCTATTTGTCTCAAACTATTTAATGACAGCAGAAGAAAAATTATTGTCCATCATTGAAAACTGTTTTCTCAATTAATGTAATCCATACATATTGGGTTGTAATTGTTTTAATAGGATATTTTGGAGAAAAATATAGCAAAGTTAGGTTGTTTCTCCCTCCCTCTTCTTTTAGATAACCCAAGCCTCTTTATCATAAATCCTAAATCTGATCCATTTACTTATACTTAAATTATATATCTGGGGGAAGAATGGTGAGAGAGATTTTTACATTGTGGAATTACCTTTCATTTTCTGCTTGAAAGTTTGAATAGTTGAATGATGTTACACAGAAATAAGAGAAATAACAGTGTCCCCTTATTGGGGAGATGGGCGGCATTTATTTATTTAATAAATAAATAAAATTGGAAATGCTATTTATACCACTGCACTGGCTTAGGAATAATATACTTCTTAGGGAGCAGAGAAATCAGATTTGGAATCAAGAATATTCAAGTCTATACCGTTCCCCCACCACCAAAGTGGAACATTTATCAGAACATAGAGACCCATATCTGAACAAGGAATGGCTTTTTTTCAGCTATAGCTGGTTCATTAGCTTTGCTGTTCCTAGATAGGATTAACTTCGCTATATGTTCTTTATACTTGGAACATCTGCATTTGATTATGACAGTGTACTTCATGATGGGTTACTACAGAATGGGCAATTGGAGCATATAATACCTGCTCTGAAGCTACCTATAAAGGCATACAAAGCCCATGTTAAGTTTTAATAGTGGGATATCTGTCAGAGAATGTGCTTTTCCTGTCTGTCACCTAGAGAGCGCCACAATAATTTGCAACTTCATAAGAAAAGATATTCTTGATACAAGCACCCCCTAATAAAATCTCTCCTTTGAGGTTTTATTAAATTGGTTTAAGATAAATCAGTTTGTTCCAGATTTTAAAGAAATTGATGGTCTTTTGCCCTTGATCCCATTTTCTTACAGTCTCCTGTATTATCTGCTTACTCATTTTCACATCAAGTTTTTCAGAGGGATTTTACTGAATTAGTTATTGTTAAATTTGAAATGTGTTGGCCCTTTATAAAGCGTTTTTGGAATGCTTCTAAGTTTAGCATTGTTTTCTAACTGAAATTATATAGAAAATAATAAGTAATTATCTAATGGTTTTGAATTTAGTAGTGATTTGATGGGGGGCATACATACACACCTCCAAAACTCTCATTATGTCAGCAATTTCAGTGTTTTTAATTTGTATTACATTTTTGATCCCTGAAATATCATTTTGTTCCCATATTTTATGAGAAATCTAAATTAAGCACCCCACAGGCTGGAGCAGCCCCCAGGCCTTGAGTTTGACACCCCTGATGTAATGGCTACAATAAGTTCCTGATCAAATTGGCTTATATCCTCTTCTTTATTTGTCTCATTGGTGTATTTACTTAATATATAAATCTTTAAGTTGAAGTTCTTTTCTCAAGACATTCTAAAAATACTAAAGCAATTAAATCCATATCAACTTCTATTTTTTTAAAAAAATTAGCTACCAAACAAAACAAAACCACAGTAATAAGTTAAGAGTACAATAATCTTTTAAGTCATCTTTTTGTAATATGAAAATTATAAAGTACTTCAGTGCAGAATAATAAAATCTGAAATGCAACTCTTTTTATCATTGAAGACCAACCAAAAGAAAACAAAATTCAGGCGTTCTTTAAAATACTTCCCAAAACAGGAAATTCCATAATTTTGGGGTGTCCTCTAAAGGTTTCGATATAAACCAAAGGCTACATTCTTCATAATGGATATTTTAATATATCTGATATAAACTGATTCTGTTTTGGAGCTTTGCTATATGCATAATAACATATATCTCAAAATAGTAGGAAACCTTGCAATACATTTGAAAAATTGTGGCCAGATGCCATCCTAAACCTGATTTTAGAAAACAAAGCCAGTCATTTGAATCAAACATAGCAGCAAATGAGTAGCTAGTGCACTGGATGCAGAAACTGGTATCTTGTCTCCTTAGCATATCATAGCTTCCAATGTCTAATGTGAGCTGTTCTTCTCAAATTCAAATGTCTGAAGCCTTCCTGAAGAGGAGGAATAGTGTAGAGCAGTGTTTCTCAAACTTGGCGACTTTAAGTCCTGTGGACTTCAACTCCCAGAATCCCCCAGCCAGCATAGCTGGCTGGGGAATTCTGGGAGTTGAAGTCCACAGGACTTAAAGTCGCCAAGTTTGAGAAACACTGGTGTAGAGTTTCTGCAGCAATATACTCTGGATACAAGCAATCACACTATATTCTGATAATGTTATAGTTGACGTATCAGCCTTGCTTCTGTGGAGTGTGATGATGGACCTCCAAAAACACCTTCACCTGAGCTGCACTCCAATTCAAGGATTCAGTATGAACCCGGAAATACCTGTGAAGACTCTATCTGATTCTATACAAAACACACTGTATCTTTGTTAGCATCATTCGATTATTTTCATCTGATGAAACAGTGGGTATAGAAGCTACTTCATATTGACAGCTGAGGAGAGCATATGGTTTTCCATTTAATTTGTGAACAAATTAATTTCACTGTGAAAAATCCCAGATTGATAACAGAGTTGCCTGAAGACAGAAAGCTGAGTGTTCATCTATGGATATATAATGAAGAAAAAAAGAAATATCACAAGCCAATCAAGTTTCACACCTTAGGGAGAATGTTGGTGAAGTTTCTTTTGCTTTCACACTAATAAGTGCTGAGATTGTGCAAGCAAAGGTGTCATTTCTTACCAAACATTCATTTGGCATCTGTCCATTAAGTTCACAATTTACACTATTTCCCAGTGTACTTTTAAAGTTGAAAATTCGGGAAACATTATATTAATGCAGGCAATTATTTAGTATACTTTCTAGAAATAAGATCATAGATTATAGTAGAACTTATTTTATACTAAAATAAAATACTATTTCTATTATGTAAAGAATTATCAATGTGGGAGTGCTTTAAGCTAATAAGAATAACTTGTGACAACACCCATTTTTGTAGCTTGGTTCTGCTATCTCAATGTTAAGAAGGTTGCATTTTTTCCACACTGACCTTCAATTCTTTCACTTGTTTCCTGAAATACAGAACAGTACTGATTGTCCACAGATTGTGCCTGTTTCTCTTGCACCAGTATCCACAGGGACTTTTCAGGAGATTACAATCACTTTGAGAAATGCTGCTTTTATAAAGGTAATAAAGTAAATAGACTTTGTAAAAGAAAGAGAAGAAAGAAGTGTAGATCCTATGTTTGAACCTAAGTCAGATAATTGAGATTATTAAATTAAGTTAATATATGACATGGGTTTTCCCTTAGCAATAACAACATAGTCATTCTGAGGACCTTAACAGAAGAACGACAAGTGACTGAGGCTAAGAAGGAAAAAAAGAATATGCTCCATAAAGAGCATTTACTTGAAATGTCTTATATGTAATTCAATGATAGTCATATACGCATTCATAATATTTCAAAAGGTTTATTTGCGGGGAAAATGTACTTCTAAACTTGAAAAATCTTTTTTCCTGATAAAATTCACCCAGTGAATTTTGCAGGCATACAGTTCTCACAAGAGACGTTTGCCATACTGATTTTTGGATATCCGCATGACTGAAAAAAGAGAAATGCAGCTTGTTAAAAGCAGAAAGTAGCAAACCAGGGGTGGGCTGCTATGGGTTTGCCCGGGTTCGGGAGAACCTGTAGCTAACATTATGGCCTGTTCGGAGAACCTCCAAATCCCACCCCTGATTGCCCTATCTACTACATCCCACCCCTCCCCTCCCAGGAGTCTCCACGCGGCCTGTTTTGGATGTGAGGTAATGCAGGGCTCACCCGGAGGCTTGGGGAGAGGGAAAAGCGGGCCTCCTGGAAGTTTCAGAAGGCCGGAAACAGGCCCATTTCCAGCCTCTGGAGGTCCTCTAGAGCTCAGGGGAGGCAGTTTTCGCCCTCAGAGGCTCAAGGAAAGCCTCCAGAGCCTGGGGAAGGCAAAAATGCCCCCCTCTCCATGGTGCAGGAGGCCAACTAGGCCATGCCCACCATGGCCACGCCCACCCAGCAACCGGGCAGAGGACCCATTGGTGAATTTTTTAAAGCCCATCCCTGGTGAAATCTATCCTAGAAATTGAACCAAGATCCAAAATTTTAAAGTTATCATCCTATGTCTTTCAATTAATGAAGGAGAAGATTCCCCCTTTTGCCTATCTAAATACTGACTCATGCTACATTGGGGAAATTTTTGATTGGGATGACATCAAAGGGAAGTTTCTAATAATCTGACTGTATAGTCTCTCTTTCTTCATTATCTCTTCAAATATTCATGTATTGTTCCTATTCTTTGAGTGATTGCTAAGTAGGAGTAAAAAATACAATGTTATTAATGCACTTTTGAAAAGATCATTTGGTTGTCAGTATGTAGGAAAAGAGGTGTGATATACTGTATGTTAGATTCAGTTCCAAACAGAAGGAATTTACAAATATCTAACTACTGGATTTAAAGCTGAAAATTTAAGACATGATAGTGAAACTTTCAATAATTGAAATACATGTTATTTCTTGCCTTCCTATGAAACTATTTACAAATATACAGTAAATTGGATTGCTGGATTGTGTGTCTATTTTTGTCTAATTTTACTGACATCACCTTTTAACACCATAGGCAGGAATATTTTGTAATTATGAGAACATTTAACTAGGATATTATCATTTATTCAAATATGTATTTCTTCTATTCATATATTTGGGAGGCCCATCTCTGAGCTATGGGAAATTGAATATATTTTAATTTAAAATATGTAAAATGTTTAGTTATTTCAACAAAATTGCTGGAATTAAGGTGCATAATCGTTACTATTATTGCTGTTATAATAAATGATATTCACTAATTGAGTTCATAACCTAGCTCATTGATTTATCAATGTATAAGAAAATAAATACCTAAAAATAATCCCTTTTCCGTTAGAAAGTATGTAAAATATTATTATTCTACAGTTTTCTCCTTACATTTTTACTGTTTAGGAAATGCCTTTGGAGTGTCACTTTGAAACTGAAAATGATAGGATATTTGAAGCTCAGTGGCTAAATGCATCTGCTGTTCAGTGTACTAATGTGTTGGTGAGTTCATGAGTATGATTATTTTAATATTTTTAGAGTTTTCCGCTTATAAATACATGTCACAGACCATACTTTCCACCTAAAATTTCAGTATAGTGTAGCTCCATGAACTATGTATGTTCCGTTCCACAGTTGCTCTTTCTAATAGGAACTTCAATTTATCCTGTTTATACACCATACATTTCCAAAGAGGTTTACAACATGCTGATTCAAGAATGATCAAAATTAACCGAAAAAATCAGCTCGCAACAAAAATTAGAATAAATCTGATGCATTCAAATGATTTCTTCACCCTGAGTGTTTTTTCCACGGTCCAGAAACACAATAGAAAGAGGATGGTCCATAGGTAGTTTTCACTAACTCAACTGCTGGATCCCTTCATTTCTTTGGTGGTAGAACCTACATCAAGCCTTCTCTCTATGTCTCACCAGACACACAGTTTCACTCCGAGAAAATAGTCTCAGAAGTGTACAGGCCCAGTGCGACATAGGTTTTCCAAAGTGATGTCCAGCATCTTAGGTTGCGTTCAAAAATTGATTGATAATTAGAGCAATTCCCATAATGGTAGTGTTATATAAGTGAACTTCAGTATGCTACATGGGCTGCTGCTGAAGGTTTTGAATGATTTTCATAGGCACTCCCTATGTAGAGTATATCGTAGTGGTCTAGGAATTAAGATAAAATCAGTGGTGGGATTCAGCCGGTTCAGGTCAGTTCAGGAAAACCAGTTGTTAAATTGCTGGCCAGCCCCTTCCCTTCCTGCCCCTTCCCTTCCAGGAGTCCCCATGTGCCCCGTTTTTGGCTCCCAGGTCCTAGCCAGTACTAGGCCCAAAATGGGGCAAGGGGGGGAGGGTTGGGCATCCCCTCTATGGCCCATTTTTGCTCCCAAGAGGCTGCAGGGAGGCCTACTAGGCCCAAAATAGAGCACAGGGGGGTGGAGCACCCCCCAGCCCCTCTTTGCTCCCAGGAAGCTGCAGGGAGGCCTACTAGGCCCCCTTTCCCAAAGCCTGTTTTTGCTCCTGGGGGGGTGTAGGAAGCCGAGTGCTGCCTGTCATACCCTTTGGACACTCCCACCATGGCCATGGCCATCCAGCCGGTCATTAGGGCAGAGAACTGGCTTTTAAAATGTTTGAATACCACTACTAGAAAAAATGGTGTGGTAGCACCCTCTAGACACAAGGTCTTCTAGAAACATCTCCAATGCATCTGCTGCCCAACTGGGTATTACTTATAAATTGATTATATTCTCCCAGTGTTCCACATAGATGTAAACAGTAAAAGAAAAAGGACAAAGTTCAATGGCAGCAAGAAGTAGAGTGCTTGAGGGTTTGATCTCTTCTCCACCCATCAAGTAGAACTGACCACTAGGGAGTAACTTGCTACCTGAAAATCTTCGTTTCTCTAGTTCCTCTGTAAGAGTCCCCCACCCACATGGAGGGGAAGGGAAATTCTTTTGCAGAAACAGCATTTTATAACTTTCCCTGTGGCTTCCACATTAACTTTCTGGGGAAGCTGGCAGAGAAGATTGCAAATGACGAAATGCAATCATGTGACCATGGGGATAGGGCAGAGGTTTTAACATCAAGGACAGGTTGTAAGTAATTTTTCCTGAGTCTCATAACTTCAATTTGTCATTAAGCAAAGGATCATAAGTTGAAGATTATCTGTATGGTATTTGTTTAGCCCATTCTCCTGGTTTCTTCTGTTGAATATGTATCTTGTAATACAGAAATGCCTTCACAGTAAAAACTTAATTTACATGTTTTGGTCTGCTGGTTCAGTAAATGAGGCACTCTCTTCTCCTTTTTTTATGCAGCTTCATACCTTCGAGAAAAGACATTTATTTCTGGTAAATCTTCAATTGAAAGGAAGACCTGAAAAATTTATTGACAGTCCACAGATGATGACAGGTTTGACATCAATTTGGTTTGCCTTTCATCACTTTCTTATTTGAGCATTTCATCTATAAAAGGCTTACATGTTTTTCACTAATTGGTCTTTTCTATTTTATACTCTCCTGAAGTAGGTTAGAGTTTTTAAAGCCAAAAAATGTAGTATTTCAATATACAGAATTCATATCTGTATGCAAATTATCTTGGTTCTTGTTCACAAGTCTTAAGTGGATTTCATATAGTTGCTAGCAAACTGTGCATATTGATAAAAATAACACTTGCTATTGTATTTAGAATGTATTTTCTCAATCAGCTTCAGGATATCTGCATATTGTTAAGTTTATGTCAATAAGACATACGGGACAAATGTATTTTGGAATGGAATGGAATTTGTTATTATAGTACAAGCTATGTGGTATCCAATAGTTTAAGGGTGATTTACATTTTACTTTGGGGATGTTTTTATATTTTGTTTCAAATTGATTGAAGCTTTGATGCCACCTTGGTAATGTATGGAAGTATCGCTTATCTAGCGGAGCTTTGTAATATCCACAACAATGCCTACTGTACTTCCCTAACATACAGAAATACATTTGGAGAATAAGGAAACAGCCAGGTGTTCAGTGCCTGTGAAAGCTAACAGCAAAACACCAAGGAATGCTCTTCCACAGAGTAGTTACTGCTACTGAGATGATATGATTCCAGCAAATTTACATTTTTTTGAAGGAAGAGACCTGGAGCTTACCATATTTATTAAAAACAAGTACAGCAAAAAATAAATAATAGGAGAAAGGCTGTGCACAGGAAGTAGCTTGGCCGTATGCCATAGATGTCTATAGATGATGAACAGGACCTTGAATTTTCACCCAGAAGACTTACTGAAAAATCTTTGATGAGAGACTTTATTAAAGGCTTCTTCAAAATCTATGTAATTGATGTCTACTGATTCACCCTTATCCACATGCTTATTAACAGGTTTAATAAACTCTAGTAAATTAGTTAGGCAAAATCATGCTTAGTGAAGCCATGTTGGGTATCCTTGAGCATGGGCTGTGTTTCCAGATGTTTGGTAGTATAATTTTAATAGCTGTTTCCACTATCCTCCCCAGGACAGATGTTAAACGGACAGGCCTAGAATTTCCTGGATTTCCCCCAGGAGCCATTCTTAACAATTGGAGTTACATTGGCCAACTTCCAGTTCTCAACTACAGAGGCCAAAAGTAGAAACAGGTTACATATTTCAGTTAGGAGGTCCACATTCCCAGCTTTAAGGTCCTTAATAACCCTTTGGTAGAGACCATCTGGGCCTGGTGATTCAGTTTTGTAATAAGGACTAACACCTGTTCTTGTGTCACCATTACACGACTTAAGTTTTCCTGATTCCCTTCCCTTCCTTTTGATAGCAAGTTAGTGAAATGTTCACAACACACTGAGCATTTTAAACAATGTTTGCTATTGAAAAAATACATTTTTTTTCTTCTAACTGGATGCTGTAGTGCAGAGTTGATTCTCATACAGTGGTCTAGAATTTTAAAAACAGCACAGTGTGACAGAGGGAATGCTTAAGTACTAAATTATCCCGTAGAAGGGAGAAGTGCCAAGAATTACTGGGAAAGCTTTAGGATTACAGCAGAAAACTCTTGTACAAACTCTTATTCTTCTGTCGGATTTTAAATGTTATGTTGCTGGAAAGGGGGAAGGATCATGTATGTTTCAATTTTATCATATGTTATCTGTTTTTTTCAGTGGAGATTTATAATTGTGCAATTGGAAGTGCTGATTGCTCTCAGTGTCTTGGGAGAGAAGATCTTGGTCATCAGTGCATTTGGAGCGAGATCACTTCTAACTGCAGACTAAATACTGAAGCCTCCCAGATTCCAGCCATGTGTCCTCCTCCTGAAATTAGGAAGGTAAAACTTGGAGTCACTGCAATATTCTCTGTATTTCAGCTCTGAGCAGTGGTGGGATTCATTTTTTTTTACTATCAGTTCTGTGGGCGTGGCTTGGTGGGCATGGCATGGTGTGGCTTGGTGGGCGTGGCTTGGTGGGCGTGGCAGGGGAAGGATACTGTAAAATCTCCATTCCAACCCCACTCCAGGGGAAGGTTACTGCAAAATTCCCATTTCCTCCCAATCAGCTGGGACTCAGGAGGCAGGGAATAGATGGGGGCAGGGAAAGTCAGAGGTGGTATTTACCAGTTCTCCAAACTGCTCCAAATTTCCGTCACCGGTTCTCCAGAACTGGTCAGAACCTGCTGAATACCATCTCTGGCTCTGAGGCTTTAAAGTAAAAGACAAAGAGTGGAGAGTCTATCTTTGGGCAGAATTGAGAATTGAGTGTCATGAATGGAGGATGAAGCAGGAATCTGAATTTTGATCTTTGTAATAGATATGTTAAGCTTGCTGTAAATGATAGAATCAATGAATGGTCATATAAACATAATATATTTTATAAGAAAGGAAAATCATGGAACACGGTTTTCAAATGAGATGTCTCCTGAAGCCTGAGATGGGAATCTATAACTGGATTAAAAAGTGTGTTCCTGTTTATGGGAATTATGCTCATTAATTTTAAGGGAAACTATATGTCATTCCTTCCACTTTAAACGATCCAGATTCATTAAAGTTGTATGGCATTATACCAGTTCAAATCTTCCAAACACTAGCTTTCATCCAGGAAAAGATCAAACAACCATAAATTTCCTATTTTTATGGGTGTAACAATTAAAACTTTTTAAAATAAATAAATAAAGAGCTGTATTACTTGAAACAAAAAAAATTGCGTTCACACAAGATCAATTGTCAACATGTAAATATATTTTGTTCAGGAGATAATGTATAAACAAATAAAGAGGCGGTCAAGCTATATTCTCCAAAGCACCTGAGGGTAGGACAAGAAGTAATGGGTGGAAAGTAATCAAGGAGAGAAGCAACTTAGAATTGAGGAGAAATTTCCTGACAGTTAGAACAATTAATCAGTGGAACAACTTGCCTCCAGAAGTTGTGAATTTTTCAACACTGGACGTCTTTAAGAAGAGATTTGATAACCATTTTGTCTGAAATGGTATAGAGTTGGACTAGAAGATCTGCATGGTCCCTTCCAACTCTGTTATTCTATTCTATATAGAACCATAGTGTTGAAAGAGACCCTGAATCTAACCTTCTGCTTAATGTCAGACTCCAAATTAAAGGATTCTATTAAGGTGCGTGTCTTTGTTCCATTTCAACACTTCCAAGAAAGAAGAGTCTTTTGCTTTCTGGGTAATTAGTTCCATCTCACACTGTTCTTATTTTAGGACTTTTTTTAATACTAAGTCAGAATCTACTTTCCTGTATCTTAGGTCTATTATTGTAGTCATACACTCTGGAATGGGAAAGGACAGGACCTTCTTCTACTTGATACCTTTTCAAATATTTGAAGAATGCTGTCATATCTAACCCAGTCATCTTAAGTCTAAACCAGGAGTGTCAAACTCGCGGCATCACATTGTCGTCACATGACATATCGTGACTTTTTCTCCCCCTTCGCTAAATTGGGGGTTAGTGTGCCCGGTGTATGACGCATCCAGCCTGTTGGCCACGAGTTTGACATCCCTGATCTAAACAGTCAGCTCCTTCAATTTCTCTTAATAGATTTCGATTTCCTGATCATTCTTGTTACACTTCTCTGCAATATGCTGTTCCAATACCATTGAATCCTTTTTAAATTATGGTACTTTATGCCAGAGATCCCCAATCCCTGGGTCATGACCCACTAGTGGGCCGTGGGCCATTTGGAACTGAGCTGTGTGAGAGGTGGGCAACTGCATGCACACCTCCACTTGCACAAGCAAGTGTGAAGCTCCATTTTTGTAAGCAGCAGCTGTGCACCTACTGCTATCATGGAACCATCCCCTCTCTCCCCGCTGGCCAGGCCGCCAAGATTGGGGAAAGGTTGGAGACCGCTGCTCTATGCAAAACTAGTTGCTCTATTCAAGATGTAGAATGGTCAAATCAGATTAAAATGGAACAATGATGATTTGAAATAATGCTGAGATGTGGCCAAAAATTAAGTAACTAACTTTGTTTGTTTGTTTATATTACATGAAGATACCACCCATCTCACTCTCATTTGTAGTCATATCATGCTGTTGCCTCATGTTTTGTTTCCAATTTACCACTAAGATCTTTTTCCCTCAAGTATCTTTATCAGCCAGGTAATCATCATTCCCTTTCAACATCTTTAGTACCTTGTTTATCAGCACTTTTGAGTTAATTTGGTCTTGCTTTGTGAGAGACAATAGCTATTTCTTTTAACTCCACCATGCTCTTATCAGAAGATTTGGGCAACAAATGTATTGCTTCCATTGAAGTTTTTAATTGGTTTCAATCATGAAAAGGATCATTTAAAAAAAGCAATTCCAAATTAGCCACTTTCTCTGTCTCTGGTATCTTTAATGATACAGGAATAAAAATAGCTTTGCAGTTTTTTTTTCAGTAATGTCTTCTTCAGCTTTTCTAACAGCCTATTCTTCTCTACCTATTGAAAGCAGTAGAGGTGATTATCTTCCCTTGAATCTCACCTGGAACCCATAATTCACCAATAACTGCTTTCACTTAAAAAATGAAGCTTTTGGCTACACAGTTAGGTTATATTGCAGGCCAAAATAAGGAGCTAGCCTCCAAGACTGATTTGGAAACCGAAGTCATGATTCAGAAACTAATTTTAAATTTAGCTTTTTAGTACTCAATGGCACATAGAACAAAAAAAATGGTGGGTAACCCTACATGCCCATGCTCATCAGAGCAATTCCTTATTTTATACATGAAGTCCAAAAGAAGAAAAAGCAGAAAAGAGATAAAAACAACAACACATACATGTGCAGCAAGATGCACCATGAAGTATCCACAGGAATGTGAACAGCACGCATAACCATCTTATCCAATCTCTTCTGTTGATACTATTTGCAAAGTTATTGACTTGTAGTGTTCTTCTTTCCTTTAATTATATTTTTCTATGAGCTGGAGGGATGGGTAAAAATGATACTTGAGTGCCCAGATTATCGTGCTTTCTTTGAAAGTTTTCAAAAATCTCAGGTAATACAGGTAGTCTTCGACTTACTACCACAATTGAGCCCAAAATTTCTGTTGCTAATGTGAGATGTTTGTTAAGTGAGTTTTGCTCCGTTTTAACACCTCTCTTACCATTGTTGTTAAGTGAATCATTGCAGTTGTTAAGTCAGTAACATGGTTGTTAAGTGAATCTGGCTTCCCTATTGTCTTTGCTTGTAAGAAGGTTATAAAAGGTCATTGACATTGAACACTGCAACAGTCATAAATATGAAGCAGTGGCTAAGCAAGTGAACGTTGATGACATGGCCATTAGGGATGCTGCAATGGTTGTAAGTTTGAAAAATGGTCATAAGTCACTTTTTTCAGTGCCGTTGCAACTTCGAACAGTCACTAAATGAACCATTGTAAGTTGAGGACTATTTGTATGGTAATAGATGCTTCTTTGAAATGTCATTTATATGTACTGAAAGGAAAGGATTCCTTCCTAAACTTGCATTTGCTGCAAATACATAATAATAATAATAAATAAATATTTATTTCTTAGCCGCACCCTCTCCCGAAGGACTCGGGGCAGCGTACAATGAAACATATGAAATAAATATGTGGACAAAACAAACATATAACAGAGACATATACCGAGACATACACAAGGAGGAGGTCGGCTGATGAATAAAAAACAATTAGAATACAGTGATTAAAAAACCCCTAAATAATTAAATATAATTAAAATACCCAATTAAAAACCCGTCAGGAGCGATATGGTTAGATCAAAGTTGAGCCAGGCCAGCTACTTGGAATAGGTGGGTCTTAAGCTTAATACGAAAGGAGCGGAGGTCAGAGGTATTCCTAATATCCGGAAGGAGGTCATTCCACAGGGCTGGGCCCGCCACAGAGAAGGCTCTACTCCTAGGCGCCGCCCCCCGACACTGTCTAGTGGACGGCACCTGGAGGAGGCCCTCTCTGTGCGAGCGGATTGGTCGCAGGGATGTATGGGGCAGAATACGATCCCCTGGTTGCCTGGTTGTCTTCAAGAAAAACAGGCTGCAGATTTTGCAGATCATGTTGCAGCATCCCAATCATTCATCTACGCTTTTGCTTCTTAGTGCGGCAATACTTGAAAAGATTTCATTTAATTTCCATATTTTCACATTGCCAAGTAATTTTTTTTTAACTTTAAAGGAAAATCTGATTATGCTTTTCCATGCTGGAGTTCTAAGCACTTGTCCTTGTTAGTTCGTTCTTTGGGCTAACTCCCTAGAATCTGGCTGCCTTATATTCCTCTTAATACAGTCTCTGATTATTCCTCCAGAAGCGCTCACTCCTCATTCTATTTTTTTAACATTGGAAAGAGAAACATGTGGCTCCAACTATTTGGTGCTTTTCAGAATTTGTCAGTATAGATTAGCCACAATGACTGCAACAAATTATAGCTTCCATTCATCGAAATGGTTACTGTACAACTTTATGCATGTCTGTATGTGAATATATGTTCTTTAGGTTGTTTTTCTTTTTGGCTTTCCTTCTTTTGTAATTTTTCGTAGTTTTTCTTTGGTTTTTGTATTTAGTTATTTTTTTTAAAAAAAGAATCAGCCGCTCTTTCACCCACAATAAGTAATTAGGAAGTTGCAGAACACACACACACTTTGCAATCAGCAATTATTCAGGACATGAGTTTTCCAACACTCATAGTTCACCATGCAGTCCTCCAGATCAAATAGCCCCTTTCTTTTCTTGTTGAATTCACATGTCACATTCCTTGTTAGCTATGGTATGATGAATGTGTGGCATGATCAATATTCTCATCTGTGTCAGTAGCTCAGCTTTTTGATGCATGTAGAACTGGTAACATATACAGTATCTGTCTCTAATAAAAATCTGCAAAGGCAATACAGGTAGTTCCTGACTTACAATCACAATTGAGCTCAAAACATCTGTGGCTAAGCAAGACATTTGTTAAGTGAGTTTTGCCCCATTTTATAATTTTTCTTGCCACATTTGTTAAGTGACTCACTGCAGCTGCTAAATTAGTCGCCCATTTGTTAAGCGAATCTGACTTCCCCGTTAACTTTGCTTGTCAGAAAGTTGCAAAAAGTTAGTGACCCTGGGACATTGCAACAGGCATAGGTACAAGCCTGTTGCCAAGCGTCTGAATTTTGATCATGTGACCTGGGGAATGCTGCAGCATTCGTTAAGTGTGAAAAACTTTTTTCAGTGCTGTTGCAATTTCGAATAGTCACTAAGTAAACTGTTGTAAGTTGCGGACTAATTGTATACAGTTTATTTCGTAATCTGTATATAGGAAACTAGCTGCATATTAAAGAATTCTAAAGGACAAAGTAGTTAAGTCAGAAAAAGCTAATCAACCCAGGAAACTTAGAGTTGGTAGGTTCCTCATCTGTTCAAAATCAAGTAGCTAATTTATTACTAATATGTAAAGTGTGTTTCTGTTTCTTTGGTCTAACAATGCAGAGGAAATGCTAATGAGGCCTACTCAATTCCACTGTAGAGTGTAGGAAACTGAGCCTCTTGCTCTCTGCCAAAAGCAACTAGTGAAAACAAATCATCAGCATTAGCGTTATTAGACTAGGATGCTATTTCCTTAGCAGATGCTATATATTCCATTTCAAAAATAAACAAGGGTTGTTTTTTTAGTGTCTCTAGAGTAGTCCTGAGAGGAAGAAGACGAGGACAACTGTAGCCCTATTGGAGCAATGAAGTCAGGAACATTATCAACTTTAAGCAGCTTGGAGGAAGAAAACGCCTCCACTAATGACCTTCTGCCCTGGCTGACATCATGTTATGTTGGCAGCAGTTAGAGGGAAAGGTGAACTGTAGGCTTTGTAACTGAACTTCCAGGAAGGAAGAAAGGCTGCTGTTTCTTTGCTGTTCCTTTATAGTTGGTTTTATAGATTTGTCACAAAATGACAAACAACCTACAATTCTCTAATTGTAGGTTATTAAGGTAACTCAGACATCCTGTGAAATCAGTGACTTTGGTTCATGGAAAAAAACAAGTGATGACAAATGAAATCTCCCCTGAGATTTGGTATTATTGTAAGATACCATTGCAGCTTCTGACCATCACATTTACAAAATGGATAATTCCATGGCAGAAAACGTAGATGTTAAGGAATGACAGTAGTGACTCAATTGTGAATAATCTTCTCCCAAATTATTTTATTGATCATAGTAGAATTGTAGAAGCTCAGTTCTACAGGTTTTGTTTCCACCCAAAAATGATACAGTTTATCTATATTTTTCATTGGCTAATCTCATTGCTTTTAACATTCTTTTCACACTATTATGAAATTATGGTTTAGCGGGATGAAGTAAAATAAAGGAGTCCCTGGGGTTTTTACTCTGCTAGTTGTATGCCAACTTTAGGGAATAGTGCTCGTCTCTGTTTCATTAAGCCACTGAGCCAGCACTGTCCAAAGATGTTTCTGCCGTCATGTCACCATAACATTATGCCACAGCGCAAAGTATATGGCAAAATACAGAACACTGTTACCTTCCCACCAAAGTGATACCTATTTATCTACTCTCATTTACATGCTTTCAAACTGCTAGCTTGGCAGTAACTGAGGCAGGTGGCAGGAGCTCACTCCCTCATTGATGCTAGGACTTGAACTGACAGAGTATAGACCTTTTCTGACATCTTTTAAGCCACCGAGCCACCACATCTCTAGTAGGGTGACTGGTAGTATAAAATTAAGGCATAAAAGTTTAGATGATATATGAATGTTGATGATATGGTTTATTTGTTTGTTAAAGCGAATAAAAAAAATCCCCCCTTTGTCTTCAGCTGTTTTCATTAAGTTTCCTTTGAACTTGCAGATTGAGCCTCTGGATGGACCCTTGGAAGGAGGAACTCAACTTACGATTCGAGGGAGAAATCTTGGCCGTAGATTCAGTGATGTTATTAATGCTGTCAAGATAGGAAATGTGAAATGCTCACCACTTCAGGACAGATATATAGTCTCCGAGGAGTGAGTAATTCAAGCTAAATTATTTTGAAATCAAGCAGATGGGAAGGGTTTATTTTCTTCTTTTCAGCTGATTGATCCTTTCTTGCTTCAGGGTTCAGGTATGTGATAGCTTTGGCATATGATTGCATAGAAGATTGCATGAATTTGTTAATATGTAAATTGATAACAGAATATTCAGTTCTTAACTTCTGTTACTACTAACTGCTACTATTTGCTTACTGACCCAGTGAATGAAACCGTCTGGTACAAACAACCAGACTTGCACTTGAAGAATTCTATTACCTGTTCTATTGTGGAAATGTTCTCAGACTAATGGTTTGCACTTGAGTGAGACTAGATAAGGTTCAACTACATTCAAGAGGGGTTGGATTTCACTTCTTACACCCACCTAGGGAATTCTAAACTAAGTCCTCATTTGACACCTCCCCTTTTACATCCTAGAATTCAAGTTCTTTCTTTAAGCTATATATTATTGTTCTGATTGAAAAAAAAATACATTTCATGGGGTTTTTTTTTTAAGTGCAAAGATAATGTAAGGAAGGAAATTACTTTTTATATGAAATAATACCTCACTGACAAGCATAAGCTGTTCTTTAGTTAGCTGTCTTTGTGTAACAAAGGACTGTAATCCACAAAATTCAGAGCTTCCTCATCTCTTATAGACAGGGAGGAACTTAGGGTGACAAGTGTAATAACACTTACACAGCTGCTTCCCATGTTGTCATAGTTTAGAAACAATTTCTGCAGTTCTATCAATTTTTCCCCTAGCTTTACATCCACATAGTTTTTGCAGATGTCTTCATTATTGAAACTAGACAGGCTTCCCAGAGACCAGCTAAGGTGACTTGTCTACATACTGCTTTGGAATGAAATAATCCATATAGGAAAAATTCTATTTTATTCTGTAAATGGAATACTCACTCAAGAACCAAGGTTAAAACGTTTAGCAAATAAGCAATCTAGAATTACTGACTTGTTCTGTTACTAAAAGCACTATAACTACATTTAACTTTGAAAGGTGCACAGATTATACATTATGGAGAGTTGATGGATATAGGTAGGAATAAGTGTGCTTGAATTAAGAAAAAGGAAAAATATACATAGCCATGCCAAAAATGCATCATAATTAAAATAAATTTATGTGATTGAATGCCTAAACATGCTTATTAAAGCTTAGTATTGTCCCTGATACATTTTCTACTTCTAGGTATTTATAAATTAAAGCATCATTACACATGACTTTCTACAATGGCCCTTTCATTTTCTGGCCAAGTTTTAAAACTTTCCCCATCGTAGCCACTGTTGCAGATTATTCCTCAGTATAAAATCTTTTCAGAGCAATAATATTGATCAGAAATGACATTCGTTTTCTCTCGTGTGCAAGAGAAAGGGACATTTCCCAACATTTATATGCAAGTTACTGTTTATTCTACAGAAATTATTCCTATCTCTCTGTTTTGCAACTTGTATGACAGAATAAAGTTGAATACAGGACATCAATGATGGATGGGGATGTGGTGAATGTCCCAATGGCTTCCATTTTCAGCTTTAAACCCCCCTCCCCTTCCCCAATCCCCCTGGCTAAGTATGTATGCATTCACCACAATAATAATCTTATTTTACAATAGCAATCACTTAGTAGAAAACAAAAATCCTTGCTGTATCTAGTAATAGAAATATTGAGGTTATTGAAGTTATCCTAAAAACACAATGTAGTTCCAGGAAAAATTCTTCATGTAGATGAAAAATGCATAAACAGCACATTGGACAAAGGACTAATGAAAAAGTTACGCTTCAATTAATTAAAGCAGTGCAGTGGTTTTTGGTGCAGACATTCTTTACATTTCAAATCCTATTCCAAGCAGAAGCTAGCAGCACGTTTAAATCATGAAATTTCTTTTTTAAAGTATTTTTTAAATTTGCAAAATAGAGAAAAAAATGAGAAAAACCTAAAAAAGCAAAAAGCAAAACAACCCACAAAAACCAGCAACTAAAATAAACAACAAGATTATATAATATATCAATCAAAAACCATTCAGGACATGTTTGAAAGATATCACCAAACTTTGACCAAACAGAATAATATTAACCATTCTGTTACATCCATAGTTCATGAATTGAGAGCAAGTACATATCAGCCGAATCAAGATGTTAAATATGGAGTGACCTGGTCTTTCCAGACAATCAGGAAAAATCTGATGAATTCAGATTTGTTTGTATATAATTCAAAGTACATTCATGTGATCATGTTCACATCTACATGATCTATGCATATTAAGAAATATAAAGTCCGTAAACCATCACAGGGCAATAATGGGACCACCAGGACACATATTACTATTTTTAAAAAAAAAATGTTTTGTTTTTTTTAGTCAACTGTACAGTTACAGAATGAACTATAATGGCCAGATTTTCACAAGTCTGTAATCATAAGAATTGGTAACAGAATTTCAAAAATGTCAATACGTATGAGTGACAAACAGCTGAAATGGGCATATAGATTCTGACTTTAATCTGATTTGGGTGGAATTGTCCATTCCTAAATACCCTGTTTTGCATAGATCACTATATATAATTTCAGATTGTTGCATTGCTTCAGAATCATCAAGGATAATAAAGAATTTGTAGCAGAATAATATTATGTGACTTACTGTTCGTTCAATAAGAAATGCTTATGAGGCCCACATGGGACATGGAAGCATTCTTGGAAATAAAAATAATTCAATATGCCAGCTTTTTAAAAACGTAAATGCTCTTTAAAAATAAAATAAAAACAATACTCAAGGAGCCATAAGTTCATATTTTGTCTATCCTTGACATATTTTGTAGACTGGTCACCCTTCTTATTTTTCAGTCAAAAACCTCTCTTTTTACACAGAATTGTTTGCTGGACTGGAGAAGCAACCGAAGAATTTTCTGATGTGGTGACAGTTAATGTGAGCAAAGAAGGGAAATCCAAGGAGCGATTTTCTTATATAGTACGTAATTTCTGCTGAGTTCTTAATCATGGTTTGTTATAAGGAAAAATTGTGATTTCCAGTGATAAGCACAAACAAATGTCAAATATATCATTAATTAATAAAGACATATTAAAATTTAAATACGCCTTATCCACTGAGTACTTGAGAATTAAAGAGGCTATCTAAATCTCCTGTGTCACTAAGATACCCAGATCTACCTACTTTTACAGTGATACCCTAAACATGCACATTACACTAAAATGATTCTTAAAATAAACAAGTTATCCTATTCAGTGTAAAGTATGTCTTTTGGGTAGTGAGTTTTGTTGTTGTTATTTTTCCCATCAAGCAGAAAGTAGCTTTTGGAAAAGCAATTTAAATTAGGTGGAAGGAATTGACAGGATAATTGGGGGGGGGGGGGGAATTTAAAGATTCCGTGCTAATGAAATGATATTAGCATGGATATCATATGGAAGGAAAAACTCACAATTAGGTTCCATCTTTTTGTAAACATACGGTCACAAATAGTACTTTTGATTACCTTTTTAATGAAGGTAACTCTCATCCAGTTCACTGTGTCAGATTCAGGTGGGACCAAAATAAAAAGACAGGCTATTTTAAGGACAACTGTTTCCAAATTTTTTACATTACTCTTGTAAGTAATGTAACAATGATATCATGTAATAGTAGTTTCTATACCGTGCACTACTAAATCAGTGTGATTGATTTCCAAGTAATAACTTAAAATTATTTTCCCTATGATATTTTTAACATTTTTGGTTTGTCATTGGAGAATGATAATAGGACTTGTCACAAGCAATTGTCACAAGCAATCTCACTACAAACTAGGAAACCAGTGTATTTTGTTGACATTCTTCTTTTTTGTCTTTTTAGCTTCCAGTAGTGAAATCTATGTTTCCATCTGTTGGACCAAAAGCTGGAGGCACCAAAGTAACGATCAGAGGAAATAATCTCAGTATAGGATCCAAGCTTCAGATTTTGCTTAATACTACAAAAAAATGCAGAGACATCAGGTAAATATCGTTCAGAATGAAACATGATGTAGCTGTAAAGATTAGAAATTATATTTTTCATAACAGAAAACTAATTGAATAAGAAAGTTTTCTAAGAAATATGTTTTCCAAAGTATAAATTGGGTTTGCAGTTGACCCGATAAATATTGGCCTTCTATATAAATTTATCATTACTTATATTAATTTTCCAATGTTTAAAGGATATACTTTTGATGGATAGCCTAGACTTGGTATTAGTGCTATATTAGAGCTGTATGATTTTGTTATATAACTGTCTTGTAATAATAAACAAGTTCTGCTTAGATCAAATAATTTATGGAGGATGTCTATCTGGTAGTAATTTCAATTTATTTCTGAATATTGTATTACACACACACTATATGTGTGCGTGTGTGTGCGCGCGCGCACACACACACACACACACACACAGTGTTTTTTTCTTTTGTCAAAGCACCTGGTGTGCCCAAATATGGGAGGGAGCATACTGCTTCCCTTTCGCCTTTCAGTTCCACTCCAGGAGACTTCCAGGCAGTCGCTTACACGACACCATTTTGTGTTGCATTTTTGCTGATAAATAAATGAAGGGAGGCTAGTATAGATCTATTTCAAGCTATTAACTCTCATCAGCTAGTCATACCCTTACTGGGATTTGGACTTGGGCTTTTTTTTACATATTAAACAGTTGTATTAACCTCCAAGCCATAAGCAATATGCTCCCTCCCAAAGCACACCAGGTGCTTTGACAATAGAAAAAACACTTAATCATTCTCCTGGCTCAGCTGATAAGAGAGGAGAGCTTGTGGTTTATAAATATTAGGGGCACAGGCTAAGATGCTGAGCTTGTCGACCGAAAGGTCAGCAGTTCAGTGGTTTGAATCCCTAGTGCTGCATAATGGGGTGAGCTCCCGTTACTTGTCCCAGCTTCTGCCAACCTAGCAGTTCGAAAGCACGTAAAAAATGCACGTAGAAAAATAGGGACCACCTTTGGTGGGAAGATAACAGTGTTCCGTATGCCTACATGAATTTTTTTATTTATTTATTCGTTCATTCATTCATTTAATTGATATGCCACCCATCTCACAATCAAGCAACTCTGGGCAGCCTTCAATGAATACCAAGCACCCAACAATCCAACCCTGAGATAGATATATTCTTCAGTATTCTTCCTTTTTTTGTCATAGTTTCATAAGCCTTTGTTAGTTGTAAACCCCCAAATAAATACCATGCATCATAGATTCTCCCTGTAGAAGTGGGCATGTCCATGAGTTATATTCAGAAATGTTTATCTTTTCTTTATAGTCGCACTGATACCACCATCATTTGTACCATGCCAAGTATGGAAACTATTACCCATGTGGTTGTCTGTGTACAATTTGAAGACAAGTCTTGCATTGGTTCTAATAACTTTCAATATGAGAAAAATCCAAGTATAACAGATATCAACCCCAAAAAGAGTCCAATCAGGTAAGGTATCTTTCTCTGTGAGATGTTGCAGAAGTGGTCAGGAATAAATCTAGTGCATTCCTGGAAGTTGTGTATATTATTCTGAAGTTCAGATCATAGGGAAGAGGCAACTTCCATGCCTGTTTTATCCAAGGGCAGATAAGTGTATCTGGTATAGAGACAAGGACCTGACATGCTAGTCCAAAAGCAACCACTGTTTTCAATCCCATGGGGCAATTTCCAGTCTCTTGGAATGATAGCAGAGGAAGTCTCAGGCTTTCTGATGATTCGTTCTAAGTACATCAAAGCAGAGACTGACCCCATTTTACCTTCTCTTTTGCTTCCTGGCAAAGAGTTGTCCCCACATACCCATTCTTCACTGAAAGTTCGGTGAATTTTGTACAATAAGGATTGTTGGAATCCAGTCATTGATGGGGCACAGCACCAAATTCATGAAGTAGTGAGGCAAAAGATGACCTACAGTCCTGATATAGTGACACCTTCATTGAAGGTGTCAAGTAACACCTGGTGCAGAACAGGGTCTGGTTTCTCAGGAATATCTTGCTCACACGATGGTCTTTAAGATTTTTTTTTCTCTACCCAGCTGTCTGGGAAATATAGTTCAGTCACCCAAAACACTCTCAGTGCATGAAATTCAGATCTAGAACCTAACCTATACCTAAAATGTTATAGGCAATATTGGTTCAACTTCTGAAAAAAGTTACGTTATGTTTTATTAACCATTTTTTATGGAAGGAATTATTTTTACCCCCATCCCCCTTTGCTCAATATGCTGCATTCATTCAACATAGTTGGAAAGATTTCTGTGAAAAGTACCATTGATGAGTCAAGCACTTGTTCACTCTTAACCCAGTTTCAACTAAGAGTACCAACTCCAAGTAATAAGAAAAAATGTTAATTTTATATGCTTCAAATCATATAAAAACTTCAGGCTAATCCATATAAAATAGTATTATTTTATTGGTCCTCACGTCTTATATAGGTTTCATATTTTTATTAAGAAACTAGCATGTTTGCTCTTAAAATACATTGCCTTTGATGTCATTTCTTCTTCAAGGCCTCCGGGCTCCTGTTCCTTTCTGAATGTCTATGAATTCACTCCCTTCTTAATACTTATTTAAGTATAAAAGTGTAATGTGAATAAAGAAACGAGCAAGTATACCTCAAGACCATGTCACTCAGAGTGTGCGTATAAGGCCAAGGCTCCTGATCCTTAGTAGTTCTTTAAAGGGAATTTTGACTTTTAATTACAGAGACCAAATTTTAACATGCGTGAAAAATCTTTGAAAGTGAGCAGTGATGACACTTCCCGTTCTCACTGCTTGATGTAAAATTATCTTAATTGTTTTATTCTGAGGATCAAGAGAAGTAGCTCAAAAATGTATGTCAGCCGCTGCAAAATGTAACAGCTTATGCTTGGCAAAAATGTATGTTTAAGATTGAGATAAATATAATGCTAAATGATATTGTACCAACGGCACTGGTACTGCAGACAAATCAAAAACTCAATCAAAGACACTATTGAAATGCTTAGGAATAATCACCACATTACACTTTTCATTCGTTTCGCTGTTTTTCCTTGCTATGGTGCTATAGTTTCCTTTCACAATTATCTAACAAAGTAGAGTTTTTCTTCAAAGAAGCTGTATCCCCCAAACCTTTACGCAGAAATGGTATGAGCGACAAAAAGTTTCGGAAAATAGATAAAGCACAGCGTATTAGGGCTTAGAGAAGCTTAAATGATTTGTGTAGTCCTGTGTGGGATATTCTGGTTTGAGTATTTTTGAGGCTAGATAGATGTATTGTTATATTCTGATTTCCTAATGAGCCAATGTAGTTAAAGCAGACAGGATATGAAGTGTGTGAAATAATTAAAAGTTGGATACAAGAAAAAGCCCGGATAAAAGTTTTTGGTAACCAGTGGAGATAGGCCTATTGTGCTCTCAACACCAGTGGCAGGTTCTAGGGTCATTTCCTTCAATAGATTCTGCAGAGAAGGTGCCACATTTAGCTGTCTAAAGGCATCTTTTAAGGGGGAAAGTATTCAAACTTATTGTTTACTCATAAGCAGCTGCTACTGGAGGTTTTGCTTTGGCAACAAGACAAAAAAAAATGTTCAGCGGTGAAATGTTTCTTGGTTAATTGATAATCTTATGCTCCAGTGGCCTCTTGAATACTCCTGGATGCTAAACGTATCACTGATTTTCTTGGCCTCAGTCTGCTGTTAGCAAATGTCTAGAAGCAAATCATTCTCCTCTTATGATTTGGCTGGAGAGAAGCAGAGAAACCTAATATGTATTTCTGAGACCTGGTTGGGTGAAGACAAGAGTAGTCATTGTAAAGATTTCCCAGGAGTTTTTCGGGACCTTCAAAAGCCACTGCTCCAGAAAATGAGGAGCATGTTAATAAGACTATAGGAAATCATAAGTACCGTATTTTTGGACCATAAGATGCACTCCCCCCTAAAAAAGTGGGTGCAAATGTTTGTGTGTTTTATAGAGCAAATACTGCGGAGAAGAGGTTGGTGCTGCACTGATCAGCTGTTCTAGGCAGTCGGGATTGCCGCCGTCGCCCATTCACGGTGATTGGTGGCGAATGGGCTGTGGCGGTAAATGGCCTGCAGCAAATGGGCCACAGCAAATGGGCCATGGTGGTGGCGAGCAGGCTGTGGCAGCGGCAAATGGGCTGCAGAGACAGAGGCAGTTTTTTTCTTGTTTTCTTCCTCTAAAGCTAATGTGTGTCTTATAGTCCAGAACGTCTTATAGTCCGAAAAATATGGTATTTGATACAAACATGATTATGAAGAAATGATGAAGTGTGTGCTGTAACATCATAACCCAATACCTGACCTTTTGTAGTTGCCTCCAGATATAAATATGTAATCCATGTGGCTTAAGCTCTTTTCATTTTATTTTCGTATATATGGGGAAGACATTTCTTGGTTACATTTAAATCTTACATACAGTCTATGTATACTTGCAAAGTATATGGATAAAACAATCCATGTGTCCAATATAAAGTATTGCGTCAAGTCAATAAAATATTATATAGTGATGTCCATCAAAAAACTTATTCTTCTACTTAAACAGCAGAAGGTTGTCAAGTCTTTCTAAAAGGGGGGGGGACTATTGTTGTCAAGTGAACGTTGTGACAAAGATTTAGGGACAAATGTAGATTTCTATGGCTTTGAAATTAAGTCTTGTTTTTTCATATTATAGGTACTGGGGAAATGTGCATATTTCATAAACTTACCGTATATACTTGAGTATAAGCCGAATTTTTCAGCCCACTTTTTGGGCTGAAAAATCCACTTCGGCTTATACTCCAGTGAACAAAAAAAAAAAAATGTGGCTCTTTAAACATTTTAATGCGGCTCTTCTGTGTGCCGGGCGCCCGCTTCCCTCCCTCCTCTTGGGCTTCGGAGGGAAGCTTCTGCATAACCCCGGCGAGTGACAAGTCTCCCAGGCTGTAATTTGCCGAGCTGTACGTGCGCGCCTGTTTTCCACGGCGTGGAGCAGCGGCGAGATTCTGGGCGGCGAGCGATGATTCCGGGGGCCATCAGTGGGGGGGGCAGGGTCCCCCCTCGCGTTCCTCATCTTCCCGGATGGCCCCTGGAATCATCGCTCGCCGCCCAGAATCTCGCCGCTGCTCCACGCCGTGGAAAACAGGCGCGTGCGCACAGCTCGGCAAATTAAAGCCTGGGAGACTTGTTGTCACTCGCCTTTGCAGAAGCTTCCCTCCGAAGCGTTCCGAGGGAGGGCTGTAAACTTCCCTCCGAAGTCTTGGGATGTTCTGAGGAGCCCCCCAAGGCAAAACGCCGCTGCCAGGTAGTTAAAAGTACGTCTCTGATTCGTCTCTGTCAGTCTCTCTCTGATTCCCTCTCTCTCTCCCTCTCTCTGTTCCTCTGTCTGTCTGTCTCACTCACACACACACACACACTTTTAGCAATTTTATTGTTATCTACCTGTATTTTTACTTTTGAAATTTACCGTGAGCTGCTGCATTTCCCAGCCTCAGCTTATACTCGAGTCAATAACGTTTTCCAGTTTTGGGGGGTAAAATTAGGGGTCTCGGCTTATACTCGAGTCGGCTTATACTCAAGTATATACGGTAATATTTATTCTATAATAAAGAATTGCTATTAGGTCTGTGCAAATTTATTTTATATAATTTACTTATTAGGATTATATATTCCATATATAGAGAAAAAAAACCTTTCAATTTTTCATCTAATCCCTTACCTTTCTGTTTACCTTTATTCTGATTTAATAGCGGCGGCAGAACCATCACCGTGGAAGGAAATGGATTTTTGATGGCTCAGAGTATGTCAATGGTTGTTCGTGCTGTTGGAAAAGAACAAATGGTAAGTCTTCACCAATGAAAAGTAAGGAGCGAAATGTGTAGAAATGAAAAACATAAACTTTGTCTAAGCACCTGAAAATATTTACTCAGTAAGTACAGAAGCCTCAGTTTTACTTTCTGTTTTTAGAGACAACTTTACTGTCGCATTACTAAGCAATTTATGATTCCACATGTATCTTTTATCATGACATTTCAGTAAGCCTTCAGAAAGCAGTGAAATGTGCCAGGGTGTATATTTGAGCTGGTACCTTCCTTTGCCATCAGCCTCACAGTTTTGTTGTTAAGAGATTCAAAATATATGTGTGAATTGATCTTAAAGGCTAATGAGATATGTTTTTGGAGACACTGGTTTCACCACCCATTGCCATTATTTTTCTATTTATAAAATGTTTGGATTATAAAGTTTTAAATTCGTGGGAACTTAATTCCAATGGGAATTGGGGAGGGGAAATCTTGCTTAAAATTACTATTGCATAGTCCTTTTTTTCTGAGGGTAATTTAGTGCTCAGAGGTCGGGTTTTTTTTGCTGTCTGCTGTATGAAATAAATATAAAATCAAATGCTATGCATATTTTCTCTACTCTAGTTATCCTCATGCTTTCTTTTCATTTATATCCTATGGACTAGAATTTGTGGTTTGAGCTCTATGGCTTCTGCCATTATAATATTTATGATTATGATCAGTGCTTCTTCCCTTTTTTATTTTCATGTATTATGAACAAAGAAATGCAATTAAAATTTTTGCAGAATTGAATTCTGTCTCTGTTTTTTCCAGTCAGAGGCCAAAAACATGAGGCATGGTGGCAGTGATAGTCTGTGGCAACCCCTGCAGCTTGGAACAGCTGATTGGGGGTATTCTGGCAGTCTGATCCACCCGCCAATCAGCTGTACTGAATCAGACTGCAATAAGTGCTGAAGCTGACCTGGCTGGTCAGAGTTTGAAACAGTAATCACATTCAGAAAGCACACACAAGTAACTGATTCAGCAGGATTCAAAATAATAATAACAATAATAACAACAACAACAACAACAACAACAACAACAACAACAACAACAATAATAATAATAATAATAATAATAATAATAATAATAATAATAATATACAATACATTACCAAAAGCAGGTTTTCCAAGGTAGCAGTATATATAAGCAAAACACAAGCAGCTTCACTTTCAATTCTCGCTAATCCAGGCTCCTTCCTGTCTTCTTGTTGCTCACACAGCAAATTTCAGAGTGCAAATAGCCCTCATTGTCTGACTTAGTTGCAATGCCTATTCACTGAATACCATGAATGCTGGTAGGCAGAGGCATAATTTTTTTTCTTCTTATTTTCCTCCCTAAAAACTAAGGTGCATCTTGTACTCCAAAAAATGCGGTACACTGTAGTTTTTCAGTCTATGGAAGTATCTGTTTTTGTTTTGGCAAATGCAAATTGTTGCCAACTTTGTAGAAACTCTTTTGTCTATGTTTGATTTGCTTGCTTTCTTCTGTTTTCAGAACTGTAAAGTTCACTCGGACACTGTGATCACCTGCCCTTCTCCAGCTGCCTCTAATCTTACTGGAAGCAAGCCAGCATTAGTGGACTTTTTCATCAATGGACTCCTGTATACCGACGAGAGCCTTTTCCCCTTTGAATACCCTGAGGAAGCTGTACATGTTAGCAAATTCCACATGGAATACTATACAGATCCTCAGTTTTTCACAGCCAATAAAGAGAAATTGATTAAACATCATCCTGGAGAGCCTTTCACCCTTGTTATACATGTAAGAATTTGGAATATACGGGCACTGAGAGAGAGGAGAATGCTTAATGTGAAAATAATTACGCATCCAAGGGGAAAGAATCTTGAGAAGGCAACATAGACTGGCATAGGCAGATTGTCACCTTTAATCATTACATTGATTACGAGTTGGAGAAGGAAGACTTGGATCAATTATATAATAAAAATTTAGCCATGAGAATTCAGATAAAAGTTTGTTCTTTTTCTAACAACTTAAGAATATGGGTAAATAAAAACAATCACAAGGGAACAAACGAATGACCAAAAAGTAATTGAAAAAGCATTCTTATTCCAAAAAAAAAAAATACCAACCTGCTCATTCTAATAGCTTCTCTTAAGTAAAGAAGAAATTTTTGATAAAGTAATAGGTTGATCAAGAAAAATGCTACTTGAAGGCCATAATGGTGACTGAAAGTCTTTACTAAGCTTCAGAAGCACTGGACAGTGTATTCATCAGCGGGTAATGTAAGCACTACCTTCCCTCATTCTGTTTTTCTCTAGATTATACTTCATCTGTTTCCCATTAGGTTTCAATATTAACTATCAGGTGAAGATCAAAAGCACAATTTGCGTTCAAGGCTTTTTAACTCAAGTTTTCTATTCTGGGAATTTGAAAGGGATTGGTAAACAACTCCTGGTTTTATACGCATTAAAATAAAAAGGATGGGGAAGAGAGTTCTGTATTCGTGCCTTGAAAAAAATGAAAGGTGCTATCTGAGAGCTTTGAAGTCAATAAAGTTCAGAAATAAAGTTGAGGGCTTAATTTAGTTCCTGGTAGAATCATGTTGCTCTTCTTTATTTCTCTTATTAGAAAGAGCCTGACAACCTCGGTCTGGAAAGCAATGAATATGAAGTTAAAATTGGCCTAATTTCCTGTGAGATCCAAATTGTTTCTGACAAAATCATTCACTGTTCAGTCAATGAATCTTTGAGCACTTCAGAAAGAAAACTCCCTGTTACGGTAAGTGATATGAGTCTGAAAGCATGTGCCAACATGTATATAGTTTGCTTTGTAGCCCATCTAATCTCTTATGCCCCATGGAATTTGGCTTCTGTTACAAAGTCCAAGTAAAAATTTAAAAATAATATTTTGCCTTTGGCATCTATGTTGAAAGAGAATAATATCAAAACAGTAATGAAAATGTTTAAAGGTTATAAATATGGTGCCACAAAAAAGATAGTTTTGTGGCATCTTAAAAACAAATAGGTTTAGTATAAACTAATATGGTTAATAATTATCAAAACAAAATAAATGTATTAGACCTTAAGACAAGGATATGCAACTGTTCTTGATTTAAAGGCTATATTAGGTTTTGCACAGTGACAAGGACTGCCTGTCCAAAGTAGTGAGAATGAAGGACCACTTCAGAGGTGGGATTCAGCCGGTTCTCTCCGGTTCGGTCGAACTGGTAGTGGCAGCTGCAGGAGGCTCTGCCCACCTTCCCAATGTAATGCATGAGCACTGCGCATGCACAGAAGGCCACGTGCATGCGCAGATGAGGCATGTGTGAGCAAAGTGAGTACACATGCGCGCACACTCACATTTACGAACCGATAGGGAAGTTAAGTGAATCCCACCTCTGAACCCCTTGGGAGTAAAGTTTCAGGGGTTTTGTCTTTTAAACCACCCACTTCATCTGTTCTTGAGTAGACTCTGAGACCCAAAAAGGATGCTGATTGGCTACAGGCAGTCCCTGGAACACACATTTTACAATCCCGTTTTACAGGTTGCATGAGATCCTTCTTACATGAGATTGAAGAATGCATGAGATTCTTCTTACATCCCCAGGACTGGGCATGGTTTTATCATGTTAAGTTATCCGGAGCTGCTGGAATTTCATTCAACACTATCTTTATACACATAGGTTGTCCATCTCTGTGTTAAAATCTTTTAAAATATGATGTGAGACAAGGAAAACTCAAGGATTGTATCCAGTGATTTGAGAATTGTAAAATATTGTTGAGCATTGTCTTCTGAGCATCAAAATACACAGCCTATAAAGATTTGATGTTCTTGCTTCAGACACAGATGGCATTTTTGATCAGGGAAGAGAAGGGATTCTCTGTGAATGTGGAGATGCATTGTACTTTGTGCTTTAAAACTATCCCTCTAATGAACAATATTCATCACAGTCTCTTTTTTTCAGTCATCCCACCTAAGGCTGGAAATAATGTTTTGGATTTATTTCCTGTAGAAGCCAGAGGATAGGTGAAAATCCAATTGAATTGCTCACACTGTGTAAAATCCTGTGCTTTTGTTTCCTAGGCTTTCTAGGCTAGCATTTGTCCATTTAACAAGCTGCAATTTGCTTATTGTATTGGTCTTAAGCTTTCTGATGCTTTTATTCTTTAATATTTTAATGTATTTTTTATTATTATGTAGCTGTGCCTGTTGATAAATGGAAATGGCTATTAGAGAGATCATGGACTCTGCTTCAGTGGATTATTCAGGCAGAGTTTCGACAGCGATCTATCAGGCTTGCTTTCATTTGGATTCCTGAATGAACATGGAGCAAACAATATCCATAACCTTTTGCCCATATTTGTAGATTTTATCAGAAAGGGCCATATAAATTAAATTAAATTAATTCAAATATATATTAAAATGTTGTACTTTTGAAAAGCTGAGAGAAATACCTATTGTACGTACTCATAAATAAGCCCATTTGTGAATAAGCCCAACCCTATTTGGGGGATGTATTTTGGCACCTAAAACTCTTGAGTTTCTATGGTAATAAGTAAATAATTAGAAGGAGCACAGGTGGACTGCAGTTGGGAATATTGATGTAGATTTAACGTCTATACAATATTGCCTTCTATCCCCCATGTCCGTAAATGGCAATAGTTTCCACATATGGAAGAAACCAAAGGAGACATACTCAGAGATATCACTGGGATGAAGATTAAATCTGCTCCCTAGCCATTCTGTTCTTATTACCCGGAATAGAAAGTTATGTGATTCAAACTTAAACTCCCTAAGTTTCTCTTTCCCTCTTTAAAATATAATGCTTAAGTGTTACCAAACATTTACAGGGGGTGAGAAGAGAGGGAGAAGTAAGTAATTCAAACAGAAAAGGAAGTACCGGTATCTTCGTGTGCCATTTGTAATGAAAAACTTCCAATGAAAGACGAGAAAGATTTTATCAAACTGACTGGTTCTGTCCAAAATAAATAATGGGATGGCATAATTAAAAATCATAGAATGTGGTTTGTTCAAGTGGCAATAATTTAATGATGAATTGTAAGTCCTGTCTACCATTAATAATTGTATAATCTATGTAGTAATCCTCAGTAGTGTCACTTTTTTTTCCTTCTCTGAACACACACAGAGACATACACACTTAAGAATAACAGAATTGGAAGGGATCTTGGAAGTCTTTTAGTCCATATGCACTGAATACACGGGAAGAAACAGTTGTTCTTAGTAAGAAGTATTTCAAGAATTGTCAGGACTGGCTGTGACATTAATTTTGGCATTAGGAACTTGGTCAGACTTTTAATTTAATAACAGATGCCCCACTCCAAATTTGATGGCAATACTTCCTTATCAGGAGGAGAGGTTTACCCCTTTTATTTCCATTGCAATTCTGAGTAGGGTTACAAGACTTTGAAAAAGGAATTAATATCCGTTAGGATTAAAATGAGCAAGGGAAAGTTTGAATTGTATCCTAGTAAAAATGATGGAGCCTGACCCTGTCAAATGCATTTCTAAAATTAAGGCTTCCAAGAATACATCTACCATAATGTACAATGTGTTTTAAACAGTCAATGCTTTATACAAGAATACAATACAATAGCAGAGTTGGAAGGAACCTTGGAAGTCTTCTAGTCCAACCCCCTGCCTAGGCAGGAAATCCTATATCGTTTCAGACAAATGGCTATCCAACATCTTCTTAAAGACTTCCAGTGTTGGGGCATTCACAGCTTCTGTTCCACTGATTAACTGTTCTAACTATCAGGAAATTTCTCCTCAATTCTAAGTTGCTTCTCTCCTTGATTAGTTTCCACCCATTGCTTCTTGTTCTACCCTCAGGTGCCTTGGAGGATAGTTTGACTCCTTTTTCTTTGTGGTAACCCCTGAGATATTGGATCACTGCTATCATGTCTCCCCTAGTCCTTCTTTTCATTAAACTAGACATACCCAGTTCCTGCGACCATTCTTCATATGTTTTAGTCTCCAGTCCCCTAATCATCTTTGTTGCTCTTCTCTGCACTCTTTCTAGAGTCTCCACATCTTTTCTACATCGTGGCGGCCAAAACTGAATGCAGTATTCCAAGTGTGGCCTTACCAAGGCATTATAAAGTGGTATTAACACTTCACGTGATCTTGATTCTATCCCTCTGTTTATGCAGCCTAGAACTGTGTTGGCTTTTTTGGCAGCTGCTGCACACTTCTGGCTCATATTTAAATGGTTGTCCACTAGGACTCCAAGATCCCTCTCACAGTTACTACTACTGAGCAAGGTATCACCTATACTGTACCTGTGCATTTCATTTTTGTTGCCTAAATGTAGAACCTTACTCTTTTCACCATTGAATTTCATTTTATTAGGTAGTACCCAATGTTCAAGTTTGTCAAGATCCTTCTGTATCTTAAGCCTGTCTTCTGGAGTGTTGGCTATTCCTGCCAGCTTGGTGTCATCTGCAAATTTGATGAGTTCCCCATTTATTCCCTCATCCAAATCATTGATGAAGATGTTGAAGAGTACTGGCCCTAAAACAGAGCCTTGGGTTACTCCACTGCATACTTCCCTCCATGTAGATGCAGTTCCATTGAGGACTACATGTTGAGTGCGGTTGGTCAGCCAGTTATGAATCCATCTGGTGGTGATGCTGTCTAACCCACATTCTTCTACTTTCTCTAGTAGTAGGTTATGGTCTACCTTATCAAATGCCTTACTGAAGTCCAAGTAAACTATATCAACGGTATTCCTCTGATCCACTAATTGTCACTTTGTCAAAAAATTCAATAAGATTAGTCTGGCATGATCTGTTTTTGGCAAACCCATGTTGGCTTTTGGTTATTACTTTGTTTACTTCTAGGTGTTCGCTAATTCGTTGCTTGATTATCTTTTCCAGAATCTTTCCTGGTATTGAGGTCAGGCTGATAGGTCGGCAGTTTCCTGGATCTATTTTTTTCCCTTTTTTGAAGATGGGAACAGCTCTTTTCCAGTCCTCTGGCAATTCCCCAGTGCACCAGGATCTCTGAAAGATCTATTTACCAGGACTTATCATCTAAATAGCAATAGCACTTATATACCACTTCACAGTGCTTTACAGTCCTCTCTAAGCGGTTTACAGAGTCAGCGTATTGCCCCCTGTATTCATCTCAGAAACACAGGATTCTAGGCACTGCTCTCTCTCATGCTTAATATTCTTTTTCTTGTGCATAAGCTTTCTTCAACATGTGATTGACTTTGTGATTTTATGAATATTTCTTGGCTATGTCACTTAGTCGTTCTGTATATCTTGCTTTTCATACTGTTCATACATTGGCTTCTTAGGGGTGACAGACAGAGATTTATCTCCAACACCTAATAATATACGCCATAGCTTTTTCTGTTTGCTCACTCCAAATTCCAGTTGCCCCCTTTTTCAGTAAATGTATTCATATTAAATTGGCAGAAAAAAATGTTTTCATTGAAAGAGATAAAAAGAGAGGGAGGAGTAAAGACAAAATCATCCTGTGAAGTACAACATTTTATAAACATAAGATAAAAACTAAGCCAATGCATCTGAGAAAAGTTTTTCATTTTGGGGGGCTTTATATATTGAATTCCATTGCCAAAGCAATGCAACTTTGAACAGTCATTAAATGAATTTAATGACTACTAAATAAAGTTAAGAACTACCTGTATTAATTTTTGGAAGTGGAAATCGTAGAATCAATACTACTGAAGCTCTGAAGTCACAGCTAAGTTGCCTTGCTGAGTCCTGATTCTATAATATTTAGGTGACTTGATGTTCCTCTCTTCTCCTTTGCAGGCTTTCATTGATATCTAGTGCAAAGTCTGTGTCATTCCTTCCAATGTCATCATTGCCTCTTTTCTTCTTTCTCGTTTATTTTTTTTTAGATGTCCATGTCAAGTTTCTTCTTAAAAGCTGTCCTTTGCATGAATCCATTTAGCTTGCTTCAATAAAACAAGATGGAAGCTATTATTGCTGAATTAGAAAGGCCAGTCATCAGAACCAGTATTAAGGAATGATGGGATTTTCCATTTCTGTTGGATATTAAGCCTACTTTTAAAAGTTGCACCTAGTACTTGCAACTATTTATGAGAATAAGCAGTCATTTGAGTTTCAGTCCAAATCAAACCTATCCATTGCTTGGAAGTGTTAACCCATTCCTCTGCAATATATTATCTACTCAAAATCTTCCCCTTTTTCCCAGCTATTATTTACCTCTGATTTGTTTTTTCCCCAGTAATATCTTTGGGAACAAATTCCAGTTGTAAAGGATTTATGGTAGGATACTGGGCCGGAAGGAAAGGGTTATCCCTTCTGCATATATTGCCATTGCGAACCTGGTTTGGTGTCTATGCAATCCCTTTAAAAAGCAAACATATATATGTCGGTAAAATGAGGAGCCAGATTGTTGGGGCAATATGCTGTTTGTTGGGGGCAGTATCCTGATTCTGTAAAACCACTTAGAAAGGACTGTAAAGCACTGTGAAGCAGTATATACTGTAAGTCTAAGTGCTATTGCTATTGCTATATAGCACGTGGTCTAACCCTCAGGGTTTTTTTTTTTTTTTACTTTGAACTGATATAAAATACGATATTCTAGTGGAGTACCACTGTGCCAATGGTTTAGTTCTTTTGTCTGTAGAACACCTTTCTGCTGTTCTTAAATGACCCTCTCTTTTTTTTTCACTCTTCTCCATGAGTCCGAAAAAGTGTGCAACTGCTTTAAAGAATCATATCTTTGAAATTTATGCAATTCAAGTAGAGTCCTGGAAAGAGGGACTGCTTTAAACAATAGCAATGATGCACTGTGCTTAGGGGCATGCAATGCAAGGTCCAAATAGTTTTAGAGTTCACAGCTATAATATTGCTTATAAATGCTCTCCATTTACAATTTCAGTTTTTCCCCTTCTTGCTTCTACTTCTTTTTTATTCTCTCCATTCATCTTACAATCAAAACTCTACCAGTGGAGGGTGTTTTTTTTTTTAAATAAAGCATGTGAAAACTGCCAAGATTCTGTTTTTGTTGGCTGCCGTACACCCTATATTGTAATAGGCTAGAATGTTCTGCCAGTTTTTAAAAGCTCTGAATAAAGCTACATGTTTTCCTTATCTAATTAAAGGAGGATATGGAAAGTTCATTTTATTTAATTGCTATAATACATATTGATTTTTCTCTTCAAAATCTGAAGCCTAAAACCATGTTTGCCCAGCATTTAAGATATGTGAATAAATCAGCTTCTTCACCTGAATCTTCCTCTGGACATGAGTTAGACTTCTTGATATGCAGAAGTGGCAAACAGCGAGTTACTGTATTTCTCACTCTATGAGTGAGAAACCAGATCAGAGCATACCTGGCCATTATAAGCGCAAAGGACAGATGGAAACAAAGAGAGTATCAAGTAGTCCATTAAGTAGTATGAGCTAAAAAAACTAAACATTGGCATTTTTAGAATTTTGGCTTTATAACTAATTATTAACTGCGCTTGCTGAAATTCTGTTGGCACTGGCTTTCAGCTTTCTTCAACACATTCTATTTATTCTGAGTTCTTGGATCTTCTTTTAAGCCTATTCATTCCTGCCTTGAGCTGAATCATGATGCTTGCTGGAAATGATTATACTGGAAATTATTAGACATAATTTCCTTCTCACCCATTTCTCATATCTCTACTGCTGTTTAACTTCCATATTCATCGGTAGGTGCAAATTATTTCATTTCTTTCTCTTTAATTTCCATTCCATTTTACCAACATAATATCATCGACCAAAAGATATCTTTGATCAAAATTGCATGAAGAATGATAGAGATACAATATTGTTCAACATAGCATGGACCTTCTGAGCCAATGGTAGGAATTGGGAGGGAATTGTGTTACAGTGCTTCATTTACTTCTTCATCAGGTGGTTCTAGTTAGTGTTGAGGGGAGAGATGAGACCAATAGGCCATCATTGATGGGGTGACTCAAGGTTCAACACACACTCTTCTCCTGATTAACATTTACAAGACTCCACTAGGTGAAGTCCTCTGTCAGTTCACGGCTTGGTATCATCAGTATATTGATGATATCCAGTTTAACAAGTGCAAGTGAAGCTATTTAGGAACTGACTCAGCATCTGGTGGCTGTTTTGGGTCTGAATGGGGAAGAATACACTTTAACTCAATCCAGACCAAAGTGGTTATGGTTGTTTGGTCTCCTAGTGTTGTGGCCCACCAGCTCCCCTGGCAGTAGACTCAGATGATGAGGAGGTTGGGGAAGAACTTGGGCCAGTTCTGGAGCCTGGGGAAGGCTCTGATGGATGCTCAGCATCAGACACAGTGATAGAGCCAGGGCTGTCTGGCATTTTGCAGCCACTGGAGATGCAGCTGCCTTTGGAGTCAGAGATGAGTGAGGAGGAGGAACAGCTGGGGCCTGTTCCAGATGTGTGTGTGCACAGAGCAGATAGGAGAGGTGAACAACGAGGGGCAAGGAATCAACTTGGGAAGCAAAACAAATGTTGATGCTGAATGGCCTCTCCCTAGCTGGGGAATAAATAGGAGGAAAGGCGAGTGATGGTCATAGCAGACAACCATTCACATTTCTGGAGATTTTGCTCATTGTGTTTCGTGCGACAAAGACTGCCTTGCCAGAACTGAGATTTGTTTATTAGAACTGACTTAACTTGCAGCCTTTTGTCTGGGAGCTCATGGTCTTGCAATTGTCGTAACAAGCTGATAAAGCCTATTTCTTCAGTTAACTCCTTACAGAACTCTTGCCTGGACTTTGTGGGTGAATGCAGTTAATTCACAGGGTGTAAATAAAGAGGGGGGTTTCTTTGTGAGGAGTCTATTTCTTGCTTCTGCGAAGGCTAGGTCAGAACACCCAGTTCATGACATTTCCATCATTTGTCTTGAATGGGATTACATTTGCCCCTTCGAGAGATACGCACAATTTTGGAAGTCCTCCTCCTCCTCCTCAAAGAGCATGTGGCAGCTGTGACCAGCGATCTTTGTACAGGTACATCTTCGGTGCCAGTTGTGCCTCTTTCTTGATCAGGAGGCTCTTCAGATGGTCATCCACACCCTGGTCAACTCTCATCTGGACCGTTTCAATGAACTGTACCTGGGGCTTGAAGACCATCCAGGCACTAAAAATTGTTCAAAATGACTTGAGCTTTAATGGAGATCATCCTTGTCATGCCCATGTGTCAGCACTGCTATGGAGGCAGCATTGGCTACAATTGGCTTCCAGTGCAGTTCCAAGGTGCTGCTCATTATCATTTGTTATCAATTAAAACTCATGAGGGCATGGAGCCTGACTATCACCATTCTCCCATTGTTTCAGTCTTCCCAGGACATTTGGGCAGAGTGGGTATGCTCGAGATCCCATCAATTAAACATTGTACCTGGGAGGCCAAGGAAGCATATCTTCTCTGTCTCTGCCCCTGCTCTCTGGAACAGCATCCCTCCCCCCAAAGATATGGAGGGCGCCCATTCTCATGGGGTTCTAAAAAGCCCTTAAAACATTTCTTTAATCCAAAGCCAGAGGTTAATAGGGGTATGTGTGTTTTTATAGTAGCTGTTGTAGTACAGGATGTCTTGTTTTGCTTATGTTTTTTATTGTCGCAACTTTGTATTAGATTTTGTAAACCACTCAAGGTTTACAAGGTCTATTACAGGGGAGTGTTATAACAAACAAATTAAATAATAAATTAAAAATCATTAGTAGTAATAATGGTTATTATTTTAATTTGGAAATGCAATAAATCTGTAGAGATTCTCAGTCATCCAGGTCATGGTTGTCCCAAAGATGCTTTTTCAAGAGGTAACTGGACTTACTTGATTTTTCTTTCGAAATGTTTCACTTCTCATCCAAGAAGCTTCTTCAATTCTGACAGGATAGTGGGGATCCTTCCATTCTCCATTATCCTGTCAGAGCTGAAGAAGCTTCTTGGATGAGAAGAAAAACATCTTCAGAAGGAAAAATAATAAAGCCCAGTTGCCTCCTGAAAAAGCACCTTTGGAAATTCAATGGATAAACTTCAAAGCAAAATAAAATTTGCTGAAAGTAAGAAGTTATTTTATAGATAAATTCATATTTGCGGTACAGAGAGTTCCTGGAAAGGTATCTATACTTCTAAACGCAACAGGAAAAAAATAAAACCCAAAAATGTTGACATAATTACTACAAGGATTCTTTGCTGAGCAGGAATATTAACTTTACTCTTTTACTTTATATCCTAGTAATATTATCATGTAATCTCTGTGCAGCTGTTCCCATTTTTTTTTTTTTTTTGCCAATCTGTCTGAGGATCGTTATCCCCAAGCTCATTATTCTTTGTACACATACACAGGCCGGTGATAACAGTTGTCCGATCTGGAAATGCTAATCAAAATAAGTCTTGCTATTAAGTTACATTATTGTGATTATTGCAAAATTAGAAACTATATACTTTGCAAAGTTCAGGCATTCATGTCAAGCATCTTTCCCTTGTAATGTGATTTCTTTTTTTCTTCTTTCTTTTCGTTAAATAACTGGGCGATAGCTTCTCTCTGTTCTTTCTTAGATCCAAGTTGGGAAATTCAATCAAACAATTGCTATGTTACATCTTGGAGGAAGTGAAACAGCTATCACAGTTTCAATAGTCATCTGTAGCATCTTACTCCTGTTCTCTATTGTAGGTAAGAAACCATACTGACTCCAAGTATGTTAAGCATGCATTTTCAACACACTGAAATTGTTAATATCTATAAAATAATCTGCTTACCTTAGTAGGAGATTGGGTGGGCAACTTTTATGTGATGACCGCATTTTCAGTAATTATTTTGGGATTTAAGGATTTTAAAAAGATGTTGGAGGTAAAGCAGCAAGGCAGGAACATGATGACATTGTACATGTGAGCAGAATTCAACTTTGTGGGTTTCTCCATTTCAATATGAAAGTTTTTCCCTTTTTCTAGGCCGATAAGTCCAGACTCTAAACACACCATAACTGTGTCATTTCATCATTTAAACTGGCAGGAAATTAAACTATTGAGGTTTGATAATTATTTGGTGGCTCTGGAACATGCAGAAAATAATCTTGTGAATGGCATGTAGAATATCAGCTGTCTACTGTACAAATTTATTTCAATATAACCTGTCCTGCATCCATATTTATTGTGGAAGTGCACCTTCTTACCTCCCTGAGAAACATGAAAAGTGAATTATATCACTCCACACAGGCCTTTTGGTTTTTTAAAGCTTCTTGGTATTTTCTTTTTGAGTGTATTTTGTAATCCATTTTAACCACTTTCTCAGTCTCCCACTTTATTTTTTTATCCATTCACTCTTCTTTCATATACTTTATTTCCCAATACAGTCTTCATTTTCTTTCTATCACCAGACTATCTTAACATTCATCTCTCGCTGTTTATTCATTCCATATTCATTCAACACCCATTCATTCTTGACTCTTCTCATTTCACCACACCTGTTGCCTTATTCTGGTTATAATTCAACTTTTATGTTCCTCCTGACATATCCAATTCTAATTTCCATATAACAAAGTGAATAGAGCCACAATCTGATACACAACCATTTTTACTTCTTCCAGTAAATATTCGTTTCTCAAAGATATCATATATTATCTATCCCTTTTCTACTATAATTTATACATCTTAATATTTTTTCAACCATTTCCCCATCTTTAGGAAACATTATGCCTAGGTACACAAATTCATTTAGTTTGATATATGCATTATTTCTATCATCTATCACTTGCATTATTTCTGTCATCTACAATCTACGCATTCAACAACCAAACTTTAACTCTATAATTGCAGAAAAAGTCATTATCAATCAAGTTCCTTTGCTTTATCATATGCTTTCTCTAGATCAGTGATGGCGAACCTTTTTTGGCTCGCGTGCCATAAGTGGGGGGAACGCAGGGGGATTGAGTGCGGGCGTGCCGCACCCATAATGCAACGCGCAACCCCCCCAGTGCGCATGCGCGCACAACGCGCAACCCCCACATTTGTACATGCTTTTTTTTCGCCCTCCCCAGGCTCCAGGGGCTTTATAGGAGCCTGGGGAGGGTGAAAAGAGCCTCCCCCGACCCCCCGGAGGCTTCAGGGACCGTCCCTGAAGCCTTCGGAGCACTTAAAACCATCCTCCGAGCAAACTGGAACTGACTTCCGGGTTGCTCAGAGGGTAGTTTTAAGCGCTCCGAAGGCATCAGGGAAGGGACGGTCCCTGAAGCCTTCGGAACGCTTAAAACTACCCTCCGAGCAAACCCGGGGGGGTGGGCGAGGCTCTTTTCGCCCTCCCCAGGCTCCTATAAAGCCTCTGGAGCCTGGGGAAGGCAAAAAATAGCTTTTAAAAAGGTGAACTCAGCTGGCCAGCACGTGCATGCACGCTGGCCAGCTGACAGGGCAGCGCCTCGCGTGCTCTGACAAATGGCTCCGCGTGCCACTTGTGGCACGCGTGCCATAGGTTCGCCATCACGGCTCTAGATCAACAAACATACAATAAACTATCAAGCATACATTTCTGCTAAAGAGCAAAAATCTAGTTTGCACACTTCCCAAATTTTGGTTATCTGAATGTCTTCATCAGGATTCTATTATATGCCTTCTTAGGCAAGTTTAATAATCAATTGTCCTGTAACATTTGAATTTATACCTGCAGCATTATTTTTGAAAAACATTCCCATAGCATATATGATTTCATTTTCATCAATTTTTTTGAACTTTAGTGTTTCATTAATTCCACTCATTAACATATCATTATCATTCAGATAAAATGTCTAAAATGTTCCTTGGCTCACTAACGTTTAATTCTCACTTTTAATTCTTAATAACATCCATTCTGCTGGAGGCTCCTTGTTTAGCCTTTTCATCCCTTTGCAAAACAAATTGTATTCATGTCAGAATCATTTAATTTTCTCTTTTTCTATAACCTTATCATTCCTTACACTTTTTAACATTCTTTTTGTCAACCTGGCCATTATATAAAGTTTTTCTACCATGCTCGTTTTTGCAGCATTGTTCCTGTATATACATTATTTATATGTATTTATTCTTCTCCACAGCTACTTATGTTATCATTTGACCAGACATCCTTTTCCAAACTTTCTTTTATGCAGTTCTAGACTTTTCAGTGCATTCCATAACAGAGAATTTTTCATTCATCCAAGCAATATCCACATCATCTTTCCTTGGGTTCACTTTTTGTTCATTCTTTTAGGAGATTAATCAATTTTATAATCCTTTCCCTTTTTCAAGCAGGATATGTATTTTCCCTCAATAATTTCATTCTTGTTTTTAATTTTCTTTTTTCTCATTATTTTTCTTCCTATGAACTACCTTAACACTTCCAAATTGGCCTTTCCTTCAATCAGAACTTCCATCTCATTAACATCTTAACACTCACTAAAACCAAATCAATCATGCTTTTAGATATATTCCCATTAATTCTTTGCCATTTATAAGTTATGGAAAAACAGAGATCTTTTTATGCTCTGAATCATTTAAGCACAATCAAAACATAACTAAATTAATATTAATATTTATTCCTTTAATATTTTTCATTGTTTTTAATTATTGTAAACTGCCTAGAATCGCCTCCAGAATGCGATGGACAGCATATAATTTGAATGAATGAATGAATGGCAAACAAACAAACAATCTCTGTTTTCCCCTAAATTATCTTTGGTTCTTCCAACACTGCCACTCAATGGAGCATAACATACACCTATCATCAATCTAGAGATGCCTACTTTTAAGGTGCAAGCATCTCCTAAATCATATCAATTTATACTTTTTGTCATAAATTTTATCCCTTTTATTCATATTTAAAATTGCCTTTGTATAATGTGCTTCATGGTTTCTACTCGTTTAAGTCCACTTCATGAGATCATTTCTCCTTTATTCAGATCGGCTATATTTTCCCCTTTTCTTCTACTTTAAGAGTGACATCTGCTTTTCTTCCATATCATTTGTTAATTTATGCTTTTTAATCATTTTTTTAAAAAATGTATTCATTTGGTGACTGTGAATCAGTGTTGACTACTAGTGACTGTACAGACAGGTCCCTGTCTGACAGTTTTCTTGGCAATTGATGTTGTTTGCCCTGGTCTCTTTCTGAGGCTGAGAGAGTGTGACTAGCACTCAAAGTTACCCAGACTCTTAAGGGAAACCAGCAGAAAAGATTGCAAATGTCAATCGTGTGATCCTGGGGCAGTTGGCAATCGGTCACAAGTACAAACAGGTTGCTAAGCATCCAGATCACAATCACATGACTTGACAAGTGGGTTGGGACAGCCAGAGCTCCAAGGACTGATTGTAGTCACCGTTTGTTCAGCATAACTTTTATATATCTTTTCATAACGATTGCTGACCAAATGGCCATAGGTCGAGAACTGCCTGTATACTGTTTCCTGTATCCAACTGACTTGGAAGTATATACTATATATTGCAAGGTTGTAAGAGAAAGCTTTTATTTCTTGGTACAAAGCTACCATCAGATATATTACATTACACAGATTTAAATCTATTAAACGGATCAGTTTTCAGTCATTCCTTATATAAAATCCACACATACACTTAATATGATAGCTATTGTACAATTATGATTTCTAGTGGTTTTAATTTAATTATATACAATTAATATTATTATCTCTGTTTATTCAGTTTATAACTTGCTTTTCTGCCCCACGAACCAAAGCTATTCATAAAACTTATAGAAATTTGTTAAGCAAATATAAATACAATTTATTTTTTATTGTATTTTTACTAAATAATAATCCGCTAATTAAAATTATGTTTAACTTTCTCATTTCATTGTTTTTAGTCATTCATTCTGGGCATAAATTTGTCTTGCATAGTGCTGTTAAATTCTGCCAAGTTTTGCTGCAGGCTACATATTAATGAGCCTGATTATAATGTTAATATTTTTTCTATGCCAAAATAGTTAATATTGTGCCAGAATTAATACAAAGATAGGTTCTGAGAGGTTTTATCAGATGTTCACAGTCATTAGATCAATTTACATGTAACATAAAGAGTATAAGCAGTAGATTCATGTAATCTTCTTTTCCTCTCTCCGTTCTGATTGCAAGGAGGTGATAGTAAATATTAGTTTCCACTGTCATACACTTCCACTGTCATACACTTTTTTTTTAATGTTTGAATGAGAAATCGTCTTTAACATTCACTAGGAAATTTCAAGTGCATTAGTAAGATTGAAAAATATCTCAGAAGAAAGCACTGTTTCTATAATGATGTACGTAAACAACATGTGTGTAAACATATAGTAACCAGGAGTCCAACTTGACTCAAGGAAGCATATATTTAATCTTATATTTTCTTTATATTACAATACAATACAATTGCAGAGTTGGAAGGGACCTTGGAGGTCTTCTAGTCCAACCCCCTGCCTAGGCAGGAAACCCTATACTGTTTCAGACAAATGGCTATCCAACATCTTCTTAAATGGCTATCCAACTTCTTCTTAAAGACTTCCAGTGTTTTCCAAAATTAAGGATATTTTCTTATCTTTAATTCTTGTTTGCAAGTAGTGCTTGTTTCAGTATACCAGACCTAACTATTTGCCTTGGTTCGGAAAGACCATTCATAATTAGTTGAAAATGGTAGCAGAAGTTTCCACTCTCATTCTAAGAGAAGAAAGGAAGAAGTAGCATTTAAATTTATGCTGGTAGTGCTAGGCTAGGGAGCCTCTGTATGGTTTCAGATGGTATTGAAATACAACTGATAGGATCCTTCACAAAGGTCCTTAATAGACCAGTTGTAGATTTTGTTTCAGGATGATAAAGTAGATAAGTTGCCTACTTTTGTGCTAAAGTATAGTTTGGGATGCGGTGGCTCAGTGGTTAAGATGCTGAGCTTGTCGATCAGAAAAGTCGGCGGTTCGAATCCCTAGTGCAGCGTAACAGAGAGCACTCCTGTTACTTGTCCCAGCTTCTGCCAACCTAGCAGTTTGAAAGCACGTAAAAATGCAAGTAGAAAAATAGGAACCACCTTTGGAGAGAAGGTAACAGCGTTCTGTGTGCCTTTGGCATTTAGTCATGCCAGCCACATGCCCACGGAGACATCTTCGGACAACGCTTGCTCTTCAACTTTGAAACGAAGATGAGCACTGCCCCCTAGAGTTGGGAACGACTAGCACATATGTGTGAGGGGAACCTTTACCTTTACCTTATAGTTTGGCATTATGTTTTTTTAGCACAGTACGCCATTCTGTCTTTGACTGTTTAGAGATTTAATAAACTAAATGCTAATACATTTAAAAAATGCAGCAATTTGGATTGCACACAATAAGATACCTCTTAATTGATGCAAGATTTTCTGTTGTTTTGAGATTCATTTCAAATACATAGTACATTGTTTAAAGTCCCTTCAAGCTTGGTGGAAAGTTCTTGGGAAAAACACCTATTTCATTTATAGCTCTCAGGTTTTGAACTGCTTCCCAGAACTTATCTTAGTTCCTTATTATCTGATTTGTTAGTGAATAACAGAGAGAGAACTTTTCAATCCCGGTGACCAGTTTGGAATGCTCTTGCAAGAGATACTCAGTTGGGATTCAATGAGAGGTTATCTACTATTAAGCAAACACCTTCTTCTTTTTCAAGTCTTTTTAGGCTTTTTTTTTTTTGTAAAAAATTACTTTCATTCATTTTATTAAAGCTGTAGCTTTTGATTTTATTTTAATATTTTCTTTTATGGCATTTGGAGATCTAAATAATAACAAAATAATAAATAAATGACACATTTAATATTTGCAGATGCATGGATTATCCATGTACTTCATAATTCAGTGGTTTATTATGTAAATTAAATGGGTTAAATTTAATGGGTGATACACCCAACATTGTTGTCATTCAGTCTTTTCTGAAACTTTTTGATCCATTAGACATAGTTTCTCCAGGATGGCCTATCAGTAATTGCTTGCTATAAGCTATTGCTTGTGTCATCAGTGATAGTATCTAGCCACCTGCTCTTCTGAAAGCCTTGTTTTTCAATTGTCTTTAATTTCTCCAATTAAAAAGAATGTATTATTTATTATTCCTGCTTTCACACTAAAGTATATGTCCAAAATGTTTAAAATCTAGTTTCACTACTAGTGCTTCCAGGGAAGAGTTTAGCTTTATTTCAGCTAATATTTTTACAAATATTCAGCTAATATTTAATACATTTAATACATATTGCCATCTAAATGCAGGTATATTCCTCTGGTGTTTGGTATTTTCTAAAATATCACAACTGGTGTCTTCTACAGGAGGAACAATTGAATTTCCTAATCCTCTGGAAACATCTTTTGATACACAACTCAATGGACTAAATCTCGACCCCAGCTCTGATCATTGTTTATCTTTTCAATTGATTGGAAAGCTATTATAGCAGCAGTTATTATAATTTCTGGAATAGTAGATTATATTATGCCTACTTTTTCGTGACAAATAATCATAAATCCAGTACTAGTTTAATACAAAATATTCAGTCGTTATTTTGGTTTTGGGGTCACTTTTTCCCATTTTGTATTCCAGCACTATTTGTGTTTTGCACCAAAAGCCGACGGGCAGAGCGTTACTGGCAAAAAACTCTGCTGCAGATGGAAGAGATGGAGTCCCAGATTCGGGAAGAAATCCGTAAAGGTAAGTGTCTGTACGTGGGCAGAATGGAAGAGTCCATTGTCATCAAAGAACTTTATCTTCTGGAACACTCAAAAGAAAACTTATGTATATGATAATTTAGGTCTGGGTTATGACCTTTAAAGCCCTTAATAGTGTAGGTCATCCTACTAGGACAACCCCATTCTATTCGGGCCAGCAGGGAAGGCCTACTTTGGATCCCATCAGTCAAAGAACTCCAACTATCAGGATCCAGAAGAACTGCCTTCTCTCCTGCTGCACCCGCCCTTTGGAACATCTTACCTCTAAGGTAAGATCTGCCTGCACCCTCCTATCCTTCCGCGAGAGCCTGAAGACTTGGGTCTACCTTTTGGCTGGGATTAAATGGGGGAGTTCCACACTGGAGATGGTTGGTGGTTTGATGGCAAACTACACCTCTCCTCCCCCCCTTGCTCTCTGCCCTCCATCCATCTTTTTGGTTATCACTTTGATGTATTCTCGTTATGTTCTGAAAAGCTGACAACCCAGGTTTTGAGACCCGAGTACTGTGCTCCCACTACTTACCCCACCTCCTAGCCAATTAGCAATTCAAAAGCATGCAAATGCGAGTAGAGGAATCACTTAAGTGGGAAGGTAACATCATAGCATGTACCTCGGCGTACAGTCATGATGATCACATAGCCAATGGAAATGTCTTCAGACAATGCTGGTTCCCTCAGCTAAGAAACAGAGATGAGTTTCCCCCCCACACCCTTAGAGTCAGACACAACTGGAAAATGGAAATTTTTTCCTTTTAGAGTAATCCCATAGTGGGATAGAAAACAAATAAATTTAACAAATAAATAAATTGCAGAAAGTTAGCTGATCTAAAACAGACACCTATGACATTTAGTCTTCTGACCGAAATCAGATGTTTGGAAAACTGTAAATTGCAGTTTTCCTTGGAAAGTGTGAAACTGAATTATTTTGAGAGAAGATAAACTGAAACTGTATATCCTCAAAATTTCTATTCAGCTGGCTATATTTGTGAACTTGAGTTTGGCTATTTTGAATGGATAAGGCACAGCCTAAATTGAAAAATTTGTTCATTGGCATTATAAATTGATCAACAATCAAAAGAATATTTATCTTTATCTTTATTGGGTATTTTCCAGAACAATCATAGTAAAGCCAATGCTGGCTATCTTTTGTATGACTTAAACTTTAGTTACTGATTGTGGAAAATTTATCCACTGATAAAAAGAGTTAAACTAGCATTGCATATTATTGGCTGCAGAAAACCATTAAAAAAAGTCTTAGCCCATTAATCTGCCTAGTATAAAGGGATTTTGTTTGTGAGATAATTAATATGAAAAATTTGCTACAGATTTGGTAGAATAATACACTGTTGGTTTATTCAGAACAAGTTATACATTGAAATGAAAATGGCTTATTCTCTTCATTATGGTTTCCTTCAATCAGGTTTTGCTGAACTTCAGACAGATATGACAGATCTTACCAAGGAGTTAAATCGCAGCCAAGGAATTCCATTTCTTGAATATAAATACTTTGTGACTCGCACTTTCTTTCCCAAAGTAAGACAAAGTAGCATACTACTATTATTTATGTATAGGTCTTATATGCCACTTTATTTAGCTCATTCTGAGTAGCGTACAGCTTGCAAATCCTTATTTTCAAATTATAAACAAGTTTTAAAATTCTAACCATACATTATAAATTGCCATTTTTGATGATTTTTAGCTCTATGTATTTATGCATATATGTTTCGGTTTTTGTCAAGCTGTCAGTCATTAGGGGTGTGAATGCTATAAATATGTATCATTCTGATACACAGCACACACAAAAGTATATTAATTTTTCACAAAGCAGACTTTTTACCACTTTTAGCTTTAGAAAATTAGTAAAATGTATGACAAGTATCTGATGAACACTTCTTTATAAATGGAAATCTGTGAGAAACTGTAGGCTTATATCTTTTGGTGGGACTTCTCTATTCCCCCTTTAAAGACCAGTTGTTTCCCCACACATTTTTGGCAACTTTAATTTTAGAAGCAGAATAAATGAAAGCAAATAAAATATAAGCAACTACATTATATCCAAAGCACGGGTGGGTTCCTGCCAGTTCTAACCTCTTCTATAGAAGAGGTTCCACAAATCTACCATGCCGTTTAGAACCGGTTCCAGCTCCCCCCCCGCCCGTCTGCAGCACGCTTGCCCCGCCCCGCCGGTCACTGATTGGCTGGCTCACCAATCGCCCCCCCCACCTCTAAGAGTCCTATCTAAACCTTAAAGTCTTAAAGCTGTCAAGTTTGAACATTCCTGGAGGGTTTTTTCTAAAGGGTTAAGGGTACAAGGGTCTTGTAACTTGACAGCTTTAAGACTTCCATACTTCAATGCCAGAGTTCCTGAGCCAACATGATTGAAGGAGGAATTCTGGGAGTTGAAGTCCACAAGTCTTAAAACTGTAAGGTTTGAACACCCCTGGGGGGGGTTTTTCTAAAGGGTAAGGGGTGCAAAAGTCTTGTAACGTGACAGCTTTAAGACTTGCGTGCTTCAAATGCCAGAGTTTCTGAGCCAACATTTTGGTTGCTAAGCGAGAGCGTTGTTAAGTGAGTTTCACCACATTTTACAAGTTGGCCATGCCCACCCAGTCACATGACTGCCAAGCCACTCCCACTCAGTCACATGGCTGGCAAGCCACTCCCACAAAGCAGGCCACACCTACAGAAGAGGTTCTAAAAAAAATTGTAACCCACCACTGATCCAAAGGTATTCTGAATGCAAACTCAAAAGTATTTTTCCCTCCAGGTGACTCAAATGTTAGGCAATTCTACAAGTGTAGGGGAATAAATCAGTTCTATTCTTTTACTCTTTTTTAATGTACAATAGTGCAGATATCCCATAGCCACTGTTTGTAGATTCTCTCTTTGCTGGGGAAACCTGAATGTTGGACCATTGAGTTCATGATCTCTGTATTGTGAGAACTTTGTTTTTTCAAAACATGGTTTGTCAAAAGTTGTTCTGTTTGTTCATTCAGAAATCTGCAGCCAGGGGTTTAAAGGTTCCATAAGGCATATAAAGTTATTTATAAACTGATATAAATAGCCCTGGTGGTAGTTATAATTCAGTATTGCAGGCTAACTCTGCATACAGCCTGGAGTTTGATCCTGACTAGCACAAGTTGATTCAGCCTTCCATCCTTCAGAGGTCGGTAAAATTAAGTGCTTTGCTATTGCTATTTTTTTTAGTGGTCTCATGTCATGATATCTCCTTATAGCTGTCAAACAGTAATGCTTTATTAATGTACAATTTAGCAAAGACATGAAGAATTAAACTATGCCTCTTTTTTTGCTACATTCAAAATTCTTGCTTCCTCTGTTTATTTTTTCTAGTGTTCTTCTCTCTATGAGGAGCGCTACATACTGCCTTCCCAGCACCTCAATTCCCAGATGGGGTCTCAAATCCAAGAAACTCACCCACTATTGTTGGGGGAATGGAAAGTATGTAGTTCTTTGATCAATCCAGCCTAACTATTATACTGTACTATATTATATAATACTACATCAGTTCACCATTTTATTATGAGTGCTTAAGAATATGATATATTTAGGATAGCGGAAAAGAAAAAGTAGAGTAGCTAGTAAAGTTTCTTCTTAAGGAAATAGAAAAAACTGATGAAATCTTTTTATGACTTATACAGAATTTGAACATATTAAATGTTATGAAAATGCATGCTCTAGTGTAACTATAACTACCGTATATTCAGTGTTTGACATATTCCTGAAGAGATTAGTTAATATCACTGATGTATTTCCATTCTTTACATCTGCATTACTTGTCCATAATGTCTAAAATAATTCATTTTAGCTCAAGAATTCAGTCTGATATAAGCCCACATGATTACTACTTCCATTACTCTAAAAATAGTGCTTAGTGATTCAAGTTTTTTTTTAAAAAAAGTATGTGAGTGCAATGCAGAGAATTCTATTGCTGCTTTCTTTTCTTTAAGGTAAAGTCAGAAATAGTCTACTTTTTGTACAAATCGTAATGAAATCCCTATTAAATTTACCGTTAAAAGGTTCTGACTCAATTGGAAGAGCTTTGACATGATAGAGTTCAAACATCTAGTTTAAAAATCAGATAATATAGGGATCTGATTAATTAAGTTCATAATATGAAAATTCAATATTAATTTCCTTTGTTTGCATACTAGGGTGGTATGTCTTAATATTAGTTTCAGTGTGGTTATTGGCAGGTTTATTTTGTACTTATGTGATAAAAGAAAAATATGAAGCATTCAGTTCTCATACAGATTGCTGATTTTTCCTTAGATTCCTGAAAACTGTAGACCAAATATGGAAGAAGGAATTGCATTGTTCTCCACCTTACTTAACAACAAGCACTTTCTCATTGTGTTTGTCCATGCTCTTGAGCAGCAAAAGGATTTTGCTGTACGAGACAGGTATGACTTTGAAATCTTAAACTAATGTGACATAGCACAGACTTAATTCAAGGTGGCTACAGCTGTTATTCTGAAAAATTAGATGAGTCTACCCTGTTTTTTTCTCATTGAAAATACTTTCTGAATAATAGAATGTTTTTTTCTATGTTTTCTGTACTGTTTTTTGAACCTATTATTTGTGCTTATAGAAAAATGGTTTATTTAATTATTAATAAACTGGAATATAGTCCTAAATTATGAACCTTAGATAACAAAAGTCTTTGTAACTATACAGATAATCCTCAACGTATAACCAGTTGATTAGTGATTGTCCTGAGTTACAAAAGCCTCCAAAAGAGTCATTTACAGCCTATAAAATCCTTCTAGCCATCATAAAACCTCTCTCTCTCTCTCTCTCTCTCTCTCTCTCTCTCACACACACACACACACACACACACACACACACACACACAAACACACACACACACACACACACACATGTTGCATGACTGCATTTCAGGTGTTTGGCAAAAGATTTATATTTCAATTCGTTGCAGTGTCCCACAATCGTGACTACAATTTGCAGTCCTTTTTTGGGGGGGGGGGGGGTGATTTATGGCAAAAAAGATCCATTTGGGAATCAAACTTAGGACTGTGTGATTCACTTAACAATCATCGTAAAAATCTTTGTAAAATTGGGATGTAATTTTGAATTCCATTTTAAAGTCCATTTTGGTAATCTGCAGAGAAATTTGTTCAACTTCAGTAAGAACTGAAGTAAAGCGTTAAAAAGCTCAAGCACTTCACAGACCAAATGTTTCATTTAAAGTAGCCATTTTTTTCTATAGTAATTGACCTTCAAAATCCTGTTTTGAGTTTGAAATGTAAACAAGACAGATTTTTTTTTCCTACCCAAGAGCATCTTTCTAATTAACTTCAAATCTTTCCTTAAATCTAATCACAAAGCCATAGCATTTAAAAACTTTCCAAAAGCAATTCTAAAATCATATTTTTTTCTGTAGATTACAGAAAATTGCAAAGGCAAAAAAAAAAAAGGACTTACAAAGCCAGACGCATGTAGTTTTCTTCCTTTTTAAACGAATTGAAGAGAACCTCAACCAGGTTTGTGACAGATTTGTGGTTCCAAAGGATTTCAGTCTTAAAGAATCAAAAAGTGATTGAAAATATTAAGTTTGGTTGAACCCTGAGGCCATAAAAGGCTGATTTACAGCTTGATGGAACCCACAACTCCCAGGTGATCACAAGAGGCTGCATAAATATCTATTTCTATCAGTTACTCACAAAAATCAGCAGCCCAGGGTATTTGTGGGCAATCTCTAGTTCTCTTGTTATTCCACAGAGAACTTTGGCAGTCTATATCCCACATCAACCTTTTGGCCTTTTTACCCTAATGCCCCTGCAATCTGTGAAATGGGAAAAAGTGTGAGTGTTAGTTTGCCTTGCCTTGCTAACTTTTAAACACACCTTTGGGGAGCAGCCTTAATGGCAACAAGTTGAGCATAGATGGCTTGCCAACTTTTGTGAGATGAACCATTCAATACCCATCGCATCACAGATGCTCAGATTTTGAACCACATGGAAAATTGATAGTACAGAAAATTTCTCATAGATGCTCAAATTTAGAAATGGCTGAATGACAGATGGTGTGGTTATATTACCTTATACTAAAAAAATAGAAAGAAAATTGAAAGGAGCTAAGTAGAAGGACCATTCCCTGAACCATTTCCATTTTTATTCTTAATGTAGATCTGAACAAGTAGCCAGGACTCTCAAGGGCTGTATCTGCAATGAAATATATCTTTCTTTAGAAATCAAATGCTCCTGCTGTTCTTGTCTTGCTTTAAAAACATTGCCGTGCTGTAGCTCAACTTGCAGGTGTTAACCTTCTCTATTATTATCCCTTTTTTTGTAACGATTGGCATCCATTTCTGTCAAAGGGTGGCATAATACAATGTGATTATGCACAGCTGTGATACATATGGCTTGAAACATCAACACTTTTGAGGAGCTTTGTGAAAGCAATTTGGAAGGTTACCATGGTTTTAATTTCTGTTCATGTTGATTGATGAATCACATGTGGTATTATCAGTCTCCGTTATTATTCATTAACTCTTTCTTCAGATGCAATTTGGCCTCCTTGCTTACTGTTGCATTGCATGGGAAACTGGAGTATTACACCAGCATCATGAAGGACCTCTTGGTAGATCTCATTGATGCTTCCGCTTCTAAAAACCCCAAGCTTATGCTGAGAAGGACAGAATCTGTGGTTGAGAAGATGCTGACCAACTGGATGTCTATCTGCATGTACAGCTTCCTCAGAGTAAGAAACTGGGAAGTGAAAACTTCCCTAATTGTGGCAGGCATCTTTATGGCTGTGTATAAAAAGACTGGACGTTTAAGATCTGGCAATATATAGTTTTCCATGTTATGCACTTAATACTGATTGTCTAATAGAACGTTATCTAATACTCAAGTGTTGTCAACACTGACAAGAAAGAAATATCACTTTCTTTTCTTAAAAAAATAATAATACTGTGTTGACCACCGAAATAAGCACTTATTTTCAGGGAGGTCTTATTATTTTTGAGGTGCAAGAGGCAGCGAGTGTGGTCACCTCATGGTTGCTGCTGCGTTGCAATATTTTCAGGGAAGGCTTATTTTGGGGGATGGCTTCTTTTGGGGGGAGGGCTCATTTTAGCACATGCACGTAAAAGCCCAATTAGGCTTATTATCCAGGGAGGTCTTATTTTTGGGAAAACAGGGTAGGTCCTGGAGAAATTTTAACCCTGAAGTGATTAATTTAAATTTAGGACAGGTACCATTCCATCATCTTATTATGATACTTCAAATCACAAGAAAAGATAGTGTACTAAATTAGTCTGATATGTCAACTTGTGTCTTGATTCTATTGGAGGATTTATCAATATCATTTGGAAGTTTTGCATAGCATTTTAGTTGTTTTCCATTCAGGTGTTGTTGTATTCATACAGTTTTCTACTACTCCACAACAACAAAAAATAAGTTAGATATGTCATTATTACTCAACCTTCCCAGCAACATCTTTGGACATGGAAGACTTGGGGTTTGTGAGCTGCCTGGACCACCCAGAAAACTGAGGAACTATTAAATTGCTAAAAGTCCAAAGAAAAACTAATACATAAGCAGCTGTGGCAATTTAAAAATACAATGTATTTGAGCATTTGAGTAAAGATTTCAACAAGCAATAACTGTTTCAACACTGCAGGGGAATTCATATATTGCAATACATGGAATATCACTTTTATCATTGTAATGTGATTAAAACAGTAATGTGCATACCAAGGAAAGGCCTTTCCGTAGGGCAACTTAATTCTAATAGTTAGCAGATCTTTAAGCTGCAAAGATTAGCTTTTCTACACCAAAACAAGGTTTCTAATTGATGATGCTAGGAATTTCTATATTCAGTTCTTTATTGTTCAGATTTTGTTTCAGAATCACTCCATTTTTTGTAAAAAAAAATAATTTAATTAAGACTAGTCACATTGGCCACATTTCTCTTCAAGAAGTTTTGTCTGCTTTTTAGAAAACTACTAACTGGTGTTTCCATAACCAGGCTAACCTAATAAATCCAAGTGTAAACTGCAATCATTTATGCAAATCTCAGTAATGGGTTCAATTTACAAATATTGCCTATATAATCTCAGCAAATACCAGCTTTCAAGAAATGCTGAAGTTTTAGTGTTCTTTGAAGGATTAAGTTCAGAGACTTTTTCAGAGGTAACTTAAGTTTTAAACATGCTCACCCTAATTGTCCACTGTCTTCATACACTAAGGATTCCTCAGCTATTTCTCTAATCCCTATAAAATTATTTCGGGAATCCTTCATTTGGTAAATACTCTACAAATGCGTTTACAAGTTTTTCCCACTAAATTATGCCAGACATATTTTGATTTCCTGGGGAAAATTCATTAATAAGAAACAGCCTGAATTTTTTTTAAAAAATCTGAATAATATGTACTCAGTTATCCTTTCATATTTACATTTCTCTGAATTTTATTATGCAGTACTAATCAAGTCAAAAATGCATAACAGTGTGAGAATATTAAGAAATGTTTACACGGGTTCGAGGATGGGTGAAAATTGTTGCCAGAAATGAGAAATAATTTTTATTTGCATAAATATATGTACAAATTTTTCACTTGTACATTTTTTGGGCTGATTTCATCTTTTTCCATCACTTGTATTTTTATCACTTTCTGCATTATCCTTCCTTCCAAAGAGGTGTGTGTGTGTTTGTGTGTTTGTGCGCGTGCGCGTGCGCGCACATGGAAAGAAAATACAACATATTGTACCTTTTTAAAAAAGATTGTTAAAAGTAAATCATTCATCTATGCCAATGCTTAATTCACTCAAATAAGTGTTTCCGGGACTGTCATTTTAATGTGCACAATGTTGACTCCTTCCTTTCTTTCGTTTAAACATTTATATTATCTTTACCGAAGATTGTGGCATAATTACAAAACAGCAACACTATAAATACATTTATCTAGAATTCCCCCATTAAAGAAAACATTTATACTATTTAATTATAGACAGAGAGGGCCTAAACCTAAAATTTAAATCAAGTTATTCCTGTATTAATTTATTTAGTAAATTTATAGAACCCCCCCCCCATCTTAATATACATAAGTCACAATGAAAACAACAAAAAACAAAAACAATAAAAATAATACAAAGTAGCAGCCAGAGAGGACTTATAATCACTGAAAGAAGTGGCTGCCCATGTTTTCAGGGACCCCGAGATCAATGTTTTTAGTGCAAAAGGCCATTGTATGCTTGATATTAGCCATTCAATAAACTGGGAATGGGGGAAAGTAAGAAACAAGTTGGGTTTAAAAAAGATTCTGGTGCTAAAATCTCCTGATCTTGCATAAAGTCATTGTAAGAAAGCAGAAACCTCTCTTGAGAGAAAAGAACTCTGTTGGAATCTGATACCACCAAAGCTGACTGCCTAATATGTCCTGAAGGGGGATATAAAGCAACAGTATATAATTTTCTGGAAGGAAATCAAGTTTTATCCTATGGGATTTGAGTAGGATATCTTATAAAAGAAATTAATATCTGCAGCTTTCAGGCCTCTTTTTCTTTCAATTCTTTAATTCCAGTACAAGTGAAGAAAGAATTGTGCCTTGACTAGCATTTTTAATACCATAGATCTTATTTTATAATCATATGAAGGCAGGAGAGTTGTTTGAAGGAAGTATTTGAAGCACATAGGAATGATAAAAGATTAAAAAGGTTGTAGTAGGAAACTGAAATACAGTTTAAAATCCTAACCATTAATCTAAAACATGAACTATCTTTGTGCATCCTGCCTCCCTTCTTTTAAATCTGAGATTGTCCCAGCTATAAGAAAGGGGGGGAAACAAATTTTATACACAGACATTGATTCTTTGTGGAAGGTGTGATAATAGAGTAATTTTTTTGGTATTTTACAGGGCAATATGATTGGCTGAATCTGAAATAGCCTGCCAGCAAACTAGACAGTTTGAAAGAGCATTGATTTTGATAAGCACAAGACAATGCTATCTTTCTGTCTGGTGTTCTTGTTGTGTTAAAGCTCAGTGTACATATGTACTTCAATTGGCAACCATTTGCAGTTACAACAGTCAGTGGTGAAAAAATATTTTTACGACACACTTCCCACACCCCTTAAGCATATAGATTGAATAATTGAGGTGAGAGTATGTATCAGAGAGTGCTGATCTAACTTCATCTTGTAATATTAGAGGGTTTTGTAAGTATCGAATATTTCCTAAAATATCTTGGGTGTTGACATCTGTACTGTATAGAATTTCATATACTCTTCCATCTTTTTTGAATCAGATGTTATCTGTCCAGTAACATCATGTAGCACGCTAACTTGAGATTGGAAAATCCATCTGAGTTCAGAAATCTTTTGGAAGACTTTCTAGATAGTTCTGTGTCTGTTTCCATTCTCATCATCTTTATAGATGTCATAATGCTGCTTCTTGTTTCTTCTAACAGCCTGTGGAATTCTTTATTATGTTCCTTCAAGAGATTGTTGTCTTTCCTGGCTTAGGCTTATCTTTTTGGCAATTTCCACCATGCGTTCAGTCATCTAGTTACTTGCTTCTGTGGTTTTTTAAAAATCTTTGACAGTTTCTTTTCACATTTATCCTTAACAACTTATTTGTTTTCATTCCACAATTCCTTTGGTTCCCTATCAGAGAAACACCAAACTGATTACTGATGTTTTCCTTGAAAATAGTGAGTATATGTTCAAAATCATATCATGGAAACATGGCTGGCTGTGTTCTACTTTTGTTTAACTTGGAAACTACACATGAGAGGTTTGTGCTCTGTTTGACAGTAAGACGCAGGCTACATCTTTGGTATTATCACTGAACTCTGTCTTTGCATTAATAGTATACGCTATTTCAGGGGTGGTATTCACTTATTTTCCCTACCGGTTTGCAAATGTGAGCGTGCGCACACACACTTGCTTCACTCGCATGCGTTCCGTTGATGCATATGCACGGCCATCCATGTATGCACTTTGCTCACACACACAGTTTGCACGAATGTGTGCGGCTTGAAAATGTGCCTAAATAGGATGGCATAGAGCCGGGGCAGGTGAGCAGGCCCACCCGTAACTTCCACTACTGGTTCAGGCGAACTGGTCCGAACTGACTGAATACCCCCTCTACTCTATTTGATTTCTCTTTACTTCATCTGATATTGTTAAAGTATATAAACATTATTTTAGTTGTTTAAGTTTGGGTTAGCAATGAAGAAATCACTGGATTGGCAGAAATTATTACCCTGCTTCATTTTGGTTTTCTTGGCCATATAGCCCCACTATATTTTCTTCCTTAACGTTTCTAATTTTGGCATGCCAATCATGAACCTCAAGCAAATAATCTCGCTAGCATGTTCTGTTTATTTCAAATTGAATGTGGCTAGAAAACTCATCACTTCCTCTTCTTCATCAGTGGTTCAAACATAAACTTGTTATCTTAAAGAGATTTCTATGAAGAATGATTTATATTATTTGGTTGCTGACTACATTGTAGACAAGCACTGTTCTTGCTTTATGAAATTGCCATTCCTGGTTTTTTTCCATATCCTGAGTATGATCTTCTGACCTAATGTGTACCATTCCAGTCCATTACAATCCGTGGTCATGTAAAATATCAGCGCAGAACTGATTCATTTCTTCTTTCACTGTGTTGTGTTTTTCATACTTCTTAAGTTCTATGTTTTCACTGTAATCTTACAAGTTTGAATTTTCTTTTTCTGCATGGCAACATCAGTTTTGATCTGGTCATGTATTAGTATTTATATCCAAAGTATTTATATCCAAATGATCCCCAGGTCTTCTTTAAAAAGTCACTTCCTTAGTAAATGCACTCCAACCTGAGAGGCCCATTGTGCAGCACTACGTTGTCATTTACATTATGTTGTATGTTCATGTGGCTTTCTTAGTACAATACAGGAATGGTTCACCATTGCCTTCTCCCATGAAATCATTGCCTTTATCAATATCATTAAAGCAACAATCCATTTCCAGCATCTTTCTATATCCCCACTACCAAAATATAAATGCTTGCTTGCTTTAACCAGGCAACTGACACAACCTTCACTCCTTGGGTGACCCTGCTGGGAGTGTATGCGTTTTTCTGATCTAGCAAGTAAAAGTAGGAATGCTAGTGGGAAAGGAAATTCAGCAATGAATTGCTGTCCTTCACTTGTCTCTATTAAACCTGTAGGGATGGCACTGCTAAAGAGATTTATTTCTGAGGCAGCATTGAGATTGGCTGCTTGAATGGAACAAATTATGCCACCGTATTTTGGCTACCTTACAAACGGGAGCAGAGCATAGTAAGGTGGCTGTCTTGATAAGCCTCTCTTTAATTGAATGCAATCTGTAGATTTTGAACCTACTTATAAGAACTGAAATAAGTGTCTTTTTAATCCTCCAAGATGAGATACCAGGGATTATCCTATGCACAGAAAGAATAATTTTAAGATGGTGTTTGAAGCATCACAAATCTGTTTCCTTTTCAGACTTGGGAATAAGTTGTAAATCATCCAGCTATTTGCTGTGTAGGAAACATTATAAAGCAGTGACATTTCTTAGTGCTTTGGAACTAGTAAGTGAAGTCAAGCGCAACTGAAAATAAAATTGCAAACCTCCAACCAAGAATACTGCCTTGCATTTACTTTAGGAGAGACTTCTGGATGTATCCAAAAGTTTGTTTCTCCTAAACTGGAGACGAATGTTGGAGGTGGTGACCACAAACTATTAGGACCATCAGAATATTTTAGATAAATTTATAAATATTTTTTCCAATTTTCTTATTAAAGTTGTCTTTTACCAAAGCTGCTTTTTCAAGGGGCAGCTGGACTTTCTGGTTTTTCCTTTGAATATGTTTCATTTCTCATCCAAGCAGCTTCTTCAGCTCTGACTTTTACCACTTTCTTACAATATCTTTAACTACCCAATTCCAATAATCTGTGATTCTCAACAGCCAGTATTTATCGATATGGCTCTCATTGATCTTTGTAAGTCCTTCCTTTTTAATGCTCATTCTAATCTAATTGCAGCAGCAGATTTTTCTTCAAAAATCGTTATCTTTTGAGGGTTTTTTGGTAGTAGAACAGCAAGCATGCAGGGATTCATTTTGGTACCAGTGTTGAATGTCAATTGTGAATGGTAGTATTTTCTTAAAAAATATTCTGCTGTAAGGAAAAATGACTTTTCAAATTTTATATTTTTTTTATTAAAAAACCCTGCTTTTATTTTAGCAGGACCTTTTATCCAATATCTGAAACAAGGGGTTTGTCCTCTGTTCTAGGGTTGATATGAAGTTGTAGCTATCCAGATTACCTGTGTACCTATTCTGATCCCTGAAACCTTACAGTTTCTAGCTGAGCGAAGAATTCAGTGTAACAAGCCAAACTTGTCTTCTGTTGAGCTGCTAAAGAAAGATGGTAATGATCAGGCATAAACAATCACAGTAACCAACATTATATCTTGCTGTAAAACCCTAAAACCTGGTCTGTCTTCAAGTACTTTACCCATTTCCAGTCTTCGCTCCTTAATGTATGACATAGCAAACTAGAAAAGTTCCTTTCTTGATGAAATTAGACAATTTAGCATATTGATTGATGGTATGTGCCTAAGAGATTCATCAGTTATTTGCTTTCCATCATCTGTTTCCAAAACCCTTTCATGAAGAGGGCAGTGTTAATGAATAAAAATTCAAAATAGACTTTCCAAAAAATCAATTTTGTTTTATGGAACAATAACTCCACAGAGTTTTCATTACATTGTTTAGTGACTCATTTATATGTGGTGACCATAATGAGATTTTTATTCAATCTGTTGATGATACCATAACTTCTAATTCTACCCACACTTTTAATTTCCAAAAGCCCATTCAACAGATTTCTAGAATCACAGAAAATAAATCATAACTTTTTGTAATTGTTGAAGGCTTGTTCCTATTTCCAGTAGAGAAATGATTTTTTTAAAATTATGAGTATCGTGTGTGTGTGTGTGTGTGTGTGTGTGTGTGTGTGTAAAATATGCTAGTCAGATATCTTCAAAATGTACCTAATTTGGTTCTGTGAAACATATCCACTCATACAAGTTGTTTTTGTACAAATATTAACTAACTCTCTTGTAGCATTAGGCCATGAGACATATATGATGTTAGATCTGTTTTCAGTTTTTTCAATTATCCCCATTAATCACAACATCTATTTGAAACAGCTGCTGCAAAAGGTCCTTAACAATTGTGTGGTGAATAAAATTCCTGCTGCTTACATTTTTCCTCATAAGTTAGCATTACATGATGTACACATTTGTTTTACATTAATGCCCTCCCAAACAATCCATTCATTTGTGTTCCTGAACACAAAATTGAAGCACAAGCTTTCTAATAATGCAAACTTTCAAAATAGTCAATTGTAGTTATCCATCCCGTAAGCAAAAGGCAACTGCAATGACAAACCTATATTTCAATTAGTATCTTTATGTAAGAGTCTGCCTATCTTCTTGGTTACTCCAATCAAGCTGTTCAATATTTAATAAGAAAAACTGTTTTGTTCTTAGTGCAGAGTAAATTAAACTAGGCTAGCCTCAGTCCTTCATTGTCTGCTGATTTGGTCAATCTGCAAGACTTCATTGGATTCATCAGATTTAATCAAAGTTATGGGTACTAACAGCGTGAATGTGTATATGTGTGAACAGCATGGATACTTAGCTAGATCGATCTCTTACATGGAATTCCCATCTTGATGTTTCTCATATTCTAGGAAGCTCATGATCAGTGGAAATATGGATTATCATGCCAAGTAAGAAGCTGATACAGTAATTTACTGCAACAATAGCAATAGCACTTTAGGCTTATATACCACTTCACAATGCTTTAAAGTCCCTTCTAAATGGTTTACAGAGTCAGGATATTGCCCCCAATAATCTGGGTCCTCATTTTACCAACCATGGAAGAATGGAAGGTTGAGTAAATGGAAGATTGAGTCAACCTTGAGCCAGTCTTATTCTGCATTTAAGTATGAAAGAAATGGTGACGTTTCTCCAAGAGGCCTAGATTTACCATTGTCAGTGTACAAGTAGTCCTTGCCTATAGGCTGCCTTGCTTTGCAACTGCTTGAAGTTTTTAGAAACAAAACATAATAGATTTTGTTTGTTTGCATTCTAGCCATTTTAAAGCTCATTTTAACATGGTTCCATAACCTTGAGTTTAGATGGCACACAAACATTTGGATGATGATGATGATGATGATGATGATATACATATACTAAACTATGAAAACCTGGTTTTCTAGAATTAACACAATACATTGTGTTTGTACAACATGTTGTGCTTGAACCAGCTACTTTATAGCCTTGCATAGTCATCTTGGTATAAGAATAGCATATAAATTTGCCTGATATTCTATTTTATGTTTTTCAAGTGACCATTTAGGTGGAGGCATATAGAGAAACAGTTTGAAAACATCATATAAGGAACATTTGAAAGAAAGATGTCAATTTGCTATTTTTATTCATGCAAGTTATTTTTATGTTCAAGATTTATTTGAAGGAACCATATTACAGTCACCAGTCAAAATGTCTAATTAAAAAAAAACCCAAATACAATGGATTTTTTTTCTCTTTTAAGGAAACCTATTAATCATGTTTTTACACAATGAAAAGCCAAGTTCTTTCCAAACATATTTCCCACAATAATTTTGTAAAACATTCCAAGCACTGCTATTTCATCAGCAATTGTTTTCTGTGTGTTTCCTTTTCTATTTTTAAATGAATTTCTTAGCCCAAATAACTATATATTTATGGCTACTTTTTGTATTTCTTTCTTCAGCAGTAACCCTTGCCATTAAACCTGTTGCAAAATATTGCAGCAGTAGCTGAAAATCCCTGGATTTTTTTTTTTGCAGCAATATCTTTCAAAACAAAGTAGAAAAAACTCATGCACTCTGTTTAATCAGATGCAGTATATGTGATGCCATGGCAATAAATACCAGTTCTGTCAGTGTGGCCTTCTCATAAAGCACATTCACAAGCTTTGGAAGCAGCAGTATGATTGACACATATTTTGTGTCTGAGACTTTAATAGATTTTGTGCAGAGGTTTAGCCTTGTTTGTTGGAGGACAGGGTGTTGATATATTGGAGAAGGAACTTAAATCTGAATCTACTATAGATCCAGAATGCATAACTGACCTTGATTTTTCCTAGGCTGGGTCTAAATTTAGTGTATAAACTACTCACTAGTCCATTGTAGCTTCATAGCAAAATCAGCTTTCTCAGCAAGCATTCTTGAAACTTTATTCTCCCCAACCTTGTAAGTGAAGTTAAAGAAATAGTACTAAATACACTAACCTCAGAGGGTATTCCTGGACTGCTTGTAGAGTTCCTACTGCTACCCCTCAGAATAGGTTATCCAACTATTCCATATTTTCCTTCTGAAAGGAACAGAATAGTGGATAAATGGAGGCAAACATTGAAAAAAAAACCCTCCCCATAAAAGGAGAATGATTGAATGTCATAATCTGACATGTAAATACCCCTTTATTCTCATTTTATCAGAAGAAATTATGCTGGTGAAAAATTGGCACTACAAAACAGATGGAATACATGCTCATGAGCAGCCGTGTTTATATTGTCTGGGGCACCCTGTTCCAGTAGTGATGTGTAATATTAGTACCCATCAAGTGGAGGAATTTGAATGAACAGATGTGGATCACGTGGAGTTCTGAAACATTTTTATAATAGCTGTATTAGAGCAGTTAGATATTCAGAAGGGAGAGATGAAGTTATATCACAAAATTAAATACACCCTTTAATGAATGAAACAAATATTAACTAATGACATTAAGAGGCTTTCTGATGTTGACATGAATTTAATCAGAAAAAATCCCCTTGGATTCTTTAACAATCTAATACAGAAAATGTTAATAAAGTTACTGCTATTCAATTTGAATGTTGCCATATAAAGTAATTATTGAATTAAAGTTTGTGGAAAATTCATTTTTAAAAGTTGGTTGGTTGGTTAGTATAACCACCTCTCTCAAACCAGTGACTGTGAGCAGCAAACAATCATAAAAACAGTTAAAATAATTAAAATACAATACATAAAAGAAATGAAATACCAGTAGCAGCTGAGAGAATTGTACTCCATTGGTGTCAACATAACCAAGAAATAGGGCCCTTCACTTACTCAGGGCCCTGGATCCTGATATTAAGGTTCATTCTAATATCTGGAGGCAGAATGTTCAATAGAGAAGGGCTAGAAGGCACATCTCCTGGTCCTCACCACTCGACAATTCTTGGCTGATGGAATCCAGAGCATATAAATCCTGGTGGACCAGGTTGGATGGGTAAAACAACTGGGAGAAATACTTTAAAGTTGGCAAGCAGTTAACTTGCATCTGGAAGCACACTGGCAAACAATGATGGCTCCAAAACAATGGTGTTAATGTGTCATGTAGCCGACATCATTTAGAACCTGTGCAGCTACATTCTGTCCTTGCTGAAGCTTCTATATGCTTCTCAAGGGCAGCCCAAAGTAGATTACGTTGCACTAGTCCAAATAGGAGGTTACAAGGGCATGAGAGACAATGAGCAAAGCTTCCTGATCCAGGTATGGGTGCAACTGGTGCACCCAAGGGGTGTGAATGCCCTCATGGCTAACACCTGCTCCAGTAGGAGCTATGAGTCCAAGAAGACACCCAAATTGCACATCAGATTCATCTGAGGCAGTGTCACCTTATCCAGGAAGCATCCAAAGCCACAGTCTTGCATGGGTTGAGTCTAAACCCATCATGCCCCATCCAGGCTCCTCAGCCTCTAGGCATTGAGACAAGATTATCCATGGTATCACTCAGGCAGGAGATACAAAGCTGGAGATCATCAGCATATTGATGAAAGCTCACCTCAAACCATTGGATCACCTCACCCAGATCCATCTTCTCAGTATAAATATTGTAGTTGCACAGGATATTGAACAAAGCTAAATTGTATAGTTGTTCCTGTACTATAATTTTTCAGCCTGAATGCTTGCATGTTGGTTCTTAAACTTTCCCATGTGAATAATTGTATTTGCTTTTGTAGGGTGATAAGTAGCTCATTTGGGCTACTTTGTAATACACTAGTATTAGAGGTGTGAATTACCCTTTGTATATATGGACAATGTTATTTAAAAAAAAATCCATTGTTAGTTTATGCTCAGAAAATCATAGCTTGTTATTTCATCTAATAGGAAACCGTAGGGGAGCCCTTTTTTCTCCTGTTGTGTGCTATTAAACAACAGATCAATAAAGGATCTATTGATGCCATCACTGGAAAAGCAAGATACACACTTAATGAAGAATGGTTATTGAGAGAGAACATTGAAGCAAAACCAAGGGTAAGAATCTCCTTTTTAAAAAAAATAAAAATGTGTTTGTTACTTTCACAGTTGCCTATGAAGCTTTTGTAACCAGGACACCTTAAGGTTTGAAAGCATGTTTGATGCAACAGGGAGGCTGGTACCTCTTTCTGAGTATGAATCTCTGTTCTGAAATTCAAAAATGCATCCTGTTCCTAAGCAACCATCACTGGTTACTTATTCCCTTGATAGACAAAGTGGCTGAAACTGTGACCAGAGACAAAAAGGACAGCAGGGATCAAATCATGATTTTTCTAAGTGTTCATTCAGTTAGCAAGCTCCCCTGAGATTAGAAAACTTCTTCCCAAACTAAATTAGTTTTTTTCACTTACAACTCTGGTTTTCCCCCCCCAAAAGATAAGTCATTGTTTTTCTAGTAACAGCAGCCCCAATGACATGTCAATTCTCCTTGAATTCGGAGACAATACTCTATACAGAAGTATTTGGGAGGGGAGTGTTTTCCAACTTAAGTGTATGTCAATTGTTCCACTCAGTCATCTAGCAAAGGAAGACTCCTGGCCCATTGTTTTACTACAAGTGTACTTTACTAAAGCTTAAGTAGTTACCATAGCAAAGATGGATCTGGCGTTTTCACGTGCAAAATGGTACAATGAGCTTTCTCTTTTCCCCAGCCATTCCCCTGTTGTCAATTAATGTCCAATTGGGTGCTTGTATATTGTTTGGTAATGGACCTTCAGTTTGCCAGCTCTGCATTCCAATGAGTGATCTTGGGCTGGATAGTGTTTCTCACGCCTTGCCCCCACCCACCCCAATTACTCCCTACATTCCAATCCTCTTTGCCTCCCCCCCCCCCCCCCCCCGCAGTTGCTAATGTCAGGCTGTCAGCTTGTGATGCTAGGCTAGCAGAATGGCAGCCATGACAGTGTATTAGAAAAAATAGACCTTGAAAATTGATCATATGTAGTGAGATAATTAGCCAAACACAAAATAATTGAGGTTGACAAATCGGAATGTACCCGAAGTACAATTTTCTTAGGAATTATGTAGATTAGATACCTCTTGTACAAACTTGGCTACCTATTCTGTATATCAAATGATAGTAATTGTACAAACATATATGAGATATGCAATTCCTAAAAAGTCAGTGTTGCTAAGACCTGAAAGACAGAGTATATATCGAATCATCAATTCATAGCTGATGAAAACAGTTGTTAGTTATTCAAGGTTATGATGCTTTTAATACAAACATTGTAGAAATAGAAAAATTACGCTGATTATAAATTGGTTCGTGTTAGTCCGTGTGTTAAATTCAGCCTGTTAGTAAATGCAGCAGTGAAATCTCTGCAAAATGAAAATTAAACTCTGCATTCAACTGCAGTTGTGTAAATCTAGAAGAGTTGTCACAGAATCAGGGGTCTCACTCAGAAGTTATGATGGTGTAAATGAGAACAGTTTTGGAGCACTGAATCCTTTGCCTTATGGCCATATCCTTGTTCCTAACTGAACGATAATTTACAGTGCAGAATTGAAGGGCAGCTTTGTCTTTCATGAATAACCCCATAGGAATAAATTGGAGAAATGTAATTGAGTCTTTGTTTATCAGTGGTTGAAATAAAAAATGAATTCCCAATTCTATTCAGAGATATCGTTAATAGCACATAAACAGTCCACAATTGATTCTTTTTTGAAAATGCATATATAGAAAAATATTCCCGTGATACAAGCAGAACTGTCTACAACGTGCAATACCCAAGACAGCATATTGACTGGTTGAAGCCCAGAAACAGTGGTACAAACCCAACCTGCTGTCATAACAAAAATTATAATTCATTAAACGTTTATAAACTTCCCATCTCTTAACAGTTCTGGGTTATAAGACTTTCAGATATGTAGGACTGAATGTATGCAGTACAAAAGACATCATACAGGTAGTCCCTGACTAACAACAGTTCCTTTAGTGACCATTTGAAGTTACAATAGTGCCGTGATGGCGAACCTATGGCATATGTGCCAGAGGTGGCACACAGAGCCCTCTCTGTGGGCACATGCGCTGTTGCCAGCTGCTCTTTCTAGTTTCCAGCAAAGACCAGTTGTCTGGCCCATTTGTGCATGCCGGAAATCCAAAGACCAGGTGGCCAGTACAAGCATGTGCACTGGCCAGCTGGTCTTTAGGTTTCCAACGCTCCGCCCCACGCGCATGCACAGACACAGACACAGACACACACACACACATTCCGGTTTGGGTATTCGGTGTCGAAAAGGTTCGCCATCACTGCAATAGTGACATGATTGTTTTTCACACTTATGACTGAGTGTTGCAGCATGGTCCCATAGTTAAAATTAAGTTGCTTGGCAACTGATCAATATTTCTGATGGTTGCAGGATCCCAGGGTCATGTAAACACCTTTTGTTACCTTCAATTGGGAAACCAGATTTACTTAACAACCATGCTACTAACTTAACAACAACAGTGATTCACTTTATAATTATCACAAGATAGGGCAAACTTCACTTAACAACAGTAATTTTGGGCTCGATTTCATTCCTAAATCAAGGACTAGCTGCATTTTGTTGTCCAAAAGAGAAAGCCAATTTGATTTGATGGTCGAGGTGTTGGATTGCAAACCAGGAGATCATGCTTCCTGATATCCCCTCGGTCATTAAAACCAGCTGGGGCTTCTTTTCATTCAGTCCAACCCATGTCACAGGTTGCTGTAGTATGCAAAATTGGGAGCATTAGAAATGTACCCCACCTTCTATTCATCCGAAGGCAGAATAACAATAAAATAAAATAAATGCTCTTCTCAAATCATATTCATAAGATATTACCAGCTATACATTTAGAACACTTCTGTTTCACATTCACATTGTGAACATACGGTGCATGATTATATGTAGTTGCACTACTTCCAGCTGAACATTGTTTTAATGGAATAAAATCCTGAATAAAATATTCAGGAATGGAATCATGGACATGTTCAGTTATCAAGAATAATCTTCAGCTAATGTCTATTCCCAAATGGTTAAAAAAATATATAGTTTTCTCTCTTGATGTCTTTTGCTCTTTCTGAATCAACTAGCTTGTAGATTATAGCTAGTTAATTCAAAAGGAGCACAAAAATGTAAGAGAGAACACAATGGTTTACAAATGCAAATTCTCGTAAATATCTTCTTATTGCGACAAATGCTGCATGGGCCTGATTATTCCAAAAAGCAAAATACATTGTAAAGCTTTCTTAAACTGTGTCATGTCCAACTGCATTTAAAGATGTATTTGATTGCTCTTCTGTATTTTTTAAAAAAAATCCAACTATATTTAATAAGCTAAGATACAAGGCAGGGGGATTTTAGCAAAGCTTTCTCCCTAATGTGTTTTTTTATGTTTGGGGGTAGGGTCTTTTTTTTTGTCTTGTAGAGAAGTATTTCATCATATCAACCCTCATTTGCAGTCTGAGGTAGTTAAGTTAAGACACATGTCTAGGTTTTATCTGCTTATATTTATGAGAACTATGTCAATGCAGCAGTGGTAGCAACAAAGAGACACAGGAGCTCAGGTTGCTAAATGTAATTTCTGCTTAGCCCAGAGAACAGTCAAGGTCATTTATTATGTAGTACCTCTGTGTTACATATCTCTCTTTCCCTTCGTCCCTCTCTCTCTCTCTCTCTCTCTCTCTCACACACACACACACACACACAAACACACACACACACACAAACACACACACACACAAACACACACAAACACACACACGGGGAGAGAGACAGTATTCATCATCACTCTAAGGCAAAGTAAGCTATCACTTGCCATTCATTGTACCCATATTCACTGGTGCTAAAAATGAATTTATGGAAGAAAACAGCAAGTGCATGATATGGTTCCTGTATTTCAGACCTTAAGTCCATAGACAGACAGTTCAAAGGGAGCTTACGATGTTCTCATATGTCTTGAATAAAAACAGTCAATATTAATTTACTGATCTATAAATCAGTGCTTTTCACTAGCTTTAAAATTCATCTCTCTTTCTTTTAATATATGGCAGCTAGATTTGCCAAGAATTCTTGGGAGTCTATGGCTCATAGCCTTTTTATGTCTTATAACTTGTGCACCTCACCTACAACCTTAGCAACCATCTTCCTCCACAGAATCTTAATGTGTCTTTCCAAGGCTGTGGAATGGACTCGCTGAGCGTTCGAGTAATGGATACAGATACGCTCAGTCAGGTTAAGGAGAAGATACTTGAAGCCTTTTGCAAGAATATCCCATACTCCCAATGGCCAAGAGTGGAAGATGTTGACCTAGGTAAGTACAGTTTTTTTTTTGTTCAGAAACACCCGTTTTTATCTTTTGAATATGAATTCTCATCATATACAAGATAATATTCAGACATGGAATATCTTCCCTTAGTGTATTTTTGTGATCAGCTGTTTGGGAATTAAGCAGCCCTTTAAGAGATTTGGTCTTTGTTTTGTTTGTTTTCCAAAATTCATTTACATTAAAAATGGTTAAGTTACATACAAGCAAAGTAATCCCCAAACCTAGAAATCCCAGGAATGAAAAATGACAGAGATGGGTTGAATTGAGGCGGAGTTTATTTATTTATTTTTATTTTCAGAATTTATAGACTGCCCCCTCTCCCCGAAGGGACTCGCGTCTCATTAAAACAAATACAAAAGATAAATATCCTATACCCTTAAAAACAAATTAAACCTAATACAGCTGTACAGAAAAGTAAAAATTAAAAGCAACTAAAAAGCATACCCCTAAAAAAAACTTTAAAGTGCAGGCTTGAGGAACTAAAATTGGGAATTAGGCCAGGCCGGCTAAATTGAACAGGTGGGTTTTAAGCTTCTTACGGAAGGAGCGGAGGTCGGTGGTGTGTGTATGTGTCCGTGGTGGAAGGAGCGGAGGTCGGAGTGTGTGTATGTGTCCGTGGTGGGTTTAAAAAAAAAATTAGAACCTCTTCTGTAGGTGTGGCCTGTTTTGTGGGAGTGGCTTGCTGGCCATGTGACTGGGTGGGAGGGGCTTGCCAGCCATGTGACTGGGTGGGTGTGGCCAACTTGTAAAATGTAGTGAAATTCACTTAACAATGCTCTTGCTTAGCAACCAAAATGTTGGCTCAGGAACTCTGGCATTGAAGTGTGCAAGTATTAAAGCTGTCAAGTTACAAGACCCTTGCACCCCTAACCCTTTAGAAAAACCCTGGGGGGTGTTCAAACTTGACAGCTTTAAGATTTGTGGACTTCAACTCCCAGAATTCCTCCTCCAGTCATGTTGGCTCAGGAACTCTGGCATTGAAGTGTGCAAGTCTTAAAGCTGTCAAGTTACAAGACCCTTGCACCCCTAACCCTTTAGAAAAAAACCCCAGGGGTGTTCAAACTTGACAGCTTTAAGACTTGTGGACTTCAACTCCCAGAATTCCTCCTCTCGCTCTTCATCTTGATGATGTCCGGACGGGCAGGGGGAGGGAGCTGAAATCAGTTCTAAACGGCACGGTAGATTTGTGGAACCCACCCCTGGTATGTGTGCATATGTTCTTGGATATGCAAATGATGTAATACATAGAGATGGCACTAAGGAGATACATCTGTAGGGACCCAGAAGAAGGGCCTTCTTCATGGTGGATCCCTCTCTCTGGAACGTCATCCCCCATCCCCCCCATCCCCAAGATTAGATGGGCCCCTACTCTAACACTCTTTCGGAAGGCCCTGAAGATGTGGTTCTGCCAACAGGCCTGGGGAACCCAGAGCCGGATGAAGCCCATTAAATGGCTAGTATGAATGTGTGTTGTCACCAGGGAGGGAGGAGGGATATTAATTATTTTATTTCTTATTATTCTTTTTATTTCTTTAATATGGTGTTTTTATAGCCTTGTAAGCCACCTTGAGTGACTATGTGCGAGTAGGCGGCAATATAAAATTTCTAAATAAATACATAAATTATTATTATTGAATGACCAAGCCATCAAATAAAACACAGAGGGCTAAATCTCATCAATGCCCCCAGTTGTGCCTCTTGGTCACGTTCAGAAAAACAGCCACTGGAACATAAAGTACTGTTGCTAATAATTGCCAAAAACTAAAAAAGGACATCTTGTCAGAACGAAAGGTAGCAAACTTTATTTCCAAATATAAATGCTGGGGCAAGGTAGAGAAAATGGTAACGTTCACAAGAAGTTCAGCAGTTTCCCTCTGAATTTTTTTTTTAAAAGTTCTGAGGAAAAATTACCTTGCTTGAAATCAGGAAAAAAATGCTAGCTTTACAATTAATTAATAGATTTTTTAAACTTTATTTACATTCTCTTTCGTAAATTGTGCTTCAGAGTTCATGTTTGAAATTAACTGAATTTCTGTATCAATGCATTCAGGGTTAGACAGTACTTGAGCAAAAGAGATTGCTGTACATTTATTTAAATCCAGGTAGCTGGAAATCAGAGTGCTAGAAAATATTCCTGCAGACTTCTTTTCTTCGCATATTCTCTAAGTACTATAGTATTTTTATTGGTATAGATGGGACAAAGAGGGTCATAACATCCAAGTAGAGTACAGGGATTACAAATTATCTACTTGCAATGCTCTTAAAAGATTTCCTACCATGGTAACTCACATGTGAGTTTAATGGAATAAAAATGCTCTTTAAATCCCCAGAGCTCGCTACTGGAATACTCATTTCCCAAATCACAAAATGTGGCATCAAAATATGAAAAGCGATTTATATTCTTGCTAACTAACACTTGCTGTATTCCAGGCAACTTTTTTTTACTCATTCCATTTTCTTTTTTTAGAATGGTTTGCCACAAGCACTGACAGTTACATCCTCCGGGACCTTGATGACACTTCCGTGATGGAAGATGGCAGGAAAAAACTGAACACCTTAGGACATTATAAGGTAAGAAGCGTCATTGCTCCAAGAATTTCTCTCCCTTTAAGCCTGGCTTTCCTCTGAGGCCCCACGATCTGTTTCCTAAGCAGGATTAACAGAAGCAAAGCAGGAAGGTTGCCATAACTCCACAAGACCTTCTGGGGAATAGACATCTGCCCTGGCGAGAAATTCGTTAATATTGCAACACATCAAGACTAATTAAACACTTTTCATGCAAAACAAGATATTGCCGTGGAAGAAAAAGCTTCGTTTTCCCAGTGGCTGCCATCCATCCGTCCTAATTAAAATCATGCCATTCCTCTTCTTAACAATAGTGTCAGAGTTTGCATTGATCTCTTAGAGGAGCACGGGTTGCCCACAAAAGAAGCTTGCTTTTTTTTAAACTTCCTTTGTGAAAAATAATTTCAATTTCATTTGAAGTGACAGTCATATAATTTCTTCAAAGCATTTTCACACGCGTATACTAATTTCATACAAATAGCCATGGGACTGAGCTTGTACTACTTCTGGTTTTTCCCCCCTTCCCTTCCGTTGTGCCCAATTCTCAGAGACTGCCAGGACAATTCCCTGCAGTTTTCTTGGGAAGATTTTTTAGAAGTGGTTTGCCACTGTCTGCTTCCTAGAATTGAGAGAAAGCGACTGGCCCAAGGTCACCTAGTTAGCTTTATGCCTAAGGCTCCCAGTCTCCCATTTTCTAGCCTCATGCCTTAACTGGCTCTCATTACCTTTACGGTACCACAGCTTATTTCTTGGTAAGATAGAGAAATGTGGGATAGACATTACCACCACCAGATAGATTCGGAGTTGGAGGACGAAAAACAGCCAAAAATGAAGGCTGAAGTCAGCTGGCCAGTGCGCACATGGACGCTGGAGCTGACAGGGCAACGCCTCGCATACCCTAACAAATGGCTCCGTGTGCTACCTATTGCCCGCGTGCCATAGGTTTGCCATCACGAGTATAGGGTTTCCTGTCTAGGCAGGGGGTTGGACTAGAAGACTGCATCCAGTTCTTATCACCACGGGGTAAAAGAGAGACTCAGCCCAAGGAGTGCAGAGAAGAACGACAATGCCAAGGGATACAGATTACAGATTAACAGAATTGGAAGGGACCTTGTAGGTCATCTAGTCCAACCCCCTGCCCAATGAACTAGGTATGAACTAGCCTAATGAAGAAAAGTCTCAGGGGAGGCATGATAGCAGTCTTCCAAAACTTAAAGGTCTGTTACAGGGAAGCGGGTGTTGATTTATTCTCTCTAGTACCTGACAAGAAGCAATGGATGGAAGCATTGACAGAGGGAGATTCAGCCTGGAAATTAGGAGGAATTTCCTAACAATGAGAATGATTAATCAATGGAACAGCTTGTCACCTGGAGTTGTGGGGTCTCCATCGCTGGAGGTTTTCAAGAAAAGATTGGGCAACCAGTTGTCTGGAATGGTATAAGATCTCCTGCCTTGAGCAGGGGGTTGGACTAGAAGATCTCCAAGGTCCCTCCTAGCCCTTTGATTCTATGATTCTACATCTGTACTTGATCTCAATTAAACCCGTCCTACTTTTAAACTTTTAAACTTTATGTTTACCCAATCTTATGGTGGCTATGTAAGTGAACTAGTCTGTAGTCTGATATGTATTTTTTTTTAAAAACCCTTTATAGAATGTGCAAGGAAAATGGTATAACAAAGAATTCATACGTAATTTGCAGAGAGTACCTGCTATCAGAATATTACATTTCTGCCATCTCCTGTTCACGGATCTTTTGTGTCAAATCCACAGTGTTTTCCACAGGCATTTTGTCACATAAGAAAAATAGAGAAACAATTTGCACAATATAAGCCTCTGCATGCTTATTTTAAAAATCTCTCTTTGCACAATGTAGCTTTCTTCCTAAGTGACGGCATGTTGAGGTTTGCATCCTTAAAGGAAAAAGTTAATTCAAACTGTTGCTTCTACAGATACCTTATATTTCCATCAAAATGCAAAATAGGAATTCTTTAATACTTATATGCATATTAAAAATGTGATGCAGAGTAATGTAGTTAAATTAGCCAAGCCTTTAAAATAACTGTAGAATCAATCAAATGAATTTGCAGCCAAGTTTTATTTTAAAGATCTGATAATGGGCAGAGGAGACAAAGGAGAGATTCTATAAGCATTTGTCAGCAGCAAGTTGCAGAAGAATGCATGTACCCTAAGATGGAGATTCTAATCTTTGCTAAATTCATGTGGTAAATGTCTCTCAGTCATTTTGCAGAAATGTCCCAATTTGCTAGTTCCTAATAAGATTCTCGGGGACGTGGTTGCTCAGTGGCTAAGATGCTGAACTTGTCGATCAGAAAGGTCGGCAGTTCGGAGGTTCGAATCCCTAGCGCCGCGTAACGAAGTGAGCTCCCGTTACTTATCCCAGCTTTTGCCAACCTAGCAGTTCGAAAGCATGCAAAAATGAAAGTAGAAAAATAAGAACCACCTTTGGTAACAGTGTTCTGTGCGCCTTTGACATTTAGTCATGCCAGCCACATGACCACGGAGACGTCTTCAGACAGTGCTGGCTCTCCGGCTTTGAAACGGAGATGAGCACCGCCCCTAGAGTCGGGAACGACTAGCACATATGTGCAAGGGGAACCTTTACCTTTTAATAAGATTCTGCTTCTTCCTCTGCCTCACAGATCCCTGATGGAGCATCCCTAGCCATGAGTTTAACAGATAAAAAAGACAACACTTTAAGTAGAGGTAAGTTGACACTCGTTTTCTTTCATAAATATCCTTGGATTTTTCAGGGAGGATTTTAAATTATTATCATTCTTAAACATTCTATTTCATTAACTGAAAATTAATTACTGTGACAGACATTTGTGGTTTAGCCCAATTTGGTTTTGTGCTAACTGAATGAAGAATTAAAGTTACAAAAAAAAATCAGGTGTTTTTTTTTTTAACAAAAGAGAGGAAAAGGGTTTGAACCCTCTCTCTTTCCCTAGTTTCTCAGTCTTCTACTTAATTTGCAGTCTCAAACAAAAGATGTATAGTTGAGTATCACGGATAGTCTAACTCAATAAATTAGCATTGCCTTCGTTTTTTAAAAAAATAGTATTGCGACGTTTGAAAATACTGTGGCTTTTTCTCAAATTTGCTGAACAAAGCATTCTGAAGACAGGAATAAATGTGAACTAACTTTATAATTGGAAGCAGAATTAGATGGGTGGGAGGTTAAGTAATAGTGGGTCCAGGGGTTATAAGTCACAGCCCAAAGGAAAGGGGGATTCTCTCCAGCCATGATCCCAATTAAAGAATTTTCCCATGTTCTGATAGGAGGTGGAAAGTTAAACCTCGGATTCCATTACATTTTGGATCCAGTAAAAATTGAGCTCCAAAATCACTGCTAATTCTTCTATGGCTCATTTATGACCATAATATACATTTTTCCTCCTTTAAAAAAACAACTTTCTATTGATGACTAGGCTTACATGTAATTTATCACTGACTAACCAATGAAAAGGAAAACAAACTGAAAATACAAACTTGGAGGACAAACAGACCTGCATAAATCATCTTAGCTTCATTTTTATTTTATTGATTATAGCTAAGTTATCAATATGGCTATATTTAGAGGGCCAAGAGGGAGGGCAGTTTTTATTTGGTAGTGTCAGACATAGCTGGATATGAAACTTTCAATGTGAGGTTGGACCATAGGGATTAGTTGAGGCTGCTCTTGCTTAACTTTCTCCCTGTAGTTTAGCAGTGTTCCTGTCCAAGCTCCTTGACATTGTAGCTGAGTTGGGAATGGCATTCCCCAGGCTTATGGTTCTGTGGGACTTCAGCCAGTCTTCTCTAGGACTGGAGTCAGAAGTGGCTCACATGTTCATAGCAACCATGGATCTGGTCCAACTTATTCAGGATTTAACTAACAAAGGAGGTCTCACAGTAGGTTTTTGTCTTGCGACAGGTCATACAGGGTTCATACCATGGGGGATGTTAATGGGAACCTCTTGTCTTGTCCTTCTGGCCATAGAGTTTTCTGAAGCGACAACACTGCAAGGAAGTAGGACTTATTGAATTGGTCCACTCCAGGCAACCGATAGACCCAGTGCCATTTCAGAGGGAAAGTTTTCCTGAAGCTCTGATACGTGGCTTAGCCAAGGCCTTGGTTGCAACTTGGAATGACCACATGGAAGGGGCCTTGAACACACATTGGGGCATCTCCTAAGCTCACAGAAGAACTGTTACCTAGTTTAGCTTAAAGATACCTTTGCACATTTGCAGTTTGTGTGTCAGCTATGTGCCCATTCCTGGATCAGGAGGTGTTGCTCATAATCACTCATACATTTGTCACTTCCCAGTTAGATCATTGCAATGTGCTGTGCATGAGGCTGACTTTGAAGACCATCCTGAATTCACAACTGATCCAGAATGCAGTAGCGCACACAGTTTCATGTCCCCTTTGATTTACTGGCATTGCACCTCGGCTATGTGAGCTACATTAGCTTCTAGTGTCTTTCCAGATGCAATTCAAAGGGCTGATTGTTATCTTGAAAGCCCTGCATAGAACGGGTCCAGGTTATTTGTGGAGCCACTTTTTCCCAAAGGTATCATCATCTTCCACTGGACATTGAGAGTTCTATGATTGTTTATGTATTGGGAAGGGTTTTATGGTTATGACAGTGATTTGCTCTCCAAGCTCGTTTCAATTTAGATTCTGAACTTTTCATTACCAGACTAGGTAACATCATCAGCATTTCTTGTCCTAGTCTCCTTAGCTTATAAATGTGTTTTATGGTATTAGGACTTATTTACTTACTTACTTACTTACTTACTTACTTACTTACTTACTTACTTACTTACTTACTTACTTACTTACTTACTTCTTTTTACTACTCCTGCTGCACATTAATTATCCATACGTTCTCCTATTCAACCGCATTAAATTTAGTGTGTTACAAACCAAGACTGTATCTGTTTATATTTGGAAATCTCACAATATTTTAATCTGGTCATTTTTGATTACTTTTTCAGCTATACATTCCCACCAATTTTTCATTGCTAGGACATGATCATTCTTCCATATGTTCCAGTGAAACATTTTGATTATTGCATTATTTCATTGTTTATCAGATAATGGGATCTTCCTGTACATAATTCCTACTGTTTCCTCTACTTTTTTGTACAATCTGCATTTTCCATCATTTGATGATTTTTCAGTTCTGGCCTTGATTGTGTTAGTTTGAATAGCTTGCTCTTGAGCAGTCAAAATCAAATGAACCATTCAGATTCATTTTTTTAAATGTAAGCCATTGTTAGCTTTTATCTTATGCATTTCCCCACAATCTTTTGTAGAAATTTATCATGCCATTAGTTTTATGATTGTTGACATTTGGCATTTTTATCCACCTATTGACTCCTTCCGAGGATGGATGGGGAGGAGGAAGAGGTGGTTTAATCATAGAAGTGATTTAAAGTTCTTCATGGCTTAAGATCATATTACCTAAGAGACTGTCTTCTTTCAGTTGTTTCTACGCATCCAATCTGGTCTGGCAGGATGGACGTGCTTCAAGTCTTCTCAGCCAAAGAATGTCAGCTGGTGGGAACCATGAGAGGTGCCTTCTCTGCCATAACTCCTGCCTCTGGAACATTCTCCCTCCAGAGATTGAGATGGTCCCAGCCCTGCTGACATTTTAGCAGGCCTTAAAAATCTGGCTATATGCCCAGGCCTGTGGTCCCAAGTGTTTGAAGGCCTCAGTTTCCTGGTTATGTTGACACCAATGAATTACAATATCTTTGGCTGCTTAATGTATTTTTTATTGTATTCTAACTGTTTTAATTGTTTTTATGATTGTTTCCCATCCAGAGTCACTGGTTTGTGATGGGAAGCTATATAAATAAACAGATAAAGAATAATTGACCCTAGATCACTTAGTAAGCTAATCGTGTATAATAACTTTGGGCCTGAGTCTCCTTTATCCCACTGGACATTGCCAAATTATATCTCTTATTCAGTTTTGGCTGAATTTATTAATATCACTGCAGACAGGTATTTCTGTTTTCTGTTTGTTGCACGAAATATATAATCAATATTTTTGTTACCTTTATTTCTCCATGAATCTCCCAAGGGAGCGTTGTTAAGCAATAACATGTGTTTTGCACTATGAATATAGCTTAGAAAAATGTGTCTGAAAGGGGAACATAAACCCCAGTCCTCCTTCCAACTGCAATCTATTCCAATGTGAAAAGCTTTATTTATTTATCTGTTATCAATGTGTATAGCCTTCTCCAGCCCTAACGTCTCTGGGCAGGTAGCAAGAGAAAATATGCAAAACAAGTAAAACGAAAGAGAGAGAAAAACATGTAACAAAGTGCTAAAAATTAAAAACCCAAAGCATATTTGAACAAAAGTTTCTTCTAAATACTTCAGCATGTCCATGATCTACTTTTTTTTCTGAAATATTATTACTAGTATCTCCTGCATAGAGTTTATAGACCCAGGTAGCACCAGAATTTCCTTTAGTATTCACACAACCTATTTGTCCCTTCTAGTGGAAAGTGTCTATGGTTGTCTAATCATGATTGTCTGGTGGAGAATGGCTTCTAGTGGAAAATGGCTACATACCTTCAAAAGAGAACCGCTAGCCTCCAGTGTTATTGTCATGTTCCTCTTCTCTTCCTTGTGAATCTAGAGCAGGATTGGTGTCAGCCCTACAAGATCAAGAAGCGTATGCTTTGTGTGCCTAAAACTACTTTGATTAAGATTAGCTATAGTAATAGACTCTTGCAGGCTTGAATGTGCTCTTGCTCTCTTTTTTCTCTTGATGCGAATGTTGGCTGTGTCTATCTTTTTTGCTCCTCTCCCCCCCATCTGAACTTCTGCAGGATTCCTCTGCTGATTGCCTTGGTAATGGATCTTCCCTCTCCTTGCTCTCTACAGTTGGGCAACCTGAGGTCCCATGGTCAGATACAGGATGCTGAAGCTCTTTTACTATGGCTTCGCTGGAGGTTTTTAAGAAAAGATTGGACAACCATTTGTCTGAAATGGTATAGGGTTTCCTGCCTGAGCAGAACTAGAAGACCTCTAAGGTCCCTTCCATCTCTGTTAGTCTAGTCTAGTCCTATTTCTTTTCTATTTCTATTAATTCTGTTCTATTCTATTCTACTCTACTCTACTCTACTCTACTCTACTCTACTCTACTCTACTCTACTCTACTCTACTCTACCCTACTCTACTCTACTCTATCTACTCTATTCTGATTTCCTGCTCTGCTGCCAAAATCAGTGGCTTACTTTGTCATCATAAAACACACAAAAATAGCAGGGTAAGCTCTAAGATAGTTTTAAGATAATCAAGTAAAGAAAATAGTCATTCCTCCTTCCTACAGAACAAGAAAATCTTGGCCCTGCTCATGCCACAACACAGGGACACCCTGCACTGCTACTGCTACTGCTCCTCTAGTGGCCTTCTAAATAAATAAATAAAAAGCAATGGAGCACCCCCAAAAATATACAGCTGTTACAGAAAAGATATCTGAGTCATGGGAAAGTACCATAAGAAAGAAACTCCAAACAACCCCACTTTGATTGGGTTAGATATACTGTGAGGTAGAGAGAGGCTTTGACAGGATTTTCAAAATTCTGCTACAGGACTTTCATTCCATTAAAGCAGTGTTTCTCATAGCTGGCTGGGGAATTCTGGGAGTTGAAGTCCACAGGACTTAAAGTCGCCAAGTTTGAGAAACACTGCATTAAAGTATATCCCAAGACACCTTGTGGTTCCTGTTTTCTGACTTTGCCTACCTCAAAGGAAAAACCTTTGCCCTCAGCATTCTTAGAAAGGAAAGGAAAAGGATGGGAAAACTGAAATATATTTTAAGCCTTCAAGCAATGCAGGAAAGAGGGGAAGGGAAGGTGAGGGGGAAAGGAAAGGAAAGGAAAAGAAAATTTGGGGGTTTGGGTTGGATATAGCAGATGGTCTGAGAATATTATCAGTGATTATAATCAAGCAAACTAAGTATTTACAGCTCTTTGTGTTTGCACCTGTATTGCCAGAGAGGCTGCTTTTGGGGAGGGGGGGGCACATTTGGTCTGCCTTTTGAAGGTTGTTGCTTTAAAATTGAAGATGATAGCTCTGTTGTTCTTGGCTTTAATATTATATTTTAATTTTGTTGTTTTTCAGTTTGGATTCTGGTATTTTGTTTTGTGTACTGCCTAAGGGAGCGCCGTTAGAAAAGAAAGCTGGTAGAGAAATGAATTTATAAATAAATACTGTCAAGTGTGTTTTCTCTGAGGAACCGGCAGTAATGGTAAAGGGCGAATTTTTCTATTTGAACTCCAAGAAAGAGACATAGATACCTACTATGCTATAGAAGCCTGGAAAGGAAACCATATGGGCTTACCCTATGGAAGGTTTGGCAGCTCCAAATTTTACAGTGGAAGTGCCTTTTATTTTCTTGGAAGTTTCCAGTATCCATTTGGCTGGTACAGATCCACCCTAAGAAATCTCATGGCGTAATAAATCCACCAGACTCTGAGAAATAATAACCCTCTTAAGGCATTATCACGTCAGGCTTGTGAGTTATTGTTACTTCAGGTGGGTTTATAATATACATTTAAATTTTACATTACAAGATAAAACTCAAAGCCAATCTAGTCTTCATTCCTAAAAATGTTCTCTTTCTGTTCAAAATGAACGCCCTCATGAAACCAAGAGAAATTTCTGTGGTTTGGAAGTAATTGACCTATCATGACATTGCTTTGTGGTGAGTGACTGGATTTTGCAAAGCTGGCGTGTCTGTGGCAGTTGGGGGGGGAAATAAGATACAGTAATTTATGTTGGTGAATCCTACCATTCATCTAAACGCCTTCAGTGACATCCACAAAACTGAGTAGGATTGATGGCTAGACAAAAGAAAGACAGAACAGAGACACTTAGCGCCCTGTTCACTGCAGTGCATGACTTTTTTTGAATAGCAGCCAGCAATCTGAGGGACAAAAAAAAATATGTATATGGATGTCCAAAGAGCAGCAAATAGTATTTTGGCAGAGCTATAAGGAGGCCCAGGCCTGGAGCCATCCATAAATACAATATAACCCTGGTCATCAGACTAGATGTTATGAGGTCATTTTCTTTCCTTTTTTCTCAATAGCGTGCTTCTTGACCCTTGTTCTTCAATGGCTGTCTTTTCTATTGTGACACATCAGCCATCAATCTCAGTCAAGTTCAGATCCTTGACAAGAATGGCTTTTAGCTAGATAAGTGGTTTACCAGTAAGCAGGTCAGGTTTTTTGCAGTCACCATAGCACTATGGAATTGGAGCTGACCAAACTGGTACTGGAACACCACCAACCAATGGTGGGTTCTTATCGGTTTGGCCCGGTTTGGCTGAACCGGTAGTAGCTTGGCAGTCTGGGTTGCTGGAACTGGCAGCGACCCAGGCCTGTCACGCCCCCGAACCGGTTCTCCCGGTTCCCATCTTGTTTTTATTTGAATTGTACTGTGCATGCGCTCACGGTGTGTCCCTGAGCGAACCGGCAATAGTCTCTGCCGGAACCCACCCCCGCCCCAAACCTATTGAGGGCAGATTTCGAAAGTCACCTGTGAAGAGGAACATAGCAACTATGTAGTGCTATTTTGTTTTTCCCTAGAAAATAAAACATGTGAACAAAAAGAATGGGTGCGTGTATGTATATACATGCTTGTCTGTCTGTCTATCTCTCTGTCTGTCAGCCGGACATGAAAGTATTCGTATGGTGTAATCCATAATTTTTACCCAACATTTTCCTTCACGGGCAAAACAATTTCCCTCTTCAAGCTTTACTATATCATTTTAAAGCTTGTCTGATCCTGGGGATTTACAGTGTCAGGAAGAATCAACTGCAGAGAATAGTAGAGAGGCTCAGGATAAAAGCCCATTTTTGAATTTCCTCCTCCAACAGAGATCTCCTCTCTATCTCATGAGAAGCAAAAAAAAAGGCTTCTTTGGCTCCAGAACTATTGTGTCTTTCATTGTTTGTATCTGGCATAAGGTAATGAAATGAGCAGCAATCCTCTGTTTATTTTTCTTGCTAATATAAGCAATTCACTCACAGCTTGCAGTGACCACACACAGTATAAATGTGTTTCAAGTATTTTGGATAACTTTTGCTGTAAATGAGTAGATATAAATATCCTGTTGCTAGAGCATGTGTGGAAGTGTACCCTTGCATTATTTTTTTTCCTGTACTGAATCCATTTCTTACTGTGTTTCTATGGCTGAAGCCTAATATAAATAATATTAGATTCAATAAACATTTAATATTAATATTTATATTAAATGTGTACTCATAAACCCGATAACAAAAACTTGACTTAATTTACTTTTTTCTCTGATCAAACTTCTACTCTAGATATGTAACTAACTGCAGGTGGAAGAATTGATTAGACTCCTTTTAGTTATCAGATGTAATCTGATTCTTTCTAGAAATCTATTTAAGTGGTTTTAAAGGAACTGATAAATATTCAGTGATAAAGGGCAGCCATAATAGACGTAAGCTTAGAAATTGAAAAGCAAAACTGGAATCCAATATACATTCCTATCTCAGGCTCATGCATTTAGATCTCAAACTATTTTAAAAAAAGCTTTTAGAAGCCAAGTAAAAATTATTTGACTCTGTTAATATTTCATGGAATAATGGTGCTCAGGTTCATTTTTGAATTCAATAAGCTGACATGCGGATCATCTTCAATAGTAGATATCTTTTACTCTTGAAAAAAAAGCTATGCAAAAGTGTACACTAAGCAAATTCTTCTTTGCTTTTCTCCTTTTTTTCCCCAGTAAAAGACTTGGACACTGAAAAATACTTCCATTTGGTGAGTACTCTGTTCCAAGAACAGTCCAGGATATCACACTGCCATTCCAGGTGGGCCAGACAGAGATAAAGTTTTCTCTCCCTCAGCTGCATTCTCTGTACAAAATAGCTATCCAGAAAAAGGATCCACCCACAATAGCTATCTAAAAAATGTCTGACTGACATGGTATATAGAAAAATGAAGTCATAGCCAAATCACAACAACTTTAGGCAAAGCTGAGGAAAGAATTACAAAAAATAATTTGATGGTTGGGAAGTAGGCCTGGCCCAGTGTAACTATAACCAAGTCTGTTCCTAGTGAAATAAGCTCCCCCCCTTTCTCTTGCCTTACAGTTTAGTAATGTATAATGTAAAGACAGTAAAGCTGTACATGGTTTATTGTAAAGGCAAATATAAGAATGCTTTCCATATGCACAGTGTATGCAGAACGATAAATTTGTCATCCAGTCAGTTTATTGGCCTAGGATCAGATTCATTGGAGAGGGGACAGTTTAGACCCTTGGGGTTCTTGCGTTGTTTGTGTAATAGGATAATAATTGAACACACAAATTTGGCAGAGAGAAGGAACACATTCAATTTTTTTTAACGTAGTCTCTGTCATAATCTTGCATGTATTTCTAACATATTTTATCTTCCTGATGATTGCCAGTTATCAGAAGGGAAAGAACTGTTGTATCTAAGTGATGTTTTAAACAGCCGAATTCATTGTAAACTGAATCCATTGCGAAATTCTCCATTCACTGAAAGAGAGAAGGGAAAGGAAAGGAGGAGGAAAAAGCCAATATAGCTGGCAATAGTATAAATTATATTTAATATTGTTCCATTGTTCATAATCTCATTGCTCTGGTTATAGCATAAAGAAGTAATCTTTCTCCTTTTTAAAAAAAATTAATGCTTTGTAGTCAGCTGTTATATTATTTTTAAAAACCTTTGTAATTGCACATCATCCGTTGGTGAGTGGATTTGTTCTTTATTGTTATTATTGTTTGGCCATTGTTCAGGTCCTTCCCACAGATGAACTAAATGAACATAAAAAATCATATCGACAAAGTCATAGGAAAAAAGTTCTTCCTGAAATCTACCTAACCAGGTTGCTTTCCACAAAGGTAGGACATTAGAGGTGCATTGAGTGAAAAGGTTGATATATAAGTATTCTTGGTATGAAATTATTGATCCCAGAAATCTCCTTTGGCATATTACAAATGTGCCAACAGACTAAAAAAATCAAGTTCAACTAAAATTAATTCTGAATTACCCTGTGTTTTACATTACATGAGAAAATAGCTATCCTTGTGATTAAAAATGAAATTTTGTAGTGCAATTTTGTACATTTTTTTCTGTAAATAAAGCTTTATTACTACATTTCATGAAACTTGTATTTTAGACAAGTGTGCATGAAATTAAATGGCATTTAGTAAAGAGTAAATGTAGTTTAATTTCATGCATAATCTTGGCAAATTACATTTAGAAAGGAGCCTGGTGGCTCACCTGGTTAGGATTTTGGATTAACAAACAGCAAGCCCATGTTTGAGACCCATGTGCTGCCATGGGGCAGAGTGAGCTCCTGTCCTTTGCTCCAGCTCCTGCTAGGGACATGAAAAGAGCCCCCATTGGGCATTGCCTGGACAACAATGATGTCACCAGCTAATTATTTCAACGCGGAAGCTCATCAGTGCTTCCAACATGAGTGCAATGTGAATAAAGAATATATTTCATTGAACTCATTAAGTTCATTAATATTTTTAATTATTATATTTTTGGATTAAGTCAACTCAGATTACTGTGCTTATAAAAATCCAGATTTTATAAGATTTGTAAATAAAAAAGACAATAGGATATTTCATTATTTTCTAATTTTGTGATGCCAGGTTATATTCTAAAATTGTTTACATATTGCAGTAGATTTTTACTCTGCTGTTTTCATCTTGAGTATTGTTTTATGATGTGTTACTAAATTTTGGGCATAGTGAATCTATATATCGTGACTGCTTTGAGGGTTATACAGAATTTCACATTTATTACTGTTGACTGTGATAAAATTGCAAATCATAATTATAGACAGAACTGACTTCAAAAGAGACAAATTTAATTCTTTCCCTAGCCATTGTGTTTTTTTAATGTTTATGATTTCTTTAACTTACAGCTTTTTGTATTAAGTAAATAAAGTGATTGAATAAAGGATTAAGCTTTCTCCTTTTGATCCTAGACTACATATCATATGTAGATTAACAAATATGTGCTGACTAAAACCTTTATTCTACACCACATTATTTATTCAGCTAAGTTAGACCTCTGGTCCAATGGTCTATTTATGTGTCATATTTCTATAATAATCAATACCCAAAGCAGTTAGCAGTAAACATTAATTTTTCCAACACATAGTATAACATAAAGATCAATTTGCTAGAAAAAACAGAAATAAATCTTAAAAATTCAATATAAATAGCATAGCATAAATATAGTATTACAGTAAAACAACCACTACAAAACAAAATCAAAACTAACAGTTCGTTTATATTTTTAAAAAGCAAAGTGTTTTTACAAATGCATATAAGTTCAGTTTCTTATTTTGTCATTAAAATAACTGGAACGGGAAATATGATAGTATTTCTTCATGTTATGCATTTTATACTCAAGAAAAACTTAGTTATCTACTGCAACAATGGTGAAGAGTCCCATCTACTTTGGGGGAAAAACCATAGAGTATCACTGCTAATGCTTTTAATGGACTTGGACACAGATGTTGGCTAGAAGCCAGTCTGTAATTCCAGTGCTTTGTGATTCATAATTGGAGGCGAGATCACAGAATTGCCAGGGGTCTATAGTTTTTCCCACTGTTTACCACAGAGAACAATCACAGATGTGCTCTTAGATTCCAGAACCAGAGAAGGAGAATCTTAGTGCCAAAAGGATTAAATGCTAACTAAAACTAATTACTTCAGTATACACAAAATTAACCCAATTCTCACGAAAGATTCCTCCCTCTTCACTCAATCATGTTATTTCAGATTTCTTCAACTTAGTCTGAAAAATAGTTAAAGCTTATTAATATTTAAGTCATCATTGTTGGTCCTTTCTTAATGCAAGTTGAATATTTTCATTCTTCAGGGCACACTGCAAAAATTCCTGGATGACTTATTCAGAGCCATTCTGAGTATCCGAGATGACAAGCCACCTTTGGCAATTAAATATTTCTTTGATTTCTTGGAAGAGCAAGCAGAGAAACGAGGAATCTCTGACCCAGACACATTGCACATTTGGAAAACCAACAGGTCCGGAAAAGAATTTCCATCATTTCTGTCTTATACAGGTCTACTTCTAAACAAGTGCCTTTGATTACCACGGTAGTTTCTGAGGAGGAAGCATATGTAGAATGAATGAGAGGAAAATGTAAAGAGAGCAGGAAATAACTGCAGAACTGCAGCTCAATGCTTTTCAAACTCCCACCAGACAAATTCCAAGTTATTCAAATACTGCATCCAGTTTTGGTCTCCACAATGTAAAAAGGATGTTGAGACTCTAAGAGAAGAGCAACAAAGATGATTAGGGGACTGTAAGCTAAAACATATAAAGAACTGGAATTGGTTATGTCTAGTTTAGTGAAAAGAAGGACTAGGGGTGATATTTTTGCACTATAGAATCAACTTTTATAGAAGTTACAGATTAATCCCTATATTTAACAAAAATAGAAAAGTTAGAATCCAAAGTGAAAGAAGGATGTTTAGGCAATAAATATAATGGTCAAAGATCATTCCCATTAGACCAATTCCATCAACTCAAAATCTTGCAAAATCAAAATCTAGATACTAACACTTGACATGTTATTTAATTTATTTCACCTTGTAATGGAAAGATGTAAGAATGAACATGACAACTATCACTGTGAATTTTGTTCTATAGCCTACCTCTGAGATTTTGGGTCAACATTCTAAAGAATCCCCAATTTGTCTTTGATATCGACAAAACTGACCACATAGATGCCTGTCTTTCTGTAATAGCTCAGGCCTTCATTGATGCCTGTTCCATCTCTGACCTGCAGTTGGGCAAGGTACGTAATGGCCAGTAAGGATGATGTTTTCAATTGCTCTTCCACTCAACAATATTTTAGGTTGTTTTGTGAGTAGCATCTGTGTGGTAAAGAATGTTAGGGGAGAAGGAAAAAAAGTCAATGTCCATGTTGGGAAAATGAGAACCAAAATTGAAAATTTAAATTATTGATCATCTGAAAGTTTTATTCTACTATCTACAATAGTTTATGCCCTGGGTTAAGAGAAAGCAGTCACCATCTAAACTTACTTATATTCAGTATCATCATCTTTTTTGTAAGGTTAAAAAATAATGATAATAACGGAGTCACTTTGTTACAGCCCAAAATTGCAAGTCCTATCTCCCAGAATTATGATTTGAGCAATTTCATGATAACCCGGAAAGTAGATTACCATGAAACTACTCAAGTCATAATTCTGGGAGATGGGACTTGCAATTTTGGGCTGTCTGTACAAAGTATATAGTTTTTTTTTCTGCCTCATGTCAACCTACAATGAATTTCTGACCCTTGAAAGTGTTGCAAATGCTTAGTAAGACATCTAATTTAGATGTTGGCTTTCTAATTGGGATAAGAGGCTTTTTAATGCACATCCAGAATTGTCAAGCTCAAATGCATGAGTTGGCATTACTAAAATCATAGCAATAAGGAGTATATAACCTATTTCCTGGGAGCTAGACAACTTGGTACTTAGAATTATCTCTCCTTGTTCCAACTATAGCCTTCTTTTTGCTGGGTGACCATTCTTTTTGTTGTTGTTTTTATCAATGGCCTGAATATGAGACTGGTTTGTTGAAAGACCAATCCTATTTTCTTATTAGGTATCTAATCCTATACCACCATTTGAATTTTTGTACTTGGCTAACACAATCTTCTTACATATTGTCTTTCAAGGTAATCTGACACAAGGAAGCCTAAACTAATTTATCGATCCCAAGGAAACTAATGCTGATTTATAGCCCTTTGAATGCTACAGAGATTTAATTGCAAGAAAAACCTGTTTTGCATTGTTATTGAAGTGAATCTGGAGAATTTAATATACTTCCTTGAGGCACTTTGTTGAGGGCTATAATTTAATCCTTTAATTAGTCATTGGTATAAATATAAATAAAAGGGAGCATATATTAAGTGTAATGTTACAGCATGGGATACCCAGTGACACACGTTTTAAAAAATAGTATTCTGCTAATAAATTTAGCACTCTCCTGGAATAATGCTAGATTATATGTAAATATTCCTTTGGGAATACTGGTCTGTAGACTATTTTAATTAATTTTATTTATCACATGCTATAACGTGCATTGAATCATATATTCATTGGGAATCTAATGCAAAGATAACTGCTCATTTCAATACAGCGATGTTTTAAACTTGCCAGTACATACATTTATATTTTATCAGAAAATTATTTTTTTTAAGAAAAAATGATAATTAATCATTGAAAAATAATGGACTCCCTCTGGATTTTTGCCTCTAGGATTCACCTACTAATAAATTATTATATGCCAAGGAGATTCCTGAATATAGAAAAATTGTACAGAAGTATTACAAACAGATCCATGATATGCCACCCCTTAGTGAGCAGGAAATGAATGCCCATCTAGCAGAGGAATCCAGGGTAAGATATCTCTTTGATAATGCATCCGTTTTGGATTTTTTTCCTATGACAATTTCTCCAAACCTTTTCGCAAGTACTTTTAATCCCATACAAATTATGACAATGCGTATTGTCCTTGATTTACAACAGTTCACTTAGTGATGTTTTTCACACTTACAACCGTTGTAGCATCCCCATGGCCATGTGATCAACATCCAGACACTTGGCAACTGACTCATATTTATGACGGTTGCAGTGTCCCAGGGTCACACGATCACTTTTTGTGACTTTCTGATAAGCAAAGTCAATGGGGAAGTCAGATTCGCTTAACAAACCCCGTTACTAACGTAACAACTGAAGTGATTCATTTAACAACTGTGTCCAGAAAAGTCATAAAACGGGGCAAAACTTCACTTAACAGATATCTCAGCAACAGAAATCTTGGGCTCAATTGTGGTCATAAATCGAGGACTACCTGTATTGATTTCATATCTAATTAAAAACAGCTTTTATATTCTAGTCAAAGAGTGTTCAAGAGTGCTGTATTAAGTATTATCAGGAATCCAACTAAAATTGCTTGACTATAAATCACTAAAGAGATTTTCCTTGGCCACAATGCATTTTCATTTCCCCCCCTGCATTATTCATAAGTTATGTATGTCACATATTAATTAGCTGACTTTGAAAACAATCAGAGAGTTCAAATATGCTGATGTAGCATAGAGCACCGTCCAGCGCAAGTACAATTCTAACTCAATTGATTCCTGTCAAAAACGGCGGCTGTGATTTAGTGAACATTGAAGTAACGTTCTTTGTTTGTTTTATTCTTCATGAAGAAATATCGGAATGAGTTTAACACCAATGTTGCCATGACAGAGATTTATAAATATGCCAAGAGATATCGCAATCAGGTGAGTCACTTCCTTGACTTGATGGGGAAAAATTGTTTTTTATCTGTCAGCTTTCTAGCTTCTAGCAACAAAGGTTAAGTGCAACTATGTTTGCATTGTGAAATACTTCGATGTGTGCCTTTGCAGTGATGCTTAACTACTGTACCAAATATAAACTTGCACTGAATTAATATTATTAATGTATAACATCACGAGGTGTATTAATTCATATCACTCGTGATCTGGATTCAAAATATGAATCCAGATCACGAGGGAGCAACGTGCAGCTCCTGATCTGTTTGCCCTCTTCAAACATTTTGCAGCTTTCAGAATCAATTTGCCATTGCAATTCAATAACAAGCCACTCTATCAGACACTGGAAACAAACCCTTTGAAAAGATCTTTAGTTATCTGAAAGGATTAGAATATTCTTGATGTAAGCCAATTATAAAAATGGCAGATTCCACAAGGGGTGGCTGTCGGAGTCACATGGATGATTTCAGTGATTCCCCCCTTGTTCTGGAAAGATTATGCATCCAGTTTTGGTCACCACACTATAGAAAAGATGTTGAGACTTTAGAAAGAGTGCAGAGAAGAGCAACCAAGATGATTAGGGGACTGGAGGCTAAAACATACAATGACCGGTTGCAGGAACTAGGCATGGCTAGTCTAGTGAACAGAAGGACCATGGGAGACATGATAGCAGTTTTCCAATATTTGAGGGGCTGCCACAGAAAGGGGAAGGGGGTCAAACTATTTTCCAAAGCACCTGAAAGCCAGACAGGAATAACGGATGGAAACTGAACAATGAGAAATTCAACATGGAAATAATGAGGAACTTTCTGACAATGAGAGCAATCAACCAACAGAACAGCTTTGTTTCAGAAGTTGTGGGTGCTTCCATCACTCGAAGCTTTCAAGAAGAGAATGAACTGCCATTTGTCAGAAGGTCTGCTTGGTCCGGAGGTTAGACTAGATGACCTACAAGGTCCCTTCCAAATCTGTTAATCTATAATGCCAGCTCAGATCCAGAATCCAGCAGCCATTCCTCTTGGAAAAGCTGTGTTGCTAGCCAGCAGAAGACAGCAAAACATCAGCTCGCCATGGTTGCTTAGAGGAAGTGTCCAATTTCATTTTATTTCTTCATACAATTAATTTCTCAGATATTTACTTACTGAGTTTCTCCCTTTGGCCTGGTTTATTTTTTTTATTGCCCCTATTAGTTCCAAATGCATACTTCTTTTTTAATTTGGCCTTTGGCAAACCAATGACATTGTTACCTGAGCCCAAATTATTCTCTTCCATGATCCATTTGCATAATCAGGAGATTTAAAAATTGCTAATAACTCAAATTATTAAATGCTTCTAATAATTAGATCCATTGAGATAGTAAAAGATTAGCTTTAGAGTAAAAGATTACACAAAATGCAGATCTTGCATAGGTTTTCAATTTTAAGGGTTTAAAAAAAAACCTTTGCATCAGTTAGTACTTCTTAGTTTCCTTTCATATAAACACACCCAATATTCCCTTCCTCTCCCTCCCCACACATTACATCTCAGACTTTTTGCAGAAAATCTTTTAAAATACCATGAAAATAATTTGCATGAACTGAAAAACACAGAATGGGTTTGGTGTTATTTTTATTACCTGAAAACACCTGTTAATGGGTAAATCTGAAAAGTATTAGACGTAATTTTAGAGTGCTGTTATCTAAGCCCAGCTGTTCTTAACATTCTGTGTAAGAATGCATTTTTGTACCAGGATCAATTGGGCAGCTTGTAGTTTCTGAGTTGTTGCAGTCTATCACTTTGCCATAAGAATGAAAAATTCTCATTCTGCTACACTAACCGTACTTCCCTATACAGCCCTCTTCAGATATTAAGTCCAATAGGACTTACTCCTATGCAAGTACAGTACAGTGCTTAAGAAGTCAAAAGTACTTGGCAGTTCTTCTTTCTTTGGCTCAATGCAATATATCCAAGCTTTATTAAGCTAAAGTTTCTATTAGAAATAAATTGGGAAATCACACATTGCAGTTTAACAATAACATTAGGTTTCCAACCAGTATCAACCCATATTTTATAATCCTATGTCATAATAATCCAAAAGAATGTTATTTCCATTCACAAAGAGGAAACAACATAGCCATGTCAACAGACTTGTCGCTTTCCTTTTCCCACACTTGTGGTCACCCATCTACATTGTTTACATAGAAAGTAGGCTTATGGTCTTTTGTGCTCTCTGAACTTGGTTATTTTCTTGAAGATGGTTCATTATCCAAACTCGGTAACATCATCAGAGAATTGATGACCTTATCTAGTTTGAATAATGAAATGTCTACAAGAAAACAACCAAGCTCAGAGAGCACCAAGGACCCCTCATTTCAATCCTGAGCAACAAGTATGGAGGACTTGGGGTTCCTCCACACCACCACCTGTCTTACTCCCCAGCTACATGAACAGTTTAACTACAGTCTGCAGTTGTGCTTTCTGCATCCCACCTCAAAGCCACAATGCTTCCCACTGCTGATCAGTTACAAAAAAATAGTACCAAAACAGTCTTCAGCTCCATCATTGCTGTTGTTCATTTGGTAACCTCCATATTGGTTGATCAAGTAATAACAGATCCCACCTCCCCCCACCCCCACTTCACCTCTGCCTTCCCCACATGTCCTTAGATTTTAATGTTTGGTCATAATTTATTTATGTTTAAACGTATATGCTTAGATACATTTTTATGACTGTAAGCCGCCCAGAGTTACCCTATGGCAGTGATGGCTAATATTTTTGTCCTCATGTGCCCACACACACAATACAATGCGCCCCATGCCCCTGTGCATGCGTGCATGACCCCCATGCGAGCCTTCATGCATGTTCTTGACCCCTCCCACGCCCCATTTCGGGCCAAGCAGGCCTCCCTGAAGCCTCCTGGAACCAAACACGGCTGTGGGGAGAGGATGCCACCCCCACCCACCCCCACACATGCGTGCATGATCTCAGCACCCCCATGCATGTGTTCATGACCCCAACCCCACCTCCTCGCATGTGTACGTCTTCCATCTGCGCAGCAGAGGCCTGAAAATCGGCGGGATTTTGGCCGGCGTGAAGCATGTGCGGTGTAGCTGAGCTGGGCGACCACTTGCGTGCCCACAGAGAGGGCTCCGTGTGCCACCTGTGGCACATGTGCCATAGGTTCGCCATCACGGCCCTATGGTAAGATGGTTGGCTAATAAATTTAATAAACAGATAGATTTTATCTATCTGTTTATGGGGTAGGGGAAGGTGAACACATTTCCACAGCATTTTCACTCATTCAGCATAAGCTGCTGCTGCTCAAAAGAAAACCAAAGAGCTATTGCATGTATTTATTTAGCAAATTCTATAAAGTCCCGCTTATCACAGAACATTATTCTGGGTCAAATATAATCTTAGTGACAATCAAAATAGTATAACCATCATTTAAAAACTGAAGTGCAGATAAAAGTAAAAACATAGAAAGACCTACCGTATTTTTCAGAGGTTGAAAATCTGGGTGTGTCTTATACATTGAGTACAGCATTTTTTTGCCTCCCAAAGCCCTGCCCCTTCACCAAAATGGCCGTGCATAGCCTTATGGAGGCTTTCAGAGAGCTCCTGGGGGGGGGGCTGGGGAGGGCAGAAATGAACAAAAAATGGGCCATTTTTTGCACCCCCAGCCCCCAGCAGCACTCTATGAGCCTCCATAGGTCTAGGCATGCAATTCTTTTGACAAAAAATGGGTGGTTTTTTTGCTCGTTTTTTGGCAAGCCCCCCCCCCCCCCCAAGGCTATTCATGCCTTTTATTTGAAAAAAATGGCTCCGTTTTTGCAAACAAAGGGTCGTTTTTGGGAGGTTTGCAGAGTGCAAAAACCTTTTTTCCCTTTCAGAAAGCTCTTTAATTAGAGTGATTTATGAGAATTACATTGCTCAAGTGCTGTGCCAGCAGAAACAAAGTCTTAGGACCTAGGACTTAGGTGCTGCAGGTTGTCAGCGATTTCCTTCTCCAGCACATGGATAAATACACCTAGAAACATCTCCCTCCCTACCTACTCTCTCTCTCTCCCTACCTACCTACTATATTTCTCTCTCTCTCTCTCTCTCTCTCTCTCTCTCTCTCTCTCTCTCTCTCTCCCTCCCTCCCTCCCTCCCTCCCTCTATCTATCTACCTACCTACCTACCTACTCTCTCTCCCTACCTACCTAATGTATTTCTCTCTCTCTACCTACCTACCCTCTCTCCCTCCCTCCCTATTGTATTTCTCTCTCTCTCTCTCCCTCCCTCCCTCTATCTACCTACCTACTTACCTACTCTCTCTCCCTACCTACCTACTGTATTTTTCTCTCTCTATCCCTCTATCTACCTCCCTACCTACCTACTGTATTTCACTCACTCTCTATCCCTCTACCTACCTACCTACTTTTTTTAAAAAAAATTGCCTGTTCAAAACCTTGGTGTGTCTTATACTCCGGTGCGTCTTATACTCCGAAAAAAATGGTAAATTGCAGGAGAATACCAAACTCTCATAATACAACCACCTCCCAAGGAAGTAGGAGTTTAGCCACTGGGAAAAAAACAGCCTGTACCCATGCACTGTGGAATTTTCACCATCTGAAATAGGAAACTAGAATATTTCTGACTTGGGCTGCATTGCCACAAAAGTGAAACTTAAAAGGCTTAGCTGCTCAAGGAAGAAGAAGGCTTGGGGTTGATCCAGTGGTAATGTCACAGCTTTTTGTGGTAGTGCCCTTACTTCCAAGTAAAGATGTATAAAATAATCATTATTCTATGCTAATGCTAAAAGATAGCCATGCATTTTCAAGGAGCAAAAATGAGAAGCCAAGCCACATGGCTTCCACACAGAAGGTTTGTTCCCTGGTGGATAGAATCTCTAGAAGATAAAACATCTCTGTCATTCCTCAACCAAGCAGTATTCTGAATGCCTTTTCTGTCTTAGAATATAAATCAAAAAAGTTTGTGATTCTTCACAGCTAAAGCAGTTATTTTTTTATAATTAAAGGGACAAGCAGCTACACTAGCAATAATGATTTTCTATCATAATCCTTCTTCTCCTGACATTGTCGTTTTATTGTAATGGGCTGTGATAATAACCTTGGGAAGCAAAAGGAAGAGCCACAGATAAGACAAAACAAGAGATTTGGTTTCCTATCTGGACTATCTCAAAGGGCTGGCAGTTATCTTGCCATACAGTGTTGCAGCTAAACTTGTTTCTGACTAAAAATAGTCAGAATTTGAGCTATAAGACCCATGTGGGTCTGTGAGAGTGCCTGATTTCTAGTCAATTTCACATGCACATCAGACTATCCAAACTAGTAAATTTCACAATCTTGATTTTTCTGCCCTAGACTCTAAGTAACAGACAGCCTCAATGCCCTCCAACAGATTTTGTTCCTTTGTTCCATCCTTGCCATATTTTTATTTTGCTACTTTAGAATTATAAAGAAAGGAACATAGTGGAATCCCCTAATTAGGTAGCTAACTTTCTCGTCAGGAACAGAAGGATGAAGTAAATTCACTCCAGAAGAGAAAGACATTTCATGAAGTAGTTCAGTCTGAGTTGGTTGAAAGTGCGGTGGACAATGGTGGAACAAATTCAAATTGCTGTCATGTACAAATTGAAAATTCAAAGTACAGGTTAAAATGGAAAGTAAGAAAAAGTAAATCACAATAAAGAAAGCAAAAGCAATTGAGAAAACTTGCACGAGGAATGTAATTTGTAAACCTGAAAAGCAAGTCAAACTGCAGAATAAGGACTCTTATTCCAATAGATCATTCATCTTTGCCAAGGACAATTCATCTTTTTCCTCCCTTCTTATCTGCAATGGTGAAGACATTGCAAGATGCAAAACTTGCATTAAATAGTTTTCCTTCAATAAAAGAGGAGGCATACGCAATGGAATGACATAGGAGGGATTCAAGGAATTGGTTAACTGGAATCTACTAAAGGCATTAAGTTTATTTCTCAAAAGCTGAGTGTTTGCAAGAAAAGGCAACATCCATTCCTATAGACCACTGCTTCCCAAATTTGTAATGGCTATGGTTGCTGGAGAATCCTGAGAATTAAAAACCACATATGTGGAAGTTGCCACAGTTGAAAATTACAAGTATAAATCGTTATAGTAATAAGGAAGTATAATAGTCAGAATGTTACTAAAAGATGGGTGGAAATCAGCTTAAACAGGTAGATGGTTTAAGAACTTGAATGACATACATTGAGTGGACACTTTCCTGGAAAAAAAGTCATGAGTAGATATTGCATAAGACTGCACTGTCTGAATAAATAAATAAATAAATAAATAAATACCTCACATTTGTTTTATTCCTTGTTTTCTCAGATAGTGAATGCGTTGGACTCCAACTCTACCACAAGACGCACTCAGCTGCAGCACAAATTTGAGCAAGTGATTGCACTAATGGAAGACAATATTTACGAGTGCTGCAGTGAAGCATAGGTATCAGACTGAACTTTCTTCCTGTGTTTAGAAGTGACCTTCTCTGCAGTGCACTGTCTTTTCAGAAACACCCTTTCTAAGTCATTGTTTGTCAATAAGTACCCTACTGTATGTATATGATGATTAAGAAACCAGCTTGATAGCAGATCTGCCCCCATCTTACACTATCTGGAGTGGTGTCCACTAAACGGCTTGAAATTTACTAGAGGATCTGCACTGCATGGCTCCCATAACTTATTTGCCCTCCTGCTCATCTTCAAAATGGCCATCTTTTACTTCATTCATTTTCCCAGAGAAAATATTTGCGCACCAAAGGATATGGAGGTTGTTGAGAGAAAAGCAGCAACAACTCAGGGAATAATGAATGAAGGTTTCAAAAGGCTCTCAGATCCACAAAGGAATTCTCTCTAAACAGTGCCCCTCTTTCTTCTGTGTACTTTAAATATCAGGGAATCCATTTACTGTACACAGTTTGCTGCATTATATGTAGTTTGTGCCTTTTATTTTTGTACTATATGTGTAACATAGCCACGCCATCCTCCAACATTGGAAAGAGGTGGAGATTTCATAGGCTCCACAATGCAGTTCCTTCCCGAATAGACACGGCATGTGAAAGCACTTTATCTCATCACAAAAATGGCTGTTACCTTGCTGAAGGGATCATTGTTGCGTAGCAAACCAGAGTCAGAAAACCAACCAATCCGTGCAGATGTTCCCACTTCTCCAAACTTCCCAGATATTCCTGTAGGTTGATTTTGCACTCGGCAAATTCTCTGACTGCCCTCGGACTGCTTGAGGAATAATTTTCCATAAAAGGAAAAATATACGTTTGCTGCAGGGTCAAAGGAATGTGCTTTCTTCCCTTATTCTGCCCCTGTTAGTTCAAAGGGTATATATAGGGCTGAACTCTCAGCTCAGCTTAAACCCAAAGTTCATAACAGTTGGTTTAATGTTAAGGCCACTGTTAGTTTTCACTAGAACAAAAACAATGGTATGTATTTCCGTTCCAATTGCTATCTGAAGGGAACTTTTTTGTGCATTTGCCAGCCTCATTGCGAAGTGTCATGTGTTGCTAACTTCGATACCTGAAATGTTCCCTTTACCCTTATATTGTCCTCTCTGTTGTGAAGGAGAGAATATCAGTAGTTCTAGTACTCTCAAAATTCCCCTTTGGTACCTTAGGTAGTTGCCTTCAGGCAATAGATGTTTTGTATAAGAAGATGAAAACTCATCATAAACACTGACGCCGACACACGCCCTTGACAATGCCAAGCTCATGAACTGCCAAATAATGCTCAAAGCATACCACACTACCTCACCAAAAACAAGGGAGGAGTTGCCACAGTTTTGAGGCTGAGTTGATTGTGGGGTGAATTTCAGTTTTTTTAATCAAAATCTTGTCCTTGACAGTTACCTTACTTCAGATATAACTTTCCAAAATGCCTAGTGTTAGTATATTATTTGGGAAGCTGATACGTCTTGATGGATTTTATATATTGCTATATTGAAATACAGATTTTATCCAGGGCAAAAATAAAGAGGAATATAGAAGACCTGAAAACAGAACTTCAAAAAGTTACACTGACTGAAGAAATGTACATGTATTTGCCAAGAGACTGGTTGTGGAAGAGAAATCTAAGAATGTAGCTGGGCTACATTTAACTTGACAGAAGTTGTTTGTTTCCTTCAAAATTATTATTATTTTTAATCGTGAGGAGCTGCCCAGTTACACACATACTTAAGGAAAACTCAGGAATGGGAGGGGGGACCCTATTCTGATTACCATGAGAGGCGGGGAATGGATTGAAATTGAAGCAGGTTTAACAAATGTGCTATTTTGTCTGTGCAGGAAGTTGTAATTTTGGCATCAACAGCCTAGTTCCTACATAGAATTGGATGAGCAGAAAGCTCTTAGTTAATATGACTGATCTTCCTTTTCCCCTGAAAGGAACCCTGAAAGGTCCTATCCTGGGTATGACTAGAGGTAGTTGTGGTGCTCCAAGCTGTGTGCTTGGTGCACAAGTGTGATGGCACTATGCTTTGTTATTTAATTCTTTGTTCAAATATTTGCTTCAGTCATTGAAAAGAAATAAGTTGTCTGCAAGGTGGAAACTGAGGGGAGCCCAACTTTATTGTAATATATATATATTATAACTTTGTCAAGTTATTTGTGAATGTTTTCCCCCTTTACCTGGTGTTTAATGGAAGTGGCAAAATCCTTCAGGTGCTGGGGGATATCTTTGTAATAAAACAAGTTGATCAAATTTGTGTGGTAGTGTGTCCATTCAGGCAAATTCTCATCTTTTTAAACCAGGGGTCGGCAACCTTAAACACTCAAAGAGCCACAAAGGTCCTAACCAGAAGGCCCCCATTCAATTCTAGAATGACCGGAAGACCGGTTCCCCCCCACCAGAGTCTCCTCCTAGTGCGTCATCTTTTTTCCTCTGCTGACTGGAAGTCTGATTCCCACCATCACCACCATAGAGTCTCCTCCTAGTACGGCGTCCTTTTTTCTCTACCTGTCCTAACCGAAAGCCCTATCAATTGTGGAGCTAACTGGCTACGGAGAGCTGCAGCAGAGGGATGAAAGAGCCACATGTGACTCCAGAGCCGCTGGTTGCTGATCCCTGTTTTAGACAATTAAAATAAGTAGCACAAAGCTGTAAACGCCACTGAAAATAGTCCATTTGGGCAAAGTTTAGGCTTATACGATTTATTACTCTGAGATCCACAAAGATGAAGTAGGCCTAAAAACCATAAAACTAAAAAAGGACATTGTTTACGAGAATTCATATTTGTAGGAATCCTGACTTTATTCATTCTTTATTCATTCTCTCCCCCATAGTCCCTATTCCACCACAAGGATAATCTACTGAAAAATAGAGGAGCTTCTTCTGTCCAGCAAATGGAATAACCAGCATACATTAGGATAGTTTTTTTTTTAAATAGTTCGCCTTTCAGACCGTATATATAACAAGAGAAAAAACTAGAAGCTGCACTTAAAATTTGGAGAAACAGTAATACTCAATGGCCACAACTACATCATGCAGTTTGGTTAATAGCATTATGATTTCCATAGTTTTTCTGGTTTCTTTGGCAGGTGTTTTTAACCGTGATGGCCTTATTTTATCATGATTTGGTGGTATTTTTCACTGCAAAAATGATATGAAACTGTGTCACTGCTTTTTGGCACTATACTGTGAAAGAGGGCTCTAGAGACCAAACAGGTTGTACATCCCTGCCTTGAATAGTCTAATTAACAAAAAGGCACACTTGGCATTACAGAGAGGTTGGGAACAAACACACCTGGAAAACTTGAATTCATGATTTTAAAAAAATAATCCTGGGGCTCTTACAAGATATGCTGATGCATTCATTTATGACAAAAATTGAAAAATAATTCCGCCCCTAGGGTGAGTTAAACTTCAGATAAATAGCATCCAGCAAGCTGCCTGTCATATGCACAGTATCTGCAGAGGAGTTTTTCCTCTGATATCCAATAAACCTGTGAGCAGATGCCCACACAATGACCTTTCAGCTCTACAGAATTAAATACCCCAGACAATTTTGGGGTGGGGGGAGTGGTGGTCAATGGCTTCTTCATGAAAGGAATGAAATACAATTCGTTTTTCTCAATATGGAGTATACTAACAAGCTGTACAATAGAGAGGTCAATATCCAAGATGAAATTAAATCAGCACTCTGGTCATCGGTAAGTTGGAAGGCTACAGGAACTGATACATGAAATATGGCAAGCAAGAGAAGAATCCGTCAAGATTCTAACTGAGGTAGGACATCAAATCTGGAGAATGATATTGTGGTCAACCAGTTGGAAGAAATGAATGTACATTCCAATTCCAAGAAAGAGACCAGTGTGTGCAAAGTACAATACAAAATCTTTAGTTTCACACGCAGTTACACAATGGCAATATATCCCGAGACTTTTGCCCACTGTATCCTCAACATGATAAGTTCTCCAGTGCAATAAATATTAACAGCTGTCCAGATGAAAAATGAGCTGATTAATTACTTGATGATGGAGTGCCCATTTCCAATCTTATACAAATGCCTGTTTGCGCCAATCCATCAGAACATCAGCATTCCCTATCAGAAAGTTGACTGACTGATCCTGCCTGTACTGCTGAGATTATTGTCATACACTGAGGTGCTTAAAAATATCCCACATTTGTCAATTTAAATTTGTCCTAGTTGAAGTGTTTATTTTACCAGAATGGAGTAGATATGAATGATTTTTGAAGATCTTAGAAGTTCTAAGAAATGCCCTCATTTGGATAACAGTACATCTCTAGAACTGTGATGGTGAACCTATGGCACGCATGCCACCTGTGTGCCACCATCACGGAGTCATATTAGCCAGCACGGCAAACCTCAGCTCGGGGGCGCATACACGTGCTGGTCAATGAATTTTTCCGCCTTCCGGAAGACCTGTTTTCACCCTCCCCAGGCTTCAGGAAAGCCTCTAGAGCAGTGTTTCTCAAACTTGGCGACTTTAAGTCCTGTGGACTTCAACTCCCAGAATTCCCCAGCCAGCTATGCTGGCTGGGGGATTCTGGGAGTTGAAATCCACAGGACTTAAAGCCGCCAAGTTTGAGAAACACTGCTCTAGAGTCTGGGGAGGGCGAAAACTTCTTTTTAAGGGGGGCATGGGGAGAGCATATGCGTAGGCGGGGACCATGGTTGTGCACGCATGCGCAGGTGTGGGCATGTGTGTGTGTGTGATAGGGCGTGTATGTGGGCACGCATGTGCAGGTGTGGGCACGCATGCGCAGTTGTGGGCATGTGTGTGTGTGATAGGGCGCGTATGTGCAATTTTGGCACACCTTTAGAAAAGGTGAGCCATCACTGCTCTAGAACATGCTTTACCTATATACTACTAAAACTCACATATTTGTTGGTTTATAATCTTAAATTGTGTGAAATGTTGCATCCTAGAGAAACATTTTTTGAACCGATGTACTTTAAATAAACTAATTTACAGAATGCCGGGACCCATTAGTCCCATGGGAATGACATTTGTGGCCGTTTCAGCACCGCCTTACTGCTGCTTCAGTGCTGCAATCACAGTCAGCTGCAATCACGTGGTCATTTTGCCCCCAGTAATTGGGGAGGGCTTTTAAGGGGTGATTATTTTTTATGATGCCTAATTGTTTACTTTCTCTTTTGTAATGTTTAATTGTTAAGAGGAGAATGAGAAAATAGGCTGTGGATCTTGGTTTATTAATAAGGAGATCGGAAGATGTAGAGATGAGTTAATAGAAAATAGGTGAAATATGGAATGAAGATTATGCTTATAATTTAAGAGACAATGATGAGTTGCTAAAAAAACACCTCTTCTGACTTTTTCCAAGAAACTAAGAAAAATGCAACTTTGATTTTGGGATTTGATGATTAGAATTATATGGGATTACAGAAGTAATATAGACTATTGTTAATTTTAGAATAAGAGTTGGATGTGTTTTCTATCTTTGTCTATAGCAAAGAAAGTCAGAAGCCATTTCTTTACTTTTCCTGTTTTCTTTTCTTTTTTGCACTTTTGGTTCTTGTTTGATGCTTTACTTTTTTCTATTTTCCTTTTTTGCTTACTTTGTGTTTATGTTTTCAAAATTTAATAGAATCATATTTTTTAAAATGCTAACTAAGTTGTATAGTGTAATTCATAGTGGCTTTTGGTGACACAATGCACTATACTTTTAATAAAAACATGTTGGCCAGTGAAATCAATCACACTAAAAGTGCTAGCTGGTCTGATATTAACACAGATGCTTTGTCTTCCTTTGCATCTGGTCATTCTAAGATAGAGCTTTATAGAAACAGACAAATTGGTCAGAACAGAATAACAGAGTTGAAAGGGGCCTTGGAGGTCTTCTAGTCCAAACCCCTGCTCAAGCAGAAACCCCTGTGCTATGTCAGACAAATGGTTATCCAATTTCTTCTTTAAATCCTCCAGTGTTGGATCACCCCAAACGTCTAGAGGCAAGTCGTTCCACCGATTAATTTTTTCTTCTCAGTTCTAGGTTGATCTTTTCCTTGATCTATGGTCAAATCAGCATCTGCCAGTAATTGCTCATTTGGATTTAGGTTTCAAGATTTCCTAACCCTACTTTTATTATTTCTACCCAAATGAATATACTTGACATTTTGGGTTTTTGGGAAAGTGGGGGGAGTAAAACACAGAGATTCGATCCAAAAAAGTATATTATTTCACCTCACAACAAGCCAATATTTTTACAATAGAGAGTACTAACAGGCAGCTAAAATTCTGAACAGGTCACATAGATTATTTTCAGTTGCTGTTATTACAATGGGATTATTGAAGAAGACAATCCTCAACCCAATTAAATCTGCATCAGTCAGGATACTGAGCCAGCTTGCAGTCAAGGAAAACAATTTCCCTCATTTCTCACCAGGGCCTATGAGGATGACAATTATACAGGAGGGGGTGGGATAGTGACAGGTGTTGATGTTCATGATTTTCAACATATAAAGTATCTCTGTTATCTGATTCCAGTTTGTACTTCTTCCAAAAGTGTGTCTATTTTGTAAAAGGAAAACCTTTCATATATAGGTGATCTGATGCTACACATACCGTTTTGGGTCTTAGACATACAATGCCTGCAGTCGTCAGTGATGGGCGCATATATATTTTCTATCAGCTAGAAATACAACTTAAAGACTTAGCAGTAAAAGTAAAACTTAGTGAGTTATATAGATCAAATGCTTTAAATTACTCAACAATACATATGGATTTTTAATTAGCTGCTTAGAAATTAAAATGCTGCTTAGCCTACTGGGATAAGCGAACACTGCTCACCCATTGCTGCTTAAAAGATACAAATACTGTTGCCCTCATACAATAACTCTTGATTGAATTTTGTTAATTAATTCTATGTTATTCTTTCCTTTGTACTGGAAGAATGCCATATACTTTCAGCTAAGTTATATTTTACCCAATTGGCACTTATCATTGTTCCAATTAACAAGGGCAAGGGAAAATTGAATGCATCGCAGCTGGGGCCATGTTCAAATTTCAAATAAGCTTTTTGCAAGAATAAAAACAATCTAGGACAAAAAGGAAATAATTCATTTTGTATGGCAACAGTCCACAAAATGCCCCAGGTCTGATATCACTTCCCACATGAATATTTCATTTTAGGTTACCTAACATAGTTGATGAAGTTTTATTCAAATTTCTAGACAATTGGCTGACTAACTTGGTGATAGAAATTCTTGGGAGATGAAAAATTCGAGTTATATACTAGCATAAATCCATTCTGAATTTAAGGCATACTTTCCTAAGTCTTCCCATTTGGTTGGTTTTAAATATGGCTTTCATATATGTAAAAATGTCCTTGAATACTGTATTCAGCTCCAGGCACCACACTTTCTGAGAATTTGAAATACGTTCAGAGAAGGACCAAAGCCTAATCAGGGAACTAGAAATTAAGATGGAAGTTGAAAGAATTGAGCAAGATGTCGTGTGCGAAAGACCGAATCCTAAGCATCAACGACACTCAAGTGGGTTAAATTTAGGTCTCTTGTGGCTATGCAGGGAGTCCAGGCTGATACCCCTTTTCACTCTGCCCCAGATTCTGCCACCCCTTCTCCTGCACGTGACAAGAGCAGTCTTCAAAACCTTAAAAGAGCATTATATAGAAAGTCAAGTCTTTCCTCCATCATTCTATAGAGCATGGAATAATAGGTTTAAGTTTCAGGCAAGGCTGATTCCAATTTAATCTTTTCAGTGAACATTCATTAGAAGGGTTCAAACAGAGACTAGGTAACTCACTGCGCCAGATGTTTAAATTTGGGTTCCTGCACTAAATAAGGTATTGAACATTGGTGTGAATCTACTCTTCTAGCTCCGACTCTATTCTGTTCCACAGGAATAACAAAACTTAGACTTCATTCTCTCAGTTTTGTTCCAATGTTATTTACATGACTAGATACAAAGAAGGCAATCTGGTTTTACTCTTGATAATTAAAATGTTGCTTTATTGAGAAAATAATGTTTACATTCTAATAGCCCAGTATAACTCCATCAGATCAGAGATTAAAATAGCTGTTCTGAAAATAGAGATGTGTTTAGAATCACTCACAGCTCAAAAACAGCACATGTTTTGCACGCAGAAAGTTGTAGATTTAATCCCTGACATATTCAACTGTAAGAGATAAGGCTGGAGGTGATATGAGACATTAGAGAGTTGCTCTTGATTTCCACTTCTTGAGTAGATGGATGAATAGCATGGCCTAGAATAAAGTGTCAACGCTTCCATATAAATTAGATATAAATTAGATTGGGCTTTGAGACTTCTGGTTGAACATAGCATTGATTTTCATGTAAGAATATTCCAACGTATCTTCCTATACAGTGAGACTATTTCTTTTTTACAATCCTGTTTATTGCAGATCCTTGGTCTCCTAATCTGCTGTTGCATAACATTAGATTCCCTCAAAACAATATGTGTGAAAGACATTTCACTGTCATCAGAAGCTTTTCCAGGAAGATATCTATAAACTTGAAACCAGATTCCGGCCTGCATTTGCTTGTGCATTTCCATGTGAATTTAACTTCCTACAAAGCTGGCATCCATCTAGATTACAAGAGAGTATTTATCTTCACCTCCTCTCTGTTTTAACTACCTTGTTTTCCCAAAAATAAGCCCTCCCCAAATAATAAGCCCAAATGGGCTTTTGAGTGCATGTGCTAAAATAAGCCCTCCCCTGAAAATAAGCCCTTCCCGAAAATATCGCAACACAGCAGCAGCCATGAGGTGACCACGCTCGCCACCTCTGCACCTCAAAAATAAGACCTCCCCGAAAATAAGGACAAGCGCTTATTTCGGGGGTCAAAAGAAAATAAGACCCTGTCTTATTGTCAGGGAAACACAGTAGGTTTTAATATGTCTTCCCTCTTAATGGCCTTTTGCGCTCAGTGGTTGGTTATATTGTATAGGTGAGGCTGGTCTCTGTCTTCAGTCCTTTATATCTTCTCTGTCTCCCAAGGAAACAGATCAGGAACATATTTGTGATCATGCTGGCTAACTTCCACTGAAAGTCTTCCACTGAGCATCGGTTTGTCTAGGCAAGGGGTTGGATAGCATTGCCCCAACAGCCTGTCCTTGTGTGCAAGCTTATGCCTGCAAGAGGGTGCTAAGACTTCATTTGCATCCAGCGAATTTTAGCTGACAGGCTGTCATAATATAGTCGTTATAGAAACAACGTTTCTAGTATTTCCTGCTTCAATTTGCAGCTTTACAAAGAAATCGAATATTTCAGACCTCTGTATCAGGAAGCTGGGTTCTTGCCAACATTCCCCACACTGTCAAGTTTAGACACTGTTGAAAAGCAGCTCCTAATCACAATCAACTGACTTAACAGCATTTGAGCAAGGCAAACAGATGGGACCCCATCATTTGGCATCCAAGGCTTAACATCACTGGATTTTGCTGAAGGTTTTTGCTCACAGCTTTTGGTTCCTCCTCCTTAGCATCTGTTGAAAGGAATCGGGGATGGGGAAGAAAAAGAGAGAGAAATATAGATGAGTCATTTACTTGTGTTTACAAGTGAAGCCGACCCATATGGACCTGTTTAATCTCTCCCTCCTCCTTTAGCCAGAGGGTCTAATTTGTCGTGCACACACCATAATCTACTGACAGAGAGCAAGACCTGCCTCCAGCAGCTGGATATATTTTCCTTGCGGAACCCAAAGGTGAACAGGCCATCAGAATTAAGAAACTAGAATACGAATAAGTATCCCTTTCTAAAGAATTCTGTACTGGAACTTGATGAAAGCCAATACACCTCCTTTCCTTCCCCAATAAAAACATACATCAGGTTCTTTGCTTTGGGAATGGCTGAACCAGGATTAAAGAAAGCTGTAGTCCTGAGTTTTGATAAGATGATCTTCTGGTGATCAAACACTCATGGCAAGGACTTAAAAGACCCTTGGGGGTGAAGCTCAACTCCTGGTGATGTTAGTGGCACATCTGTATAGTTGTCTTGGCAACGGTACAGGGATTATTACTGGTTTCTTCAGGGACGTTTGATCAAGTTCCCAATCTACTCTAAAGTATAGTACAGCTCTGGGAGTTTTCAGATAGCCTGGGAGATGGAAAAGTTTATTGTCTGAAGATGCCCTATAACTATGAGGCAGTAAGAAGGATCTGCTTTATGAGCTGCAGTTGATTTATCACTAATGCTCCTTCCAGAAATGTAAGACTCTTTAACATCCTTGTTAGTCTGCTAAAATATATTCCATTAGGGTTTTCCTGGAATCCCACCCCCCAAAGGTATAACTGATCCACAATCCTGTCTAAAACAACGAAAAGGAAGGTACTCCAACTTTCCATTAAAGGTAAAGGTTCCCCTCACATATATATGCTAGTCATTCCCAACTCTAGGGGACGGTGCTCATCTCCGTTTCAAAGAGCCAGCGCTGTCCAAAGATGTCTCCGAGGTCATGTGGCCAGCATGACTAAACGCCGAAGACACACGGAATGCTGTTACCTTCCTACCAAAGGTGGTTTCTATTTTTCTACTTGCATTTTTACCTGCTTTCGAACTGCTAGGTTGGCAGAAGCTGGGATAAGTAATGGGAGCTCCCAGCACTAGGGATTTGAACAGCCGAACTGCTGACCTTTCTGATCTACAAGTTTAGTGTCTTAGCCATTGAGCCACCATGTCCCTAACTTTCCATTGGGGCCAGCAAAAAAAAGGTTATTTCAAGATAGTTTCAGCATTTAAGTAAGGTGTATTTGCACCATCGTTTTACAACTGATATCCTTTTTTTTTAGTTTTTGTTATTTGATTTGGTCTCCTGATTATATCCTCTTCACTGTGTTATTAATGTTTTAAATGATGTCAATGTCCTTTTATAAGATACATGGCACCAATCCTATCTTCTATTTCTCCACTAGACGTTTATGCAATAAGGTCTTCTTTTTGAATTGGATTCCCCCCCACACACACACACATTCTGAATTACATTGATATGCTGTGTATTATTATAGAGATGGACTCCACAGAGCCAACACATATTGGGTAGCCCTCCAATGAATAAGCTACTTTTTATTGTAGTGATTATCATAGATTGTAGCCAACTTTTAATGACTGATGGTATTAGGTTATGCTGAGGGGGATTAGAGAGCTGAGATTTAGTAGACATTGAGGGATATTGAGTAGGAAATGAGAATGGAAAGGAAAGGAAAGGAAAGGAAAGAAGGAAGGAAGGAAGGAAGGAAGGAAGGAAGGAAGGAAGGAAGGAAGGAAGGAAGTTCTCCAAGGTAGAGATAAATGGAATGTTTAAAGCAAAGTTGCTGAGTGCAACACCAACAGCTTAACTGAAAATCTTGCCTATTCTTTCTCTAATATTAAGGCACACCTCCCCACATTAAGATGCCCACACATTCTTCAACATCTGCTCCCTATGCTGTGAGAATTTGATGGAGGGCTGCCTACATCTTGCTAAATGGAGATAAAAAAACATCTGATGGCTTCCCTTTCCCTTTGCATCCCAAAATCAGCTGGCATGGCATTTGCAAGTATCTTTGGCAGTGGCTGTGGGATGGAACCCTCCACCATATCCGAGGCTACAAGAGAGGCTAGGTGCCTCCATTATTTTTCGTGCTGCTCTCCAACAAAGAAAAGAAGAATATCTGGGAGTTCAAAAGTGGCTCACACCTGTGCACCCAATTCTTTGCCTTGCTGCCATGCTCCTGCATCTTGCCTAGTTAAATCCTGGTAAGCTAACCATAAATGCTCTCTCCCTAAAGTTCTCATAACTGCACTCTGTATGTCCCTACTTGGCTCAGGGCACTTCCTGACCCCAAAGCTACCCAGTCACCCCACCTAGTTCATAGGCAGAGGGGCTGGGGGGCAAACGAAGTTAGTGATTATAGGACATTGACCACCTCGTCACACAGTGCGTGATTGATGGACTTACATCAAAGAATTGCGGTGGGGGGCTGTTAAAAATTGTTTTTTTCAGTTTCTCTTATGCTTTTCTGAACCAGTATCTAAGAAAGAGAAATGCTATCAGCTTCTTTTGGAACAAGGGCAAGTTTTTTTTTTTTAAAGTAAGTCAAGATGGCAGCCATCATGGCAATATCAAAGCTTTTATGTGTGACGCTAATCATGTCCAAAAAGGGGCCTCGCATTTATTTTGTAAGAAAATTTATATGGTAGCCCAATTTTCACTCAGGGTGATTCTGGGCACCTTACAGAAGTAAAACTCCAAATACAAAACCCTCAACTCCCTCCTCCCCACCCAGACAATCATCAAACTAACTACTTGATGAGCATTTTATCACCCTGGAGTCTCCAAGTCCACTGGCAAAGCCAGGCCTTCAGAGCCTTTCAAAAGACTATCAAGGTGAGGGCCAATCTTATTTCCATGGAGATGATATTCCACAAGGAGGGAGCTACCACAGAGAAGGCCCTTCTTCTTAGTCCCCCCAGATGGACCCCCTTAACAGAGGGGACCCATAACATACCCTGCCTCATGCCTCCTCATTCTGAAGGGTGAGGTAGATGAATCTGAAACATTTGGGAAATCATCACCCTTGGTATTCTTCTTAGTTTTGTCACACAGATAACAATGTGGTAGCCCCCAAGGCAGTTTTCTGTTGTCTGTTACCCAACAGTAAAATGGAAGAGAAATGTTTAGGACAGGGTTGTCAAACTCCCATGGGACGGATGCATCATGTGCTGACCACACCCACACCCAGTTTAGCCAAGGGGGGGGGGAAAGTCCCAATAGTCATGTGACACCAACGTGATGATGTGAGTTTGACACTCCTGGTTTAGGAGATATCAATTGTCAAGAAAAAGACCTCCACATATTCTATGATTGTACTAAATAAACGTGGTGTAAGCTAATACCTGAACAACATGGCTTTCTTAGAAAAAAGTTTTTTTTCTTTTTAAGGCAACAAACCTAGATCAGTAACCCCTTCTGCTCTTCCAGCAAAGCCCCTGTAGTTCTCTTTGCCTCCGTCAGGCTAGCAGCATTATTTAAAACTGGAGAAATAATCAAGATGTAAATTTATGTAAGATTAAATGGATCGTCATACGGCTTCCAGCACTGCCACCAATGGGTGGCCCATTGGAAATCTGCCAACTCAAAAAACAGTCGCAGCTGGATGATCTTTGAGTCCTACAGAATTCCAGAAACTGCTTCAGTCTAGGTCTCAATGAGATCTGGAAACTTAATCCAATCATGTACAAGTCATTGCCAGAACAATTATTTGTAAGATCAGCACACTAGGAAACAAAAACAAGGGAAGAGTCAACATCGTTCTTCCTCACCGATGCCAATAACCCCAAGATGACGGGCAAACATTTTAAACCTAACTTTTCCCATCGCCGCACCCCCCACGCTAAAAGTGCCATGCTGCCTTTCTTTTTCCTTCCTATCACACCAGGCCTCCACGTCTCGGTGAGACAAACATCAGCAGGCAGCCAACATTTCTTTCCGATTTCTACTTTCTTGCTGATCTGTCTTCCCGTGGTGGCAATGCCTGTGGTCATGTTTGCAAAATGCACAGATAGACCTTTGCCTCCGGATCAAGGGCTCTTTGTCGGCTCCTTCGCTTGCTTTGCTTCGAAGGCTTCTGATTAGCATCTTAATTGAGAGGGCTGAGGTGGCAGCTGCTAATTATTCTCCTGCAAGTCATCCTGCCAGCATGACTAGGAACAGGTGGCAGCAGGGCTGAATTTAGCTCACAAGCTCTTATGCACAGGTGGGCGGGGGAGGGCCAGCTAATGAGAGGTTTCTGCCATAAAAGAAATCTTATGGCCCAGTTCTAGGGCTCCCCCTCCCGCCACCGCAGCCCCTCGGAACCAGAATAAATGGCAGCTGCTGTTATTGAGTAAGGTTAATCTTCCTAGTTGCTGCCTTGTGCCCAGCAACATAGTTTCTCCCTCAGCTTATATCAGCGCTGGCCCTAAGGCAGGAGTTCCAAACAGAGATGGGTTGCTCTCAGTTTGGCCCGGATCGCGCGAAGCGGTAGTAGCGGCGGTGGGATGCTCCGTCCACCTGCCTGGACACTTCTGCGCATGTGCACCCGAACTGGTAGTAAAAAATATTGGCAACCCACCACTGATCCCAAACCTGGCAACTTTAAGACTTGTGGACTTCAACTCCCAGAATTCTTTAGTCAGCCATGCTGATTGGGGAATTCTGGGGATTGGAGTTCACAAGTCTTAAAGTTGTCAGGTTTGGAGACCCCTGCCTTAAGGTTGGACAAGAAGAGCCTTAGCTCCTGCAGCATCGCAGGGTGAGGCAGGAATGGCCTACCTGTTTCAGGTAGGTGATAGCAGTGATAATTGTCTGAATGTCTTGCGTATCCCCGAGCTTTTAATTTCATTAATCATGGTATTCTATGGATCACCTGAGTTATATGAAAGGAGGTTCTGTGGGATGGGGGTTCCAGTCCGGGGTGGCTGGGATACCACAAGATTGTTAGATACTACTACTCCCCCCATCATCACCCCCACTACTTCACATCTATATGAAGCCATTGAGAAGTTCATCAGTCATCATGAGGTCAAATGCTATCAATATGCTGGTGAGTCTCATGTATACATCTTGGTTTTGAGCAAGCATGAGGCGTGGTAGATCTCCCTGAAGCTTTTAGGATCCAGATGGGGAATGTCAGGTCCAGACACAATTCCAGAAAAAAGGAATGGCTGTAGAATGGGGATAGCCTTCCCTTCCCCAGGCAGAGCTGGTTTGCAATCCGGGAGCCTTTTGGGACTCACAGCTCCTGCTTGAAGAACTGAGAACAGCTTGGCCCAAAATGGCTTTATTGATTATGGTGCAGCATGTATGAATGTTCCTGAGGAGCCCCAACATATTGTCACCAGTGCCTTTGTCATCTCCCATTTGGATTATTACAATCCACTCTCCATGGGGCTGCCTTTGAAAACCATCCAGAAGCTTCATCTGGTCCTACTTAAGCAGAAATGGGAAGTTTCAAAGTCCTCCTTGCAGTAGCTACTAGTTGGCTTTTTGTATTGCTCAGAACATGTATATCCACAAGACCATATACTCTGAGTGGCCTCTGCCCATCCAGTAAGATGGAGATGAGCAGGTTTACTCCTTCTCTTCTCCTCCCTTCCCCTTCAACATCTACACAGCCTAAGGAATGGAGCCTTATCTTTACTGTTTCTTCTTTAGAATAGCCTACCACCCAAAATCAAACTATACTGTTTAAACCCTGTTATGGTTTACGAGAGTTGTGAAAAACTGGCTCTTTAAGAAGCCCCATGGGAATCTCCCACTCTAGTCTGTGTTAAATGTCTGGCTCTCATCAGGTACATTAGTTTCTTATTTGTTTGTTTGTTTGTTTGTTTGCTTGCTTGCTTGCTTGCTTGTTTGTTTTGGTTCTTAATATTTTCAATTACTGTTATTTCATTTCATTTCACTTTCATTTTGTTTTGATCCTGTTACTGTAGAAAGGACTCAATTGGAGTGGTATATAGGAGGTAGGAAGGAAGGAAGGAAGGAAGGAAGGAAGGAAGGAAGGAAGGAAGGAAGGAAGGAAGGAAGGAAGGAAGGAAGGAAGTTAGTTTTGGATGTTGCTGCATTTCAACATTGAGAAAGCATATTAGAACAGTTTGACAGTATCTACCAGGCTACCCTGTAATCCTAAAGTATTGGACTTCAAGCATCATAATCTCAACCATCATATCTATCCTGGCAGGAAGTTATGGGAAATGCAATTCCTGTAAAATTCATCTGGAAGAACACAAGCTGGGGACAGCTGGGCTAAATCCTGGAAACTCCCCTGCCTGTCAGTGCAGACATGACTAGCAATGATCCAACTTCACAGAAGGCTGCATTTAGGAGGGTTTTTTCTGTGATAACAACTATCAGTTATGTCTGCAAGAGATGCAAAGGGAGGGTTATTTAGGAATATTGAAGAATCTATGCATTAAAGTGACTGCTACTCTTAAACTAGTGAAAACATTTTCAAGCTCCTGCAGAAGCCTTTAAAAAATGGGCTACTTTAATGAATACCAGGGTGCTGTGTGCTCATGTAAGAGCCAAACCACTTATTCTTAATCATTTTCAAAGTATGCATGGCCCTAATATTCATCACATCATGACTGCCGCATTGAGTAACCCACATAAAAGTGGGAGCCATAATAAAGAAAGTATACATAACAGAAGACCTGTAACCAGCTCGGCCTGATACTTAAAAGTCCTGGATTTTGGAGCCTCAAAGTCCAGCCCCCATTCAATACAATTCATTGAGTAATTTGTGACCAGTCAGTATTTCCCAGCCCAACATCTCATAGAGTTGTTCTGAAGCTAAACTGTCTTGAGCAATTAGTGTAACTATGAGATCAGACCACAATGATGACATCATCTAAATATGCCGTGCATTTCAATGGAGACCATTTGGACACTGGGTTGTGACCCGTGGTGGGATTCAAAAATTGTTACTACCGGTTCTGTGGGCGTGGCTTGGTGGGTGTGGCAGGGCAAGGATACTGCAAAATCCCCATTCCCTTTCGATCAGTTAGGACTTGGGAGGCAGAGAATAGATGGGGGAGTCAGAAGTGGTATTTACCGGTTCTCCTAACTACTCAAAATTTCCGCTACCGGTTCTCCAGAACTGGTCAGAACCTGCTGAATACTACCTCTGGTTGTGACTCCTCAGAAGATGGCGATTCAGCTGGCCCCTTTCATCCAAAGGGGTGCTATGCTCCGAATCATGAACTCGCACAATATTCCTATTTTATATAGCAGCCCAAATACCTTGGAGAACAATGGAACTTTGGCCCAGAGCTTAGCCATTGCTTGGAATGAGGAGGTTTTACAGGAGCAAACAATTGCAGAACAGCCGGAAGATATACAAATGTCTAGTATTTTTACTTGTTATTACGAGTTAATGCCATTTAATTTAACACATTTATAAAGAAAGTTGCCAATTACAGTCCAGATATTCTGGTGCCTTTTTACTAGGATAATTAACATGCGGGAGCCTAGCAAGGTACTCGTATGCTTCATCCTTGCCATTTTCTAAAAGTCCCTACATTCCTTGGTACCGGCTATTGTTAACAATCAGCAGTAAACTGGCACATGGGAAGTTTAATTTATGGCATTTTCTCTCTTAATTGGCATCTGTTTTGCAACATAATTAGTTTTAATGGTGCTGTTTCCCACTGAAATTTTTGGAACAAGGTGACAGGAATTCAACGACTATTGAATGCGTGCATATGTATGTGCATGCATGTGCAGGCATGCATGTACATATATAATACAATTCCGAGATATGATCCAAATCATAGCTGAGCGATATCGTTTCTGTATCTCCTTGCAGCCTTGCACATTTTTGCCGGCCAGATCTTTGGTCTTAGTCCAAGTGTTTAGGGCTGCAGCCCTTTGTAGATTTTCCTGGTAGTCAGCCCCATCAAAATTGGACTTCGTATTCCTAAATAAAATATGCTACGATCAGCCCGCGCATAATCTTCATTAGGTTGAGAGGGAACAAGACGCAGTTATGCCGGCGGTGGTCGGGCAGTTTTGGGACGCAAGGGGATATGAAGAGGGTGAAACATGTTAGGTCAGATGCTCAGAGAGATGCAAGCCAACAACACTCCCGTTTTGCTGAAATGTCTGTTCACAGCGGGCTTTGTGTATGTGAACGATTCTCAAGATTGTTGGGGTCATGAGAGCTTTGTGGGTGGATTGTCACGCTGCCAGATTTTTGCAGGAGATTTCAGAAGAGAGCAGGAAAGGAAGAAACTTCTGGGTAACCAGGAATTTCTCAAATAAAGCAGACCAAATGCCTCCACTTGTGAGTTCCCATTGGATGCCAGCCATTGGTTGAGACAAGGTTGCCAGATGTTCTTTGCTTTGAATGATCCTTCTTTTCTGGGTCTTAAAGAGTGTAGGAGCTTCATGTTTCTCTCCGGTCTTGATTTTACTGCACACACAAACATGTATGCACAGTGCATGCATGACCTTTGGGATCAACTGTCCTTTATTTTGTTGGCAGCCTAACATATAAGGCTACCTCTGAGTAGATATTGATGCTTACATCATGCTGTTCCCTTTCAAAGTGAGCAAAGCTATGCAACATGCAGAAAGGGAGTAAGAAATTGTAAGCAAAAGAAATTAAAGCCATCATATGAAGTGGGGGAAAAGAAAAGGAAGTATAGCTAAATCTAGTTTACAGATTTCAATATAACTCTCCGTATTTTTCTGTTTGTGCAAACTATGCTTGCTTTCATCAAGTCATATATTACCTTTAGTTCTTTTCAGTTTGTCACCTTTTTCTTTCTGAGAATGTCATAATAAAGATTTTTTTTAAAAAAAAACCTTTCCTTTCATCTCAACCATTCTTTCCTCTTCCACAGATTTCTGATTCAGTTCTCATTTGATCTATATATTTACAGAGTTGAAAGGGACCTTGTAGGTCACCTAGTCCAACCCCCCACCCAAGCAGGAGAGCCTACACCATTTCTGAAAAATGGCAGTCCAATCTCTTCTTGAAAGTTTCAAGTGATAAAGCTCCCACAACTTCTGAAGGCAAGCTGTTCCAGTGGTTGATTGCTCTCACTGTCAGAAAATGTCTCTTTATTTCCAGGTTGAATGCATCCCTTATTTCTTGTCTGGCCTTCAGGTGCTTTGGAGAATAGCTTGACCTTTTCCTCTTTGTGGCAGCCCCCCAAATATTGGAACATTGCTATCATGTCTCCCCTGGTCCTTCTCTTCACTAAACTAGCCTTGCCCAGTTCCTGTAACCATTTATTGTATGTTTTAGCCTCCAGTCCCCTACTCATCCTGGTTGCTCTTCTCTGCACTCTTTCGAGAATCTCAACATCTTTTGGATCACAGTGTTATTGTGTTCCTCTTGGTCACTCATTTTTGTATTCAATCCACATTTGCACAGCAGCTATTAGTTCTTGACCATTTCGTGTTGTTTTACCATGCACAACTCTTAAGAATCCCAATCCCGTTGCATTCAATTTAACTTGTAGGTTTCTCCTGACAGAACTCTCATTTGCATCTAACAAAGTGAGCCAAATAATGTTCTTACACATAACCATTCTCTCTCTTCTTTCAAAGAATATTTATTCCTTGAAACCAACCACATAGTAGCTGTCAAATACAGCACTCTTGGTCTTTGATGCATTATTCCATTATACATTCCATTCAAATCAATTGTTCTAGTTCTTTAAAGAGTACTTTGCATTTTCACTACCTCTTTTATTCTTAACTGTTCCTTGGTCTTTTTTATGTTTGTATGTATATGCATGTGTATATGTACATATATCTATATGTGTGTGTGTGTGTATGTGTGTGTAAATATATATATATATATATATATATATATATATATATATATATATATATATATATATATATATATATATATATATATATATATATATATATATATATATATATATATATATATATATATATATATATATATATATATATATATATATATATATATTCTAGCTGATAACCCAGTGTTGCCCGGGTATTTATAGATATTGAAGCATTTGAAAGCGGCCTTTCTTTCCCCTACTCCCATGCCCATCATCCCTGTCCTCTCCCTTCCCGCTCCCATGTGGTCCTCTTTCCTGCCCTGTCTATGATCCTCCCACTTTGCCCCAAATTCATCAGGCATTTCCCCATTGGTCCACTGGAGGGCGAATGACATGGCTGGCTTTCCAAAAGAAGCTGCAAAGAAACTGACATCACAAACAATTGCTGCTCTAGGATGCCACACTCACTGTCCTTAACGGGAAAGGCATTCCAGAGTTATGCTGGAACACACCCACACACCCACACACCCACATCAGGGGTCTCCCCCCCCCCAGTATTTGTTTTCAGTGGGTAAGTCATCTGTATACCAAGTTTCGTTGAAATTGCTTGAGGCATTCCAGAGTTATTCTGGAACATACATACATACATGCATACATACATACGTATATACGTACACACATAGATACATATGCATATGTGTGCATGGCCTGATAGAATTATTGAAAGATACAACATAATGGTATATATTTTTCTCAGCCCCATTTTTTTGCAGTAATATTCTCTTATATGTATTTCCCCCCACCCACAGCCTCTTTCACTGGCATAGTTCTACTTCTATCAAGCATTGCTTTTCATACTTTCTAGTAGTGTAACTCCACACACTTCTCTGACTGTCCCACATCAAATCATTTTCTTGTACTCTTCAATAATTCTATCAGGCTTTCATCATAAATATGAATTTTTATTCATTTCTTTTCAATCTATAGGTATGGATAGGTTTGTGCTTCAGTCATATGTTTAGAAGAAACATATTTTTTTTCTAAACTGATACTTACCAGTCACCATTCAAATTCATTCTTGAGTTTTTTTTTCCTTGCCTATCTTTTTCTCTTTACTTTTTCTCTCAACAAAAAAAGGTGTGGATGTATTTATGAATTCTTCACTCTTTCCTATGTATACAGTTGGGTTAACAGAACCCAAGAAGAAGAATAGTTCCTCTTGGATCATTTTCAGAATGTTGAAGAATTTTCCCGAAACTCATCTCTCCCATTGTCATATATATTGGGGTGTAACATGCAGTTATCACCCAACAATGGATTCCTACCTTCATGAGCCACAGTGGTGCAGTGGTTAGAGTGCAGTACTGCAAGCTACTTCTGCTGATCAACGGCTGCCAGCAGTGTGGCAGATAGAATCTCACCAGGCTCAAGGTTGATTCATCCTTCCATCCTTCCGAGATCGGTAAAATGAGGACCCAGATTGCTGGGGCAATATGCTGACTCTGTAAACCGCTTAGAGAGGGCTGTGAAGCACTATGAAGTGGTATATAAGCCTAAGTGCCATTGCTATGGGTATAAGCACATATAGCAGCCTAGATGAATCACTGCATATTTCATAGCATATATTTAGCCTTTTCGTTTATAATTAAACCTACACTTTCACTTCTCTGCATGTATTCATCACTTCCCCTCCATAAAATCAGATCAGCTAAACTCAGATTTATACATGTCTATTTTCTCTTAGTTTTATAAGCCCGTATGCATTTCTCTTTCGTCCCCTTAATAATTCTTGCTCTTTACCATTTACTTCTCTTACATACATTATCCAATATTCCATATGCTATGGTTGTCCTAGTGTATTGATCTCTGCTTTGGTCAATCAAGATTGTCACATAATGTTTTTTTTACTAAGACAAAGAAAGTATGCACTAGATTTTCAACCTTTGTCCTATCAATGGTTTCCTCCTAATGGTAAACAGCTCCAGTCAATTTACTATCAGAAAGCCTAGTATGGTGACACTGTTAGACGAACTGTTCACTCACTCATGTAATGTCTTCTTCCAGGAAGCTGATGATCGGGAGTAGTCTTTATATCCTGGCTAAGTGTGAGATAGAAAGATGTGGTGGGGCCCCAACGCTTCCCACTCTTCGCCACTGAATGAATCAGGTTGGATTCCTCACCGCAAGAGCAAGAGAATCTCACCTGCACAATTGCTACCAAGCACATTTTTGCTTCTTCCTGCTTGAACTTGGTTAGCCTCCATTCTCATCCATAATAATAGAACAAGTATGGAAGATTGTGTGATTTGCCCTCCATTCTATGAATCCGAGATCTCTAATATAAAGACTTTTAAGCCAACACATTGTTATTCCCATCATACCAGCTAGGAGGTATATGCAATATTGTGTGTTTGGTCTGGTATTAAAAGCTGATGAAGGATTAAGACTGTATGGCTCTGTTCATACAATATGTTTACCCAGGGAAATGGATGCATAATATGCTCAACAGAAAACTGCATGGATGTGTTCATGAAATCACTTGTCAACATATTATCTTGCCTAATTGAAAGAAACCCAATTTTCTGAATTTGTGCATCACACTGAACCATAAAATTACCACATAGAGTGGGTTCACATAATAAACGATGCTAAATGTGTTTGAACAGTACTGCTGTATAAACCTCTGAGAACCAATATGACAAGTGCATCTTCTGCTGTATTTGGGGGTACTGCCTCCATGAATGCTACTACTCACCACTTCCAAATCCAATGTGAATTTGTTTTAGTCTCTTCTTGGAATATATGAGTGGGTTCCTTCTCTAGCAGTGGCAGAACAATCCATAAGCAAACGGGGTGGGTTTTGATTTGGAGAAGCAGATCAAAGACAACAGATGTGCTGTAATTTTGCAACCCTTCAATTGGCCTAATTTTATATATCTGAAATGCTTGCATTGCATATGTCTCTACATGTGCTGAATATAGAACTGTAGCACTCTCTCTCTCCCTCCCTCCCTCCCTCCCTCTCTCTCTCTCTCTCTCCCTCTCTCTCTCTTCCTTCAGATTTGAGTGTGTATCTCACATAGTCCTTAGATTTCATAAAACTATGCCAGTATCTCAAACAGTTAGTACCATTTAGGATCTGAGAAGATAGCAGTTTAGGGAAGTAACATTCCAACATGTTTTGCTGCCAGCAACTGAGTATGAAATGGCGCTTCCTTCAATGCTAGGACCAACATTTTCAAATCATCCATCCAGACATTAAATCCTGCCTGCTTGTATTTTAAATTCTGCTACCTGATGCAGCTGGTTCCTCCACGCTGATGCCAATTTAGTTTTTCTTTTAATCAATGTTCCTTCACTCTCAACATCCTGTTTCTTCCCTCCCCAGAAGGAAATTTTTATGATGATATTTTGGGGGGATGGTTGAAGTTTCACCATCAAAAAAAGTGGATTCAACCCAGTGATCTTATAACATTAGTAACAAATGACTTTGAAGTGGGCATCCATTCTTTGGATTTTCAGGTGGATTTTTTTTTAGCTTTTCAAAAAGCAATTGGGGGCATTGTTTCCATATTCCCTTAGCTGTAGCAGTAAATTATAGTTAGAGGCAAGTCATCTATGCTGTGAATGCAAAAACCTTTCCATTCCAACTTATTTCTCCCTAATTTCAGTTTCATGCGCTGTTGGTGATGCCTGATCAAATTTTAAGTACAGCAAATGCCGTTCTGTTTTCACAAACATGTGCCCCAGAGTAGCAAGTACATCTGGAAGAAATATTGGTGCAGTGTTTTCTCAGAAATGAAAGGGGCACCAGACCATGCCTTTGTTTGGCAGACTAAACTGTCATCCTAAATGTCAAAGCAGCCTAAGTACTGTTGGTTTACATTTGTTTCCTTTGTAATGCTAAAGCATTTACAAAATGCTTGGGGAGGGAGATTTCAGCTAAGAAGCAGCCAAGTAAACGATCCCCTTGAACCAAAATGGAAACACAAGCAGAAGTAAAGCTGTCACAGATTTTGGAAACAATACAAAGCATTGGAAATATTTCACTTTCTGGACTGGGAGTGAAGAATTTGGAACGCCAGTCATAAACAAAGACCAGAGAAGAATCTGAAAGAGTTTTTTGGAAACCACACAACAAATGCAAACATCTGAATGGAATAACAAAGACACAGAATGTGGACTTTTGGTAATATGAAGAAGGAAAGACTCTTAAGAACAAGAAACCAGAAAGGACACCATGGTCTGCCAGGAACAACTCAGATGAAAACAGACATATTATGTATTAAGTGATGGGCAAAATAAGAAGCATTCTAATTTTGAAACAATCTGTCCATACATGAGCCTTGAGGAATCAATCTTTCAAACCAAATACATTTTACAAGAGACAGATAGCTGGATGAACAACAACAGTTTTCTATGTCTATGAAAATGTCTATGAAAATGTCTATATCTGTCTTTCCCATTTGTGTGCATGTGTGCGTGTGTGTGTGTGGTTTTGCAAGTTTTTAAAATAAGGCATTAGTAAGAGCAGAGTATGAATGAAGAAGTAAACTTATAGTATAGGATACCTTTAGACGAGTGTTTTTAAATTTGGCAACTCTAAGATATGAAGACTTCATTTCCTAGTATTCCCCAGTCATTATGCTGTGGCATCTCTTTAAATATTACTTTGCTTTTTCTCCCATTCTGTTCCTGGCAGAGAAAGGATTTTTGTGTACACAAGAAAGGGACTAGGACATAAGTATATTTTAAATTCTTTCCAACTCAATGAATTGTTAGAAAGGGATTATGTTGAGAGAATCTGGGCTCTATCGTCTGTCTATGGGTGGGTTTCCCTACATCGTTTCTTTTTTAAAAAAAAAATCACTTTCCAGTGTGAGAGCATCTTTCTTACTAGAATATTAAAATGTAGGAGGCTCCTTGTTTGAAGAAATGAGGGAACAAGCCTAAAACACACATACACATGCCAACACAAGCATGCAACCCAATTTCCAAAAATCCAAACATTCTGCACTGGATCTTTCTGATTTTGGTTGATGCAGTAGGCTTCAGCATTAGGATATTTTAAAGACAAAAACGTTTTGTCATGAGTTTTTTTTATAAAGTAGCTTTATCAGATAATTGCTAAAAAGAAAGCTTTCGTAAAGTTCCTCAGATTGTTTGTGTGAATGTTTGTGGAATAGATCCGTGGAGCAATTGGGTAGAAGAATGCAAATTTTCAACCTCCTCTCCCAGGAATTCTCTTTCCCACGGTTAACACCTGTCACCACAAGATCTCTCACCTGGTGTCTCTCCTCATCTCTGGTGTGTGTGTGTGTGTGTGTGTGTGTGTGTGAGAGAGAGAGAGAGAGAGAGAGAGAGAGAGAGAGAGAGAGAGAGAGAGAGAGAGAGAGAGAGAGAGAGAGAGAGAGAGAGAGAGAGAGACTCATATCCTGAGCTGCCTTTCTGATGTTTATAAAGTAAAAATGTAAAAAGTGAAATAATGTCACCAATGTACATCCTTTAGGGTATTGTCAAAAAAAGATAAATTACAGGGTCTTCTAGATCATGATAAAACAACATTTCAGAAAAAAAAATATAAAAGAAAATGCAGTGCTCCGGGTAGACCCCAGGATGGTACTGGTCAGCTATAAATTGTTCATTCTTTTCCCCAAAGTCCCATTTAAAAGAAGGTTTGTGTTTCAAACTGATTACATGAACATTCTAGAAGAAATGTGATATCATCACACATATTATGCTAGATGGGTAATAAATGGATAATTGAGTAAGGAAATATATTCACTTTCCTGATTTGCACAAAGAAAGAACAATATAGTTATTCCAACAAATAAATCAAGAACCTAATACAAGTTCCTTACTGGACTTTCACTTATTTCAGGGGTGTCCAAACTTGGGAACTTTAAGACTTGTGGACTTCAACTTTAAGACTTGTGGTCTTAATTCCTCAGCCGGCTGGGGAATTCTGGGAGTTGAAGTCCACAAGTCTTAAAGTTCCCAAGTTTGGATACCCCTGACTTATTTCTATTGAAACAGCAACATCTGAAGCATCTATTCTCCTGCTTCAGTTTTTCTAGACTTCCCACTGCTTGGTCTTTCCAAACTTCAATCAGTGGCTATGGAGAATGATTTTAGTCCCCTGAATTTCCCAGTCACAATTCACATGAAGTTCTGACGCTTGTTTCTAGAAAGGTCTCAGCGTTATCTGACTTTGTGTCTGAAAGGAAATATGGATAGGGGCTGCCCATCGTCTGCTCAAAGGGATTTGAGTTCTGCCAGACGGTAGGGGAACTACAATCACATGGTTTATTTTTTGAATAGGTTTATATTATTACAATATGGCAACGATGAAAGCTTCCCCCACCTAGGCTTCTGGGCAGGCCACTGGGAGATACCAAATCAGACTTTCAGCTTGATCCAACAGAAGTCTTCTTCTGTACTTACATTACAGTGACTGTCTTGATCAGTGTTTCCTAACCTTGGCAAGTTTAGGATGAATAGACTTCATCCAGAATCCACACACTGTATGGTTGTCAGAAACATTGTCTAGGGTTCAGTTATGTGCACTGCCTGGTTGCCATTTCAGTAGAAAAAAAATCAAGGTGGTCAGAAATTATTGTCCTTGGTTAATCTCGTTACCCAATCAATGTGATCTCAGAATGTGTTTTATGTTCCACTCCAAAAATACCCTTATTCATGTGGTGATGCCTTGTGTTTTTGGGGTATCTCACTTCTGCTTCTGGTAGGCTAGCCTCACCATCCTTTTCAACTAAGCCAGGGGTATCAAACTTGATTTCATTGAGGGCCGCTTCAAGGCTATGTTTCATCTCTGGGGGCTGGGCTGGGCATGGCCAGGATGGGCATCGCCAGCTCAATGTGTCGGGAGTGCCTATGGTGCCTCTGCCGGTGAAAACGGGTCCCTGAGCTCCGTTTTTGCTGGCAGAGGTTTGCAGGAGGCTGTGGCACCTAAAAATGGAGCTTGGGAGCCCATTTTCATTGCCAGAAATACCACGGACCGGTCCTTTACTGTTTCTAGGACAGCCCTGCAGGCCAGATCTAAATACCCTGCGGGTTGGATCCAGCCCCCAGGCTTGAGTTTGACACCCCTGAACTACGCCAATGCTTACAGTGACCTCTAATACCTTTTAATACCAATCTTTACTCTGAGTGTTATAAAGCACAAAAGCTATAACTCTTGTGCAAATAGAAGACAGTTAGGAAATTACTATTTTTTCTTCCCTGAGTTTCCTACTTTTCCTTGCACTAAAAAATGGCCTGCATGGCACCATTTCTTTTTTTTTTCCTCCAATAGCTTGAAATTAAAGGACTTCAAGTTATAAGTTACAACTTCTATTGTAGATCATAAGCTATTTGGGCTACCTGGGAGCTCTAGTGAGTGGGAAATAGTAAAGCAATATACCACTGGAGCTTTTTGTTTGCTTGCTTCTTTTAAAGAGGTGGGTTCCTACCGGTTCAGACTGGTTTGGCCCAGTAGGTAATAACTCAGCCGCCCATACAACCGAACCGGTTCTATTGTCGGCAGCACCATCTTTATTTTTGGTTCTGCGCATGTGCAGAACAATCTCCATTGCAGAAATGTAAACTTTTTCCCTTTTCTAACATTCAATTTTTTGGGGGGCATTAAACTGGCAGTAATGCCGGTAGCAACCCACCCCTAACTAGTTTCCAACCTTTTTGGCTGCATGGACCAGCAGTGGACTGCATGGCGGTGGAGAGGGACGGAATAGTTCCGCACACTCAATCTAATCCCATGCATGTGCAATTGAAGCTTTGTGCACTCACATGCTGCTTGCATGGCACACTTCCAAACGGGCCACGGATTGGTGCCCGTCAAAGGCCCAGGAATTGGGGACCCATGTTTTAAAGCACATGACAAAGTAGGAAGTTCAGGGAAGGTTATAGCCATTGTGTTCTTACAGCACTCTTGGTTAGACCAGATCTGAAAGATATAAAAAAGAAACAGTGAAAAGGTTTTTTGTTTTCAAAAAAGCTGTCCATTTGTGCCTGCTGTATTTATTTACAGGAGGATCTGCTCACAGCAAGGGGGAGTAAATGGCCATTGCTTTCCTAATACCAAAAGGTGGGAGGTCAAAGCAGCAAGGAAATTGTCCAATGGGGAAATATGATAGCATACAGTCTGGATTGAATCCTTGCAAGCTGCTGCCAAAGTTCATCAGTCTGGACACCATTTTCTGAAGCAACCTCAAAGTCAAGTCGGCATGAGCAAAGGACAGGAGCAACTTAAATGGTAAATGCAGATACTGTACGTAGTTAGTTAGCAATAGCACTTAGATTTTTATACTGCTTCACAGTGCCTTACAGCCCTCTCTAAGCTGTTTACAGAGTCAGCATATTACCCCCAACAATCAGGGTCCTCATTTTACCGACCTCAGAAGAATGGAAGGCTGAGTCAACCTCAAGCCAGTCAGAATCGAATTGCTGAACTGCTGGCAGCCGGCAGTACTGCACAGAGGTGGTATTCAGCAGGTTCTGACCGGTTCTGGAGAACCGGTAGTGGAAATTTTGAGTAGTTCGGAGAACCGGTAAATACCACCTCTGACTGGCCCCACCCCCATCTATTCTCTGCCTCCCGAGTCCCAGCTGATCGGGAGAGAATGGAGATTTTGCAATATCCCTCCCCTGGAGTGGGAAGGGAATGGAGATTTTACAGTATCCTTCCCCTGCCACACCCACCAAGCCACGCCCACTGAACTGGTAGTAAAGAAATGTGAATCCCACCACTGGTACTGCATTCTAACAACTGTGCCATCGTGGCTCCTGCAACTGTGGCCTGTTTTTGTAAAATGAAATTATGTTGATTTGGGGGCCTCTTTTCCTCTGTTTTGGATTTTAAGAGTCTTTTTCAGGAATGGGTTCAGGGAAGCATTCTTTATCAATTGAGTGGATACCTTCCTTCAAATACTTCTGTTATTGTAGTTTCACTTTTGGGAACTCCTCAGTGAAGTGCACATAGTCAATCCTTAGCTTTTTTTTAATAGCGTGGATCCCTCCAATCATAGGCTGCATCACACGTAAGTCTGTCAAAGAATGGCACATTCTGTAGTGTTGAAAGGTACACATGAATAAGATTACATTCTAAATTAAAAACGAGTGTCTTTTCCCCCCCTCCATTTCCTCTACAGGTAGTCCTCGGCTTACAACCACAATTGAACCCAAATTTTCTGTTAAGACATTTGTTAAGTGAGTTTTGTCCCATTTTATGACCTTCCTTGTCACAGTTGTTAAGTGGATCACTGCTGTTGATAAGTTAATTACCCGGATGTTAAGTGAATCTGGCCTCCGCATTGACTTTGCTTGTCAGAAGGCAGGGGATCACATGACTTTGGGATACAACAACAGTCATAAGTAGGAATCAGTTGCCAAGCCTCTGAATTTTGATCACATGACCATGGCAAAGCTGCAAAGGGTCGTAACTGTGAAAAACGGTCATAACTCACATTTTTCAGTGCCGTTATAACTTTGAACGGTCACTAAACAAACTGTTGTAAGTTGAGGACTACTTGTATTATACATTCATGCATACGCAGAAAGACAGGGAGATATAGGTATTTCCAGGATAAGTGAAATATTCATTTCCCCCACTATTCCAAACCGAACTATTTTTCTTCCAAATAAGTAATGGGATGTCAGTTTCAGTGCACAGAGCTTAACTTATCGAAAGGTCAGTTAAATAAAAAGAGCTGCTTGCAAATAGCTCTTCTTTTTTTTTAAGGATCCAAATGTTTTGTTTCCAGCTACCTTCCCAGCTACTCTTCATAAAGCTGAAGAAGATCATCATGTGATACAGAAATAGTCTCCAGAACTGTAATTATAAACACAGAGAAATGTGGGGTATGTGGTGTTTTTTTTTAAATGAAATAACAGCACTATAAATAAAAATCCGAATACTTCAGTACCGTGACGCGATGCCATCTTGCAATTCCTCAAACATATGTTGCCATCTCAGGTCCATATGCTCTGCTGGTTGGCTTGCGCTAGAGTGAAGATAAGCTAGCTGCCCATAAATCTTCTGAAGAGACGGTGTTGGCCAAGAACCTTTGGTTTGGGCCTCTGCCAAATGGAATTCAAGCTGAAAGTGAAAAAAGGTGCCCACCAGAAATTCAAGGTCAGAAGCTGTGTGGTCTGTATGAGAAACTGGGAGGGGAGCTGAGATAAATGAAGTCATATGACAGGTAAGGTATGCTACCATGGAAACGTGCCATGTGGCACCAAGACGACATCGCACATTTTTCTAACTCAGGTCTGTGATTACATCATTTTATATACAGCGTTCGAAGAGGAGGAGGAGGAGGAGGAGGAGAAGGACAAAAGGAAGATGGATGAGCGGGCAAAAAGGCATTTGCAACTGGCTTGTAATATATGCTTACTCTCTTTGGACAGAGCAAACATGCTCAGTGCTTGGATTACACGGAGAAAACTTGGGTACCACTTCTTCAAATCTAATCTACTGCTTCACCCCTTCGGTTTAATTTAATGATAGTTCCCTGCAGTGACTGCCTGTGTGAGAACAGCATCTCTCTCAAAACGTCAGTCATATATTATTGTAAGTCATTGAGAAAACTAAGGCAGAAAAACATGGTTTTGAGGATGGAAGGAAGAAAATTCCCGTTTCAAATTTCCTAGCTTTTGATCCATCAAGGTACTAGAGGTGATCATTTTTCAATCAGAATAGAGCTGGAAGGGAGATCTTCTAATCTAACCCCCTGCTCAAGCAGGATACTTTATATACCATTTCAGGTAGGTGACTGTCCACCTGTCTTTGCTTAAAAACCTCCAGTGATGAAGCACTCACAGCTTCTGAAGGTTAATAGTCCTCACTGTTAGGAAGTTTCTCCTTAATTCCAGATTGCTTCTCTCCTTGATTAGTTTCCATCCATTGTTTTCTTGTATTGCTTTCTGGTGCTTTGGAAAATAAATTGAACCCCTCTTCTTTGGGGCAGCCCCTCAAATGCTGGAATGCTGCTATCATGTCATCCCAGCCCTTCTTTTCCCTAGAGTAGCCATACCCAATTCCAGCAACCCTTCTTCATACGTTTTTGTTTCCTTTGATCATCTTAGTTACTCTTCATTGCACTTTTTCCAAAGTTTCAACATGCAGTGACCAAAACTGGGTACAATATTCCGGGTGTGGTCTTATTAAGGATTTATAAAAAGGTACTAATACTTCACATGATTTTGATTCTTTATACAACCAAAGATTGTATTAGCTTTTTTGGCTGCTGCCGCACACTGCTGGCTCATATTTAACTGATCGTCCACTAGGACTCCAAGGTCCCTCTCACAGTTACTGTTTTTGAGCCAGGTTTTGCCTAATCTGCATTTGTACCTTTGTTGTTTTTTTCCTGCCTGCTTTTCTCCACATTAAATTTCATGTTGTTGGATAGGGCCCGCTGTTCAAGTCTGCAAAGATGCATCTAGCTCCTGAGCTTGTCTTCAGGGGTGTTGGCTATTCCTGCCAACTTAGTGTCATCTGCAAATTTGATGAGTTCCCCTTCTATTCCCTCATTTAAGTCATTTATGAAGATATTGAAGAGTACTGAGCCTAAGACAGAAACTTGTGGTGCCCCACTACTTACTTCCCTCCATGTAGATGTAGAAGGACTACTCATTGAGGATGGTTTGCCAGTCAGTTACAAATCCATCTGGTGGTGATGCGGTCTATCCCACATTTTTCTAGTTTAGCAAGAAGTAGATTGTGGTCTACCTTGTTGAATAACTTGCTGAAGTCTAAGTATATTTTGCTGGTCTACTAATTTAGTCACTCTGTCGAAGAATGAAATAAGATTGGTTTGGCAGGTCCTGGTGATTTATATTCATCAAGATCAGATAGGTGTTCTCTTACCATTTTTTGCTCATTTTAATTTTTATTTCTAGTCCACATTGGGCCCACAATGCATACAAAACTGATTGTCTTCTAATTGTTTTCTGCACACACTGTGCCTTTGGGTTTGTCTCCTAAAACAAAGGCCTTCTAAAAACAATAAAGGGACAATCCCCTTTCAGCTTTCATGCAATTCAAATGATTTTTAAATCAGATTCAAGGATTTTCTTACCATATTACTTCCTTTCAAGTGTTTTGTCTTGCCTGCCAATCCTGATCCAACATACCTTTGATATCTTTTGAATATCTACCTTAGCTCTTACCACTTCTGCATGGGTATGTCCATGGCATCAGCAGGAGCTAGGTGGACTAATGATGTGTCTACCTTTGCTTCCTTCGCCTTGGTATTGTATTGCCTCTTAATTCCCTATCTGTGATTATTTGCTTTGGTTCTCTCCCCTGCAGGATTCTAGAAATAAATGATGGAGAAGAACTTGGGACTCTATCAGTCCATCAGCAAGATAACTCTCTAAAAGCAGAAAATTATACCAAAAGCACTTAGACTTATATACCGCTTCACAGTGCTTTACAGCCCTCTCTAAGTGGTTTACAGAGTCGGCATATTGCCCCCCAACAATCTGGGTCCTCATTTTACCCACCTCGGAAGGATGGAAGGCTGAGTCAACCATGAGCCTGGTGAGATTCGATCTGCCAAACTATTGGCAGCCGATGATCAGCAGAAGTAGCCTGCAGTACTACATTCTAATCACTGCACCACTGCGACTCTTAAATTATGGGACCATATGAGTTATAACTGGCTGGGGGTGGTGATGGAACCTATGTGAAAAAAATATTCCTTAATGCAGTATTTCTAAACATTTTCCCCTCAGGATCCTTCCCATTTTTAAAACTTATAAGAACCCCAAAAGAGGTTTTGTTTTTATGGGTTATCTATATTTATCATATTAAAAATTAAAAAGTATACATTTATTTTTTTAAAAAAAATCTATTACCATTACTGCTTTTCACAACTGTTTGATGGGATTTTAATGTCATATTATTTTTCAACATAAACTGGCAAATTATTTTAATTTTGTGGGTCCCTTAGAGCAGTGGTTCTCAACCTTCCCAATGCCACGACCCTTTAATACAGTTCCTCACGTTGTAGTGACCCCCAACCATAAAATTGGTGTCTCGGTTCCTAAGACCATCGAAAATACGTGTTTTCCGATGGTCTTAGGCGACCCCTGTGAAAGGGTCGTTCGACCCCCAAAGGGGCCCCGACCCACAGGTTGAGAACCACTGCCTTAGAGGGACGCTCAGGGGCCTTTGGACCACACTTTTATGAACACTGCCCCAAAACACCCTTATGGGAAAATACTTGGGCAGCTTAGACTGTTATAGAAGCCATTTTGTTTTCAACATAAACTAGCCCACAGAACATAGAAAGAAGTGTATGTTACATACCCTATGCTTCTTCATGCACATGCACAAATCCAACCACTCACACTCACATATATGGTATACAAATACAAATACAGAATAGAAAATACGGTACATACAGCAATGCAAAACCTTCCTTCATTGCATAGAAAGACAAAGACTTCAGAATAGAACTGAATAACACAGTTGGAAGGGACCTTGGAGGTCCTCTAGCCCAACCCTCTGCTTAGGCAGGAAACCCTACACCATTTCAGACCAATGGTTATCCAACATCGTCTTAAAAACGTCCAGTTGAGAGCATTCACAACCTCCGGAGGCAAGTTGTTCCACTGATTGATTGTTCTAACCATCGGGAAATTTCTCCTTAGTTCTAGGTTGCTTCTCTCCTTGATTATTTTCTATAGACATTGTTGATAAAGGTGTTGAAATTCCAGAAGCCATGATCAGTATGCTTTTCCTGCTGTTTTTCCTACATTCTAGTTTATCGATTACTGTCTTTGTTTCTTATGAACACTCTTGATTTTGTACATCTTGATTTTCCTATTCCTTAGCACTTCTTGGTGGTAGTGTCTCCTTCCTCTACCCCATTGTCATGCTTGCAACCTTCCTTAAGTCTCATATTTGACCTAAAATGAAGAAACTGGTTTTCTTAAAAAAAATTCCCGCAAATGTATGTTAGATAGAGAAAAGACACACACAAATCCTGTGCAGAGGATTGTGGAAATCTAAGATTGGCATAAAGCTATACATGGTATACATGTATAGACTGTTACTGTACTAGACCTAGATTTGCTCAGTTTAGTATTCTCCCCATAGGCATCATGTAGGTTGGAGAGCAAATCAGAGAAAAACAAGATTCTTTGGGTCTGTTGAGCTGAGTTTCTTCCCCTTTTTCTTGCAAGAAAGAAAGAACTCAGGCTACAAGCACAAGAAAATTCTGCCTGCTTTTACTCCAAGGGGAGTCTGCTTAGCACTCATTGTGTTCAGTCAGCATCAGAGGTGTGATTCAGCCGGTTTTGAGTAGTTCGGAGAACCAGAAAACAGGCTGGCCCCGCCCCCCCGCTGCCTCCCAGTTTTCTTTTGTTGCCCTGAACGGGAGAACGGAGCTGGAAAGCAGGTTAGTGGGGTGGGGTGGGGTGGGAATGGGGATTTTGCAGTATCCTTTCTCCCGCCACAACCACAAAGCCACACCCACAAAGCCACACCATGCCCACAAAGCCACGCCCACATAACCGGTAGTAAAAGATTTTGAATCCTACCACTGGTCAGCATGTGATCCCCAGCCTATTAGTTACTAGAAACGCAGAATCCTGTATTATTTTAGAATCCTTATCAGTGAAGAAATTCTTTGTCTAAATGCTCACTTTCTATACAAGGAGAAAGGGGGAATGGATTTACCCTTGTCCCCTTGAAGCTATGCCAGCGGCTTCTCCCAAGCTGCCTCCCTCTCATTGCATTTTCCACCATTTGCTCACTTTCAACCATCTCTTCCTCTGCTATTACATTCCCAATGACTGTCATGCAAACCCTCTTCACTTCACAAGCAATTATTGGGGGGGTAAAGAGGGCAAGGTCATCTTCCTTTCAAGTAAATATGGTAATTATTTTCTCCCAGCTGTTTATTTATTTTTAAACGTGCAATCAAAAAGCCAACTGTGGCTTGGCTGTCACTTAGTCAAAATATTAACATATTTCAGACATTAAGAATATAAAAGCCACATCTTTCAACTTCTTATGAGAACCTAGAGTTTAGGAGCATTGTTTATTCATTTATTGTGCAGAGCAATTGGAATCTTTGGGAAAATTCTGTGATATCGTAATAGCCCAGAACAATTTCTATCCAAAAGAGGAGCTTAGAAACAACTTCTGGTTCTAGGTGCTTTTCAAAAGTTATTCTCCATCCATGAGATAATGCTAAAATGATCCATTTAATTGGCAAAGGTAAAGAGATTCAGGTACCATCTCAGAAGTATTGCTTCACCTCCTGTTTTGTTCAGTACCCAAGAATTTCATTCATGATTCTGGAGTTTTTGGAGTTTCATACTACATACAGTGGAGGAAAGCTAAATAAGCTGTGGTTCAGCAAATACGGGTAATTTTCTTCCACATGCAGCTGTGATCTAGTCTGAGGTTAAGGCCTTTCCCTCACATTTTGTGATGCTCTCATAGCAAAACATTGTGGCCCGTGACTTCATGAATTTACTGGGCAGTTACCTTTTCATTCATGTGCTGGGAGCAGACGCCTCCAACTTCTTGGGTCAGCCAGGTGTGGCTAAAAAGGAAAGATTTTCAGTGCCGGTGCTCAAACTTTTCTACATCGGCCTAGGACCATGATGATGAAACTATGGCACGTGTTGCACAGGTGGCACGCAAAGCCCTCTCTGCGGGCATGCCAGCCATTGCCTCAGTCTAGCTCCACTGCGCATGCGTGTGTGCCTTCTACCCGCTAGCTGGTCTTTGGGTCTCTGCCACACATGTGGGATGGGCAGGGCGCATGCAGGGGATGTGCATGGGCGGCAGGGCGCATGCACATGGGGCACTCGCATTGCATTTTGGGAGCCTCATGCAGTGCCCCCGCACCCTGTTTTGGCTTCCAGGTTGCTGCAGGAGGCCTTCCAGGCCCAAAATGTGGCACAGGGGCCTTGGAAAGTCTCCTGCACCAACCTGGAAGCCAAAAAATGGGCAAGGGGATGGGGCGCATGCGCAGGAGGAAGGGGAGTGTGGGGGGGTTGCACACGCATGAGTGGGGTCATGCATGCATGCACAGGGTGCAAGCATGGGGGCAGATCAGGTGTGTGGGGGGTCACACGTGCATTGCATTATGGGTGCAGCCACGTGTGCACGCTTTTGGCATGAAAAAACAAGAAGGTTACCCATCACTGTCCTAGGAAACTCACCTGGTAAGTTGGCTCTGCCTATTTCTTATGCCCTTTGATGCTGCTGAGAATTCTCTTTTGCTTGCAGCCTGATCATCTGGTGGTGAGGTTGTTTTTAGGATGTTGCTCCTTCTGTGAACTTCCTTAACTTATCATAGATTTGGGACAATTCCTTCGTCCCCATTGTCTCCTCCGTATTATTCAGCACAGCCATGGGCCTTTCCCAAGGGCATAGGTGGCTGGGTAGAAGGGAAAGGGGAGGGAAGTGTTCCTACTGTCCTTAATTTATCTGACGGCTCCAACTAAATTTCTCTGAAGATCCCATGTTTTTGTGCTTTTCATAAAGTACCCCAAGACTGCTGATTGTCCCTGAACATCTGGAATACAACTGTTAGAAAGCAATCAATTTAATACACCATTTCTGTCCAACACAACAGATTTTTTTTTAACTGAGATCATTTGCACTCTCTGATCTTGAGAGAAATACGTAGCAGTTTTATTTGCTGAAAACTGTACTGATTAGATGAACTGGAACCATTCCACTTCACGCTACCAAACTGTGTCAGGATATCAAATCAGTATGAAGTAGACTGCCTGTCACCTTTATCCACTCTTCTAGTACGCAAACATCAGATTGTAGTGGTGCATTTTGATAATATTTCTGCAAATTAAGCTCAGATAAGTCTCCGGGTATCGTAAGAAATTAGAAAACAAAAATCCAAGTCTAATTGCTACCATGTATGTGCAAATGTTCATTGAATACAAAACTTAGGAAAAGGATGGAAACACAACAGAGGCAGCAATGTGTACTTGGGACAGATAGCGTCAAACAGCCTTAAGATAAGAATTAAATGCATTTGTAGCAATACAAGCTAATGCTTCAGGGTATCTAACTAAGTTTGGGGCCATTAACCTTCTTGTTCTTTCATGGCGCTGATTTGATTTGCATCACTTAGACCGCAATCCTATATGACCTATCAGCAAAAAAAGCCGGTCCCATTTTGCAATCTAAAACAAATTGGATCCCACCTTCCCGTTTAAGAGTAAATAGAATTGCAACTTGAACATGTATAGCTTCATTCCTTTGTCATCACAATCTGCAATAGGGAGTTTATGCTGCCAGGTGAATTGGAAGTGGTATGAGGCCAACAAAATGGTGAGAGGGAAAAGTATGCCGTCACTCAAAGGAAGTATTCAGAAATCAAAGGCTTCCATACAAGATCTACGCAGGGGAAACCTGTCTTGTAGAGACCGTAGATGTCTCTGTCTTGGTGCCAGCAGAAGTGTCATCCTCTGCCAAAGGATTCTTTCCACAGCAAAGCGTGGTGATCATACAGTTGCGGAACTACAAATAAAAATTGAAAGATCATTAGCACATGCAACTTGCATCATCGGGAACAAGCTGTAAAAACCATCTCAAAAGATCAGTGATAATTCTAGAATCTGGAGCAGAACAAGATGGTTGTTCTACCAAGAAGTGCATGTTTACAATTGGTCCTAATGCACCAACTGCAGCCCTTCCTCAGTTGCAGATTTAGTGAAGGTTAGCCACGGTTAGCTACATATTAGTTCCAATTCTTCTCAAGTACCACAGTGCGTTTTAAGTTGGGTCTTCGAAGTAGCCACAAAATGCAATTGGTATAAACTGTGATAAACAGGTTGTTGATCTGTGCATGATATAGGGACCATATGATGCCTGTACTGGGCACAATTTAAGGTGCTAGTGTTGACCTTTAAAGCCCCACATAGCTTACAATCAGATGACCTGCAAGACCTCCTCTCCTGCAATGAGCCTCCCCTGTGTCTGACAGGTGCTTGCGAAGATGCCTCCTGTGCCACAAACCTGGCTATTGGATACCCAGGGCTTTTTCTGGGTAGTTCCAGCTAGGGAATCCCTAAATACATAGCTAAGTTGTAGTATTTAATTCTCATTCCCCCCAGAATTTAGGGTGATGGCAAGGACACAGCTCTTTGGTCAAGCTTTTATCATTTTAATCATTTCAATTTTCAGCCTACTTTAAAGTCATTAGTTTTACGTGCTTATAAAATGAATATAATTTGAACTTGATTTAAATTGCAACAGTCATACTTTTTTGTTATTGTAAACTGCCTTGAGAGTTGCAAGGGCGAGATATAAATTTAATAATAAATAAAATGCATAAAAATCTGGACACTGTTGTGTGTATTCATTCATAAGGGCAGCCTCCCACCATCTGCCTCCTTCTGCCTCCCTAGCTCTTTGATTAATTTGGAATGATGGCTTTTGTCCCAAAGGTGCTTTTTCCAAAGCCAACTGGACTTTGTTCTTTCTTTGAAGACATTTCACTTCTCAACCAAGAAACTTCTTCAGTTCTGACTAAAGTCCTTCAATTCTTCAGTCAGAACTGAAGAAGCTTCTTGGATGAGGAGCAAAACATCTTCAAGAAAAAAACAAAGTCTAGTTGCCTTTTTGAAAAAGTCTGGCTGCCTTTTGGGATAATCATGACTGGGTGATTAAGACTCTGCATAGACGATGGGGTTTGTAGTCTAATGTAACTGGCCGGCATAGTTGGTTAAGTCTTTATTTGTCTTTCCATGGTGGCTCCTCCTGAAATCCTAAAGAAAGTGCTTATATTTATCTTAATTGGTCCCTGTGTTTCAAGGTAAGTGAAAATCCTTGGCACCCTCCAGACACCAAGGAAATAATTCATAAGCCTATAATTCATTCTGCTTAAAATAACATTCTGCTTAAAATAACAGTTCAGCCTTCTTGCCTTGAAAGGCTCACAAACAATGAGATCCGTTAGCAACTTCATTTGATCCAATGAAAGAAGAAGAAGCTTTTGGCATGTTCAAGGGTGTAAGAACATCTTCTCCAGCCTCAAACTTCAACCCCTAACCCCACCTCCCTCTGCCCCACACATCCCTTGAACAGTTGTTTGGGATTTTCAGACTGACGTGTCAACCCAGCAAGATGCATTGCTGCTTAACACATAATGAAGCTGCAAAATTCACTCAAGAGAGTGGCTATCAGAGGTGGGTTACTCCTGGTTTGGCTCGATTCAGCCGAATCAGCAGTGGTGATTTGGCCTGGGTCGCAGAACCGGCAGCGACCCAGGCTGGCCATGCCCCCTGGACCGGTTCCCCGGTAACTTCTGCCATTGCCGGCATGTTTCTGCGCATGCGCAGAACAATTTATAGTCAACTTTCCTTGCACAGTCAATGTGCGCAAAGCGCAGGCGCAACGAACCGGTACCAACTGGTACAGGAACCCACCCCTGGTGGATATGTCATGGGCCAGTTTCATTTGCCATCTGGCAATGAAACCACTGAAAGTTCTGTTGCTTTACCCCAATCCTGTGTTTATAATACGGAGAATAATTAGTCTACCTGGCAGGGTCTGCAGCATGAATTATTATGACGTATATTGGAAGCACTTTAAGCACTTAGGGAAAATGCTGTAAATGCCCATCATCATTACACTCTTGAAAAGCCGTGGCAACATTTCCAAGTTACCTGTTTGTTCATTACGATATAAATCACTGGATTGTAGATTGCAGAGCTCTTGGCAAAGAAGGATGGGATGGTCATAAAGACAGGGCCAAAATCAGATCCTTGATGAGTAAAGATATAGAAAGCCACTGAGGCATAAGGGACCCAGCAAACAAGGAAGGCAATCACCATAAGGATGACCATACGAGTGACTTCTTTCTCAGCCTTCTGGGTGGTGGCTGATTCCTGTTGCTGAGCAGCGGCCTAAAAAGCAAAACAAGGGATGTGGTTGAGACTTTACAACTGTGCTGTTTAGAATGGACAGATGTTAACCGAAGGAAGGACCATGCACACTGTAATTAATACGTGTGGAACACTTGTGGGATTCACTTACCTTCCCTACCATTCGCAAATGTCTGTGCATGCGCACGACCTTCTGCGCATGTGCAGTGCTCACACATTACGTCAGGGTGGGTGGGCGGACCTTCCCGCAGCCACCGCTACCGGTTCACCCGAACAGGAAATAACTTGTTGAATACCACCTCTAATGTGGAAAGAAGAAACTCTACATTATGTGGAGCTCTCAAAAACATGTGCGGCTTGCAGTCCTACCTGTAGCTGACACATTGTGTGTGTGTGTGTGTGTGTGTGTGTGTGTTTAAGTTAAAATTAAATGTAGTAAAAATAAGGAGGGGAAGTCTGGATAAAGGAAACCCCTTATGAAAATAAGTGGAGGAAGTTTGAGAAGAAGGTGGGTTTCACTTCACATCTGATCATTTGGGGGGTTTGCCTAGCCCCTGTAGGAAGTTATCACCCAGCCCTCTCCCAGAAAAATGAAATATCCTAGGAAATATTGAAAAGGCAGAATATTTCTCTGGATGTGAAAAGGAAGAAACATGTTTTAAATTGAGAGTAGCTCACTGCAGCTTCCTGCCCATCCCCTTTTGTCAATGGGCCATTGCCCAAGCAAGTCCCTTTACATAATAAAGAGTTCTCCCCTTCAGCTCCAGGGGGATGGGATTAAGGCATGATCAGCCTTTACTCACTCCCCACATGGCATCTAAGAACTCAACCAAACCTGGATTCAAAACGCAGCCTAGAGAGTTGCCCCTGCATGGCCCCATGGGAGTCTGACAACCAATTAGAAGACAAGCTCAAGATCAAAGGCCAGAGAGGGCATAAAACCAGGGACTCAGCATCTCAGTCCTTCCTTCTCTTCTTCTCCACCAACATTGAAGCGTGTGATCTCCTTTTCGGTTCAGGACTCAAGCCATGTGGCCCTGTCTGTCACGATGTTAAAAAGTTTGCTAGGCCTGAACTGCCTGAATTGACACTCAAGAGTTAAACTAAGAAAGCTTTATTGCGCAGGTCATAAAACAAAAAAAGGGTTCTTATCTGAAAGTGATTTATTGCGCACGCGTTACACATTCCAAAATTCCTCTCTTCTTTGTTCGGCAGCCAACTTTTGGCTGACGAAGTTTTCATTATCAAAATGTAACCAATTAGTTATTTTCTGTTTTATTTTATTATTAAAGTTTGTTTATTAATTAGAATACTTTTAAAGACTTATTTTTCTCAATATCTCAAAAGATATGCTGAAGGGAATCAGCCACGGTTCATCGGTCTCTAACAGGGTGTTTTTTTTCCCCTGACAACTTGGTAGCAGAGGTTTGGTCGACAACTTGGTAGCAGAGTTTTGGCTTTTGATGATACAAGCTGAGATGACTACAATTTATGGCTGTATTTTCCCTTCATGCTATCTAAAGATAACCGACTGAGCCTAATTAGCAATGTCGAAGAAGAGAAAGAAAAAGAAAGATGGGGCGAACACAGATGAATCAGCTTCCTCTGACAAAGAGGCTCCCTCGGACACAGAGAAGCAAGATCAAAACGTGCTTCAGGAACAGCAAGATTCTTCAGGTGCCGAGCCAGAAATGGGGGAAAGAGTTACAGAAGGCAAGATCTACGGACTGAGGTCAGTAAATGTCCCTCATTATCAAGATACAATTAATGAACGGCAAAAGTCTAAACGGCAACTGCCGGCAGAGGAAAATTCCTCCCACGCAGAAAGCAAAGTTTATGAAATTCCCCCAGATGGTGAGCAAGAAATGCAAAGCTATCTAGATCAAATAGAACTGTTTGAAAAATATGCTAGGGAGGCGAGAGTGTGTTTTGAAGAGATAAGGCGAAGTAGAAGAAGCTCCCCCACTCCCAAAATGTCTGAGGACGCCATCTTGTCTTCTTCAAAACAACAGCCTAAGACACACCACACAGAGTTCATTGGTCAATTAGAACAAAGAGACATGTACACGTCACCGAGGTCACGTGGTCCCTTTGAGTCAACTGAACTCCCGCATACGTATAGAAAGGAGAGGCAGCCAAGAAGTGAAGCTGCACTGCCATCTGCTGGCGAAAAAAAATTATTACAGCAAAAGATTAAGCAATTGGACCAGATTTTCAGAGATATGTCTATGAGTCCTTTAGAAGCCAAAACTTTGTCTCCAAAGGTTAAGTCTTCAATACCCCCTGGCGGTGTGGAATTCTCCCTAGATGGAAAAAGGCAAAGCCAGAGGCAAATTCGAGGAAGCCAATTTGATGTTGCCACGCAAAGGCCAATGATGCAACCCCAGCATCCCCTGGTTCAACAACCAGATTTGCAACCAGAGCAACAAATTGTTCCTCAGCAGGTATTCACAGTCACCCCCTTGACTGGTGAGTCCAAATTAAAGGAGTCAGGAGAGAATTATAAAGCCTGGGTCAGTGAAATTGCGCTCTTGCTTCGAAGAGAAGGCACATATTCCATGGTTTTTAATCCTCCCCGTCAACCCTGGACACCTGCAATAAGAAACCTCGAAAACAGAGCTATCACGACTTTACTCATGTCAATGGAAATTGAGATCCAAGGTATCTTTCCACCTGATGCAACTGCCCAAGAAATATGGGCTATTTTGGAAGATTGCTACAGGCCCGTTTCAATTGAATCCTCATGTTTGCTCATGTCTGAGTTCCATGGTTCGAAGTTGAAACCTGGTGAACGAATTGGTGGACATTTGACCAAACTGAAAAGAATGAGAAGTGAATTGAGACAAAATGGCCATGTAATCGATGATATCCAAATGATTAGCATCATCATTAACTCATTGAATTATGAATGGAAAGATGCTGTTGCAAAGATTAACTACGTGCCTATTGCTCAACGCACAGTTAACCACGTTTGCAGACTTTTAGTGGAAGACGAAGCTATCAGGTTAGCTACCCCACATCTGCAACGGCCTCCAGCACCAAAGGCTCCAGCCAGACGTCCCTTCCGAGGAAGAGGCTACGCTCCAAGGATGCCAAAATGCTACACCTGCAACCGTGTGGGACATGACACCCGGGATTGTCCCCAACGAGTTCCAGCTCCCGTCACGTACCAGCCCAGAGGAACAGATTCCAGAGGCAGAGGTAGAGGCGGAAGACAAGGTCGTCGTGGTCCAAGGCGTGATCCACAAGCTCCACTTGCAACACTGGCCATAACCAACGTTCCACAACCTGATCCAAAGTTCGACAGACGTCTTTTGTGGACTTTAGATAGTGGAGCAGCTGTGCACGTTACCCACAGAAGGGAACTTTTCACAGAGATGGGCGAACCAGAGCCCGAGTATCGAGAACTGTATTCCTTCACCAACCACACTTGCAAGGTTATGGGAAAAGGAACTGTTTACATTGAAGAGCTCGATACACACATCCCTGATGTTTATTACATACCTTCAGCAACCAGTAATTTGCTTAGTCAAAGTCACTTGTCTAGAGAGTTAAAGTTCCAGGTTCACCACCTCGAAAAAGCAAGTTACTTAGTTAAAGATGGTGATATTGTTGCTGAAACCATGCTGATTGGTGGTGTTTATTACTTAAAGCCAAAGCCTAAAGGGCAAGCACAGGCAAGTATGCAAACTCCAAAAAGGCACAACGCAAACCCAGAGAGAGTTGTCCCAGAGAGAGAAAGCGTTACTGTGCCAAAGGCTCCTAAAGCCAACAAACAAAGAAAACAGAAACAGATTGTTCAAAGTAAGCCTGAGGGTCCTCATGAAACTGTTAATGTTGAGAATTCACTAACTGGTAAACCTTTGCATTCCAGGTGTATTCACAAGTGGCACAGAAGATTGGGGCATGCCAGTTTCCGTGTTCTTAGAAAGATGCCGGAGTTCGCAAAAGGTTTGGATCTAAAGGGGTGTAAGGTGTTTTTGGATTGTGCCGTTTGCAAAAAGGCTAAATCCAAGGCGGCTGCAATTCCCAAACACGCTACACGCCGGTCAACACGCATTTTTGATTTGGTACACACTGACATAGTGGGTCCTTTCCCACCAACACTTGGTGGCAGAAAGTATTTTTTAACAATTGTAGATAATCATTCTAGATATGGATTTGTATATCCTATGAGAGAGAAATCTGAGACCTTTCAGATCTTTAAAGACTTTGCAGCGTTTGTTTCTACACAATACCAAGTTCGCATCGCCAGAATCCAGAGTGACCGTGGTGCAGAATTCATGTCTCAGCGTTTCCAGGACTGGATGCGTAAGAATGGAATTCTTCATCAGACATCTGCTCCATATACACCGGCTCATAACGGAGTCGTAGAAAGAAGACAAGGGGTTCTACAAACCATGATGCGTTGTCTTCTAGAAGATGCCAATCTCAGTAACGCATACTGGGGTGAAGCAATCAAATATGCAAATTACATTGTCAACCGTACTTGGAGCAGTGTAATCAATCAAACTCCTTTCTACATGCTATATGGCTACAAGCCTAATCTCAAGAACCTCCATATTTTTGGTTCATATGCTATGGTGAACACTCCCTTAAGTCAAAGAAGAAAGGGAGGTACAGTAGCAAAGAGACTAAGATTTATGGGTATTGATGATAATTCAAAATGGTACAAATTCATTGATACTAAACATGTGATTGTCATTTCACAATCTGCTAATTTTGAGGAAGACATTGACTGGTCCAGGATTCATTCCAATGATCCTGAAGTTTATTTTCCTAGAGATGGTGTTCCAGATGCCACGCAGCCTGATGACAATTCGCAGGCAGATATTCCTTCTACCAGTTCTTCACAACCTGATGTTCCGTCTTCTCAAGCCGCGGATGCTGATGCTAGCGACGAACGTGAGGATGAGGATGATGATGAAGAAGAAGAAGAAGACTGGTCTGTTGTTCCTAGACGCTCCAAGAGGGCCACAAAAGGAATCCCTCCACAACGTTATTCATGGCAACTGACAAAATCACCATTACCTTTGATTTGCAACGTTACTCTTCCTCCAGAGACATTCACACAAATCAAACAGCTTCCTGATTCAGAACAAGACAAGTGGTATGATGCAATGCAGGATGAAATGGACAGTTTAAAGAAACTTAATGTATTCACACCTGCAAAACCTCCAGCAAATAAGAAAGTCATTGGCACCCGATGGGTCTACAGAATCAAGAAGAAACCGAATGGTGAGTCTTTATACAAAGCCAGACTGGTAGCTCAGGGTTTCGCTCAACGTTATCCTGAGGACTACACAAACACTTACTCACCAACAGTCAGAACTGAAAGTGTAAAAATTGCTTTAACCACTGCAACTATTCTTGGTTTAGAAGTTTTCCAATTTGATGTGGACACAGCTTATCTACATGCAGACCTAGATGAAGAGATCTACGTAAGAAGCCCTCCAGGATTCCGAAAGCAAGAAGGGGATACCTGGTTCCTGAACAAAAGTCTTTATGGTCTGAAACAGTCAGGTTTAATGTGGTATTTATGTCTTACTGACAAACTAAATTCAATGGGCTTTATTAAGTCCGAAACTGATGAATGCGTGTTCACAAAAAGATCTAACAATGCATATGAGATAATTCTTGTTTATGTTGATGATATTGTTTATATTGGTCCAAATAAGAAAATGAGTGAGATTTTTGCTAAAAGTTTGCAGAGATACTTCACACTAAAATCTTTAGGACACATTAGCACTTATTTAGGTGTTCAAATTGAAAAGACACAGAAGGGGTTTAGTCTTTCACAAGAGGAGAAAATTGACCACATTCTACATCATTGCAACATGAAAGATGCTAGCACAACAAAGACACCCATGCAAACAGATTTTCACAACTTAACACATGAACCAAGTCCTGAGTTCGAAAATCAAACACTTTATCGTTCAGTCATTGGTTCACTATTATACATTAGTAGTTGGACCAGACCTGACATCGCACTTAGTGTTAATCTTTTATCACGACACGTAGGTAAGGCAACACAATTTCATTGGTCATGCATTAAGAAGTTGTTGAAATACCTAAAACACACTAAGCACATGAAGTTATTGCTAGAACCAACACACACTGATCAACCAAAGTTGATTTGTTTTGCCGATTCTGACTGGGCGAGCGACAAGAAGTCGCGCAAAAGCACTTCTGGTTACATGATGTTCCTAAATGGTTGTCCTGTTTACTGGCAAGTGAGAAAACAGAGTTTTGTTTCATGTTCATCTACTGAAGCTGAATATGCTTGTGTTTCAGATGCTTGTAATTCTCTAACGTGGTTTGATGCTTTGATCACAGATATCTGGACACGTCCGATTCGACCAATCACCGTGATGGAAGATAATGTATCTGTTGTTTATATTTCTGAGTCACATTTTACAGGTTCTAGGTCCAGACACATTGACATTCGTTATCAAAACACAAAGCAATTAGTTAAGCAAGGTTTTGTTAAATTGCAATATGTTTCTACACATGATCAGATCGCAGACATGCTTAACAAACCACTTGCCGCAAATCAACACGAGTATCTGCGAAAGAAGATGTGCCTTAATTGATGATTTGATGACGTCAGCCCAGACTAGCAAAAGAAGGGGTGTCACGATGTTAAAAAGTTTGCTAGGCCTGAACTGCCTGAATTGACACTCAAGAGTTAAACTAAGAAAGCTTTATTGCGCAGGTCATAAAACAAAAAAAGGGTTCTTATCTGAAAGTGATTTATTGCGCACGCGTTACACATTCCAAAATTCCTCTCTTCTTTGTTCGGCAGCCAACTTTTGGCTGACGAAGTTTTCATTATCAAAATGTAACCAATTAGTTATTTTCTGTTTTATTTTATTATTAAAGTTTGTTTATTAATTAGAATACTTTTAAAGACTTATTTTTCTCAATATCTCAAAAGATATGCTGAAGGGAATCAGCCACGGTTCATCGGTCTCTAACAGGGTGTTTTTTTTCCCCTGACACTGTCCACCATTAAAACCATCTTTCCAAGAAGCCTCGATGTCTCCAGTGTCTTTTCCCCCCACTTGGAGCCGAACCCAGAAGGACATTTCTTCCAACACCTCCATTGTTCTCCTGTCTCCGTCTTCATGAGGCCCTAACACAAATGCTTCCATAAATTATTATAAATATAAACTTGGATTTCTTTTTAGGAAAGCACATATCTGGGATGCTGGAAAATGATCACTCAAAAATCTATTAGAACATGGTGAACTCTTGGCACTTGATGTAGCTAGAAAAGCCTGGGAAATTGCAGATACACTGCCGAAGATGGTGGAAGTGGTTATGACTATAACATTATTTCCAAAGAGAACCAACCAATCAAAACATTTAATATCTTAACAACTCTGGTTCTTATTCTCCATGAGTGGATTAAATGTTTTCAATCTGAATTGGTCTGGTGGAGAAAAGGTTCCTCTTTCTTTAGAATCACCCACCTGTTTAACAGTGCAGACAAGACGACCATAGCAGAAGAAGATAACTGTCAATGGAGTGACAAAGTGTACAAGGAACATATAGATGACAAAGGACTCATTATGGACTTCTGGGGTTGGCGTATAATAATCAACTCCACATGAGCTCTGCATGCCTTCTGGGATATACCTGTATTTAAATAAAACATAGTGAAATATTACGGTGCTGAATTAAATAGTCATAAGGTAAAGGTAAACATGTGTGCTAGTCGTTTCCAGCTCTAGGGGTGGTGCTCATCTCCGTTTCAAAGTCAAAGAACCAGTGTTGTCTCTCTTAGCCCTAAGAAGGAGGCAGTGGCAAACTACTACTGTCCATGGATGACCATGTGACAGCCGTGGCAAGGGGGGCGTTCCACCAGGTTCGCCTGGTGCGCCAATTGCGCCCCCTATTGGACCGGGATGCCTTGCGCACAGTCACTCATGCGCTGGTGACGTCTCGCCTGGACTACTGTAACGCTCTCTACATGGGGCTTCCCTTGAAATGCACTCGTAGACTACAGTTGGTCCAGAACGCGGCCGCGCGGGTAATTATGGGGAGTACAAGGTACTCCCATGTGACACCTTTCCTGTGCGAGCTGCACTGGCTCCCTGTGGTCTACCGGGTGCGTTTCAAGGTCTTGATAACGATCTTTAAAGCGCTCCATGGCTCAGGACCTAGCTACTTGCGGGATCGTATCCTGCCCCATACATCCCTGCGACCAATTCGCTCGCACAGAGAGGGTCTCCTCCAGGTGCCGTCCACCAGACAATGTCGGGGGGCGGCGTCTAGGAGTAGAGCCTTCTCTGTTGCGGGCCCAGCCCTGTGGAATGACCTTCCCCCGGATATTAGGACTACCTCTGACCTCCGCGCCTTCCGGATAAAGCTCAAGACGCACCTATTTCAAGTAGCTGGCCTGGCTCAACCATAGTTCGTTCACACTGCTCCTGATGGGTTTTTTAATTTTTGTGACTTTTAGACTTTTATTAGGGGATTTTAAACTATGTTTTAACTGTCTTTTCTTATCTTCATACCTCCTCCATGTACGCGTGTTCGTTTATTCTGTGTGTGTATTGTCCATGTTGTTTTTTATGTGTTTTATTGTACGCCGCCCCGAGTCCTTCGGGAGAGGGTGCGGCTAAGAAATAAATTTATTATTATTATTATTTGAAAATGATGCCAAGAAAATTGCAAGGACTTGTCCAGGCAGCCTCCAAGAATTGGACACGATTGAGTGAAAGGGGAGGAAGAATCAGGTAAACAGAGCTACTATTCTGGCTATTGTGTTATATAGTTATTTATTTGTTTCTTCATTAACATATGAGTCTGTGCATTAGGTACCAGTCTTAGAGGCTTGGAACTGCTGAGGCTTTTTAGCCAATTCAGTCGGCTGATATTGATTTGAATAGTCATCTTATTTGTAATGTTACATACAGAATAGAGGAGGAGAATATGAAAAGCAGAAAGATAAGGAATGTGGACATGCACGTAAAAAGAGGGGTTTAACCCTAACAAATAAATACAGGAGTGATATCGTTGAGATTTTGGATACTCACAGCTTGGTGCCAACAAAAATTCTCTGTATAAGTTGTTTTTCCACAATAAGATTTGAAAAAATGATTTGAAAAAAATCCAAAGGCATCTGAATTTTTCCAACTTGGCATCTGATGTATTGAGCCAATCAATGATCATATTGTATGGGGAATCCTGGAAATTGCTGTTCAACACACCCAGAAAATGCCAGGTTGGAAAAGACTGACAAATTTATTACCTTGAATATCTATAGCAAAAGATATGATTGGCACACCTGGATCTACATATAAGTTCTATCCCCATTAGCTCTTTTATGTCCATACATCAATTCAAAGCAGGGATTCAACAGATACCCACCTTGACCATCCAATCAGAGGAGGAGCAGCACAAGCCAAGGCCATGATCCAAGTGAGAGACACTCCCATGATGGCGTGAGTTTCGGTGAAACGGAAGTTGCTCATGGGCTTACAAACTACTACATATCTTTCTATAGCCAGGATTACGAGAGACCAAAGAGCTATCTCACCTGTAAGAGAATAAAGCAACCCCTCGGATAAATATTAGAGAAACAACAACAGAAATATGGGGAAACATTTCCATGACCCAAAATGAAAATACTACTTTCTGATTTACATTGTTGTGGTCCTTCATAACATTATTGTATCGCGTTGCATTTATGTGCTTCCCACTCAGAAAATAACCTTGGGATATTTTGCACAACAGTAAAATGAAGTAAAACCACCTAATAGGACATAAAAATCCAGACAGTCATATAATTAATTTGCATTTAAAAATTTTAAGACCATAAGTTACAAAAAAAAAGTGTTAATATTTAAATGCCTGCCAGAGGACAACATGTTGATAGATGTACAGGGAACATGCCAGCTTGATTTCTTTAGGAAAGAACAGAGAACCTCAAGGGTAGAGGCGTTGGGAGAAGAGACCTCTGGGGCTCTTACAAGCAGTAGAGATGGGTGGGGAAAGATGGGTTCTTCATCTTGACAGGACCTAAGCTGTTTAGGGCAGGGGTGTCCAAACTTGGGAACTTTAAGACTTGTGGACTTCAACCCCCAGAATTTCCCAGCCAGCCATGCTGGCTGGGGAATTCTGGGAGTTGAAGTCCACAAGTCTTAAAGTTCCCAAGTTTGGACACCCCTGGTTTAGGGATTTAAATATCAACAACACAGTACACTCTGAGGCCTTGTCCCTGACAACCTCAGGTTCTGGCAACTGCAGCTGCCACATCGATGAAATAAAATATTTTCATTAGCCACATTCAGTCTTTGGTCTGGGGAAAACAGTGTAGATCCCTGATCTGTACCATTTTGAATGGGGGTGGAAAACTAACTGGGGATTAGTGTAAGTATATTAGAGTGGAATACTTAAAATGGCCAGATCCAATAAGCCGTTTTTCTACTCTGTTCTTCACCAACTTTAACTATCTATTTTTTTTATTTGTTTGTTTGTCAAACATGTACAAGATAACAAGTATAGGTATGAACATAAACATGAACAAAGGAAGTAAATACAGTTAATGGGGACAGTAAGACAGGGACAATAGGAATGCTTGTGCCTATAGAAAATTTTCTGACAAAAATAGAATTTGAAAGAATGTCCTTTTTTCTTAGATTCCAGAACCTGCCAGAGGAAGAAAATGAAGATCTTGAAGAGATTATGAGCACAATTTTAGCAGATTATATTAAGGGAGATAAGAAACAATTATGGTGGGATATGGATCTAGCATATAGGATAAACTCAGCATATGCCAGAAGTCACAACGTTCCCAGAGAGGTACATGTTAAATTTGTCAGGAGATCCACAAGGGATGAGGTGCTTGCGACCCAAAGGGAGAGACCATTGAAATACAAAGAGGAACAGGTCACCATTCTTAAACAGATCCCCCCAAAAATAAGAGAGAGAAGGAGGAAATATTCCTCCTTATCAAAAAAATTATGCAACATGGGGGTCTGGTTTAAGTGGCTGTTACCAGAGGGGATGATGGTCTTCTAGGAGGGAAATAGGATCAGAATTAATACAATTCAAGAGGCGGAAGCCTTTATTAAAAAGAATCTCCCCCCCCCCCCCCAGAGGAGGAATTTAGTGGGAGTAGGGAAAAGGACAGCAAGACGCAAGACAAGGAGGGGGGGCGTTGAGGCCCCTCCGGGGGGCAGGGAAGAAGAAGCAATATCGAAAAGGCTTAGATCACAAAAATGAATGTATTTGGAATAATTGTAATTGTTGATAATACAAAAAGTAACAAAGAAAAAATAGTAGAGCACTGTTTGATGATATTGGTTAAATTTGTTCTGATGCTTTCTTTTATATTTTATTTTTAAGATTGTTAAATCTGTGAGTTTCTGGGGAGGATTTTCGCCACCAGTGTGGAAGCTGCAAAAAATTTTCTGTACATCCTTTTACCCTCCCCTATATATTTTAAAATCAATAAAAATTTTGCAATATAAAAAAAATAGGAATGCTTGTGCGCTTAGCACGCCACCTTTACGGACCTCTTAAGAATGGGGTGAGGTCCACGGTAGACAGTTTGAGATTGAAGCTGTGAGGGTTTGAAGCTGTAATTGTCTCCAGACATTTGCCACCTGTAACATATTACAATAACCCATATTAAGGTTTTGCCAATACATGCAGTACAGGGCAGATAGATGGACCATGACTGCTACAAGGCACGAAAAGCGAGCCATTTTTCTATGGTAGATTGATCTTATGTATTGTAACTGCCTCAAGATGCACAATGGTAGAAGAATAATGAAATCCTTCAGCGGAGGAATGGATTGTGAAAATGTCAGAACTCACAGAGAGGGCAAAATTGAACCTGTTTGGGCAGATTAAAAACAACAAAAAACTTTTCTGAAAGACTGGAAACCTTATAGGGACTTTTTGCTGAAAGAAAGAAAGAAATTAAATGATGATTTATGGGTTTGAAGATTAAGATAGATATGGACTAAATGAGGGCCTGAAGGAATTTATATAATATCTAAGGAAGAGTCAGGATTGTAAAATTGTAACTATCTGTTGAAAAGAAGATCAGAAATCATTATATTTCTTAATTTTCTTTTCCTTGCATGTTTTTCTCCTTTTCTTTCTTTCCTTTCTTTTGATTTGACTTTTATTGTATGGAAAAATATTAATAAATATAAATAAAGCCAATATTTTTCTGAGGAATTTTCAGATTGGTGATATAATAGGGACATTGTAAATAGAATATTCTGGGCTCAATCCTTGGCACTTCCAATATACACCAAGCATCAGAGAAACCTTGGGGATAATTCTGTTATCCAGAAAAGTGGAAGTACCAGGCTGCATCTTAGCTAAGTACTCTCTTGACATTCCCAGGATCTTATTCTAATGAGTCTGTTTGAAAGTGTCCTCATTTTTTAAGTTCCATCTGTATATGAATGTGGCGGATCTGTGTAATTTTGCCCAGAGCTGTCCCACTTAAATGCACAGAGTAGGGAGAAATTTAATAAGGAAAAAAATAAAGCAGCCAAACCCTTTTCCTGCCCATCCTAAAATTTCTATATGGTTTGTTTATCTTTTTATATTTTATTCATAAAATAATTCAGTCTGTGCAACTCTCCTCTTCAGACAGTGATTGCCTAGGGAAGTATATTTATGCCCAAAGAAGGAAACATTGGCATCAAAACACAAATAAGAGTGTGTTAAACATTTAAACTAAATTTGTTTATCAGTGATTGCATGACCTCTGTAAATGCCATACAATAAAGAAAATAAATAAATGAACAAATAATAGTGAAATAAGTTACAATTGGGGCCATTTCTGTTCTCTACCCCTCTAGCTCACACATCAGAATTTCCAAACGTTCCTCAAAATTGTAAAAAAACCCATCATTTTTCATTCCTTTTCATCTCCAGTTTTGAACTTCAACAACATTCCAATATTTATGCCTTAAAAGTCACAACACGCCTTTTATTTCTGTCTTGAAGAATAGTTGAATGTAGGATTTGTCCCTCAGAGCACTTAATAAGGGCGAGCTCTTGGAACATTTTTTAAAAATCTAAATGTTAATTTTCGTCAGTATCTGCCTGCACTCAAGCAATAATGTTGGAGCAGATCCTTCTTAAAAGTTTGCTTCCTTCTCAAGGAACTTCATTAGAAGTTTGTTTCTTTTGTAGAGTTTTACATTGTTTTTGTAAATAGTGAAATCAATAGAATTTGTACAAAAGCCATCTTCCTAAACTTTAAACATTCCAAACATGAAATAAGCTGAGATTTATCCACTTTCTTTGGTTATAAATAATGGCATTCGAAAGAGAGGAAGACTTTGGTAGAATTTGTTTTTCCTAGGTTATTTTATTTCAAAATTAGGGCTCCTCTGAGCCCAGTACATTTGAGTAGTAAAATATATAATAATAAACCAAATTTAAATCATTGCAAGATGATGTTTGAAATTGATTTGAACGCATAAATAATTTTTAATGCTTTAAATTTACTGCAGGCTGGTGTGTCGATTTAGTCAAGTTTGCCAGTCCATTAAATTGTGAAAACGTGCCAGAGACACCTATCTTCTGCCTGAACCAGACAAAGATCACAGTAAGAATTTTTGTCTAAAAAAGAAGGTTGGTGAACAAATTAACAAAGTTTTTATATTAGTGCTTTTATATCCGAGTGTGATTTTTTACCATTTCATAGCCACATTAATAACTTGGTTCTTTTTTTTTTTATTCTGCTCGCACTTACGGTAAGTACAGATACTACATTCAAGATATAACTAGAATTTTAATTGTTTTGAAAATTCTGCTTTGGTGTTATAAAGCACATGCTAAGAACCCTACAGAGAAAATCTGATCTATGTAATGACAGCCTACACAGGTTCATTAAGGGAAAAAGGACACCGGAGGAGGAATTAAAATACATACCACCCAATGTAGCAAAGAAGCCTTCAATGTTGCATCCTACTGTCCCAAAAATGAAATATCCATTCATGGAGGTGTACATAGTGGTGGTGAAGCCAACCAAGACCATGAATAGATTGGCTACTGCCAAATTTAACAGGATGTAGTTCAGGGGTGTTCTGAGTTTCTTGTGTTGGATGGTGACGAACAGGGTTAGAAAATTGATGGGAAATCCAAGCAGAATCAGAAGAAACATGTACGCAGCCAAGGCAGAATATTTCCATGGATCTGCCAAATAATATTGGGGATACTCATATGGACTCCGAACAATACCAGTCTTGTTCGACATAGGGATATAGAAATTAAGGCCTTCCGTTCCATTCATGGTGGCAGCTTCTTAGATATCTTATTTCCAGAAAAAAATGCCTGGCTTTCTAACTCTCTTCTTATATATGAGCAGATATTTGTTGAGCTGCTCCTTCCAAGCTAACACTGCTCCCTTTATAAAAGGTGACACTGGGTAAGACTATGTTACTGGTGTCAGCACAACTTAGACTTAGGTCAACATCAATCATAATAATCCAAGATAGAATTGGTCCTTGCATTGACACACACCTGGTACTGTGCCTTTATTTCAAAAAAGCTGTTAAGCATATGCAGATACCCAGTATGGGTAGCTACACGTACATATGAAATAGGGTGAAGGACATAGTAGTCAGTCAGCTTCTGTCTGGTCCAAGAGGCTGCTTTGTACTATTTGCTCATACCAATACAAAAACATCACACCCTCCTTCTGGAAGACCTCACCAGAAGGAGGCAGTCCACTCTCAGTACTAATACAGAGAATGTATAGCAACTTTTAGGGCACCAGTTCCTCATTCACATTGTCAAATGAAGACAATGAGCATATACAATTTGAGATTACTTTGAAAGTGGCTTCTTTGAAAGAATTCTGGGAATTATGTAGATGCTGAGTGGGTGTGCATGTGCATGTGTGTGTGTGTGTGTGTGTGTGTGTGTCATTTGATACAACTTCCCGCTGTTTGCACAGAATTATGATTCCCATTTCCTGCAGTTAGTCCTCATGAGGTGAAATAAGAATGAAACTGATCTTACACTTATATTAAAGAACTAATTTGCATTTCAATTGGACTACCATTAACCATCATTTATAATGTGCCTACCAATTCAAACATCTCTACAATTAAAAACCAAGCACAAAACCAAGTAATGCAAAATAGCATTAAGCCATTGTCACAGTAAACAGAAAACGATAAATAATAGCCTGACTACATCTGTATAAAAAGGTAAACTAGAGCTGTATTTTTCAATTGATAAAGCACAGGTGAGACATGTGGCATAACAGAATAATTTTGATGGAACTTGGGGGAGCCCATTGGCTCTACTTACATGAGAAATAAAAGGGGGAAAGGAGAAATTTATCCACATCTCCCTAATCATTAACCAATCCTCTTCTTGCTGATTTAACTGTAATTTGACTATATCATATCACTACAAGACAGTGACGTGCGGTGAGGTTTATGGCTGGTGAGGCTGGTGACGTCATCAGGAAGGCGGGGAATGGGACCACGTGTGCTGGAGGCTGAGGCTGCCTCAGCCTCCAGCACACGTGATCCCATTCCCCGCTTTCCTGAGCGTGCTCCGCCGGATCGCGCTCCGCAGTCCCCAACAGCAGCTGCTTTTCAGTGCTTTTCTGAGCGTCTGGTATTTAGGACATCCAGCTATCTACCTAAACGCCAGACGCACAGAAAAGGTCTGGCGGAGGCAGAAATGTTGTCGGCGCTCCCAGATGACGAAGCCACGAAAGCGACTGGGGAATGATGAGAACCTTCCTGCCTCTGCTGGACTTCGTGCACTCCTCGCGACTCCAATATACGTCCAGAAGCGGCTTTTGTGGCTTCCAGCCCAACAGCCCCTGCCACTTCTGGATGTCTATTGCAGTCGCGAGGAGCGCGCAAAGTACAGCGGAGGCAGGAAGGTTATTGGCGCTTCCGAGAACCCTCCTGCCTCTGCCGGTTGCCCAGCTGGCACCGCCCCGCGCACACACCTCCTCCTCCCTCCTCTTCCTCTTCACTCCCCAAAGGCTCTTCTCCTTACTTACTCCCCAAAGGCTCTTCTCCTTACTCGCTTAGCAGGAGCCGTGTAAAAGGGATGGGAGGAAATATATATTATTATTATATATTATTATTTCATGATGAGAGGTGAGGCTCTGCCTCCCCTGCCTCCCCTGACCGCACGTCCCTGCTACAAGACTGATTTTGTAAGTAAAGAATATTCCACTCTTGTGCAGAGATATCATTCTCTCTCTCACGGCTTTTAAGTAATAGCTATAAAAATTAATGCATACACTTCAGAACTGAATCCCTCATTCTGCATCTGTTGAACTCTTAAGTTATCCTATCATTATCCAAAGCAGGGTTCTAATATACTTAGGTTAACAACACAACCTGCTTTTTTCCTCCCACCCAAGTCATATGTTCAAAAATCCCTTCTGGATAGTAGCCAAAAAGAACTGTTAGAGAAACCAAAGATATTCTTGAAATTCCCAGAAGCACAAATGATCCCCTATTATTTCCGGGGATAATTGCTGTCAGGTAACTTGTCTCTTGATAAAAATGGGAGCAAAGCATACATTACAAGAAGAAAATCTATTCTAGGGGATATTTATAGTCAAAGGTTACATTGAAATTAATTGAACAGGTTAATCAAGACTAAAATAGGTCTTCTGATTGATTTCACATAATGGTTATGATTACACCATAAAATAAAATAAACAGCTCAGTTAACAAATATTTGTGCACCATCATTTTCTCTTTGCATATCTGACAGCTCTTTATGCAAGCTTTGGAGCTTAGCATGTCTTCCAATCCAAAATGGCTGACATTGTAAGTTTATAAAACTAAAGTAAACATGAAGTAAACCACAAAACTGGCAATTACCTTAGCAGAACCTGAATCTGATTTGGATTCAATCCAGAGTTTAATATAATTAAGAATGTAGGAGGGAGGGAGGAATGGAAGAAGGGAGGAAGGAAGGAAACATTATAGAATATCTTGATGATCCATCTATTGTTTTTTCTTCTATATACAAACAGAAGTGATTCTTCTAGACCATAGTTTTTATATTTCATATTTTAGAGAGTATTACCTGTATGTACCTATTTTTTTACAATTACAATAGCAGAGTTGGAAGGGACCTTGGAGGTCTTCTAGCCCAACCCCCTGCCTAGGCAGGAAACCCTACACCACCTCAGACAAATGGCAATCCAACATCTTCTTAAAGATGTCTAGTGTTGGAGCAAGTTGTTCCACTGATTAATTGTTCTGTCAGGAAAATTCACCTCAGTTCTAAGTTGCTTCTCTCCTTGATTAGTTTCCACCCATTGCTTCTTGTTCTACCCTCAGGTGCTTTGGAGAATAATTTGACTCCCTCTTCTTTGTGGCAACCCCTGAGATATTGGAACACTGCTATCATGTGTCCCCAATCCTTCTTTTCATTAAACTAGACATTCCCAGTTCCTGCAACCGTTCTTCATATGTTTTAGCCTCCAGTCACTTAATCATCTTTGTTACTCTTCTCTGCACTCTTTCTAGAGTCTCCACATCTTTTCTACATTGTGGTGACCAAAACTGAATGCAGTATTCCAAGTGTGGCCTTACCAAGGCATTATAAAGTGGTATTAACACTTCACGTGATCTTGATTCTATCCCTCTGTTTATGCAGCCTAGAACTGTGTTGGCTTTTTTGGCAGCTGCTGCACACTGCTGGCTCATATTTAAATGGTTGTCCACTAGGATTCCAAGATCCCTCATTTCACAAAGATTAAAGGTTTTTAAAAGTTACAGAAAGCAACTCACTATTTTGAACCCCAGACCATTATTTTTATCAACATTTTCTGCATTGCTACTCTTATTTTTGAAACCATCCAACTGAAGTGTGCATGTAGTACGAAGATTACGCTTGGGCAAATCGATTGCGTGACTATTGTGGGAGGCAATACCCAGTTTGGAACAAGGTAAGAAGGAGGAGACCTGGTTTTCTCAGCAAATGAACTTCCAGATCTCTGCTGCTCTCATGTCCAAGTCAAACCTGTAAATAAAATATATTAATAGTGGAAAGCAAAGAAATGCAGATGTTTTTGGTAAAATATTATATGTCCCTCTGTTTTGAGTATAACCAAACCAATTACCACAATTCATTCAAGAGAAGGAAGGAAGGGAGGGCGGGAGGGAGGGAGGGACATTGCCGACCCAATGTGGGAAAGGAAGCCTGGAAGGAAATGCCTTGGTGAGAAATACACAGATTTTTTTCATTTTCCTATCCAGCCAAGCTCATCCAAGGACATGGGAAATTGCAAGTGGAGGTGGCCTAAATAGCTAATAGTTTCTTAAGCACTGCATGGATTTGGCATTGCTGGATTAAAGATTTATCTTTCAGATAACAAAATGGATCGTATTAAGAACTGCTTCAATAAGCCATTGCTGAGGTGGGCACAGCTTACCAGTAAAACTATGTCACCTACATCAACTGGGTGGGGAAAAAAGAACAGCAAAAGAAAAACGTGAGATACTGTTTAAATATTGTTCTAATCTGTAAAAGCAAGGCAAAGGTTATCATCTTAACCATTTTGTTTGAACTGCCATTTCTGAATTAAATGTGTGCTTATCGGAACCTCTGGAAGGTCTGAGCAATAATGAAGAGACAGAGAGAGACACCTTTGCTGGCATGAAAAATCTGCTGTCGAGACCACTGTCAAAGTTCCTGCTATATATGTATATGCTTAACACTGACTATTCTTAGCCATCACTTCTATTTATCTGTTTCCATCCTCACATGGAACACCAAATGCTGCCTTAGCAGCCCACTCATTATCCCATCCAGGCTAGTGTTCCCTGTATCAGGTTTCCCCAATTTGGTACACTTTTATCACAGAATTGCTACCCATTATGGTCAGTCTTTCGTGAACAATTCTTTGCCTATGTACGGTTATGCCTATCTTGATGATCTGTTCTACAGAGGTGTTTGGAAGAGCACCTCTGTAGAACAGCAAGAATTCTAGCAAGAATCCAAGGGCACACTCTGACCATGTTTGCACATGAGATCTTAAGCCCAGGAGTCTTCCCCGTGTCAAAGTTTTGTGGTTGTTTGTTGATAATAGATAGATGATAGATAAATAGATAGGAGAGGAGGGCGAGAGAGGGTAGGGTAGGGATGATAGAATGGAATGGAATAGAATGGGGGGGAGGGGGAGAGAGAGAGAGAGAGAGAGAGAGAGAAAGAGAGAGAGAGAGAGATTTTAGATGCCACCCATCTCACTCTGCAAAGCAAAACTTTAAAGTAGCTGTTTAGTTGGGACAACAGTGATTGCATTTAAGATGCCCTTCCAAATAACTGTAAAGCATAACTATGAATCACTGGTACAGCTGCATGGCTGCTGCAGACATTCACAGAGGAATTGAGGGGCCTGCTTAGGTGACTGTAGCTATCAGGAGGGCTGTCTTGACGGTGACAAAATCATGCTTGGGTTTGCTTTTAGTGGTTACCTTGTACACGTAGCCCTGAGGCTAAACAGAGAGCATTTAAATTTCACCCTGACAAAAGCATCATACTGTAAACAAGGCAATGCTAATGTAGCTGTTCCCTGGAAGGCCTCTCGCCAGGTTGTTGCAAGACCTTGCCATGTCAAGTGTGCTTTTATTGATGGAGAATCTAAAATTGCAGCAGACAGGAATGTGAATGTTTTCCTGAACATATTAAGAAGGTGGGACATTTTTGGGCATCAGGAATTTCTCCTGTTCATGTCCCATCATTCTGCCCAAATATGGGCAATTTTAACTATTGCACCAATTGTGCCCAGTGGCATCCACAAGAGATGTAAAAGAGAGAGAAAAATCTAGATAGCAGCTACAACCACATAACCCCAAAGAATGAAATGGAACGGAACTGGCCATGCAACCATCATTGCACTTTCTCTCTCTCCCTATCCCTCTCTCCCTCACCCTTTCTCCCTTCTTCTCTCTCTCTCCCCTCCCCCTCTCTCCCTGGAATTCTTCCTGGTATTGTCAGCAGCCTTCTCCAACCCAAAATTTAAAGGCATCAATATTTTTTCTATGCTGCTTCTTTAAAATCTGATTTTCACATCCATAGAGTATCACATACTATACTTGGCACTGCTGTTTTCTTTGTAGATATAGACACATTCTTGCATCTCAATATGTTTTCCAAAGTCTTCACTGCTACTGTACAAATTGCTACTGGTCTGCAGCATATTTCTTAATTGGTATACTTTTACTGTTGTTGAGTATTTCTTGGTTCCTTCAGGTCAGTTTTTAACTCCTGGCAACTGCCTGGACTAGGTTTTCAGAAATGACTTGCCATTGCCTCCTTCCTAGGGATGAGAAAGAGTGATTGGCTCAAACTCTCTCCGCTGGTTTTGTACCTAAGGTAGGGCTAGAACTCACAGTGTTCTCATTTCTAGCCTGACACCTTAACCACTACACCAAAGTTGCTGAGTCTGTTAAGATTAGCTTGGTTTTCTTTGTATTTAATCAGTCATTTTCTTCCATTGTGCTCCTCGACTTTTAGTACTAAAACTTGCAGATCATGTGCATTTTCTACAATCAGGGTTTTGAAATGCAGGTAATGCATTACAGTTTAAAAATAATGATAATCTTCTTCCAATCCTGTACCTCTCAATTCAGCATAGAGGTTCAATAGCTAAGGAGAGAGTACACAGCCTTGAATTAATCCTTTGCTGACCAGTCAGTCAGGCTATTTTGCCACATTCTGTCCAGACTGAGGCTTCTTGTCCTATATATGGGTTTTTCATGAATTGGATGTTTTGGGATTCCCATTTTCTGAAGGACAATCCATGCTTGATATGGTTGACACAATGAAAGGTATTTCTACCATCAATGAAGCATATACTGACTTCTTTCTGGTACTCTTTGGCTTTCTCGGTTATTTAGTGAGCATTACTGGAATTGCCACATGTTCTTTAGCTTTTTGTAGAACCATCTTAAACACCTGGCATCTCCCTTTCTATATACCCTAATCCTCCAATCTATATTGCAGCATCTCAAGCAATAGTTCACCAATATGTGAAATTAAGAATACTGTGAAATAATTTCCACACTCTGATATGTCTCTTTTATTTGATACTGGTACGTAGACTGAACCACTTTCAATCCATCCTATTTGGTATTATATTTGGTTAGAATCTTAACTGATTCTTCTTCAGTTGCTTCCATATTTCTGTAGAAATTCTATCAATTCTTATAGGTTTTTGACTTGGTGATAACTGGATCTAGTGTCATCTTCTAGTTTAAGTTTAAGTTTAAGTTTTATTAGATTTATAGACCGCCCCCTCTCCCCGAAGGGACTCGGGGCGGTGTACAGACATCTCAATAAAAAACCGTATACAAAAATAAATACCCTTAAATTCCCATAAAGACGAATTAAACAATAGGCTGTACAAAGTGATAAAAATTAAAAACAACCTAAAAACCCACCCCTAAAAATTTAAAATACAGACTTGAGTGACTAAACTGTGATTAGGCCAGGCCAGCTAAATTGAACAGGTGGGTCTTAAGCTTCTTACGGAAGGAGCAGAGATTGGTGGTTATTCTGATATCGGGGGGGAGGTCATTCCAGAGGGTCGGGCCTATCACAGAGAAGGCCCTGCTCCTGGGCGCCGCTCGCTGGCACTGCCTAGTGGACGGCACCCGGAGGAGTCCCTCCCTGTGAGAGTGGATCGGCTGAAGGGATGTATGGGGCAGGATGCGATCCCGCAAATACCTAGGTCCTGTGCCATGGAACGCTTTAAAGATGATAGTCAACACCTTGAAACGCACCCGAAAAGCCACAGGTAGCCAGTGCAGCCCGCGCAGGAGAGGTGTTATGTGGGAGTACCTAGTAACTCCCACAATTGCCCGCACGGCTGCATTCTGAACCAACTGCAGCCTTCGGGTGCATCTCAAGGGGAGCCCCATGTAGAGAGCATGGGGAACTAGAGATTCTTGTAAATAGGGAGTATATTCCAGGATATCTTGGGTGTGGATGTCCTATCTCTATAGAATTTCATTATATTCCTTCCAATTGTGTTTGATCTTTTTTGAATCAGTCATTATCTGTCCACTGGTGTCATTCAATCTTTCAATTTCAGGGTGAAACCTCAGTCTGGATTTGGAAATCTTTTGAAAAATGTTTTCATTCTTTCATATTTAATGTCTTTGCAAGTGTCAATGTAATGCTGATTCCTGTCTCTTCTGACAACTCTCTGAAATTATTTGTTAATCCTTTCTGAGGCTTTTGTTTTTCTTGGCTTTGGCTTTCCTTCTTTTGGCAATTTTCAACATGTGTACTGACATCTGGTTTGTTTTTTTCCATTTTTAAATCCTGGCGGTCTATTTTCATAGTCATCCTTAATGATAACTTCGATTTCATTCCATAGCCCCTCTGGTTCCTATCAACGAGATTCAAGACTTCAAAGCAATTGCAGATGATCTCCTTGAAAAAGATTGTGTATGTTCAAGATCGGTATTGTGAAAACTGATTTGCATTGTTCTTCTGCTTTAGTATGACTTCGAGCACACACATGAGCAATTCATGCGACTCATTATTTCAACTTTGCCATTCAATTCTCCAATTCAAGCAGCACCTGTCAAGTGCTGGGCAAATCAGAAGATCCCAGCAGTTCAAATGAATATAAAGATTTATTGCAACATTCAGTTCTCTATAAGAATCTGAGCTACTAATGGACAAAGCAATTTGGTGGTAGGTAAGAAGAGTCAAAGGCATTCAAGGTGGGCTGGACTTAGGTCTTTTGTGGGTGTGAAGGGACTCATGACTGATGATACTTTTGACCCCTCCCTCAGGCTCATCCTGGTAATCTCCTAATCACCTCTTGCGTGAGTGTTCTATTAATTTCAGATGGAATTTGACTGTAAACTTCCATCAACTTCTTTTTCTTCTGCACCTGAATTTGTAGCATAAACTTGGAACATCGTTGTGTTAGACTTGCCTGTTAAGTCTAACTGATATTACTCTGTAGTTGGCAGCATTGGACCCAAGTACTGTCTTTGCTATGTTCTTCTGTAAAAATAAAAGCAGCGCCATGTTTTTGTTTTTCATGTGGTGGGTAATAAACAGTATGATCTTCTGACTAAAAGTGTTCAATTTCAACCCATTTTAATTAGGTGGTGTCTAAGACGCCAATGTTTAATCAGTTCATTTCCTTTTTTACACTGTTGAGGATTCTCAAGTTCATGTACTTATGTTCCACGTTCATGATGTAATTCTCAATTTTCAGCTTCCAATTTTTTGTGTGTAATAATAGCAGCAGCTACACATCCAGAAGAATTTAATGTGTCTAACCATAAACATTATTAATACTCTGAAAGGTCCTCAGCTTTTTCTCAGTATCATGTTATGCGAGAGCGGAGTTCAGAGGCCCATCATCTGAGCATTATATCATCAATCATTTTATCTTGTATGTCCATGTGTGTGGTTTCTTTTTAAATAAAACACAGGAGTGATTTACCATTACCTTCTCCTGTGCATTATGAATTAATGCTTTTGCCATTGTCACTGAAGTGATCATCTGCTTCCAGCATTTTTCAATATGGTTGCTGACTAATATAAGTGGCTGTTTGCTTTTGCTGGGCAGCTGAGATGGCCTTCACACCTTGAGTGATCCTGGTAGGTGTATATATGCTTGACACATACTTCCAGAGGCTTTTCCCTCAGGAACACAAACTCTCTCTCTCTCTCTCTCTCTCTCTCTCTCTCTCTCACACACACACACACACACACAGCATATCAAGACCTGAGGGGACATAGGTGTAGATACAGATATTTTATCACATTGATGTGACCAGGTAGATATGTTATTTGTTTCACTTTCCTGGAATGATTGCCTGAAAGCTTCTCTCTAGAGATTGAGGGCCAAAAAAATGGACGAAGTCCAGACCTCTTTCAATTGTCCATACTCAAAGGAGTGCTCAAGCTAAGACAACATCCTGACTGAAACTGGATTATATCATGAAAGGGTGAGTGAAGGTAAGAGAGTGCCCTATGTTTTTATAGCATCAAGCTGTTACCCCCTGCACACGATGCGATGAGAAAACAGATAAGTGAAAATATGAAAAATGATCAATAGTGGAACTTCTATTTCTTAATTCTCATCCGCTCATAGAATTTTGGTTGCGAACAAGCTACTACAAAGTCACTTCAGTAGTGAGATAGCAACAGCAATAGCACTTAGACATATATACCACTTCCTAGAGCTTTATAGCCCTCTCTAAGCAGTTAAGAGAGTCAACATAATGCTCCCAACAATCTGGGTCCTCATTTAACAGCTCTTGGCAGGATGGAAGGATGAGTCAACCTTGACACAATCAGGATTGAACTGTTGGCAGTTGGTAGAGTTAGCCTGCAATACTGCATTCTAACCATTGCTCCACCATGGCTCCATGGGTGAATGGCATATAAATTTAATAAATAAATCTCTATTGATCAGATAGATTGAGATGGTTGATTGGTTGGCTAGTTAAGGTGTTATTGTGTTGGGTTCAGTTCTTTGTGACTGCATGAACAAATGCTCATTACCTTGACCTGTCTCCAATGACCTACAGTTCTTCCAAAGACAATCCACTAAATCTGTTTGATCCCATCAATCCACCTTATCTGTTGTCTTCCACTTCCCTCAACCTTGCCAGGCATAATCATACCAGCCCATTATCCACTCACATCACATGCTCTATTATTTAGTTTCGGTGTGCTGATCTTCACCTTGAGGGAGCAGTATTTATCTGATGCAAGATTGACAGGTTTCTCTTGCGATACATGGGGCTTTTTTTGCCTCTAAAATCAATAATTCGAAGGCATCTTTTTTTCTTCTCTTGGCTCTGTCAATATGCAGCTTTTAAAGCTGTATACCGTTGGAAAGTTAATCACCTTAACTATTATCTTTGTTCTCATTGAAATGTCCTTATTTTTCATGATCTTGTCTAGGTTCGTCATTGCCTTCCTCCTCTTTGTCTCTAGTACATTATCCACCTGTATATTTGAGTCCCCGAAAGCAAATATATTACCTTCACTAAACATGCAAGATAAAATAAATCTTATTCTAATAGTTTGCATTATTTTTTCTTTTTCAATTTTACCTCTTACAATGAGCCTGTCCAATTCTACTTTCAGTTAATGATGTGGTATTGTTTGCATGGATAAACTGTTAAGAGTTTTCTCCTCCAATTTTGATTCCAGCTGTCATCTCTACTGCTCCTACCATTTGTATAATATATTCGCTGTGCAAACTAAACAGATGCGGAGATAATGTGCATCTTTGTCTCACTGCCTTCCCTATTCGGAACAATTCTGTTTCTCCAAATTTGTTTCTTACTTTTTTGTTCATTGTCAAGATTTCTTTGAAGAATAATCAGGGATTCTGAAATGCCCATTAGTTTTAAAATGTTCCCTATTCTGCAAGATCTATACAGTCAAAGGCTTGCAATAACCAATGAAGCAGAGATAAATCTGGTTTCCTGTATTGCTTTGCTCTTTTTATCGTTCATTATCTAGTTGCTTTCACATACCCACCCCCTGTCTTTTCTGAACTGTTTTGGACTTTAATTTACCACTTATGACTATAGACTCCTTTTTCAGGATTTTCTTTAAATAAAAATATTGCATTACAGGTAGTCCTTGACTTACAACAGCTCATTTATTCAAAGTTACGACGACACTGAAAAAAATGACTTATTACTGTTTTTCACATGACTGTTGCAGTATCCCCTTGGTCACGTGATCAAAATTCACTTGGCAACTGACTCAAATTTATGATGGTTGCAGTATCCTGGGGTAATATACTCAATTTTTGCAACTTTTTGACAAGCAAAGTCAATGGGGAAATTCAGTGATTCTTAAAAGTCGTAAAATGGGGCAAAATTCATTTAACAAATGTTTCGCTCAATTGTAGTTGTAAGTTGAGGACTACCTGTACTGCAGTCATTCAGTAACTGACACATTTCATCTGCCATTTTTTAGTATATGCTTGGATAATTTTCCAATTTTAGCCTACTTAACTCTGCAATTGCCGTGGAACTAAACTTCACTTTTTCAGAGAGAAGTACCGTACATGTGTAGTAATCAGTGTTCCTTTTAAACTGTATATATCAGACTTCAAGCTTTCTAGATAATAATTAAGAAGGAATGCAACACATATTTTTATACTAATAAAGGAAAATATTTGTAGCTCAGGATTGACATGAGTGGTCCTTGGAGCTCTCTTCTGTGCTTGCTTGTTTTGCCTATGTTGTTAATGTATATGTGTCTATTGATGGCTGATTTATCAGAGTGCTAGGCTTCTAGAAATTCCATGGCGTTCTTGGATTTTTTAACTTGGCTTGAAATTATGGTGAAATCTGTGTATATATTGTGAAAATAAAGAATTTTCATGTTGTAAAAGAGACCATCACCCAGCCCAAAAAGGAATAAAAAGACTCAAGCACCTCTCCACCAGCAATCAGTACACAGATCAACATAGATTAACATCCAAGGTTAGCAGCAGACCAACAATCAAGTGAACAATATCCCAATCAACAAATCACCAAAGAAGCCAACAGCAAACGGTCCAATAGAAGAATCTCTAAGACTAAACCACCCCAACCAAAATTGACAGGCAAGCCACTAGAACACGGGTGTCAAACCCGCTCGTATCTTCGGCCGTATTGTGACATATAGTGATGTTTTTTGGCTTTGTGGAGCTGGGATGGGCGTGGCCCGCACAGGATGTATCCAGTCCATGGGCCGCCAATTTTACAGACCTGCACTAGAATATAAACTGACAGTAAACAGCATTCCTTGCTAGCAATGATGATGTTACCTAGTTTGGATAATGAAATGTCTACCAGAAAACAAGCAAGCTCAGAGCGCACTAAGGACCCCTCACATCTTTTTATGTCACAAAGAGAAATTTCACATAACGTATGTTTCTAATTTTCTGAATATTTTAAAATTACATTTAAACCAAACTTCATAATGTTGAAGCATTTAAGTATAGATTATTCTAGTAATTAATGTGCTTAAACCCATGTATTTATGTCAAATCTTGTGGTCTTGTAGACAATGCCTAGCAGTGTTGATATGCTGACTTATCCACTGATGCCCTGTATTCTTATATTTTATGTGCTTATTACAATAGCACTTTAATAATGCTAAGCTTTAAAGAAATTTAGTCAGTTTTTTTTTAAAAAAAAAACTTTGCAAAAGTAATATTCTTTGATTATAACAATTTACTCAAAATTGGGGTGCCAATTTCCACAACAGCGATTAAGACAGATGAGAAGTGTTCAAAAGAAAATAAGGACACTTTTAAAAACAACCCACATATTTTATTGGGAATGGTAATAAAAATCTAATACTAGAGGCCAATTTAGAACTAACTCCATCCACTAAAATTCAGCATCTTTTTCTTCAAGCAGAATTTCACCCCAGAAGTTATTATTCCATTTGTAACAAACTGGCAGACTTTCATCCAAATGTCAAGAATATGTGGAAGAGATTGTTAAAAAAATATTTCCAGGTAGCCCTTCTTTCTTATTTTATAAATCAACAGGGTATACAGGATCATATAAATTTTACTATAAGTATATACTAACATATATACATAAATTTCTTTGAGGAGCAAAACAAAACTTGATATTTAGATTCTCATTAACAATGAATAGGAAAATATATTTTTTATCTTCATGTATAATTTTCTTTCTGCACATCCAACCATTCTTAAAAACAACAATAACAGACTACTAAGAAATTCTAATGAACTTAGAAATGCTTTGGAGTCCCAGCAGCAGAACTGCTCTCTGCCAAACAGTCTTGTTGTTTCCTCTGTTAGCTGGATTCATCTATTTTTCTCCGACAATATGGGCAACAATTATGCTGGAGCACCAGGAGCTCATAATCTTCTGAATGAAACATCTGTAAATGAGAGTTGCAAGATGGACTCAATAGATGGAACAGAGTAGTGAGAAAGTGAGTGGATGGGATTATCTAAAGACAATTTCTGGTGTTTCCTTCCAGTGCATTATCCCCCTACATATACCATTCTGCACGCAGATGATTGCAGGCTTATTCCTTTGCCAGCACAGCCCTTCTGTTCTTTCCATGGGATAAATATCTTCTAGGCCAGAGGATAAATGAAGATGAAATAAAAATAGCAACATACTGCAACCCATGAAAAAGAACACGTCAATATCTCGGGATATTACATTGCCAATTTTAGAATGATTAAGATTTCAAAAAAGAAAAAAAAGAGCGAATTTAGAATGTAGAATGAGTAAAATTGCAAATTTAACTCTAATACATTTGGGTTTTATGACAACTGGGATACGATTCCTACTATGGAAGGAATAATCTTTCTTGAACTATTGATTCCAAACGGGTCATTCTACTTTTATGCTGAAAAGATTAAATCTTTGCCAAGGAATGTGACAGAACTTCTTTATATGTCAGAGCTTTTGATCCTTCCATTTAAAAAAAAATCCCTCTGTATATGAGTGCATATATACAGCTGAAGTTACAGTGGCTGGTACATCTAATGAAATAGGCTTTAGACCAGAAAATGTATATTGCAATACATCTATTATTCTCTAAGGCATTATGGCATTTTTGCACTGCTTCTGCTAAGCAGATTAACACAATCATCCGTCTTGAAACAATACATCCATAATTTCATGAATGACTTGCCTTTGTACAGAAGTGTTGATTTTTAAAATATTAATGGACAGTTTCTATTCTCCGTGAATAAATAGCAGTACTTGAGTCATCTTAAGCACAAATTCTCAGCCATATCTCAAAACTTCCTCTTAAAAGATTAAACCTATGCAGGTCATGCATGCTAAAAAACAAAGCCCCACATATTTACAAGGTTGTTGAATTCAAATTAGTTGCCTTTTAACCATTAAGTATCCTGCGTCCTTCTGCTTTTTATTTTATACTAGCTGATAACCCGGCATTGCCCGGGTATTTATTTATATGGGGGGAAATGTCCGGACCAAATGTAATTTCTAATGTTGGATTTTCCCAGAGGGAGCCCCCTTGCGGAGTACTGTGAAGCTGTTACCATGGCAACTCCACTGCACTGTACAGTAGAAGTCATTTTACGGCACTACAGTAGAAGCCATTTTAAGGCACAACAGGCTGTATTGTAACAGAACACATACTACGAGGGCGTTAGGAGTGTCTTAACCCCACAGTATTTGTTTCCAGAGAGTAAGTTATCTGTGCGCCAAGTTTGGTTGAAATTGCTTGAGGCGTTCCAGAGTTATGCTGGAAAACACACACATTTTTATATATATAGATAACTTGACTGGCTGGTTAGAGTTGTGCACCAAATAATCAGACAAAGAGGAAAGAAATTGCCAAAGAGAAGTGTAATTATTCTTATCTTTTGCTCAATAACAGACTTATCAACTGCCTTTCAGCAGCTGTTTTACTTCATTTTGCAAAATGCTCTGTAGTGATCATGTGCCTGTCATTTTTTTCTTATGTGCAGCAGAATATTTATCTAAAAACATTACAATTTTTCCCATTTCAAGGAAATATTTTGCTTTTAGCCAGCAAATCTACCCTTTATCCAGCATTTATATTCATGAATTTTTTTTATAGGTGCCTGTTCTTCCTTATCCTTCCACCACCCACCCCCATCCTCCAAATCTTTCTCATACCTGAAAGCAGAAAGAACACATGGTAATGGGATTGTCTGGAAGGAGAGACCGGAAGTACTGCCATTGTAATGGCTTTGACCAGCGTTTAATCAGCACATCTCTCCTGCTCATGGATTTGAGAATTGCACGGTTCACTACGACAGGGACAAATTCAGAGCCTCCTTGCTGCAGGAAAAGAATAATTATAGAAAGAAAATAAATGCTTGAGTTTGGTTTGAGGCCATTGGGATGATAAAGATCATTTGAGAAAATATGTACGGATTATTGTTTTTCATTTTAATTTGCATATACTGAGGCTGTATTTACACTGAGTTATCAGTTCCTATTCAGTTCTGTATTTAGCCCTGGAACTATTCCTAGTTTTAAAAGCCTGCACATGTCCTATTGCAATGAAATCTGGAAAACGCTGAAGATGGCATGTTGGAGTCCCTTTTAATTTAGTCATCTTCTAACCCAGAAGAAATCTGTTCTGTCATGCAAGGTACAGATAAATGACTGGAATATGCTCACTAAGTTTGTTATGACACATCTTCTAAGGGTTATGGTTGTTATAATAGAAGAAAAACACCATCATTATTCTTGTGTCCTTTAGATGGATGATGACTGGAATGCCACAAACAAGTACTGCACATGCACATCATGCAGCCCCAAAGTTATTACACTAGAGCACTAGTGTTATTCCGCTAGTGCTCTATGATGCCACCATTTTTAGATAGTGTTTTTCTATTCCTCCCAAAGTTCTTCCCTCCCTCCCAGGTTTTCATGCAGCTCTGGGGTTGCCTTTGATGGACCACACTCCATTTTGAAAGTGACTGACATTCATTTTCTAATTAGAAACAAAAGCCTTGTAATCACTATTACCCATCATTTAGCACTTGAAAATGTTATTATTCTTTCTAAGTGCTATTCAGAGATCCCTTTGCTTAAGGTTCAACTGCAACTAAATCTTGATGTAGACAAAAGGTGATAGTAAACAAACAAATGTAAAGTTGGGGTCAGGGTCGGAGGTGGGTTTCACATAATTTTTCTACCAGTTCACCGCGCACCGAAAATGTGAGGACACACCTTCCGCGCATGCGTGTGGCCTTCCGTGCATGCACTTTGCTTGCGCAGGTACAGCTTGCCTGCATGCGTGCGGCTTAGAAAATATGGCTAAATAGGAAGGTATAGCGCCAGGGCGGCCACCCACAGGACGCCATTACTGGTTCGCCTGAATCAGTTGAATACCACCACTGATCAGGTCCCTATGAAATATCCCAAATGAAAACTGCCCATTTATGGAGATGGCAAGTTATGCCTCAGAGTCATCTAGCCAGTGTAAACAAAAGCAAAATAAATTGTAATAGTACTTATTACCCATAATTTTTCCAAAGTTACAATTAAAATTGTTAAATATGTATGTTCTACAAATGTTAAAAATGCATTCCTTCTTAGTATAGTGACTTCTTAGGCGACTCTTCTGTTTCTGCAAACAGCAATATATATTTGCCTGCAGGATATCCAGCTGTTTCTCCAGTTTTTTATTCATCTTCAAATTTAATTTAATTTTAAGGAGAGATAGGTTAAGTACTTCATAAATAAGTCACTAGGTAAACGTGATCGTCACGAAAGATGTCACTAACTTCTTCTCACTAATGAATTTTAGGCACTTTTGCAGTGTGGTGCACAACCTATTCGAGCTGCCTGGCATGAGAACTGTGATTCAGCCAAACCAGCAACTACATAAGCCATTCCTGACAGATATATCAAGGGAATTTTAAAAAGGCCAGACTAATCAAAGCAACATTTGTTTTCTATGGGAGAGATCTGAAAAGTATAAAATATTTATTAATGAAAGGGAATGATGGTATGAAAAGCATGTTTGCTGTAGATATTTCTTTATGACTACCTTTCTGTAACTAATCAGCAGTCTGAAGAAAACAATTGAATGAAGAGACAGTTCAGGAAAACAAGAAATTGAAAAGAAAACAAGAAATTGCTTACAACCTCAAAACTCAATTTTGCTGTAAATGGATCATCTTCATCAATCTCGTCCACTTTATAAAGAAGTCTCATTGTTTGCACACCTAGAAGCATGTGTTAGGGAGAAAATAAGTTCTAAAAGACATTACACAATTGGACTAGGAACAAGAGCAGCCAGTGGAAACTAACTGATTTCCAACATTAGTTTCAACTTTTCCTTATCTTCAATGAGAAAAAGTATGAATGTGCATTTTATTTTCATAATTCCTAATACAGTGATTTGTTTAAAATATGAAACATCTGTGGATGAAAGACAAAGATTACCAAATAAGCAGGGGCCCCTGAAAGAGAGAAGATAGCTGGAAGGATTGGCAGCTAATGTTTTGTATTTTGTGAATGAGGAAAATTCCATTCCCAGTTCCAGTACTGGAGAAACTCAATACTTCATGACTTCTGAAAAAAATCCAAAAAATCCAATTATGTTACTATATAACAGGGATGTCAAACTCAAGGCCTGCAGGCTGAATTAGGCCCACAGGGTGCTTAAAAATGGCCTGCGGGATCGGCTTGGAAATAGCAAAGGCCTGGCCCACAGTGCCTCTGCTAGCAAAAATGGGGCATGAGGGGGCCACGTGCCCCCCCCCCCCAATTTTGGCCTGCAAAAATGGGGTGTGGGGTGCGCATGCCCCCCCCATTGCCCTGTTTTGGCCAGCAAAGTGCCGCAGGAAATCATCCAGGCCGAAAACGGGGAGGGAGTGCACAGCTCCCCACTCTGTTTTGTGTGGCAGGGTGCTGCAGGAAGCATCCATCCCATCTCCCCCACCCCCCAGCCCGCAGAGAACTACAATGCTGATCTGGCCCTAAAAGAAATCCAGTTTGACATCCCTGCTATATAATATTACCATATTTTTTTTCTTTGCACCCTAGTGGTTTCTGTGGAGGGGGGAGGGGGTTGTTACAGTTATACAATGAATCCTCTAAAAACAGATCTCTACGTCTTTGGCTCCATGCCTTTCTAATGCAGCCAGATATCAATAGAGAAGGCAGGACTTAACTTGTAATAATTTAGAATGGTACAATTGCCACCAATGCTGAGTGTCAAAGTAAATCCAAACTGGTGTTCCTAGGCTGTAGAATGGAACTTTAAAAAAAAACTGTTCTCAAATAATTGTTAACCTTAACATTTTTTATATGTTTATCAAAAAATAATAATAATAGCAATACTAAATATTTGCCAGAATAACATGTTTTTTCCTAAGTAACTGCTAGGAAGGATACCATTACTCATCTGCTCTTGCCAGTCACTGCCTATTTTGTTTAGTCTGGGTACTTCTAGATCAATCAGAGCAACAGCTTCTTCATCAGTTATTCCATCTTCTAAGTAGAATTCAACCAGATGCAAGACATCTGAAATGGTCGCAGGAGGACAAAAAAGAAGGGAACGGTTAATTCTCAGAACAGCTGCAAAGCCATTGACATCTGCTCTAGAAATAAACAGAACACTTCTGCACATACACTTACACACACAAAATGGAAACAAAACACAATCCAACTATTTTAATATCATCTATACACTCCTCTCATGTATAGGGTACCAAAGGCCATCTAGTTCTGGTTTTTGGATACATTTTGGTAAAAGTCTCATTGAAAAAAAATGCAGAGATGTAATATTGTAGAGAAAATGTAATATTCCAACGCACCATAAGAGGAAGCAGCAAAAACAAAAGGTTGCCTGCAATTAATGCAGACATTCCCCAGGTTGTTCAGTAAGGGATTGTGGGTGGAGCACCTGTAACATAAAGGCACCAGCTCCTGCAAAGAAACACAGAGAGGCAAAGTCACTGCTAGCCAGTCAGCCACAAAAATCTAAACAGCTGAATTAAGACCCAAGGAATGGTAAATGGCTATTCTTAAAACACTCCTTGGCTTCCATCCCCTTATCTCATTTCTTAGATGCCAGTGTCAAGTGATTTCCAATACTGGCTGGTAATGCAAGACCTCTAAGGAAGATATCCAACAAACCTGATGCAAGTAGAAAGCAATCAGTCAAGACATATGATAAATATAGAAATACCGTATTTTTCGGAGTATAAGACGCACCTTTTTCCCTCAAAAAAGAGGGTGAAAATCTGGTTGTGCCTTATACACTAAATGCAGCATTTTTGGTGTCCAGAAAGCCTGCCCCCTTCACCAAAATGGTTGTGCATAGCCTTTAGGGGGCTTCCAGAGTAGTGTTGGGGGCTGGGAAGGGCAGAAATGAGTGAAAAATGGGCCATTTTTTGCTCAATTTTACCCCCCACCCCCCGGAGCACTCTATAAGCCTCCTAAATGCTATGCATGCCTCTCTTTTTTTTGACCAAAATGGGCCCGTTTTTTCAAAAAAGGGCAGTTTTTTGCTCATTTTTTTGGGCGGCCTACCCCCCCAGGAACACTCTATAAGCCTCCTAAAGGCTATTCATGGCCTTTTTTGGGACAACAAATGGGCCCATTTTCGTGAAAAAGGGCCGTTTTTTGGAGGTCTACAGAGTGCAAAAAACTTTTTTTTAAATTTGCCTCTTCAAAATCTTGGTGCATCTTATACTCCGAAAAATATGATAAATGTACAGTTACGTCACTATTTGTTTGGCTGAACCAAGCACATCAAAACTTACAAAATGGAAGAAAGGACCTGAAGTAACACATACCTGTTGCTTTAAAAATGACTTTTAAAATTACCAGTGTCTTATTTGGATTCTATAAAGCATGACAAGTCTTACATTCTGAGGACCTCTAGAAGAGTTTTCCTGATCCAGATAGCAACTACAAATACAAGCTTAGAAATGTGCACATTTTTTATTTGTCAAATTGTATACAAGGATTTTCTGACTCAACAGAATTGTGAGAAACACAGCAGACCAATCATTCATCCTCTTGCTACTCCAGCCCCAAGCTGTTTGAGCCACAATTAGTTTACCTTCAATGTTTAAAGTGGCATTTTAAAGTTATTGGGGGTGGGGGATAGTCTTTACTGAAGTGAAGACTCACAACAGAGGGAAAAAAAACCCTACTCATTTTCTGTCAAATAGGTCACGTAATAACAAATAGTAGAAAGGATTTTGGGAAGTGATAATTTTGGGAAGTGATAATCATCTTTAGTGATAATTTTGGGAAGTGATAATAATTAAGTGATAATTTTGGGAAGTGATAATCATCTTTAATTTTCAAAAATAAAAAGCTTCAAATGCAATCCAGGGTGCAACCTGCTTGGCCAAAATTAATAGTGAAAACTCTTAGTTAAATTGGATTGACCCTTAAATCTGTTTAATAAGCTATAGACAGTCCTTGTTTTAGTGATTGTGTCATTTAACAACCATTTGTAGTTACAACTATGATAAAAAAGTAATTTTACGACCAATCCTTGCCTTTACAATCTTTGCAACTCTTTAAAACAAAGGAAAGTGAAAGTAAGATCATAAGCACAGTGTTGGTTTCACTTATGCAACTGATTTGCTTAATTATCCAGTTGCAACTACAAATACAAGCTTAGAAATGTGCACATTTTTTATTTGTCAAATTGTATACAAGGATTTTCTGACTCAACAGAATTGTGAGAAACACAGCAGACCAATCATTCATCCTCTTGCTACTCCAGCCCCAAGCTGTTTGAGCCACAATTAGTTTACCTTCAATGTTTAAAGTGGCATTTTAAAGTTATTGGGGGTGGGGGATAGTCTTTACTGAAGTGAAGACTCACAACAGAGGGAAAAAAAACCCTACTCATTTTCTGTCAAATAGGTCACGTAATAACAAATAGTAGAAAGGATTTTGGGAAGTGATAATTTTGGGAAGTGATAATCATCTTTAGTGATAATTTTGGGAAGTGATAATAATTAAGTGATAATTTTGGGAAGTGATAATCATCTTTAATTTTCAAAAATAAAAAGCTTCAAATGCAATCCAGGGTGCAACCTGCTTGGCCAAAATTAATAGTGAAAACTCTTAGTTAAATTGGATTGACCCTTAAATCTGTTTAATAAGCTATAGACAGTCCTTGTTTTAGTGATTGTGTCATTTAACAACCATTTGTAGTTACAACTATGATAAAAAAGTAATTTTACGACCAATCCTTGCCTTTACAATCTTTGCAACTCTTTAAAACAAAGGAAAGTGAAAGTAAGATCATAAGCACAGTGTTGGTTTCACTTATGCAACTGATTTGCTTAATTATCCAGTTGCTGGTCCCGATTATGGTCACTAAATGAAGACTACCTCTATTTGTTTATGACATTTTATATATCAACCAGTCCAACAGACTGAGCACTTTACAAGAATAAAAAATATAACAACAGTCAACCGAAACTGAAAGATTCTTATTTTTTAACCAACATATAAAATACAGTAGCTTAGTCACTAGAAAGCCTCATGGATATAGGACTTAAAATCAAACTCCAAACATCGCTTTGAACTAAACCTATGCACATCTTCAACAAGGAGAACATCAGATGTGCCTTGTGAGCAAGATGTTCCACCACAAGAGAGCCTGCCTATGCTGATGCCCTTGAATTCTTGTAGGGATGAGACAGAAAGCATCCCTTCCTTTCATACATGAATAGTTGAAACAGGCTTTGTTTGGAAAAGTTAGTCTGTAAGGCATTCTGGGCCAAGCAGTGTAGAGCTTTATAATCTAAAAGGAGCACTTTGAACTAAATTCAAAACTGTACTGATAACCAGCATAGCTAAGGAACAAATGAGAGATAACAAGCTGAAAATAAATCCAGATAAGACAGAGGTGTTGCTGGTAAATAGGATTTAAGATTACATTACAACAAAGCAGTGAGGTTTATAGACTGGAGAAGTCTAGATTCTCAGGTGTCACTGGATAGGTCTGTAGTAGCTGTAGCACCTAGTCCTCCTTAGGTGCTTACAAAGCCAACTTGCTTATACAGGCACCATTTAAATTGCAGGTACTGACCTTTAAAGAACTAAATGCTTCAGGGCCCAAATATTTTAATAACTGTCCCATTAGGAACCAGTTCAATTGTTACATTGACTTTCTTGAAAATGCTTTTCAAGGTTCAGGCCAAGGTTCAGGTTCTGGGCCTCAGGGAAAAAGCTTGCATTGTTCTGAGTCTATAGGATATACCTCCCTCAGGAATTGTACTTGGCCTCACTCTCTCTGTGCTTACAAAATTGTAAAAAGTCCACTTTCTCAACTGTAAAATGGCTTTAGTGTTAAATGTTATTGTGAACTTCCCTTTTTAACTTTTTGTATCCTGTTTTTGTTTAAATTTTGTTAAACAAAAACCAAGTGCTCCCTAGAGCTGAAAGGCAGGGTACAAAGCAAATACAAATAAACATTACGTTCTTCTTCCAACTTTTATTTTACAGCAGTGTAATTCCATCAGGACAGATGTAATAAAAATGGGAAACCAGGACTGTCAACTTTCCATCATCTTTTAGAACAGGACTGTCTGAATTATTGCATAGTCTGTTTCCAATCCCTGTAGCGTCAAACGAATCCGATGCAATATATTCATTTGTCAGAAAGAGTGAACAAAGGTTACTAAAGCAAAGGAAGGTTTGGCTCAGAGGTCCAATGAAACGGGCCTTTGATTCATTAACTTGTTTTAGACTGCATGATTGCCTCAGGCAACTTTGAAGTCCTCTAGGCCCTTAGCATCGTATTGATATTATTTCAGGTGTCCAGATGGAATGAATTTTGTCCTGTTCAATTAAGGCTAAGCATGTATAATATCCCACTTATTTTGACTTGCCAACCCCTTTAGGCAGAATTTTAGAAGACATGGACGACGACTCAAAGGAAGGCATACTTTAAAAAAAAAAAGACCTTCAAAAGTTAACCAAGTTCTGAACTTTTGTGAGGAGATTTCACAAAGGAGGCTTCTCAGATTTTATGCCATGTTCCAACATGGTCCCTTGTGTCACGTCAGATATTAAAGTGTGGTTGCAATAAGAAGAGGACTTACTTCGCTGTCGTGAAAAGGCTTGGATCGGATTGTCAGGCTTCCCAGTTCAACAGATTTTTGAAATCTGGCTGGGATCTGTAGTCCTTGCAACTTGTCGTAGGCATGACGAGCCAATTTATAGGCACCCAGAGCTTTGCTCTGCTTTGCCAGGGCAAATAATGTATTGCTGTAATCAAATTAAGGAACAAAACACACATATGGCAAGCAGGAGAAAGCCACACCATTGTTTTCAGTCAGGGGAGTTGCGCTCTAAAGCATAACCAAAGCCTCGATTTGAAGCTTGTTTACACAAACAAAATACAAAGCAACTGAATACTGATGACTTTTTGAATGAACAAGGAAAACGGAATGATTCAGAAATGAACTAATTTAATGTCAAGCTTAGCAGTATCTGCACAGAAAAGACAATGATGGTTTTTTTTTTCCTTTTTCAAGGAAAACACCGTATATCTCTGGGGACAAAAAAGCTGCTGTCCCTCTGCCAAAAACATTACTTGCAAAAAGCAGCAAACAGGCAGACCTGTTTTTCAAATGCATGCTCCAATGTGCAGGGTAAAACAAACATGCTATGTTCAATTGACAGGTGACCAGACAATCATCGAGAGGATAAAAGTGCTGTCGAGATAAATCTGATCATATAAATTCAGCTTCACGGGCTTAAATTGAGCTTGCTTAATTGGATTCGAAACCTTTCACCCAATATCAGGAAAGAAAATAGTAGGGGGCAAATGATCAAGTATCACTTTTGCATTTCTCCTACTCTCGTTCCCAAAAGACCAAATTATTATCTGCAATCTTCACTGGCTTCTTCACCAGACACATTGATATACAGTAGATCACTTACACTTCAGCCTGATAAAGACTATCCTGGATTCAATTTTCTATGTATTATTATTTATTTTATGGCCTGTTTTTACTCCTAAGTCTTGCTATGCTGATTCATTGTGATTGAAAGAGAAGGAGGATTATTTTGGGGAAGAATGATTAAAGAAAACCAAGAGTATGCTTCAAGAGTGCATTCCCCAGAAGAATCACCTGAAGTGTGAAGGTCAGCCCAGTTGCCCAGCTAAAGCAAAAAGGCCCTTACTAGACAGCTATGATACAGGAAAATGCTGGAGGCAGGTGATCATTTTAGTGATGACTGGAGACTATTGTGCAGGAGGCCAAATCAAGCTATTAAAAAGAAAATTAGGTCTGTTCCAAGCCAGCTTTGAGAGAACACAGGACAGTTGCCTAAAGCAGAGGTAGTCTTTCACTTTGCCACAAAGAAGAGGAGGGCCAATTCATTTTCCAAAGCACCAGGAGGCAAGGCAAAAAAAAACAATGGATGGAAACTAATCAAGGAGAGAAGCAACCTGGAATTAAGGAGAAACTTCCTAACGGTGAGGACAATTCACCAGCGGAACAGCTTGTCTTCAGAAGTTGTGGATGCTTCATCCCTAGAGGTTTTTAAGAAAAGACTATACCACCTGTCTGAAATGATATAGGGTCTCCTGCTTGAGCAGGGGGTTGGACTAGAAGACTTACAGCTCTGCAAGGTGATCAAACCGGTCAGTCCTAGAGGAGATCAACCCTGACTGCTCTTTAGAAGGCTAGATCCTGAAGATGAAACTCAAATACTTTGGCCACCTAATGAGAAGGAAGGACTCACTGGAGAAGAGCCTAATGCTGGGAACGATTGAAGGCAAAAGAAGGAGGCGATGACAGAGAATGAGCTGGCTGGATGGAGTCACCGAAGCAGTAGGATTGAGCTTGAATGGACTCCAGAGGTTGGTAGAGGACAGGAAGACTTGGAGGAATGTTGTCCATGGAGTCGTGATGGGTCGGACACGACTTCGCAACTAACAACAATACATATTGAAACCAAATTATCTGGAAGGTACATTGCTGAAAATCAGGATATAACTGCCTTAGATCCTTGATCCATCTAGACTTTCTTATGTAATAACTATAATGTTAATTATTCATGGTCCAAACAGACAAATTGTTTTCTATGTGTTCTTATTGTATTTAGATAGGAATCTTTTTAAGCTGTTCTGGAAATGTCAGACATGATAAATAGATAGATAGATAGATAGATAGATAGATAGATAGATAGATAGATAGATAGATAGATAGATAGATAGATAGAACGAAAGAAAGAAAGAAAGAAAGAAAGAAAGAAAGAAAGAAAGAAAGAAAGAGACTGACTGACTGACTGACTATATATATTATATATATATATAGTCCCTCATGGGAAACTAGGAATCTATTTCAACATATAAATCTGAGTATGTCACCAATTTTGATAGGAAAGAAGATAAAGATGGATGGATGGATATTCTTTGATATGTTGGGAATAATTGTGATTTGGATGAAGTTAACTCAAATGTGGATTAAAATTTTGATAGGTCTTTCTATAATTTTTCATTCTATTTCAACACATTTATAGGATATTAAATAACATTGTCTGGCTGGGCCATTTTCATTCCATAGGCAACCTGCTGGGAAAATAGATTTAATTTTCTACTCTTTCAGATTTATTATGAGATGTTTATTTTAGCTCTGGTTATTGGTTGGAATGAGAAACCTCTGACTTGAACTCCTCTTCAGACTCAAATTGAATGCTATTATGCAACACCACTAAAAGTCTGCAGGTATTGAGCTTCTTGTTCTTGGATCAATTTTCATTCCTGCAAGATGAAGAGCATTGGGTCACAGATATAATTTTAATCATTAACATTTAACATGAAACCTTACATTATGGGTCAACTCCAGTTTAAAAATAGGGGCTAATTCAGAATTTGGGAGCAGGAGGGATAAACTAGCCTTTTTATAACTTAGAATCACAGTACTGAAAGACATTTATGCCACTGACCCAAATCTACAATCTAGTCCAGAAATTCAAATTAAAACAACCCAGAGAGATGTGCATTTAGATTCTTTTTTTAAATGTCCCTTGAAGGGAAAGCTATTACTTCACTGGATATTTGGTTCTAAGCTAAAGGTAAAGGTTCCCTCACACATATGTACTAGTCATTCCCGACTCTAGGGGGCAGTGCTCATCTCCGTTTCAAAGCCGAAGAGCCAGCACAGTCCGAAGACGTCTCCGTGGTCATGTGGCCGTTATGACTAAATCCAAAGGCCATTGAATGCTGTTACCTTCCCACCAAAGGTGGTTCCTATTTTTCTACTTGCTTTTTTACATGCTTTCAAACTGCTTGGTTGGCAGAAGCTGGGACAAGTAACGGGAGCTCACTCTGTTACGTGGTGCTAGGGATTCAAACCAATGAACCGCTGACCTTTCTGATCGACATGCTCAGTCTTAGCCACTGAGCCACCGCGTCCCTTTTGATTCTAGAATACTGTTAAAACTGCAATTAGATGAATTATCTTAATATTCAACATTCTATGTTCTACTTTATAGTTTTTAAAATTTGGTGTTGAGGAATCCTATGATGATATGTGGAAATGGCCTTGGGAGAAAAGGGGAAACCACCACACAACCAAGGTAGTGGTCAGACAAGAGGCAGCTTAGACTGCAAAAAGAATGTGGGCTTAGCAACTGTCTCACATGGAACCCTCCCTAATTTCTTTAGCTGTAAAAGTGACTTGGGAGAAATATATTTTCAAACTTGCAAGTTTCTGCTATTGTAACCTTACAATAAAGTAGAATTGATCATGCTTCCTATCTGGGCTACTTTGCAAGGCTGACAATTTCTGAGAATACCATGGACATCTAAGAAAGCAAACAAATGAATCATCAAATGAATTAATTCAAAAGTTTTCAAACGACCAGTCTCATTGTTGCATTTTGGACACATTTTACGCCACTAAGGATTATGGTGTATAAGATAGGGCAGTTACATAACTCTTTCAAATAAACAAACAAACAAAAGAAAACCTAGCTCTCTGGAGAAATCTATAATGCTGGGAAAGCTGAAAGGAAAGAAAAAGGCACAATAAGCAGCAAAGTAGATGGGCTCACTTACAGAGGTGATAGATGAACTGTGTTAGAAGATCTGATGGATCAGGTTGGGGACATGGTTACTAAGAGCTGGCATTGACTTAAATGTGGCATAATTAATTCTGTATCTTCCACTCTGAAAGAGAATAGGTTTAATCTTCTTCTATGTAGCATCTTCCTCTCAGCGTGCTAGCATATCTCTACTCAGTTACCTTTACTTGGTGTAAAACATACTAAGATCATTCAATCTTCCTCTATTAGACATACTTTTTGGTCTTCTAATTATCGTCACTGCTCTTCTCTGAATCGATTCCACTTCTTAGGAACCCTTCTAAAAGAGCTGCTCAGAGCAGTATATAACACTCACAATTCAGTTTTATCCTAGCAGAATGTAGTAGACATTTGGAAATCAGAATTTCCAAATCAAATACACTTGTGCTTTTTGCAAAAACTTCAGTTCATTTGGCCTTTAAATTCCAAGGAAATATGTATTCCTGACTATGTTTCTATGAAACTCAAGATTCAATCCTGGTTTGTCATCCCATCTTCATAAATTCCAGCTAAAACATATTGTTTGGAGAAGGAGGAACCAAAAGAGGAATTGAGTAGTTCTTTGTCACCAGTTTGTATGTTGCCATTTTCACTGGGCAGCAGACAGTGTGATTCTTTTTTTCAGTTCAGTCGTGAATACTTGTCTGTATACTTTTTCTGTAACCTGACTGCATATGACCTTTTCCTCTATGTTTCCTTTTTGATTTTCAGATTCTCCCTCCGTGTTAGCTACACTGACCTTTGCACTCGTCCATTTTTTTCTCATCAGAACAGTCTGGAACTGTGCTTATAATATCTGCTTCTTTAGGAACCCCAACCTATTTTTATTCCTTTTCCTATTAGGTTCTCCTGCCAGGAGATCTTATTTATGACTGCTATTTATAAATGCTGTTCTCCAGCACTTTTCCCCTGACAAAAAGGTTTTTGCTCAAAATGTGTTGGAATCTAGACTGAAGTAAAGTATACATACACCATACTCCTTTCTTTTTCATCAGCAAGGCAAGTCAGGAATTTCTTGAAAGCATGATGCCTGAAAGAGCTTAGATATGTCTCTCCAAAAATGTCAGGGCAATTAAAAACTATAATTTTAAACTATAATTTCATGCCTCTTTGAGAAATTCACTTTGTTTTGGAAAACATCATCTATATCTTCTGTTTGGTTGGATGGGTAATAGGAGACATTAGCAATAGTATTATTTTTTCTTTTGTTTTTGTTTTGCTCCAGTAATTTTAGCTCAGATGCTCTCTATATCATTGCCAAATACATTTATTTGGCTTTCTGAACAAGAATGGATATATTTAGCATAAAGGGCAACCTCTCTTGCCTTTCTACTCTTTCAATCAGTTCATCCTTCAGTTAATATATTCCACTCTTGAAGCATTACACCAGGCCTCTGTTATACCCATTAAATCATATTTTCCCTTTTCCATTTCCCTTTTAATCTTATCATGATTATTTCCCATATTCTCAGCATTAATCTATAGATAATGAAAGCCATGAAGATTATGAGCAATTTTTTCCCAACTTCTCTTCAGTGGTTTAAGAGGCCCCATTTCAGCAACACTCAATTTTTAACAGCGTACAACTCTTTACCTGAAGTCCTTACTTTAGTCTTTCTCTGAAATGCTTTCACAGATGGCATTTAATTTAAAAAACCCTTAATCAAACTTGCTATGCTTTGGCCAAATACACTTTCACCATTCCTTGTGCCAGCAATCCATTATCTAGATAACTTAGACCATGATCTGCAAAACCAAATCTCATTTGCATAGCCAGTTATTAATTTATAGTAGTCTTCTTTTCGTTTCCAGTCATCTTCCATAGATAGAAAGTGTAATAAAAACATCCCAGGCTTTTGAATTTGTCACATTCCTTTGGTGAAATGCTGGAGCTGGTCTTCACAGTGTCATTTGTCCCAACATGTATTACTGGGAAGAAGAAGCTGTCAGTGGATTTGATAAAATGTTAAAATTGGTCTGTCAAGTCTTTGATCCTTGACCCTGTCTGACAGCACACTTCCTGAGTTGACAGTGGTTTTGTGGGTCCATTTGGTATACAGTTATTTCAGTTCTCTGTAGTATTGATTCACAAACTAGTTCACAAAATGCCTTTTTTATTTTCTGTTTTCTTAGAAGGCATACAGCAATTGCATCTTCTGTCTTTGAGGGATCCAGCATATTAATTCCTGTTCTGTGATGTCTCTTCTTTTTCCTCTATATGCTTCATCTGTAAGGGCCTAAGGGCAGTTTCAAAGTTCCAGGAGTATAGAGTGTTGTTGTATCTCTTGCTTTTGGTTATTACTTTCATCCTTGATAGTTGATTATTCTATCATCCTTATAGTAGGCTGCTTCCACTAGCAGGCTGTAGAGCTCCTTTAATTTGAAGGGATACACCTTTGCCTTTGTCATCAGCTGCTACAGAACAACTATTCTCTCCTCTGATTCCTAGACTTTTTCCACAAGCTTGCATTTGCTTCAAAAGTTGTTTCCAAAAGGAACACAAACATGTCACATATTATGCAGGTCAACACTGCAGCGTCTTACTATTCGACTTCATTTTTTTGCTTCTTAGACCTCTACTTATTGAAAAGTTTTTATTTCTCCTTGCTCCTTTCTCAAAGGAAACCTTAGCCAAAGTACAATTTTTATGTTATGAATTAAATGTGAAATTCCTTTTAGCTCTCTCTACTCACTGTCAATGAACTGGATGCTATTATTTGGATCAATTTAGTAGTAGCTATTTTCAAAACCTTTGCATAGCTGGGGGGGGGGGGGGGACAAGTTTGGATTATCAAAGATTGTTCTTAGCATTTTACTCAATGTCAATACTTTTATCATACAGTGTTTTTAAGATTAAAATTAATGTGTCTTAATCCTCCGGCCATGGTTGCTTTTGAAGCTCCAGAATTGTTGGAAACTTTGAAGACAGGTTCCCATGCCATTATTCTAGAGAAGAGTTTTCCCTTACCTGTATATTGCTTTAGGGCCATCTTATATTGTTATAACAAGAGAAGGAGCTTTTAAAACCAAAGTAATTAGCAAATGTCTACAAAAATTAGTCCCAGATTAGATACCCCTGGGGGAAACTGTGCTTGGTGAATGAAATACATAAAAAAAATTCTGTCCTTTCTTCCCTATCCAGATAATGTTCTTGGACTTTGGAGGTCTTTTAGTCCATCCCCCTACTCAAGCAAGAAACTCTATACCATTTGAGACAAATGGTATAGGTATACACAATTGTATAGGTAATATACACTGGTAATAGTATATACAGTTAATGTTTACTCTCACCCTCTTTCCATCATGCTTCTTTTTTTATTCTAACTACTTCTGCTGGAAGGAAAGAAGGAAAGAAATGTGCGTAAGTACATTGTATTTCTATATGGGACAGAATGGATTGAAGAATGAATCTTGTAAAATAAAGTACTCAACTTTACAAGCAATTAATTTTAATTAATCTTTATCAATTAATTTTGAAAGTTTCTCTAGCTCTACTTTTTGGGGGGGAGGGGTGACAAGGAGTATGGCCTCTGTCCCAGAAGTGGTATTCAGCAGGTTCTGACCAGTTCTGGAGAACCGGTAGCGGAAATTTTGAGTAGTTCGGAGAACTACCTCTGACTGGCTCCGTCCCCATCTATTCTCTGTCTCCCGAATCCCAACTGATCGGGAGGAAATGGGGATTTTGCAATAACCTTCCCCTGGAGTGGGGAGGGAACAGAGATTTGACAGTATCCTTCCCCTGCCATGCCCACCAAGCCATGTCCAGAGAAATGGTAGTAAAAATATTTGAATCCCACCACTGCTCTGTCCCATACATACACACATATACTTTATATACCGTATTTATCGGCGTATAACACGCACTTTTCCCCCCTGAAAAATAGGGGGCAAATGATGTATGCGTGTTATACACCGATATAATGTTAAGAAGCCATGTTTTTAATGCGGCTCTTCTGTGTGCCGGGCGCCCGCTCCCCTCCCTCCTCTCGGGCTTCGGAGGGAAGCTTCTGCAAAAGCCCGGGCGAGTGACAACAAATTCCCGCCCTTACGAAGTCTCCGAGGCTGTAATTTTCTGAGCTGTGCGCGCGTGCCTGTTTTCCACGGCGTGGAGCAGCGGCGAGATTCTGCGCGGCGAGCGATGATTCTGGGGCCATCAGTGGGGGGGCAGGGTCCCCCCTCGCGTTCCTCATCTTCCTGGATGGCCCCCGGAATCATCGCTCGCCGTGCAGAATCTCGCCGCTGCTCCATGCCGTGGAAAACAGGCGCGCGCGCACAGCTCGGAAAATTACAGCCTCGGAGACTTCGTAACTTGTTGTCACTCGCCCGGGCTTTTGCAGAAGCTTCCCTCCGAAGCGTTCCGAGGGAGGGCTGTAAGCTTCCCTCCGAAGTCTTGGGATGTTCTGAGGAGCCCCCCAAGGCAAAACGCCGCTGCCAGGTAGTTAAAAGTACGTCTCTGATTCTGTCAGACTCTCAGTCTCTCTCTGATTCCCTCCCTCACTCCCTCTTTCTGTTCCTCTCTCTGTCTGTCTGTCTGTCTCACTCACACACACACACACACTGTGGTCACCTTGTTGAGTGTTCCAATCACATTTGAAACACTCAACAACTGGCCTGCATTTATGGTATTTTGCAGCATTCTGCAGTCATAGGACCAATTTTGTAAAAACTGTTTTGTAAAAACAGAATATCCAAGTTTCTTTGTTAAAACAGTTGCTTTACTGTCCTTTTACATTATTTACCTTATAAGTGGTAATAATATTAATAAAAAAAGTTCTGAGCTACCCTTATTTTGCTTCAAAGTTCTTTATTTGAAATTTAAATTTTTTTCCTGAAATTTCCCTCTTAAAATGAAGGTGTGTGTTATACGCCTGTGCATGTTATACGCCGATAAATACGGTAATTGTGTTTATGTATTCCCACAAACAAGTGCTTATATATTTCTGGCCTTTGGGAAGGGCCTGAAAACATGGCTTTGCCATTTGCCTTGGGAATCCAGTAATATGATTATGGAGCCTGCCACATGCCATACTGTTAGGGAAACGGAGAGTTCTCTCCTGCAGAGAACGTATTTTTAATGGTTATTGTTTTAACTATTTTGTTACTTTGTTGTACTATTTTGCATTTTTAACTCTGTATGATGCCCATTGTCATGTACATGTGATGGGGGACTATATAAATTTAGCAAATAAATAAAAATCAATCAATCCCATTCACACATTTTTGGGGCAGTGGGGAAGGAAAATCTCTAGAACTATATTTAGCAGGTTTGTGTCTGTCTGTCTGTCTGTGTACCTAATGCTTTCTCTATCTGATCTTCTTGGAGTGGTTGACTGGAGGGGGGTGGATGCTTTAGAATCAGGATTATATTCCTTTAGGAGAATACTGGAATTTATTTTATTAAAATAGTTTATGGGACTGAGATTACTGGAACTAATTACAATTTCCTCTTATTTGAGAGAATTGCGGAATAATGAACACTCTCTGCTTGTGAACCAGAGGAAGACTGCTTTAAAGAATGTGAGATTAATTTAAAATGTGGTTAAGATAGCAGATAAGTCTATTTCATGTACTGGATACCTCAACAAGTGATTAATAAGGACTGGAAGCAATCACCTTGCTGCTGGAAATGTAATTTAGAAATTGAAAGATTAACTCACACATTTGCCCTATTATTGTCACATTTGGGCTTGAAATTCACAGAAAGGTTAACATGACTTTAAATTGATTAAAGAGTCAAGTTGAAATAAATTTGCTAGTTAAGAGAGTATATGTTCCACTTGGCTATATCCCCAGCATTTGGAATCAATCAACGTAAAAATAAATGGATTTTTCATGCAGCGAGGATGTCCAAAAATTACTATTACACAATACTAGAAGGACAAATCTATACCTGATTTGCAGCAATCAATTCTCATCAACATATGATCAGTCAACACATGATTTATCTAACAAAAGGCAAAGAAGAAGACTTTCAAATAATCTGTTCAAAGTATTTGGGAGTTGTTTTGCTCATGAGATAGATTTCCAGTCTTTTTCTTTCCTTTTTTTTTTTAGGACAGAAGGGATAAATTATATTATTTTATTACTCTGTTTATATGTGTAATTTTCCTTCTTTTTTTTTTTTAAAAAAAGGAGCATAATGCTATTTTAAAAGATGCAGCATGTCTTCCCATTTTTCCCAAGAATGAAACTCAGAGAAGTAGCCATACTAATCTACTGCAGCAAAAGCAGTTGAGAATCTCATGACAGATCAAAGATATTTATGGGGGCATAGGTTTTCCTGGGCTAAAGCTCATTTTATCAAGTTCTGAACAACTGAAAGACCTATTTTCTAAGCTGCGTGTTTTCATGATTTATAAGCGTTTCAAAATTATTTAGGAACTGTTTTATGATATCCAACATAAAGCATAGTATTAAAAGATTTGTAGGCTGTGAACTGTAGAAAAGGAATAATCACACAATATAATAACCCTATATTGTTGCAGGATGCAGTATACAATCCACCATTGAGCCTTCTATTCAGCTCACCAAATAAGTTTTGGATTTGACACATGCCTTTGCCTCTCCCTTTAAAAGGATACACTTTAGAAATTCCCAAAGGAGTTTCCTTGGTAAGGCTATGAAGTAAAAACCTAGACACATTGAAGAGCGTTTCAGGTAAGTAGTGATTGAAGGGTTCTTCCTGCAGTGGAAAAATAAAAGTTTATTCCCAGATTTCTATCTGATACACTGAGGTGCCACAATATCAAGGTAACAGACAGATAATAAATAAATAAAGTACATAGAAGAAATTAGCTGTACTGACAATCTCACAACAGTCTCCCCATGATAGCAGACTTCTAAAAGAAAATATGACATCAGTTAACTAACTCATGAAAGTTTGAGGGTCAAAGAGTGAATTGCAACTATGCAAATATCTTACAGTGCATTTGTGGATGAAGTGATAGGCATGATACAGTTCTGCCAAGTGCTGGAAGTGGTGAAACTTCTTTAACATTTCGGTCTTCTGCTCCTCGTTGTCTGAGGGCGGGAAAGGCAATATCAGCATAAAACCTCTGAACATTTGCCAACCCAATAATGAAAGACTTATGCTGAAAAAACCTTGCATTAACGCTCCTAAATAAATGTGCCTCCAACCATAGCTTTTGTAGTTAACTTTGCATGAAATATTCTACTTTAAAAACAGGAAAATCAAGGGGCAAATGGCACTGAAACATCATTTGAACATAGCTGGGTACTATGGCTAACAATGGAATACATTTGCCTTCCAGTTTTTGAAAAATCAAACCGCAGAAGTTACAAGCAAAGAGAACAGCATCTTCCAACTCAACATTTGGATTTAAAAAGCACTTTGGAATTATCTGCTATCCTCTAGCACACTGGCAGACATGTTTACTTAGAAGCTAATCCTGCTGAGTTCAGAGGGAGATATTTCTAGTTAAGTGAACAGAAGAACAGCTGTAATCTCAGCTCAGTGTACTAGAGACGACTGATCTGTATCTTATGTGTACTTGCAAAATAAAGAAATGTTGCATAGTGTCACATAATAAAAGACAATGCTTCAATGGTAAAAACACTTACTTGGACCTAATGCTATACTAAACTTCAGCCACAGGTTAGTTAAGAGATAAGGGACAAATTATCTTCTTCTGGCTCAGGACCAGTTTTGCGATATTAAAACTATAGAAATGACTACTGTCTCTTTTAGAAAACTGTTAGACGAATAGGAAAAAGCAATATCTCACATTAGCTTGTGTCCCCCATGGAACGACAGAAAATGTGGGAACATAGCAGAAAGTTCAGTAGAAAGTGGGTTCTATGCTGATCAGGTATTCTCAACAGCATTTGAAAAAATAAGATTATAGTAATCTAAATACTGGGCACTGATAAGAACCTCTCCCAACTTCCCCACCCCCACCCCAGAGGTCCTATATCGTGCAATTCCCAAAGAACATTTATTGAAGACCTCAAGAGTATGTTAGATATTCTATTTTCATGTGTGAATAAAGTAAACTTGCTAGCATTTCCTTACCTTGAGCTATATCTAAACACTGCATGGACAACATCCAGTAATAATATCCTGCGTCATTGAATCGGCTTTCTACCACAGCATTGTGAGTTAATTGTTCCAACACTTTAACAGCTTCAGTCTGTCTGCCAGCTTTATGGAATGCTACAAAGGGGAGTCAAAATAAAGAAAACTGTGATTAAACTAATGAGCTTGACTAAAATTAAGAAAAGGCACCAATTCTAAACATCAACAACAAAGCATCCAAAGGGATTATGGTCTTCTGTTTTTCTACACTCTGCAGGGAAGTTTAATATAGTGCTACATGTATTAAATAGAAGTTTTGTGGATTTTGTGGTACCCCCAAGCTTCCTAAATGCATAATCTATCAAGCAAAGAAGCTGCACAATTTCTAATCATTTGCAAGGTTCTCTTCCTGGCTCCCAATAAGTATCACTGAAAGAAATGACGGGTGAATATCAGTATGAATTGTACTTGCTATTACGGTAATAGTAAAAGCCAGGACAACAACGATTGGATATTTCAAGCTAAGTGGCTAATAAAATCAGTATTAATGTCTTCTCACAGAGCAACATTATAGGTAATCTGCGAAATCTAAAGTCACCTTGATGTGAAAGGGGGCACATACTTAAGTTTAGCCTGTACTGACTTCACAACTAAAAGCAAAATGACTAAATCTATTAGGCCTCCCTGGCAATTACAGAATGGCAGACTATGTTTCACAGGCCAGCTTTCCAGCAAAAAAGAATAAAAATTAGGTCTGATCCTTTCACCAATATAAACCCAGAAATTCAGGACACACACCATTCCACACCGGCGGTGACTCATTTTCCCTTAAACATTATGCCTTGTGTTCACAGTCAAATTGCTACAAAAATAAGAGCCCCTTTGCAATTTAAACTCTGTCACAGCACCCCATACAAATGCAGATAGCTTTATGAGCTGTAGGATTGCTTTCATGCCCCTTAGGATGACAGTGCTATGAATTAGCAGTGAAGTGCTATATATCAGCAGCATTTCCACTCAAAATTATCCGAAAACTGAAGGAATACAAAAGCACTAGCCCTTTGATGTAAACTCGGAGAAACTTAAACTGAAAAGGAAAACAAAAATCTCTTTTAAAAAAGAAGAAAACCATGCAATTTTCAAATCCTAACATATTTCTCAAGTTCTTCCAGAAACATATGGCATGTTTATAATGAATACAGAAATTTCTGCTCTATATAAAGTGCATAAAATAGGATTCTGAAATGTACCTCAGAAAACATGGAAGCTATTCCCAAGTACACTAGTCTCTTGATAAGATAGAATATGAATATTCATTTTTATGATACCCTTTAATCACAAAAAGTATGAGCAAACACTGACTTTAATAAGTTCATTTAATAAGAGGTACCATGCTATGTGAATGCATAGAAACACTTTGCTAGATATAAATGTAGTACTGTAGTAAATTATTTTAAACAAATTGTTCTTAACTGATTTATTAAAATAAATTAAAATAAAAACTTCTCCATGAATATTAATATATAAATTAGATCATTTAGATGATTTCTGTCTTTTAATTAAAATGTTAAATCAGTCATCAACAGACACATAGAGATAAACCACAATTATATACTATTCAAAAGAGACAATAAAAAAATCTAGGAAAGAAACAAAACGATTGCCAGGCCTACAGCCATCTTTTCTTCTGGATTTTAGGCCTGCCACACTTTCTATTATTCTACTATACAATTTCTATTGTGGGAAAATGGGGGGTGGTGGTGGGGGGAGATTGTACCGAGTTAGATGATAGGTAGCCATAACAAAATTCTTTCTAGAAAGCCAAGGTCATCCTTTGTCTTTGCACCTGCACCTGACCGGAACTGGATGGGTGGAAGCTGCCAGCACGGCAGTGGAAGATTGGACCATGTGATGGACTTGTGGGTGTGGGGGAAAGATCTTGAACTTTCAACTGGGTGGGAAAACTGGGAAGCTTTCAGATTCAGGTTTTTCCAGATGTGCCAACATAGCTCTCTTAATAAATTGGAACTTTGAGCAATACTTTGCCTTGGACTCTGATTTACTTTTGGATGCTGTTTGGAACAAGAATGACCGTTGTCTTACCTGAACGGTCGTTCTCGGGGCGCTGCGGGAGAGTCCAAGGAAGGGTTAACACAGCCTATCTGCCCAAGGACTGAGTTGATTTTTTCCCCTGGTCACGCCTCCTTTGCCTCCACAGGGTCAGTTTTAAAAACGAAGTCTTGACCGTCGAGGAAGTTCAATGCCTCTGCAAGTTCACGGAAACTGTCACATATTTATCTATAAAGCCTGGGTGGGTCTTGGACTCTCCCGCAGCGCCCCGAGAACGACCGTTCAGGTAAGACAACGGTCATTCTCCATGGCGCTGCTTAGAGAGTCCAAGAAAGGGACATGCCCAAGCTATTTTGTCCCAGGGAGGGAAATGTCACCACTAGCCGGAGCCTCAACCACTTGTTGCAATACTCTCCTCCCAAAAGAGGCTTCGGCGGAGGCAAAGGAATCTACTTTATAATTTCTGATGAAGGCCGTTGGAGATGCCCACGTAGCAGCTCTGCAAATGTCCAGGATGGACGCCTGGGTCGCCCATGCTGCAGTCGTGGCCGCGCTTCTCGTGGAGTGGGCCGTCACACGGGCTGGAACCGTCTTGCCCTGGTGTTCGTAGGTCATTTTAATGCAGGCCCGGAGCCAACGACTGATAGTTGATGAGGAAACCTTGCATCCCAACGACCCCGGTTGAAAGGATACAAAGAAAGCCTCAGAACGTCTGAGGTCCTTAGTCCTCTTCAGATAGATCTGAACAGCACGCCTCACATCCAGTTTGTGCCAGCAGCGCTCCCTGGGGTGCTGAGGTTTGGGACAGAAGTTCGGGAGTATCACCTCCTGCGCTCTGTGGAAAGGAGAATTAACCTTTGGCAAGAAGGTTGGGTCCAGACGTAGGATGACACGGTCTGGGTGGATGATACAAAGTTCTTCCCTGACAGAGAAAGCAGCAATCTCAGACACCTGTCTGGCCGAGGTGATAGCTATCAGGAAGCCGGTTTTTAGAGACAGGTGCCGAAGGGAGACCTTTCTTAATGGTTCAAAGGGCGCAGAGGTTAAAGCCTGCAAAACAAATGGTAAGTTCCAGGTTGGGTATCTATGCACCACTTGGGGTCGCAAATTGGAGGCCCCCTTTAGGAAGCTCCTGATCTGGGGGTGATGACTCAATGTCTGAGACTGGTGCCTCGCCAGAATGGTAGACAAGGCCGCGACCTGTCTCCGAAGAGTAGCTGGTGCCAACCTTTGTCCAACCCAGCTTGAAGAAAGTCCAGTAACTGAGGCACAGAAGCCTCAGCGCCCACGATGTTCCGCTGTTCGCACCAAGTGGAGAACGCGGACCAAGTTGCTTCGTAAATCCGAGTCGTGGCCGGTCGTCTGGAAGCTTGTATGGTCTGAATGACCTTGTCCGAGAGGTGTAGGTCCCTCAGGAGCTGCCCCTCAAGCGCCAGACGGCTAGCTGGAGCCACTGGGGCTCTGGGTGAGTGATTGCCCCCTGTGTCAGTACTACCTTCTGCGGGGGGATTCTCCATGGTCTCTCCACTGAGAGGTCGGTCAGATCCGCAAACCAGGATCTCCTGGGCCAATATGGGGCTACCAGGATGAGTTCCGCCTTCTCCTTCAGGAGTTTGGAGATTACCTGTGGAATCAGAGGTAGAGGCGGGAACGCATATAGCAGCCCGGGAGGCCACTGGGTCCTCAGGGCGTCCGTCCCCTCCGCCTGATGAGACCGGTATCGAGAGAAGAATCTCTGCAGGTGAGTGTTCTTTGCCGTGGCGAAGAGGTCGACTTGTGGCGGGCCAAACCGTTGTACAATCTGGTAGAACAGATCCGGATGCAACCTCCACTCGGAGCTGTCGAGTGTTTGACGACTCAGCCAATCTGCACTTATGTTGCTGGTGCCTGAGATGTGATCTGCTCTCAGCGACGCTAAGTGAAGCTCTGCCCAACGGCCCAGGGCCTCTGCTTCCGCCATGAGTCTCTTGGAGTGAGTGCCACCCTGCCTGTTCACGTGTGCTTTGGTGGCAATATTGTCCGTAAGCAGAAGCACGTGGTGGCCCCGGAGTTGTTTCCAAAACCGTCTCAGAGCGAGTCTGGCAGCTCTCAGCTCCAGCCAGTTGATGTTTCGAGCCGCTTCCGCGCGAGACCACTTGCCCTGCGCCAGCTGACCTTGGCAATGTGCTCCCCAACCAAAGAGGCTTGCATCTGTGGTGACAACAATCCTGTCGGGCTCTTTGAACAGACAGCCCTTCTCCACTGCTCGTGACTGCCACCATTTCAGGGAGCGGGACACCTTCAATGGGAGTCGAACTTTCCTGGACGAGTTGCTTGCCTTCGCCCTCTGCATTGGCAGGAGAAACCATTGCAGTTCCCTGGCATGAAGACGTGCCCAGGGAACCACGTTGATGCAAGATATCATTATCCCCAGTAACTGGGATAGATGGACGATTGGCAAGGTGGTAGTCTTGCGACACTGACGGATTCTGGCCCTGAGATTGTGCAGTCTGTCTGGAGACAGGAAAACATGGCACGAGGCCGAGTCTATGATGGTGCCCAGGTGCTGTATGCGAGTGGCAGGGACCAGGTGGCTCTTCCCTAAGTTCACAGAGAACCCGTGGTCCTGCAAAGTGCAGATGGTGGCACTTACGTCCCTTGCTGCTTGTGATTGGCTCCTCGAGTGAATGATGATGTCGTCGAGGTAGCACTCCAGACGGATGGGAAGCTTGCGCAGGTGGGCCGCCACAGCTGCAAGAAGCTTCGTAAACGTTCGTGGAGCTGAAGAAAGTCCGAACGGCAGTGCCTTGTATTGATAATGTTTGCCGTTGTAGAACAGCCGAAGGAACTTCCTGTGAGCCGGATGAATGGGCACATGTAGATACGCCTCCTTGAGGTCGATGGAGGTGAGCAGGTCGTCTCGCCGAATGCAGCTGAGAATGGACTGGAGGGACTGCATTTTGAAGCGCTTGTAGGCCAGATGCCGGTTCAGGCGCTTCAGGTCTAATATGGCCCTCCACCCCCCCCCCCCGAGCTCTTGGGGACCAGGAATAGAATGGAGTAAAATCCCTTCCCTTCCTGCTCTGGGGGAACGGGCTCTATGGCCCTTATCAAAAAGAGATGATCGATCTCTGCTTGCATGAAGGATCTTTTTATGGGATTTTTGGCTACAGGACAACGAATGAATGTCCGGGGCGGGAATGATAGAAATTCTAGAGTCAGCCCCTTCCTGACTGTGTTTAGGATCCACGAATCCGTGGTAATCTCCTCCCACCGATCTGCATAAAGTTGCAGGCGGCCGCCGATGGGAGCAGTCCCGTGGTGGTCACTTGCCACGCCTGAACTGACGGTTGTTGCCTCCCCCTCGAAAGGGCTTACGAAAGGAGCCCAGGTTTTGCTGCCTACCCCTGGGGTTGAAACTACCCCTGTCCTGTGCCCTGTCAGTGGACTGGTTGTAGGGCCTCTGGTAGGAATAGGAAGAGGTGGAGGCCTGGGCGGAGTCCTGATTACGAAAAGGCTGCTTCCTAAAGGACCCAGAACCTTTTCTTTCATTCTTTTTGAAAGTAGACGGAAGGACTTTACGTTTGTCCTTCGTCTCAATTACGAATTTGTCTAATGCATCCCTGAAGAGGAACCCCCCCTTGAAGGGAGCTGAGGCCAGCTTCCATTTGGCTTTCATGTCAGCTTGCCAGTGCCGGAGCCATAGCAAGCGACGTGAGGTCACGTTGGAGGCGAGCGCCCTAGATGCAAATTTTGCAGCTGTTAGGGAAGCGTCGGCAGAATATTCTACAGCCGTAATTATTTTGTCCAGATCATGACGCCAGCGAGATGCCTCAGAGGGAGGCTTGGATCTCAATTGGCGTAGCCATAACAGGGAAGCCCTCGTGAAGAAAGAAGAGGAGGTGGAGGCCTTGATCGCCCAGGCAGTCGCCTGGTGCGTCTTAAGGCAGGCCTTCTCAGACCTCTTATCCTCTGCCTTCAAACCCTCCAGCAGGTCAGCTGGGAGGGAGGAAGGGGAGGTCAGAGAAACCACTGGAGCATCCACTTCAGGCATTTTAAGTACATCCTCCAAGTTTTGTTCCAGGGGGAACAGAGTTTTGTCTGCGCCACTGGGATTGGCCAGGGTCCCCGGCTGCACCCACTGACGCTGTACCACGTCCATAAACATGTCAGGAACTGGAATCAGTTCCGGATCTGGAGTGGTCTCACTGAATAGACCCGCTTTAAGGTCCTGAGGAATGGGGATAGAGGCCTTATCCTTAGGCTTAGTCCCTAACTCTGTGGAGATCCTAGCCTTGTGCAGTATGGCCTTAAACAGAGAAGGCTTGAACAAACCAGTGAAGGCAGGTTTGTCCGGGGGCATATCCTCGTCCTCCGAAAGCTGGAACTCATCTGCAGTCTCATCTTCCCATGTGGACACCTCTGTGGTGACAGAGGTGCCTGGGGAACCAGATTCGCGGCCCCTGCCCGCTGCTAGAGAGGAGGTAGGCCTTGAGGCCTTACCCTTTTTGCTCTCCATGTGGCGCAAGGCCTCAACCACGCCCTGCGAGATGGCCTGAGTAATTATCTCCTGCATCTCTGGCGAGATAGCTGGGCCCTTGTCCTCAACAGGCCTGGGCCTAGAAGAGCCTGACCTTCTTGCATAGTGAGTAGGGGCTAAAGGCCCCTCCATGTGGGGACAGCCAGGGAAAGCCCCCAAATCGTCCCTTACAGAGGAACTGGGGGAATCTGGGTAACCCAGAGATGCAGCAGGAGAAACAGATCTGGAATCCCTACCACTAATGGAAGGAGATTGATCCCCTTGGTTAGAGAGAGAGTCCTCTCTCTCACGTCTGCTTAGGACAGGGCCAAGCTCAGCCTCACAGGTTTGAGGAAGATGAGGGGCCTGGGCCTGGGCCTGGTCAGGTTGCTCTCTGGAACCCTCAAGTCTCCTATCTCCTAGGTGCTTGGGGCCCTTGTTCCCTGAGGAGTTATGGGGGGGGTTCCCCCAGCCCCTTTTCCACCCTTTCTCCCCTGGCCCGAGGGATCTGGCCTACTGCGCTTGGCGGATGGCCCAGCCAGCTCGTCCCTCTGCTCCAAACCTTCGTCTGCCATGGCTGCACGGGTGTTGGATCAATTCAAACTGCAGGAGAAGGGCAGTTGACGCTGGCCAGCCGGCTCCAAAGCGTCTGCAGATCTTCAAATTTTCTGGAGGCTGGAAGAAGGCACCAGGACACTCCACAGCCGCTCCTTCAGCCGAAGGGACACTCAAGAGGCTCCGGTACTGCTGGAGACCCAAGCAGGACACTCCAAGCTCTCTGCGGCGATCTGCTGAGAGGCAGAGAGGTGCGGAGAATCCAAGCGCTTTCCCTGCTGCTAGTTGTTAAAGTGAGCAGAGAAAATGGCCGCCGCAAGTTTCGCGCGCTTTAAAAACGCGCCCAGAATGCAGCCAGACGTCTAAAACGGTCGTTGGAAAGCGCACCAACACGCAGCTTTCAAAATGGCCGCCGCAACCTCCGGAGCCAGCAAGGACGCCGCCGAGGGAGAAATCCAGCCGAAATTCCCCTTAGCAAGCGGCCGGGGGCGAGCCAACGCCAGGATCGTCCCCGCACTCGCCGGCAGACGCCAGACCAGTGGCCACAGCTGATTACGTTGCTAGGGCAACAGGTGGGCTCCTCCAATGCCTCTGTTTTAATTTAGTCCATTTTAATAAAAGCCAATAATAAAAAAAGACCGAATTGTTATTAGAAAAAAAGAGGGAAAAAATCCTGATAAGTATTATGCTAACTAAAAAAAAATTTCTTTTTGGGGAACCCAGCCTATTTGTCCAAAGACCGGGAACTCCCCAGAGTACATCCTATAGGGCGGACTGAGTTTTTAAAACTGGCCCTGTGGAGGCAAAGGAGGCGTGACCAGGGGAAAAAATCAACTCAGTCCTTGGGCAGATAGGCTGTGTTAACCCTTCCTTGGACTCTCCAAGCAGCGCCATGGAGAAGGACACATTCCCATCAGCATCCAACACTCAGATAAGTAGGGATTAGACAGAAAACAATACCCTAAGCAAGGTACCTCCACAGAGAAAACCACAAACTGACCAAAACTAGCAGAAAAATTACTTTTACGTAAATTGGTAGCAAACTCCACACTCATTCACACTGATTATATTACCCAGGTGGGCAATGCAACTTCTGCAATCATGCTCAGAGAGTACCAAGAATTAAACATTTTATTTATTTTGGTTTATCAAATTACTATATCACTCTCTCTCCTAAATGATTGTCACTTCAACTCTGAGCTACAGATATTCTCTCTTCTATTGAAATTAAATATTAGCATGTTTCCCAAATGAACACTGTGCTTGTTTTTAATTTCAGGGAACTACCTAGTAAAATTTGATTAAATCAACTTCATAATAGCAGTATTGACAGTAGCAATAGCAATATAGTCTTACCTTTTTGAGCTTCTTCAAATCTATCATTTTCTGCCAGCCACTGAGCATATGGAACATAGACATCATCTTTAAATTCAAGGTGCTTTTCACACAAAGCAAAAGCCTGGAGTACAGAATAAGTTCATACTTAGAAAACAATTACAGTCCAAAAATGCAACTGAATATTATTGTTTTCAAATCACAGATTTCAGGATTTATTTGTAGCAGACACGAAGATATTTAAATAAGTATGCAGTGCTGCTTAGTGACAGCCAGTATTAATGCCTTATTAATCAAACCCTGAACAGCCATCCTTGGCATCTAACATGCTGATGTCACAGCTCGGTAGGTTACCTATATCCTTCGCAATTAAAGAAATTGTCAAATGACAAATTTCCTATGCAACTGGTTGATTTATTCTTAAAACATCATTATAGCAAAATGGATCTTAATTGCGCTACTGCATATGCGGATAGCGAATTGATTCTTTGATTGCTGATTCTTATCTAATCCAATGGCTTTCCTCTCCATGTAAAGAGAAGGACTTATCAACAGACTAACAACACAACACAACAAAAAATCTCCCTAAAACACTCCCTAAGGAAGGGAGCCCAAACAAAACATGAGGACCAGTTTGCTCTGCTTAGCATTTTTGTACTGCCTGTGATAGGTAGACTATTTCCCATCTCCTTCGGGCACTCCTGCCAGCTTCTTTTTGAAAATACAGTACCAGTAGTCCTTGAGTTACCATCTGTGCAGTGACCATTCAAATTTATGGTGGCACCACATATAGGGACTTACAACTGTTCCTGAAGTTGTGACCATGACAGCACTGTTATAGTCACTTGATCAAAATTGGGGCGCTTGGCAGCCTTCCCAGACTTATGACTGCAGGGACAACTCAACTCCCCCCATCTGCCTATCTCCCACCATCTCTGTATTTTTGCCCCCCTGCACTCCATGGCCACTGCTGCCTAGCTGATCTTCCCTGTCTTTTTGCTCCCACTGCTGAGACTTGTCTGCCCTGGTCCTTTTCAAGGAACCTGCTGGCCCCAGGAAGCTTTCTTCTCAAGGTCAGGTATAGATATTTCCTGGCAAAACCTGGGGAAGATGGCCTCATGTGACCAGGCTCACCTTGCAAGGGGCCAGGGCAAGGATACTTCATCAGGACCAGGAGCAAGAAGACAGCAAAGGGCAGCTAGGGCAGGTGCAGGGCAGTAGGGATGTTGCAGGGTGATGAGGGCAAGTGTGGCTGGGGCTGAACTGGGGCAGCTAAGGGCTCCAGACTTGGTTGTAGTTGTGGCCTTGCTGCTTAGGCTGGGGTTTCTCAGGGCAATATGGCTTTGGGCTGCAACTGGAGCTTCCTGAGACACTGCAACTTTGCACTGCACTGATATACAGGGGCTTCTTGCAGCTCCATACTACTACGTTAATATATGATTTTTCACACCTCTAAAAGATTACCTATCCTGATACTTACAATTGCTTGGAGTTTACTGCATTTAATTCTAGCTAAAGGAAGATGCATGGAAGTAGATTCCCCTTTCACTCTCAGGAGTGAGTCTTGAAACATCTTCATTTCATGTTTAAAGAGAGGGGTTGTCGGCTATTCTATTTCAGTATTTAAATGCTGTCTTCTTGGCTTAATTTACATAAAATTCAGGGGTATAATACTGCATGATCCCCAACACAATATTTATGTTAAAAACTCCAATAAATATTGTATATCTCTTGAGGAAATAGAATAGAAAATCAGAAGAATGAGAACATAATGGAGCATTTTGTATGAGAGCATGTAGATTGGCCAGAATCCTGAACAAGGATTCTGCAGTGAAGGATCTGCCTGCAAATTGAAACACATTAAGATGCATGTGCAATTTAAATAGAAAGGGGAATTTTGTTTATACAATGTAAAGATTTAAGACTACATAGGCATTAATACGCAGAAATGATAAATGATTCCCTTAGTGAGCTGCATTTACCTCATCCCACTGCTGAGTTTCAACATAGAGCTGGGTCAAGGCCTTCAGATCACCAATCTTGATATAGGTTTCTGCAGCATATCCATGGTTCAATAACTTTTTAAAATAATAGGCACACTTCGTCAAAGGTTCTCGTTCTGCTTTATCCAGCTTTCGAGCAATATCAATCAATCTTAATTTTAAAAAAAGAAGAAGAAATCTAGGCCCGTTATTGTCTATAAGTCTTCCTAATTCTTACTATACAGATGCACGCATACGCAAACACACATGCACACACACAAACACGCAGGATGCTGCCAGAGATGCAAGCAAACAGCTGAATGGTTGTTTACATTTATAATCCAGCAGTTCTATGCCAAGCCACAAACCTAGAACTGCTAGAGGACAAAAGCTCTTAACTAAATAAATTCACATTCTAATGTCTGTAGCAGAGACCTTTTATTTAGATTCTACAACTTGTAGGCTCAATGAAGCCTCCGAGTCTTTTTAAAGGACTCCATGGAACCTTATTAAAATCTTAAGAACTACATCTTACAGTCAAAATGTGCCACATTTTCAAAAATGTGTTCTGAAGCCTCTGAAATCAACATTAAGCAAATCGGAATTTTTATCTGTTGTATAACTGATACTCTACAATTATGCCTAGTACAATTTGTTTCTAAGATTGCAACTGTTGTATGATGTTTCTGAAAAGTTCTACTTGCTTGTCCTAGGCACCAGCTGTGTAAATGCGGAGAGCATCTCTGAACTTACGCTTTTGGAAAAGAAGCATGCAACCAAACAAACAAAAGAATGTTCTGAAAGAGACATCATGAGCATTTCAATCACATCAAGATACAGGCCTTGTAGGAGACCTATGATAATCTGTGGTAGCCCAAAATCAGGATTTTAGTCTTTATTTTTAGTACTTTATTTTATTTATATATTTTATTATAAATAAATAAAATAATCAAAAAATCAGGATGAGTCTTGTGGCAGTTTTTCCAGACTACAGTACACTTTATTGAAAGGCATAGGTTTTTCCGAGCTATAAAATTTCATCAGATACAAGGGAGGGACTATAGACTGAGTGGGCCGAAGAGAAGGGAAACAAGGTGGTTATGCAGATGTAGGTTATATAAGAAACAGATTCCAAATACCTGATCAATTAACAATCAATACCTTTTTAGAAACTATTCCTGAGATAACCTGCGATGGTGATTTATACACGAAAGCAGGGGTGAAATCCACTTATCTTTGCTATAGGTTCCGTAGCAATGTGAGCATGCGCTCTTGCACGTGCCACCTCTGCGCATGGGCAGGACCTCCCGCGCATGTGCAGAGCATCAAAAAGGTAAGTGAACAGTGAGAGGGGGGAATCCGCTGTGCAACGCAATTTAGAATAGCTAGAAAGCAGGAAATCCTGCTTTCTAGCTAATATAAATCATGCGTCACAGCTGATCATCGGAAAAATAGGTTTGCATTTTTACTACTGGTTCGGGCGAACCGGTCCAAACCGGTAGCATTTCACACTGCATGAAAGCAAAGGAGATATCTGGCTTTGTTACAGGGTCTCATTCCCATGTGAGCATCATTGTCCTGTTGTTTCTCGTTGCTTGTGAGAATGCATTTCAGGTTGGGTGGTTGTCTGTTTGAAAGCATAGACCTCTTGCCACCTCATGTATGAGAAAATATAAATATCATTATCCAGTATGGGCTATAGCATATTAATAATGTGTTTGAGTGGCTTGAGTTATGAGCTGTAGGTGAAAACTAGTGGTGACATGTGGTATTCTGTTACTATTGTGTCTTTTAATAGACTTTCCTCCCTGGGAATCCAGTTCCTCTTCTGATTTGTCTACTGATCTAGTTGAGTGGGTAGTTCAATTTCCTGAGTTCCTGGTTTAATTCCCTCAGTTGACTGTCTTTGTCAAGTACATCAGAACAAAGCAATTGAAGCATAGAGGAAGCTTGATTATGTGGCTGACAGGCTTGATTACGTATTCAGGATGGAAATGGAAAGCAGGGAGATGTGCCTTGTGATATGTGGTTTCCTTTATAACATTGTGTTGTAACATTGGTATTCTATTATGTGGCTTTACAGTGTATCAAGGAGGTGAACCTATTCTGTAGATTACGGGTGTCAAACTCGTGGTGTCACGTTGCCGTCATGTGATGTATCGTAATTTTTTTTCCCTTCACAGAGCTGGGGTGGGCGTAGCCTGCACTTGACGCATCCGGCCCGTGGGCCGCCAGTTTGATACCGCTGCTGTAACCTCAAGGCTAAGGTTAATTATGAGGTAAAAGTTGTTGAAGCCATGATAGAATTTAATAAATAATTGATGAAAATGTCATCAATGAATCTCAAGTAAAGAAAAGGTTGGGGGAGGGAGGGGTAAATGTTGAGAAAGCATTGTCCCAGGTCAGCTATCACAACTGCCATAGCCCCCACAAGAACTACATACAGAAAATGTGAGGTGCCTTCATCTGACAGCAGCACCTCCTCTGGTCTCTACATAGGACAAACAAAACAATCTTTGCACAAAATAATTAATACCAGGAGTCAAAACAAGAACAAAGTAATATTGAAACATTTCAACCTCCCAGGACACTTCATTATAGATCTCAAGGCAGCTATTTTAGAAAAAAGAAAGCTTTAACAGCACAATTAAGAAGAGATTGCTAAACTCATATACATCAAAAGGTTTCAGCTGTTTCAGAAGATCTCAAAAAGCATAATGGCTTTAGATTGCTAATTGATATTTGTAATCTGTTTCACATGTAGCTTGCAACTGCATAACCATCTTGTCTTCCTTCCCCTCCTCTTGCCATTGAAATGTAATTCCTATATCAATCTGTAGCCATGCCATCTGATGTTGTAGCTCACAAAATTTCATGGTTTTTCATAATTTATTTTTGGGCTGAAAAGTCTCTTCCTGAAATCAGGATATGGGGCGGTTATTTCAATAGTTTTATATTGTTATTTTGTATAGCATGTAACACATTTGGCTGAATTCTAATTCAAAGACTACTGAACTTTTTCACAAAGGCTAAAATACAAGTTTCTACCACATACCGTATTTTTTGGAGTATAAGACGCTCCAAAGTATAAGACGCACCTAGCTGTTGGGGAGGAAAACAAGGGAGAAAAATCTGCTTCTGCCTCCCAGCAATTTGCTTCCTTGCTGTTTGTAGTGTTACATTTCAGACTATATTTGTACAGATGCTGTTAAAATTGATGTGCTTTCCGAAAGTATAATTATTCTCTACTATTTAAAAGATGATACAATAGCACTGGGACCTCTTCAGATCAAGCATTTATTTTAAAAAGCTTCTTCATTTTGTAAGCTGTCTAGAACAATAATAAAGCAGTCTTTAAATAATAAGTCTAATAATTTGAACATTCTATAGGCATTTATAGTTATTGACTTACCTTCTTGCAGCAAACAGGAAACAGCCTGATTAGCACGAGAAAAAAAAATCTGCTTCTGCCTCCCAGCAATTTGCCTCGTGGAGCAAACAGCAAATTTCACTTTCAGTTTAAGTGCATCTCCCGATCATCAGCTGTTTCAGGCTGCAGGGATTGCTATAGTCTATTGCAGCGGCCACAAGCCCCATTTTCCCCTTTCTGCAAGGAAGAAAATTGCTGGGGGGCAGAGGCCAAAGTGTGGGGGACAGTGGGTGGGTGGGGCTACATTCAGTGTATAAGACGCACCCAAATTTTCACCCTCTTTTAGGGGGGGGGGAAGATGCGTCTTTTGCTCTGAAAAATACGGTAGTTCTCCCCTCTCTTTCAATATAAGGTACAGGTAGCCCTCAACTTACAACAATTCATTTGGTGACTGTTCGAAGTTATAATGGCACTGAAAAATAGTGATAGATGACCATTTCTCACATTTATGACCGCTGCTGCATTTCCATGATCACGTGATTAAACTCCAGATGCCTGGCAACTGACTCATATTTCTGATGATTGCAGTGCCTTGCAGTCATGTGATCGCCTTTTGCCACCTCCTGACAAGCAAAGTCAATGGGGAAGCCAGATTCACTTAACAACTATGTTACTAACTTAACAACTGCAGTGATTCACTTACCAACTGTGGCAAGAAAGGTCGTAAAATGGGGCAGAACTCAGTTTAAAAAAATGTCTCACTTAGCAACAGAAATGTTAGGCTCAACTGTGGTCATAAGTCAAGGACTACCTGTCGTAAACAGTGGAAACAAATATCAATATTTCTCTTGAAAACATAATAGCATATTTCTCTAAAAGGCAGCAAAACATACACATCAACCCAGCCTTGATCTCCGCTGATTTCTATGGCCTTCAAATGCTCCCCTGCAGTCATGTACATTTCTACTGCTGCTTTTGGTTCATTGATGTTCTTGGCCCAGTCTGCTTGCTTTGTGATTAACATCTTTGTATCTTTGGGGTCCCCAGACCCAAGGAATTCCTGCGGAAGTAAATGAAATATTCTTAATTAAGCATTTGCCTCAATTAGCAGTTGCAATTCAGCTTCAACTGGGGTGGGGTGGATTAACTCAACTGGAATTCACAATGTACTACACTAATAAGGGCAAACAAGAAAAGCCGAAATGTCTAAATAACTTGATTACTGTTGATTTAATCATGACTTTTATCACAAAGAAAGGGGATGGAAGGGGGAAACCTTTCAAAGTTGAGACAGGAAAAAAAAGGCATCTGTAGAAAAGCAGAATTTCATTTTGATGCTAGAGGGGAAAATGCAAATGAAACATCAGCTTTTGATTGCTTTCGGTAATTTGCCAAAGATGACTTTTCTGAGTAAAGTTAAGACTTAGTGTTATTATTCTTTAAAATGCTCACTCTAACAACATGCCCATGGATTTATCATGAGTGAATAAAAACAGGTTGCGTATTTAACAGCATATTCAACACAACTTATGGAAAGAATTAGCAAACTAGGAAGGCTGGAATGTTGTATCTGACCCATGAATTTCAGGGTAACGTAATGTTTTACTGAAACTCCTTCAACGGTGGTTCTGAAGAGTCCTGGACGGTGGGGAGAAATGTTTTTTTCTCAAAAGGTAGTAGCTCAAAAACAAGAGCATGCTAAAGTCTCAAATGCTGTCTCTACCATAACCAGGCATGAGAAGGGAACCACTGCTTGCTAAAACATTGGGGCGAACCCTGTGACTTAACCATGTATGACCTTATGGAGCACCTCTAATCCAAATATTTCTAGAAACCTTTTTGGGAAAAATATTTTTGCTTAGAACAGGGCTGTCAAACTCGTGACTCATGGATTGGATGCGTCATGTGCCAGATGTGTCACATGCTGACTATACCCATACCCGGTTTAGTGAAAGGGGAAAAGTCACGATACGTCATGTGACGATGCCATGATGACGCGACTTTGACACCCCTGGCTTAGAAGAATCTGATGTTCTAAGTGGTCCACTTAAAAAGGGCATTTGCCTTTCTTTGGCTGTCAGGAAGCTAAATAAAGAAATGAGACACAATATTTACTTGTATAATTGGATTTGGTAACTGAATTATAAGGAGAAATGTCACTTTCATGGATTGCAATTATTTGTGAGTTGAAAATAATATGTGATTAATATTGCTAAATAAATTAAAGTCACATGCATATGTAGTCTCTCGAACTGTATCAAGATTAAAGAATATCCCACTGATCAGACGTATTTGTAATTACTACATCTCAAGAGATAGATTTTAGAACTCCAGCAGTCTAAGACTAGTGGCCTAATAATAAATAAAGATACAAAATTTGAAAGAACAGGTAAACTTTGATATAATTATCCAGCAGTAATTGCAGCTCTGATTAAATCTGCAGAATGAAAAATACTAAGAATGGTCAAACTGTCTTTTTCCTTAATACGTAATAAATAATATCCCCAATTCACTACTCAGTTTTGCATACATAAAATATATCAATTGTGGAATAGCAATATCAATCATTCCTATATGGAAACTTTATTTGCAATACCATCCAAAATATTTCATTTTATACCCTAAACATATCTGCCACAAGTTCTCTGAGCTGAAGGAAGCTTACCCATGTGCAGAAAATTTCAGTGGACATTAGAAATGCTAACATTCCAATATTAGCATAATGTCAGATTTCTAGTTCATGAGTTAAATTTATGTATCACCATACATAGTCCTGCCAATTTTAAGCCAAATATTTAAGAGGAATTTGTAAGAAGTAAATGTTATTCCAATATATAAATGCAATTTGCATTTCAAATGAGTTTTTTCTTTTCTATGTGTGTACATGGAAATGCTTTTGTTCAGTAATGGGTATGTTTATTCTTTAATGAGTGATACTATCCAGTAGACAGCTTTTTTACTTAGTCTGATAAGAAAAATATCATGGAAAACTTCCAAAGTCCCCTCATCCACACATAAAACTGTCACATTTTTCAAATACCATCCAATTTTATTTGTCCCTGGGAATTCAGTTTTCAGACATACATAAAAACAACTTCAGATCTTATTTACAGGAAACAAATATAATTACAGAGACTGTTAATTCAAAATTGTTATTGCAATACTATATTAGATATATTAGGATTTTAAGTACTTTTGTATGTTTAGCTATACTTTTGTGTAATCATGCATTTTCATCAATACTTTCCTCACATTTTTTTCGACCAAAAGTTTTCTTTCTATCTATGTATCGATCTTATCTATCATCTATCTATCATCTATCTATCTATCTATCTATCTATCTATCATCTATCTATCTATCTATCTATCATCTATCTATCATCTATCTATCTATCTATCTATCTATCTATCTATCTATCTATCATATATCTATCTATCTATCATCTATCTATCTATCTATCATCTATCTATCTATCTATCTATCTATCATATATCTATCTATCTATCATCTATCTATCTATCTATCATCTATCTGTCTATCTACCTATCTATCTATCTATCTATCTATCTATCTATCTATCTATCTATCATCTATCTATCTATCATATATCTATCTATCATCTATCTATCTATCTATTTATCTATCATCTATCTATCATCTATCTATCATCTATCTATCTATCTATCTATCTATCTATCTATCTATCTATCTATCTATCTATCATCATCTTATATATTCTTTTTTTTTAAGGATACCTGCTTGATCCATTATTTTCTTAAAATATAATACTTTTCATTGCCCCAAAGAGTTTACTGAAATGGGGGATCATTCCATTTTGGTTTATGCATATTTCAGGAAAAACAAAGTCCGTTTATCTAAGTCTGTTACGTACATACAGTTGTATGCAGATCTAGGACTTTATTCACTTAACTATAAAGAATATGCTTCAAATGAAATAAAAATGTGTTTAGCACAAACTTCAATGCAGAGGACCACAGAGTAATTCCTGTTTGTACAGTATTTTTAGTTAGGCTTACAGTGGTATACATTGTTGTACTTTCAAGTAGTAGTTTACAAAGTCCAGCAGATTTAAGAATCATGATTGGTGACGAATCTTGTTTATACATACCAAGATAAGATGAAAGTGAACAAAAAAATATTAAGCAATGCAAAGATGCAGAGATTTTTTTTCTGCTTTATGAGAATTTTGAGAGCTGTGATTATGCTGACATATATGGAAGGCTTCAAGATGGATGGGCTAGGATTATAGTATCCTAAATGGACAAAATGTACCTATTGCCTTGAAAAAAGCAATTGTGTGGGGTATAAAGTATATGTTTGGTGTAGTGATTAAGGCATCAAACTAGAAACTAGGAGACTATGCATTCTAGTTCTGCTTTAGGTCCAAAGCCAGTTAGGTGACCTTGGGCTGGTCACTTTCTCTCAGCCCCAGGAAGGAGGCAATGGTAAACTACTTCTGAAAAACCTTGCCAAGAAAACTGCAGCAAATTGTTTGGCAGTCTCTGAGAATTGGACACGATTGAATGGAAGAAAAAAAAAGTGGGAGCATAATAATATTTCAGGTTTCACTTTTTTCTTAAGTTCCTGGTTGTAAAATAAATAAGCCCTCAAAATAATAAAATTTAGCCTTCATATATAATAATTAAAATAAATATATACCACTGAACTCTTTAGGAGGAAAAGGCTGCATGCTTTTGGTGGAAATGTGTGCTACATAATTCTTGATAATTCTCTTTCAAATACACCCAAAATCCTGGTCTGATCACAATAATTAAAGTCTTTGGCAGCAAAAATAAAAGAGTGTGGCTCCTAGCCTTCCTAAGGAAAAACCTTATTAAACTGAAGTTTAAAATGACAATGCTGCTCTGACATGTGTGGTCCTAGGCAATAGACTGCAACATAGACATGCTATAACATGAGGCAAATATTACATGATGCATAAGAAACAATAACACCATCAAATTGATCCTTGGGGGTTGATGTTATTCCTTGAGATTTCTGAAAAAGAGGATGTGTGTAACAGAACCGAACAGTTTGATTCATGGACACCTAGTCCAAGGAAGTATAAACACCCACACATACCTTTGCATAGTCAAACATGCGCAAGTCTGTGTACATATCAAGGGCTAGGTTTTCATGGCTACTTCTTTTGTATAACTTGGCTGCCTCATGGAACTTTCCTTGGTAGGCATAAATCTCTGCTAGAAACAGTTCATTGTTGTTCTCACCACGCTTTTTCCTTTCCTTAAAAAAATAAAACAATAAAGGACAGAAGTAGTTTAGTGAACATAATCAGGCAGGAAACATGACAGGCTAGAGCATCTGAAAATATTAAGCTATGTTTCACAGAGCTTTTAAACTGATTACTTGCATATAAACCAACTTAGACCTTTTGACATGAACAGCCCTGCTTGAAAGCTTTTCATACTAAGTCTTCCAGCTCTTTTCACCTACCCGTAACATTCCAGAAAAACCCATAAAGCACCCCACTATAAAAATAAGGAAAATGCAAAAAAAAAAAACCTTATTTAAAACATCTGTCTGTTTTATAAGAAAATTCAAATCACCTTTAATTAACATGTTATTAATAAGGTAACAATACTTTCAACAAACACATGTCACAGTGTATATTTATTTATACATATTTACACACACACACAAATATACGTATGTATATTTATGTTTGTGTATGTGTGTGTGTTTGTGTATTTCAAAGGATTTCATCCATAACATTAGTTCTTTAACAAAATGAATAAATATTATACATTTAGTGATTCCCGTCTCGCAGAAGTCTTCTATAAAATACTAGACCTAATAATTTTAGGAAGCTGTTGGAAGACTGCAGTGGAGAGGGTGAATAGAAAATATCCTTTTGTGAACTTCTTTAAGTTAAGTCAGGGCTGCTGAAAATCTGTTGCCATCCAGAAATTGCTCACCATAACTTCCATCATTTCTCTCTGCTACCCATGCTACTAAGGCTGATTGACGGGAGTTGACATTTAGTATTATTAGTACCCTACATATCTCCTTAAAATTCACTCATTTGAAGTCACAATCCTATTAAATATTAACTTGCATCATATCTCAACACTATGGATAAAAAAAAATATTCCATTAATAAAGCCATAGATTCACCTGAACTAAAGAGTAGAAATCAAACACGAATGAAGGCAAAAAGAGAGCAGAAATCAAACATTTCACAGACTAGAGGAATATTTGATATCCTATTATAACATCATAATTTCATTTTGAAAATATTTTTCATTTCTTTATAGGTAAAATTTTAAGGGCAAAAAATGATGGAGCAAAAATATATTGCCTTTTTAAAATGGGGTATGCAATATTATAAATAGAATTGTTACCCAAAACATGCATTTTCAGGTATTAAATTGCAATAAATATACTGATTAGAGAAAAGGATTCAGAGATTGTCTAAATCTCTGTTCCTTTGAGATCAACAGTTTCATTACAGTTTCATTCTTAGGATATAAGGGCCTGATCACCTATAGTTTTGCACATCATTTATATGAATACACTGTGCGTGTGTGTGTGCATGCACAAACACATGCACAGGTGCTGGTCTATAGTCCATTCCATATGATTAATGGACTGTAGCTCAGCACATGTATATATGTATACATACAAGTATTCATATAAATGATGTGCAGAACTAGAGGTGATCAGGCCCTTAAACCTAAACTCTAAGAAATAACATCAACGCAATATTCTCTTCCAGCCAATTTGCCCTTGTGAAATGCTGATTCTATCTACAACAAAATCCAAGGGGAAATCTGAAAAGAAATACAATCCACACGGATATGTGATGCCATGTATTAATCGACTGAGCATGAAAGACTGAAAAATATTCAAAATTATTGACTAACTAAGAAGAGAATAGCTTCACCCAAGCCTTTTTCACAAACTAGGAATTAAAGAGTTTAAGCCATCCGATTTTTTTTTAAGACACAAAAACTAGTTTGACATTCCATTTAATACACTTGATGTTTTTTATTTATTTACCATCATGTTCATGACTATGATCTCTCCCTGGTGAGTTATAATACAAATGTGTTAAAATGAATGCCAAATCACAAAATCATGTTTAGACCGTTTTAAAATAGGTCCATTCAAGTGGAAATATCTAAGAGAACAAAAACAATTAAAAACGTTTTTTTTTTAAAAAGAGCCAGAGTGAGCACACATATTTTAAAGCTTTTTTTAAAAAAAAACAGCCATGGGAGGGAGCAGCTATATATCAGAAACACTTGACACATTCATGTGGGGAGTATAATACAAAAGAAGATTTGATGCTTTGCAGATCAACACCATGTACTATGAAACATAAATGGTCTGTATGATATAAATGATAGATATAAAACAACTTTCAGCTTCAATCCCTTGAAAGCGCTTCATGGGGACTGGAACAGCAATAAACAGAGGTTTATGGAGTATTTGGTGGAACAACATCCCTGACCCCGATCCTTCTCATTTAATCTCACATGCCACCCAATAGCCAAGTGGAAAACTGGACTGCAAGACTCCAGGAGTTCAACAACTATTCCCTAAGATCAACTGTGGCTGATAATTTGAACTCTGAACAGAAAATAAATACTCATGCTTGAAAGTGACCATGGCTTAGTTTGACACCGTCAGTGTTCCTGGACGAATGCCAAAATAACCATTAAGATAAAAATGATGATCCACTAGGCTTGTGTCCTCATTGCCTTCTTATGTCAGCCAATTTTAGTTGTCCCCAAAAAAGAAAAGAAAACCCAATCCTTAAAACAACTTCTACTTTCACCGTGCACATTCAGAGTCCACTAGAGTTGGGTAGTTACTAGAGTTAAATTAGCAATAATAATTTCCATTTTCCTCTAGGATCTAAGACATTCGGGAACTTTTAGGGGTGGGGAGGGCTGGTTTATGTATTTGATTTGTCAGATATCAATAAAAATTCTTTTTAAAATATCCCTCAACCATGTAAAGTATAATGGGTTTTCTGGCAAAACATGGAACAACAACAGAACTGTTGAGAAACAAATGACCGAGAAACAACCATGACAGACAAACCACTTCTGTACTGTTTCAAAGAAAACTTCATTGACGTGTCCATAAAGGCATCAGGAGTCAAGATCAAAAGAGGCTTTGCTTTCTCCATACCAAGATTAGAAACACTATAGGTAAAGGTTCCCCTCGCATATATGTGCTAGTCGTTCCTGACTCTAGGGGGCGGTGCTCATCTCCATTTCAAAGAGATGAAAAGAGATTTTGAAGAGTCAGCACTGTCCGAAGATGCCTCTGTGGTCATGTGGCCAGCATGACTAAATGCTGAAGGTGCACGGAATGCTGTTACCTTCCCACCAAGGTGGTTTCTATTTTTCTACTTGCATTTTTACATGCTTTCAGACTGCTAGGTTGGCAGAAGCTGGGACAAGTAAAGGGAGCTCATTCCGTTATGCAGCGCTAGGGATTCAAACTGCTGAACTGCCAACCTTTCTGATCGACAAGCTCAATGTCTTAGCCACTGAGCCACCGCATCCCTAGAAACACTATAGTGTATGTTAAATTTGACAGTTACTGTCCGATACTGTATTGTTTGTTGGTGGTTATGACAATCAACCCCATAGAAATTTTTATCATTTTTAATTGAGAACATTATAAATTAGTTTCTTGTTCAAACACACGGCAAAACAAGAAAAATGCAATAGGCAGAGTTGGATAGGCAGAGTGGCAGAGTTCCACTTATAACTATTATAACTATAACTATTTGGATTTTATTTTTTTCTTCACCCTAGAATTTCCCCATCCACACTGAAAATTTGAATTAGAAGTTAGGAGGGGCTTCAGTCCAGAGTCTGGAGGCAACTGGGAATATAAAACAGTCGTGGTGGCACAGTGGTTAGAATGCAGTACTGCAGGGTATTTCTACTAACTGCCAGCTGCCAGCAGTTCAAATCTCACCAGGCTCAAGGTTGACTCAGCTTTCTATTCTTCCGAGGTTGGTAAAATGACCCAGATTGTTGGAGGCAACATGCTGATGCTGTAAACCACTTAGAGAGGGCTGTAAAGCACTGCAAAGCAGTATATAAGTCTAAGTGTTATTGCTAAAAGAAGGAAGAATCATACTGTTGGATTATACACTCCTCTAAACTGAAGGAACTTTACAAAACCCCTCAAACACCAGCATTCTCCCCAGTGAAAAAAATGGAAATCTTGATCTGTTGTGACCTGCCATGAAATGAATGATCCACAGGTAGGTTTCTATCAGAACATAAAATTATCTGCAATTTTAATGCAAATATAGCATGTTAGTATGCATAAGCATTATCAGAACCAAGTGATGTGGACTGCTACATTAAGGACAATCACAGTCTTCTAAAAGCAATGGCCTCAACGATGTCACCTGGTTGTTGTTGTTTTGCCATTAAGAATCAGGAAAATAGATCCGCAGAGCACCTGGGTTATTTTGTTCACTGTTAAGTATGCCTGTATCTTTCAGTCGTTTGAAAGGCACTGAGAACTAAGAATATTTCATTAAAAAAAACCCAGTGAATCCAACTTGTAAGCCTTTATCCTCAATTCTTTGGGTATTTTACAACTCTTACCCTGAAGCTGCCAAAAGCTGCAATACGTAAGACATTAGTCAAATGATTTAGTGAAAGTGATTTAAAGCATACTTAATATTTTCATTAACAATCAGCTCCACATTCAGAATTTGTCCCACACATAATTTTTTCTTGACTTTGAACATGGAAACAGAGATCCTCTTTTACCACAATTATCCACCCAGCACAACAACTCCTATATTCTTTTCTTATGTGTGTTTTCTGTATCAAAAACTACAGTACTTAATTCAGAAAACTGTCAAATTCCTCCTTTCTCCTCCTTCTTTTGCCCTCTACAAGAAGAAAAAAAATTCCAGCTACGCAGAAGTAATCATTCATGGGAATGAAAAGCAATCCTTTCCCCAGGAGAAAAATGGCAGACAGATTAGAGATGGTCAGTTGTCTGCTTCAGAAAATCCTTCAAAGTCTCTTCTTTTTATTTTTTTATTTGTATGCATCTCTCATTACTACAGATCAGAACTTTCTTACACCCCCCCCCCTTTTTAAAAAAAACCTCTTGAACATACCTATTCCCCCTTCAACATTATACTAGGTCAATTCTGTACTCAGCATTCTGTACTCATCTTTACATTGTCATAAAAAATTTTTTACCTCAATGCTGCTTATCAGTTCTAGATACTGAAGATCTCGCATTCTGGTAAACGCCTACTGAAACACAGGAAGAAGTATATCAGCAATATAATATCATGCATAGCAAATAATCAATCAGTTCCCTACATCTTGCAACTATTATGAATACTAAACAAAAATTATGTTAGAGGCAGTTGGTAATCGCTAAGATTTACTATATGTTCTATGTCCTTCACCTTTTAAAAAGAAAAGAGACAAAATGTAGTTTTTAACCAAATATCTGTCTGAGTCCACTAGGTGAGAGATGAATTATGCAGATTTCAGTTATGGGGAAGAGGTTAACAAGTAGCACTAGCACTATCCAAAGCTCTGCAATGTACTTGTGTTCAGTTGGGAACAAAGATAAAACGGAACAGAGGTAGCACTACAGCTGCACCACACTTGCAAAACAGTCCCACACCTTGGGCCACGAAAATAATGTTGGTGAGTTGCTAGAAATGACGTAGGGTGACAATTGCGCTACAGGTTACGTATGAGGGTATATGGTGGTCCATTATTCATATTAATTAATTTCATGTGTCAAAGTTGGGTACCTTTTTCAAACAGTAGGGTAGCATTAGACTTAATGTGGTGGGTGAGGACTAAACTCTCAAGAGTGAACAGAACAAGTGCAAGGCATGGACTGTCTACGGAGATTCTCAATCATCCTGGTCATGGTTGTCCCGAAGGTGTTTTTTTCAAGAGGCAACTGGACTTTCTAGTTTTTCTTGAAGACGTTTCGCTTCTCAACCAAGAAGCTTCTTCAGCTCTTGAGTGGATGGTGGGGAATAGAAGGATTTATACTCCTTGCAGACAGCCGGTCATTTGCATTTTTTTAGAAAGAGGGGTAAAACAGGCCATCTGTGTCAAAATTGAACAGCCCTCTCTCAACAGAGGGAGAGGGAACTGACACCATCTATCTCCAGTCTACAACACACTTCTTTCAACAGTTCCAAGAAGGCTCCACACTCATTTGCACCACTCAGGTGACCCTGATGACACAGATAATCCTCCAGGTGACCTTAACGACCTGCTAAAAGGATGCAAATGACAGCTGTCTGCAAGGAGTATAAATCCTTCCATTCCCCACTATCTAGCCAGAGCTGAAGAAGCTTCTTGGATGAGAAGCGAAATATCATCAAAGAAAAACCGGAAAGTCCAGTTGCCTCTTGACAAAAAGCACCTTTGGGACAAGGCATGGCCTGGAAGCAAGGAAAAAAAGTTTATTAAACTTATTCAAATAGACTGATTTTCTCCTCAAATAATGAATGTCTTATCCTCAGAATAACGCCACTGTTCTTTCCCTCCTCCCTGCTACTTCCAGCACCACCACCACCACCACTTGGCACTGCTCATACATTATTGGAAACCTGACATCTTGCAATCAGAACTGATGTAATGAAGGATGGAAGCGTGATTCCCCCCCCTCATCCCAATCAGCCAGTTTACATAGAATGCCATGAATCTTTTCAAAAAAGGAGAAGGAAATTTAGGTGTTTCACAATCACTGCTTCTGTGACAAGGGTGGGAAACACACACGTGTATATATAACACAGGCACAAACACACAAACAGATCATCTTTTGTCTTGGTCAGAGCACCTGGGCAAAAGACGGGCAAGATTCCAGAGTATATAGGAGAGGGAGGGGAGGCAGGAAAATGACCAAGGGAAAGGAGGGGCTGTGTTTCCATATAGCAATGTTCCCTGCAGTATAAGAAAGGAGGAAGAATTGTCCTCTTCTTTTGCATCAAGGTTGTGGCAAAGGCATTTGTGAATGCTCAGCACTTTTTCATGGAGTGCTGCAGAGGGAAGCTGAATGGACGAGCTAAACTAGGAAGTTGTGGAAGGAAGCAAAATATAAATATGATTTCCTGGGGGGGGGGAAAGGGGGACACACACCCTAAATCCCTCCGCCTTTAAAAAAATATTAAGATAGAAAAAAATCTTGCCTTCTTCACCATACTTTCATTCTAAAACAAAATCGTTTGGAAAACACGAGGAGAGGAACTATCTAAACATTTTGGGCATTAAAAAAACCTAATCCATCTGGTTGAAGGCTATTCTTAAAGAGAAAGAAAGCATTAATTAAAATGCAGCTTGTTAAAATGGACATTTTAGAAGTAAAGATGTGTATCTCAATTAACTTACATTCTTGTGTTTTAAATAATAAGTAGCAATAATTCCAAATACCTTACCAAAGCTTACCAAAGGCTATTTAAGGAGAAAGACCAGTAATCAATAAATAAACATGCACATGGTCAAGAGGGGCAGGTTATAGCAACTTCGATAAAGCTGAGCAGCCTAGGACTTAGCAGCGCAATTGGAAACTCCTAGCAATATTACAATAGACAGTGTTATGCAATATGAAGCTGGCTGAGGAACTCTGGGAGTTGAAGTCCACAAGTCTTAAAGTTGCCAAGGTTGGAGACCCTTGATGCAATAAATATCTTTTCCCTCCTATTTCAATGTTAATTAGAGAAGAGAAACCAGCATAAAACTTAAAATCATTATATCACATTCTAATGGTAGGAAGCAGCTGGGAAGTGTTCTTTCTCTCCTCAGCAGAGGTGGGTTCCTAACGGTTCAGACTGGTTCAGCTGAACCAGTAGTGATTTGCCGGCCTGGGTCGCCGGAACCGGCAGCAACCCTGGCCTGCCATGCCTCCGAACCAGTTCCCCGGTTGGCGCAGCATGTTCCCTCCCCCCCCCCATTTTGTAATTTTCTGCACATGCGCAGACCTATTTATGGGCAATTGCATCTGGCACGCACGTGAGCGAAATGAATAAGCACAAAACTGCACACGCCCCAAACCAGCAGTAATGCCAGCAGCAACTCACCCCTGCTCCTCAGGTGTGTTTAGAATTCATGTACCGCTTTACCTGTACATGTAATGGAAGGTGGGAATGGCCTTGGGGAAAGGGGGGGGGAGATGTTGCCTAGGAAACAGTCATATAACAGAGGCAGGAGCTCTGAGTGGCTAAAACTCAGAAAAAGAAACTTAGGATCAAGCAGTTAAAAATGGTGGCATAAAGTTTTGCATTTTCAGACTAGCAAGGTTAATGTCAGCCCTCCCAAGAAAACCAAAAAGCAAACAGAACTAGAGGACCTAAATCTATTTTACTGTGTCCACATTATCAGAATCTTGAACTGAAAGAAAAAAAAAGTTATAAATGCGTACCATGAAATGTTTAAACATGTAAAATTAAATTTAGAAAAAATAATTTGTCATTCAAAAATTGACAATGCGTACTTTATAATGACACAATAGTACTCATCAATTAACAGAAATTAATGAAGATCCAAATGCTCAGACAAAATTTTACCTTTTTGGCTGTTTCAAATTCAAGTCCTTCTAAAGCCTCCATAGCCAGTTCTTTCCAATCCGTATCAGTTACACCCAAACAAGCAATCTTATAGGCTTCTTTGAACAGTTTTCTTTCCAAGTATTGATACATAGGTGCTGACTGCAAATATTAATTTAAACCAAAATTAAATATTGAGATGTTACTTCTGTTTTCAAATATTAAGAGGCAAAATATCACATTCATATCAGATTATATGAGTATAAATGGTTTTTTGCCCTTCCCATCACAAGTGAAGTAAATAAACTTAAATCATATGACAATCATTTCTTTTGCATGTAAAATTTTGTAACTCAACCAAAGCCTTCAATCAACTTAAGGAAATCAGTCGCACTAGCTATATCAATGATTACAGATATAAACTTGAAACATATTAGAATGCAAAGATTTATTTCTTTATTAAACCAATATATGTAGCTGCCCAACTTGCAAATAGGTGATTCCAGGCAGCTTACATTTGATGTAGTTTGTACATCGTTGAAATCCTGGATGCATATTTGACTATCCATTTCTGCCAAGATTTAGGAATAGTAAATCATATTGTTTTATGTGCCTCATTGGATCAGGATAATTTTTTTTCTGGTAACAATTGTCACTGAAAACATATTTCTGACAGCCGCTTCTTACAAACTGAGTTTTATTGAAAAAAAACAACCTGACTATATTCCACAATGTTATCCCTTGGCGATTTTGTTCTTTTGCCAAACTGTTCTTACAGATGGCAGTTTGTTTTCTTCTTCATACAAGCAACAGAATGTAATTACTCTATACTCATTTACGGCAGCCTTTTAATGTTTAAAAATGATTCCCACATAATTATCCATTTTAATCTTCTCTTCCCTTACGGTCATGATGGTACAATCCATAATTATGTCCATATTTTTTGCATTTACTGCCTTACTGCTCTTATCAAACACCCTATCATTCTTGTGCTATATCAAGTCCATTATTTAGGCAATAACAGGGAATTAATTTTATAAAGTCTGACTATTATCTAATCTAATAGAGACTAAGTATATATTCCAATGATAAAATGGCATCTGTTAATGGAATGAAATCTTTGTTCCTCTTCCACATGCCCAGAATCTGTTCCTGGTGTTTATGACATAGGATGGTAGAAAGAAAGAGCAAATTGGTAGAATGGGAAGATATAAATGCAGTCCATTGAGTCAACAATGGACAATTTTTTTTCTTGCCTCCTGTCTTCTCTTATTTCATCTGTACTGAATTTTACTATCTTTACTTTTACTTTACTTTATTTTAAATTTCTAGACCGCCCCCTCTCCCGAAAGGGACTCGGGGCGGTGTACAGTCAAAATTAAAACACAAGGAATACATAAGAATAAATATATAAATACACAGATCCTTAAATACTTAGATGAGGAGGCTATAAAAACTGTATCTTAAAGTAAAGCGATTAAAAAACAGTATTAAAAAATAACCCCTAAAAATACCCCAAAAAGTTAAAGTTAAAATAATGACCTAGAAATTCCCAATTAAAAAATATCTGCCAGGAGGTAAAATAAAACTATGAATGGGCCAAGCCGGCTAGTCGAAACAGGTGAGTCTTTAGTTTTTGACGGAAGGAGCGGAAGTCGGTGGTGGTTCTGATGTCGGGGGGGAGGTCATTCCAGAGGGTTGGGCCCATCACAGAGAAGGCTCTACTCCTAGGCGCCGCCCGTTGTGTGATGCTTTTATCTATGATTTGCAAAACTTAACATGCATCTAGTATTTGGGGTCATTTTCTTCAATAAATAAATGAACAAGTACTGTACAATGTTTTTGACCCATTTTGTAAATTGGGTTTTTTATGATCTGTAGAAAACAGATTATCTTTTAGGTCGTATTTATGCAGAAATATTGAAAATTTAAAAGGTGTCACAAACTTCTAAGCATCACTGTACATGCTTTTCCTCGTCTACAAATTATTGAGGGTTGCTAAATTTTATCAAATTTATCAAGATTAAGTTACATCCAAAAAGGAGTGAACAGAATTCTGTTTATACAACAGGAACCATCATACTCATATATTTCCACCTCCCTATCAAAACTCTTATGAAAGATTTCCCAACTTTTTCAAACAGCTTATGCAGAAAAGAGAAAAATATTATATTAACAAATGACAGTAATAAATATAACCCAAGAGACTTGTGCAGTTTTTGGAATTTAAAGACGGGATTTTTGGAATACATAGGGACATTTGTATAGTGTTTGTCTGTGACCCCTTAAAGCAGCTGTGCCTTTTTCCAGAATTGGGCTGCTCTCTAGGATTGCAATGCAATTCCAGGAAAAGATGCATTTCTTTTATAGAGTTGCAGATTAATGTTACTTCACCTGTATGTTCCATAGCACCTGTCTGTCTTTGAATGTAAAATGCTGTGCAGTCTTACAGCAGATATCTTCATACACTTTAAAATGTTTCTAAACCTTTACTTCTGAGTCATCAGTAATTTTTGCAAAGCAGTATCTTGTTCCTAACTGAACTATTTTTAAGCCAAACCAATTTAAGCCAGATTCAATCCAAACCTTTCTTAAACTCTGCAATATCTTTTTGGTTTCTCTTCTTTTAAATAAAAGACAAGTAGAGAATAAGTAAAATCCAAATTCTATTTGGTCTAAGAATAACATCCTTGTATGTTCAAAGCAGCTACGTTTGAAATATCTTCTGCTAGATCTTGTCAGTTGTTTATGGACACAAAATATGCATTCATATGTAAAGCAAAAGGTTCAGCCGAAAGGTTTAGTATTCTTTTAACAAAGAAAACTAAATATGAGTATTAATCATTTCACATGAATTCAGTTTCATGGAGTAAGATGTCTGGTTGAAATATTCATAACTAGGCATAATGCAGGTAGTCCTCAGCTTACAACTACAATAGGCCAAAAGATTTATGTTGCTAAGTGAAACAGAGAATTTGCTCAAGTTTATGACATTTCTTGCCACAGTTGTTAAGTGAATCACTGCCATTGTTAAGTTAGTAACACGGTTGTTAAGTGAATCTGGCTTCCCCATTGACTTTGCTTGTCAGAAAGTCACAAAAGGAGATCGCGTGACCCCAGGACACTGCAACCGTTATAAATGAGTCAGCTGCCAAGCGTCTGAATTTTGATCACATGATCATGGGGATTCTGCAATGGTCCTAAGTATTAAAAACAGACATAAGTCCTTTTTTCAGCTCTGTTGTAGCTTTGAACGGTCACTAAATGAACTGTTGTAAGTCGAGGACTACCTGTACAAAGACCTCTGTGCTCACTGTACCAACTAGTTCTTATTTATTCAACAAGTCAAAACAAATGGAACTCTTAAGTTAACAGAGTTTCCTGAAATAATCTAGACAAGCCAGAATCTCAAAAACAATTTTAATTTTGAATGAAAATCCTTATTAAGCCTTGAGATGCTCATTGAACTGGGCAACAAATCATTACTGTTCCTATTAGATGATTAACTGATTCTCATATTTCCAGTCATGGCTAAAGAATTGTTTTGTTCACGATGTAAGTTTCTTGGAAACAAATAGCATTTATTACTGCCCTAAAACATTTTAACGCCTATTATCCAAACAAATCACTAAGCAAGAACGTGCAGAGAAAGACCGTTGTCTTACCTGAACGGTCGTTCTCTGGGCGCTGCGGGACAGTCCAAGCATGGGTTAACACAGTCTAACTGCCCTAGGACTGAGTGAGTTTTTTTTTTTTTTTGTTGACCACGCCTCCCTTTGCCTCTGCTATTCAGTTTTAAAAACGAAGACCTCGAACGTAGACCTTTTGACTGTAGATCCTCAATGTCACAGTCTTCATTACAAACCCTGGGCGGGGTTGGACTGTCCCGCAGCGCCCAGAGAACGACCGTTCAGGTAAGACAACGGTCTTTCTCCTGTGCGCTGCTTGGACAGTCCAAGCATGGGACATACCCAAGCTATTGTGTCCCAGGGCGGGTAGATTCTAACGAGTCTGAAGCCTCAACCACTTTCTGTAAAACCCTTCGTCCAAAAGAGGCTTCTGCCGAGGCAAAGGTGTCTATTTTATAGTTTTTGATAAATGCTGTAGGCGAGGCCCACGTGGCCGCTCTGCAGATATCAAGGATAGAAGCCTGGGTTGCCCATGCCGCTGAGGCCGCGGCGCTCCTTGTTGAGTGCGCTGTCACGTTGCGAGGATTCGCCTTGCCTTGGTGCTCGTAGGCAAGTTTGATGCAGGCCCTCAACCAGCGTCCGATCGTGTGTGAAGACACTTTGCGACCGAGAGACCCAGGCAAGAAAGATACAAAGAACGATTCGGAATGGCGAAATTCCTTGGTCCGTTTAGTGTAGATGCGCACTGCCCTTCGCACATCCAATTTATGCCAAAGCTTTTCTGTTGGATGAACTGGTTTAGGGCAGAAGTTGGGTAGGATCACTTCTTGTGATCTGTGGAAGTGTGTATTCATCTTAGGTATGAAGGTGGGATCCATTCTCAGAATGACTCTGTCAGTATGTACTATGCAAAGGTCCTCCCGCACAGATAGTGCAGCTAGTTCGGATATTCTGCGTGCGGACGTTATGGCAATAAGAAAAACCGTCTTGAGAGACAAATGACGGAGACTAGTCTTACGTAATGGTTCAAAGGGGGGCCCGGTGAGGGCCTTCAATACTAAGGGTAAACTCCAGGTGGGATAACGATGAACCACCTGGGGACAGATGTTCACCGCACCTTTCAGAAAACTCTTGACTTGAGGATGTTGGCTCAAAGACCGACGTGCATGACAGGATAGGATGGTGGACAGCGCCGCCACCTGTCGTTTGAGCGTGTTAGGCGCTAGTCCCCTGTCCAACCCTTCCTGTAGAAAGTCAAGAAGGTTAGGACTTGAGGCCGAAGTGTCCTGGACACCATTCCTGCCGCACCAGGTCGAAAATGCGTTCCATGTAGCCTCATATATCCTATTGGTGGAAGGCCGTCTGGAGGCCTGGATAGTTTGGATGACTTTGTCAGAGAAGTCTTGTTTCCTCAGGAGATCCCCCTCAAGTGCCAGACGGCTAGTTGTAGCCACTGGGGGTCCGGATGACTGATGTGGCCCTGGCTGAGGGAGATTTGCTCCTGAGGTATTCTCCACGGGTTGCGAATGGAGAGACTGACAAGGTCGGCGTACCAGGACCTCCTGGGCCAGTGAGGTGCTACAAGCAGTAGCTCTGCCTTTTCTGTTAACAGCTTTGACACTACGTGTGGAATGAGAGGCAACGGTGGAAAAGCATACAGAAGGCCCGGGGGCCAACGGCTCCTCAGGGCGTCCGTTCCCTCTGCTAGAGGAGTGTAATAACGGGAGAAGAATCGGGGTAGATGTGTGTTGTTGTGTGTAGCAAAGAGGTCTACTTGCGGTTCGCTGAATCTCTCCACGATCTGACTGAAGATGTCTGGATGCAGTCTCCACTCGGAGTGATCGATCGTCTGTCGGCTCAGCCAATCCGCTTCCCGATTGCTTGTTCCCGCTATATGGTCCGATCTGATGGACGCCAGATGCCTCTCCGCCCATCTGCCCAGTGCCTCTGCCTCTCGCATGAGGCTTCTGGAGTGTGTGCCGCCTTGCCTGTTGATGTGAGCTTTTGTAGCAACATTGTCTGTTAGTAACAGTACATGATGGCTCACAATGTGAGGAGCAAATTGACGAAGTGCGAGGCGGGCCGCTCTCAGTTCCAGCCAGTTTATGCTGTGGCCCGCCTCCCTCAGTGTCCACGTGCCCTGAGCAAGTTGTCCCTGACAATGTGCTCCCCAGCCCAAGAGGCTTGCATCGGTTGTCACTACTAGTCTTTCGGGCTCCTTGAAAAGAGACCCTTTTCGCACTGCTGCTGTTCTCCACCAGGCAAGGGAGCGGATCACCTTGGGTGGCAAGTTTACTTTTCGCAGTGAGTTGCTGGTTCTGGCCCTCTGCATTGGCAGGAGGAACCACTGCAGTTCCCTGGCATGTAGTCTGGCCCAGGGAACCACTTGTATGCACGAAATCATGATTCCCAGAAGTTGGGATAGATGTAAGATCGGCACTGACCTGTTCTTTTTGCACAGCAACAGTTTGTTGTGGAGACTTTTCATCCTGTCTGGCGACAGGAATACCTGACAGGTCTTGGAGTTTATGACGGCGCCGAGATGCTGGATGCGGGTCGTCGGCTCCAGATGACTTTTCTCCCCGTTCACCGCGAAGCCGTGTTTCTCCAGTATCTGGATGGTTGTCTGAAGGTCTCTCCGCGCCTGAGCGTGGTTGGACAAGTGGATAATGATGTCGTCTAGATAGCATTCTAGACGAATCGGCCGGTTCCTGAGGTGGGCTGCCAGTACTGCTAGAATCTTTGTGAAGGTCCTGGGGGCAGACGAGAGGCCGAAGGGCATGGCCCTGTACTGATAATGCCTCCCGTCGTAGTGGAACCTCAGGAACCTTCTGTGTGCCAAATGAATTGGGACATGCAGGTAGGCCTCCCTCAAATCTATTGACGTGAGTAGATCCCCCTGCCTTGTGCATTCTAGGATGGATTGGAGGGACTGCATCTTGAACCTTCTGTATGCCAAGTGTTGATTTAGACACTTCAGATCCAAGATGGCCCTCCATCCCCCCGAGTTCTTTGGGACCAGGAAGAGGATGGAATAGAATCCCTGCCTCTCCTGATCCTTTGGAACGGGTTCTATGGCCTTTATTGTGAGCAGATGGTCGATTTCCATCTGCATGAGAATCCTTTTCTGGGGGTTTCTGGGGATTGGGCAACGGACGAACTTCCGTTGTGGAAATGATAGGAACTCTAGCACTAGGCCCTTCCTGATTGTATTCAGAACCCAGGAGTCCGAGGTGATCTCCTCCCACCTGTCGGCGTACATCTGTAGCCGACCCCCTATGGGAGGTGTCCCTTGGTGGTCATTTCCCTCTACGAAACTGGCGGGAGTTGGAGCCGCCACGAAATGGCTTCCGAAAGGGCTGCGACTGGTGTTGCCTGCCCCTGGTACTGTAGGAGTTCCTATCCTGACCCCTATCCCCCATCTGAGTGTAGCTTCTCTGGTAAGTGCCTGAAGTGGAAGCTTGATTATTCTCCTGAGATCTAAAGGTCTGTTTCCTGAAGGAACTAGGTCCCTTACGATCATGTTTCTTAAGGGTAGCTGGTAGTATTTTCCGCTTGTCTTTGGTCTCAATGGTAAATTTATCTAGGGCCTCCCCAAATAGCTGCCCTCCTTTGAAGGGAGCGGAAGCGAGCTTCCACTTTGCCTTCATGTCCGCCTGCCAGTGGCGTAGCCACAGGAGGCGCCTGGAGGTAACATTGGAAGCCAAGGCCCTGGACGCAAATTTTGCTGCGTTCAGGGAGGCATCCGCAGAGTACTCTACTGCCGTGATGATTTTATTAATGTCGTGTTTCCAGCGAGATCCCCCAGAAGGGGGTCTGGATCTCAGCTGGCGGAGCCAGAGAAGAGAAGATCTGATAAAAAAGGAGGCCGAGGTGGATGCTCTGATGGCCCAGGCAGCCGCCTGGTGAGTCTTATGACATGCCTTTTCAGAACGCTTGTCTTCGGCTTTGAGACCTTCTAGCAGGTCAGCTGGTAGATTTTGGGAAGAAGTCAGGGAGATAACCGGGGCATCTACCTCAGGTAACTTTAACGCCTCTTCCATTTTAGATTCTACAGCGTAAAGTGCTTTGTCACCTCCGCTGGGATTAGTGAGGGTACCTGGCTGAATCCACTGCCTCTGGACCACGTCCAGAAATAGATCTGGCACAGGAATTTCATCTACAGTGGGAGCTGGCTCGTTAAATAGTCCCTCTTTATGGTCCTTAGAGGACAAAGAGGAAGCTGCGGTACCCTTGGGAACGGCACCCAATTCAGTGGCTGCCTTGGCTTTGTGTAAGATGGACTTAAATAATGAGGGTTTAAATAACCCCGTGAAGGCTGGCTTATCAGGAGGAAGACCTTCATCTTCAGAGAGCTCAAAGTCATCAATTTCACCTTCTTCCCATCCTGATTCCTCAGTAGCCACTGAGGTGCCAGGAGATGGGGGGTTAGTCTCCCTAGTCTGAGATGCTGAGGGCTTAGGTTTGGCTCCACTGGAAGTGGGAGCCTCCTTTTGCTTTAGGCCCTCAGCAATGCCTTGGGAAATAGCCTGAGAGATTATTTCTCTCATTTCTGCAGAGATATGGGACCCTCTGTCCTCCCTGGGACGGACTGGGGTAGGGGCAGGGCGTTTCCTGCCCCTCCTGTTATTATAACTGTCCTCCTCAGTGGTCAAGGTTTGGCATGGGCCCAATTCCTCTCTGATGGAGGAGCTGGGAGAATCGGGATATCCCCAGGAGGCATCTGGGGAGGAGTCCCTATAAATTTCCCCAGAAGAAGGGGGTGATCTGTCCCCTGGGGGGGAAACAGGCCTTTCCTCCCTGTCTTGCCTTGGGGATCGGTCTGGTGAAGGCTTCACTTGGTTTGGAGACCTATCAGGCCTAGGAAGCTGAGGGGCCCTGTTTTTTCGACTGCTTTCTTTGCCCTTTTCCCCACAGCCCTGGGGATCTGGGGATGCCCTTTTTGCACCGTTCCTGCCCCCTTTTCCTCCACTAGGAGCCAAATCTAATTTGCTCCTCTTTGAGGAGGGCCCAGCCTGCATTTCCCCTGACCCCTTGTCTGCCATGGTTGAAGTGGCACAACAGGGTAAGATGGCTGGGATGGAGGTGGCGAAAGGCTCAAGGCGTGGCCAGCCGGCCTGAAGACGCCTGTCGAGCTACTGAGAGTTAGAACGGAAGCCCAAGGGACAATACCCTCTAACCTGCCGGTGCCGCCTTAGGGATAGGCGGAGACTTGTAGATAGTTGAGATGGGCCTAGCTGGAAACCCAGACGCGGCCCACGTGTCGATGTTAATCGTCGCTGAGGTGAAAACACGTCCTGCTTTGTGTCTTGCTCTCCTCGGAGTGCCGTTTTTGCTAATAAAATGGCCGCCGCTGCGCGAGCAGCTCCCGGCTCTGAAAATGCATGGGTTGCGGCAAAAAGCGCGCGAAACCTCCAAACGGCCAGTGCTGATCCAGGCAAGTGGCGAAAAGCGCGCGAAAGCCTTAAAATGGCCGGCGGTAGTTCAGGGAAGCGGCGAAAAGCGCGCGAACCCCATAAGGTGGCCACCGCAGCCACTAGACAAGGGAAATCCCTTTGCTACTCTGGAGAGCCTCAGCGCTCCTCCCAGGCAGCCTAGAAACGTGAAGGGGGAAAGCTGATCGATGCGGATGCCTCCCGCCCTCAGCTCGAGCGCCGGCAGCCGCCGTACAGCTCACAGACCCCCGCACTCCTTACTAATATTCTTCTGACGGTCACTCCGGCTGTTGATTTTATTTTCCTATTCTCCTGGCGTGTCAACAGTTATGGAATATACTCTATTATTTGATTATTGTTAAATTAATTTTTGGGGAATCCAGTGTAGCTGTCATAAGACTGAGGAGTTCCCCTGCTACAGTCCAAACGGGCGGACTGAGTTTTTAAAACTGAATAGCAGAGGCAAAGGGAGGCGTGGTCAACAAAAAAAAAAAAAAACCTCACTCAGTCCTAGGGCAGTTAGACTGTGTTAACCCATGCTTGGACTGTCCAAGCAGCACACAGGAGAATCAGTACTTGACTGGCGTTTCACCAGGACAAAAACATGATTAGAAACAATAAAAAATTAAATAATTTTCTCAGGCTCGATTTTTAAAACATAAAATAGAGGAGGGGAAAGTGGTAAATAGAAAGAACAGCATTGGATTATCAAGTAAGGAATATAATAAAAAGTTTTTGCCTACTTGGTAGTCTTGTATATATATATATATATATATATATATATATATATATATATATATATATATATATATATATATATATATATATATATATATAAATATTACTCTATGGCAAGAAAATTGAACACATCACATTCTACTTTCTCCCTCAAACATACTACTATAGGCATGAGTCATATGAGGAAAAAAAAGCAAATAAATTAGTAAAACATTAATTATAACTTAGAAATGTTTTAGGAATGTTAGACAAAATAACGTTCATGTTAATGTTCATGTTAACAGTGCAAAGATGAAACGAATGAGGTAACATTACCTGGGGAACTTCAACAGCAGTCATAGAAAAAACATGAAGGCAAAAAATTTTGGAGCCATTGTATCCTACTACAAATCCCTGAAGTTTCTGCTGATGGACAGGAAAATTACTAGCTTTGATATTGAGATATCCCCCTCCAGAGAAACAAAGCATGTCCTCACACTGTGTGTTCCAAGCCACACTGTTAGCATTGGGTTCCTAAATGAGACCGTTAAACAAAACATTAATTAAGCAATAAACATATTTTTTTTAAAAACAGACAGCATTAATTTAGAGCAATCCCCCCCCCCCCCAATTTGCTACACCAATATATCTAGCAGATCAGTCTTAGCAAATATGATTAGCATATGCAACAGAGCCTAAAATATTTCAGGATTTTTAATATTTCAGAGTATTTTTTTAGCTTGGTATTACAGAACAAAATATTTTTGGTCAACTAGATTCTAAAAGGACAAAAAAAAATAACTATTTGCAGTAATAAAATTTACTTGGCTAAAACACTAATGAAATGAAGAGTAGGGCTAAAAATCCCCATTTCAAGGGGATTGATATAGAAGCTGTCTTCATTGTGTTATCAATTGTATTGACTTGTCAGAAAAATACACCGCTTCAAAATTAGAACTGCATGATGTTTGATTATATCATTTTTAAAACACACATATTCTGCATAAGTGATCATTTAAAAATGGAACCTGAACATCTGCCATGAAGGCAATCCAATTATGATGAATTCCTCCCATCACTCAGTAAAAGCAGGAATATGAGGCCCAAATATTTGTATTATTATGTGTCAATATCTGCTGACCAAACTGAGAATACTAGAATCTTTGGGGAACATATAGAAATAATTCTTTAGAAACTGCAATTTAGTTTGAAGATTCTTCAGCACTTGTATTTGCCACTAGAAAGTCCACTTTCAAGTGAAAGCATCCCGAGTGAAATTATGAAGGCCTTGAAGACATATAGTGTAGGGAGTAAATGTATAATGAGGCAATATTGAGAAACTTCTTGAAAGGCAACATTGGAGTGAAGGTTGTTATGGCCTGTTTGAAAAGGCAGGAGTTCCATTCTGCTTACCCTCTAGAAATCTACTATTTTACATAAATGTCATCCAAACTGGGGGCTCTTTGAAGTTGGTTGTTTTCTTGCAGATGTTTCATTACCAAAACCAGGTGACAGTGCTAATCTTCATGTCTATGGAGCTTCTCAGTCATCCAAGTCATGGTTGTCCCAAAGGTGCTTTGTCAAGAGGCAACTTGACTTTTCGGTTTTTCTTTGAAGATGTTTTGCTTCTCATCCAAGAAGTATATTTTTCTGAGCTTCTACAGAAAGCTTCTTCAGAAAGTCCAGTTACCTCTTAGAAAAGCACCCTTGGGAGTGCTAATCTTCCAACTCTTTTGTACATCTTTGGCATGGATTGTTTTTGAAGAAAGGAATAATGTCATTATCTTTACTTGACCCTGATATATGATTTTATTTAAATGTCTGATAACTAGACAGTCAATGCAGCTCTGGATAATTAACCCATTCCACAGAGAAATGTTTGTAGTGCATGCAAGATCTCCAAAAACCAGAGCCTCAGCAACAGCAATAGAATGTCTACAGACATTTTGATGTTCCTTAAAACTGTAGAGAGTAAAGGAAGTCATAAAGAAGACCTGGGATGGTGTTATATCAGATTTATTAGTAACCATATATCAGTTAACTCTTCTAAGAACCCGCTATAGATACGTGGAAATAGATCTCCGAGAGGAAAGTTTCCATTCAACAATGATTCAGCTTTAGGATGTAATTTCTTTCTTCAGCTTGACAGAAAAAAATTGGCAGACTGCATACTTTCTAGGAAGAAGCTGGTTTTACAACTAATTTCTAAAAGATGGGTTAAGGCTTATTTGCTGAGGTTTTCTTTTGCCCAGAATCTGGAGGATGGGATTGTAGGAATCTGACTCTCTGTTTTATGACCCTATTTCCTGCAGGTATTTGGAAGTTTGTCACTTAGATATGAACAAAGAAAAAGGAGTTTCCCAAATGCCTGCTTTTAGTTTTATTTGAATCACAACTCCATGTGAGAGGTTTTCTGAGGACAGGCATTCTTGGAAAGTGCCGGAGAGCCTGTGAAGAATCGAAAAAGCTATTGTAGTCTCATCTTGTTGAGATTTTTTTTTTTTGCATATGCTGCTGGTTGAAAGAATCCGGTGACAGATTCATCCAAAAGAATTGACAGGAATTGTCCTGTACTGCTTAGTATATTTTCCCTAAGAAGCAATGACCTCTTATTTTAACTTCTTTGTTTAATGAAAGGAGACTTCGGTCTATTATGGTAGTGTCTGCTTTGTTCTGCTCTAACAATGGATTGGCTAATTCAATGGAAGTTGCCTATTTGATCATCTGAAGCCTAGAAGGAAGCCTGGCGAGATCAGTCACAAGTAAGAATGAGAAAAGACAAAGTTTTCTTTAGTAGATCTTAAATTGTGCCCATTATTTCCTGCTAAATAGCACCACCTACTGGCCACATATTGCATCACGAAGAACCTCCTGGCCTCCAAATTGTATTTAATACAAAAAGTGCCAGACTAAGCAGCCCTGTTTTATATTCCAACTCAAATGGTCATCTTGAATAGTCCCAGAAGGTCTACCTAACAACTGCTGCACATATGAAGTTATTCTTAGCAGCAGCACCCGCCTGCACAAATAAATGGCAGAAAAGTCTCCATTTATTAATGCTAAATTTGGTTCAGAGAATTGTCACTGCAGCACAGCCAAAACACCTGATGCAAACAATAGCAATGGGCACATTATGGCTGGAACTTTTAGTAGCTACTACATAAGATCTTGTTTTTGGGGTGGAGGGTGAGTATTTTGTTATAACATGCAACTAGCTTTCTTTCTGCTTTCAGGCTTCAAATTAAGCTGCTTCTCCTGTGAAACCATTATTAAGCCTAGTGAAAGAAGTGGGATAAGGTGGGGGGGGGGTGTTTAAAAGCAGAAAACAGCAAACATCAGAAACAAACCTTTTCACTGGGAAGAGAAGGCTATTTTAAAAAGTGAGACTTAATAGCAAGATATCAGGGCAAGAAAATTTATTTCAATCAAGTAAGGAGCAGGTGAGACAGGACAAATTCTGACCTGGAAAAACACACAGAATGATAGCTAAAGAACCAGCTCTGCAAAATTCCAGCTTTATCTGCATGACAAAAAAGGTAAACCACCATGGTATGCTCCCTACAACAATTGGAAAATATGCTTAAAATGTATATTCAAAATCCTAATCATTATAATCAAACATGCACACAAATGATCTGGATGTATACGGTTCCATTGTTCTCCCTCTGTTCAAGTGATGCAGCATCTCTTACACAGTTAGTGAATCTTTTAAACATTTACTTTTTTTGAAGGATCCAAACTTGGTCAGTCACCAAGACCAGAAGTTTAGCCTTCTGAATTTTCAGATTCATGCTGTGACCCATCTTTAGCAAACTTCTCTCTCACCAGAATGTGTCTTTTTTGTTTTACTTTTCTCCCCACAAGAAGTAATTTTCCAGGTTTTGGTTTTCTCAATATTGGAATTTGGTTCAGATTTATATCCTTAAATAGTTAAATTCTTGTTTTTTTGGAAAAGTCTGATTTATAAATAGATACCAATCCCATTCAGAGTGAAACTGCCAGACAATTGTAAGATACTTCAGCTCGTCTTCCTTTTTTGCCTGTTGCTAGTGTAAAATCTCCTATGGTTTTTGCCTCCTATGGACATAATCAATTGGTGCAATATCTTTTGGTGTGAATACATAAATTAGTGGAGGTAACTGTTAAACTATCAATCAATAGCCCTACTCCTAACCCATTGAGCAGGGTGGGGGGAAGATATCCAAGATCAAATATCATCAGTGGTGTGTGAAACTCACTGGTGGGTAAAAATGTTTTGGCAAGCAAAAAAGAAACAAGAGCCAAATGGCTCCTTTCTCACTGTTTTAGGAAAAAAAATTCTTTGAAATTCAAGGTGACGTATGAATATATAAAAACATTTACCTGAAACAGTAATTCTTTGGTGTTAATATCATAAACCAGACAGGTATCATTTTCATCAACTACTGCCAGTTTGTTTCGAGATGCACTCATATCCAGGCAACGCACGGCTGTCGATTGTTTTAGCAAAACAATTGCAAAAGGATTGTCCACAAAGATCTTGAGAATCTGGATATAATTACATCCTGAGAGTTAATAAAGCCCATATTGGAAAACTGAAGTTCTCATCTGCTAGTCAGATGAAATGATCTTATGGAATCCAGAGCCCTGGGAATAATCATCCAGACAAATTAGACAAATTGACTGCTTCTGCATTATATGTAAAAGACATGGGGACAAATAATGGTTGATTGAGAGGACAATCATAGAGCATATTCTGTAAAAAAAAAAAACAGGCACAACATTTAACTCTGTGGTCTTTTTCAAATATATTAAACCAGAATTAAAAAAAATATAGACCCTATAAAGTCCAGAAAATATACTGTTCTTCTGATTAATTTTGTTAAATTCATAAATAATCCTCAAGCTATATCCTGTTCATTAGAAACACAGAAAACTGATGGCAGAATAAAACCTAGTGATCTGCCTTTTGAGTGTTTTTTGTTTTAATTTATGTATTTATTATTTTTAATTTATTTTTTATTTTATTTTGGTCAGATGAGGGAAGTGTGTTTATCCCAAGCAGGTTTAAACTCGGTTACTGATGTTTGACCCACTAACCCCACAAGTTCCAAGTTGTTTCCAAGCTTCCACTATTCTTTCTGTGAATTTCCCAGTTTATATAATCATACCAAGTGTATATTCAGTATTTATCCCAGTTTGAGAGGATGTAGCAAAAATATGTTGTGTTGTCATCTTTAGGTCTGGATTTTGGCCGTGCTGAAAATGTACCAAAATCAACCAGCATTGCTTTTGCTGTTGGAAAGTATGCTGCATGTGGCACAGGCATGACTAAAGCTAGAAACCTAATCTACCCTTAATAGAAAATCTTTATACTACTAAAAAAAAAACTATTGGTCTTTTTATAACCATCAACTGGGCAAAGTGATGCATCATAGGCCAACAATTTTTGACATACCTCAAATGGACTAACTTAGAGAATGTGCCCAAAATCTGGGACCCATGATTCCCATGAGAATGAAATTTGGGGAAGTTGTAGCCATTTTGCACTTCCATGGTCAGCTGTGGTCATGTGATGTCATTTCCAATGTTCCCACAAGGCAATGAGTAAGCTGACAGGGAAAACTGCAAGTTGCTCAGGTAGGTTAAACCTACCTACACAATCACCATATTTCCTCAGTGGTTCCATGACGGCCACTGACACCTTTGTACACCCTTCCTGACCCATGGTGCACCCTTGTGAGTCCTTCCCAACCCTTGCAGCACTTCTCACACATCTTTCTTAACCTGAACATCACCTGTCGTGCATCCTCCCTGATCCCTGCAGCACTTTTTGTGTGCTGCAAAAAAAGAATGCTGAACTTCTGTATGAAAAAGTATTAATCTCCCCCCAAACAGAATTGAAAAACACATATAGGGAAAGAGAAAGTGGAAGCACCTTGGAATAGAATTTAAAATATAATACAGAATGAGAGTGTAGTGCGTGGAATTACACTAAGGTTAAAAGAACAGGGTGAACGAGATTGTGAATGAGGAAAAATACATATTAGAGAATGCAACGAGTAAATGATGTCTATCTGTGTGCATGCATAATGTATCACCTCAGAATTGAGGCCAGCCCCTACTTTTCTGTTTTTTCTGGAAGAATATTAAGACTTGGCTCTGCCAATTAGCAAGGGGGATCTAACAGTGTGATGTAACCCTGGGGCTGACTGGTGGCTTAAGGGCGCTCTAAGAGAGCAAAGAATAGTTAACATTAAAAGAGGCAAAGAAAATGCAGAACAATTTTGATGGAAATTAAAAAAAGGTTACAATTAGAAAAAAATCAGAAGTACAATGTGGCTTTATGCCAGGCACAGAGCATTGCAATGTGCACTGTATTTTTGCTCTTCAGTAGATCAATGAGAAATATATGACTATGAGAAAAAAAATACTGAATATTTGTTGCTTTAGAGAAGCATATGGTAAAATGAATAGAAAGTTGGAATTGTTTTGTACAAATATGAAGGTTGGTTGATGACTGTTATAAGAATGGAAGTAAAAGATATATGAAAATGAATGAATGAACCTGAATGTACATGCAACTCTAAAGCAGGATGTATGTATGTATGTATGTGTGTGTGTGTGTGTGTGTGTGTGCGTGCGTATGTATGTATGTATGTATGTATGTATGTATATAATAGAATGGTTTGAAAGTGATTTATCTCTATTCCTTTTCTTACCTATTGCCTTGAATTTCTTTGGCTTACTATGTTTTTATTAATTTTCTGTGATGTGCATAATGTTGCTTACTGCAAAAGAGAATAATGTGATGGATATGTGTATATGTGCAGAATAACAACCATCAACCCAATTTTCATGAAGGAAAATGTCTACAAAAATGACTGATTATCTATTTTTCTCCAAATTCTGTTATTTTCTATAATCTAACAGTATCTGAATCATCATTACAAAAAAACCCTCACCTGACCATTCTTTAGACCCACTAAAAGGCCTTCTCTGCCTGGAGGTCCTCCAATTACTTTTATATACCGAATGAGAGATTCCATCACCCATTCTCGTTCTTTTGTACCGCTGAAAGAAAGACACTGGAGTCTCTTCTCCTTAAAAAAAAAAGGGGGGGGGGTATATATATTCTGCTAGAAAGTTTTCATATATCTTATCTTGACAATGATGTATATTTACCAGAACTTTTTATTATGTTTCCATGCACAGACATAAACAAATGAAACATATTTTATAATACCAAACAAGTCTCATTTCCTACCAACATTCATGCCTATTGTTTATAACCACTCTTTACAGGTTAATAGCGAAGAGTGCATTAATGAAATGTAGCTGCTGAGAAAAGTCGTCAACTACTAAGAAATCTAAATAAAACTGCTATCAATTACTTTTTATTATACTTTCTAGAATATTTTACTTAACATTTCAGACTTTCAGTAACTTCTTTCTAAAATGCCAACCACATTATTAGGTAATGCTATGCCAAAACAAGGATAGGTGATTTATTGGAAGCAATTTATTCCAATTATCAAATGAAAGTATGTTATATGTTATAAGAACTCGGGAAATCCATTCCCCATGGAGAAAATGGTGTTATTTCTTGGAATTTCTAAATTCAATCTTTAGCTAATGCCGGTAGAGTTGAGAATTATGCTCACTTTACTGTGACAGGAATGATAATGAGGAATGCAAACCTCTAAAATAGCCCTTCCCAATCTAGGTGACATACAGTTCAGTACCCAGAATTCACAAACAGAATCATGCTGTCTACAGAATTGGAGAAAATTCTGCTCTAATAGTTACTCTAATAGTCTTAATTCCTGAAACGAATTCTGCAAACAGGTTAAAAATGAATCTACATCTGATGTAGCAATTACCTCTGTTGAACCACCCTTGTTATATGAAACACCTTCAACAAGGAACCTTTTTCTTAATCTTTCTTAGTGTAGTACTAGAAAACGTAATTTTATTTTTAGACATTATTTTATTTTTAGATGTAATGATGAGTTACCTACCTGGCATAAGATAATGTGTTCAGAACACACAACTAATAAGTTACATTCAAATTTTTTTGCTATCTTTTCCTTCACTCGGTAGTGCATGTCTGATGAATCATCGGAATACAGTTCAAAAATTTGGATTTTCTCTGGTAATTGGATTGCTAGTCTGTTCTTGTAGATTGCTATTTTCTTTACAAGCTCTCGGTTTTTTATTCTAACTGTGGAAAAACAAGTTTAAATTAAACTATGTTTCTTTTGTATTATTGAAAACCACCTAAAGTCATTACATGGGATAGGTGGCCATATTATTCCAAACATCCATATTTATTGGGTTTATTAAGGCCACTGAACTCCAAGAAGACACTGGGTAGCATACATTAAGTCCAATACATAGTTTAAAAACACATTAAAAACCATTTAATTACCTGGACCAAAACAGCACTTCCAAAGATGTAAAACAACAGGAGCTCCATAATCATCCCAATATTTAATTAAGGGTAAACATCTTTATTAGCTGAATTAGATTCTGAGGACTGCATGTAATCTTCATTGTATGACCATAACAGAACCCAGAATTATGGTCGTTAAGTTCAGAGATGGGTTGCTCGGTGTGAACAATGCTACTGCGCATGCGCATAAGCGGGCAGGGGACAGAGCTTCCTGTTGCTGCTGCTACCAGTTCGCCCGATCCGGGCCGAACCGGGAGCAATCCACCTCTGGTTAAGTTGTTGCAGTCGTAGGTCAAGGCACTCACACAACTGGAAATGATTTTACAGATTTTTTTGTGCAGTCATTAATTAAATGCTGCAGTCATTAATCAAAAATCTCTCCCCCTTTCATCCCAAGCTATCTTACACTAAGTATGGGGATAAAATGGGAAGAAAGAGTGCCATATATATTGCAATTTCTACCAAGATATAAATCAAACGAAAAAACATATGACTAAATCCTATTCTACAACATGGCTACACCTCTCATGCTGTTCATAGAAATTTACATAACCATTTATATTTATACAATTAACTTAATAAAACAGTTAATGAACAATCACCAAGGGCAATAACAAAAAGTCAAAATACCAGCTACAATATATTTTTGACTTACAACATCCCCAATACCAAAAATTCTACACAAAGCACTTTGGAAGACACAATTAGAGTCTATGGTAAAAAGGCACAGCCACCTTTCCACTGTAAAGATATATTGCCTAGTTCAATTTACAGATAAATATTATTTACTGGAGCAGGGAAGAGATGGCCCCTAGGTTATCTGAAAACATAATTCAATACTACCTTTTTGTTCAGTGATAAGATGTTGGACAATAACATCTGTCATGCTGTCTCTGTAAGCATAGCGATCCTTATAAAGGCCATGGACTGTGCTGAAAATCAGCTGATACAGTGAAATGGTTCCATCCTGGGTTCCTACTGCCTGAAGAGAAAATAATTAATTAAATTCAGGGTGTCTATCTACCTGAATGATCATGAACTAGACATGTAGATTAAAAAGGGATCAAAGTTTTGCTGGAATTTTAAATTATTCTAATTTCTACACTTAGAAAATGTGCAGTGAGGGAAATTTTCACTTTACATGCATAAGATTTTGGCCTGTCTCTTTTCCCACAGCAAAGCCATATAAATCAAAATTCACAAATGTCATGGTAGGAAATAGTTATTTACACTTATGCTAGAAATTATTTCATTGTTTACAATTGTTTTTAACAGATGACAACAAGAAGATTGGCTTTTATTTAAAGGTCACAATACCGGTTAACTAGAAGAATATTTTTAAATATACAGTAACAAAAAGAGAGTTTAAAACTTTAGGTAAAGGTAAAGGTTCCCCTCGCACATATGTGCTAGTCACTCCTGACTCTAGGGGACGGTGTTCATCTCTGTTTCAAAGCTGAAGAGCCAGCGCTGTCCGAAGACGTCTCCATAGTATATTATTTACTCTTACAAACTTGAGAAATAAGCTTTGAATCAATATTAATAAAGAAAATGGCTCCAGAAATTAGTGATTTTTCTTAGCAAATACTACAGATTATGATTGCAACTATACTTGAAAAAATGTGCTTTGTTATTAATTATGAACAGCCAGCCCTGTGAAATTATAATTCACATATAACACACTTTGCAATGATTTGATGAAGTAAATTGATTTTGATTATCTCAATACAAAGGACTTTACATGACTCAATCACAGATATTACAATATTGCAAGGAAATATGGGGAAATCAAAACGAGAAAAAGCATGTGGATCAGTAACAGTAAATGAAGGGAAAAGAAGATAAAGAGACAAGAACAAATGAAGGAAGAACAGGGTAATGGGTTGACAAATATTGTTAAATTCACTGACAAATAATGAAACAGAGAGATTTAAGCCACAATTCAACTCAAGGACATTCATCAACTTTATTTTATATTAATATTAATATTAATAATAATATTAATAATAATGATAACAATAACAATAATAACAATAACAATAACAACAATAATTATTCTTATTGCATCAACAGAATTGCATCACAGCGGCCAGTTGTTTTGCCGGATTTGGCATCAATTACTAATTAATTATTAATTAATTATTAATTATTAATTATTAATAAATAATAATAATAATAATAATAATAATAATAATAACAACAACAACAACAACAACAACAGCAACTATTATTATTCCTAACAATATAATTGTTAATTTCACCAAGAGAGGTAGAATTGCCTCTGTAATGTATAAAATATAACCTGGCAGAGACAGTTATAAAGACCATAAAAAGTAATTTCCTAGCAAAACAACAGCCGATTTGGATACATTTGCCATATGGAAAGGATTGAAGCCAGAAATAGTTACTTGTGAGAGAAAAAGTGTCTGAAAACACCTGGTATACATATTTGAAAGGCTTTTAGAAATTCACCCTTACCACATAATTGGAATCTGGCTTAGCTTTACAAGTCCACACCCAAGTGCTCTGTTCACCTATGGTCCCAAGACGCACTCCATCCTTTGTATAAAGGGACACTTGCTTGTCAGAGCCTCCCATTAAGATGTATTCTCCTTTCGAAAAATAGCTAACACAACATGGATCAAAGTTCAGGACTCTGTCTTTTCCAATCTATAAGAATATGGACAAAGATGTTTAACATTTGGTTTTGCAATAAGAAATCTCATCTGCAGACAGGAATGTAATTACACATATTTTTGTATTTGATTTGTCACAGATCTTTCATTTGAGGTTGCTACAACCTCTTCATTTTCAAAAACTGCCTTAAAAATGAAATAATGTGGCATTAGGTCCAACAATATACGGCATATGCATATTAGCCCATTTCTGTTATTCAAGGATGAGGAGGAAACTCAGCCAGAATAATTCTGTGTAATAGTTTTTGGCTCAGAAATAGACTGTCATACTGATACAGACCCCTTGGTTAATTCCATCTGGTCTGCTATGCTTGCCATCTTTTCTCTTTCTTATTTTACTGATTTTACTGTAATTTCTTTCATGATTGTGAGCTACTCAATCATTGAGAAGTGGACAGCATACAGATTTAATTTACATATATATATATATATATATATATATATATATATATATATATATATATATATATATATATATATATATATATATATACATATACATACACATATATATATACATATATAGACAAACATATGCCTACTTTTCTACAAAAAGGCAAATAAATGGGCCTCTGATTTTGTAGGATAGACTGCTAGCTTCAAAAAATTCAGTAAAAGAAACAGTATTTGGGAGGAAAGAATATATACACAGAAAGAATACACACACACTTTCCAGTTAAGAAGTAACTTACTTGCTTGCCACTTAGTTGATAAAGGGAAAGCCTTTGTCCCCAATCTGCCACAGCTAAAATATCATTATGCTCATCTCTATTGGATATAAAAAGAAAAGCAATTATATAGCAACAGTGCAACAAGCAGATATTGTTTGTCAATGGCAATATCACTACGGTAGTTAAAAGACCTTCTGAAATCTAGATATGGGCCAGCAACTCTAACAGCGTTAGAGCCATTATACTTCCTTATAAGAGTGTACAGTAGATTACAGAAGATTAATACTAGAAAATTTTCTAGTATTAATCTTCCCTATACTCTTGACATATCCTTGTCAATGGAAAACTAATTTTTGAGTCAACTAACTGAACACAGATTATTATTTCATGTATATTGGATGCATGCTTTGGGAAAAAAGTTGAGAGATTTAGCCAATAGCTAGAAATGTGTTCAAAATATGGTATTGGCTCTTACAGTTTGATTTTATGCCACACAGATAATTTTTTTTTTCATGGAAGCCTCAATGTTTTTGTAGGTTATAATGCATTTTTCAGCTGTATACCCAATGGTGTGGAAACTAACAAGATGTCAAAAGAAGCATATATCACATGCTCTTATGATTGGGAAGAGATTAATATTATAAAAGTGGAAGGACATTCATTCTGTCAGTTACACAACACCCTGAAGAACTGATACTCTTTTCATATCAGGAGTGGAGGCCTGTTTAGAAATTTGGTCTGCATTTAAATATATGGGTGTGTGGCTATAAAGTCCCCACCCTCTTTTAATATTAAGTAAACTGATTTAAATGTACTGTATATGAACATATCTATAAGATTAACTGAACAATTTATTCCTGAAACTTTTTTGTATTTTTCTTTCATAAATAAATTTAAGTTTCATAACTGCATCAAATATTTGTATGTGCTAAAGTAATACATCTTGTTCTCTCAGAGAGTAATAACAAAACACTTTTTGGGACAGATTTTGTTAAGATGCTGGTCCTATGACCTGGCATTTGGTGAAATCTAATTCAGCATTGTCTATAATTGTTTGCAATAGATTTTCAGCGTTTCCAAATAAGTAGTCCCTACCCTATATGAAGAACCGCTTTAAACCATGGACTTTACCACTGAGTTATAACAACATTTTCGCTTGTATATTATTCTAGTCTTTTTAAGAGTTGGCAGCATCTCCCTATTAATAGTTAAAAGTTGGATTTGACCTATATGAACTTTTCCCACTGAACTGCTTTTGGATACTTCAGTGAGCTTTTAAAGCAACACAAAGTGATAGATTGCAGTTCCCTAGAAGAAATTAATGATACGCTGTGAATATTTTTCCAATTTCCCTCAGCTCTGAGAGTTTGTGGTGTCAAATGTCTTGAATATGGGGAAACATCTGCCTCACGCAGGAATTTGTGGTAAACTCAACTTTTAGTACTATACTGGGCCAAATTAGAGAAGGAAGACAAGTTGGCAAAAATCAGTATGGGGAATTTCTTGAAACTCATTATACTGCTTTTACATTATGAAATAGATTACTTGTGATAATGAAATGTGAATCAGTAGGATTCCATACATATCTATATTGAGCCTAAAATGGTATAGCTTTATTTCCTTGATATTTCACTCACGAGCTGGCATTCCTAGGACTCTCATCTTCCTCACGTTCTTCTTCCTCTGCCTCACTACCCTGACTACTGCATGTGATGGACTTCAGAACTGGTATATCCTCTAAACAGGTGTGACCTGCCTCGTCATCTTCTTCGCTGTCTCTAGCACTCCAGAGATTCTCCCAGCGACTGCAAATACCAATTGTTTGTTCACATGAACTACTGACACACAATTCAACTTTCAAAATATGTTAGTTCAAAGGTCAGTGCCCTGGAATTAAATAATTTTTCCCAGACAAGACTTTGCAGTCTCCCTTAAATGTTCTAGAATATACAGAATGTATTGTTCCAGATCATTTTTTTTAATCAGGCTGTAGAAAATACAGCACTTTAAAACAGAGACTTTAGGGGGAAAGGTAATGGAAATCACTGATCTGGACTCATACATATACATAATTTGAAATGATCGGGTGGCTTAATACTTCTCAGTCACAATAGTAAAACCAATCAATCAATATAGAATTTCAACATTATTACTTCAATACTTTCTCGCAAAGTTTCTCCATAGAGTTCCATGTATTGAGCCACTGAAATCAATGGACAAAATAAATGTATTGGTATAGGATACATTGAAAATGGGGGAAAAGTTCAAATAAACATGCTGCCTCCTAGCCTCTTAAGACTCTTAAGCAGCTTGTCTCTAAAAATATTATTCTTTGCAATAGTACCAAATATCTGTAGCTCGGGTGTAGGATGAAGGTGAAGGTGGGTTCTTAAAAATAATATTCTTTTTAAGAAGCTCAATCAGATATTCATTTAAATGTTTAAAGACATTGTCAGCATATATATATAAATAGCACCACTATATAATTAGATGAATTTGCTACCATATACTATGCAAAACAGATCTAGCTCCTTAAATATTTCATATCCTCCTTGGGGTATGAGGAATGAGAAAGCAGGGTACAGCTTTCTCTGCAAAAGTTTCTTATATTTATGTAATACCCATCCCTGCAGTCAAATTCTTTTAACAAGGACCCCACAATTCTTTTATGCTTGTTTTTAATGGTTTCACTATACAAGTGATAAGGAGTTTGTAGTTAATTATAAACGCTTTTGGAGGACATTCATACAGCACATAAATGATGAAAAAGTAGAAATTAATAATGAATATTAATTATTGTGATGCCCCCTACATTTCTCTATTTTTATTAAGCAAAATGAGAAAATGCCAGAGTGAAATCTGGAGCAAATATGAGCAACTTAACCATTGAGCTCTGAGGAACAGAAAATTTGTATATTAAGGAAACCAAGTGAAAGAGAATATATTTCCTATGGCCAAAAGTAATATGGAAATATCTTGTTTCTTACATTTAAAAAAAAACTTCAGGATTTATTCCCACAATTAATAACAGATCTGTAGTAATATGCCGACTCCTAAAATCTACAGGCTAGGTTGCTATGATACTTATTAAAGATACCAAGAACACACTGAATGTATGAAGCTTTATGTTTTCACTCAAGACACAAACCTTGATGGATTCCAAGAAATAGACCAAACTGGAGATAAAGATCCTCCTGGTCGTTCAATTTTGACTTTCTCTTCACCATTTTTATTCCTAATGCTGACAATACCATTGTACAACCCCAAAGCGAGATATTGTCCATCATTCGTCCAACTGGGGAAAAAAAACACAATATAGTAGGGTAAATGTTTCTCAGAGCTAGAGGGAACCAAGAATATGAAATGGAGGATATTTGGGAAATTGAGAGTTTGCTGAGGGAGAAAGGTCACCCTACCACTGATACTATCTGGTCACTTAGTCAGGAAGGAAAGGTTTTGGCACCAAGACCAGAAGCAATGCCCATTCTTATTTTAACTGCATCGTGTTTTGTGTGGAGCAGCAACTCATAGATATAACCATGTATCATTTGAAAGCCCAAATTATAATCTTTGAGCCAAATAGTTACATACCTACAACAAGTGATCTTATTGCTAACTTTATGTTTGTTGACTGACTTCTGTTCAGGAGACCACAGTCCTTAAAAACAACAAAATCAAAATGCAGACATTAAAAAACGATTATAATTGTAAGAGTATTCAGAAGCAGTTATACAATAACTGCTAAAAATAATGACATTATTGTTCATCGTATGTGTTATTCATCTTAATAAGATTCCTTTCAACCTGACTGTCCTCTCCAATACTGGTACCCATTTCTGCGCTGTATAGTAGCATTTCATAATGTCATTATCCATTGTCTATAAAGAAAGGACTTCAATGGTCTGGGAGGACTGTAGCTCAATGGTAGTGCCTCAAGTGCATTAAATATAGGTTCAACCTCTAGCATTACCAGTTAAGTGAGAACCTAAAAGCTGATGCTAAACAACAAAACTGGACCAGCTGGACAGGTAGTTTGACATGCTGAAAACCAAGCTCCCACATTTCTAATAAAATATTATAGTATCTTGAAATTTTATACAATCTACCCTTCACACGAATGAACAATTCCTGTCAGAAAAAACAAGGAGGAGAATAGCTTCACCTTTGTTTTCAAAATCTGCCCTGGGGTTTGGGAAATATCCAAGCAGATTCTAATGTGTAGAGGGAAAACAAGAGAAAGGGGGGGGGGGGGGAAGGAGGAGGGGCTTTACTCACATATTACATTTCAACTTTGGGCTACCTAAACCAATATTAAAGTAATGTCTGCAACTCTTGCTGGGTTTCCTCCTTTACTACATGAAGCATTAGAATTTGATCTTAAGAATTCGGCAATGGGGAATCCATACCAAAATCACTTGAAGAGCAGGATGCAAGTTGATGTGTAACAGGATTATAAGACACACACTGTATAGAATCATTGTGCCTAAAACAAATTAATAAACAACAGTGAAAGAGAGGCATTGGAAGAGTGGCAAACTAAATCAATATGGAAAAGCTATGCTAGCTTTTTATAAGTAAAGCTATCAAATATAGGCTGTAGTCGTCTGGATAACCTCTGGATTAAAGCAGTAAGGGTTTTCTATTTCTCTTTACTGCCATAGATCTAGATTTTGATTCCTGTTGTAGGCTGAAGAAAGAAGGGGGGGGGGATAATGTCAGTGGTGGGTTCCTACCAGTTTGAACCGGTAATTTGGCGGCCTGGGTCGCTGGAACAACAGTGACCCAGGCCTGCCACGCCCCTGAACCAGTTCTCCAGGCGCCGCCATAGATGCCGCCAACTTGCTTTTTGCTTCTGTGCATGCACAGAACAATTTTTATTGCACTGCGCACGCACGCACAGTGCTTATCCCACGAGTGAACCGGCAGTAGTGCCTGCTGGAACCCACCCCTGAATAATATCCCTTATCTAATTCATTAAAAAAGGTTATATTACTGAAAGGATTCACCAGCCTTCTATGTAAACTTTTAAGTGACTATCGATGGCAATGTAACTGCCTGTGGAGACCAGTAGACTTCCTTGTGCAGTTGGTTGGCCTTTGGGAAAACAGACTGTTGGACTAGGTGGGTAAGGGATCCAATCCAGCATGAAACTACTCTCATGCTTCTAAAGGATTTGTGAAATATTTTAAATATTTTGTACATTTTGACCCTATATATTAGGGGTCCCTCATTCCCGGGCCGCATCCCACTACTGGGACTTGACCCATTGGAAACGGGGTTCCTGAAGAGGCAGGCAAGCATGTGAAGCTTCATTTGCGCATGCACAGGATGCACACATGAAACCATTCCCCCCAACTGCAGAAACCACCAAAGCCACAGCCACCAGTCCACAGAACCAAAAAGGTTGGGGACCCCTGCTCTACACTGCATCAATGAACAGACAGTGAAATATCAATTTAACAGACCAATCAAGCTTATTTTAAATTGCAAACCATGTTTTTCTCAGCAATGCATATAATTTGTACAATTGCTGCAAATAATAAAACATTTATGTAAATTTAACTGCCTCATCCAACTAGTTTGGATTTGTCTGTTACTTGAAGTAATTGCCTCAAATTTGGCCAGTTGGATCCAGAAGTCATTAAACAGATGTTTGTTAATTTGAAGTTTTACTGTACTTATAAAAAGGCTCTAGCTAGCTCTGTTCATAAATGTTATGCTGAGAATCTGTTTCAGGCATTCACAACACAGATGTCTTCCAGATATACTGAAACACGGCTTTGTTGACTAAGAATTATGAATACTGATATTCAGGTAAATGGAGGGTAATAGTACAGGATAATAAATATGTTCAATTCATTAACAAGTAATAGGAAGATATTCCTTTTCTCTGAAAAGTAATGGGATACTTCTGAGATGAAACAATTGAGTTGTCAATCAACAAAACTTCAAAACTTCCATTAGTATCAATGTTTATGATCCATTTATGATCTGTTTATTTTGTGGAATCCCATGGCCCTTCATGTGGTCTTAATATGTGTAATGTTGTATACACTCAAGTTTTAGTTAGGACAGCAATTCACAATGTTTTCCAAGAGACCTACTTGTACAGTCACTGTATCCATATCCTCAGTGATCTTAGTCAGGGTTTTTTGGGGGAAGAAGGAAGTAACTCAATTTCTTCCCTCTTACAAAGAATTTAGAGAGTGTAGCTTTGTACTTCTTTCTTCCACTATTTTTGCTTGGGATCATCATTCTCAATCTCTACTTTCACCAGGAAATTAACTATCTATTTCTCCCATCAGCAGGATTATTAGGTTGATTAGCTGGTAGTAAAATAAGTAAACCAGGTGCTCTTCCCGTCAGTCAACTGGCAAGTAGGGAGTCACTTGCTACTAAAGGAGATAGAAAAAAAGAGAGGCAACTCTCAAGCAAAAAAGGTGTTGGGGTTATATCCTTATGCTCAAGCTTGTGCTGTGCATACTAACCAAGCTCAGGAGCTTATTATTTTAAAAAGCAAATGGAAACATTGAACAGTTGAATCCTATATCATGGTACTATTGAACTAATCGCCTCCTGAAAAAATTGCTTCACACAGAAACACAGAATCACAAATCCCATATTCAATGTTTAAACTTCTTCAGATATTTACTCAATCATCTGAGGGGTGCAAACATTTATGGGAAGAGGGCAGGATTGCTGACCCATGTTCTACATTGGCTACTGGTATGGTCTCCATCATCCTTATTTGCAGCCCTTACTATACAAAGTGTCTTTTTCAAATAGATTCAGTCCCTGTAAAATTGTTTTCTTCTATGTGTCAATATTTCTTCTGTTTATATTAAGGGTAATCCTTAAAGACTCAGACATCAAAGTCATAATCACTTACGTGTACTTCAGGATACCTTCTAATTTTGAAGTCCAGATTATGACAGTTTTGTCTGCAGCTCCTGATGCAAAGCGTTTTCCTAAGAAAATTTGTAGTAACCAATATAAATTATGAAGTAACTTTAGAATGAATTATTAAATTAAAACACAGAAATGAAATAATGTTAAATCTATCATTTTCTTAATCTTGCTATAAATGGGAGAAGGTATTACCAGTACATAACCATATTTTATATATGTATTTATGGTATAACTTTAATTTACATAATTTTGTAAAACACCAAATGTTTTTAATTAGATCAATTGACAATTAATTGTATTTTTAATTTAAAAAATGCATTGCAGTACAATTTGTACAAATGTATTAATAATATGATCTCAAAGGGACTTTCAAATGTTGGCAAGTGTCTGCTACCTATTTAGCAGACTACTAGACCTAAAGATTTCTCAAAAAAGATTTATTAACTCAATCTTTTTCTCAGTTCATTGAAAGAACTTTAAAATGTGTTGTTGATAACTATATTTTTGTTAGTGGAAATACCCAGCATCTTAAGTCTGGTTGAGAAAGCAACATTTATATAATTATGAAAAGCATACAATGACTATTAATGCATACTTTGTTTCTTTTATATTAGCAGTAAGCATCTTAGCTGTGAAAAATCTTGGCTATGTGCTAAAAAAATAAATCTGAGAAGTTGAGTTTCTTGTGCATAAATTCCCAACTGTCAAAAGCAGACACTGTACTGAAATATGCTAACCACAATAATTCAATATTGTACTACTTGGAAGTGAAATTATTAGCAATGTTTTGAACATCCCAAAAAACATAATACTTAAGAAATTTTGATCAGGAGTTGATCAATTCTTTGCCTCAGTTAGCAAGAGATGCTATATAGATCTTATATTGATGACATAAAAAAGGCAATTGTAATTGTAAAAAATGTAAACAGGTGGATTTCATATTACCATCTTTTGCATATGCTACACAATATACTGTATCCTTATGGGCTTTCAAGGGCTGGATTAATGTTCCATCAGATGTATCATACACCTGTACAGATAAAATAACACAGAAAGTATAATAGTACAGATGTATAAGAATAATACTTTAAGCCAAACTATTTTAAAAGAAAGATAATCTGAAGAAAAATGTTCTTAGATCTCCAATTCAAGATGATCCATCTTGACAGCAAAGGTACCATAACAACATAATACACCAAAACATCCACCATGAATATTATAAACAATGGCACCTAAAGTATATGGAACAATAAACCTCATATTAACAGTATAAATAACATATTAATCAATAATTCAATCATTAATCAGAATAATCATATGCTAAAATTACACAATTCATAATTCCACATTATTCTCTTTTATTTATCTCTTTTATTTATTTATTTATAGACTAATCTTATTGCATTCTTTGATAATGTGACAAAATTAGTGGACCAGAAGAATGCTGTTGATATAGTTTACTTGGACTTCAGTAAGGCTTTTGATAAGGTAGACCATAACCTACTACTAGATAAAGTAGAAGAATGTGGGTTAGACAGCATCACCACCAGATGGATTCGTAACTGGCTGACCAACCGCACTCAACGGGTAGTCCTCAATGGAACTGCATCTACATGGAGGGAAGTATGCAGTGGAGTACCCCAAGGCTCTGTTTTAGGCTCAGTACTCTTCAACATCTTCATCAATGATTTGGATGAGGGAATAAATGGGGAACTCATCAAATTTGCAGATGACACCAAGCTGGCAGGAATAGCCAACACTCCAGAAGATAGGCTTAAGATACAGAAGGATCTTGACAAACTTGAACATTGGGCACTATCTAATAAAATGAAATTCAATGGTGAAAAGAGTAAGGTTCTACATTTAGGCAACAAAAATGGAATGCACAGGTACTGTATAGGTGATACCTTGCTCAGTAGTAGTAACTGTGAAAGGGATCTTGGAGTCCTAGTGGACAACCATTTAAATATGAGCCAGCAGTGTGCAGCAGCTGCCAAAAAAGCCAACACAGTTCTAGGCTGCATCAACAGAGGGATAGAATCAAGATCACGTGAAGTGTTAATACCACTTTATAATGCCTTGGTAAGGCCACACTTGGAATACTGCATTCAGTTCTGGTCGCCACGATGTAAAAAAGATGTGGAGACTCTAGAAAGAGTGCAGAGGAGAGCAACAAAGATGATTAGGGGACTGGAGACTAAAACATATGAAGAACGGTTGCAGGAACTAGGTATGTCTAGCTTAAGAGAAAGAAGGACTAGGGGAGACATGATAGCAGTGTTCCAATATCTCAGGGGTTGCCACAAAGAAGAGGGAGTCAAGCTATTCTCCAAGGCACCTGAGGACAGAACAAGAAGCAATGGGTGGAAACTAATCAAGGAGAGAAGCAACTTAGAACTGAGGAGAAACTTCCTGACAGTTAGAACAATTAATCAGTGGAACAGCTTGCCTCCAGAAGTTGTGATTGCCCCAACACTGGAAGTCTTTAAGAAGATGTTGGATAGCCATTTGTCTGGAACGGTATAGGGTTTCCTGCCTAGGCAGGGGGTTGGACTAGAAGACCTCCAAGGTCCCTTCCAACTCTACTATTGTATTGTATTGTATTGTATTGTATTGTATTGTATTGTATTGTATTTTCCAGTATTTTGAACTGTACTTAAAATTCTATTGGATACCAATACAAAACTTTAAGCACAAGTATAATATGCTCTGGTGGTTAAGAACTGCCAGCAAACAGAATCAAAATACCATTTCTAGCTTCTGGAAAGCTTCAAAAACAGCCCCATGCAAAGCACATTACAGACATCCATTTGCCCACCTAGCAGTTATCATATACCAGGAGGCTTCCCATTTTACGGGTTTACTTCTTGAGGTATAGCATCTCCCACTCTGAGTCACAATACTGGAAACTATCAGAAACTTGAACAAACCAACAATATATTCTTGCCTGGCTTTTTCATCACTCCATTTTGTCTCATTCAGATCCAATAGCCTTTAGACATCAGGACAAGGCTTCCATAGCATGGCCTGGGGTAGCCCAGGGTAGCAATGGAAAAGTCGTCAGCATGTTGAGAACACTCCATCCTGAACTGGTTGATCACTTGTCTCAATGGCTGCACATAGATCAGGGGTGTCAAACTGCATTTCTTTGAGGGCCGGATCAGCATTGTAGTTCTCCTCACGGGTTGACCAGCGGGGGGGTAGAGACAGGACGGACACCTCCTGTAGCACTCTGCTGGCCAAAATGGGGGGTGTTTTGGCTGGCAAAGAGCTGCAGGAGGCTGTCCAGGCTGTACACAGGACGTGCCGGGGGGGGGGGGGAGGGCTGAGTATAGCTCTTAGCACCCCATTTTGGCTGCCAGAAGTACCACGGGCCAGTCCTTTGCTTTTTCCAGGCTGGCCCTACAGGCCAGATTTAAGCACCCGCAGGCTTGAGTTTGTCACTCCTGATATAGATGATCAACAAACAGAAAGATAATGAAGCCCTATAGCACCTCATCACCAAATGTTCACTGGTCTGAACTACTCATCTATAACTACTAACTGAAACCACCTGCTAAAAAGGACGACTACTGTAGAACAATGGCTCCAATCTCCAACCATGGCAAACTGAGAAAGGGGCAAGTCCCTTATCAAATCACTTCAGAGGTAACCCACCAGCACAATCAATGCATCTTCATTGCATGCCTAGGCCTGAATTCTGCCTGCATGAGGAGTCTTTGGTGCTCTCTCAGCTTCCTTATTTTCCTATAGATATTTCATAACCCAAACTAGGTAACATCATCAGTGTTAGTGGACTAGAACTAATGTTACCTAGTTTGGGTAATGAAACATCTGCAAGAAAACAAGACAGCTCAGAAAGCACCAAGGACATCTCATGTCAATCTTAAGCCTCAAATATTCTCCTTTATTAATGACTGAATTCAGTATCCAGACAATCCACCTTTCCTAAGGTATTTTCTAATGTCTCTCCACTACTCTCAAGTAAACCACCTCCCCATCCCCACCTCCTAACAAGTTTATAATCCTGGGATTTCTTAGTAATATTCTGTTTAAGTATTAACACTATTTCAAATATTTTTTCTAATTCAAATCTCTTTTAGGTCACACATTGTATTTTTAAAAACCTCTTACCAATAATCTGTTTCCAGACGCAATTATTAGTTGTGTTCCATCGGGCTTAAAGGCAAGGTCATAGATACTGTGAAAACAAAGAATGCTATTAAAAGGCAAGTTCTCTTATCTACTTATTTGTTATTTTCATCAGATAGGTCATCAATCTACAAAATAGATGCATAATGTATCAATGTAGCATAGTTGGTTTTAGTTTAGGATACTGTGTGGACCCAACAATTTTAACGGCCAAATTATTATACATACTTTAGTGTTATACAACTAACGTATTCTTTATTCATTCTGTTTTAAGAAAATCGTGGATTAGTATACAGAAAGTTCTCGACTTACGACCACAATTGAGCCCAAAATTTGTTAAGTGAGACATTTGTTAAATGAGTTTTGCCCTATTTTATGACCTTTCTTGTTGTTAAGTGAATCACTGCAGTTGATAAGTTAGTAACCTGGTTAAGTGAATCTGGCTTCCCCATTAACTTTACTCATCAGAAGGTCACCAAAGTTATCATCCAACTTTGGGACAGAGCAACGGTCAAAAGTATGAACCAGTGGCCAAGCATTGAGTTTTTATCCCATGATCATGGGGATGCTACAAAGGTCATAACTCTGAAAAGTGGTCATAAGTCATTTTAGCGCTGTTGTGACTTTGAACGGTCACTAAATGAACTGTTGTAACTCAAGGACTGCCTGTACTTTTTTATTTATTTAGGTATTTCTTCCATTTTTACCCTACAAAAACCTTGTGACTCCCAGCCATTTATGTAAATATTTGGGATTACATAAGAGAAAAGCGGGAGAGACATACCTTATTATTTAAGCTACTTTATATAAACAGGGAGCAAGTCCCACATTGACAGGCACTGATGAAGTTACCTAGCTGGGTCACGAAACATCCGCAAGCAAACAACTAAGCTCAGAGAGACTCCACAGTTCAACCCCAATATTCTCTTATTTCATGAACTTATATGTTATGTAAATTTAATAAATGCATTTATATTGGAGTTATTTAAAATAATCCATAGCAGAATGGAAAGATGAAAAGAGCACACAGTAGTAGCGACTCTTCCTTCTCAAGAGTCCTCCTCCTCCTGCTGTTAAATGCAACTCCCTTCCCCGTTATCCTCCCCAGCCCCGTTTCGGAGAGAGGACCGCCTCTTACCACTGCTCGACCTTATCCCTCCAGGTCAACGCAGCTCGCATGTCGTCCCCTTCAGGTGCATCGCCCTCGGCGGCGCCCAACTCTCTCACTCTTTTGGGGTGGCTTTTTTGTGTTTGTTTGTTTGTATTTATTGACGCAGGACGCCAGCCGGCCTCCCAAGGCAACACGCATGCGCACTCCTCTTTGAACGCCCGCGAAGGTCCCAGAAATGCCCCGTGCGCAAGCGCGATCAGCCCCCGGCAGCGTCGTCCGCGCATGTCTTCAGCCTTTACTGTTTCCAATAGCCCGCCGAAGAGAGGGGAAAGTTAGTGCCGCGAAAAGAGGCGGAGACGATATCAAAAGTGCGCTTGCGTCACCGGGGGGGGGGAGGCGTGATCCATCGAAGCTGTGGTTTGTGGGTTGTGTTTTTTTTCCTCCCTGTCTAACCCTATCCCCTTCTTAGGAAAGGATCGTTAGACTCTTCTATTCCCCGGGACCTGGTTATAAGAGTTTAAACTGCGCATGCGTTCAATGAAGACTAGGAAGAATTGGCGCCTTGTGTGGCTAGTCAGTCGTGGTGTTAAGATAGGAAGAGAAGGAGCTGTATGAAACCAGGTAAGGATTTTTTTCCCCCCACTGGAGGAAACCAAGGAGAGATGGATTTTTTTATTATAGCTATTAGATTGTGCCAATCGGCTTATTCTATTGGTTTGGTCTCAGTGATGTCATAATAGAAGTGGAACCCGTTCGTTTGACAATGATGCGTGTTAAGTTTCCCAGCGTACCATGCACGGTAGGATGGTGGTCTCCGTTTTCTCAGGTCGTTTTGGGATTAAAAACTCTTATGTAATAGATCACTTGTTGGTCTGCGGTGCTCAAGTCTTGCATTGATAACAGGAAGCATCTAGAAAAGACAGCCTGTTTGTTCTGCAAAGTATCCCCCTCGATTTCCCGAAGGGCGAGAAGAAAAACTGAAGCTGCAGTATGGGAAAAGTGCTCTGGTATGGCAGCAAGTGTAAAATTAGCAATTATTTTTGTACAAGACCCATTTAACAAAATATTGTTTTCTGCCATCAGAATTGAGCTGCATTTCTATATTTGTATCTGAAGATGCAATTTTCTAGAATATAGAAGAAGCAAAGTCGTTTGCTTTATGAAAGTAGAAATTGCATTACTAGCAATTTCTAGTTTAATTAGATGGATCCGACCAAAACTCATAATCAGTCAGCACTAAGCAGGAAATCTGTAAGACAGTTAGTTAAAATGTTGTATAGGAGTAGAGAATACAAATTCAAGTGTCTGCTTGGCCATGAAGCTCATGGGGCAACTTTAAGCTAATTTGCTCTCAGTCCAACCTTAGCAGGATTGTTAAAATGATAGGAAAGATCTTATAACAAGACCTTGATTTTCTGAGAACAATGTTTCTCCACTCTGGCAACTTCCATATCTGAATTTCAAGTAGAATTTTCAGCAAAGGACACATTGGCAGAGGAATTTTGGGAGCTGAACTCCACCCAACATTGAGCCATCCAGGATGGGAAAAACTGTCACAGAGTGAGTTCATGAAACTAAATCAGAATCTCTTATTAGAAATCGTATTGGTTTTTTTTATGACTTCCATACCAATACCTAAACACCGACAAATTTGGAACTAAAGATATGTATAAGTGACAATGCAAAAGCTTACCTTATATCAGTGAGTACTTTCACTCGGAATGTGGGGAAAAAGTAAGGTAGAGGAGGATGGTTGAAAGAAATGCAGAAAAAAAACCATTTTAAATTATGAAAAGGTTAAAAAAAGACCCCATACAAAAGAGTGGCTTACAAAAATTGGTCCTGTTGTATTTATTGACAGTGCTAAAAGTGATACACACATGACCAAAGATACAAGCAAAGAGAAAGAATTACTTCTAACGGTAGTAGAAGAAAGCTTTGGCCCCAGGAAAGAAAAGCCTGAAGCCAACACTGAAAGTCCAGTGAAGTGTAATGGGAAGTAAGGAGCAGTATCTTTAGAATTTCCAGTCGTATCATCAGACACTTCCAGAAGAATGGGAGAATACTATAAAGCAAAGACAAACTGATAGAATTGCGGGAAAATATATTGTTTGCTCTGTCGGGTATTCTCAGTTGCCTCTCTTGAATTTCTACTTCTGATACCGCCTGTTGCAGTATAGCGAAATCATTCAATGACACGACACTTTTCGACAAAAACTACCATGTACTTTATATGTAAAAAATCTAATGCTTAAAGCGTTTATGTTTCAGGAATATTAACATGTTCCACTCTGCTCATAATATACTCACAAATATAATACTCTCAAATACACCAACTCCTGTGATTGTTTACAAAATATGCTTAATATTTCTACACCATACTGTGTTCATCTGGTGAAGTTCAATCTATTTCATAAACTCTGTATATCATCGTCATTAGAGTTTAAAGGGACCTTGAAGATCTTCTAGTCCAACCCCTGCTCAAGCAAGAGACCCTTATACTATGTAGTAGTATTGTAAATAATTATAATTATAAAATGTATAATTATACATTACACAATTTATCTTTTAATTGTGCTTCTCAAGGCAATTCCCTGGCATCTCTACTATTTGTGCTTATAAATTGTTCTAGTGTTACTGTTTCGATTTTTCTTTCCAAAATGGTAGTTTATTGTTTATATTATTTTGCCATGACTATGATTATTAATAATTCATTAAATGTGTATGCCTCCTGACTCACCAACTCTTACAATGATCAAAGAAATTGCAATAAAATCAATACAACAAAAGATAAAAGATGGCAAATGTTTAGATTGCTTAGATAGTTTTTGTTTACAAACATGGTTTCTTCCCCCCCCCCCCAACAATTATGAACTTAATTTATTGATCGCACTGTTTTTCTCTCAATGCTCCAGGACTCATTCAGATCTAAACGTGTGCTCTTTTGAATTACTTTAAAGAGGATAAAGATATAATTCTTACAGTAGAGGATTTTGATTTTACTATGGCCGTTCAGAGGAATACACGGTTAAGAACCAAAAGATCTTCTACCAGAAATGCAGGCATAGACATTGAGAGTTGCATTTCTAGGAGTCCAGTTTCACTCCCTGGATTAGGAAACAGTGACGGAGACTGTAAATCTTCTCTAGAAAGTAACTTGGAACTTCAATCCGATAATAGAGAGCCAGAAATTCCTGCTACCTGTTTGCAGGATGTGCCTAATACCGGGGATACTTCTAAGGACTGTTTTTTCAAAAATGATGAAAATAGTACTATTCGAAGGAAGATTCAAATTAGAAAATCTAAAAAATCTTCTGAAATAAGGAATGTCACTGGTGACCAAAACAAAAGGCAGAGTCTATCAGCACGTAAAAAACAGGTGCAAAGCAGTAAACGTGCCATATGTAAGAACAAAATGTGTGTACTTAATAGTGATTCCAGTGAAAACAAAGTATGCCGAAGAAGTTCAAGGAAAAGAAAAATATGTTTTAAGGATGAACTGTTGTCTGAACCAAAAACAGAGCAGAATGATAAACAGATTGAACCTTTCCAAACAAACATGGAAATAGTAAAATGTACTGAGAGTTCTTGCAGCGAAATCCCTACAACTGCTAATAAAAACCTTTCAGTAGTAGAAATGCAAAGAAATGTGATGACTTCAGAGAGTGCAAGTGAACAGAGGGCTTCCACTATGGATGTTACTGTTTCCCAGATGTGCCGAGAGAAACCTTGTACATCAATCAAAGGTATTTGTTTATGTATTTATTTTCCAGAATGTTTAGATTACCTACCCTGTAAGACAGGGGTGTCAAACTCAAGGCCCGGGGGCCAGATCCGGCCCATAGGGTGCTTAGATTTGACCCGCAGGACTCCCCTGGAAACAGCAAAGGACCGGCCTGCAGTGCCTCTGTCAGTGAAACGGAGCTCGGGAGGGCTGCCTGCGGCCCTCCTAAGCTCCATTTTCACTGGCAGAGGGCTGCAGGAGGCCATCGCAGCCAAAAATGGAGCTCTGGAGCCCATTTTCACTGGCAGAGCAATCGGGTCACCACAGGTGCCCCCGACACAAGGGATGTTGAGCTGGCCATGCCCACTCTGGCCCCCCGAGGTCAAATACATCCCAGATACGACCCTCAATGAAGTCGAGTTTGACACTTCTGTTCTAAGAGGATTGATTTTACAAATTTTTTAAAAAGCCAGTACTGCTTGGGGAAAAAGCAGAAGTTGTTCCAAAGGATGGACAGTTCAGAAAAGGGTTAAATTTAGGTTCATGTCCCTTTGATTCCTAGCAAGGATGGGACTCTAAACAATCAATCATCCTTCAGAACATATGGACCATGGAGATTCCACCTTAGATGATCTGTAAGGTAATCTAAAAACCAACCATGTGGAGTTTTATTAGTATTTTATAGTCAGGCTCTTTTATAATAATACAATTATTGTAATGAAAGAAAAAGGATCTTGGTAGTTCTTGGCTTTTATACATGTAAGTCCTCCACTTACAACCAGTCTCTTAGTTATAATGAACCGAAAAAATATTTATGACCCAGATTTTAAAGCCAAACCCCCCTGTAGTCACATAATCACATTTTAGGTGCTCGGCAACCACTCATATTTAAAATACTTTTTGCCAGAAACAACTGTTTACTTCCATTTTCTGGCAAAAAATGCCCATTGCAGACACTGAGTTCACTTAATGGTGTTTGTTTAATAACGAAGGATATTCGCTTAATGACCGTCACAAATTTTTTTGTAAAATCAAGTTAGTCAAGTGATGACCAGCATGACTTAAAATTGTAACTGTGGATTCAATTACGGTTGTATGTTAAGGACTAACTGTATCCCTTAGAGCAGTGGTTCTCGACCTTCCTAATGCCACGACCCTTTAATACAGTTCCTCATTTTGTGATGACCCCCAACCATAAAAAATTTTTTGTTGCTACTCAATAACTGTACTTTTGCTACTGTTATGAATCGTAACATAGATATTGATATTGGAAGGCTGCTATCATATCACCCTTAAGTCCTTCATTTCATTCAATCAGACATACCCAGTTCCTGCAATTGTTCTTCATATGTTTGAGCTTCCAGTCCCCTAATCCTCTTGGTTGCTCTTCTTTGCACTTTTTCTAGACTAGAGTCTCCACATCTTTTTTATAGAGGCAGCCAACATCTTGTCTGCTCCTGAATTTTGGGTCTGAAAAGAATCACATCCTGGAGGCTGGACAACCTCGGCTGCTATGCAATCATACACACACATACTGTTCACAGAGACACACAGTGGCTTTATTCCCACAACCTCCTTAACTAAGTTGCCTGCAGCTGCATTCACAAACTTGCTTACCCTGCCTGGGTGGATCTTCAACCTGTTTTGGGGTTGTTTGCAGAAGTGCTCTTAACCTTGGTGGTGGTGGTAAGCTTAACCTTAATTTATTGGGCAAATGTCGTGCATTGTTTATTTTTCTCACAAATATACTCTTATAATTACCATTAATTATATCATTATCATTAATCATTTATCGTTATTTTCTTACAAATATATAGAATACAGTTTGGGTCACTTTCTTGCCACCCCATTTTATTTTGCAACAACCTTGCTCCTATCTTCTCTACCTCCCTTCTCTGCCTTCTTCTTTCCTCCTCTCCTTCCTCCCTTCTTCTTCCCCTCTCTTTCCTCCCTTCCTCTTCTCCTCCTTCTTACCCTCTCTCCTACTCTTACTTCCCCTCCTTTGCTTCCTCTGCTTTTACCCTTTCTTCCTTTCCTTCCTCCTCCTTCCTCCCTTCTTCTTCCCCTCTTTCCTCTCCTCCTCCTCCTCTCTTCTCCTCCTTCTTACCCTCTCTCCTACTCTTAATTCCCCTCCCTTACTTCCTCTGTTTTTACCCTTTCTTCCTTTCCCTCCTCCTCCTTCCTCCCTTCTTCTTCCCCTCTTTCCTCCCTTCCTCTTCTCCTCCTTCTTATCCTCTCTCCTCCTCTTACTTCCCCTCCTTTGCTTCCTCTGCTTTTACCCTTTCTTCCTTTCCCTCCTCCTCCTTCCTCCCTTCTTCCCCTCTCTTTCCTCCCTTCCTCTTCTCCTCCCTCTTACCCTCTCTCCTACTCTTAATTCCCCTCCCTTACTTCCTCTGCTTTTACCCTTTCTTCCTTTCCCTCCTCCTCCTTCCTCCCTTCTTCTTCCCCTCCCTTTCCTCCCTTCCTCTTCTCCTCCTTCTTACCCTCTCTCCCACTCTTGATTCCCTTCTTTACTCCCTCTGCTTTACCCTTTCTTCCTTTCCCTCCTCATCTTTCCTCCTTTCCATTGTTGCCCTTGCTTATTTACTTTCTCTGATGGGTTCTCGGGGTGGCATTTCAAGAAACCCAACTTTATATTTTCATACATATCTTCTCTATTGCATTTTATTTCTAATAATAATTCCACTTGTATCATTTTTAAAATTGTTATCTTGCATTGCATTTTTTTTTGCTCTTTTCCTTTGTGCATGGTTTATGGTACTTTTAGCAAGCTGGTTTTCATTGTGTGAATGGGAGCCCATCCGCAGGATTTCAAGGAACGCGAGGTGGAGTCTAAACTTTAGAGTTGCGCTGGTCTCAGCGACTCCTGTGAAACGGTCGTTCGGCCCCAAAAGGGGTCACGATCCACAGGTTGAGAACCGCTGCCTTAGAGGTTAGGTATACTTGCATGGAGTGAAGAAAAGGGAAACAATGTCACACACACACACACCCACATAACTTATCTTCTTCCTGAAACCCAGATCTGGATAATCAAAGAAGCAATGCTAGTACAGGTAGTACTCAACTTACAACAGTTTTGTTTAATGACCATTCAGAATTATAACAGCACTGAAAAAAGTAACTTATGACCGTTTTTTACACTTAAGACCTTTGCAGGATTCCCATGATCATGTCATCAAACTTCAGATACTTGGCAATTAGTTCGTATTTATGACACTTGCTGGGTCCCAAAGTCATGCAATCACACTTTTGCAACCTTCTGACAAGCAAAGTCAATGGAGAAGCCAGATTCACTTAACAACCAAGTTACTAACTTATCAATTGCAGTGATACACTTAACAACTGTGGCAAGCAAGGTCGTAAAATGGGGCAAACCTCACTTAACAAATGTCTCACTTAACAACAGAAATTTTGGGCTCAATTGAGGTCGTAAGTCGAAGACTATCTGTATTGCAGAAAGGGATTATTGTTCTGTGTGTATCTTCTGTCCTCAAAGAGCATAATTAAAAGTTTTACATTATTTATTGCTTTTGTATTTTTTATTTTGCTTTTCTATAATTAGAGAGACGTACTCAAAGAACCCAAGTGGAAAGGCGGAAAACCAGTCCATATTTTTCCAGAAAATTAGTCAAAGAAGGTAAAAAATGTTTTATATGGAAATGCTTTGTAGAAAATTAGCAATCTTTTTTTTTTTAAATTATTTTAATAGGATTTGCAGTCTTATGTTAATCATATTTATGTGGAAGCAAATTAAAATGTTTTTATACCTGCCTAGTAAAATGTAAGCAGAGATGTCCTGAAATAAGTATAAAATAGTTGTCTTTATGAGTACCGGTAAATTAATATGGATAATATTTGGATGGATGACTTATAAACAACAGAATAATTTCAAATATATTACACTAACTATATCAATAGTCGTTTGGTTTCCAATGAAGATACAATAAAGGGAATAAACTACTGTGTATTAAATCATCCCTTCTAAAGAGATTTGGTCAGTTACATTGATTGAATTCAGATGTAATGGAAAACCATTGTTTCCATTATGAGCAATCCACTGGCACATGGGATTTTGTTCATGAATAGTGAGAACAGAAGGTTTTATTTAGATTTTAAACAAACAATCATTCTCTACTATTAAAAAGAATTGGGAAGCTACTGAATTTGATTGAGGATTAGAACATAGCTTCTGATTGTTCTCATTAAAACAAACTTAACCATAGTTCTTAATAATTTCAGCCTTTGCAAGAGAAAAGGGAAGTTATAACACTGTTGGCATATTTTGCTTCATATATTGCCAGTCTAACAAAAGCATCTAAACACCGTCCGAAGGAAGCAGATTTTTGATGCAACCGATCTCCCTCTGTTTAGAACCTGAAAAAGCAACCCAGACTGTCTTTGTATCTGTAGGAGTAATTGTAGACAATAAAAGTAAATTATGGTCACTTTTTTTGTATTAGCTCCAAGTCCACCAAGAAGGAAAGCTTTTAGGAAATGGACTCCACCTCGTTCTCCTTTTAATCTGGTTCAGGAAATACTGTTTCATGATCCATGGAAACTTCTGATTGCAACTATATTTCTGAACAAAACCTCAGGTAAATAAGAGAGCAATCATGGCCACTTCTCGAATTTCCATGCATGGAATTGCTTTCCTGTGGTGCTGTTAGGACATGTGCAATACATTTTGCAAACAAGTTAAAGCATAAAGTTCCCAGGCTATAAAGTGCTATATAAGTGGCTCTATCCAAACTGATGTATTGCTAGTGAATGTGGATTTTCTCCTTAAGAAAAAGGCTGTCATCCGGCTGATGAGGAGAACCAGAAAGAGGACAGTATTGAATTTAAATTATGCAAAGTGAATTAATGCTACCCGTGTTTCCCGGAAAATAAGACGAGGTCTTATTTTCTTTTGACCCCCGAAATAAGCACTTGGCCTTATTTTCAGGGAGGTCTTAATTATTTTTGAGGTGCAGGAGGCGGCAAGGGTGGTCACCTCATGGTTGCTGCTGTGTTGCAATATTTTTGGGGGGGGAGGGCTTATTTTAGCGCATGTGCTCAAAAGCCCAATTGGGCTTATTATTGGGAGGTCTTATTTTCAGAGAAATAGGGTACTAAAATGGTAGCAATTCAGTAGTGACATTTGCTCAATGTATCACACAAGTTTGGTTGGATCATATGCATATATAGATTAAAAATCAGCTGAAGAAGTTATGACCATACTGACAATATAAACCATAGGGCTGCTTCACACCACACAGATTTTCTGTCAGTGAAATTACTTAACATGTAGGAAATTGTGAATCCTGTATGTAAGTTGTAAGATATCAGTAAGGCTAAAAACTGTCAACAGGTTTGTGCCAAGTTACTTTTGTGCAGAAAAATCTGTCTTGAGAAGTTGCAGCCAGCTTTTCAAATTCAGTGCACATGTTGTTGTTCACAGTTTCTTATTTTTGCTTAGGAAAGATGGCAATCCCTGTGCTGTGGGAATTTTTTAAGAAATATCCTTCACCAAATGTAGCAAGAACTACTAACTGGAAAGAAATGTCAGAATTGCTTAAACCTCTTGGCCTATATGAACTCAGAGCAAAGACCATTGTCAAATTTTCAGGTAATATCTATACTATTCCATGTTTCATGTATATTATCTCATAAAACATTGATACAGTTATATAATATATCAGTATTTGTATTTCTTATTTTGGTTGGAAGACCAAAACTGAGGAATGATAGTTTGCCAAAGACCTCTTAATACATTCATGATTGAGACACGAAGTGGAAATTTGTTCCATATATTTGAAATCATTACCATTTAGAACTTCTTGTAAATTGTGATCCAAAATAACACATGTACACAATCTCTATAATCTCTATTCATGAACTTTTTCATGTTTTTTTTTTTGTTTATGTATTGATACTTTTAAAATTGATTTTTGTTTGCCATTCTTAAAACCATTTGGAAAGTTTGGCATTGGAATATTATAGTAATACGTCCTTTTTGGATTTACCGATAAATTATTTGAACATAGAAGTGAAATGCCATCTGTGTTATTTATGAGTATTCTATTTTTGTTTAGCTACTGATAGTAGAACAAGCTCCTAACTTTAATTTATCAAGGTTTTGATTTCTTGTAGTTTGCATTTTATAAATGAGCAATTACTTTTAAAGTCTTATAAGTAATTTTTCATAAACTTAAAACCAATAGAATTTAGTCCAGCTTTTTATAACTTTATCTTTTGTTCCTTAGATGAATATTTGGTTAAGCAGTGGAAATATCCAATTGAATTACACGGGATTGGAAAATATGGAAATGATTCTTACAGAATTTTCTGTGTGAATGAATGGAAAGAGGTAATAAATGCTTGTGTGTTCTTAATTTAATGAAAATCATGGGAAGCCTTATTAATTTCAGCAGTATTAATATAATATACTAATATAATTAATATACTAATATTAATTACAGCAATCTGTAACTTAGAAATAATACAAGTTATAATTACAGCTACACACATGGTTTATATGATTTAGAACTGCAGAAAATAACAGAATATTATGCTCTTCTAGATAGAATTTTTTAAACTAAGACTTGAATATTCTTTTTGCATTTTGTCCTTAATGTGTCTTAAAAACAACAATCATTAGCTCTGCAAAGTATTTTTAATATCCGCCTGGGTTGTCTTACAACCTAAGAAATAAAACAGGACCACACTTTTCTCATATTTATCTGAGAGGTCTTGCGCTAATAATCACTTTTGCTCTATGACAGAGAGGAAATTTTTATACTTCAGCAAATAAATATGAAATTACACTAAAAGTGCAAAATAGCTTATGGATTGACATTATATCACTTATGTACTGATGAGGTAAAAACATGTTCATTTCTCTTTCAGGTACAGCCACAAGACCACAAATTGAACATTTATCATTCCTGGCTGTCGGAAAACCATGAGAAATTAAATCTTAATTATTAGCTCTCTATAATCTCTTGGCCCTTTCTCACTTTTTAAACTGCTTTTTCTGCTATCCCACTTTATTAACTATAAATATACATGTTCCTTTTATATGCCTGTAAATAATTTATTAAATTCCATTATTCTATATAATTTTGCTCACAATTGACATTTCTTACTTTCACTCGTTTGATAATGTAAATTTTAAATACCGAAGTTTGTTTAGTGTAATGCATCAGAATACAATAATTCAGAACTCTGTACCATTTACAATTTAGCAAGCATTCTAGAGATTCCAATTCAGGTTACCTAGCCACTCCTCTGAAAGGCAGCTTCTACTGATTCCTGGTTGCTGTTTCTCATTCAGATTGGATCAGGAAACTAATGAAAATGAAGAAACCAATGAGAAGGTGTGAATCTACTATTGTGATAACTCCCATCCAAATCTGTTATTCTTTATGTAGGACTGTATCTCATGGGCCTTCTGCAGCAAATCATGTTAAAGATAGGAAGCATACCAATGAATTTAAAACAGGGTTTTTTAATTACAGTTAGAATCTGTGGCTTGTGAAAGAAAGCATCACAATTCAATACTGTATGTTTCTGAAGAGGTGGAAGGACTGATGAAATGCCAAATTAGCTTTGTCCTCATTTTAATCTGCTACTTGGTATCAAATCAAGTATTTTTTTCATATTTGCTACCATTTTGAAAGGCAAAGTAATTTAAATCTCTTTAACCTCATGCTGTATCTGATTTTTTTTTAGGTGTGATTTATCATTTCAGTAACGGTTTGGCGGCAAATAGAAAAAGGCTTAGTTCATGATGAATCTTGATCCAGTCACTAGTTCACACACAATGGGTCAAAATATACATTATTGTACCTGGTTAGTTTGGCTTGCAAACCATGATTTAAGACAGCATGGAAAGCTATTTCCGTCGCTGGAACTTGGTTTAGTAGGTGAACTTTGATTAGCGCTGAAATAGCCATCCCTTAAATGGCTATTCTCTCTCAAGATCCAGCTGCGTATGTCATAAATGGGGGGGGGGGTCGTCAACGCGTGACGCCAGCTAGGATTTACTCTGTTCCTATTGTGCTGTTATTAATTCCCCGTCCCAGCCCTTAAAAAAAGGGATGGAAGGGGCGGGAGCGCCGAGGCGGGAAAGGCTGGCACGAAATTGACACGGGCGTCCCCGCGGCTTTGCAACACAACGTTCGATCTTCTCCCGCTGCGCCAATCAATTGCAAGCCAAGCCCGTCCGCCCGCCCGTTGCCTTGGTGCCCGCCAAAACTCATTTTTGCCTTATGCCCTAATGGTGGTGCGTTAAGGGAGGGGGGGAGGTCATTTTGCCTCGCAGCTGAGAGACAGAAAGCGCTAGCGAAGGGAACGAGGATTCTTTCCCCCTGCTTTCCCCCCCCCCCTCGACTCCAGAATTGTAGAGAACGGCGGGCTTTTCCTGTCTTCTGCACAGCCCTGTAAAACGGCGGGGTTTCTTTTTTGTTTGTTTGTTTCTCCCCCCCCCCCCCCCAGGGTCCGAAGACGCCGACGGTGAAGTTTCTGCTTTAGCCCGTCGCAAGGTCGGGCAAAATGGAGCAGTTTAGCTGGTTTTCACGAGATAACCGGAGTGATGTTTCAGGGACCAGTTACATATCGCAATCTTTTTACGACTCCATTTCTACATTTCTCGGGTTAGTAGAATGCAGCAAGGGGGTTCCCGATGTATAAAGCGCTCTCTTTGTAGAAAAATAGGCAACGGGGAGATTTTTCTATTTGTTTTCTCAGGGGTAAATCAGTAGGGTTGTGCGATGTGGTTGCAGAAATCGGAACGGTCGCTAGATGGCAGCAAAGAGTTAGAATGGCTAGGGAGATTCTCAACCATCCAAGACGTGATTGTCCCAAAGGGGCTTTTTCAAAAGGCAACTGGACTTGTATTTGTATTTATTAGTTTGTCAAACATGTACAAGACAGCAGGTATAAATATAAACATGGACATAAACGAAAGAAATGAATACAAATAAATGAGGACAGTAGGATAGGGACGGTAGGCACCCTGGTGTGCTTATGCACTCCCCTTTACAGACCTCCTAGGAATGGGGTGAGGTCTACGGTAGACAGTTTAAAGTTGAAGCTGTGAGGGTTTGAGGATGTAACAACAGAGTCAGGTTGAGCATTCCAGGCATTGACCACTCTGTTGCTGAAATCGTATTTTCTGCACTTAAAAACGTTTTGCTTCTCATCCAAGTTCTGAAGAAGTTTCTGGGATGAGAAGCGAAATGTTTTCAAGGAGAAAACCAAGAAAGTCCAGTTGCCTTTTGGAAAAGCCCCTTTGGGACAATGCTCTGCCTCTTGTTTCTTTAGCATTGAATGGTAGAATGAATAGATTTAAGAGTCAGGGAATTTCTTTAGGGAACCAATTTGGTCTAGTGGTTAAGGCACTAGGCTAGAAAGTTGAGGCAGTGAGTTCTAGTCCTGCCTTAACCATGACACCCAGCTGGGTGACTTTGGACCAGTCACTCTCAGCCAGCCTGGCCCACAAAGTGATGGTTGTGGGGAAAATAGGAGGGGGAAGGTGTGTTTTAGATACGTTTCGCCACCTTGAGTTATTTTTAGAAAATAATAAAGGTGGGATACAAATAAATAAAGCCATCTTTCTCTTATTTACTAGTATTTTTTTACACAGCAGTGTCCCCACCAGATGCCCTCCATATGTGGGAGATTGTAATTTTCAGATCCTGCCAATCATCAATTTCAATGCAAGAGCAGGAACTTTCAGAGAATTCTGTCCCAGCCCTGCCTGGAGAGACACTTTGGATTCTACTTGGGCAATTTTTAATGTAATTTTGTTGACACTCTTAAGCTTTGTCTTTCTCATCTGAAGTTTGGGAGAAATATGCAGAAAATCACTTTTGCATTGTGGCCTCACTTTCCCCTAAAAAATGAAAGCATATAGATAGGTTTTATCCCATTTCTATAATTTCTGGAAAAAATGCAATTCCGAAAATGTCTATTGAAATCTTAGGTTATGTTTTTTTTTATTTCTGTCCCCAAGAAAATAATATTTACAGAAATTAATATTGCCAGATGTACTGCTAGGTATTTTAGTTTTATTGTATTTTTTTTTAAGGGTGGATGGGTGGTACTAATGATTTTGACTCTACCCAAATTCTTTCTTTTCAGTGAAAGTGATAGTGAGTCCACCTTAATTGAAGAATCGCCTAAAGAATCAGCCTCAGATAGGATTTTAAGCCATTGCTTTAAAGCATATAAACTCAGAAATGAATATCCCTATTATTCCCTTAAATTGAGACCAAATAGATTTGGGCCGCCTAAATCAAGACGGCGTATTATTATTGCACCACCTATGGACAGTGTGCCTCCTAGTATTCACAAACCTCGGCCACCTGTCCCCAGTGAAGTGGAGAAAGTTCAGGAGTTCAGAGCACCTCCGGAGCCCCAGGTCAGCACCTCCACTGAGGAGAGTGACCTGCTAAGTATGGAAGCTTGGATTAAGGAGAGAAAACAACTGCGTATTATGTTGGAGAACTGCGTAAATCTGGAGGAATGGTTGATTGGAAAGAAGCCTCTCACTCAACAAGAAGAAAGCACCCTGAGGAAAATAAAAGAAGAAAGACAAGAAAAGGAGGCTAAAATTCAAGCTGAGTTGCTGGCATTCCAAAGTTGTAAGGTAAGCGTAGTAGGAAGTCAGCATGGTGTCATGGTGCAGAACCGATGACTTGACCATCCAGGTGTTTCCGAACTGCATTTGCAAGCTAGCCCATCCAGCAGGAAGAATGGCGTAAATTGTTCCTCAGCCACATCTGGAAGGCTCCACTTGTGGATTAGAGTTTGGGACTATAATGGGGGAGCGTCATTTAAAAGTCCTTGTTATCCATGATGTTCATGACTAGCCAGCTGTACAACCAGTCTCCTTTCTCAGTCCAGCCTATGTCTGAGAGCTGTATTGAGGACAAGGCAAGAAGAATATGGAGTGTGTCTCATATTTTTTAGAGGAAGGGCAGCATAAAAATATCTAATAGATAATTGCAATGTCCGAGGAACTCGGTCAAAATTATACCTCACGTTTCAGACAGGCTTCATACCAAGCCCACCAATAAATCTTCAGCACTATGCGCACTAAATTTTGTATTCAGGAACTTGGCTTACAGCAGTAGGTACAAAAGCATGGCTATATGAATTATTGGAGAGAAGAAAAAAGCCATGTATGCAGAGAATATCTGCCTATTGCAGAATCCAGAGATGAAACCCTGGGAATCTATGCCTTTTCCTCCTATTTTTTTTGAGTCAGAAGACTTTGGAACATTTCATTCCTAGCCTTGAATGAGAATATAATATATTTGTATAGGCTTGGTGTTCATATACAGGTAGTTCTTGAGTTAATGACTGTAAAGGAGCCCAAAATTTCTAAATCATGACAATCATAAGTCGAAGTGCCCACATGACCAACCTGATTTTGTGACTTTTTTTTTTTTTTGCAGTGGTTGTAAAATGAATGCCACAGTATTAAAACGAGTCTATTCATTTCTTTTGGCTTTTTTTTTTGCCTGAAACCAGCAAAAAAAAAAAAGTAAATTGTTGTTATGTGACTGAGAAACACTGCAACTGGCTGTTGCCAAGTCCCCAAAATGCAGTCATGAAACTGTGGGGAGAGGGGGTGCTGCATCAAAACTCTGGAACTTGGTAGTAAGTACCATTTGGGGGGGAGGGCATCATAATTTTAAACGATTGCTAAGTGAACGTCATTTTTTAAAAAAAGGCATGAATAGCCTTTAGGAGGTTTGTAAAGTACTCCGGGGGGGCGGAGCAAAACCAAGCAAAAAACCACCCGTTTTTCATAAAAACGGGCCCGTTTTTGGTCAAGAAAAGAGCATGCATAGCCTTTAGGAGGCTTATAGAGTGTTCCTGAGGGCTGGGGGGGGGGCAAAATTGAGCAAAAAACTGGGTCGTTTTTTGCTCATTTCTACCCTCCCCAGCCCCCAGGAGCACTGCAAGCCTCTTAAAGGCTTTGCATGGCCATTTTGGTGAAGGGGGCAGGGTTTCGGGAGGCCAAAAATGCTATATTCAGTGTATAAGACGCACACAGATTTTCAGCCTCTTTTTTGAGGGAAAAGGTGCATCTTATACTCCGAAAAATATGGTAACCAAGTCTTTGCATTTCTGCTTCATCAAAACAAAGTGGAGTATAATCCTTTTAAAATATTTGGATATCTCTTCCGCAGACCGTACCGAAGATTGAACCAGTGAAAATTACACCTCTTATTCGGGCTCCGTATCCGCCATCTATTATTACACTACAAAACCTTCTGCATAAGCAAAAACTCAAGCTTGTGGATCTCTTCAAAAAAGCTGACAGGAGCAAGACAATGAAATTCAAAAGAGTGGATTTCCTTAGAATTATCCAGGAGGTAGGTGGGAAAACCCTTATACTCCCTGAACTTTTCTTGGCAAGATTTTAGAGATGGTTTGCCACTGCTTCCTTCTAGGGTTGAGAGAAAGAGAGTGACTGGCCAAGCACGCCTAGCTTGATATCATTTATGCTTATCTAATTATGTGATCGTGGTGGGCACTGTGATGCAGTGGTTAAGGCACTACCGTAGGCTACAAATGGGAGACTGAACTCTACTCCACAGTCTCCCATTTCTAGCCTACGGTAGTGCCTTAACCACTGCATCACAGTGCCCACCACGATCACATAGTTAGATAAGCATAAATGTAGGGATTCTTTCTTGATGCCTTAAAAGGGAAAATTGCACATGGGGGTCAATAAGTGATTTTATTTGCTCATTCGCTTTACTGACAATATTTTTTTTTCTCCATAGATATGATAGTGAGAGGAAGGGTAAGAGAAGAGAAGAAGCATATTAAATAGCACCCATTGTGATTTATTAAAATGCGTTAAGCTAGTTGTGGGAAGCCTATGGGAAACATGCAACCCCCAAACCCCTTATTTTGCAGTCCCGAGCCTTTCCACATCATATTGCCAAAATACAACAGTAAAATAACTGATTTTCCAACTTCCGGCTGTTGTTTTAGGTCCTGGTGAGCAGGAAGGTTTCCTCCCCATAGAGGTAAGATATTTCTTTTCGTAGATTTTCACGGGTGTAGGTCTACGAAAACAAATATCTTATCTCTACAGGGAGGAAACCTTCCTGCTCACCAGGACCTAAAACACCAGCCTGATGATGGCGAGTGAGACCTCGCTGAAACGTTGGCAAGACAATCTCAATCTTACACGGGAAAAGACCCGAATGATTGGTTGTGTGGTTGTATCATGATTGGTAGATTAGTGCTGGCTGTGTGTCCGTTGTTTCGTGTTGTAACTGCCTGGGTGGTGGGTGGGGCTCGTTTGTTGACTGGAGCTGGTTTCCAGATGTCTAGTAGACGGGAGGTATCATCACGTTTATTCATGTTGTAGGGATGTTTCTCTATTTCGATAGCTTCCATAATTCTCTTGTTGAAGTGTTCAATTTTGGAGATTAACCTGGTTCTTTCAAAATTAATTTCATGTCCTGTAGCTTTAAGGTGCTGGAAAAGGGAAGAAGTTTTTTCTTTTTTTCTTACTGAGTTCTTGTGTTCTGCGATGCATGCATTTATTCTCCTGTTCATTTGTCCTATGTATGTTGCAGGGTATCTGATGATACCTCCCGCCTAGTAGACATCTGGAAACCAGTCCTAGTCAACAAACGAGCCCCACCCACCACCCAGGCAGTTACAACACGAAACAACAACGGACACACAGCCAGCACCAATCTACCAGTCATGATACAACAACACGACCAATCATTCCACTTACTGAAACAAAGCCAGCACTCCACCCCCCACCCCCCCAAGATTTATAGAAAGACAGCAGCTCCGACCATGCTTTAAGCCAAAAACCCAGCCTGAAGATGGCGAGTGAGACCTCGCCGAAACGTTGCCAAGACAATCTCAATCTTACATGGGAAAAGACCCGAATCGGCTTTCATGCCTAAGGCAACAGAAGAACTCACAATGTCCTGTTTTCTAGGCCAGCACTTTATCCACTACACCAAAATTCATGGTTTATAAATACAGTAATTGATTTCATATATATGGAAAACCTAAAATGTCCTAAAAAGTTTGTTTAGACTAGTGTTAGAGACATATAGAGTCATTTTCTATGATTAGAGTATTTCATTTAATTATTAATCTTGTAAAGTTTGTTCCTGAGTTGGCTCCCCGCAGAATGTTAGATTAAGAGCAAGAATAAATACATGAGGACAGTAAAGTCTGTTGAAAAAATTTAAGTTGAAATCTTAATACTTGGGACCATAATCGTTAACCAGACTTTTGATATAACATTTTAGGTTCTTGTCATCTAGGGTTGACTTACATTATATTTAAGCAAATATTTACATACTCTAATTCTTTAGAAGCAGGTTATATGAAAGTAGTTTCCATTCGCATATCCGTATCTGAATGAGAGTATCTGTGTGAAAATATAGCACAGAAGTCCTAGTAAAAAGAAAGAATTCCAACTGCTTCGTAGCGTTTTTTAGTGAAGGGAATCACATGAGCATCACCAGTGTGCAATTTGCTGGTGTTCAAAGTGTGCACTGCTTGTATTGCAATCATTGGACTGCATTATTTCTCATGAAGGACCACATATTCTGTTTCCATGCACATATTTCACATTAAATCAAGGCTTCTGTATATAGTAATAATTGAAAGTGGAAAGTTTGTTTGTATCTTGCTATACTGAGAAGATAACCAATGTAAGAAATTGTTCTGTTTGAAATAGCTGTTTCCCCTTGGATTTTTATACCATGTCAAGTCCCAGTCCTCAATGCAATTTTTATTCTCTATTTGTTTCTAGACCAAGGTGCCTATCAGTAAAAGTGACTTAGAAGAAATCATTGTCTTTCTCACCATTTCAAAGAAAGGACATACTATAACTGGTGCTGACTTAGCTGAATGTCAAAGATTATGGCTGGACAATTTAAAGGACAACTGGAAACAGCCAAAGCAAGGTAACAAGGAACCAAATCAAAACCGCTGATTGAATATTATATTTTTCGGAGTATAAGACGCATCATAGTATAAGACACACCTTATTTAGGGGGGAGGAAAACAGGAAAAAAAGTTTCTGCCTCTGCCTATGAGCATTCATCGGTATTAATCTGGCTAGTGTCCTTGCAGCAAACAGCCTGGTCAGCTTCAGCACGTTATTGCAGCCTGATTCAGCAGGAGCAGCTGAATGACAAGTGGAATACCCCCCCAATCAGCTGTTCCAGGCTGCGGAGATTGCCACAGACTGTTGCCCCTCTGTGCCTCGCATTTTCGGGTGGTTCCAGGTGGCGGGCATCCTCACTTCCACTTGGATTTTGATAACAAGCTTTTTATGCATTTAAAACAAACACTATCATCATATGCGTATTTAACTGGAGTGGGTATGGTTTTCATGGGGGCAGAAGAGGGACTTGGCACCGAAGTCTTCCCGAGACACCCCATCTCCCTACCTATAACCGTAGGCATCCAACCGTAGGCCTATAACTGTAGGCTTTCTCGCAGCAAGGCCCATAGAGACTCAACACTTCAGTCCTTTTGGACGCTGCCATCTCATAAACGGGCTTCCCAGAAAGCCTCCTGCACTTTTGCTGCTTCAGTCCGAGCCTGATTCCCGAAGCGGCCCTGAGAAGCGCGGGACTCGGGAAGTGGGCACTGCACAGGAGACATGGCAGTTGCCGTGATCTCCGCCACCTGGAACGCCTTCGTTTCAGATCCGCCTTTCACACGCCGGTTGAAAATCCACCACCCTCTTCCTTAGATATTCATACAGCAGTATAGCTTTATCATGACAGCTGTTCGAGCGGACGGTGAACTGCCTCCGCTTCTGATCGTGCTCCACCTGGATGGGGAAGCTGCTGCCAGTGGGCTCCAGCAGGTTGCGAGGAGCCGCCTGCGTCATGGAAGAACCCCCCCCACCCTGTGCCTTTCCTGCCCTCTCCCCCACTGCCGGCTGCTTCTCCTGGGTCGTCTGGAGAAGAGGCAGGTGAAGCAGGCACTGCACAGGAGGCATAAGGCAAGGTGGCTCGCTGCTCGGCCTCCCGCTTCTCCAGACAACCCAGGCGGAGAGCAGTCGGCTTCTGCTCCTGGCCCGGGAAATGGATCTGGCCAGGAGGAACGCACACCCTGTTTTTGTATTTGGAGTATGAGACGTGCCAAGATTTTCACCCTCTTTTGCGGGTGGGGGGAAAGGTACGTCTTATGCTCTGAAAAATACAGTAGTTTTCAGTTCCTGATAACTTTGATCTTGTAGTTCTAAGTTACCGAGTTAGTTGCTGATGGCAAATATCGAAGGTGTTTTTTTAAGTTACTGTATTTGGAATTTCTAGGCTATAATTCCAAAATATTTGAAGGCTAGCAAGTTGGGGAATATATAAATAACTTAAGAAAAATTGACGTTCCAGTTAGTGACATAATACTGTATGGGTATTGGCTATACTAGGTTGGCTTGTAGTTTAGCAATTTAATATATGAAAGGAAATAAACAACAGCCATATAAATCCATACAGTATGTATTAGTTATTTTGGTCATGTTAATAGGGGTTTAAAACGTTGCAGATTAGTAATTATTGTGAATGCTAACTGTTGAAAATCAAAATAAGACAGGACATTTTTCTAATTTCTGAGAAAGTATTTCCTGAACTAAGAAGAAGCCAGCATGATAAAACAGCTCAATAATTGCTGGAGGGAGGGAATAGATGAGAAAGAAATATTGATGCCTTCATAATGTATTTTCTGTTTCTTTCCTTTGTTTTAATAACAATGTTAAAGAGCCATTGCCTATGGCAAAACCTGCATCCATCTCTTCAAAAGGAGATATATTTTCTCATGCCAAGTCCAGTATAGCTTCTCAGGTAGCTTGTCAACCTAAGTCAAACCATTTGAAAGTTCCTCCCATCAACACTGACCCAGATCGCAGGCACTTAACCTATGGTGAAATGGAAATAGTTGGGAAGAGATACAAGGAAACCAGACGGCGGCTAAAGGTATTGTGTTTTTGTGGCCTGACTCTACGCTCAAATCATTTGCTTTGGATCATGCGAATGGACTACTAGCTGGTTTCACAAAGTAAGGATGGATTATAGGCAGAAGTCCATTTCATGTTATAGTAATTTGGATAAATCACTAAAGGTTTCAACAAATAGCAATAGTACTTAGATTTACCGTATTTTTCGCAGCTTAAGACGCACCATTTTCCCTCAAAAAAGAGGCTGAGAATCTGAGCGTCTTATACACTGAATACAGCATTTTTGGCTTCCCGAAACACCACCCCCTTTGCAAAAATGGCTGTGCATAGACTTTAGGAGACTTCCAGAGAGCTCCTGGGGGCTGGGGAGGGCAGAAATGAGCGAAAAATGGTCCGTTTTTGGCTCTTTTTTTGACAAAATGGCTCGTTTTCGGGAGGTCTTCACAGTGCAAAAACTTTTTTTTTAAATTTGCCTCTTCAAAATCTTGGTGTGTCTTATACTCCGAAAAATACGGAGTATATCACTTCATAGTGCTTTACAGCATCAGCATATTCCCCACCCAAACAATCTGGGTCCTCATTTTTCCAACCTTGGAAGGATGGAAGGCTGAGTCAACTTTGAGCCAGCCATGATCGAACTAGCTGTGGGCAGAGTTAGCCTACAATGTTCCACCATGGTGCCACCAGGGCTCTTTGAAATGTAGGGGAAAGAAACAGCAACAGGGAAGAGTGAAAAAGCCCAATGAGACATCATCCCTGAAGATGTCTGCCAAAGTAGTTCCCTATTAGCATTCACTTAAATGTAGGCAACAGAAGTCACTCTATCACTCTGGAAGAACCCAGTGTGTATAATTGCTGACCAATCCTACCATCTTTCTATTAAGGGAGCAGCACCTTCCCTGGATCTTGAACAGCAGTTTTCCTATTTTCAATCGGGTTAGATGATGTAATGAGTTTCCCCATTGCTGAGTTAAAGCTGGTTGAGTTGGTTAAAAACTATACACTTATGAACTTGCTCTCCCTGTTGCCCGTCTCTACGCTCTCTATTGCCACTTTTCCTTGATGCTAACAGGCAGGAGTGGGTTCCGGCAGCCACTACTGCCAGTTTGCTCGTGGGCGCGCGGCGCGCACTTTGCCGCATGCACAGTACAATAAAAATTTAGCAGTGCCGTAGGTTCGGGGGCGTGGCAGGCCTGGGTCGCTGCCGGTTCCAGCAACCCAGGCCGCCAAACCACTACCGGTTCAGCTGAACCAGTAGGAACCTGCCACTGCTAATAGGCAACCTGACTTACCTCCCAAATAATGGGTGATATTTATTTATTACTTATTTATCATTATTACAAATAACTCAAGGCGGCAAACATATCTAACACAACTTCCTCCCCCCCCCCCCGGGATAATGGTAGGAACACAGCTTTAACACTCGACACCTGTTCAGTATAAAATGCAGAAATGGCAGGTGCAAATGGGAAGACCCCATGGAGTACCGATTTCCCCTGAAGTAAAATATTTGTTTGTGATAGTGGGTATTGTCACTGCGTTAATTGGTTTGCTAGCCGAACTGAACTGAATAATTACTGATGAGTTACTGCGCAGGTCATAAGCTTTATCAGCAATGATTTATTGCGCATGCTTAACATGTTTATTATATACATCGCACATTCCAGAGACTTCTTTCCTTTTGATCTTTGTTCGTCTGCCAGGAAGCTGGGAGACAAACTGCTTCTGCCAAAATGTAACAATTAGATAGATTTGTTTTATTTCCTTATTTCTTATTTTTGTATTAAAAGTTTGTTTTTAATTAGAATATGTTTCCGGGATTTTATTTTATTTTTCGCTTATTGAAGATATGCCTGTTTGGAAAAGCCGCAGTCTAAGCTTTATTTAGTTCAGGGTAAAATCTTCCCCTGACAGGTATGTCCTCTAAAGCACGGGTGTCAGACTCTATCGCACCAAGGGCTGGATCGTGATGGAGCAGGGGTGGGCGTGGCCTCTGGGGCTCTAGTTTGACAGGCCTGCTCTAAAGTATCCCTTAGCAGTAAGGCAGAGATTTTATAAACTGGAATGTGGCTTTGACATTAAGAATTGGTTGCTTAGAGCAGTTGCTGCAAAGTCGCTATTATTTCTATGTAGCGAGTGTCCCCAGTTCACATCTTACGAAAACATTTTTTCAATCCATTTTCAGTAAAGGTCTGCCTAGAGAGCTGAGTTTTTTCCTTGCAGTAGGATAAAAAAAATGTCTCTGTCCTTTTAATTCATTCCTCACTTTGTTACAACTTTAGCAGTATAGTAAAATTTATTGCATAACACTATTGTTTTATAGGGACACTGTGGCTCAGTGGCTAAAATGCTGAGCTTGTCGATCAGAAAGGTCGGCGGTTCAAATCACTAGCGCCACGTAACAGAGTGAGCTCCCATTACTTGTCCCAGCTTCTGCCAACCTAGCAGTTCGAAAGCATGTAAAAATGCAAGTAGAAAAATAGGGACCACCTTGGTGGGAAGGTAACAGCATTCCGTGCGCCTTTGGTGTTTAGTCATGCCAGCCACATGACCACGGAGACATCTTTGGACAACGTTGGCTCTTAGGCTTTGAAACAGAGATGAGCACTGCCCCCTAGAGGCGGGAACGACTAGCACATATGTGCGAGGGGAACCTTTACCTTTATTGTTTTACAACAGACACTGTCTTATTTTTACAGAGGAAGACGAATCCATTAGACTTCGCGGAACAGTGCAGACTAGTGAGGTCTGGCGACCCAATTATTGATAGTCACTGCTTGCCAAGCTGCCTAGAGGGTGAAATGAAAGAATTGGTGGACCAGCATCGACTGGCATGCCACTATGTCTATGTTCAGTGTGTCAAGCTTTGCGAAAAATATGGAATTCCAATTTCAGAAAGAGCGCTAAAAAGAGGTATGAAAAGAGCCACAGAATTGGAGAGAGTGCCTTATATCAAGCAGCCCAATCCAAATCCTGTAATTCAACTTCGTGTTCCAGCTTTATAGATTCAAGAGGGAAACCACTAGCAGACAAAAATGTAATGTGGAAGGATATTTTGTATTTCTAAATTTGGAGAAATAGGTTTAGTAGTGTTGCGATAGCGCTTAGAAATCAGGTCCCATGAAGTTTCATGCCGTTTCTAAACAAGTGTGCTAAAGATTGTTTTGAGTAGCTCAGTGCAGCACTGTGAAATAATACAATACAAATACAATAGCAGAGTTGGAAGGGACCTTGGAGGTCTTCTAGTCCAACCCCCTGCCTAGGCAGGAAACCCTATACCGTTTCAGACAAATGGCTATCCAACATCATGTTAAAGACTTCCAGTGTTGGGGCATTCACAATCTCTGGAGGCAAGCTGTTCCATTGATTAATTGTTCTCACTGTCAGGAAATTTCTCCTCAGTTCTAAGTTGCTTCTTTCCTTGATTAGTTTCTACCCATTGCTTCCTCTTCTACCCTTAGGTGCCTTGGAAAATAGTTTGACTCCCTCTTCTTTATTCAGATGCACATTCTACAGCTTATCCCATATGAGCTGATATTGTGCCCCTGTGGGCTAGGAGCCATTAAAATGACAGCTTATGTCTTCTTACATTGTATCCTCTATGAAGATTCATAGACATGAATTATCGGCACCTGATAAAATACTGGGGAATTCTGATCTCGTTTACAAATAGGTGTTACTATTGGATCAGTATGATACAGTCACCTTGAATGAACATAGTAAAATTCTGCTACACTTTCTGTAAAATTAGGCAGACCGTCAATGATCTCACTGCTACTATAATATAGTATTATATCTTGTTCTGTTTTATTTTAATGTTTTAATTTTTAATTCTCTGTGACTCTCATAAAAGATCGAGGTCCACAACTACTAGTCTGTGTAGTTTGTTACATATGTTCTTAAAAAACAACAACATTGTGTACCGTAGGTCTGCTGTACCCAGGAGACAGGCTCCTGAGACTTGGAAAAGACATCCGGAAGTTGAGGCAGCCAGGAGGATTTATTGAGAATTCTGTTTACCTGGGGGAATCTGAAGGAGAAAGCTCTTCCAAGGTCGAGGAAAGGTTTGTTTAATTTATCATGCACACACGCAGATGAATTAACCAGCCTACATGTTCACACAAATTCTTGGTCTAGCATAGTGATGGCAAACCTTGTCGGCATCAAACTGGAATGTGCATGTGCATGCATGCGCACACCGGAGCACTGGAAGCCCAAAGACCAGCTGGCCAGTGCACATGCGCACACCGGCCAAATGGTCATCAGGTTTCCGGAGCATGCTTGTGTGCTGGCCAGCTGGTCTTTGCATGCGCCAGAAACCCGAAGATCAGCTGGCCAGTGCACATGCGCACACCGGCCAACTGGTCATCGGGTTTCCGGAGCATGCTTGTGTGCTGGCCAGCTGGTCTTTGCATGCGTCAGAAACCCGAAGACCAGCTGGCCAGTGCACATGCGCACACCGGCCAACTGGTCATCGGGTTTCCGGAGCATGCTTGTGTGCTGGCCAGCTGGTCTTTGCATGCGCCAGAAACCCGAAGACCAGCTGGCCAGTGCACATGCGCACACCGGCCAACTGGTCATCGGGTTTCCGGAGCATGCTTGTGTGCTGGCCAGCTGGTCTTTGCATGCGTCAGAAACCCGAAGACCAGCTGGCCAGTGCACATGCGCACACCGGCCAACTGGTCATCGGGTTTCCGGAGCATGCTTGTGTGCTGGCCAGCTGGTCTTTGCATGCGCCAGAAACCCGAAGACCAGCTGGCCAGTGCACATGCGCACACCGGCCAACTGGTCATCGGGTTTCCGGAGCATGCTTGTGTGCTGGCCAGCTGGTCTTTGCATGCGCCAGAAACCCGAAGACCAGCTGGCCAGTGCACATGCGCACACCGGCCAACTGGTCATCGGGTTTCCGGAGCATGCTTGTGTGCTGGCCAGCTGGTCTTTGCATGCGCCAGAAACCCGAAGACCAGCTGGTCTTCGGGTTTCCCGCGTGCACACTGGCCGGTTTTTGTGGATTAATCAATAACTAATTTTTGGATAATCTAAAACTAAGGTATCACAAGTATATTTGGTATACATGTTGCCACTGAGAACTTTCTACACTGCCATAAATTAGCAGGGTTTGATGGGGTTTGCTTTTACTTAGGCGCAAACTATGATAGTAAACCCCAGCAGCATTTTTTCCTCTTCATGTTAGTGCTTTTTTATTTTAAAACCTCCGAATCCTCATTTATTTAAGTTTCATGCGAACCTAACATAGAGCAAATGTCTCTGAAGATAAGTACAGAGAAACTGAGGTGTTATGTGGCTCCTCCAAAGCTTTAACGGGCTTTCCAGAAGCTTTGGATATGATCCTCAGAAAGCAGAATTTGTCATAAAATTATAACTTCAATAGGACAGAAGAACACACGCTTTTTAAAAACCAAATGCAGCCCTCGGCCCAAATAAAAAAAGATATGCGCTCTCATTGGCAGAGAGAACAAGTTCCTAGTTTTAACTACAGTACAACTCCCAGTAATTTCCCCCATTTTGACAGTGGTAAAAGATGTTGGGGATTATAATCCAACAATACCTTGAGGACGTCAGCTACCTCACCTGTGTAAAACAATTGCTGCTCTTTTCTGACACTGCAATTAATAAAAACTGAGCAGAAGGGATGCTAGTTTATGTAACCATCACTTATCTGCTGAACTGTAGACAATTCATAGCAAACATATTAATGCCACAAAAAATCCACTATAAAAATGGACCATAAATCAACACCACTATGAAATAACACTAAGGACCTCCAATCTCACATTGGCATTATCTGTCACCATAGGCCAGCGATGGCGAACCTTTTTTGGCTCGCGTGCCACAAGTGGGAGCACAGGGGGGGTCGTGTGCGGGCGTGCCGCACCCATAATGCAACGTGCGCCCCCCCCCAGTGCGCATGTGCGCACAACGCGCGACACCCCCCCCCCCCCATTTTTACATGGTTTTTCCGCCCTCCCCAGGCTCCAGAGGCTTTATAGGAGCCTGGGGAGGGCGAAAAGAGCCTCCCCCGCCCCCCCCCCCAGAGGCCCTCCGGAGGCTTCAGGGACCGTCCGGAGGCTGAAGCCTTCGGAATGCTTAAAACCACCCTCCGAGCAAACCGGAAGTGACTTCCGGGTTGCTCAGAGGGTCGTTTTAAGTGCTCCAAAGGCGTCAGGGAAGCCTCTGGATGGTCCCTGAAGCCTTCGGAACGCTTAAAACAACCCTCCGAGCAACCCTGAAGTCACTTCTGGTTTGCTCGGAGGGTCGTTTTAAGCACTCCGAAGGCGTCAGGGAAGCCTCCGGACAGTCCCTGAAGCCTCCGGGGGGGCGGGGGAGGCTCTTTTCGCCCTCCCCAGGCTCCTATAAAGCCTCTGGAGCCTGGGGAGGGTGAAAAATGGCTTTTAAAAAGGTGAACTCAGTTGGCCAGCGCGCAGATGCGTGCTGGCCAGCTGACAGGGCAACGCCTCGCGTGCCCTGACAAATGGCTCCGCGTGCCACTTGTGGCACACGTGCCATATGTTCGCCATCACTGCCATAGGCCCTCTGAAACAATGGATCATTGTTTCAGAACGCCAATCTGATGTCAGTTGGGAAGCACTTCCCCCAAATTGGCACAGCCTTAAAAAAACAACCCAGCTTCTGCAACTCTTGGTCCTCCCCATGTGGCAATTGTAAGGATTTTAAGTAATTTCTCCCAGGATGCTTGAATTGGGTATGTATAATTCCATGTAGACAAAGCAGTCCTGCTAATTACATCAATGCCAATTCCCAAATTGCCAACACATTAGTGCTTAATTGGTTGCTCCCTCAACTTCCATTAATCAACCTTTGATCCAGCTAGGTTTACGTTCTCTCAGTGTTCCAGCTATGACATGAGGAAAACTTTATAGATGAAGGTAGATAATCAAATAAACCACAAGGTTCAGAGGCAGAGTTCTTCCGAAAACAATATTTGTTGTTGTTAGTTGAGAAGTCATATCCAACCCATCGTGACCCCATGGATGTTGCTCCAGGCCTTCCTGTCCTCTACCATCCCCTGGAGTCCATTTAAGCTCAGGCCGACTGCTTCAGTGACTCCATCCAGCCACCTCATTCTCTGTCGTCCCCTCCTTCTTTTGCCCTCAGTCATTCCCAGCATTAATTCCCAAAAAACAATATAGTGGGAACAAATCAGGTCTAGCTGCCACATGTTATGCCTTGTATGTATGTTTCGCTAGAGACATCTGGCTGGCCTCTATAGAAACATAACCTGTGGCTAGATCTGCTTAAGAGAACATGCAGAACGTTCACCTTTACAGGTGACTCCTTGCATCTGGTGACAATTTTTCATAACACGGAATATTCTGTGCAGTTTTTTTTTAAAGGGCTATATATGTATATCTTTTTGCTTTTTCTTACCTGATCTACTTTAGTATAAACAATAGAGACACATGAATGAAGTGATCCCCATCCCCAGTTTTCATGAACACACTATAATGCCTTCTTCCCCATTAGTATCTAAAAATTTGGAAATGTCAATGGAGAGTCTCAGTCATCCATGGTTGTGGTTGTCCCAAAGATGCTTTTTCAAGAGGCAACTGGATTTTCTTGTTTTTCTTTGAAGACGTTTCACTTCTATGCCAAGAAGCCTTCTTCAGCTCCTTGGATTTTTCAATGAGAAGCGAAACATCTTCAAAGAAAAACAAGAAAGTCTAGTTGTCTCTTGAAAAAGCACCTTTGGGATAAAAAAAATTATGAATTATACTCTAATATATCTAAAACATATCGGCTTGGGGAGGACCGGTCTGATCCTAATCCCTCAATTTCTGTTCACCTTTTCTGTTTACTTCTTCTAGAAAACCAAAACCAATTAAGAAACTGGTCAAAAGGCCGTCTGTGGCCTACCGCTGGAAGTCATTTAGGGAATTTAAGAAACTGATGTGGTATGTATTCAGTAGAATGGAGTTTATTATCTAAAAAGCTCTTGGAATGATGGAGCTTCAGTATCCACAAGCACTTTCATTTCTCTTCCATACAGGTAGGCCACGATTTATGACTGTTTGCTTAATGTCCACTTGAAATTACAAGAAATCTCCCCTACAAATGTCTACAACCCATTTTTGGAGTTACAGTGGCTACATACACACCCTCTGGTCACACAATCACATTTTGGGCACTCGGCAATTGATTCACCATTATGGCTGGATCAGGGGTGGGCTTCAAAAATTTTAGCAAGGGGTTCTCTGCCCGGTTGCTGGGTGGGCGTAGCCATGTCGTAGCCATGGTCTAGTCGGCCTCCTGCACCACAGCGGGCAGGGGGGGGTGTTTTTGCCCTCCCCAGGCTCCGGAGGCCCTCATTTTTTGACCTCCCCGAGCCTCCGCACACACCCTGCACTCACCTGCATCCAAAACGGGCTGTGTGGGGACTCCTGGGAGGGGTGGGCGGGGCCAGCCAGGAGTGGGATTTGGGGGTTCTCCAAATTTCACAGAATCTTAGCTAGAGATTCTCCCGAACCCCTGTGAATCCCCAGCAGCCCCACCCCTGGGCTGGATGCAGCATCCCAGAGTCACACAAATATAATTCACAACATACTTTTTTTGCCAGTTTCCAATGCTCCAGTTTCCAACAAAAAACACCTTTTGGAAAAAAATGGGTTTGCTTAACAACCACTGTGTTCACTTAACAACTGTGGTAAAAATGGTTGTAACTTCAAATCTGGTCACATGATGCCTAGATTTACAACTGCAACAATTTACAACCATAATTCAAGGCTCAATTACAGTTGTAAATCAAAGACTACCTGTATTCGATTTGACTTAAGCCATTCTGCAAAACTGATTTATTTATTTATTTTTGTTCTTGTTTGTAGAAATTGCTAATTTTTTCCTGGACACGTGGCTCGCCTTCCACATAACATTGATTTTTGTTGCAAAACAATATTATTCTTTATAATCCTGCATACTATTGGTAAAAGTATTTTGCTATGGGAATAATAGATGCAAACATCTTACAGACTATTTCTTTGCCGTGAGATCAGCAAAATTTCTGCAATAGGATTGAACTGAATATTTTTTTCAGCGGGCAAAACACGGAGTCATGAATGTACTCTGGTATTAGCCAATTATCCTAAAAAAATTTATGCTAACAGTGTTGGGTAATTTGCTAAGAGACTTGCAATGTTGGCAAGCTTTTACGAATATTATACTGGGAATTTCATAAACTTCCAATAGAATTACTTGAAATCTATGTTGAATTAATAATCTCAAGTTGAGGGATGCATGGTATGAGTCCAAAAACAATAAAATGCAATTTATTTGTAGATTAGGCAAAGTCATCATAGTAAAGGTATAACTGATTCTTTGGGGTGTAGCTATTTAGATTACTACCCTGTTTCCCTGAAAATAAGACCTCCTCGGATAATAAATCCAATCGGGCTTTTGAGCGCATGCGCTAAAATAAGCCCTCCCCTGAAAATATTGCAGCACAGCAGCAGCCATGAGATGACCGCGCTCGTCACCTCCTGCACCTCTAAAATAATAAGACCTCCCCGAAAATAAGGCCAAGTGCTTATTTCAGGAGTCAAAAGAAAATAAGACCCTGTCTTATTTTCGGGGAAACACGTTATGTACTAGCAATCTGGGAATGCGTGTGAATGTAAGATCTCTCTTCCTAGCTTTACTTTACGAAGGAAATTTGGATTATTTCAGCATTGGGCTGTCCAGCCATATGTGATCATGGGTGTAACAGTAAAAGAAGGAAAACGGTATAAAGCTAAAGGAAGTCTTATTTTGATGCTGTCCTACCTTGACAGCTGGCCATACAAAGGTGCCTTCCTTCATCTCTTCTCTTACAGATGGAGAGAAAATTAGGGGTAGTTTTTTTCTGGGGGATAGCAAATAATTGACCGTAATGGTAGCTTAGCAGAGACTTTATGTTGAGAGCAGAAGCTATGATTCTAGCCCAGTGTTCTTTGACCTCAGCAATTTTCATGCTGAATTTCAACTATCGAATTCCCCAGGCAGCTTAGAATTGAAGTCCACATATCTTAAAGTTGCTGAGCGCAGGGCTAGCCTGTTATTTTCATTCACCAATATACACTCCACAGTATGGCATTTCTTTTTTTCCTTCTTTTTTTTTGCCATCCAGCTGTCCAATTTTTTTTTATAATACTGATTGATTCTAAATTGAAATTCTTTATGCTTTGCAGTAAACACTCCAAAAGAATACAACCTCCGTCGGAGATTTGGAATGAGAAATTTTTTGATGAGAATTTGCCTGAGGGTCCAGAAGGGTTTGCAAAAAAATACATGGAAAGGTATGACGTTACATTTTTTTTGTTGAACTCGGCATTAAAGATCTACATCTGTCTAGAAGTTGGCATAGGGATTATTATAAATTCTTGATTCTACTTGATCACCTGATAATTTGCTTTCTTCCTGTTCTTCATTCGTAACTTTTTAAAATCCCCCCCCCCCCACCAGTGGTGAAATCTAAAAAAATTTCCTACTGATTCTGTGGGTATGGCTTGGTGGTGGGGGGAGTCATGTGACTGCGTGGACATAGCTATGTAGTCATGTGACTGGGGGGGGCAAAAGACAGAAACTCACTTTAACAATGTCCTGCTGGAGCAGGGGATTGGACTAGATGATCTCTAGGTCCCTTCCAGCCCTGGATTGCTGTGGTCTTTCAAGGTATCCTCTGAAGTTGTGTCTAGCGCCAGGTTTGTGGTCCTTCCTCCCTTCCCCCCACCCTCTCTCTCTTACTTTCTTTCTGAGAGCAACCAACCCTGCCCCCTCTCCCCATTTTTGTCCTAGCAGGCCTCAGGAAGGCCTCCTGGGAACAAAAACAGACCCCAAATGCTAAAAAAAAAAGTTCCTACTATCATGCAGCACAGCCGATCTTCGGAACTTTTTTTTACTCTGTTAAACATTTTTTGTGACCGGTTTGGGCGAATCAGCCCAAACCAGTAGGATTTCACCTCTGCCCCCCACCCCCCACCCCCATTTACAAGCATGAGTACTTCAGCATTGTGTTTAGTTTTTTAATATCACATAAACCATAGTGGGCAATGCGAAAAGTCAAGTATATAATGACTGCTTGCACACCCTGGAATCATTTGATAGTTGCAGTGGGAATCCTAGACCTGTTTCCTCCCTCCCTGTGTTGTGGCATTTGGGGTGGATTTTAAGGGGCAGAATACCTGACTTAGTGTCACGGGCACTTACAGTGCCATTTCAAAACAATGAACATCCAAAAATGCCAATTTCCCCTCCCTGTTAAGGTAAGTTGTTTTGCCCTTAAACCACCCCAGATACACAGAAAAGGTCCCATTCAATTTTTCTAATTTTTTGAAAATCAGACCTCCCCAGATAATAAGCTTAATCGGGCTTTTGAGCGCATGCGCTAAAATAAGCCCTCCCTCCAAAATAAGTCCTCCCAAAAATATTGCAACACAGCAGCAGCCATGATGTGACCACGCTCTTGCACCTCAAAAATAGTAAGACCTCCCCGAAAATAAGGTCAAGCGCTTATTTTGGGGGTCAAAAGAAAATCAGTCTCTCTGTCTTATTTTCGGGGAAACACAGTACTGTCCATTGATAAATTTATCTTCTTTGTCTAATATCTTCATAAGGTCACAAGCTTGATTAGTTTCAGTTCATCTTTAACACTGTATCTATAAATCAGCTCCAAAGAAGTCAGATTCAACTGACAATCATTTCTGAGCTGTAGAGCTTGAAATGGAGAAAGAGGTAGATGATTTTTTTTCCAATGTATTTTAATGTCATTCATACAGTAATTAAATCTGATGTTTTTAACCTACCTTTTCTCAACATAAATGCCTTTATGTTGAGAATTTTCAGCAATGGTCACGCCAGCAGGAGAATTCTGGAAAATGATGTTTATACCTCTAGATAATGCCCAGGTTTGGGGAAATTTATTTAAATCCAATTATTAAGAATCATACATATAAAAAATAATTGTAAAACATTCAAATGCAGCACCCAAATAGAAATATGATAGTAAAAGCAAATGTAAATCTGTTTATTTGACGTTGAGTCCCTGTCCCAATCTACCCATACATGCAAAGAACTGCCTATTGTTACAGTTCATAAAAGGAAAATATTTTTCTTTGTTTTATTAGTTTATATTTTTAAATTAAAATGTAGCTGACTTTAAAATATACCTATTTTTTTTAAAGTCAGTTTCAAGTCTGCTTTAGCAATCAGATTTCTCAGGACACATAATAAATGCAGATGCAAGTGACTTCCAGCAGGAGGCAGTGTTGCAGATCAGCTGGGCCCAAGCCTTTTCGTTTGCACCTAGGATTTAAGTTACAGTACTTTATTTTTATTTTGACTTAGGATTCATTCTCATTAAGGTGACAACAATAAAATGCCAGTTCCCCTTTATTTTTTTTATTTGTGCATGTACAGGAATTTCATATTAATTGCATTGGCACAGCATATTAAACCTAAATTAAACCTAAACCTAAAAATTGCTTGCACTGCATAGTGGCATTCTGCCAAATTTGGAATCAAAGGAGCCACAGCTTATGTTCAAACCCTAAATATTTCTTTCTTTTTTTGGCAAAATGACAAATCTTCATTTTATTAAATCTCCACCTCGTTATTTCTGTATATTGTTTCATGATCATGTTATTTGCTTGCAGAGAACTGAGGAGAATGTATCACTTCCTGAATCCATTGACCAACCCTAATAATTTCTGGCCGGGGCATCTTCTTGATAAGCTGCACATGTATCTACCTGAATCAAGACAGGATAGAAGTGAAGTTCTGTTCAGTCGTGCGTCTCACACGCCCCCGGTCAATCCTGGTATTAACGTTCCACGCCGCAACTGGCCAGTCAACGACAAGGGATACATGACCTTAGGGGATCCAGAATCTCGCAAACATAACTATTACATTTGATGGCATTTTTGAAGAACCTGACCAAGAAATCTGCTCAAATGGACTTATAGAGGGTCATAATCCCATGACAAAATTATGGCCTGATGAAAGGGGTTTTCAATCAATCAATTTGTATGTACTTTAAGCATGTTGCGTGAATGACCATGCTACAGATTTTCAATGAAAGGTTTGAAAACCTGGGTTTTTTGGAAACCAGCTTTCCCTCCTTTGCTTCTATTCCCTCCTTAGAAACAGAGAGAGGTACACAAAACAGGAGATGCAGTATACACATTTTTCAATGGGTGGGAAATTGGTAGCATTTTCTAAAATGGGAGTACGGTTCCCATTAGCTTTGACAGTCAAACAGACTCTTCTAGTTTGGTTGCACATTATCCATTGTTATTGCAGGAGATGTATAAACACTGTTATAATAATGGTACTGCTAAGAAGGTTGAAGGAGAATTCTACAGTAGATTAACAGAGTTGGAAGGGACCTTGGAGGTCTTCTAGTCCAACCCCCTGGTTAGGCAGGAAACACTACACCGCTTCAGACAAATGGTTATCCAACATCTTGAATACCTCTAGTGTTGGAGTATTTACAACTTCTGGAGGCAAGTTGTTCCATTAATTGTTCTAACTGTCAGGAAATTTCTCCTTAGTTCTAAGCTGCTTCTCTCTTTGATTAGTTTCCACCCATTGCTTCTTGTTCTACCTTCAGGTGCCTTGGAGAATAGTTTGACTCCCTCTTCTTTGTGGCAACCCCTGAGATATTGGAACACTGCTATCATGTCTCCCCTAGTCCTTCTTTCTTTTAAACTAGACATATCCAGTTCCAGCAAGTGTTCTTTATATGTTTTATTTATCCTCCAGTCCCCTAATCATCTTTGTTGCTCTTCTCTGCACTCTTTCTAGAATCTCAACATCATTTTTTACATCGTGGCGACCAAAACTGAATGCAGTATTCCAAGTGTGGCCTTACCAAGGCATTATAAAGTGGTATTAACACTTCACGTGATCTTGATTCTATCCCTCTGTTGATGCAGTATAGAACTGTGTTGGTTTTTTTGGCAGCACACTGCTGGCTCATATTTCAGTGGTTGTCCACTAGGGCTCCGAGATCCCTCTCACATGCAAGGGTTGTGTGGAAGAAGACATATTTGGTTGGCCCCATTCTTGCTGGACCTCAATAAGCCTGGTTTGACTTTTGCAGCCAAACTACGAAATATTTAATGTAATAGAAGGGCTTTTCAGCCACACTTTCCCTCTAGCTTTTTTTCTTGGAGGATAGGTGGGCAAAGTGAAGATTTTGGTTTTCTTGCAATCAAATTAACCCTATGCAATATTAGGGTCACTTACATTAACTGGTGTGAACAAGCCCTGGCCGTGTCTTCTGCCACAATTCTTTCCCCTCTTCCAGATGAAAAAAGGCACAACTGTTGGTGCCACTACCTGACCAGCTCCCTACAATACACTGCACGGGTGGGGATTTGAAAGCATAATAAACCAGTTCTCAAAACCAGCCTGATTTGTAAATGGTCCCTTTCTGTTTCATAGTTAGTTACTGAATAAGTATTCACAAACAAAATCTTTTTTTTACTCTCCCTCCCTTGAATAAAGCTTAGCTTCTGCTAACTATGGATACATCTCTGTAGGTTTCTTGGTGACAGTACAAAAGTCTTGGTATTCTTTCCAATGCAGATACTGAGTTTCCTGGTGATATTTCATTCAATTATTAAGCAGGTCTGATGATGCTTATCTTCTTCCAGATCAAGTAGGATTATTAGGTATTGCTACTCAGTGGTGTGATTCAAATTTTTTTACTACTGGTTCTGTGGGTGTGGCGGGGCTTGGTGGGCGTGGTAGGGGAAGGGTTAGAGCAGTGGTAGTCAATCTGGTCCCTACCGCCCACTAGTGGGCGTTCTAGCTTTCATAGTAGGCGGTAGGGGTTTGCTGTAACTCTGCTTTATAACTTTTATAAAGTAAAATTACTTCCCTACTTTATAAATCACCATTACTGTGGAACCAGTGGGCGGTTAGAAAATTTTACTACTAACAGAGATACAAAAGTGGGTGGTAGGTATAAAAAGGTTAACTACCCTTGGGTTAGAGTAAAATCTGTTAAATCTCCATTCTCTCTCCACTCCAGGGGAAGGTTACAGCAAAATCCTCATTTCCTCCCAATCAGCTGGGACTCGGGAGGCAGAGAATAGATGAGGGTGGGGCCAGTCAGAGGTGGTATTTACCAGTTCTCCAAACTACTCAAAATTTCCACTACTGGTTCTCCAGAACTGGTCAGAACCTGCTGAATACCACCTCTGTTACTACTGTGATATTCACAAGGCAATCATTAAATGAAAACCAGGTTCTTATATTTCAATCTCAACTTTTTCAGAAATGATTATTTTATATCACCTAGCAAGAGTGAACTTCAGTTACATGTAATTTAGGCTGTGTATATTTGACAGGAATTTTTACCTCCCTTGTCATAATGGTTCATGTAAGTAGCACAACCAACTCAAGTGTCTACCCAAAACTTTGCATATCAGGTATGAAACGAAGATTTGGGGCTTTCATACTGAAACATACTTGCAAAATCTCCAAATTCTTCAACTTGGTGCACAGCTACAGATAAAAGAGTTATTTTATAGATAGATCCACCTCTATAGTTGAAGTTCTATACTATTTCCCCTCTGTCCACTCAAAATTAGAGACATCCTTTGAAAAGTGGGGAGGCAGAATGCAGAATTTTAATCACATTATTGGCTGCTGGAAATTGTTGAAGCAAGCATCATCTTGACCATTTACTAATAATAATTTATTCTATGAAAATTCCAATAATCTCCTATAGGTCCTGTAGGAAGTTATCACCCAGCCCTCTCCCAGAAAAATGAAATATCCTAGTGTTAAATGCGAACGAAAGGCGAGCCGAGTCGTGAGGAGAATTCAACCAACTTTTATTAACAGAGCAGTTAACAGTCAAATACAGGAGAGAATCAATGCAGGGTTCGTCTGACAGCTATTTATACGAAGCTGTCAGACGAACCAGCCAATCCCCAAGCCAGAGTTTCCCCGCTCTCAGCCAGGTCGCGTCTTAGCCAATCAGACGCGACCTGGCTGTTGCTAGCGCAGATGCCGGCAGACGGAGGGAACTCCCTGACGTCATCTGCCCGGACACAACACTCCTTCCCCCCCAGTGACTGCGCATGTGCAAGCGACGCACAAACGTAGTCACGTAAATATTCTGGGCGGCGCCGGACCCGCCCAGAACGCCTCAGTTCGGCAGGAGGCGTCGGAGAGGAAGGTGGTGTCCGTGGAAGCTCCTCCCGCAAGGGAGTGGAGCTCCGGGCGCCATCTTGGAGGCCCACCCCTGACGGAGGAAAACCAGGCCCAGGTAGGCAGGGCCGAGGGGGCGCGGCCGAAGGCGGGCTTGAGCTGGGCACTTGTTGGTAGGCCTGGCCTGACTCGGGGAAGGCCATTTGGAACCCGGGAGGCTGACGCCTAACGGGCGACACCCCCACAATAGTGGACGGCCGGGAGGCGGCGTCCAAGGAAGGGGAAGCCCCGGGCAGCTGGACCGGCCGGACGATATCTGGTGGAAGGGCACCAGGGAACAGAACGTTGGAGGGCTCAGGCGCAGCGACGTTGATGGTCGACCTTGCGGGTGTGTTGTCGCTGGTGCTGGGCAGGCGGCGCCTCAGTTGATCCAGGTGCCGCCGCCATTCGGTCCCATCATGTAGCTGGACCCTGTAAGAACAGGGGCCGGTTATGGCGGTGACGGTGGCAGGCACCCACCTAACTGCCCCTGAGAATGCCTGAGCCCAAACAGCATCACCCAGGAGGAACGTGCGGGAAGAGGGCCCCAGGTTGCCAGGCTGTTCGCTTGAATAGAGTGGGTGCAACCTATCCAAGGTGGTCCGCAGGCGCCGGCCCATCAGCAGCTCAGCTGGAGACTTCCCGGTCAGGGGGCAAGGAGTGGCATGCTGTACCAAGAGGTAAGCAGCCACCCTTGAAGGCCAGTCAGCCCCATCCATCCTGCCCAACGCCTCCTTGGCCGAGCGGACCGCCCTTTCCGCCCGGCCATTGCTAGCCGGATGGTATGGGGCGACTGGGGCATGGCGGATGCCCTGAGAGGCCAGGAACAGCTGGAACGCGGTGGATGCAAATTGAGGCCCGTTATCAGAGACAATGACGTCCGGCACGCCATGGGTGGCGAAAAGCCTAGTCAGTTCTCTGATCGTGGCCTCGGCTGTGGTGGACCTCATGAGGATGAGCTCCACCCAGCGCGAATATGCATCCACCACCACCATGAAGACCTGGCCTCTGAAGGGGCCCGCGAAATCCACGTGAAGACGGGACCAAGGACCACGAGGCAATTCCCATTCCCTAGGACAGGCAGCCGGTGGCGCCGGTCGGGAATGTTGGCAGGAGGAGCAGCCGGCCACCCAGGCGGCTATCTCGTCATCAATGCGAGGCCACCAGACATAGCTGCGCGCCAGGCATTTCATGCGCACTATGCCCGGGTGGCCCTCATGAAGGCGAGATAGCACCTGATGGCGCAGGCTGGGTGGAATGACCACCCTGTCACCCCACAGGAGGCACCCACTGTGAAGTGACAGCTCCAACTGCCTGGCCCTGAAGGGACGAAGGTGCTCTGGCACCGGACCCTCAGGCCAGCCCCTTTGGACCCAAAGGATGACCTGGGACAGGTCAGGGTCAGCCCTAGACTTTGAGGCCACCTCTCCGGAAGAGAGTGGCAGATCCAAATCTGCTATGGCCAAGACCGACAGGCAAGGCACTGTCGGGGGGTCAGCAACGGGCAAGGGGCAGCGGCTGAGGGCATCAGCGTGCCCTAAATGCTTGCCCGGGCGGTAGAGCAGAGTATAGCTGTATGCAGCTAGGAACTCTGTCCACCTGGTCATACGCGGTGACAGGATGGGAGGGGTCGGCTTGTTACCTGCCAAAAGCCCAAGGAGTGGCTTATGGTCGGTGAACAAAGTAAAGTGCCGACCATAGAGGTAGTCGTGGAACCTTTTAATCCCTGACACTGCAGCCAGAGCCTCCTTGTCGATCTGGCTGTAATTGCGTTCCGCAGAAGTCAGTGTCCGGGAATAAAAGGCTATGGGGGCCTCCGAGCCATTGGGCAGCACATGGCTCAGGACCGCCCCCAAACCCACGGGCGAGGCGTCACAAGCAAGAGTCAAAGGCAGCTTGTCCGAATACTGAACGAGGACTGCCTCTGACGTCAGCAAGTCTTTGACAGCCGCGAACGCATGCGCTTCGCGGCTGCCCCAGCGCCAGGCTGCCGATCGGTCGAGCAACCGATGCAGCGGCTCGGCTAGTGACGCCTTATGCGGTAAGAAAGGCGCGTAGAAGTTAAGCAAGCCAAGGAACGCCTGCAGCTCCGTCTTGGAGGCAGGCGTGGGGGCGTTCCTAATGGCTGCAACCTTAGAAGGGGTGGGGTGAATTCCTTGGGCGTCAATCGTGAAGCCCAGGAAATCAACCCGGGGCACAGCAAATGAACATTTGCTGCGCTTTAATTTTAAACCCGAGCCCCTGAAACGCTCGAGGACCTTCACCAGTACTTCGATGAGGCCCGATCGGCTACTAGCGGCGATCAGGACGTCATCGAAATACGGAACCACGCCAGGGAGTCCATGGAGCAGCCGCTCCATGAGGCTCTGGAAGATCCCCGGGGCTACGGAAACGCCGAATTGCAAGCGGCGGCAACGGAAAGCTCCACGGTGGGTGACGATGGTCTGCGCAGCCGCCGCCTCGTCATCCACCGGGAGCTGCTGGTAGGCCTGCGCCATATCCAGCTTCGCAAAGATGCAGCCTTGCCCCAAAGAGTGGAGCAAGTGCTGCACTACCGGAACTGGATAGGGGTTCGCTTGGAGGGCAAGGTTGATGGTGGATTTGAAGTCGGCGCAGAGGCGAATGGACCCATCCGCCTTAACTGGGATGACCAAAGGGGTCTCCCACTTGGAGTAATCCACCGGCTCCAAGACTCCCTGCGCGACGAGCTTGTCGAGCTCCGCATCAACCTTTGCCCTCAAAGCGAAAGGCACCCTACGGGCCTTCAGCCTAATGGGGGCAACCTGGGGATCTAGGTTCAAGGAGATGGGCGTGCCCTTATACGCCCCCAGCTGCCCATCGAACACATCAGAAAATCTGGCAAGGACGTCGGCCACGTCGGGAGGCGTGGCCACCACTTGTCTAATCCCGTGCACTGATAGGCCAAGTGCCGGGAACCAGTCAAGGCCCAGGAGGGCCGGTAAAGGCTTTTCTACAACTAGTAGAGGAAGGCACCCCGAATAGTCCCCGTATTCCACCCGTACCAGGTGACAACCCAGGGTAGGAATTTGAGTCCCCTGGTAGTCCCGTAGGGTTGCGTCTGGAGGGGCCAACTGGGTCTTGGAGATGCCTGGACAGAGGCGGGAGAACTCTGTCCACGACAAAAGGGATCGAGACGACCCCGAGTCCACCTCCATGGTGCAGGGGGAGCCCTCTATGAGGAGCGACGCCTTGATGCGCTCCGCACCTGCACCCGTGTGGAAGGCCAACTCTGCGGGGTTGGCGTGCAAGTCTGCGTCCACGGCGTAGCAGCCTCCGCGCGAAGGCTGCTGCTGCTGCTGCTGCTGCTGCTGTCGTCCAGCACGGCCTCCGGGTCGCTGTTTAACGGCGGCTGTGGTCGGGACGTCATCTGCTCGCTGTGGCAAGGGGAACTGCGCTCGGCAGACCTGAGCCAAATGTCCCTTCTTCAGGCAGCGGCGGCAAACTGCGTTTTTAAAGGGGCAACCCGAGCGGTCGTGGTTGCCTCCACAGCCAAGGCAAGCGGGCACAGCTTCCCGGGCTCGCTGAGGAGTGCGTCTTCTGGCGGACTGGCCAATGCGCGCCACCGCTCCCTCCTCCGGATAGTCGCTTGGCAAGGGAACTAGTTCGTCCACCAAGCAAGTGCGGCCTGGCGGGGGCGGCAGATTGAACATCTCCGCCATTGACTCGTCGGAGAGTTCAGCCGCCCTAGCTTGCTCGATGGCCCCAGTCAGCGTGATGTCCGCCTGTGACAAGAGCCGCCGGCGAAGGCGCAGGTCTTTTACGCCGCTGACGAACTGTTCCGTCAGGTTGCGATCGAGGTCGGCAAACTCGCACCTCATCGCCGCGGTGCGAAGCGACTGGAGGAATTGGCTCACCGACTCCTCTGGCTTCTGTACGCAGCGCCGGAAAGCGTAGTGCCTCGCCACCCAGGATGGAGTGGGGGCGTAGTGGCGCTGCAGGCGTTCGGTTAATGTCGCCCAGTCCAGAGAATGAACGGGCTGTGGGGCGGCTATTGAGCGAGCGGCACTAAACATTGGAGTGCCGCAACAGCTCAAGAAGAAACTGCACTTCTCATCGTCTGGAGCGTCGCGACGACCGTTGGCTATGAGGTAACACTCGAAGCGCTCCATGAACGCTTCCCACGTCTCGCCATCGCAGCCAAAAGGCACAAAAGTTGGCATTGCCGACATGATCTCCTCAGGAACGGATCAGCCGGCCAGGAGAACAGGTCGCCGGTGCGAGGGTGACCAAAAGACACGCTCGGTGGATTTCGGTGGGTTAGCGGCTGGATCCCACCTTCGTCGCCAGTGTTAAATGCGAACGAAAGGCGAGCCGAGTCGTGAGGAGAATTCAACCAACTTTTATTAACAGAGCAGTTAACAGTCAAATACAGGAGAGAATCAATGCAGGGTTCGTCTGACAGCTATTTATACGAAGCTGTCAGACGAACCAGCCAATCCCCAAGCCAGAGTTTCCCCGCTCTCAGCCAGGTCGCGTCTTAGCCAATCAGACGCGACCTGGCTGTTGCTAGCGCAGATGCCGGCAGACGGAGGGAACTCCCTGACGTCATCTGCCCGGACACAACACCTAGGAATATTGAAAAGGCAGAATATTATATTTTCCTGGATGTGAAAAAAGGGAGAAACATTTTAAACACAAAGTAAATTCCTGCAGCTTCCTGCCCATCCCCACATTGTCAATGGGCCATTAAGAAGGCCAAGCTAGTCCACTTTACATAATAAAGAGTTCTCCTCTTCAGCTCCAGAGTGATGGGATTAAGGCAGGATAATATTGCCTTTTACTCAACTGACCACATGGCATTTGAGAACTCAACCAAACCTGGATTCAAAACTCAGCCTAGAGGGTTGCCCTTGCATGGGCCCATGGGAGTCTGGCAACCAATCAGAATACATTTCTTACACAGGAACAGGAAACAGATAGGTGGGGCAGAACAGATTATAAAAAGCCCTGCAAGCCCTTCTTCAGCTCTTCTCTGCTCTTCCCTTCCCTTCTCTTCTTCTCCACCAACATTGAAGCATGTGATCACCTTTTCTGTTCAGGACTCAAGCCACGCGGTCCTGTCCACCATTAAAACCATCTTTCTAAGCAGCCTCCATGTCTCCAGTATCTTTTTCCCCACTTGGAGCCGAACCCAGAAGGACATTTCTTCCAACAGTCCTATATCCACCCACCTCATCTGCTGCCTTTCATCTTCCCTCAAGCCTGTTTGCCACCAATTGTAGTCGCTTAGCATGCAGACTGACAAATTTATCTTCTTGATATTTAATCTTGAGCCATATTTTCACTATTTTTTTTTACTTTCATAACGGGGGTCTCTGAAATCTTTTTTACTTTCAACTAAAGAACTGATGTTATTCACAGATCTTAATCTGTTGGTGTCTAGGGCTACAGCTAAACAGGCAAAGGAGGACGTGATAATCGGAACACCAGGAAAGGCTTTTTCTATGGTGGAATTCATTCTATGATCATCCATTCATTTTCTCCTGCCCCATAGATATTAAGATCAGAGATCAGACAGCAGATTTTTTTTTTAAAAAATTAAATATTACATTGAATTAAAATGTATAATTAATGCAAATGCAAAAATCTGTAAAAAGCATTGAGAAATTGCGAGGCACAAGCTGCCCTGTCCAGGGTCCTCTATTTCAGGAGTCTCCAACTTGGCAACTTTTAAGACTTGTAGACTTCAATTTCTAGAATTCTGGGAGTTGAAATCCACAAGTCTTAAAGTTGCCAAGGTTGGAGGCCCCTGCTCTCTTTAATCTTATAAGGAGGTCTCAATTGAACAGCAAGCGTGGCTCCCTCTCTATACTTTCTTACTTCCAAGGGCTACTTTCCTCGTCTACAATTTGCCCTTGCTGGCGGAAGTGACGTACACAGGTCCTTGCTCATTGCCAGCCAGAGTTGCGTGCCGCGATTGGGTTGAAATGTGGACTTTATTTAAATAGAATTCAATGAAATTCAATAAAATTTAAATAAATGCCTTTTCATTTGATCGTCCGTTAAAAAGATTGACCAGCTAGGAGGCACAGCTTTCCATTGGTTCTTCGTCCGACTTGAAAGGCTCTCACCCGACCTTCCAGGACTTTACTCCACTCTCGCCCGAGCGTCCCATCAAGCTTTGCGGCTTCCGGCTCCTCTCTCTCTCTCTTTACTTCCGTGCCGCCAAGTAAGATAGTCGGTAAGTCGGGAATCCGTTGCCATCCTGGCCGAGGAGACATTGCAGCGAACTTTTCTTCCTCTTCGGGGCTGCTTGGAGATGGTTTCCATCAGCCCCCGCCGCTCTTTTCCGAGGCGAGGAGAAACGGCGGGTTTTCTCACACCTTGTTAACGGGAGGCGGTTGCAGGCTTCGGTTTCTTCGGGTGGGGCAGGCGACAAGCGCAAAAGCTGGCAGGCCCACATTCTTCCCCGCTCAGAAGGCGATATTTTGGGTCTGCTGTTTTCAGAGGCGGCACGAGAGTTTTGAGTCTGCATGCGGGTTGGGAATTACAGAAATCCAGGAAGTCCTCGCCTTACTGTTCGCTTAGTGACCGTTCTAAGTTACAACGGCGCTGAAATAAAAGTGACTTATGACCGTTTTTCGCACGTAACGACCGTTGGCAGCATCCCCGCGGCCATAGGATCAGAATTAAGACGCTTGGCAACTGATTCATGTTTATGACAGTTGCAGTGCCCATGCGGTCCGATTTTGCGACCTTCTGACCAGCATAGTCAATGGGGGGGGGATCCAGATTCACTTAACAACCTTAACAAATGCAATGATTCCCTTAGCAGCGGTGGCAGGAAAATTCTCAAAATGGGGCAAAACTCAATTAACAAGTGTTCCATTATCAACGTAAATTTTGGGCTCAGTTGTGATTGTAATCTGCGGACTCCCGGTACTGTAATGCAGGCCATTGTTTTTTACGACATAAATCATTTGACAGCTACACCAGAGCATTGATCCCCTCATTTATCCAATTGTGCATGTTGTGGGAATGATACATACACCTGCTCTTTCATCTGATGAAGCTTCAGTGATGAAGAAGTGTGTATGATATATTTATTAAATTACCAAGACCCAGTTGTTTCATAGCGGTAGCAATCATTGTATGCATAGCCTTAGCTTATAGAAGCCATTTGATCCTTTCTACGAAATACTAACTTTGTAGGACTTGTTCCTTTTATATATATACATATAAAGATTTATTTTCATATACAAGCCTTTCAGTTAGCAATGAAAGAAGGTAGAGTGACGATTTTGCTAATCTTCCCAGTGTCTGCATCCTTGGCATGATGTGAAAATGAAGTACAGGGATATACTATATTTTTCAGACTAGAAGAGGCACCTAACTTTTAGGGAGGAAAACACGAAAAAAATTGCCTCCAAACATCCATCCCTATTCATCAGTCCATTTGCCTTTGCCCATTCTAGAACAGCTGATCGGCACCACACCAACCACACACCTCACATCCCGCCGCAATATTTGCTGTATAAGACGCACAGACTTTTCCATCCTCTTTTGCAGGGGGGTGCATCTTATACTCTGAAAAATAAGGGATATGTTTTGTGCAATTAAAAGCCTCACAATTCCCAAGGGCAAGTCCAACCTGGTTTATTTTTTCAGATGAAAATTTAAAGTTGTGAGACAGTTGGAAGAACAGTGGTCAGGCACACAAAACTATTACCTTGCTCATCCATCATGCTGCGATGTATTTATACAATGGTATATGTAGATTGCCTTGGAGTCTTATTCAATACTTACAAATTTAAAAAAATCTCAATAATAATCGGGAATGGTTAATCTGATTTCTGACAAAGCTTCCACTTGTAATAGATGACCCATTGGCTTTGCTGTTAGTTGCTTTAAGTAATACAAAATTTGTATCATTTTTAAGAATGCAGTATACTAAAGAAATATTGGAAAACGAGAGATCAGAAACTCAGATTTTAAACCAATAACCTCCCAGGATCGCATCTGGAGAGTTTTTGTACTCTTCCAGCTTTGGACACAGGAGGGATAAAAATTGCAGAAAACACCCATTCTGTTTCTGGCTCTGAAACGCGCTAGCAAACGGAAGATATTCTGCAACAATTTTATGCTTCATTTACAACCTACAGGTTATAATTCTTTACATATGTTTTTTTTGTAGTTACGATGCCAGCTCTGAGGCCTCTCATCAAACCTAATATTGTCAAAAAGAGGACCAAGAAGTTCATCCGTCATCAGTCTGATCGCTATGTCAAAATCAAGGTAGATGTTCTTTTTGTGAATGTTAAACCCTCAGTTAACATTAAAATACTCTGGTTGGTGGTTTATTGTGGGTCTTCAGGACTTTAAAATGACAGTCTCTGAAAACATCATGTTGAAGTTCTTCCAATTGCTTTTGAATTCTTGTAGCGTAACTGGCGTAAGCCAAGAGGTATTGACAACAGAGTTCGCAGAAGATTTAAGGGCCAGATCTTGATGCCCAACATTGGCTACGGAAGCAATAAGAAAACAAAACACATGCTTCCCTCGGGATTCCGGAAGTTTCTTGTTCATAATGTCAAAGAGCTGGAGGTGCTAATGATGAGCAACAAGTAAGTTGGAAACAGTGTTTTGTCATTATTCTTTGTTCCACATTGCATTGCTATATGGTAAAATTAAGTCATTCTGAAATGAAGATGGAATACATTAAACCAGCCCTTTTTGTTTAGGCATCTTTTCTAGGTATCTTTTTTGTTATTCTCTTCCTCAGAATGTCTTGTACTTCCTGCCTAAGACAAGTCCTTTTTCTGTTACTTCATTGCCTTTACAAAATTATTTAGTGTTGCTGAAAGATTATAACATAAAAATAGATGGCTGAGAAAAATGAAAACTTTATATTGCCATTATTGATGGAAATTGTTTAAAGATTGGAAAAAATACTAATGAGAACTAGAAATCTTGGATTGACTGCATTTTGCTCTCATTTTTTCCTCCAGCCCTCATCGCTATCTTAATATATACCACATCATCTTGAACATTAATCCCCGGGTGGTGGGGGACAATGTTCCCTCTAATTTTTTTTCAGTGTGAGCAGAAAAGTATAGTGTTTGAGCGGCACGTTTTCATGCCTGAGTACCTGAATTTTTTTCACAGATGTTACCTAAGACAACAACTAAATCAGTATTGTTTGAAACTCAGTTATGTTTATTCAAGGTACCCGCTTAATTAAAAGTGTTATATAATATCAGTATCACTTAACAACGCTCCTGCTTAGTAACCAAAATGTTGGCTCAGGAACTCTGGCATTGAAGTGTGCAAGTCTTAAAGCTGTCAAGTTACAAGATCCTTGCACCCCTAACCCTTTAGGGAAAAAAACCCCAGGGGTCTTCAAACCTGACAGCTTTAAGACTTGTGGACTTCAACTCCCAGAATTCCTCCTCCAGTCATGTTGCGGCGACATCATCTGCGTGAATCTGCTCCATCTTCGTTTTTTTTCACCGAGGGCAGGGCTGCCGCTGAAGATGCTGATGAGCCCCCGCTGCCACCAGAATAACTGCTGCCGCCTCCTCCTCCAACAGCACCACCACATTTGCTGCCTGGCACTGCGGCTGAGGTGAAGCTTGCAAAGCTCCTGCTGGCGCCTCCGCCCGTAGCAGTGGCGGCAGCGCCTCCCCCTCCATTTGGAGCACCTGAGCTGGGCTCCGCTTTACCCCTGCCGCCTCCTCCTCTGCTGTGCTTTTAAGAAGTCATGAGGCCTTTTTTTCCTGCTCCCGCCCCCCGCCACCTTCCTGCTAGCTCTCGCGGCCTCATGGCTCCTCAAAAGCACGATGGAGGAGGAGGGGACAGGGGTAACGCGGGGCCCAGCTCAGGTGCTCTGAGCGGAGGGGGAGGCGCTGCTGCCACAGGCAGGGGCGCCAACGGAAGCTTTGGTGGCTTCACCTCAGCTGCAGCGTTGGGCAGCAAATGTAGTGCTGTTGGAGGAGGCAGCGGCGGCAGCAGTTATTCTAGTGACGGCAGGGGCTTTGGGGGTTCACTTCAGGCGCAAGCAGCTAGGACTGGGTTGCTTTGCTGAACACGGGGCGACTGACAATAGTTTGAGCGGGCGCGGCCAGCGCAAACTACCATCAGTCTCGCGCTCATCAAAACAAGTCCGGGGAGGTCCTTTGTGGGCGGCCAGTTCTAGACGCCTGCAAAGGACCTCCCCAGCTTCCGGAGCCTGTGACAGTAGAAATCACTGCGTGGCAGTTGCAAACTGCTGCACAGTGTTTTCTTGCCATGTGCGCAGCCGCGCACCTTAGAGAACATATTGGTGGGGGAGATTATCCCAAATAGATCCAATAAGCCATAGCATAGCATTGACTCCAGCAGTCAGTTGTGTTGTGGGCATACAGGTAGTCTTCGACCTACGACCATAATTGAGCCCAAAGTTTATCTTGGTAACCAAGGCACTTAAGTGAATTTTTGTCCATTTTACGACATTTCTTGCCACAGTTGTTAAATGAATCATTGCGGTTGTTAAATTAGTAACATGGTTATTAAATGAATCTGGCTTCTCCTTTGATTATGCCTTAACAGAAGGTTGCAAAAGCTGGTCACGTGATCCTGGGACACTGCATCCATCATAAATATGCCAGGTGTCTGATTTTTGATCACATAACCATGGGGATGCTGCAACTGTCATAAGTGTGAAGAATGGTCATAGGTCACTTTTTTCAATGCTGTTGTAACTTCGAACCGTCATCAAATGAAGTGTTTTAAGTCGAGCACTATCTACTGAATTCGGGCATTTTGCACATCTAATGCTCAAAGTAAAACTAAGGAGAAAAAAGGGAGTTTGCAACCAAGCCTGGAGAACCTAAGCTATAGTATCAAAATAGTGCCTTCCTCCCTAAGAGGCAGGACAATAATGAGAATTAGTTTGGTTTAGCGCCGTGACGGCGAACGTATGGCACATGTGCCACAAGTGGCATGCGGAGCCATATCAGCGGGCACACAAGCCTTTGCCCTACCTGTGCGCATGTGCGCGCTGGCCAGCTGGTTTGGCTGGTCCACCCACACTGCCCTTCCCTTACCAGGAGTCTCCATGTGATGCCAGTTAAGTACAGGGTTCATGCAGAGGCTCTCGGAGGACATTTTAAGCCTCCAGGGAGAAGTGGGAGGATGTTCTTGCCCTCCCCAGGCTCCTAGAAAGCCTCTGGAGCCGGGGGAGTGCGAAAAATGGGCCTACCGGAAGTCGGGAAATGGGGCGTTTGCAGCTTCCAGAGGACATCCCGGTGGGTAGCCGCGGCCATTTTTGCCCTCCCCAGGCTCCAAGAAAGCTGTGTTCAGGACAGCGGTGGGGGGATTTAAGTTATGCAGCAGGGGACATGGCACTGGGGGGTGGGGTTAAATTATGAGTGTGGGCACATGTGCACGCGTGTGCTTTTGGCCCGTGGACAAAAAAGGTTTGCCGTCACTGGTCTGGTGGTTAAGGCACCCTGCTAGAAAGGCAGAGATGGTCATGAAAGTTAGCTGGGTGGCTTTGAACTAGTCACCCATTCTGCCCAACTCATCTCACAGGGTGGTGGTTGTGGGGAAAATATGGGGAGGAAGTTGTGTTGCATATCTAGATTAGTTTGATGTTCAGTTCAGAATAGATGGATTTTCACTGTCTGGAATTCATAAAGCTCATTTTGAGGAGAATTTCTTAGAAACATTTACTATGTTAACAAAGAGCTTGTAACATTCTTTTGTGGTTGCTTTTAGGTCATTTTGTGCAGAAATTGCTCATAACGTTTCATCCAAGAACCGGAAGATAATTGTGGAGCGAGCAGCTCAGCTTGCTATCAAGGTTACCAATCCAAATGCCAGACTGCGCAGTGAAGAAAATGAATAGTTTGTCTTGAACAACTATATTTAATAAAGTACAACATTTGGAAAATGTGTGTCCTTGGCATGAATTGAATTAGGTGGGGCACCCCCATGAAAGAAATCCTAATTTTGGAAATGAGGCAGCTCTAAAATTAATGAGATTGCTAATAAGTATTTGCACAAATATAATTTGTTGTAGTGCAAAAGAATGTATTGTCAAGCATGCAGTTGAAAATCAGTGATTGCCAGATGTCAGAATAAATCTCAACAGAAAACCCTCCCAGACTAACCACCCTCATTTTTCATTGAACAAGTTCCAAAAGATTGTGAGAATGCTGTACATAATATATTTTAATTTCCAGATATATAATATACTACATTTTGATTAGCAAGCTAATTCAGTGTGGGCTGAATTTGATTACAATTAAATAGCTGTATCACATAGCTGAGGGATGCGGTGTCTCAGTGGCTAAGACACTGAGCTTGTCAATCAGAAAGGTCAGCAATTCGGTGGTTCAAATTCCTAATATCGTGTAACGGAGTGAGCTCCCATTACCTGTCCCAGCTTCTACCAACCTAGCAGTTTCAAGGCATGTAAAAATGCAAGTAGAAAAATAGGAACCACTTTTGGTGAGAAGGTAACAGCGTTCTGTGCGCCTTCAGCGTTTAGTCATGCCGGCCACATGACCACAGAGATGGCTGTTCAGCTTTGAAACCGAGATGAGCACTGCCTCCTTAAGATTTGGGAACAAGTAGCACATATGTGTGAGGGGAACCTTTACCACAGCTGGCTTGAAAACTACTGCAAGCAATGTAGAGTTATTGAGAGGAGTACCATGGGGTTCAGATTTGGGTCCTCTGTTCAACATTGTACTTGGATAAAGATTTGAAAGAAATTTTGATTCAATTTGCAAGTGACACAAATCGGAGTGTAACTGAAACCCCAGAAGGCAGAAATAAAATTTAGTAAGTTTTTTATACTTTAGATCAGATTGTCAAACTCCATTTCAATGAGGGCTGCATCAGGGTTGTGTTTGTCAGGCGTCAATGTCACTTGCTCCATTTTCGGCTGTGACAGCCTCCTGCAACTCTGACAGGGAATTGGGGGGGGGGGCATGCGGTCCTCCCAGGCTTCATTTTTGCTGGCAGAGGCACCGTGGGATGGTCTGCTGATTACAGGGTGGAGGCAGATGGAAACGCCAGTCGGCAGGCCTTGAATTTGACACCCCTGCTTTAGATAGTTGTCCTGAGAATTTTAATAAATAGAATGCATATATATGAATGAAAAATCCTTAATTTAAGGAACAAAAATGAAATGCATACCCAGTGTAGCATAGGGGATAGCTGGCTTGGAAATGATACTTGTGAAGATGGAGCTGTACTTCAAACCCAATTACTTAAATGTCATCTGCTGATTTAAGATTCTGTCTTCTCAAAATAGATTCCCAATTTTGTTTCATTAACATTTAAGGGTGCTTAAAATCACAGGTTTTAAAATTATTTTATGAAGAGCAGCAAGTTCAAATTCAGATAAGTGTCCATACAAAAGTTAATTGGGTAGAAAAACCAATAAACCAAATTCTGTCAGTTATATATTTGACTTTATTCTGATGCATGAACAGCAAAAGGTGACACCCTGTTTTATAAATAGAGCACTTAAGTGATTCACATATTAAGTGGCATATGACTCCCCCCCCCTCACTTCCCCAGTGAAATGTAATCACAAGCTGCAAGGCAGCAATATGATCCTTGCTGAATGAAAACAAAACGAGAATACTACAGTTGTATTTCCATTTTGATAAATGAACGGCGCCAATTCATTACTGCATACTTTATACCAGATGAACGTCTCTTGATAATAACATGCTAATTTTATATACGTTGAAATAATCAATGCTTTGGTATTAGCTTCTTTTTAAAAAAAGAACAATTGTAGCAAGAAAAAAAACTACACAGTGGCAGACACACCACATGAATGAAACATAAGGCATTCAATCTTGGAAGACAGTTGAGATACTTCTGTAGTTTAATATTAATCTCAGAGGAGGGAGGCAGGGCAATGGGTATAAAATCTTGTAACACTGAAAAATCACTTAATTGTAATATCTGTAAACATGGAACACCAGTACTTAACTGATGTAATTGCCACATCTGTTGATTCATTTGGAGCAGTGTTTCTCAAACTTGGCGACTTTAAGTCCTGTGGACTTCAACTCCCAGAATCCCCCAGCCAGCATAGCTGGCTGGGGAATTCTGGGAGTTGAAGTCCACAGGACTTAAATTCGCCAAGTTTGAGAAACACTGATTTGGAGGGTACAGCATGACAGGCATCAGAATTCTTTGTGGTATTTTCACTTTAATACTAATAGAAGGGGCGGTAAATACACTTGTCAATGCTGCAATTAGATTGACTCTTCTTTTGGCATGATTGCATTTTGGAACAAGTGGTAATTGAAAAACAAGGTTGCTAATTCCTTTATCATATCTGAAATCTGACTTTGTTTCAATAGAAATAATATGTCATTTTTAAAATGACGCCTGTCTCTCAAATCATTTCTAGCCCCTGCGCTGGAAACAGTGGATTGTAAGAAGCAGACAAAATAGTCCCAAGAGTTCTAGCTCAGCTCCATTGATTCTGATGCTGATAATGAAGTGGGATCCTTCTGTATGCTTTCAAAGAGGGAAGACATTTCTGGGTTGGCTCGGATTTGGGAAGAAAATTCGGCCATTACAGGGCTTTTATCGGCATCTGGGATGGTCAGTAGAGCAGCTACTGCCCTCATTGCTGAGCGTTTCAGTTCATCTTGCTTCTCAAATTCCTGTTTTACAGAACCAGCCTTTACCTAGAAGAAAAAGGCAAAATTAAAATATTACCAGTCTTCATCACATTGGTACGTCTGTATTCAGTGGCTTTTTGCGTGGTCAAGAAAAGGAAATCTGACTACCTACCTGCCCATGAATTAACATTAGATGTTAAATAAGTCTAAAATACAATAGCCACATTCATTAATCTCTGCATATTCTTGACCAGCTGAAACCTCCTCAAGAACAGCCCAGTATACAGCACATTGTAGGAATCCAGTTATAGGAGTCCAATAAAGGCAAGAGTAATAGCAGAGATTCCTGGTCCATAAGTAGTGCACAAGACAAATCTGCAAAGACCATTCCTAGCCATGTTACCACCTACTCTCCAGGCAGAAACTGAGATCAGGAGGACCTGAGATCAAGGAAATGCAATCCCATCAAGAGTTGAATATGAAAAACCATTCGATCCAAGGAGGGCCAAAACCCAGAGTCACGTGGTCTTGTGAGGGTTGAGAGTCGCAACCTGTTCTCCCCCAGGCCTGGGTAAAAGCCTCAAGGGCATCATTTGTATAGCAAGGGATAAAGCTACATAGTATTGCCGCCATATTGATGTTTTTTTACCCAGTGCTGATGAAACTGCTAGGTAAGGTCATGTAAATTTTAATGGGAATAGAGAAATAATTAAGCCCTGAGATGTCCCACACAAGAGGTCCAAGTGGAATGGAATCAACCTTGGAGGAAGGAAAACCACTGCAAAACAAAGCCCCCCACATCCGAGTCCCCAAAAGTAGTCAGGAAGGATATCATGTTCAATGATATTGAAATCTACTGAGAGATGGAGGAGAGCAAGGAAGGATATATCACCTCCAAAGGGCACCACAACCATAATGGATACTGTTTTGGTACTTCAACCCAGCCTGAAAATGGCGCTGAAAACCTCAAAAAGTCCTGAAGCCGCACGCCCACCTCTCTCTCAACAATCCTCACTTAAAAGGGAAGGTTGGAGAAGAAGCAAAATTGGTCCAACACTGTTGAATCCAAGTATGGCTCCTTAAGGAGGGATGAACCAACTGCTTCGAAATACATGGACCAAACCTGCTCTCAAAAGTGTTCACTACCACTTGAACCAGATTACATGCCACAAACCATTGCTCCTCCTGACTAACCAGGGGAGCCATTATTTGAACACACAAGACTGCAGAGTTCAGAGTTTTTGGGAACTCAGTCCACTTCCTCTGTGCCAATCAGGGGAAACTCATCCCAGATAATCAGCTAAGATTGTTTCCGTCACTTCCACTTTCACAACTATAATCGGCACCAGAATTTCCATTGGTAAACCAGGCAGTTGTTAAGTACATTGTGCCTGATTTTGCGACATTTTTTTTGTACCAGTGTTAAGCAAATCACTGCAGTTGTTAAATGAACCATGCAGTCATTAAATGAATTGGGCTTCCCCCATTAAATTTGCTTGTCAGAAGCCAACTGAGATGATCACAAATGGCAATCGCATGGCGACAGGATGCTGTGATGGTTGTAAGTGTGAGTACTAGTTGTAAGTCACTTTTCAGTGCAGTAACTTTGAATGGTCATTTTAAATGAATGGTTGTAAGTGGAGGATTGCAATTGTGATTCTATTGCAACAGTAATCCCTTGTTTCTCAGGACATGAACAATTACCGTATTTTTTGGAGTATAAGACACCCCCCCCCCCCAAAAGTGGGTGAAAATTTTGGTGCGTCTTATAGACCGAATATGGGCATTTTGGGCCTCTCAACATTACCACCACCACCTGTGTCCTATTTTTGCCCAAAACAGGCCCATTTTTGGTGAAACCGGGATGCGTGAAGGGTTTATGAGGCCTGCAGAGTGTTCCTGGGGGGCCAGGAGGACAAAAACCAAATGCACAGAGGCCAAAAACGTTTTTTTTTCTTGTTTTCCTCTTCGAAATCTAGGTGTGTCTTATAGTCTGAAAAATACGGTAGGTACCTCAGGAAAGAAAGAGAAGTAGAACTATCAAGGTATAAATACATTCAAGCTTCCCCGGACATTACCTTAGTTGAACATGTCACTCGTAGTGGTTCAACAAGCCGCTCTAATCTTTGCAGGACAGCATTAGGGCAGAGTGTTGACAGGCGAGCCAACATAATGAAAGTCAACATCTTCATAATGAAGAAAGGAAAAAGCTTACATTAGCATCGTTTTTTTCAAGCAGGTATTTCAGTAATAATTTACAACAACTGGTGGTCACTTTTGCGTTTAAAACAAACTTTTTACAACAGAGGTCCCCAATCCCGGTTTCTGGACCGACACCAGGCCACGGCATGCCAGAAACTGGGCCGCACAAACAAGTGAAGCCCCATCCATGGGATGCAGGCAGCACATGAAACCATGCCCCCTCCAGTCCATGGAAAAAACCTTTCTCCGCAGAACTGATCCCTGGTGCCCAAAAGGTTGGGGGCCACTGCTTTACAACACTGCAACGAAGTTTCCTTCCTACTTAAATTGCTCTTCCTTCTAGGTTACAAGGCAGAAGAAAATAACATGGAAGTGGATATTTAGCTCTTATAGGATCCCTCAGTTCGGGCATTCTCTTTGAGGAAGAAGACAAGTCAGGATTTGTTGCATGGGGGTAACTGATTCATCCAAAACAGCCTTAAAGGTAAAGGTAAAGGTTCCCCTCACACATATGTGCTAGTTGTTCCAGACTCTAGGGGGTAGTGCTCATCACCATTTCAAAGCTGAAGAGCCAGTACTGTCCAAAAATGTCTCCGTGGTCATGTGGCCGGCATGACTAAACGCCAAAGGCACACGGAATGCTGTTACCTTCCCACCAAAGGTGGCTCCTATTTTTCTACTTGTATTTTTTTTTACATGTTTTCGAACTATTAGGTTGGCAGAAGCTGGGACAAGTAATGGGAGTTCACTCCGTTACACGCGCTAGGGATTCAAATCACCAAACTGCTGACCTTTCTGATCGACAAGCTCAGCGTCTTAGCCACTGAGTCACCGCATCCCTAAAAACAGCCCTACAATTCAATGAAATAATGAAATTAGAAGCTCCAAAATTAATTTTAAAAAAAGAAACATTACCCTGATATCATAATGATCTTTCAAGCCATCTTCCACATGATTTAAGTATTCATAGATGTCCAGTCGATCAAGGCAGCTTTCCAAAAGTGTGTACATGCATTCAAAGGCAGCTTTCCTCACATCGAGCCCATCATCTACTGTGTGTTTGAATGGTCCCATTTCTACCTAAAGGGGGAATTTCAAAGTAGCTGGAAGTACTAAAAAAAAAAAAGGAAAACTTTCACATGCCAACTTTATCTGGCCCAGCGTGAGGCCACAGAATTGCTTAGTTCATTTCCAATTGAAATTCAGCTGAAGGTATTCCAATTTAAAGCTTTAAATTACAGGTTCAGTAATCATTTCCATACACCTGTGGGATTAGTTTACTTTCAGGTCTCATCAGAACATTGGCTGAATTATATTCACACGCACCCATATCTATGTTGCTTATCATTCCCATTTGATCTGGTCATGCAGATCCCTGGCCATCATTCATAACAACAACAAGTGAGGAGTTCTGGGGGAACCACCCAACTCAGGGATCAACAACGATGGCCCTTTTATGACCTGTGGATGTGAACTCTCAGAATTCCTGAGAGCATGAGAGTTGACATTCACAGGTCGTAAAGGGGCCATAACTGCCCACACCTGACTCAGCGTCAGTACAGGATAATGCTGAAATGGAATATGGTCGGTACCTCTCGTATGAGCTCCCTTCTAACTTTGGTTTCATTGTATAGGTGGGGTAGGACCGTACTGAGCTGATCTCGGATTAGGGAAGGTTTGTTGTGAGCAGCAGAATTAAACATGGCTAAAGCAACACGACGGACATTCAAGTCGGGGTCCTGAAGAGTTTTCAAGAAGTCACCTGCAGGGTCATAGCATAACAAGAGTTTAAAAGGCAGCAACACTAGCTTTGAATACATTCTGGGAAGCATATAATCTTCAAAAAGCAGGAACAAAAATTCATATTTTCAAACCAGGCAGGGGAGATCAGATGGACAGCCCATTCTGTCATTTAGTCCCTAGTATCTGCATCAATATTCAAGTTGCATTAACATCTAAACTCAATCATAGAATCAGGTTTACTTTAAAGATTAGCAATGTCGAAACAATTCAGATGACCGAAGCATATTCAACCAAACTATTCTGTATTTTAGATCACAATTGTGTATTCAAGTTCACTGTGGAAATGTCACATCAATATGCTTAACGAGAACGGAATCAGTTAAAGATCTGCTTGGATTTTGTTTCTTGATTAAAAAAGAGAGTAACATCCTCCATAATATATTCCATGTTTTAACTGGTCAGAAGAATCTCTTTCTTTGGATTCAACTTTCCATTTGTTTGCTCCCCACCTAATTCATTTTGACATAGATAACATCTAGAATTTGAACACCTTCTCCGATTCAAACAGAAAAGGGTTGGGATATGGGCGCAACAATGAAAGCCAAGCACTTTCAGGCAAAGTTAAAAGATTACATTCTTATAGCAATTAATTCTTTGGGTCATTTCTCTTTACCATTCATTCCACTCTCTCTATATATATTTTTAATTTAACAAGGCCTGCTATTCTGACTTCCAAAGGAAGTCCTTGTTCAAAACTCAAAATTACCTATGCATCCTTTGAGAAGGGGGTCAATGGGTTGTGGGTGATCCGAGATGGTGAATTTTATTGCAGTCACCACTGTACTCCGAGCATAGGGGGAGCCTGCAATGAGAAGTGGGAGGAAAAGTATTTGTCTTGAAACGAACACAGATCATTTCTACCAACTTTTCCCCCCTTAAGAGCGCTTTTTCTTCACCGTTTCCAGAACACAGATAATAATGAAGCAGCACAAACAACCCCAGCACACACTGTGTGGAAATTATTCTGAGCTCTCTTTTTTATAGCGCTCATCCTCTTGAAGGACCACAGTGGCTTGCAAGTTTAGGATACTCGGTTGGAGGTTAGAAAGCCCGTGTTCGAGACCCAAGTGCTGCTGTGTGTGGCAGGGTGAGCTCCCATCATTCGCTCCAGCTCCTTGACAAGAGACATGAAAGGAACCTCCACAGGCATCCCCTGGGCAACAGTGATGTCACCGGTTAATCCTTTCAACCAGGAAGTGCCTTAAAATGGTGCCTACAACACAAACGGAATCTTCTTGAAAGGAGCCCAAACAGAATAAAACAATCTCCCCAAAACAGCTTGATAAGGATGGACACTAGATGGTAAACATGCGCTACAAGAATCCACAGGTCTACAGCAGAGAAAAGTACAACTCTCCCCTCAGCAGAGCAATTGCCTCAGCCCTATCCTTTCCCTTCCCTTACCTGAGAACAGCTGTTTTTTCAACCTGGGCAGCAACTGAGAAGGGTTTACTACAGTCAATTTCCCCAAGCATTCAGCAACAACATTGCGGGTTCCTTCCTCTGTGTATTCACAGTGCTTGAAAAGCAGGGCCCATATGTCCTCCCCATAAGGTTTCAGGCTCTCCGCTGGGGAGGAGCTAATGACTTCTTTCAGGGAATGAAGCAGTAGGTACTGCCGCTTAGGCTGCCCCCCAATCTCCTTCAGCATGAAGGGAAGGTATTCTTTCAGGTTGCCCACGCTGATGTTGCCCAAAGCGTAGGAAGCCGCCGATTTCACTTCTTCGCTGGGCGAGGCAAACGCATCCAGGATCACGGCTTTGAGTTCCTTCTGAGTGCTCAGGTTGGTGGTGCGACCTATTTCTGCGAGCGAGAGGAACGCCAGCATTCTGACGGCAGTGGTAGACTTTGGGTTCTTCACATCCTGAATGAACAGGTTTACTAGGCCAGGGATTTCTTTTGGACACACAGAAGCAAGGGCCGCCACACATTTGGCAACAGAGTGAAAAGCCTGCTTGTGCAAAGTGGTGGAGACTCCGCTAGAGGTCGATGAGTATACAGGACTAGTTAGCTGCTTCATCAGGTCAGCGTAGCTCATGTTGACCGCCTTGATCACAACCAGTGCTTGGAAGAAGTCTACAATAGCATTCAGAGCCCCTCCTTGCATCAAAGGCGAGTAAACCAGCTGGAAAAGCTCTGACAGAACTGTACCACTGATCCTGGACAAGGATGAAGGATAAACCTTAGCCAAAGTGGTAAGGAACACAATGGCCACCTGAGAAACATGCATATCGTTCTCGCTAATTAAATCTGGAAGCTCCATTAGAACACATTCAATCATGGCTGGCTTGAGGCTATCACTATAATTTCTGATCAAGACATCCAGAGCCGTCAAAGTACTCAGTTTCAAGGCACGCTGATTCTTACGCAAGAAAGAAGCCAAGATGGGGAAGCCTTCTGCTAGAATGGGCCTCAGGTCTACCTTGAGTGAGGAGTTTGCAATCAGAGTCAGTGCTTTGACCGTGGTCAGTCTAGTTATTTCATTTTTCAGTCTCTCAAGGAAAATCTTCAGGGTTGGCTGGAGTTCGCTGCTTAAGTAGTCCCCTAGATTGGAGACTATTTGCCCCATGCAAGAGATCGCTCGTTCCTTCACCTCCTGATCGATGTCAGCCGCTTTCAGCCTCTTCAACGTTGCCGAAAACAAGTCTGCCACATAAGGTTTGGCGTCAAATGCACAAGGCGCATCCAAGGGACGAATTACTTTCACAAGCTGTAGAGTCACCAGCAAAGCTTCAGACGTTATCTTGTAAAAAGGATCCCCAATGCAAATGACCACTGGGGGCAGCAGGGCTTTAACATGGGGATGGAACACTTCTCTGGGGTGGTTGCAGAGAACAACGTGAAGGAAAGTCAGAGTATCTATCTTCATATTGGAGGAGCTGGATTTATCCGTCAAGGAGAAGACAATTCCTGTGTGCCAAGGAAACACTGGTCAGCTTGATTTACAGTTGACCCCATCCCTCAAAACAGACTTTTTTTCACAATAGAAAATTCCCTATCTCTACACTCTGCACCTCCCATGTTATCCTGAAATCTGCTGCAGGGGATTTCCCCAAACTTCTGCAGCATGGAAGGCGGTCCATAAACCTTTGTGCTCACCTTATTTTTTTAAAAAATCTAATGAATAAATAAAAGATTAGGTTAAGTGCATGAGGTTACACTGCAAATAGGGATCTATTTCCTCACGGGTATCTATTAACCTGGTAGACAGATGCCACTGGATGCAATTCACAGCATCTTCAAACTGATTATTGAGTGATTCAGATTTATTTTAAAAAACATTTCAGATCTTGCACATGGCTGCTAGGATTCAAAAGACTTCACTGACTTCAGAATGCGGTGATTAATTAAATCTATTTGGAAAATATATTATCAAATAGTTTGTGTTGTACATTTGCACATCAGAGTTTACTCCTAGATGAAGATAAAACCAGTTTGGTGGAGAACTTATTATTTTTGAGGTGCAGGAGGCACCGAGCGTGGTCACCTCATGGCTGCTGCTGTGTTGCAATATTTTCGGGGTGGGCTTATTTTAGCACATGCGCTCAAAAGCATGACCAGGCTTATTATCCGGGGAGGTCTTATTTTCAGGGAAACAGGGCAGTATATTTTTTTGTTCATATTTTGAGAAAATGCAGATGGAGGAATAAACCCCAGTTAATCACTTTCCCATTCATTTCAACAGAGGCCAATCTGAGACCATAAATTAAAAACAGAAGATATTCTGCAGTAAAAGTTACGTATTCCAGTATTTCCCACAGAAAAACAGTGTACCTCGATTAACAGAATTCTGGCTTATAAAAGAAAAACAGAAGCAAAGTACGATGATATATGGAAATTAAACAGTCTTTGGCTGCTCACGTGGATTTTTTTTAAAGAAGAAAAAGACCCAGTATCTACAGCCACTGGCCTCAGTTAAACTAGTGGCATAACATTTATTTATTTTATTTATTTATTTATTCAATTTATAAACCGCTCCCTCTCCCCGAAGGGACTCGGGGCGGTATACAGTCAAAAGTTAAAACACCATATACATAGAGGCGGCATCCAAAACCCGTAAAAACGAATTACATAAAAATCTGTACAATGATAATGAAATTAAAAACGTTAAAATCTACCCCAGAAATTTAAAATAACTGCCATCTTCTGATGCATCTCCCGATGATAGCCTTGACTATAAAGAAAAAATACAAGTAGAAGAGAAGTTGCTTTATTATTTACTGCTTATCTTTGTAGAATACCAATAGAACTTAGTGTCAACCCTGAAGCTGACTTGACCGAAGCCATTTTTGACCGCTTCAGTGTTGCCACATTGGAGCTGAAGGATAGGGAGGGGGATGAGGATTCCAGATAGTTGAGATTCTGTAGCCAAAACAAAATATTTTCTCTTGGGAACCAAGGACATTCTCACACCTGGTCGGAGGAAGGAGTAGTGATGTCACCCAGATGCCAGACCGCACTATTGGACCATGTGCTTGATTATTTAGGGAAAGTGAAAATCTTTTACTTTTAATTAGGTGAAAACCACAGGAGTCTTCAGAGTCGGCTTTCACCAGATCTGTGCCAATATGATATTTCCACTAAAGCTATTCTTTGAGGAATTCACCTGCCTCAGAGTTTTGCTTGTTATGGGACTATTACTTGGAACCCTGGCACTTAAGACTTATATATCACTTCACAGTGTTTTTACAGCCTTCTCTAAGAGGTTTACAGAGTCAGCCTATTGCCCCCAACAATCTGGGTCCTCATTTTACCCACCTCGGAAGGATGGAAGGCAGAATCAAGCCAACCGGATCGCACTCCAGGCTGTGGGAGAGTTTGCCTATAATAGTATATTCTAACCACTGTGCCACCACGGCTCTTAATATCAAAGGTGGAGAAGGAATGAAAATGAAAAGTGACCCTTGATGAAAACTGCCCCGTGATTTGTTTAGTCAACAGACAAGCTTTACCCGGCACTAGTGCAGGTATGTGATCCGCAAGGCAACCGGGGAGGACGTTCGCCAGTTCCGTCAAAAGAGCAAAGCACCCTTGTCTTGATCTGACGCTCTTCTCTTTGAGTTGCTTGTGCAAAGCCTTGATAATATTTGGAACCTATGCAATTAGAAAGCAGCTCATCGGTAATCTGATTAAAAGCCAAAAGAACTCAAAATCCAAGCGAACATTCGTTATTTTAGTACAAAAAAGAAACTTGATCCATGTGGAAAATGCTTTCAGGTATAAACGAAGAATTGGAGACGTACAAAATCATGAAGATTTTTTAAAAGTGGAGCAATAAACACTATATTTTCCCCTTTAGGCAAAAAAATTATCTTCAATAGCTCATTGTTTTATTTAAATATACTGCCCGCCACCCTACCCCAACTCTGTAGCTATTTCTAACAATTAATTGGATCTTTACTTAAGCAATCATTGTGTTTAATGGGCAGGCAAGTCACCGTAGTCTCCAAAATCAGGACAGAGTGGTCAAATCACTAAGTAGATCACTACTACATAGCTGGGTTTAGGTACATAAGCTTACACCTTACCTAATATTGTTGGATGGCTACGTATTTAGAACTGGTCCAGAAAGTCTTTCAGCAACCCAGAGAATCATAGTGAAAGCCATGACAAATAAGCAACAAAAACAACTCTGGGCAGACCACCAGGGCTACAAATATTGCCACTCAGATCTGCTAGGCTGCTGTTGACAACTTGACTAGGTGGACCAGACCATAAAATCAATTCCATAGGAAGGCTAAAGCTACTGTTATCCTTCAGAATACCAAATAGGATAAGAGGCAGTAACTTTTTCAAATAGCTGCATAATACTGAGTCCATCAAAGAACGATCCAAGGATTAAAACCTCACGAGACATCATGAAAGACCCCCAGATACCTTACAGTGTCAAATTCAATCTCATTGAGGGCAGCATCAGGGTTGTGTTTGACCTCGGGGGCTGAAGGGGCATAGCAACGGCCTCGTGCAACCCTCTGCCAGCGAGAACAGAACGCAGGAGGGCTGAGTACGGCCCTCCCAAGCTCTGTTTTTGCTGGCAGAGGCACCGCGGGCTGGTCCTTCACTGTTTCCAGGGCAGGCCCGCAGCCTAGATCTAAGCACCCCGCGGGCTGGATCCAGCCCACGAGCTTTGAGTTTTACACCCCTGCCTTACAGAATAACTCAAATTTGAGCAGTTGAAACTGTTTTGAAACACAGTTAGTTGAATTTATATCATGCCACACAGCAACATGTGATTAAGGTCAACTCACCTGGTTCTGAAGCATGGTTAGAGGTATGTCCTCTTTGCCTGCTTCATCCGAAGCTTGCAGCCAACTCTGAATGGGCAGAGTTTGCTTCAGTAAAGATATATAGGCTGAGAAGATGTCTGCCTTAACGTTCTCTTCCCTTTCCTTGAACCTGCTTATTAAAGCCGGAGAGAGTGTTTTGTAGAAATCCTGCAGAAGGTCGTGTCTGGTGCTGACAATGGCCTCAAGGCACTTTGCAGCAGACCTACGAACTTTCCAGCTGATGTCATCATCATCACTATACTCATCATCACTTTCTGAGGGGGAATGAAAGAGAGTTGTTATTGACAGACACTGTAGATCAGGGGTGTCAAACTCATGGCCCGTGGGCTGGATGCGTCATGCACTGGCCACGCCCACCCCATTTTAGCGAAAGGGGAAAAAGTCACGATACATCACGTTACCAAGTGACGACGTAAGTTTGATACCTCTGCTGGAGATAGAACTTGTTTTTTTTTCTTTTAGTCTTTCAGAAGAAAGACTATCACATTTTTCAGAGTATAAGACTCACCTTTTTCCCTCAAAAAAGAGGCTGAAAATCTGGGTGTGTCTTATACACTGCATTTTTGGCCTCTCGAAACCCCACCCCTTCATCAAAATGGCCGTGCATAGTTTTTAGGAGGCATTCAGAGAGCTTCTGGGGGTTGAGGGCAGAAATGAACGGGCCGTTTTTTGCTCGTTTCTACCCCCACTCCACCCCTCAGGAGCACTCTACAAGCCTCCTAAAGGCTATTCATGCCCTTTTTTTGAAAAAAAAAAAACACGGGCCCATTTTCATGAAAAACGGGCTGTTTTGGGGAGGTTTGCAGAGTGCAAAACCTTTTTTTTTTTATTTGCCTCTTCAAAACCTTGGTGCTTCTTATACTCTGAAAAATACGGTATTTTACAAGTTGACCATGGGTCAATTCTCACATAGCACTGTCAAGGACCTCATGCAACTCACCTCCAAAGCTTTGAGTATGACATGAAGCCATATTAATAGGATTTATGAATTCATAACCTGCCCACATTATGAAGGACTCTTGACAGCATTAAATGGCAAAAAGAAAGAGAACTTGCATCCCACTAAATCATTATCGAAAGCAAAAGCAAACTCAAGGTAGATACTTCATAGCCAGCCAAATGTTCGTATAGAAATAGAAATACTATGTTTCTGAAACATTAACAAAGTGAGGACCCGAAAGTACTTCTGGTGAGAAAATCTGAGAGAGGGGAGCAACCACGATGGTTTCAAATAAATGGTAAATTAATCCCATCTTGATTTTGTCCTGGATTCTTTTAATTTTGGAAGTGTAGCTTAAATCTATTCCCACCATGCCAGTCCAACATTAAATGTAACCCTTGGCTCATATGAGAGCTGCATTTTCACCTTAGAATGACAAGAGCAAAGAACCATGCTGAATTATTTAATTTTACAAATTTAGACTGGTAAGAGGAAATTGCCTGAAGTCTTCATTAGGTTGCACAGACCAATTGCTAACAACATCAAGTACAGAAGGGGCAAGATAACTGATAGTTGATCTACTGTATACTAGAACAGGCCTTCTTGCTTTTTCTTTTTTTCACATGCAAGCAACAATAGCCATGAAAACCTCAGGTCAGGGAGAGAGGAAAATGGGCAGTAGCAATGATCCTACTCAGGTCAGGCCACAGTGCTCCTCCAATTTAAGATTCATAGCAGAGAATGATAATAAAAGAGTCGTAAACAGTACCTTCAGAAACCTTTATCAACAAACAGAACGTATGGAAGCCACCTACTCCTACCTACTCATTTAAACCCTGCCTTTAGATGCACCAGAGTTCTATCTGGCCATATTTTTAGACTTTTCACTAATCGATTTAGAGCAGAGATGGTTGTATAATTTACATGCTCTTTTGAGCCTTGAAATATTGATTTGGGGGGAAAAAAGCAGAATGGTTTGAAAGAACTTCCTGAACTGGTGGTGGAGGCAATCCATCTTTATCGATGGCCATCATAATCCGAATTGTGCAGCACCTTGCTCCTCATCTTCTCCATTTTCAGTTTCCATTATTTCGTCTTCATCCTCCTCTTCATTATCATAGTTGTAATTTGGATCATAGGTGATGTACTGGAGGCACAGTCCAGTCACATTAGGAAGGTGAGGGCCAATTTCTTTTGGACACCTTAGAAACAGCAAGGTAATCATTTAGCATAGAATATAATGCTTAATTCTATTGATAATGTTTTTCAAAAAGTTAACTGGCATTTCATCTCTAAAGATAATCCCTGGGTTCAGCACACAGCGGCACATCATTTTTAACCATCAGCATACTTCCCAATGCTTTGCACATATAGCCATCTCCAGGTAATCTTTTCCTTATTTTTGTTTAAGCTTCTTATCAAAGTTATTTTAAAAAACTATGGAGGCAATTGGGATAATTCCACTGAAATATATCTGAAACCTGGGGCTCCCATAAAATCATGATCCAGGGAAGATTCAGGACAAGAGCCCACAAGCAGCTAATCTAATCATACTGCTCTTCCTGGCAACAGCCATGTTCCATCCCTCATTATCCAATTTACACTTATTCATCCTAAGAGAAATATCCCCTTTGTTTAGTCATTACCAGCCTTTAAAAAAAGTTAAAATCCTATTTTAAAAAGTAACCATCTCAGTTGCAGAAAATGATCATTTCAATTCTCCAGAACCACCAACTGAGACCTCTTTATCAGGAGTCTATGGCAATTCAGATTTGGAAGAAAAGAGAGATATGGAGGATGCTGGACTACTCCATAAACCTATTGCAAATTTTCCTGGAGTTTTCAGTTGAACCCATATGACCCTATGACAAATTGTTGTTGATTCAAGAAAGTGATAAGAGATGCTACAGACTTGCCCAAACTCCCTGTGAATCTTCCTAATCCTGATAGGCCCTCGCTTAGAGATAAGTCATTCTTCTAGCGGATACAGGTCCATCACCCATGTATACCATGACACCTACAGATAAAATTGCACTTTTCTGGTAATTCATCAGGCATAGATAGTTGGAGTAGATAGTCCTGATTTCTGTTGCAAACAACAGGTGACAAAAAAATTTCCTTCTAAAAGTTAGAACAAAAGAACATGGGGGCCAAGTCAGTTGCATAAAACATTTGAATAAAAGGTACCAACCTTCTTACAAAAGACTCAAAGGCTTGGAAACAGTATTCCCTCAGCTCATCATCCTCTACATTGCAGTACTGAATTATCAATGGGATCATCTTTTCTAGGTAGTCCCCTAAAAGACAGAGACAGAGTAAGCGATCCACACAATTCTTTCCCAGATCCACTGAACAATCGGAGCCCACTGAGAACATTGCCTTTTGAAGCAAAGGTGGACATGGGCCCGTCTATCTCACAGGAAAGGTATCACAAAGGAAAAGGACGTCTGTTCAGGTTCTGCTCTGTTCAAGAGATGTCCTTCTCACTTAGAGCTGCTTGATGAACTCAATATCTTTGTGTTTCAATCAAAATGTGGAAGTTGTGGTGGCACAGGAAATCCACCACCAGTGTTCTTCTATTCCTTCACAAAACAGCACTGGGAGGAACATCTGGTGTATCAGAAATTTGATTTCATTTCTCTGACATAAAAGCCCATATCCATATCCAAGTGTGCAGTCTGAATTTGTATCTTGGACAGTAAAAGCACAAAACCCAAGGCACCCAAGGAAATAGTGTCAACAGCAGAGAAAGAAAATTACTTCTAGTCTCCCCCTTGTGAAATCACCCATTAATGTTCTTAGACCCTACCATTTTCCAAATGGAGATTTCCCCTATCACCCCTGGTTGGGCTCAAAGCCATGAACCATCTGGATGGATCTATTCTGGAGATGCCTTTCATAAGGAATACCTTCTTCGCTTCTATTCTTAGCTGGTAGCCTATTAGAATAAGCATGTATATTAATTATGGAGGAGGTCCCTCTATGGAGAATTTACTTAGGCCACAATTCCAAACTGAGCTTGCCCTCTAAGGAACGCCCAACGTTTTTACAACAGTAGATATTCAGAGCAAAATAGGCAAGAAGGAAAGAATAAGGTGAACATCTCACTAACAATGCAAGGCAGGACTGGAGGGAGTTTCTTGGGATACGCAATGGCCATGAAACAACAGTGGTCAGAAACAAGCTAAAAATCACAAGGCTTACCTATGCGGTGTCCAGCCTGCTTGCTGATACCAGCAATACACTGGATGTATGTTCTCGTAGTCGAAGTGGAATTATTCCTTTTCAGCTCTGACAAGAGATGCTCCATAAGCTCTGCAAAGATGTTCCCATTACATGTCAAGACCAGGTGACCTAGGGCAATGATGGCTCTCTTCCGAACGGCCAACCTGGGACTGATGAGCTGAGGAAGGAGGCAGTTCAGGATGGAAGAATGGAAGGAGTACAGAGTTCCCCCTAGCCTGAAACCACAGACAAAGCTCACATCAACCAAATGTTCTCCAGAGTTGGACTTAACTGTTAATTTCCTGAAGACAGCCATTTCAATTCATTTTTTCACTTTTCTTCCATGATTTATGTTTTAGATTAGATTAGAATAGAATAGAAGAACAGAGTTGGAAGGGACATTGTAGGTCTTCTAGTCCAACACCCCCCCCCCCCCCGCCTAGGGAGGAAACCCTACACCACATCAGGCAAATGGCTATCCAACATCTTCTTAAAGACCTCCAGTGTTGGGGCATTCACAACTTCTGGAGGCAAGCTGTTCCACTGATTAACTGTTCTAACTGTCAGGAAATTTCTCCTCAGTTCTAAGTTGCTTCTCTCCTTGATTAGTTTCCACCCATTGCTTCTTGTTCTACCCTCAGGTGCTTTGGAGAATAGTTTGACTCCTTTTTCTTTGTGGCAACCCCTGAGATATTGGAATACTGCTATCATGTCTCCCCTAGTCCTTTTTTTCTATTAAACTAGACATACCCAGCTCCTGCAACTGTTCTTTTTACATCTAGATTAGATGTAACTGTAAGCCATCCAGAGTTACCCTATGGTAAGATAGGTGGCCAATATTTTTTATAAATAAATAATGATGAAAACACATTCTGTTGTTTGCAAGAATAAGCCTTTGCAGACCATGAGGGGTGTATATGAGAGAGAGGATGCTGCAAGAAATAATATATTTGTACAGCAAAGTGTAATCCAAATTAACAAAAGCAACAGTTTATACTAATGCTGTTTTCCCAACAGTCCCTTTAAGGACTTAGGAAGGTAATAAAAACACATTATTTTAATGCATATGACGTCCGCCATCTAATATATCCAACTAAAAGGCAACAATGAGAACTCAGTACATTTTGTAATGCAAAAAGAGAAATCTGAAGTGTGACTTTCCCTCAATATGCAGTTCTCTATTCAGTGCAAGCAAATCTTCTCCTGCAGATCTAAACCATTTTTTTTAAAAGAAAACAATTTCAGAATATTTGCACACTAAATATCAAGGCATTTGTTTTGAATTGCACATTTAGCATTATGCTGTCAATCCACATGTTCAGCTATAATCTAGTGTTTCAATATGGACAGCAGTAAAGCTGACTGAATGACACTCATTTTTTAGAAGCTGAACCCGGAATTGTCGAGAGTTCGTTAACACAATCTTCCCCAATTTAACGATTTCCAGATGTGTTGCACTTTCACTTTAGCAATTATGGCTTTTGGCCATGTGGACAAGGCCAGTTCTATTCAACCAGAATAGCCTACTGACAATTATTGCCAGAAGTGGCATTTACTGTATTTCTTTTCTTTTCTTCCTTTCTTTCATCTCTCCATTCAGGGATATAAGCAAGACTATAAGAAGGAAAAAAATGTTCCCTTTCCTCTTCACTGAATGGGCCCCAGGGTCATTTAAGACCCCTAACTGGCAGTGACCACATGTCATTTCTTATAAAAGAGAGCTCTTTATTTCAGAAAACTATCCTTTAGATTTAATTTTTTATTTTCTTGGTTTTGCTTCTGAATTCTCCTTTATAAAACAAAATCATAAACAATTTAAAAAAAATCTTTGTGAAACACTTTCAGATTTCTCCTTTTTCAGGTTTGTCCTTTACTTTTTTCCAAGAAAATATGTTCACTGTTCTGATAATTAATATGTACAGGCCTAAATCTTATGTTACCAGTTCAGAGACTTCCAAAACATAAGCTGGCACTGAGATGCTTGTTTAGAAGAGTATTTAGTTTATTACAGACATGAAGCAGCAAAGAAGATATTAGCTTAGCGGGGAGGGGTGGGGGAAGATCTTACAGAAAAAGGAATTACAATTAAAGACCAAGGTCAAGTAAAGGCACGATAGACAGGCTCATCAAAAATGGGAGCCAACCCTCAATATTTAAAGAAAGGGGCAAGATTATGTGCATATCTAAAATAAAGTTAAAATCTCTAACATACTTTCTCTGATTACTTATTGTTTCTTAAATTTTACTTCCTGAATCCTGGAAGGATCCACTTGATAAGGCAGGGCAGCTCAAATTCTCTCCTTCCCTCCTCTTCCTGTTAAGATGCTACCCTCTCAGGATGAATCTAAGAACAGAAGCTCTAACAAACTCCTGGTTATTTAATCTCAAAGGACCAGTGATGGAGAAAGCTATCTTGGCTCAAAGATTTAGAGACTTGGCTCTCTTGCGCTTTTTGACTTAGAAGCAAAAGGGATAAATTTGTCATTTGTGTATGCTGCTTTCCAGTAGTTCAGGGATCATTGTTGTTAAAATATTCATGAATGGGAGAGACATGGGAACAAGGTCAGCCAATGAATAAGCCAGTGGTAGGATTCAAACATTTTTACTACTGGGTCTCTGGTTGTGGCTTGGTGGGTGTGGTGTAGCTTGGTGGGCATGGCTTGGTGGGCATGGCAGGGGAAGGATACTGCAAAATTCCCATTCCCTCCTGATTAGCTAGGACTCGGGAAACAGAGAATAGATGGGGGTGGGGACAGTCAGAGGTGGTATTTACCAGTTCTCCGAACTACTCAAAATTTCCGCTACCGGTTTTCTAGAACTGGTCAGAACCTGCTGAATATCATCTCTGGAATAGGCATCGCAACTAAGTCGGCCAATGGGAGCTTAACAGATCTGAGTCTGTGCAGAGAATTGAAAAAGAAACTTGATCAATCTGTTGCTCTGAGAAGTAAACAAGCAGTCTGTTTGGGCTTGACTGCTGAAATGAATTTAACTGCTTGTGTTTGCCCCTAACTCTCCTGCCTTGTGTTTACTTGGAAGAACTACCTGTTGGTATTGTGCATTTATTCATCTGTTCTTAGGTATATAAAAAGTTAATGAATCCTGCTGCATCAGTTATCTGTGTGTGCTTCTTGATTTGAATTTATGCAACAAACTCAGACAATTGTTAGTTTGCCTTGCTGTTAGAGCTGATTTTATCTAAAGCATTGTTTCTCCACCTTAGCATCTTTAAGTTGTGTGGACTTCAATTCTCAAAATTGCTGGTTGGGGAATTCTGGTTCTAAAATGCTACTAGGAAAAAGAACATTTTAAAGCTTTTTGAAACAACGTTGTTGAAAAATAACTGTACCTGCTCAGAATGTCTGACAAAATGTCAAGGGCCTCAAGTTGTACCGACACATCTTCTTGCTTTCCAATAGCTCCAGTCAGCTGAGCTGTGATATTTTTGCAAACGTTGGCCGTCATGGTAGAACCTGCGAAGGTGGGGATTTGAAGAGAAAAAGAATGATGGCTTCAACACAATTGTCCCTTTTTTGCAATGCTTTTATCAAACGATCAGATCAGATCGAGCAAATTTAATTAACAAGTTTTCAAGTCATAAACTGTTCACAGGCAATGGGGATCATCATACCAGTCTTCTGCAAAATGACAGCCTCCAGAGGGGCGAGGATTACATTCCCAAATTCCTCAGCAAATACAACCAAGAACTATGCTATTTAAGAACTGTGGAAGTTCAGCCCTAAAGTATTCTAAGCCTGGAATACTGCAGCCAATTTTGGTCACCATACTTCAAAAAAGATGTTGAGACTTTGGAAAAAGTTCAGAGAAGAGCAACTAAGATGATCAAAGGCCTGGAGACTAAAACATAGGAATAAAGGCTGCAAGATTTGGGTTTGGCTAGCTAGTCTAAAGAAAAGAAGAATTAGGGGCAACATGATAGCAGTTCCAGTATTTGAGGGGTTGCCGCAAAGAAGAGGGGGCCAAACTATTCTACAAAGCACCAGAGGGCGGGACAAGAAACAATGGTTGGAAACTAATCAAAGTGAGAAACAACCTGGAATTAAGCAGAAACTTCCTAACAGTGAGGACAAATAACCAGTGGAACAGCTTGACTCCAGAAATCATGGGCGCTCCATCACTGGAAGTTTTTAAGGAGAAACTAGACTTTCACTTATCTGAAATAGTATAGGCCCGGGATGACGAACCTATGGCACGCATGCCACAGGTGGCAGGAGCCATTTGTCAGGGCACGTGAGGCGTTGCCCTGTCAGCTGGCCAGCGTGCATGCGGTGCTGGCCAGCTGAGTTCAGCCTTTTTTAAAGTCATCTTTTGCCCTCCCCAGGCTCCAGAGGCTTTATAGGAGCCTGGGGAGGGCGAAAAGAGCCTCCCCCCTGGGAGGCCCCCCTGACGCTTCAGGGACCTTCAGGCGGCTTCCCTGAAGCCCCCGGAGGACTAAAAAGGACCCTACGAGCAAACCGGAAGTCACTTCCGGTTTGCTCGGAGGGTCAATTTAAGCCCTCTGGAGGCTTCAGGGATCTTCAGGAGGCTTCCCTGAAGCCTCCGGAGGACTAAAAACCACCCTATGAGCCTCTGGAGCCTGGGGAGGGCGAAAAAAGCATGGAAAAATGGGGGGGAGGAGCACCTCTCATGAGCGCATGCGCACTGGGGGGGGTCGCACGTTGTATTATGGGTGCGGCACACCCGCGCACAACCCCCCCTGCGCTTCCCCCCCTTTATGGCACGTGAGCCAAAAAAGGTTCGCCATTGCTGGTATAGGCTCTCCTGCTTGAGCAGAGAGCTGGACTAGAAGACCTCCAAGGTCCCTTCCGGAATAGAGGGGATTCCAGAATCCCCTCCATTCTATTCTAAAAGTACATAGGAATTGAAGAAGGGAGCATTGCATGTAATTATTACAATTTTATTCTTTAAAATTACAGAGAAAAATTTGCCAGGCATTTTGCACAAGATTTCAGTGATCTAAACATTACTATTAGTGTATATTGCATAGATTTTACTCCAGGGCCACTAATATTTGGAGTGTGGCATACCTTCTGCCAGTATTCTCAAAAAAGATCTGCTTATATCCCAGTGGTATCTGCTTCGTGACTTTTTACTTGTAAAACAGATACCACGGGGACATGATCAGTTACCAAATGTGGATGGATCAAATGTTCCTATGCTGCCTATTACTGCTTCGTGCTTCAAACAATTCCACTTCCCTCCCAGGAAGCTTCTTTCTAATCTATGCTCAGGAGAGGTGGGCACAGTTCTAAACCACCCTGAACTGCAGCCAATCATCATTTTGGTCTGTTGAGAAAAATTACAAGATCCATATGACTCACAGGAATTGATTGGAAAGGATGATGCTGTAAGAGGCCAAGGCATTTCTTTTTTGCAGCATCACAGCTTCCCGTTTTCTGAACACAGAGAAAGTCAGGTGCAATAACAAGGAAGGTGTCTGTAGGCACCATGGCAGTCAGGGTACCTATTCTGACCCAGGCTTCCTTAGAAAGCAAGAAGCAAAGTCTTGGTTCCTGCAAAACGTCTTTTATTTACATGACTGTGAATTCCTTTCATTCACAGTCAGCAAGGCTTTAGCAAACTGTCTTTCAGAGGAATGTTTATCCACATGCACCTTATCTCGTTTAGAGCACTGCCAGATAACTAGTTTCCAAAACAGGGCAAAGCAAAACTTGGCACAGAGACTCTTATAATCCCAAACAACTTTCCAGACCGAAATGATCGAATTGTTTCCTACAAAAGCCCACTCCCCATTTGTTCCTCTTTTGTTTCCTCTGGGAGGGGCCAATCACCTTCAAGGTGTGGCTTTACTCTTAAGTTGACCTTGCTTTCTTAGTTGTTCTTGTCTTCTGGAAACTCTGCGCATGTGCACACTGGGAACAGACTCCAGCTGTTCTTCTGCCTCACTGCTGTCTAACTCCTTCTCTGCCTCTGATGCAGAGCCCTCGTCTGAGCTTTCCTCAACCCCCAGGACTGGCCCATGTTCCTCCCCAACCATCTCACTGTCCAACTCTGCTACCAGCTCCGCTGGCCGCCAGCGAGCCACAACAGTACCATATTGGGGGACCCACCTTCTTATCCCTCTCTGCAACTATAACCCTATTTAAACTTTCTGCCACTGTGCCTTTTTATGAGTTATGTAGTACATAAAATAAAGGTTCCTTAGACTTTAGCTTGATAATGGGTGTTTTTAGGAAACATCCATCTCGCTATCATGGCAACAATAAAGAATATTTAGGGGTTTGGGGTTTTTTTTTTTTGAGATACCCAAGGTTAGCTACGACCTGTTACCTGTGGGACATTGCAGGTAGTCCTTGATTAAGACCACAATTGAGCCCAGAATTTATGTTGCTAAGTGAGAAATTTGTTAAGTGAGTTTTCCCCCTTTTTTACAACTTTTCTTGGCACAGTTGTTAAGTGAATCACTGCAGTTGTTAAGTGAGTAACATGGTTGTTAGGTGAATCTGGCTTCCCCCATTGACTTTGCTTGTCAGGAGATCACAAAAGGTGATCACATGACCCCGGGACATTGCAACCGTCATAAATATGAACCAGTTGTCAAGCATTTGTATATAAACTATGTGATTTCTGGGGATGCTGGAAAGGTTGTAAGTGTGAAAAATAGTCATAAGTCACCATTTTTTTCAGTGCCGTTGTAACTCTTGAACGGTCACTAAATGAACTGTTGTAAGTTAAGGACTACCTGTATATTAATTATAAACATTATTTTAATTGGCCTAATAAAGTAATACAGCCAGCAAATTTTGCTAACTGTCACTTGGAATACTGCATTCAGTTTTGGTCACCACGATGTAGAAAAGATGTGGAGACTCTAGAAAGAGTGCAGAGAAGAGCAACAAAGATAATTAAGGGACTGGAGGCTAAAACATATGAAGAACGGTTGCAGGAACTGGGTATGTCTAGTTTAATGAAAAGAAGGACTAGGGGAGACATGATAGCAGTGTTCCAATATCTCAGGGGTTGCCACAAAGAAGAGGGAGTCAAACTATTCTCCAAGGCACCTGAGGGTAGAACAAGAAGCAATGGGTAGAAACCAATGAAGGAGAGAAGCAACTTAGAACTGAGGAGACATTTCCTGACAGTTAGAACAATTAATCAGTGGAACAACTTGCCTCCAGAAGTTGTGAATGCCCCAACACTGGAAGTCTTTAAGAAGATGTTGGATAGCCATTTGTCTGAAACGGTATAGGGTTTCCTGCCTAAGCAGGGGGTTGGACTAGAAGACCTCCAAGGTCCCTTCCAACTCTGCTATTGTATTGTATTGTATTGTACAATTCACAAGGTTTGAGAGAACAATATGCTACGGTGGTGCTTTCTGATTGGGGAGTTCCAGTTATTGGTTATAGCAGAAAAGAATAACAGAGTAACAGAATGACAGAGTTGAAAGGGACCTTGGAGATCCTGTAGTCCAACCCCCTGCTCAAGCAGGAAACCCTCCTATACCATTTCAGACAAGTGCTTGTCCAATCTCTTCTTAATAACCTCCACTGTTGAAGCATCCACAACTTCTAGAGGCAAGTCGTTCCACTGATTAATTGTTCTAATTAGTCTAAGAGACTGAACCATCAAGCAATCTAGTCTAGGATTCAATTCCCTCCCCAGTTGTCTTTAGTATCTACATAACATCACTTGAGGAGATCATCTATTGGCCATAGGTTGAGGTAGCATCGATCTGTAAGTGATGTTTAGCTATATCTACATGTCTACATGGAACTGAGTCGGAAATGTAGCTAAAATCCTGACTCAATATTTTGAGATAGTCAGGCTATGGTTTGGGGAAAAAAACAGCCTCCGATTTAATCCAAGAAGTCAGCTAAATCCAGAAATTTTAACTCTGCTGTTCTTTCCTAGAAAGAGCAAGTTCACAATCTTGACTCCAGCTCAAAGAAAAGGTAACGGTCATGACCAGGAAGATCCATGCCCTAGTGTAGCTGGTAGACAAGTTGCAAACTTTCTGGGAACACTAGACTACAGTGGGCTCTATAGTACAGCCTCTCATGCCCTTTTTCACCTGTTAAGTAGGTTATTATAATTCACTTTATGTGAGGGCTGCCCTTAAAGATTAATTGGAAACTTCTACTGGTTCAGATTGCAGCTGTCATAACAGATCAGAGCCATTACTATAGCTCTGTCTTGAGCGTTGCATGAACAGAAAGCATCTAATGAACTTTCCTCCAACTGGAGAATGAAGCTGGAGATGCCTGAAAATTAGAATTGTCTATAGGGCGCTCTCAATTTTCAACAAAGCACTGGAAAACATTGATGCTGGCCCTAAAGTAAACGGTGTTCAGATCAACAATTTAAGATATGCTGATGATACAGTTCTGCTTGCCAGTAAGCATGAAGACCTTCAGCTCCTCATCAACCGAGTCTCAGAAATATCTGAAAAATATGGCTTGAAGCTTAACACGTCAAAAATCAAGATCATGGTCGTCAGCAAACCATCCATTAATTTACCATTGATAAATTTGGAAGGAATACCAGTAGAAAAAGACAAAACTCAGCAGCACTTTTTCACGAGGCTGTTGACAAAAATAGGATTGCCAACATGATCGTCAACATCCAATGACGGATATGGCACAAGAAGAAGAAGAAAGAAGAAGAATAGGGTGCTCCTCTCCTATGGAACAATTTCTCCTTGAGGTGACCCTTTTCTTCATTATCCTCTAAAATAGTGTCAAGATCTGGTTATTTCAGAAGGCATCAAAAACTACTTACATGATTTACTGCCCGAATGAGATAATAAGCAGAAATGCTCTATTGGAGGTTGATATTTAACATATTACTCTAAACTGTAATTGTTGTTATTGTACATCACACACACTGTTAGCGCTATGCCACTATAGAGTTGGTCAGACTGTTTATGCAGACCTTTTTGCCACTTCAGACAAATATATTCACCTTTGTAAATTTGCAATTTCAGATTTCGTACTCATGATTACCAGAGCTAGTTGCTTTCTTAGCATTGCTCATTTAAATTTAAGCAGCAACAAAAATAAAATGAAACAAATCCCTTCAAAATAATAATAATAATAATAATAATAATAATAATAATAATAGTAGTAGTAGTAGTAGTAGTAGTAGTAGTAGTAGTAGTAGTAGTAGTAAATTAAAGAAAAAATTCTGATGTGATGACCTTATTTGATGAATTTGGTAGAATTTGGTTCCAATGTTCATCAAGTGAAAAGCTAACTCAGCATGAAGTCCATTTGTGGAAGAACTACCTAAAAATGACTATGGGAAGAGGGCATTGAAACAAACATCTTTGCTTGCTTGCTTAGAAAATAGATTGTTTTCCAGAATCCTCCCATCACTACCGTAGTAAAACAACTTCTTTGTCTATGATGAGAAAGAAAAGGCCTTCCGCCAGGAATGCCCATGTAGCATTCTTTCAATCACAATGGCAAACAACAGATTATTTGTATTGTCAAGACCACTGCTTGCATGTATATATTGACAGGCCATTGTTCTGATGAAAGGAACCAACCAGACAGTGACTATCTCATTAAATCTACATTTGCATCTGCCCAGATAAATCACCAGATCATCATTTGCATCTTTTATAAATAATTTCACCTTGGCATTTTCTTCAGACCAAGGTCAGCATTAATTTGCAAACTGTGACTCTTATTTCATTTACACTTCCTCTCTTACATTTCTAATGATATTCACTGTCATTCTCAGCATGAAACTCCTTTTAAAAAAAAGAAAGAAAGAAACACCCTATACAGTCCAGATACGCACATTTTTCTCTTTAGTAATCACAGCATTTGGAAAATAAATCCCACAAAACAAACTCCACCCAGCATCGCTTCCCAATCACATTTGGAGGCCGGCAGGCTGATTCATTCGATCTTATAGACTACAGACTGACTGCAAAGAGAGAACCAGCCTCATTGTTCAAAGAGAGGGTCAAGGCATTTACCTGTAGATGGGGCAGGCAGCTCGGAAATGACGGTCTTCAACCCAATGCTGGAAATATCCCGAAGCTGTTCCTTATCAGACAGCATGTTCTTACACAGTGTATCAACAATCGTTTCCACCTGATATTCTTTCACTTTGCTCACCAAAGGACCCAAACTGGGGAGAAAGAAAGAAATCCCATATTAAAAAAAGACCTTCCTCAGAGAAGATAGGAAGTTGTAACGCAATACATCCAACCTGCCCCTTCCGGTCTTGCACAGATGTCTCTCAGCCAACCGATACCTTTCACAATACAAGTAATGATCAATACCGGTTTGGACCAGTTCGGCTGAGTAGGTAGTAACTCGGCCTGCCACGCCTCCAAACCGGTTCTATCGTCGGCGCTGCCATCTTGATGTTCGGTTCTGTGCATGCGCAGAACTATCCTCATTGCAAAAATGTATTTTTTTTCCTTTTCTAACGTGCACACACGCAGACCTTTTTAGGTGCAAATGAGCACACATGCGAAGGGTGTGTTTGTTGTGCGTGTATGCAAAACATTTTGCACACTTAACCGGCAGTAATGCCGGCAGGAACCCACTCAGGAGGTATCCTTTGCTATGGAAGCCTACACCACTGGAAAGCTTTTACCATCAAAGCTTGTCTATGGAAGATATTGAAAATATATCCTTCTCTCCTGGCACTTAAAGCTGGTCTGCTGCCTTTAGAGTCAAGATGAAAGATACCCTGCCATGCCAATCGTGCAGAATCCTAGTTCTCCAATAACCTGGCTGCTTTCTTCCCTGCTATGAGTCTGTTGGCTAATCAGCAGCAAAGTCACAGAAGAGAAACCAGGCCTGCATGGTATGAAATTGAAGTTATTGTAGAAGGAGACAGAAAACACCATATTTAGAAGTCCTTTCGAAACAATTTTGTATCTTAGCCTTTCTCAAATCCTAATTCTGGGGCCCCAATCTTTATCCAACAGTTTATATCAACACTTTACTAAGGATCTTTCCCCATTGTTCAGTTTTAAGGGTTAAGCACCCATCTGTAAGTAAGCAGAAAATTGTAGCAGCATAACACCCATTGTTCAATGTCCGGTCAATGTTTCTGCATCTAGCACTGAATTTTGCTTTGCTCCTAAATGGTGGGCATCTGGATTTTTCATGTGCAAGTTGTGCTATACAAAGTGACTGATCAGTCAACTGCTTTTGCCTTCTTCCCTTTCCAAAGTCTTCTCCACAATTTCAACAAATCTGCTGAACAGCCATCTATTATTCTTAGGGAGGTACCAAGTTTTGAAACAAGCTAGGGAAGCATTTATAGGTTTTGTACCATTCCAAAATTCCACCCAAATAGCAACAGCACTTAGACTTATATACCGCTTCACACTGCTCTACAGCCCTCTCTAAGCAGTTTACAGAGTCAGCATATTGCCCCCAGCAATCTGGATCCTCATTTTACCCACCTCAGAAGGATAGAAGGCTGAGTCTACCTTGAGCCTGGTTAGAATCGGACTGCTGGCAATCACCAGCAAATACTGAACTAGTAGAGAGCAGAGGTGGTATACAGCAGGTTCTGACCAATTCTGGAGAACCCATAGCAAAAATTTTGAGTAGTGCGGAGAACTAGTAAATACCACCACTGACTCGCCCTGCTCCCATCTATTCTCTGCCTCCCGAGTCCCAGCTGATCGGGAAGAAATGGGGATTTTGTAGTAACCTTCCCCTGGAGTGGGGAGGGAATGGAGATTTTAAAGTATCCTTCCCCTGCCACGCCCACTAAGCCACACCCACCAAGCCATGCAACACCCACCAAGCCACACCCACAGAACCGGTAGTAAAAAAAAAATGAATCCCACCACTGGTAGAGATTCAGTAAGATACAGTATGTTTGTTGGATCCACTGCTTTTTCCAACATAATTGTTCCTCACAAAGCTTGGATTCCAAACCCTTGATCATCTCTGTAGTCCTCCTCTTGACTTACTTCAATTATTACTTACTTAATTCAATTATTATTTAAACTTTATTTCAGCCACCCCACTGCAGTAAATTCTGGATGGCTTACAAATACAAAAACATTAAAAATACAAACCACCACAGAGAGTTTAGACTAAAACAACTACAATGATAATAAATTAGAACAGAGGCCCCACAAATACATTCACTGCAGGCCTGGACTCAAAGCCTGATCTGAAATCAGAGAAAAGGTGTTGTATCTCAAAGGGAACATCGTTTCAGAAAGTAGGGGGCCATGGTAGAGATTTATCACTATCTTTTTTTTAACCGCCCAGAACTTGACAAGAGTATTTTAGTTGGGTCCGACTCCAACCAGAGCAATGTAGTGTTTTCTTATAGCTACCATATTTTTTGGAGTATAAGACAGACCTTTTTCCCCCAAAAAAGAGGGAGAAAATCTGGGTGCGTCTTATACACTGAATGCAGCATTTTTGGCCTCTGGAAATCCCGCCCCCTTTGCAAAAATGGACGTGCAGAGGATTTGGGAGGCCTGCAAAGTGCTCCTGGGGGCTGGGGAGGGCAAAAACAAGCAAAAAATGACCCATTTTTTGTTCGTTTTTGCCCCCCCCCAGCCCCCAGCAGCACTCTACAAGCCTCCTAAAGGCTATGCATGCCCTGTTTTTTTGCAAAAAACTGGGCCTGTTTTCACGAAAAACAGGCTGTGTTTTGCTCATTTTTGTCCCCCCCCCAGCCCCCAGGAGCATGTTGCAGGCCTCTCAAATTCTCTGCATGCCCCGTTTTTCACAAAAAATGAGGCATGCAGAGGGTTTGGGAGGCCTGCAGAGTGCAAAAACCTTTTTTTAAAAAAAATTACCTCTTCACAATCTTGGTGCGTCTTACACTCTGAAAAATACGGTAATGCAAAAAAAAAACTCTTACCATTTGACAGCCAGGTTTTGCACTTCCCCATTTTTATCCTCAAGCAATTTTAGGAGCATTTTCACAACCTTTTTCTCACTGTCTTCATCTAGCTTTATGGAATCTTTCTGCAGTTCCATCATCAAATCATTGGTAGCCATAAATCTGGAAGAAAGCGTATCAGTGATAGGTTGGTCAGTGGGGAATCATAAATCCATATTCCATGATAGAAAGATCAACATCTATTGATCAAAAAGGTAAGTAAAACGGATTCTTCACTAGTAATCATGAATTTATTAAATGTGGAACAAGAATCCTCTTAATTAAAAGTAATATAATACAGAAATATTGAACTATCCAAAGAGTATCACTCGATTTTTGCTTGCTCCAGGAACACCTTGCTTTTGAAAGGCCCTTGCAAATCATCTGATTTGAAAGTGAAGAATATATTAATTGCACTCCCAGCAATGCTTTGCCAGGAAAATTGATAGCTCTGATCCAAAGAAGTGCTTTGTGCATTATTGTTTGTTTGTTTGTTTGTTTGTTTGGATTTATATACCGCCCTTCTCCAAAAGGACTCAGGGCGGCGTACAATATTAAAAAACATACATCCCAAAAGTTTAAAAAAAAAATTAAATCCATATCCAAAAAAACAAACCGAATTTAAAAGACAATACATTTAAAATAAGTTAAAAATTAACAGGCCAGGCCGGCTTGCTGGAAAATCCAACTTTTTAGGGCGCGTCGGAAGGACCGGAGGTCAGGGATTATGCGAAGCTCCGGGAGCAGCTCATTCCAGAGGGAAGGCGCTCCCACAGAGAAGGCGCTCCCACAGAGAAGGCTCTCTTATATAGCTGGGGATGAGGAAAGTTTTTTTTCAAGTTTTTTTTATTTTTTTTTACTACAAATTATACATATTATAGGAACAAAGCTTTGTCCAGGTCTTTTCTTTTACACCCTCTCATTTACAAAATCCATTTTACATCATAGTTTTGTTTTCACTTTCAGCCAAATTATTCTCTTCTATTATTTTCATCTTTAAACTTATTTTTCTTAATACATAAATAATATCTTGAATTGTCCCTTCAAAGTTGCACCAAATTTTCATTTTTTATTTTCTCCATTTATATATTTTACCATGCACAACATATATCTTCTAATTCAATTTAAACATAGAGAGTATTTCTTTCACTTTTTCTACAATTAACAATATATTATAATTTCTTTATTTCTTAATTAACTACATAACAATAACAATCTTACTATTATTCGGGATGAGAAAAGTTTTCACATGCTAAGCAGGTATGTCCCACATTCCCTCAAACCTGTTTTTATGGTTAGATTTCCATAACCATCTTTGGCATGCCATATTTTTGTCTTAACCACGTACAACAGCAAACACCAATGAGGCAACTGACATGCTCTGGTAATGGCATCAAAGCCCAGAACATTTTTACTATTCTGTTTCTAAGGCCTTCTAATCTTCTGAGCATAACATCAAAGCAGAAACTTGCTTAAATACATTCTCAGAATTTAAAATTGACATTCTTCTAAACAATCCTTCTTCAGGTTGCTGCCCTTACAGATAAATTGGATCCAAACTCCCAAACGTTTCCAGAATGCTTGGTTATTAAATATATTAATTGGGCAGAAAAGAAACTATAGTTCAACAATTCTGGAATGGTGGGGATGACTACCCAAGACTTAGCTCTACTGAATCCTAAATATTATTTTCCTATAAACACATTTCAAACTGCAGAGGCTGCAGATTTCAACATTCCACAATTGCTGCCCTAAAATGTTTAGTATAACTGTTGTGCACATAAAAGGCAATTTTGAATGCAGCTCTATCTTGTCTTGGATCCCAACAGGATGAAGCTGGGGCAAAGCTACCTATTAATCAGTGACGTGCAGTCAGGGGAGGCAAGGGAGGCAGAGCCTCACCGCTCTCATCATGAAAATAAAATAAAATAACTCCGGGAAGCCATGAAAGTGGCTGGGAGAGGCGCGCAGCTTGGTTTAGCCTCCCTGGACATCTCAGCAGCAGTCCCAAGTGTGCCGATCTCGCCATTTTTTGCATCAAGCGAGCCCGGGATCCTTGCAAGGGGAATGGGACGTGTGCAGGCGGCTCCTCAATGCCAGCCTCAGATCAGCGCAGCCGCGGTCCCCTTCATGTTGGCTTAGGAAGGAGGGGAATGGGACCATGTGTGCAGGGGAAGGGGATCGTGGCTGTGCTAATCTGAGGCTGTGCGCTGCTGAGGAGCCACCTGCACACATGGTCCCATTCCCCTTGCAAGGATCCCGGGCTCGCCCGATGCAAAAAATGCCTAGGTAACATCATCAGTGCTAGAAGGGGGGGGGGGAAGGAGGAGAAAGGAGAAGTTTCTCTTCTCAGAAATGTCTTCTCAGTGGAGCTGCGGCAGCCTGTCTGTCCCTTTCTGACATTTCTGCGCCCGTGCGATCGGAGCAACCACACGGTTTGATGACGTCACCAGCCTCACCAGTCATAAACCTCACCGCACATCACTGCTATTAATACTTGGGCAACATGAAAATGTCAAAGATCAGCCTTGAGCACTGGGACAAGATTCTCCACATGTATGAAATGGGGAACAGTCCTTCAGATTCCAGTAAGAGTTTGCACTGCAAAAAAGGAATTAAGATATATAGCAGCAGGGATAAGTAAACCCAACTTTTATAACTGCATCATTGCCTGCTACATTTTCTTGGTTCAAAATATCAATAAGCCATAATGTGATTTCCTTCGTTTTAACTCAGTGAAACATGAAACCAACCATTATGATTTGTAAATCATGATTTATAGCTTAATACAAATTATATGTGTGAATGAGTTAACTATGACTTGTTCAGTAATCTATGGTTAAAAACATAGCATTAGCTATGAAGACAGACACTAATTGAGGACTTATAATGAAGTAGATCATGCTCAGACTAGTAATCATAAGATATATCTGGCTTGTTTATTCCTAATATTTGGTTTGTGCCACTATGATTCATGCTGATCCCTATATAACTCCAAACTCTTTGCTTTCAGCTTAATGTGGTATATAAGCATATTTTTATCTTACCTTTATGGGTTCATCAATAAAATATGGTTAAAATCCTTTCTTAGATGTAAGCTTATAACTTAATTTTTTCTATTTGCCTTCTGTTATAGCATATAATTAAAACAATATTCAGAAAATATAGAGTAGTTATTAAGCATCTGACTAGGGACAAGATTTTATGAAGACTGATCTATAAAATAAGAACATGATTTTTAAAATGTGAAGCATATTCTTAAAAAATATAGATGCTTCTGAGCTTTTGTCACAGCCAATAGACAGTATATTAGATCATGATAGATAATAACTTACTTCAATTGCATTTGCTGCCTTTCAAAGCAATTATTTCGGGTTTGGGACACAAAAAAGGTTCTAAGCTCAACAAACATAAGAAATATGGAACATATTTTAACTACCTCAGTAATATCTGCCTGATCTCGTAATCTTTTGACTCCGGTGAGCTTTATATTCTCTGATAAAAATTTGACTGTTTTTCTGCTTCTGGATTTTGTGCTGGAGATGGGGAAACACTGACTTTGTTTTTTGCTAGTTAGATGAGGTTTGTTGTTACAGAAACGGCTGGTATATATTAGCATGTAAAAGTAAAAAAGTTAAGGCTCTAATGTTATCCAATTCTATTGCACAAAAAGAGTTGGAAATCAATGCTTTTGTTGTTCCCCTTTTACCCTACACTTTTCCCCTTTCCCTTTTTCCTACTATTTTCATTTTCTTTTGTGTTTTATATCCTAATAAACTTAATTTAAAAGTTCACCCAAAAAGAAAAAGAATTTGACTATCTTTCTAGTGACATATTCATACTTCAAATAAGGGATAACCTCCCTCCCCTCCAATTATGCCTGTCAAGTCAACGATCTTGTTACACTTCAGTCTACAAGCAGAGTAAACTAAACTAAATGTACTATATATTTAAGCCAGTGTAAAGCCCATTTATGCTGTGAAATCAAGAAGGAATTTCTTTTAGCATCTTGAAACAATTAAGTATCAGTTTCTGTACTATGATTTAATTCAACCTTCTTCTCTTGCTGCTGTCCAGATGTGTTGGGACTACAATTCCCAGGATTCTTAGCTGCCAATTCCTAGATTTACACTCCCCTGCCCCCAACATTTGGAAAATAGTAACTTGAGAAACATTCAGTTGTTCTGAGTTTATTCCCTTTAATATATTTCACCTTCTTTGCTTTTATCACCATTTCTTTCAAAACCTTCCAAATGTGCAATACATGCCAGTACATCTAATATACAGCATACTTTTAGTTATTTAGGAATAAATATTTCCAATTAAATGAAGCATCTTTTAAAATGGATTAAACTTCAACAGAAATTCTTTCAGCAATGCAGCAAAACAGTGCCTGGTGACCAATACTCTCTCTAGCTTTCCAGTTTATTAGCCAAGATTACTTTTGCTTTTCTTTAATCCAACTAGTGAAGATAACTTGCCAATAACAGCTGATGGAACGTGTTCCCACTACATCTCGGAAGAAGGATGTAAAAGGTTGCCATAATATTAGCTGCATGAGAAATTGGAGACTGTAATCTTTCCCCATTCTCCCTGCAGTAAATTTCCTATCTGCCTTATCTATAAACACAGCCTACAGCATTGCCCTGCCTCCTGTATGTTATCAATTCTAGCTAAGCAGAAGTATCTTTTTCATGGTAAAGGTTTCCTTTTTTAGCTGCCCTTATTAAAAAGATCACTCCTTCTTCCACAACTGCCTCCCTCCCTCCTCTAATTTGCAAATACAGACACATGTGGGCAATTCACCAAACAGTTCACAAAAGCAACACACACCTCCAGAGCACTGCCTCTCTCTCTCTCTCTCTCTCTCTCTCCCTCCCTCTCTCTCTCTCTCACACACACACACACACACACACACAACCCCACCTCCAAAAAACTCTAAATCCTACCTGAAATCTTTATCCGTGGATTTCATCTTCTCCAAGAGGTTGGAGATATGATAGGATATGTTGGTCATCTTGAACAGCTGGTCTGGGAAGATGATCTCTTCTACAGGGCTTGCTTTAATATAGAGATTTCAAGCAAGAGTACAAGTTTCTCGCTGTCCTAATCAGGGACCCCTGCCGGTGTGAAATCTGCATGGAGAATATGGCGACAGAAGGGGCACAGTGAGACTGGGGTAGTGTTTTTCCTTTCTCTCCCCCCCCCCCCCCTTGGTTAGAAGTCACTGGAAAAGCTAAGCCCCTGGACTGTTATCACAGGATATATATAGCCTGTAGTTGGAGCTGTAGTTGAGCTAATGGCACCCCCTCCCGGCAGACATCTGCAGCCTCTCAAGTTCTCCGGGAGAGAAAAGTGGAGGAAAGGCGGCAGCAGCTGCTTCTTTTCTCACCCCATCTCAGTGGCTATTTGGCCAATGCTGCAGCAGAACTGCAGGTGTTTGCTAACACACTGCAACCAAATGACAAATCATCCTGAAATGAGAGAGGGGGGGGGAGAGAGAGGGAGAGGGAGGAGAGGGGGGGAGAGAGAGGGAGAGGGAGAGATAGATAGACAGACCAGCAATGAATCACCTCTATCTGACTAGGGACAGCTGATGTTGACACTCAGCGCAGAAGGTCAATTAGTTTGCCTTTAGGAAGTTCTCTACATTCATCAATCTACCCATCCTTCCAGTATTAAGAGCAGCTGTTCCTACTTTGCCAAGTACTTTTTAAATTCTGAATAATGGCATATAAATTAATTTGAGGTCTATGCAGCACTATAAATCTAAAACAGATGCTGGATAAGCATTCATTCATTTTGGGGGGAAATGGCTCATTACAAAAGCTATAATTATTCACTCTCAGGAGCTCGAATTGATACAATAAATTTGTTCTGGCTACCAAAAGCTAACTACGGTTAGGTCAGTTTGCTTTTATTTGTAACTTTACAGTATTTCCAATTAACAAAGAAGTGAACCATTTCTTTTCACAAATTTAAATTAACAATGAAAAGAATTCCTATTACTGCATAATTGTGTGACATTTACTTCTGATTAATTGAGCTACTTGTACAATACATTGAACCATCCAGGCTGGATTCATCCAACCTACTAAATTGAAATGTGGTTTATGTTTCCATGTGTCTTGAGAACATAAGCAATGAGTCTAGGGCAGATACAGAACTACAGGACAAATCAATGGATATCTATTGAAAATGTTAATTTGCTTGAGTTCTATTTAAAATTACTGTTAATGTCACAAAATTGCAACCAGTTTGATTATTTTTTTTTTAGCAAAGATGCACCCAGCTCTCTGACATTAATTTTAGATATATCTAGATTTTTCTTTACTGGTGTCAGGTACTGTATATAATTCCTGTACAAGAATGTACTTTTCTAGCATTTTCAGAACCTTTTGTCCCAGTGCAATTTATTGTAACCAAATAAGAAACATTTAATGATTGGCAACGTCAATACATTGAATGCAACAAGTATAAAATAACAGCTACTGATTACTCATCTATAACTTGATTCTTCCACATGAAAGAGTTTAATCATTTTTTTTAAAGGACTTACAAATTCAGATTTACTGAATTTCAATACTCATTATACCAAGATATTGGAAAGGAAAAAACAACAGCACCATTGATATGAGAAGTGCATCTATAATGATTGTGTTCAAATCATTCTCTACTCCAGACATATTTTCACCTTACAACTCATGGAATGAAATTATTTTTCAGCTTTTGTCCGGTTTCCAATTGCTTATCTAAATGTTAACAGCATTGAAGGAAACTGGTAGTCAATGTTGATACCTATAACATACTCTAAACCACAACACACTTTACTACAAATGCATACTCATTTTTAATATTGGGGGTAGAAAACATTTTACTCGCAGTGAAAACATACAATACAATAATACAATACAATAGTAGAGTTGGAAGGGACCTTGGAGGCCTTCTAGTCCAACCCCCTGCCTAGGCAGGAAACCCTATACCGTTTCAGGCAAATGGCTATCCATGACTTAACCTGCCCAGCCTTTCAACAGAACAGTCCTATACTATAATATAAAATTATACTTTTTCCATATTACTAGGTATGTAGGAGTGCATCATTATCCACCTTGGGACCTCCAGCCAGCGGAGCAACGGATGAGCCCAGTCAGTGGAGCAACTGATGATCCAATATCATGGCATCAAATTCGGGAACTCTGATACCGAGGGCAGGAAATCAAATTGTTTTCTGGTTGGGATAACATACTGCACCAAGCCCCAGCTTGCTAAATATTTGTTCACATCACGCATAAACCGCGATTTATACCCGCTCAGTTCAAGCCAAACTGGCTATGATTCAACCCCGTTAGGAAAAAAAAATAACCAGTCTGCCCCCCATTCCCAAAGCAGCGAGGGATAAAGGCTACAAAAGGTTACAAAAGGAAGGCTGTGGGAGAAACACGCAGAGCCTCTCGCCTGGTAGAAGGAAGGTAAAGAAGGCGGCCTCGGCAGCAGGAGGAGGAACTTTCGTGCGGATCTGAGGAAGAGTGGTTTTTTTTCCAGCCGGAAGGTTTTGGTTGTCGTACGCACAACCGGGCTGCGCTTGCTTGCCACGTCTGAGAGCGTCCGACCGAGCAATCATACCGCGGAGCCGGGCTGGTCCCGTGGAGATCCCTCTCTCGCCGCCGCCGCCATGGTGAGATTGAGGGTGGGGGAGGACCGGGATTGGCGCTCAAGTTTCGGCTCCCCGGCGTGTTCCCCTCCAGGGCTTGGGAGTATGAGGAGCGCGGGGTTAGCGGGTGGTCATTTTGCCAGTTCCCGAAGGGCTGAGCTGGCTGGTCGCCCAGCTTCTCCCGGGAAACGGCGAAGGTCGAGCGAGGAGAGGGCCAAGGATCGAGGCCCATTCCCCGACTCCAGCTCTTCTCTGATCCTGGCCACGTCTAAGACTCCTTCCCAAGCCATTCGTTTGGGATCCTGAAAGCGCCCGTCCTGTATTGCTGGACGCTTTGCAAGAGATGCATCTGCCCCATTCATCCAAGCGCCTGTTTTTCATTCATTTTCTTTTTAATTCTTGAGGGTAGGGAGGTGTTGTCTTGCACTGAACTGAAAACGGAAGCAGGTATTTTTTCCCCAAAAAGCTACATTAACGGTCTACTGGTTTTAAAGGTTTCTGATCCAGACCAAATGCCTATGGAGATTCTCACTCATCCATGTCATGGTTGTCATGAAGGTTTTTCAATATGTACAGCTACAGTAATGTAGGTTTTTCCAAGAAAAAGCACTTTTGGGACTGATCCAGACCAGTTACTACGGTTTGGTGATGGACCTAATTTGATATTGCGGGTGACAGTTGAAAAGCTTGGTAGCAGCCGGGGAAAAAGGAAAGCATTTTTTTCATCAAGGTATATTTGTGCTGAATGCTGTACAAGTAGTCCTTATTGCTACGGTTGGTCTCAAAATTTCCATTGCTGGGTCGTTAATCCAGTGGTGCCCCATTTTGCAAACTTCTTGCCAGATTCGTTAAAACAAATCACTGCAGTTGTTAAGTGTATCATGAGGTTGTTAAGGGAATCTGGCTTCTCCCATTGAATTTGCTTGTTGGAAACTGGCTAGGAAGGTTACAAATGGTGCTCACACAACCCTGGGACAGTGCAACTATCATAAATATATGTCAGTTGCCAAGAGAATGAATTTTGATCATGTGACCACGAGGATGCTGCAACGGCCAGAAATGTGGAAACTGGTCATAAGTCACTTTTCTCAGTGCTGTTGTGACTTTGAATGGTCACTAAATTCATGGTTATAAGTTGAGGACTAGTTGTACTAGCTTTCTGGACAGTTAGCCATATTGACCTTGCTGGAGACCAGGACGGATTGTAATACTAGTAGATGTGGTTAAACAGTCCATAAAACTATTGAAATCAGACTTGCTGTTAAGAAACACTTTTGTTCTGAGTCTAAGATATTTTTATATCCTGGGATAGGCATAGTTTTGTGGGCAGGGTGGTTAGTACGAGAATCAGAATCAAGTTTTCAAAACTAGATGTTCTTCCATCACTTTTTTTCCTGTCCTGTCAGCTAAAGCAGGCACAAAGATTAGCTTCCTGTGTTACCTTATACCAGATCAGTTTCAATATGTCATGAAAATTCTAAAAATTTACTAAGGACAAAGAAGTCAAAATGCATGTGGAATGCTATAAAATTATTTGAAAATTAATTTTGTTAATGTAGGTAAACTACTGTAAACAGTATGGCCAAGTCCTATATATTTTAATCTTCACTATAAATATAAGGTCAGAGATCTATTAGTGTCATTACAGCTTCTTTGTATTTTCCTATTAGGTGTCTGTAATTAATACAGTGGACACTTCCCATGAGGATATGATAGTAAGTATTTTGTTTCTTTCATTCATTTCTATTCCAAAATAAATACAGTAAGATTCATTTTAGAAAAGTAATGCAAGGAATGAATATTTTTCAGTTGTACTATAGAAAACCTCAAAGGAACAACTATATGCTAAAGCCACTTTTTACATAGAAGGGAAAAGAAAATTATGGTAAGGCTAAGAATTCTCCCCTTTCTTTGGAGAGATATAATGGGATACAGTAGTTGAATCCAGAAAATGTGGCATTAGATGATGAACATGCTCAAAGTAAGGTAGCTGTTCATTTTTTATATATTTACATGTTAATATATCATATTATAGCATATACCCGTGATGGCGAACCTATGGCACACATGCCACAGGTGGCACATGGAGCCGTCAATTTTGGTGCGCATGCATGTGCTGGCCAGCTGATTTTCAGCTTTCCAGAGGGCTGGGGCCTTCCCCGAGCTTCAGGAAAGCCTCCGGAACTTGGGGATGGCGAAAACTCCCCCTCTGTGTGGGAGAGTCACGGGTGTATGTGCGGGATGGGTCGCACGTGCAGGTGGGCGGGATGCATTGGATTGTGGGTGTGGGCACACACCCATGCGCAATAGCACGCGCTCACACAATTTTGGCACACCTTTACAAAAAGGTTAGCTGGCATATACTGTACCATATAGAGATATAGGGTGAATGGAGCAACAGACACATTGGAATGTAACAGTGAGTAGCATTTGCTATTTTGAAATATGCATAAAAATGGTGGATCCAGTCTTAATAATATGGTGACAATATATAGTCATAATTGAGCACATTCTACTTGAGAGAAAATTTTGGCTCAGTCCAGACTCCGCTATCTCCATGATTGTGCTTCATTTATGCTATTAGTTTTTCATATATTTTTTCTTCAGAATTGAGGTATGCTGTCTATAGTCATAAATTATGAGTTGGGTAGCCTTATAAATATCTGGGAATTTGCACTCAAACAAAATGGTTTTTCAAAAATCATCCCCTGCAACATTTTTATTGGAATATTATTAGATTTTGAAAAAAAAGTTATGGTAGTTGTGATACTAGGCAAGTATCTAAGGCAGGGGTGTCAAGCTCACATCGTCACAGCAACATCACATGATATATCACAACTCTCCCCTCCTTTTTTCTGGCTAAACCGGGCATGGCCATGCCAGCATATGACGTATCCAGCACAACCATTGATTGTGACATCTTCTTATGCTGTGTATTTTATATTTTTGTATTTGATGGGAATTTGTTTTTAATTTATTTTAAGATATTTTTTTTGCTGTTCCTAGTCACTTCTGAGACAACTGGCTATACAAATTATAATGAATAAATAAATATTACATTTTCAAAGATTTTAAAATTGTTACAGAAACAGAACTGTGAGGTTTTTAAAAGCTTATTACATTACTTCCTAGCATGATGCTCAGATGGATTACTATGGCACTCGATTGGCAACCTGCTCTTCAGACAGATCTGTGAAAATATTTGATGTCCGGAATGGAGGACAAATTCTCATAGCTGACTTAAGAGGGTGAGCTGAAGACAAGATAATTCTTTGTCGTGTGACCCATTTTTCTATTTTGGTTATAGACAAAATTGCTGGCTTTTGTCCAGAATATTTTTTTGCATATCTAATATTCGACTTGACAGCTTTTGTAAGTCAACCTTTATCTGGCCTGTCTTACATCCTATATACGATATATCCAATTTCTTAGTCTTCATATCATTTAAAAAGTGACCTAACTAAACATCATTGATTGGACTCACCAACCCTAAGAAATAAACTTTGAGTTCTGTACAATTAGGCAATAATGTATTTGATTATGTCCTGTTATTTTTAAAAGGCCTCTCCAGATAGGATGTGTTAAACTTTAGAAATGAATCTTCTTTACAAATGGAAATGTTACAACCTTTTTGTTTTTTTAAAAAAATATGCTGACACCTGCTTTGAAGCCTTTGATAAGAAGGCTGATATGTGTGAATAAAAATTGGAGTGTCTCTTTGTGTGATATTTCAGGATATAAATCACTTGACAGGATGCATGATTTTAAAGTGGTTTCAAAATGCTCTCCATCCGTCATAACTAAAAGCAAGGCCTTGATGCAGTAATTATTTCTTTTTTCCCCAATAGGCATGAAGGTCCTGTGTGGCAGGTTGCCTGGGCTCACCCCATGTATGGAAACATCCTGGCTTCGTGTTCCTATGACAGAAAGGTTATTATCTGGAAAGAAGAGAATGGTACATGGGAGAAGACATATGAATACACAGGACATGATTCCTCAGGTGGGAATATTCTTCTACAAACTATGTGGGGATTGCTTTAATCTTTTGGTAGGAATTTGCTTACTGTGATTATGCTTATTACTTGCTTTTCCATCTTTTTTGGGGGTGCAGGCACTTCCAATTTTTAAGTGCATCCCTGTCGAAGCCAATTTTGTTGCTATCACCAGCATCTGCCGATGTAACACTTGTATAGTAATACCTTATTGCTTGTGGGATAAAGTAGCCTAGTGATCTGCAAACTAAATACCAGCTTGGAGGCATTTGTGCTGTTTTTGCCATTATAATTTTTTTAATACTTAAAGCTGCAGATTTTTTTTAAAAAAAGAGGCTGATGCCATAGCATACTAGCCTTTCATCCCATTTAAGTAGTGTAGACTAAAAAATCAAGATTTCTACCGTGTTTCCCCGAAAATACAACCTGTCCCGAAACTAAACCCATGCCACATTTTTCGCGTGGGCAAAAATATAAGCCCACCCCCGAAAATAAACCCCCCCTCCGGCCAGGCAGAGCACCGCTCACTGACCTAGCGTTATTCCGAAAGCGCCAAGTCGCAGGAGGGGGGGAGCGCTCACGTTGCTTGCTGCCTTCGGGATACCGCTAGGTTGGGGAGTGGCGTTCTGCCTGGCCGAAGGGGAGAGTTGCCGGGCGGCTGCTCCCTTGTGAACTGGCTCCCGAAGAGCCGGGCACAGCCTCAGGGGCAAAGCAGCCATGAGGTAATCATGCCCACGAGCAGCCGCCCGGCAAATCCCCTCTCCAGCCGGGAAGAGCGCCATTCACTGACCTAGGGGGTAATCCCCAAAGTGCCAAGCCATGCGGCGCTCTGCCCGCTCCCCAGCTCCTGCGGCTTGGCACATTCGGGATACCCCCTAGGTCAGTGCATGGAGCTCTGCCCGGCTGGAGAAGGGGGTTGCGCGAGCGCCTGTTCCGCTCGCAGCTTCACCAAGCCCTTGCCAGGCTCTCCCAGGCCACCGCCGCTGGCTGCTGCTGCTGCCCGCCGCCGCCGCCCCGCTGCTGCTGCCCGCCGCCGCCGCCACCCCACTCCGCTCCGCGCAGCTTCAAAACTCGGGCCGAGTCTTTCAGCATCGGCCGCTCCAGGAGTGCTCTCTATGGTGGGCTGGCTGCCGGACAGGGAGTTTTCCAGCAGCCGGCCCACCATAGAGAGCACTCCTAGAGCGGCCGATGCCGAAAGACTCGGCCCGAGTTTTGAAGTTGCGCGGAGCGGGGCGGCGGCGGGCAGCGGCGGCGGGGGCGGCGGGGGGGGGCAGCAGCAGCAGCAGCCAGCGGCGGTGGCCTGGGAGAGCCTGGCAAGGGCTTGGTGAAGCTGCGAGCGGAACAGGCGCTCGCGCAACCCCCTTCTCCAGCCGGGCAGAGCTCCATGCACTGACCTAGGGGGTATCCCGAATGTGCCAAGCCGCAGGAGCTGGGGAGCGGGCAGAGCGCCACATGGCTTGGCACTTTGGGGATTACCCCCTAGGTCAGTGAATGGCGCTCTTCCCGGCTGGAGAGGGGATTTGCCGGGCGGCAGCTCGTGAGCATGGTTACCTCATGGCTGCTTTGCCCCTGAGGCTGTGCCCGGCACTTCGGGAGCCACTTCACAAGGGAGCAGCCGCCCGGCAGCCCCAAAACAATAAGCCCTCCCTGATAATAAACCCAAGGGCATATTTCGTGGGGCAAAAGAAAATAAGCCCCTGGCGTATTTTCGGGGAAACACGGTATATTTTCCTCTTGTAGTTGAGTGATTCATATAATAATGTAATCTGTTTCTACATTTTCTAACAGTCAATTCTGTATGTTGGGCACCACAAGACTATGGGTTGATCCTGGCTTGTGGCAGCTCTGATGGGGCTATCTCTTTGTTGAGTTATACTGGTGATGGACAGTGGGAAGTGAAAAAAATCAGCAATGCACATACAGTGAGTATAGAGTCATTTTATTAAACATTTTATGTGGCAAGCAAGGTGGAATATTTAAAGCGTGTAGAATCTTTATATTCTTTTACTAGAATCTAAACTTCAGATAACCTGAGTCAAAATAAACTTTGTGTGGGTAAGGAAGGAAAGGCAATGTTTCTTTAATTGGATAAACATCCATGCACTATTAAACAGAGGAAACATATTTATTGTTCAACACATAAGAATAGAAAGATTACGTTAAAATGTTTTCTTAGGAAGTGTTTATAAATGAAACAAATAGTTGTTAAAATTTGTCTTTAGTTTTGCTATAAATTAGATGAAACTACATTGATTGATTTTTGCATAGATTGGTTGCAATGCTGTTAGCTGGGCACCTGCTGTTGTACCAGGAAGCCTCATAGATCAGCCTTCAAACCAAAAACCAAACTACATCAAACGATTTGCATCAGGTGGCTGTGATAATCTTATCAAAATTTGGAGGTAAGTTAGCCTCAAAAATTATCTAATAGTTTTTTTGGGGGGAAAAGAGGTAGAAGGTTTTGTAAAAAAATTGCTTGTCCTTGCTACAAAGCTACCTTATTTACTTCTTCCATCTGCCAAATGATTAAATAGTCAAAAACCTTTCCTAGTTTGTCTCCAACAGTTATTTTATATTTTTGCTTAGTTTTTCTGCATTCATTTGTTGGGCTAGGGTAGTTATGATTCAGTGCCTCAATGAGGAAAACTATGGGTATAAAACAGAAGTGGTTTTCCTTTGGTGATTCAGATACCAGTTCTTCTGGGCCTTTTTTCAAGGACACTTAATTAAAAACTCTCTTGAAAGTCACAAGTAGCTTCAAATTGAATTGGACATTTTTGGCTTCAGAAAAAAGGAATGAGGTGTGATATGATAGTTGTTTTGAAATATCCAAAAGTGTGACACAGGGAGGCAGATTCAAACTGAATTTTAGAAAAACTTCCAACAGTACAAATTTTGAATTGTAGGGTCAGATATCCAGAGTAGTGGTAACTTTGCTTTCCTTGGATGTGTTCAAATACAAGCTTGACCGCTTTCTATTAGGGGAATTTCTGTTTGATTCCCATACTTCGCTGGAAATTAAAGTTAATTTCCTAAAGGACATCTTGTAACTGTTAAGAATCTGTGAATTGTTAGTCAAAGCAGACATAAAATAACTACATTGCAAAGCGTGCAAAATGTATCTGTTAGGTTTTGGAGCAGAACTGTTTGAAAGTCTTCTCCATTCTATACTTTGATCAGAAAGTAAACAGACCAATCCTATAACTGCAATGTTTATCTGTATTAATATTGCTAATATTTGTTAAAATAGCCATTTCCTTTATCACAATATATTCATCTTGGTTTATACACTCTTTTCTGAATCTTCATCTTCCCCCTCCCAATATTTCCAGAGAAGAAGATGGCCAGTGGAAAGAAGAACAAAAATTGGAAGCTCACAGTGATTGGGTCAGAGATGTAGCCTGGGCTCCTTCCATAGGTTTGCCAACAAGTACTATTGCCAGTTGCTCCCAGGTAATTTTACTTTAATGTTTACCCAAGGAAGATAGAGATCTGTTACTGCCTTCTATGAGGTGGCATAAATAAAGTTTCATAAATAAAATTAATATGTTATGAAAAAATAGCTTATTGAGAAAGTTTTAACCTTAAGCTTTTTTGGCATGTTGGTTTTTAGTAAAGTTATTGTTAATCAGCCTTTAATAAAATAAGCCGGGGGGGGGGGGGAGACCCTTTTTTTCGGAGTATAAGGTGTACCCTTTTCCCTCAAAAAAGAGGGCGAAAATCTGGGTGCGTCTTATATACTGAATGCAGCATTTTTGGCCTCCCGAAACCCCACCCCCTTTGCAAAAATGGCTGTGCATAGCCTTTAGGAGGCTTCCAGAGTGCTCCTGGATGCTGGGGAGGGCAAAAATGAGAGAAAAATGGGCCGGGTTTTGCTCGTTTTTGCTCCTTCAGCCCCCCCAGGAGCACTCTATAAGCCTCCTAAAGGCTATGCAAGCTTTTTTTGTCAAAAAATGAGCCGTTTTTTGCTCGTTTTTGGGCCCCCCAGCCCCCAGGAGCACTCTACAAGCCTCCTAAAGGCTATGCATACCCCCCCCTTTTTTTTAATATAAATGAGCCCGTTTTTGTGAAAAACAAGCCATTTTGGGGAGGTCTGCAGAGTGCAAAACATTTTTTTATTTGCCTCTTCAAAATCTTGGTGCATCTTATACTCCAGTGTGTCTTATACTCCAAAAAATATGGTATTATTTCTTTGAGTGAATAGAGTCATTTAGAATTCCAGTTCCCACTTTGTAATCTGAAGCAATAGTACCTCCAGTTAAGACCTGTATCAATGTGTTTTTAACTATAGGATTACAAATAAAATATCCTTAGGGATTGACAATTGCCAACTTGAAGCACAATTTGAATGAATTCCATGGTCATGGAGTTGTAGCTGTGGCTCTGGAGAAAGGATGTCCTTGTTAAAATGTCAGCATCATTCTGCTATAGGAGATACTGAATGTCCATGTCTTGACAGCTCTATTTGCCTTCTTCTAGGATGGCAGAGTGTTTATCTGGATGTGTGATGATGCCTCTGGAAACTCATGGTCACCAAAGTTACTCCATAAGTTCAGTGATGTAGTCTGGCATGTTAGCTGGTCCATTACTGCAAATATTCTAGCTGTGTCTGGAGGAGATAATAAAGTAAGTTTTAAAACACCTTGTACCTAAATTATTTCATCAGTCCCAAGTGGCCTTTTGCTATTACCTGTTTTCTAGATTCACTTACTTATGTGTTCCAAAGGTATTAGTTGAAGCAAGGGACTCAGTTATAACCTGTTTCATATTTGAAGTAAATCAATTTCTGTCAGAACTTCTGAAGAGGCTGTGAGAAAGTAGGGGCTTGTGTAAAGTATGTTCCTGGTTTATTACACTGGGATAATTAAACCTAACCTAACTCATCTTCCTTCAGTAAAGAGGTTGTTACCCACTCTTTCCATATCATTCATAAATGTCATAACTTTTAGTACATGCCTATTAGTTAATTCCTTTTTTTCACAAGGCTTTATTGACAGACAGTAAATATAGTACTGTTATCTCTATCTGCCTCAGCATTATCTAGTATCCATCTCTTCTCCCTCTTCCCAGTGCAGCTTTTATAGTTGTACTATACTAAGAGACCACATGTAAATAGATGCAGATAAATATAACTAAGCACATATACTAACAAATCCAAGCGTTTTAAAATATGTAATATTTATCAGTCTAGCAACCGCTATTCTTCCTTCTTGCACTATTCTCTCAAACTAGATTCTACTAATTTTGGAAACTCTCCAAAGCAAAGTTTTGAGAGTGCTGGGAAGTAAGGGAGAAGAAGCTGCAAGATGCCTTGCCTGTGTTCTGCTAGCAAGAATAGCTTCCCTTGACCCAATAATACCTAATTAAATTTAAAAGCAAACGCATGAAGGCTGATTGATAGCTAATCAAAGCTAGGACCTTTAATGAAAAAAAAAATTCAAAGCAAGGTTCATGTTGTTTGTAAATTGAGTTCTAAAATAAACATGGTTTTTTTTCTAGGTAACTCTGTGGAAAGAATCAGTAGATGGACAGTGGGCATGCATTAGTGATGTCAATAAGGGCCAAGGAGCAGTATCTGCCATTACAGAAGGACAACAGAATGAACAGTGATGACTATGATGAAGATTTCCAGTTTAAAGAAACAGTTTCTTTCTACTTTCCTTAGTAATCCAGGTTTATTGAATACGGGCCATGTAAAATTTAATTTGTTATGAATATTCTCTTGATAAAAAAAATAAACTGTGGAACGCCTTCACCAATCTGGTATTTAATAGTTTGGTGGACTATAACTTTCCTAATTCCTTGTAGCACTGTCTACCGTATTTCCCTGAAAATACAACGGGGTCTTATTTTCTTTTTACATACAAAATATGGCTTGGGCTTTATTCTGGAGGGAGGGTTTATTGTTTTGGAGTTGCCGGGCGTCTGCTCTCTTGCGAGCGGGCTCCCAAAGAGCCGGGCACAGCCTCAGGGGTGAATGACTATGTTGCGCTGTCGCAGCAGTGCAACATAACAGCCATGAACCAACCACACTCACGAGCAGCCACCCGGCAAACCCCCTTTGCAGCCGGGCACAGCGTCATTCACAGACCTAGGGGTATCGCCAAGCCGAATGAGGGCCTGTTTGCCGCTGCCCGGCTCCCGCGGCTTGGCACCTTCCAAATGCCAGTGAATGGCGCTCTGCATGGCTGGAGAGGGGGAGTTGCACAAGCAGCTGTTCCGCTCTCGCTCACCCGCCTCCCAGCCTCAGGATGCATGGCCCAGCTCTCATTAGAGAGCCAGGGCACTTCCGCCGCTGCCATCCCAGCCTGGCTTTTTCTGCTTTCGGCAATGGCCACTCTGGGCGCACGCTCTATGGTTGTGGGCCAGCTGCCTGCAGAGCGTACAACCATAGAGTGTGCGCCCGGAGCGGCCACTGCCGAAAGACTTGGGTTGGAAGCCGTGGAAAAAGCCAGGCTGGGATGGCGGCGGAGGTCCCCTGGCTCCGTAATGAGAGCTTAAGGGGGGGGCTTATATTTTTGCCCACCAGAAAAATGTAGCATGGCTGTATTATGAGGACATGTCATATTTTCGGGGAAACACAGTAGGAATTAGGAGGATGAACTAGATTTAGAAGGTACCAGATTAGGGAAAGCCCCTGTAACAATTTGCCTTAATTGACACTTTTAAAATTCAAGGCAAAATCAACATGAAAAAATACTGTTCCTTTTAGTGTGATTTTTTTTTAAAAAAAGAAATATACCAGTAGCTTTTCATCATTTTACTTGAAAATTTTGGCATCCTTTCAGCTAGTATTTCTCTGTTAAAAGAGTCTAAGAGTTCCTCAGAGTAGATGTTTTAGTAATTACACCTTTTAAAACCTTAGTATTTTCTCTTCTGTCAAGAACTATGTGGTAGATAATTTGAACATAAGTGGAAGAGATGAGAGCCGAATTTATACACACTATGATCCAATACAAAGTCACCTTTGCTTTGTAGTTTGCCTTACTCCTGCCCTCTCAAGGGCCCACCTCGAGGACGGGTTCATTAACCCAGAGAGGTGGAGGAAGCGCACATTGAGGGGTTTTTTAATTAACTGTTTTTTAAAAATTGTAAGGGGTTCCAGGGATGGGGGGGGGGGGAACAGGTCAGGAGGGATGGTAGAGCCAGGCATCTAGGTGTGGTCGAAGGAGGAGGGAGCGGAGTGGGGGAGGAGAGGGAAGATAGCATTCCTGTGCAGGGCTCTTTGATACCAACGGTCGTGGGGAGGGGCAGGTGCGAGGACAGATCAAGAGCGCGTAGTCGGTTGGGAGACCGGGGTTTTTGGTCATACCCGGTCGTTTGTACCAACCCCTGCATACTAGGTGGTCAGGATCTACAGACCCAAGGCCTGAGACTGCTGTTATGCAATGCGAGGTCCATTGTCAATAAGGCCCCCCTCATCCACGATCTAATTTTGGAGGGAGAGCCGGACCTCGCAGGAATAACTGAGACCTGGTTGGGCCACGAGGGAGGCCTACCCCTCGTGGAAATGTGCCCGCCAGGTTATCGAGCATTTCACCAGCCTCGGGCCCAGGGAAGGGGCGGTGGGGTAGCAGTGATTATCTGGGAAGACTTGGAGCCGAGAGAGTTCACTGTGCCGCAGACATCCGGGTGTGAGTCCCTTGTCGTGAGATGGGGCCCAGGGAGGCAGTTGGGCCTGCTGATAGTATACCTGGCTCCTCGCTATACATCAGCGGCCCTGCCTGAACTCCTCGAGTTGATCTCATCGGTGGCGGTTGAGACCCCCAAACTTTTAGTGATGGGGGATTTTAACCTGCCGTCGATGGGAGAAGCGTCTGAGGGGGTTCGGGAGTTCATGGCTTCCATGACAGCCATGGACCTGACCCAATTAATTCAGGGCCCTACTCACGAGGGAGGCCACACGCTGGACCTTGTCTTTGTCTCTGGCCAGTGGACGAGTGATCTGGGAATAGGGGATTCAACTATTATTCCCCTGTCATGGTCAGATCACTCACTTCTCCGGCTTGACTTCCCTGGTGCTACCCCCCGCTGCGGGGAGGCGGAACCGGAAGGTATTAGATGGTTCTGCCCCAGGCGCCTGATGGAACCAGATAGGTTCCAGACGGAGCTTGGGCCACCTCCTGTGGACCTGACCCGCCCCCGAGTGGAGGACCTGGTAGACGCCTGGAATAGTGCGACTACCGGGGCCCAAGACCGGGTGGCGCCTTTGCGGCCTCTCCTGCGGCGACAAACCACCCTGGCCCCTTGGTTTACCGAGGAGCTAAGGGTGATGAAACGCCACAAGAGACGCCTAGAGAGTCGTTGGAGATCCTCCCGTTCCGAATTTGACCGAGCACAGGCACGAGCCTATTTGAGGACGTACCTTGTGGCATTAAGAGCGGCCAAACGTCAACATTGTGCCGCTCTTATTGCGTCCGCAGATAACCGCCCTGCCGCCCTGTTTCGAGTGACTCGCTCCCTCTTGTTTGAGAGACCGCGGGAAGCCCCTTTACAGGGCAGAGCAAAGGAGTTTGGGAAATATCTACAGGACAAAGTCGCTCAAATCCGGATGGGATGGGCCCCTTTCAGTGGTCCAGTGGAGACGCCCGAGGCGAGTCTTGAGGGACCGTTCTGGGAGGAGTTTGACTCGGTTGCCATCGAGGATTTGGACAGGTTGCGTGGACGTCTGCGTCCTACCACATGTTTATTGGACCCATGTCCCTCCTGGCTTGTACTGGCATCCTGGGAGGTTACGCGCGACTGGCTCCTGGGCCTAGTGAACGCTTCGTTGGGTGAGGGGTTTCTACCGGCCGCCTTGAAAGAGGCGGTTGTGAGGCCCCTGCTCAAGAAGCCTTCCCTGGACCCAACGGATCTAGTCAATTATCGTCCAGTCTCCAACCTTCCCTTTTTAGCGAAGGTTGTAGAGAGTGTGGTGGCACAACAGTTTCCACGTCACCTGGAGGAGAATGATTATCTAGACCCGCGCCAGTCCGGCTTCCGACCCGGGCACAGCACGGAGACGGCCTTGGTCGCGTTGGTTGATGATCTCTGGAGGGCCAGAGATAGGGGTTGTTCCTCTATCCTGGTCCTATTAGATCTCTCGGCGGCGTTCGATACCATCGACCATGGTATCCTGTTGCACCGGCTAGAGGGGCTGGGAGTCAGGGGCACCGTTTTACGGTGGTTTGGCTCCTACCTCTCTGGCCGGACGCAACGTGTGTTGGCAGGGGAGCAGAGATCGACCCGGAGCCCCCTCACATGTGGGGTGCCACAGGGGTCGGTGCTCTCGCCTCTCCTGTTCAACACATACATGAAACCGCTGGGCGAGATCATCCGTGGTTTTGGGGTGGGATACCATCTGTATGCTGATGATACTCAGCTATACATTTCCACCCCGAACCACCCCAACGAGGCCGTTGAAATGATGTCCCGGTGTTTGGAGGCCGTACGGGTCTGGATGGATGGCAACCGACTAAAACTCAACCCTTCCAAGACGGAGTGGCTGTGGCTTCCGGCCTCCCGGTTCAACCAGTTGCTTCCATCTCTGGCCATTGGGGGCGAGCAACTGGCCCCCATGGAACGGGTGCGCAATTTGGGCGTCCTCCTGGATGCCCGGCTGTCCATGGATGACCATGTAACAGCCGTGGCAAGGGAGGCGTTCCATCAGGTTCGCCTGATGCGCCAATTGCGCCCCTTATTGGACCGGGATGCCCTACGCACAGTCACCCATGCGCTGGTGACGTCTCGCCTGGACTACTGCAATGCTCTCTACATGGGGCTTCCCTTGAGATGCACTCGGAGACTGCAGTTGGTCCAGAACGCGGCCGCGCGGGTGATTATGGGGAGGACTAGATACTCCCCCGTAACACCTCTCCTGCGTGAGCTGCACTGGCTTCCTGTAGTCTACCGAGTGCGTTTCAAGGTTTTGATTATGATCTTTAAAGCGCTTCATGGCACAGGACCTAGTTACATGCAGGATCGCATCCTGCCCCATACATCCCTACGACCAATCCGCTCACACAGAGAGGGACTTCTTCGGGTGCCGTCCGCTAAACAGTGTCGGGGGGCGACACCCAGGAGCAGAGCCTTCTCTGTGATGGGCCCAGCCCTGTGGAATGACCTCCCCCGTGACATCAGGATTACTTCCGATCTCCGCTCCTTCCGTGTACAGCTGAAGACCCACCTCTTTCAATTATCTGGCCTGGCTCAACCGTAAATTTTTTCTTATTCCTCCTGACAGTCCTTTTAAATTTTAAATTGTGGTACTACTAATGGGGTATTTTAATGGTGACTTTTAATTGTCTAAATGTGATGTAATCTGTTACCTCCTCCGTGCATGTATGTCCGTGCATGTATGTCTTTGTATATGTGTGTATTTGGATGTCTATGTGTTTGCACATGTTTTGTTTTATATGTTTTATATGTTTTATTGTACGCCGCCCCGAGTCCTGTCTGGAGAGGGAGCGGCTAATAAATTCAAATTTATTATTATTATTATTACATGTTTAACTGAAAATGTAAATTTGATCTCTAAAATACTGCATAACTAATGTTTTGTTCTTTTGCTTTAAAAAGAGAAAGTCCAATTAAAATCCACTGAATTGTTTCGGAAAGAAAATTGCTCTATGTTGTAATTATTTTGTACATTTTTCATAGTAAATTGTAATAAATTCAGAAGGTTGTTTAAGTTGGACTCATAGGATTATTTCACTCCTGTCTTAACAGAACAAGAAGAAATTATTGAAGTGCTTTGTTCATTATGCGTATTTGCTTGCTTCTGGTTTATGACACATAATTAAAATAATAGACACAATAAGTGTAAGGAAGAATGAGGCAGCTTTTAAGTAGTAGCAGAATAAAGAACAGAGGTCAAAAGCATATTGTTTTTCTTACACTAATTATGTGAGCTGATGTTGCATATAAAAATTAAATTAGAGCCCATAGCAGCTCAGTCAAAAATCTCTCTAATCCACTGAAGTATAAGTAGGGGAGGATGTACAGCACAATGAGACTTGCAAAATTGTTAGGTAGACTATACTGAGAAATCAATTTTACAGGAAGGTTAAAACTACTTATCTTAAGATTAGCTAAAATAACAAATCCTTACAAGCCGTTTGTGAACATTATCTGCCTGTTGTGGACTTGAAATACTGTGTTGTTTGTTGCTATGGTAGGCAACATGGATGCTATGATGGAGCTTGCATTCCTCCTTCAAGGCTGTCTTATTATTTACACAAACACCTCCAGTATGAAGCAACACAATCAGTGACATGTTTAAACTTACGAATTTCAGAACTAGTATTTCAGCAATTATCAAGAGCTATGAGAACAAAGCAAACCTGCATTAAATTGATACAGAAGTCCTATTTTACTCATTATGAGTGATTCCCTGGGAAGTGTGAAGAGTTCTGCAGTTTTAAGAAAGCATAAGCTAGGATGAGTATGGGTTTTTCTAAGGCTTTTCGTATAGCGTGTATCTGTTTCATATATTTTTGTCCACAGCTTCCATGATTTGCTTCGAATTTGCTTTAGTCACATTTCTATTATTTTTGGTCTACAAAGTAGAAAAAAATCAGATGAGCCTCTGCATGGAAAGCACATCCCTCTGCAATAGTATCCCTCCAGAGATACCTAATGATGTTCTGAAAATCGCGAAAACTTGGCTTTGTTACGGGGTTTGGGAGTACAGTGGCTGCTTAGGCCTTAACCTTTTTCTTTCTGGTTTTGTCCTTCCAGGTGCTTAGGATTTTTCATGATTTTTTTCTGTTTTTAAAAATAATTTTATTAAACATTAGTTAAGGAGATAAATGCTAAAATAAATTTAAAAAAGGAAAAAGAAAAATATATAAAGAGATGACTTCCTTCTTCATCACAAGTATAAACAATTTTAGTAACTTAAATCACTTTCTCTTAAAATACTAATTATATATTCTTTCCGTATCTCTTATCTATAAACAAATCCTTAAAGCCTTGTTCAGTCCTGGTCAGTGAAAGTCCATTGAAGATTATCAGATAACATACATATTTTAATCTTGATCAAATAAAACCAACTTTAGATTCTTTGCTTTTAACAATCAAACTCCCTTTTGAAGACCCTGTAATTTGATTTTTTTAATCCTTTCAAATAATATTTTTATCCTACCTTGAGTATGAGTAATAATAAATAACAAGCAAAGAGGTGAATATATCCAACACACCTTCCTCCTCCTTATTCCCTACAACAACCCTGTGAGATGAGTTAGGCTGAAACAATATGACTGACCCGAAGTCATGTCCTAGGTACCGGTTTCTTTTCATTTTTTTCTTCGTCCCTTCTCACAAAATTCTTCAAAACTTTAAACAGGTCCCTTTTGTAAATCCAATACCGGAAAGTTATTCAAGTCATTTTGTTTTTATTAGTACATCCCTTTTAATTGTTAAGACATCCGCCATTCCATTTGTGTATCCAGTGTGGCATCTTTTTCTGTATCATTCTTGTAGCCTGTCACTTTAAAATCTAATCAGACTTTTGTCTTTTCCAATAAAACTTGTTTCTCGGTTTCTCTTCTGTAACACATTTTAAATACCATCTAGAATGGCACATTCTTAACTTCTGAATCCATTATTCACATATATTCCTCTATAACTAGCTGCCAGTCACTTGGTAGAATGGATTGCATACAAATTAAATAAATAAATATGCCCAATGTTGGAGTATTTTGCTTCAATTCTGTATTAGTAAATCAAATTTAAGTGCTCTTCTCCTTTAATTGTAATCTTTAGTTCCTTCTGGTTCCCTCTGGTGCCCAACCTTCAAAATCCCATCCAGTTTTTTTGGGGGGATGGGGGAAGTAAAGAATTTATGATTATTTGGATTTTTGTGATTAATTTGAAAACTTATTTCAAATTCATCTGGACCCCTAGTCCACTTGTAACTTTCCTGCCAACATTCTAATTACCAGTTTGTTATTTATTCCAAAAAGAGAATTTTTAAAAGTTCTTATATTTTTATTTCAAAATTCTTTTGCTGAGGATTGAAGGAAACTCACTCACTAAATGCTATAAAACTTGTTGATCCAGGGGTTCCTAATAGTTGAAAAGCAGTAAGCAATTTAAGAAAGTGATTAAGAAATGAGGCTCAGTGAACCTTATGTATATGTAGACATTATGGCTGTGAGTTTGGTTGAAACCTCTTGACTCCCAGTTGCTCAACTCACAAGTAGACCACAAAAAATTCAGATCCTGTAGTCTACTCACAAGGAGCAGCTATGCAGAGTCACTGCTCCTTCAGGGACATTTAGGTCACCATGCATCCTCACTAGAAGTCCATTTTTTCTTTCTGTTTTCACTATTTAATAATGTAAGCTGTACAGAGTTGCCTCATGCTTTGGAGCCAAAAAGGAAGTATTAGTTTATTACAAAATTACAAAATCAAAGGGGCAAGTATGATCTTGAAGGAAAAGACATTTTTGTTCTTAATCTTGTGGCATTCCTTTAGCATATTTGCAGGATGATAGTATCATATTGTCATTCCTTCTTAATGTGTACACCTTGAACAGACGTGCAAAAAAAAAAGGGGGGGGGGGGTTATTTAAAAGTCTACTTTCACAAACACTGTGAAACATATTTAATAACATGACCAAAAGTATCTACAGAAATAAATTTTAAAGATAAAACACACAGCTGCTTTGAAGACAAAGGAATGTTTGTTTTCAGTGTTATTGACGACAAGATTAATTTCTGTTGCCAAGATGATTAATTATAAGAATACTGATACAAAAATAATTTATTGACAAATAAATTGTTTAAAGTCAAAGTAATTCATAAAAGTATAGAAACATACAGTACACCCCCTCACATTTTGTAAATATTTAAGTATAACTTTACATGTGACAACACTGAAGAAATGACACTTGGCTACAATGTAGTGAGTATACAGCTTGTATAACAATGTAAATGTGCTGTTCCCTCAAAGTAACGCAACACACAGCCATTAATGAAGCAGAGCATGATCCCCTCTCTTCCGAGACTGGGCTGCAGGGCAGTATTCCAACCGGATAACAACCCCAAACACACCTCCAAAACCACCACTGCCTTGCTAAAGAATCTGAGGGTAAAGATGATGGACTGGCCAAGCGTGTCTCCAGACCAAAACCCACTGAGTATCTGTGGGGCATCCTGAAACGGAAGGTGGAGGTACGCAAGGTCTCTAACATCCACCAGCTCAGCAATGTTGTCATGGAGGAGTTGAAGAGGACTCCAGTGGCAACCTGTGAAGCTCTGGTGAACTCTATATCCAAGAGAGCTAAGGCAGTGCTGAAAATAATGGTGGCCACACAAAATAATAACACTTTGGGCCCATTTGGACATTATCACTTAGGGGTATACTCACTTTTGTTGCCAGCAGTTTAGACATTAATGGCTGTGTGTTGCATTATTGTGAGCGGACAGCACATTTAGTTATACAAGCTGTACACTCACTACTTTACATTGTAGCCAAGTGTCATTTCTTCAGTCACATGAAAAGATATGCTTAAATATTTACAAAATGTGAGGGAGTGTACTTACTTATGTGATATACTGTATAATCACTTTCCTAATTAAGAACTCTCTGCAGAAATTAAAAATGAATAAATTCAAATAGAAATTAAAAGTCTTTTATGAATAATCTTGACACACTATTTTACTCCCTTAACTTTGTTTCATTAACCTGCATGCATGCAGGTATTTTTCACTTCAGCATAATTCAGCTAGGGAATTTCTGTGACTTTCAGTAAATGTGTGTAAACAATATTTGTGTCTCTTTAAAAATGATTTAGCATTTACTTTTATTCTGTGAAAAGAGTGAATGGGTTAGTGTGTTGGAAAAAAATGTTCAGAAACAGAAAATACACTTCATTACTTCTTTGAGGTTATTTCTACATGTATGTTAGATAAGTGGGCAATGTTTTTATTGCAGCAGTTAGGTGATTTGCTGCTCAGAAGAAATACTTAAATTTAGCTTGATAATTTTAAGAGCACTTTAGGTTTGTTTCTGTTTTCTTTTTGAAAAATTAAAATACTGACAGTTTGTGCCCCCAAGGTTTAACAACTAAAAACCCAAAACTCTTAGAATTAAAATCAACACCGAGGCACATTAAAGAGCAGAAACAAGTAACAGAATTGAACAAATTAAAAAAAGATATTAAAGGATATTCCAAATTCAGATCTATATATACATTACAAAATAAATTTAAAAGGATCAAATCAACTTTACAAAAGCATTTCCTCTTCAGTTCTTCCCTCTTTTCTTTGCACCGTCTTACAAGTTATAAATTTTGTTGGTGTTTCGCCTTAGAACAGCTAACATGACAGGTAATGACACCTCTTTGAGACAGGAAATCTCTTTCACTGTGTGCAGAGCTACACCAGGATGAGAAAACCGGCTAACACTTTTTGGCACCTAGGAAAAAGACAAAGAACAGATTTCAACTCTATATACAAGTGCTGATCAGAAAGTAGGTTTAACACGTAACAAATGATTACCGTATTTTTTGCACTATAAGACACTCTGGACCATGAGACACACATAGCTTTGGGGATGAAAACAATAAAAAAAATCTGCCTCTGCCTACCAGCATCCACTGGTATTCATCTGGCTAGCGTCCTTACAGCAAACAGCCTGGTCAGCTTCAGCACATTATCGCAGTCTGATTTAGCACGAGCAGTTGATTGGCAGTTGGATCAGCCTCCCGGAATAACACCGATCAACTGTTCCAGGCTGTGGGGATCGCTGCCACCCATCGCTGCCTCCATGCGTCCCATTGTTGGCCTGCGTGCGTCCCATTTTTGGATTGTTTTAGGCAGCAGAGATTGCTGCTGCCTATCACTGCTGATTGCCATTGGCAAATGAAGGCGATCCCTGGTGGTGAGTGGTGGTGATCCCCACTGCCTGGAATGGGCCAAAAACAGGACGCACAGAGACTAACAACGGGGCACGCGGAGACTGAAAATGACTGAAAGGGGGGGGGGGCTGCAGGTTGGTGGGGCTTTGGCAACATTTGTTCTATAAGATGCACAGACATTTCCACCCACTTTTCAGGGGCAAAAAAAGTGTGTCTTATAGTGCAAAAAATACGGTATATCTTGTATTAGATTAGTGGGTCTCAACCTTTCTAATGCCGCGACCCTTTAATACAGTTCCTCATGTTGTGGTGACCCCCAACCATAAGATTATTTTATGTTTTCCATATTTTTTCAAAAATATGTTTTTTCCAATGGTCTTAGGCGACCCCTGTAAAAGGGTCATTCGAGCCCCAAAGGGGTCCTGACCCACAGGTTGAGAACCACTGTGATAGATGTAGTCCTTTCTATAAGGTATGTCTTTCTACTGTTGCAAACAAACAAGTGTTTTGATTAAAAATGTGTATAGCAACATGTAAAAAATCATGCAACTGCTAACAGACCTATCTACCTATCTCCTTTTACTGGCAAACTGACATATCCTCCCAAAAAAGTTTTGTTATCAATATATTAATGTGCAACTGATAGCAATTTCAGCCTCAAGTTTCACTTCACAACTTGGCTGCCTGAAGTGGCAGGTGAGACAGTGGGCATCCCCACTTGTACAAGCAGCAGTGAGCAAGTCCACCACTTGTGTAAATGGAGTTGTGCCCACATACATGCTTGCTCACCATCCAATACCCCACCCGCTGGGCCACAAAGCCGGAAAGGTTGGAGAACTCTGTCTTACAGCATTCAGTTACCCTCAAGTCCCCTGCCTATGAAATTTTTCAATTTCTATCCTCCTATATGCAGCACAGTATGGCTAAAACAGTTACCACCCCTAAGACCACAAAACAACTTTTTGTCCACCTATGTCAACCACTATTATTTCCAAGATATTAACCTCACCTTATTCCAACTGAAATGTTGCCTTCATATAGCATGCTGTTTAAGGAGCTGCAGTATAGCCGCAATGTGCTACTAGGTGCAGTGGCAATATGTTAAGTTAAAATAGATTCACTCAGCCTTTCATCCTTCTGACGTCGGTAAAATGAGGATCCAGATTGTTGGGGGCAATATGCGGACATTTGTAAACCACTCAGAGAGTGCTGCAAAGCACCATGGGGTGGTATATAAGTCTAAGTGCTATTGCTATACTACTTTTGTTCTTCAAGACTCATTAGTTTTAGGAAACATTTGCAGGCAGTCCTCAGTTAACAATTCATTCAGCGATCGTTTAGTTACAGTGAAGATGAACCAATGTAACTTGACTGGTCCCCTAAAGTTATGGTTGTTACAGAGCTTCCATGACTACATAGCCAAAATTTGGGTGCTAGGCAGCTTATTCAGATTTAAAACCAGAGGGGCACTTCTCCCATATGCCTATTTTCCGCCATCTCTGCCCTTTTAAATGCCCTGCACAGCATCATTCCTCAGCAGTGGTGCCACTGCTGGAACTGAAATAGAGGCACGGGGCTTTCAGCAGTCTCAAAAGACTATTATCACCCCAGGGCCTCTACTTCAGCCCAGTACTGCTATCCTTTGTTGCTGAAGAGTGTCACCTCAAGCCTCATGCCGCAGCCAGTCAGTGCTTAGTCCCAGTCATTCCATGTTCCACAGGACCTGCGTGCCCACTTGATCTTTGCCACCTTCCTTCTGCTGGTGACAAGGCACACCCAACCATGTGCTATTCGAGGCAGCTGCTGGCCTTGCCAGACCTTCTTCTCAAGGCCATGTGCATACGTCTCCAAACTATGTGCTGCCTTGTCATTATGCTTCAGAAAGACTCTTGAGGCCTTCTGAAAAACAATGAGGCCACGGGCATTTGGGGGAAGTGTGGGCACAGCTTTCTCTGAGGTTTGGAAGGTCTCAAAAATCTCTTAAAGCATCTTGAGGAGGCAGCATGCAGTTTGGAGAAGTGTATATGTAGCCTCGGAAAGGCTTGACATGGTCAGAACTATCTTGCATACCTTGCTGGGAGCAACAGGGCCTGTGAAGCACAGATTGGTGGGGACTGCTGGGGTTTGTGCTGTGGGGCTGGTTGTGGCGCAGGGCTTGAGGTTTGGCACCCTTCGATGGTGCCAGCATTGCTGCAGCACTGCTGGTACTACCATCCCCGCTGCCAAATGCTGAACTGCAGGGCGGAAAAAAAGACAGAGATAGGAGGGACATGGAGGGGGGGGGAATTAAGACACCTTATCAAGGCTTCAGTCGGAGATGCACCAAACTGGGAATGGCTTGGATCAGGGTGGCTCCTCACATAACTACTGGTGGTATTTAGTTAATGACAGCAACAGAAACTGCTGATATTGCTGTCACTAAGCAATGCAGTTGGGTGACATTGCACTTTATACCATCAATTATCGACAGAAATTCCAGTAAATATTTCTGTTTAACTGAGGACTACCTATGATGCTTACATTCTATCTGTTCCGTTTGGATTAACTGTTCAGAAATTTGAACTATCAATACTGGTTGAACTATCAATACTGGTTGAGGTATTAAATTTTTTTCCCTACTAAGTAAATTATGTAACATTAGCACAAATGAATACATAATAAACCGTGGATTAGGAATAATTTTATTTAATACATAAACTATGTAGTTGTTAAGCTTTGAACTAATAGAATCTTTTGGTGCCTGTAATATTGTAATATCTTTGTTAGCAATCTTTTGTTACAGTTTTCTGAGATATCACTTGCATCAACTATTTTATTACAAATTAAGAGAAAAAGTAATATGTCAGCTTTTTCACATTTCAAAATCTCATTTTCTATCTGAGGACTTTCCCTCTCAAAAACAAAACAAAAACACTTATGTTAATTCAGTATAAACAGTGATAGTGGATGTATTTTTAAAACCAATCTTACCTGCCGAGGAAGGAAATAAGGTGCATCTGTTTCTACCACTATTCTACTTAATGGGATTTTTCGAACAGATTCTCTAGCTTCATTTGCTGATGGGTAAGACAGCAACGCGGTGAATCCAACAGTTAGATTTGGAAAGTAGTCTAAAAGTGGTTCAATGACACTATACCTGCCAGTGAAGCAATGCCTATGAAGGGATCAAAAATAATGGTCATCCCACTATGTCAAATGAATAACTAGTAACAAGTAAACACTAATGAAGGTCATACTAAAGACTTGACAAAATAGTTATGTAGCATGGTAGCTGCCATTTCAGTAATTCTTTTTTGGTATGAAAACCTTTAGTCAAAATTATCTTGAATGAAAGCAATTATTTATGGAATCTTATTTCAATGAAATTCTTTCATTCAGATTAGGGTTTCATTTTCAGCTTTGATTTGTGAGTTAGAAGAGTCCATGGGAAAAAAATTATTTGATGCATAAGGTAAAGGTAAAGGTTCCCCTCGCACATATGTGCTAGTCGTTCCTGACTCTAGGGGGCGGTGCTCATCTCCGTTTCAAAGCTGAAGAGCCAGCGCTGTCCGAAGATGTCTCTGTGGTCATGTGGCCAGTATGACTAAACGGCGAAGGCGCACGGAACGCCTTTACGTTCCCACCAAAGGTGGTTCCTATTTTTCTACTTGCATTTTTACATGCTAGGTTAACAGAAGCTGGAACAAGTAGCGGGAGCTCACTCCGTTACGCAGCACTAGGGATTCGAACCACTGACCTTTCTGATCAACAAGCTCAGTGTCTTAGTCACTGAGCCATCGCATCCCTCATTGATGCTTAGCTGTCCATAAACTGTAAGATCTTGGCAACTGAAATTTCTTAGTTTTTAGAATTTTTCAAAGGTGTTGTCTACATCTCATGGTAGTATTCTAATCAGGCAAACTCTTATTCCCCTCAAGATTCAATTACTGTTTTTAAAAATAATAATAAGAGGAATGATACAACTTAAGAACACAGTACAATTACCTGTGTATTTTGTAGTCTTTTGGTACACATTTTTTCATGATTTCTAACAGATCACCATCAGCATCTCTGCAGTGTATAACCAAAGGCTTCTTTAAGGAAACAGCTAGATTCAGTTGCCTCTCAAAAACCTGAAGCAAGTAAAAAGCAGCACACCTTCAAATGCCATTACAACTGCCCTGAGAACAAAAGTAAGACATGGGGGAAATATGCTAGCATTAAGCACAGCCTTTTATAATGTAACCAAACCAAAGCATATTATGAATACTTAAATACAAGAAGTACTGGACTGTTTTCAGTTATTTATCACGTTTACCATTTTAGGACAGCATTGCATACACGGTATTTCTTTGGAAATAGCACTTCACAATGATTCAACAACCCATTCTGAAGTTTAAAAAAAGGCTCTGAATTTGTCACAATGATTCAACAATTCACTCCGGAGTAAAAAAAAATTGTAAAAAAAACCTCTGCATTTGTAATGTTCTGACCTTAGGTTTGAAACTGGCACTTTGAGCAGTAACTGGGGCCATTTAAGCTCAGAATATTGTTGGATACTTCCAGCAAGACCAAAACAGTTGCTTTGAATTTGAAACAGAGCAACTTGATTTCAAAATTTGGTATTTGGGTTCAAAACTTTTTTGGACACTTCCGCAATCCACCACTCATTGTTTATTAAAACTATTATCACCTTCAGTGGTCTGACAAGGTATTTTGTCTAAAATCAGTGAAATCAATGTAATTACTGTTCAGCATTACCCAATTATAAAATATCTTAACACAGTTTAGTATTAAAATTTACCTTATGCTGCATTGAAATTTCTGTAGTACATTTATGAGAGTAATCCAGTCCTATTTCGCCAAAGGCAATCGCTTTGGGGTGTCTCATTGCCTGCAAGATATTTCTTTCATGAAGTTCTGTGTAATAACGAGCAAAATGTGGATGGCAGCCAAATGCCCCCCAAACCATGTCTTCTTTTAATAAATCTTCCCACAAGTTGTTTTTTAAAGTACGAGGGTCACAAAAATCAGCTATGCAGCCCTGAAATTCTTTAGGAAAAGTGCTACTATACATTTTCCTAAATTCAGAAAAAGAACCTCCAAAACCTGTTTTTGAATATAACATGTCCAAATGACAGTGCGTGTCAATAAACCCTTCTTCTAAATATTTGGGCAAACTCCTACGAAAATCCTGGTTTACACATTTATTAGTGAAAGAATCTGACTTGCGTGATGAGGAGAAGATGGGAACATATGCTCCTATTTCCATACTATGACGTCTTTTTTTCTCTTTATAGTCCAATAACGAACCATATAACCACTCTCTCTCTTGCATACTTTCCACTGAAGGTTTTTTATCCTTCGTTGTATTCACTGGGCTTTCTAAAGAAATATCACAGAGATTATTGGAATATGAGGTGTTTTCAGTGGGGCTTGAAAAAGAATGTGTTGGCTTTGGACTGCTTGTCCAATATTTTGTATAATCACTCATTTTCTGACTGTATAAATGAGGAGGATACATCACAAATTCTGTTGTTGACAATGACATTTCCTTTGGTTCTGAAAGACTGTGGTTAGGGATGGAATCTTCTTGTGAAAAAGTAACCAGTGGTTCTCCATCTTCCGTGTCGGACCAGATATTTTCAGCTGAAAGCGCTTTCTTGGGCTCCATAAACTGAAAAAAAAAAGGGGGGGTCCATTTAAGATGAGCATGAAAATAATGATGAAAATTATTCAAAAATCTATTTTTTTCTATAACAATAAAATGACAGCCATGTGATCCCTTCCCTCAGCAGCTTCCCATGCAGTATATCCAATGACTGGACTGTCCCTAACCTTTCCAAAATGTCCCAGTGCAACACAATTATCCAACAGACCAATACAATCTTCCTATTGACCTCCCTTCCCTCTCTAACTTGAATGGTATAGGGTTTCCTGCCTAGGCAGGGGGTTGGACTAGAAGACCTCCAAGGTCCCTTCCAACTCTACTATTGTATTGTATTGTATAACTGCTGATAGACTTACTAAGCATCTAAAACCAGTTGTTCTAAGAGTTTATTTTGAACACTACTCTTATTGGGCATGCCATAGTTCTATAAGGAAGATATAACTATTCTCATAGTAAAAAAAAAGGAGAGTTAAAATTGCTGTAGTAAAGAAATAAAAAAAAATCACACCTAAAGCAAGATTATGTCATTAAGGCAAATAGTTGGAAGTAATATGATTCATTAAGTGTAACTCATTCTGAATAATTTAGGTCTACTAAGGACGTCTGAGTAAAATATGTATATTAATAACTTATCAGAAAGTCTTAAAAACCATGCAACTTGAAACCCCACAGAAAAGCTAATATAGTCTCAAAATGAAGCTAATTTGTGAATGTATGTTTGTCAAATATAGAAATAACATTTCAGTAAAAAATATAGATCTTCTGTGTATGTGGAATCACATTTCCATCTACTACTTAAATCTCCCACAATTGTGCCACTTCTAAAAGTCTATATAATTAGAATCCTTAAATATTTTATCAATTAAAGTGACTCTCTTGATACTTAAGTCTGCTATAATTCTTGCACTATGTAAAGAATAATGAAAAGCTGAGGGCATTTTAGAACATTTCCAGACTAAGTTGTAAATGTGTTTTCATTCAATTTAGGTTTTTTAGATTTGGTTAAAATAGCAATATTAATACTATTGAATAATTATGTTTTTTTAGAAATAACCTTCTAATAGGTTAATGTTTTACCTTTTGATCTGTTTCTGAATCATCCATTAACACTGATTCTTGAGAGGATTCAACAGTTGTCTGGAAATTCACAAACTTCTCTGTGGTATCACTTTGTGCATTGGATGAAATGGAGGAAATACATTGGTCTTTTGTTATGTTTTTTTGTTTTGCAGAAGCACTAATGACTTTTATAAGAGCTTTTTGATTGTTACTATTCCGCTTGGTCTCTTCGGCTTCACATTTTGAATGTTCAACTATGCTTCTCAAGTTGGTTTCTGATTTCCCCCTTTTTTTTTTACTTTGGCTAGCAAAAATATTCCCATCAGAGATTTTACTTAGCTGTTCAGGAGAGACTTGCTCATCTTTTTGCCCTCCAATTTGTGAACAGCTAGACTTGCTTTTAAATTTGTGCTCTGAGCGGCTATTTTCTTTCTTCGTTTTACTCTGCCCAACATCTATTTTTTCTTTTACTGAAACCTGTGAGTCATCTGATCCCTGATAAAGTTCTACTTCATCTTCATAACTTGATCGTATGTGAACGTATTTGGAAGTAACCACTGGTTTGGAAAGTTTTGTGTTACACTTAGTTTTATTTTCTCTTTTTGTTGAATCTTTTTCAACATTGGAATCTTCTCGCACATCAAGTTCATTCTCAAGTCTTGACAGTCGATGACTTTGCTTTGACCTAACCAAAGGTTTGGCAAGTTCTCTTACGCTATACTTAGAAGTTTTGTCTTCTGTTTCTTTAACAGTCTTCTTAAAGCTGGAAGTCTGTTGAAGTTCCAAATCATATTCAGATTTTGATCGTTTATGTCTATGTTTTGAATCATGCCTTGGTTTGGAAACTTTATGCCCAGTTTTATTATCTGTTTTTGTAACTGCTTTCTCAGTGTTGGGATCCTGTTGAAAATCTGTTTCATGCTCTGGTCTTGATATTGTAGACATTTGTGTTAATCCAGTTCCTGGTTTAGAAATCTCTTTTGTACTATACTTCAAAGTTTCATTTTCTTTTTTTGGAATAGCTTTTTTGAAGTTGGAGTCCTGCTGAATCTCTGGTTTTTTTTCAAATCTCAATTCTGCAGAGCTTTCTGATTTCAAAAAAACCTTCTGAATGTTGGATTCTTGTTCTTTTTCTTCTGAACTTGACATTAGAGATACACGTCTTGAACTGCCATCTGACCAACATGATTCTTTATTGCCTTGCTTAACAGAAATATTAATACGTTCCTTTGGTGCAGTTTTCAAACAATGTGATTTGTTTCCAGTTTGTTGCTCTTTAATTTCTGATTCCATCGAAAATTGTCTCACGCTGTTAACTGAGCCAAGTTCCTCTTCTTTAGAAGGGCTTTCCTTATGAATTCCATTTAGAGATGAAGATTTTCTTCGGGCTTGCAATTGTCCCCCAAATACACCCAACAGAGCTTTATGATATATTAATCGAGATCCCTCATGCTGATCTTGGCCTTCTATTCTTTTCCGGCGACATTCAGCCCACTTTTCTTTTAAATCATTTTTTCTTTCAGGGGCTGCTGCAATATTTATTCTTGCATCACTGTAATCTTCTTGCTTGATCTAAATAGTAAAGAGTAAGGTAAGCTTCATAAATTGTAAGTAAAAGCCAACTCACAAAACTATTTAGCTCACACTAGGTTAGGGAGCAATGGCCATGTTCATCAGCAATAATACTGAGATTTGAAGTAATTATTGTTTATTGGTTGTACATTATATGTTGCTACAGAAATGCTATTTCCTCTTACTTGGCTACTCACACCATCCAGACTAACCCTGCCAGAATCCAAAACTTGCCATGTCACCAGGGCTCCTGTTAATTACTTTTAAAAACAAAACTGCAAGTCAACATTTGTTCTTATGTTTACAGTTACTTACTACAAGGGCTGTAACCAGACAAAATAATTTAGATGATAACATAAACTATCAAATTCTAGTTAGGTTAAATGTTTCTGCTAGTAGGAACAAAACTGCTAGAGAAGTGAACTCATTAAAAAATTCTAATATTTATTAAAGACTGTCAGAAAACAAAAAAAATCTAGGATATATAATTTAAAAATGTTTTTGAAGGCTAAATACTTCCAAAAAAATACAAAATGAAAGGCTAATGACTGGATAAAAGTGGAATTATCCTCCAAAGGAAACGAAGGTTATCAAAGTACAGCATAATGTATTTAGTCAACGGTGGGATTTTTGAGGCCCTTCATCACTAAACCCTTACAAAACAGCACTGTATAACAAATAACTGCAGAGTAATAAAAACATCTAAGAATCAACAGCAACATCTATATTCTAATTTCCTCCGCAACTACTTTTACTCAGCAATTTCGGTTACTACTTAACACACCTTTAGTTTCAGGGATTCCCGAGGGGAAAATGCCACATTTTTCGTCTCCATGTCGGAAGCAGTGGGTTTTGTGAGGAAGGTTTTGCTGAGGACAGGAGGCTCTTGCCCACCGCCGCTGATGTCATCATCTACTTCAAATTCATCAGAGGAAGAATCCGCGGCAGCGAACGAAGTTCGGGAGAACTCCCTGCAGGAAAAGACCGGGGAGAAAACGCGGGTCTTCCCAAAGGCGGCCGGCCCGCTGACGCCGGGACTTCCGCGAGCAGGCTGGGCCGGTGCTTCGTCGATCTTGCTGAATTTCGCAGGTGAGCTTGCAGCGAAGCCGTCCCACTCGATTTTGCGTCTCCTGCTCGGCTGCATCGGGGCTAAATTATCTGGATATTAAAACGGGGAGGAGAGGGGTGGGTTAGAAAAGGCAATCTTTAAGCACATTTCCGCTTGACTGGTGCAGTCGCTTTAATTAAAAATATTATATACATACACACACACACATATATATGGTTTAAATATATATATTTAAATAATTATTTAATTATATATATATTTAAACCTCGCATCAACCGAAAATGCAAATAAAGGACCATTAGAGAACGCTAAAAAGGTTCCCCCACCTTTATACGCGCGCCCTCGGATAAAACGACCGTCAACAAAAGCCATCTTTAACGCCAAAATATGGGAGAGGGGGCGCGGATCCGCTCAGCAGCAGAGCGCCACGGCCCTTCCCCGGGCCCATCTCAGGGGCGCCAGGCGCACCCACCCTCCTCCAACCTCCTTCTGCGAGAGCAGCAACCCCCGGGAAGAGGGCCGCCCTGGAAATGCCCAGAAGGCTACTTCGCGACGAGCCCGAAAGGAGGAGAAGAGGGTCGCACAGAACCTTCTTCCAGGCCTTGGGGACGGCCACCCCCGCCGCTAAGCCGTGCCCGCTCATTGGTCGATTCCGGCCACCTCCGCTCGCGAGCCCGCCCTTTGACGACTCTCCCGGCTGAATCCGCTTCCCGATAACTTCTCGCGGCCTCCTCCCGCCGCGCGCCACCTCCTCCCCCCCACCCCGAGAAACACCTCCCCAAAAGCGTCGGGGATTGCGAAGGGGGGCTCGGAAGCCTGAGAAGCTGGAAAAGCTGGCTTGTCTTGGAGGCCTGAGCCTGGAAGGGCGGGGCTTTAGTTTCAGGTCACGTGGGTGCCCGGGTTGCAATAGGTGTGAGCCATGTGAGCGGCCGCTTCTGGGAAAGTGAAAGTAATGGTAGTTTCGTCCCAAAGGTGCTTTTTTTTTTCAAGAGGCAACTGGACTTTCTGGTTTTTCTTTGAAGACGTTTCGCTTCTCATCCGAGAAACATCTTCAGCCTTGGCTTCATAGTGGGGAATGGAAGGATTTATGTTTCTTTGCAGACAGAACAAACAAAAAACTCAAAGGCAGGCTCAATGGATCGCTCGCTGTTTTTCTGTCATCAATTTATTATGTTTCTATGTGCATTTTTCCTCAATCCTGTTGCTACCTCTGGGTCCTCAGTATCACTATCCAATTTTTGCAACATTTTAGACTTGTGAATTTCCAGTACACAGGTCTTATAGAGGTTCAGTTTGGATACACCTGCTGTGGGCCAATGGAAAGAACAACACTTGCCAAATTTGGAGAAAAAGGAGAATTATTATTCTTCCTCTTCTTCCAAGCACTATTTGTCTACTTCTGCAATGTCCTCCTCTAAGGAAAGCTCCACTGCCCCTCCCTCAGTGAAATAGGACTAATGATGCCTCCAGCTGGTCCTGAGATAAGAGAAATTTCAGCAGTATTTATTTCAGGTCTCGGATAAAAGGGGACAGAAGAAGCTATGGCAGATTTATCTTGCAAGAAACAGCTAGGAATACCATCCTGCTAGATATTTGAGTGTAGTCATTTATAGAGTAAGTGAAAGCCATATACAGGTGAAACTCAAAAAATTAGAATATTGTGCAAAAGTTCATTTATTTCAGTAATGCAACTTAAAAGGTGAAACTAATATATGAGATAGACTCATTACATGCAAAACAAGATAGTTCAAGCTGTGATTTGTCATAATTGTAATGATTATGGCTTACAGCTCATGAAAACCCCAAATCCACAATCTCAGAAAATTAGAACATTACATGCAATCAATAAAACAAGGATTGTACATAGAACAATATCGGACCTCTGAAAAATATAAGCATGCATATGTACTCAGTACTTGGTTTGGGCCCCTTTTGCAACAATTATTGCCTTAATGCGGCGTGACATGGAAGCTATCAGCCTGTGGCATTGCTGAGGTGTTATGGAAGACCAGGATGCTTCAATAGCAGCCTTCAGCTTTTCTGCATTGTTCGATCTCATGTCTCATCTTTCTCTTGGCAATGTCCCATAGATTCTCTATGGGGTTCAGGTCAGGCGAGTTTGCTGGCCAATCAAGCACAGTAATCCAACGGTCATTGAACCAGGTTTTGGTACTTTTGGCAGTGTGGGCAGGTGCCAAGTCCTGGAAAATGAAGTCAACATCCCCATAAAGCTCGTCTGTGGAAGGAAGCATGAAGTGCTCCAAGATCTCCTGGTAGACGGCTGCATTGACCCTGGACTTAATGAAGCACAGTGGACCAACACCAGCAGATGACATGGCTCCCCAAATCAACACAGACTGTGGAAACTTCACACTGGACTTCAAGCATCTTGCAGTATGTGCCTCTCCATTCTTCCTCCATTCTCTGGGTCCTTGGTTTCCAAATGAGATGCAAAAGTTGCTCTCATCAAAAAAGAGAACTTTGGACCACTGAGCAACAGACCAGGTCTGTTTTTCTTTAGCCCAGGAAAGATGCTTCTGACGTCGTTTGTTGTTCAGGAGCAGTTTGACAAGAGGAATATGACATTTGAAGCCCATGTCCAGGATCCGTCTGTATGTGGTGGCTCTTGATGCACTGACTCCAGCCTCAATCCACTCCTTGTGAAAGTCCCCAACACTTTTGAATGGCCTTTTCCTGACAATCCTCTCAAGGCTGCGGTCATCCCTGCTGCTTGTGCACCTTTTTCTTCCATACTTTTTCCTTCCACATAACTTTCTATTAATGTGCTTTGCACTTCCGGAACATCCAACTTCTTTTGCAATTACCTTTTGAGGCTGTCCCTCCTTAAGGAGGGTGTCAATGATGGTTTGCTGCACAACTGTCAGGTCAGCAGTCTTTCCCATGATTGTGATTCCTACTGAACCAGACTGAGAGACCATTTAAAGGCTCAGGACCCCTTGCAGGTGTTATGGCTTAATAGCTGATTAGAGTGGGACACTTTGAGCCTAGAATATTGCACCTTTTCGCAATATTCTAATTTTCTGAGATTGTGGATTTGGGTTTTCATGAACTGTAAGCCATAATCATTGCAATTATGACAAATCACAGCTTGAACTATCTTGCTTTGCATGTACCGTATTTTTCGAAGTATAAAACGCACCGGAGTATAAGACGCACCAAGGTTTTGAAGAGGCAAATTTTAAAAAAGTAGGTAGGTAGATAGAGGAATAGAGAGAGAGAGAATGAAAGAGAAATACAGTAGGTACTGTAGGTTGGGAGAGAGAGTGAGTAGGTAGGTAGGTAGGTAGGTAGTGGGATAGAGAGGGAGAGAAAGAGAAATACAGTAGGTAGGTAGAGAGTTTGTGTAGGTAGGTAGGTAGAGGGAGAGAGAAATGGAGAAATACAGTAGATAGGTAGGGAGAGAGAGATAGTAGGTAAGTAGGTAGATAGAGGGATAGAGGGAGGGAGAAATATAGTAGGTAGGTAGGGAGAGAGAGATTGTAGGTAGGTAGAGGGATAGAGAGAAATAGAAAGAGAGTGAAATACAGTAGGGAGGTAGGGAGAGAGAGAGTGGGTAGGTAGGTAGATAGAGGGATAGAGAGAGAAATAGAAAGAAATAAAGTAGATGGGTAGGGAGAGAAAGAGAGTAGGTAGGCAGAGGGGGGGAGGGAGGAATACAGTAGATAGGTATGGAAATAGAGATGGTAGGTAGGTAGGTAGGATAGAGAGAGAGAGAGAAATACAGTAGGTAGTTAGGGAGATAGAGTAGGTAGGTAGGTAGATGGAGGGATAGAGGGGGGGAGGGAGAAATATAGTAGGTAGGGAAAGAGAGAGTAGGTAGGTAGGTAGATGTTTCCAGGTGTATTTATCCATGTGCTGGAGAAGGAAATAGCTGACAATCCACAGCACCTAACTTTGTTTCTGCTGGCACAGCACTTGATCAATGTAATTCTCATCAATCAGTTAAAGAGCTTTCCAAAAGGGGGGGGAAAGTTTTTGCACTATGCAAACCTCCCCAAAATGACACTTTTTTTGCAAAAACGGGCCCATTTTTTTCAAATAAAAGGCATGAATAGACGGGGGTGGGCTTGCAGAGTGCTCCTGGTGGAGGGGGGGGGGGGGCAAAACGAGCAAAAACCAGCCCGTTTTTCACGAAAACGGGCCTGTTTTTGTCAAAAAAATTGCATGCATAGCCTTATGGAGACTTATAGAGTGCTGCTGGGGGCGGGGGGGGGGGAATGGCCCATGTTTTGCTCATTTCTGCCAGTCCCAGCCCCCAGGAGCTCTCTGAAACCCTTCATTATGCAAGGCCATTTTGGTCAAGAGGGCGAGGCTTCAGGAGGCAAAAAAATGCTGTATTCGATGTATAAGACGCACCCAGATTTTCAGCCTCTTTTTTGAGGAAAAAAGTTTCATCTTATACTCTGAACAATACGGTAATGAGTCTATCTCATATATTAGTTTCACCTTTTAAGTTGCATTACTGGAATAAATGAACTTTTGCACGATATTCTAATTTTTCTTTTTTTTTCTTTTTTTTAATTTTTAAACATAAAAGACAACATAAAAAATTCTCATCCATTATATACAGCATGTCGTTTGGTTACAAGCGTTTGTGCATCCATATTTTCAATTACGTATACAATCACAAAATTTCCATCTAATATAACTAAGTACCTCACTTTCATTGTACATCATATATTCAATTACGGTTAATATTTCTTGTGAATGCCCCAACACTGGAAGTCTTTAAGATGATGTTGGATAGCTATTTGTCTGAAAAAGGTATAGGGTTTCCTGCCTAGGCAGGGGGTTGGACTAGAAGACCTCCAAGGTCCCTTCCAACTCTACTATTGTATTATTGTATTATTGTCTATTTAATAACAATATACCTTTATGTAATCACTTATTCTGATTATTTTTACAGTGTAAAAGAATTTTCCAACTGTTTATGTTTATACATCACTACTTTCAATTATGCATAATCCGGCCAATCATCCATCAAGTATGCTTCTGTTCATTGTTGTTCTTGTACATCATACATTCAAGCAAAAATGTTATTCCTTCATTTTTAAACAGAGTATTCTAAATACTCACTTCATAAATATACCAATCTTTCATTACTTCCTTATTAAACTATTTATCAACAACAAGGTATCTTTATAATATACATCACTACTTAGTTATGCATATCACCAATCATCTATCAAATATACATAGATTCATTATTATCCTTATCCTTCATTTTAAAACAAAATATTCTAAATTATTCAATTCATATATATGTCAGTTTTTCATTATATTGTTATTAATCTATTTAACAACATGATTGTATTATCACTTATCTACTTCAATTAAAACATAAATAAAACATTTTTCATTTCCAGTTTTTTTTGTCAAGCCACTTCCAGTTTGCTCGGAGGTTCCGTTTTGACTGCTCCGGAGGCTTCAGGGAAGCGTCCTGAAGGTCCCTCAAGCCTCCAGAGGGCTTCCGGGGGGGTGGGGGAGGCTGTTTTTGCCCTCCCCGGGCTCCTATAAAGCTTCTGGAGCCTGGGGAGGGCAAAAAAAGCATGCAAAAATGGGGGGGCGCCTGTAGTGCACGCATGCGCACTGGGCGGATCGCGCATTGCATTATAGGTGCGGGACGCCCGCACACTACCCCCCTGCGCTCCCCCCACTTCTGGCATGCGAGCCAAAAAAGGTTCACCATCGCTGCCTTATACCATAAAAAAGCATGCCATCCCAATAGTAAATCAGGACCCTCTACATTCAACAATCTAGAATTTTTTTGTGTTATCCACTCCTTAATCCACATCAGGTTTGTTGCTTGATAATATAACTCCCAGTCAGGTAAACCCAATCCTCCTCTTTCTAGCAATATGAGTTTTATTCTTGCTTTTTTCCCTTGCCAGATAAACTTCAAAACTAGTTTGTTTAGATCTTCAAAAAAATCCGTGCCCAATCTGATTGGGATTGTCTGGAACAGATTCTGGGTAAGATGTTCATTTTAATTGCAGAGATTCTTCCGATCATTTATAGTTGTAGATTTTCCCATTTCATCAAGTCAATCGCAATTTGTTGCTTTTGTCTAGTATAGTTGCCCCCCTTAAGAATACTGCATCTAGCTGATAGGTATATCCCCAAGTATTTAGCCTTGTTTGTAACTTGAATCTGCAAAATTTCTTCCAACTCTTCCTTTTGTCGTAATGGAATGTTCTTTGTCAAAATCTTTGTTTTATCTTTGTTTCTTTTCAAGCCCGCTACTTTTCCCTACTCCTCTATTCTTTCTAACAATTTGAGTGCTGTCTCTAATGGGTCTTCAAGGATAAAAACCAAATCATCTGCAAACGCTTGTAGCTTGTATTCTTCTTTTTTAATTTTCATTCCTTTTATTTCTTCTTCTTCTCTAATATTTTTGTTTAAAACTTCTAATGTTAAGACAAAAAGTAACGGTGATAGTGGATAGCCTTGTCTCGTACCTCTCTTTATTTCAATAGAGTCTGTCAGTTGTCCATTTACCATTATCTTTGCTGTTTGTTTTTGATATACCATTTGTATAGTTTGAATAAATTTTTGTCAGGGACTTTTTGAAGGCCATCTATGCCCACAAGTGAATCTACATGGAAGGGGAAAAAATGATCTATCTTGACTTTGGGAAGTATTTCAACAGCAGGAGAATTTTCTAAGCTGACTGAATCATCCACATACCAGAAAAAAAACATGTTTCTTCACTTAATACCCTTTAGTGCAGGAGTTTCCAACCAGGGGTGCAAGACGATATTCTAAGGGGTTCAAAAACTTGGGTTTAGACATTTCAAAATTATATGCATAATTATATGCATATAATATGCATAATTATATGCATATAATTATTTACTTTTGTAAAAGGTGTGAGAATATTTCAGAAACGTTCTAGGGGTGTGGGGCATAGAAAAGCCCCTGCTTTAGTGCAATCTCCTTGTAATGTTTTTCTTAAAGCAGTAAGTCCTTAAGGAGCAAAAAATATGCATACATATATATACCCCAGGTTTTGAGTCATTATCTTACAAATTATAGGCAAATTGTAGGGAGACCTAGTGATTATCTAATTCAATACCATGTACAAAATAAGGAAAAAACATTTGTTTTCAGAGAATACAACAACTAGTAATCAATTGCAACTGAAGAATGCTGCTCTTTTATATCTTTTTTTGCTTATTTTTGCAAAATAAGCTTCAGTTTATTTCTGGATTCAACAAAATAATTTCAACCAGAACAGGAAAATAAGAGAAATCCATATATAAATGGATTTGAAAAATAAAGCTTTTTCATTATGTAACATCAGTATAGCTTTCTTGTATATAACAGTACTTTAAGAAATGCATTTTGCTGGTGAAGAAATGCTCCATCTTCTGAAGTCATAACTGATAGAAATATATTTATATTGAAGATTCAAAGAGGTCATAACTGTTTATCTTATTTTCATCATATAATGTTATTTTTTCCATTAGCTGCTTCTTTTTATCATTTATTTTTATTTCTTTCATTAAAGCTGAAATAAAAGAGAAAGTAATATCACTGATCAAAATAATGAATATACAAGTTTTGTCTCCATTTCACTGAGAACTTTTATGGAATACATTTCAACACAACATCTAAAACAAATTAACAATTCATCAGAAAGCTAAATACCATGTAAAGAAAAAGATTTTAAAAATGCAAACATAACAGTTAAAAGAATCCAAAAATTGTCATAAAAAAGCAGTCCAAGACTTCTGCTTTGCTTTTGAAAGCCAAATCCTGAAAAAAGCAAAGGGAACCCCCTTTGTGAAGAATTCTGGTGCTTGAGTATCACCAGAGAAACAAACCACCAGATCAAAGACTCCACAGAAAACTTATGGTCTATGTAGGTGCAAATCCTGAGCATTTGGGAGTCATACTACTTAGAATAGTAAAATCAAAATTAGGACTGGTGAGACCTAAGTTAAGTTACTTTCAGCTATGGAAATTGACTTGAGTGACTTTACCCCAGTCCCTTTCTCTTAATTCAACCTGACCTGTAGGGTTACTAGTGTAGAGAGAAAATGAGTCAAAATCTCTCAATTTATAAAGAGAGAATATAATCCCAATGAATGGACCTGGAAACCAACCAATTAGCTAAACAGTTATAGAATTAGCAGTGTATGTTCTGTACAGACAGCTCTAATCAAAACTCTATCAGGCATACTCCAGTATTTCCAACCATTTCCAAAATTTAATCTAGAGGTCACCAGTGCAAGCATCATCTGACAAACAAGCATGCAGCTGACAAACTAGCCAAATTGGTAAAATACATTATTCACTATATCTGGCATATGAGATTCCAGCACCATGTAGGTTTTTAAATACGAGTGCTATCCAATCAGCACAAGAATAAATATATATTGGAGTGAATATTTTCCCAGAAAACAGTACTGTAATTTAATTTACTTCACCTTATTTACCCTTTCTGATTTACTGCTGACTTCAGGCATTGTTTCAATCTCTCCTCACTTGGCCCTGAGGAGTAACTGTTGTATGACATTGTTATTTCTGTGATGCTATGTCAAACTTTCCACAGAATCTTTGACATTATTAATTTCTACCAGTCTCAGGAAAATATTTAAATATTACCTTTTACCTTGTGGGGAAGAAGCAGCGCCATCATTTTTTCTCTGCTGTTGATTTGTTTTCCCGTCCGAGTCTGTATTTTTTGCTGTGAACATCACAGGTTGAGTGAAAGAAAGATTTTCTGGCTCCAGACTGTGCTCGGTGGATGCACAGCAGGAAGCTTGTTCTACAGCGTCCCATGAAAAGTTACAGGATTCATCTGACTCACAAGGTTCCCGCCAAATCGGCTCAGAGTATGTTTCAGGAGGCAAAACTTTTATGCAAGGTGGTAATGTAGTGGCACAGTTGAGAGATCCAGAATTGGCAGAGCTCCCGTGGTTATGACCATGGAAATCAACATTGAAGGGACTAGCTGGTTCATCATTGGTTTCTTCTGGAATATTGGTGAAGAGTCCAAGATTTCTGCTTTCTGACATGTCCTGAGATCTTGTTTCACGATCTGCAATTTCTATCATTTCATTCACCTGTTTTTGACAAGACTGTTAAGTAGATTGTTTCTATTTTCCTCACTGAAATAAAACAATTTCCCTATTTTTACTTAAGAGTTTACTTACTCTTAAATCCAAGAAAATAAAGAAAATAAAGGCACTATATAGCATCTCCACTAACAAGCTGATTATATTTACCTCTGTTGTGTTTGCATTTTTTTTCCGCAGGCAAATGCAGACAGAAGTGGCCAAGCATAAAGAAACTGTTTCTCTCAAACAAACAGTTTGCTTATCTTGATATTTGTGACATATTTGTATGGCAGCAAGATTTTCAAAGTTTTTCTCCTTAGGACAAGACAATTCTTTTGCCATTCTGAGTTCTTCAAGGAAGGCATCTTTCTGTTAAAGAAAAAGTTGGAAGAACACGGATGATGTTATTTCTCTGTCCTTTAAAGAATTCTTCTGGTTTTTGTTCACTTACATAATGAAGTTGAAAGTAATAATTCTGTTTCCTACATATTACTAAATAGTTCCTCAAATTTTAACAGGGCAAAATGGTGTATCATAGGGCAACAATTTTTGAGCAAAGGTACCTCAAAGGAGCTAAATTATAGAATGTGCCCCAAATCCATGACTCTTGAGGAATGGAATTTTGGGAAGCTGTGGCTGCTTCAATATTGCCAGGCTGCTGCTATGGTAATTTTTGAACATTCTAGGACAGGTGCTCAGCTACTCTTGCAATCCTATTTTTTTCTCATTCTCCCAGCAACATCTGCTTATTTGGGGGCGACACCAAGACACAACATAGACACCAAGACACAACCTAGCACAAATGGTGTTTACCAATGTGCTCTGGCATCGAAAAATGAGCTTATTCATACATTTTCAATCTCCAAGCATACTTTTATGAAATAACATCTTGACATTTTACTAATATATGCACTGGAAGTAAGTTATCATGCTTAAATAAAGGAAAACATGTCCAATTCTTGACATGAATTATGGGAAGGGAACAGGAAGGAACCTCATGCACCTTCTCATGTAGACGTGGAACAAGTGAACTGCATAAAATAACAATGATTCAAAAACTACATTCTCCAGTCTGAGGACTGCTCACTCTCAGGGTCTTTCTTCAAACATTTAAATCTTCCAAAATAAAATTTTTACATACCAGAAAAACAGGATTTCTTGTTTCATCTACTGCTTTCATGCCAGTCAGTATTTCTGCTAAAACCTAGAAAAATGATTACAATCAGATTTTACATATATATATAAAACCAAGCCTATAGAGATCAATATTGCCTATGCTGATGGGCAGCTTCTCTCTTCAGTCTTAGGCAGAAGCCTTCCCTAGTCTTATAATTCAAAACCTTTTTTTCCCCTTAAGACACCAAGACACAACATAGCACAAACGGTGCTTACCAATATGCTCTGGCATGGAAAAATGAGCTTATTCATAAATTTTCAATCTCCAAGCATAATTTTATGAAATAACATCTTGACATTTTACTAATATATGCACTGGAAGTAAGTTATCATGCTTAAATAAAGGAAAACATGTCCAATTCTTGGCATTAGAATTATGTAAGATTATTCATGAAGAACAAAAACTTACAATTCCACAAGCAAATATATCCACTTTTTCAGTTAGCTGCCCATGCCTGACAAAATCTTCTGGGAAATAAGCTAGTGAAGCTTTCAAGACCTTGGTTTTTATCACAGTATATTCCGATTTCTTTTCCACAGGATGCAGTCTAAGACCAGAATGTCCAAGTTGTGGTACAAAGTTTGCATCCAGCAAAACATTGGAACTGTTTGTATAGGAGATAAAAATACAAATAAAAGATTAATCACAACATTGATCTTTGAATGTGAATTAGAAATTAACCCTAAACAGCATTATTAACTGATAAACACCATTATTATGAAAACACCATTATTAACTGATAAACATCAGTTAAACAAATGTGAGACCAAAACCTGGTTTTAAAGCTATAAGAAAGCAGTTAATTTATGACATTAATACTGTACATGCATTTGAATTCTAATAAAGTATAACGTGAAGAAGGTACTGTAAAATATAAATTATGCCAATATTATCAGCCAACAATATTTTATTTACATGACAATTTCTTAATTCGGAAAACAAGTGACTTTTTAAAGAAAATAAGTATTCATATTTTTTTAAATTTATGAAACTTGTATGTTTCCCCTCTCCCTGAAGGCAACGCTATACAGTACATCTGGCGATAAAATAATTAGGCAATGTATTAGGCAGAATAAATGAATAAAAGAACAGAGGGTGCATTCTAATTTTTCCCTTCAAGTACTCTCTTCTAGTTGTTCTGCCCTACTTATGACAAGGGAAAGAAAGCCAAAATCAGCTGAGGGGGCAGCTGCAGATGTGCACTGTAGATTCAGCAGGTAAGAAATGATTACAGTACATTTTTTAATTAACTAATTTCGCGACTCTTGAGGATTTGTCTGACACATTGGATTACTCCTAAATTTAAGTTTGCCTTAAAGTACAGAGGGTGTGTTTTTCTTTCCCCTTTTTTAGTCATGAAAGCCAAGCCAGTTCTGTGTGTGTCTGTGTCTATGTGTGTGCATGTGTGAGGGTTCATCTATGTAGGAGGAAGTACTTTATGAGTCAGTTACATCCTGTTTTACTTAAAATTTATTGAAGACAAAGTTGCTAAGGAGGATCCAGCACTGAGCTGATGTTGTTTAGCTATATTCCTTTCTTATGAAAACACAACATTTTTAATCAGATAGAAGTTTAAGTAGTTCATTAAGTAATATATTATAGGATGCATAAAAAAGTAAATGCTATTTTAAATGCACATCCCCACCTTTTTATATTTCCATGAATAATTCCAAACTGATGTAAATGCTGAATGGCTTTAATTAATCCCAAAGATATTCTGGTGCGTTTCTCCCATGTTAATGCTTCAGAACTATCCTGCAACAGAAAGAACAATGGCTCTTTAAAAACATGAATGTTTTGCAATGAATGACAATACACTCTTATTACACAAAATGAGTAACACATTGGGAATAGTTTTCACGTACTGCTCTACTGCCACATATTTCAGCCTCTTGAACCTGATACTGTATTGGAATGCAATTACCATCATCTCCATGAGGATTGGAGATAGAAACTGTAGTTCAGTCTATTTGGGGGACACCAAGCTCTGGAAAAGCACCTATACTTCCTTCCAAAATAGAATTACAGAATATGGAATATGTTGTGCTCCTAGGAGCCCCCTCCCCAAAAAATCCTAACTGTATGGTAGGAGTGTCAAACTTGAATTCATTAAGGACCGCATCAGGGTTGGGGCCAATTCGATGTCCTGCAGTCTTCTGCCAGTGAAAATTGAGCTCCATTTTCACTGGCAGAGAGCTGCAGGAGGCCATCACAGCCAAAAACAGAATGGAGGAGGGCTGCATGTTGCTGTCCTTTGCTGTTTCCAGGGAAGTCCCACAGGCCAGATCTAAGCACCCCGTGGGCTGGATTTGGCCCACAGGCCTTGGGTTTGGCACCCCTGCTGCATAGCAGCAGCTAAACATACTGCAACAGAAGCTGGTATTGAAGGTCAGAAAAAGTAATCACTTGGCTGTGGGGTCATTGCAATAGCCAAACATTTGGGGACCAGTCATAGGTACCATTTTAAGTTCAGTCACTGAAAGAGTGGTTGTTAAGCAAGGACCACCTGTTATTAACAGTCATTCTGAATTCCGATAACTAAGTAAGCCAAAGAGCAATACTTAACAGATTCATATGGTCAACTGTTTCAAACTTCAGCTGGTTGATTAAGTAAGAGCTAAACCCACCTCCCCATTCCCTGTAAATTGGGCTGCCTCCTTCTCCATTGTGTGTCAATAATTTTATTCTGCTTGTATTGTGATTTTATTGGCTATATTTATATTTGATTATTTTAATGTTTTTTTTTAAATTTTGAATGCTGCCCAGAGTTGCTTTGAAACAAGATGACTAGCAAATAAATTTCATCATAAATAAATAAAATAAAATAAATGATCAAGCACAGCCTACTGCCTAAACACAACCAGATTTTCAATCCTACAGTATCCACTGGGTTATCACTGCAACCTAGATCTTTTTGAAAGGTTTAGGGAAGCAAATTCTCGAGGCTAGACAAGAGTCAAATTGATGCTTCTGTACTTGGGAATGGCTGATTCCTCATTAGCCCTTTGCCTTCCTGCTAGTTATACAGGCAAGGCATCTTTTCCCCCCATCTCTGCAACCTCACATGAACTTCAATGAGCAATCTCATGTCTTCGAAATGTTGTTTGTTGGAATGTAATTCCCATAATCCCTTTCATGCTTGTTGAGCTGACAGAAGAGCTTCCTTTTAATAGGTGTGGTACGCAAAAATGCATGCTGTTGCTTACCTGACACTGTAGCCTGTCCAGTAACGATCCATTTTCCATGTAGAGATAAATCAAGGAGTGAAGCCCACTTTCTACACAGAAACCCAACAACTGTAGAATATTAGGATGGCAACATCTAAAAGGCATTGGAAGAAATTGCATTTACCCACTTATTGCAATTATATATCCCATCACAATCCCATAGGACATTTTCCAAGAATTCAAACATTGTAACATACACAATACAACAAGATCTAAGAAACATAAAACACGCAAATCCAAAATCTCACAAGACCTTGTTTGAGGGAAAGGTTCCTCCAGCCCTTTCCTTCAGATGGAGCTGAGGGTCAAAAGAGGAGAAGAGCTACAAAGCCTATCTAGAAGCAAACAGGCATAAAAGGCAAAAAATAAGCAATGATTTTGATAGAAAAAGAATAGAAAATTGAAACAAAAAAGAGATCAAACCCTATTGTTGTGGTTTGTTGGCCGCCAGCCCCTCCAGCAGGCGAATCACATGAGGAGAAGGCATGGGAGTCAGGGTCAGCATCAAGGCAACTTGAGGGTACCAAGGGGGGATAGGGAATGGAGCTGGCAGAGAGAGAGAGACAGAGACGGAGCTTGGGCCAGCCGTAAGCCCTCAAATGGAGAGTCAACAACCCCCAGGTCTGGAGGTGGCTGGTGAGGAAGAGGAGGAACATCTGGGTTTAGCACCTGATGTGGAGAAGGCAGAAGAGAGGAGAGCAGTGGAAATCCATTGGCCAATCCTTGGGAAGGAAGAGCCACAGCTGCTAGCGAAGCCCCATCCTAGCTCTGGAGATAAAAGGCAGGGGTCGGAGATGAATAGATGCAGCAGACAACTATTCATCTCCCTGTTGGACAGACTTGTTAGCCTACAGTGAGGGAGAAACTTTTTGCCAGGACTGCTGGCACTCCTAATACAGGGATCATTGCTTCAACTACAGAGGGTTTGTTGTGCTTACAAAAGGAGTATAGGTCTATAAAGAGTAGCAATGCAATAAAGGGAGACTAGTATAGATCCATTTCGAGCTATTTAGCTCTCATCAGCTAGCCATACCCCCACTGGGATTCGAACCCGGGCTGTACTATACACCAGGCAAGAGTCTTAGCCACCATGCCACAGGCTTCTCCTCCTTTATCAGCTGAGCCAGGGAAATAAGCATGTGTCTGTGTTACAACCCCTGGTATGACCAAATATGGGAGGGAGCTCACCCCTCCCTCTTTCTGTCCTTTCGGCTCATCACAGAAAACCATCCAGGCAGAAACCCATATTTTTATTTTTAATGTTGCCTTTTTATATTTGTGTTATATTTGTACTGATAAATAAATAAAGGGAGACTAGTATAGATCTATTTCGAGCTAATTAGCTCTCATCAGCTAGCCATACCCTTACTGGGATTTGAACCCGGGCTGTATATATCTTAGGCAGGAGTTTTAGCCACTAAGCCACGGGCTCTGTTCCTTATCAGTTGAGCCAGGGAAATAGGTATGTATTTGTGTTACAACCCGTGGTATGACTAAATATGGGAGGAAGGTCACTACTCCCTCTTTCTGTCCTTCGGCTTATCACAGAAGACCATGCAAGCAGAAAACCATATTTTTATTTTTAATGTTGTCTTTTTATATTTGTGTTATATTTGTACTGATAAATAAATAAAGGGAGATTAGTATAGATCTATTTCGAGCTAATTAGCTCTCATCAGCTAGCCATACCCTTACTGGGATTTGAACCCGGGCTGTATATATCTTAGGCAGGAGTTTTAGCCACTAAGCCACGGGCTCTGTTCCTTATCAGTTATCAGTTATCCTTATCACTAAACCCGAGTCAAGATGATAGCCTGATCCTGTCCCTTCTCTCATGTACATGTTATACATATAAACAAAAAGCATGGCTTAAATTGCAGTGAAGGCCGCCATCTTGATTTTTTTTACTCAGCTTTGCCCATACCTCTAATTTAAACAATAGAAATAAAAAGTTAAATGTTGTAACAGAATCTAGCCAGCCTGCCACAGTACTTCTCCAGATCAACTTAAACCTTAAGATGGTTTAAAGCAGAATTAGCCTGAGTCTCTTGTGTTCCCCCACTTCCTAGACTCAAAAATCTCTTCTATAATAGCTCTCCTTTCTTCTGTAACAGTCTTTGTTCCCTCCTACATGTTATCAGAGTCTGTTAAGACATTCCATTACAAATCCATAACTAAATTAAGAAATCTCCCTGGATTAAACATTCACTTTCTGATTCTTCAGGGTGAAGTAATTTTCATCAGGAAGTGCTTCTGTTGTGGAAATTATTTATATCTTTTATTGACTATATTTTGTTACTGTAGCTTTAAGAAAGAAAAATCATTTCTTATTTCTTTTGTTTTTTTTTCATTGCTTTGCTACTTATATTAACTTATTTACTGCCCGTTACATAAACAAGAAATTGTATTGTTTCTAGCAATTTTCTACTCCTACGTAGCCAGTTAATGAAAGGGAGATCTATTTTCCCTTTCCAGTACCCCAGCTGCATTTCACAAGGATTCCAGGCAATTTCCCCTGGTAAATTGCAGAATAATTATTATTATGCAATATAAATACTTAACAGGCTTAGTCACAGGAACCAGAAAATTTCAAGAGCTTGAATTTAGGATCAAGAAATTCCTGGTGGTTGAGCTTGACTCTGGAAAAAGGTAAAATGTAACTAAGGAAACATTGGCATTACAGCTTATGCAGGCGTATGTGTTTATCTCTCTGTGTCTAAAATCATTTTTTGAGGTCATTTATAATGAGAGCCACTCATATTCTGGGACTCTCTGACGCAAATCCTAAGTTAGTAATACTTTTTGAAGATAAAAGGTTTATTTTACTAGACTGAACTAGAAAAGAAAAAAATGAATGACATTGTTACAATGCCCACCCGAGCTCAAATGTTTCTCAAAGAGAACAATTTTCTTATTAAAGCCAAAATAGCAAAAATAAAATATAAAAACATTGACAGACTAAAAGACACACACATACAATCCTCACATAACACCCATTTATTCAGCAACTGTTCAAAGTTGTCATGGTGCTGAAGAAATGGATTTATAACTGACCTTTGAAATGTATATCTGTTTGTTTTATTTATTTATTAAATTTTTATACCATCCATCTCGCTATCCTGAACAAGTCTGGCTCACAAGGTAAACTAACATTGTCATCTGCTGCTTTTCCCCACTAAAATGTTGTCTAGCTACTTACCGAAAGCAGATTTGCACTTCTGTACGGAAAAATACTTGGGCCTCATTCTGGAATAAAGAGAATTCTATTCTTTTTCTGAACAGTAAGTTCATACTTACACATATTAGTATATACTAGCCATTTTCTATAACTTGTTTGAATCTATTAAACTCAAAGTGACAATCGGAATTGGAGGAGAGGCTAGTATGTTTACTTTGCTACAACCAATTTCATCAGTAATTCAAGACCCAAGAGTTCTCTGCCAACATGCTCATACATTGCATTTCACTAACACTATATATATTGGTATAGAATGAAATCACATTGTATTATTATATCTGGATTTTCAACAATACAATTTTAAAAGTGAAGTCATTTTTTGCTTCTGTGTTTTTAATTCTACTATTTTAAACCAGGCTGATTTACTGATTTAACTGGGAGGTTAATTGAAATCTGTATTTATATTGTATTACATTTGTATAAGTAATTTATATAGCTTTGTAGAAAAGATGATTCGAAAGTGACAAGACTTTCCCATCTTTCTCTCATCAAAATAAATAGGTTCAACATTTAATGTTATTTGGTTTTAACTCAATAAAATTAACCCCATTATAATAATCCAAGCCTATGTATCTCATCTCCTAACAATACTGAAGGATCTGGATTTTTGAATTTGTCCTCTCTTGCTCGATTTGGCTCTGATAAGCCAGTCTGGGTTCAGGACTTATAAACAAAAGATGCCCTTTGAAATTATTGCAGACCATTTCTAAATAGCAATAGCACTTATATACCGCTTCATAGTGCTTTTACAGCCCTCTCTAAGCAGTTTACAGAGTCAGCCTGTTGCCCCTTACAATCTGGGTCCTCATTTTACCCACCTCGGGAGGATGGAAGGCTCAGTCAACCTTGAGCCAGTGAGATTCGAACTGCAGAACTGCAGCTATCAGTCAGCTGAAGTAGCCTGCAGTACTGTACTCTAACCACTGTGACACCTCGGCTCTTCTCCACTAAAGTAGTGGAGATAACCGCCAAGAGTCTTCTTTCAAAAAAACAGTGCTAGGGATGGGAATGGCAGTGCCAGGAATCCAATATAGCTATATAGAGACCTCCCTCTAAAGTTAACCAGCTTTGCACATGGCTTTCTAATTTTGTTCAATTCATGAGATAAATGAAAACAGACACCTACCTCTTTTAGTTTTTTAACAACATAGTGAGCATTATCTCTCTGACCTCTGTAAATAGTAGCAAAGACGCCTTCACTAATTCGGTTTTTTTCACTGAAGCCACTGGTGGCAATTTCCACTTCTCTCGGCATCCACAAAAGGCTTGCAGTGTCACGATTAGGAGAAGCTTTCTCCTGAGGAATGGAAGAACTATAGAGCTATACATTTAAGAGAAAAGATATGACTGATATTTTGGTAAACATCAGAAAAATTACTTTCAAGCCACATCACACGGTGTCATTCCAAAATAACTATACCTACCGTATTTTTCGGAATATAAGACGTACCTTTTTCCATCAAAAAAGAGGCTGAAAATCTGGGTGCATCTTATACACTGAATACAGCATTTTTTGCCTCCTGAAACTCCGCCCCCTCACCAAAATGGCCGTGCACAGCCTCTAGGAAGCTTTTGGAGAGCTCCTGGGGGCTGGGGAGGGCAGAAATGAGCAGAAAACAGACCGTTCTTTGCTCAATTTTACCCCCTAGCCCCCAGGAGCACTCTATAAGCTTCCTAAAGGCTATCCATGCCCTTTTTTAAAAAATGAAAAATGGGCCTGTTTTTGTGAAAAACGGGCTGTTTTTTGCTTGTTTTTGCCCCACCCCCACCCCCGCAGGAGCACTCTGCAAGCTCCCTAGAGGCTATTCATGCCTTCTTTTGAAAATAAAACAGGCCTGTTTTTGCGAAAAATGGGTTGTTTTGGGGAGGTTTGCAGAGTGCAGAGTGCAAAAACTTTTTTTTTATTTGCCTCTTCAAAACCTTGGTGTGTCTTATACTCCGGTGCGTCTTATACTCCAAAAATATGGTAATTCTGGTTACCACTAGAATTGCCTACCTAAAAGTGTACATTTCAATTTGATTTGATTAGTGATATCAATTATGCTAGGGAAGCAATAGAATAGGTTCTTCATTATAATCCTCTACATTTGCAATGCCTTCCAGGTGGTTTGCGGGAGCAGGTTTCATGGCCATTTTAACCACTGCAGAAGCTTAATGTTTATTTTGACTGGGTATGCTCAGCTTTGTTGCCACCTTATTTTGAAAGTTGGGTGGTGTTTTTTTGTGATATAAAATCTTAGAAGTTTGAAGATATGACATGAAATATTACTAAAAACTAATATAATACTTTCTTATTTATATTTTTTTTACTACCTTCTTTGGTCTTTTTTCTATTTTAACTGCCAGGTACTATTTATTTATTTATTATTTATTTATTTATTTATTTATTTATTTATTTATTTATTTATTTATTTATTTATTTATTTATTTATTTATTTATTTATTTATTTATTTATTTATTATATTTATTTTTTATTTATTTTTTATTTGATTTATCAGTCGCCCCCTCTCCGCAAAGGGACTCGGGGCGAACAATACTAATATGCATTGTTTCATAACTCTAAAGTTGTATATCGTCAGAATGCAGCATATTTGGATGCTACTTCCTGGAATGGGGTAAATATATTCAAACTTGAATATATGGATAGTTTTTCATAATATTAGACTGGGCAATTGGCTTAGTTTAGTTTACAAGTGTCAAATATATAAGTATTTAATTTATTAATTGCATTTTAATACCAGATTCAAATCCAAGATGTTTATAGGATTTACTGCCTCAAATAAAGGATAATTTAGCTGAACTGCAAGTTTTTGGAAGGGGTGTTATATTGTTGCTTAGCTTCTTTTGAAAAAAGCTGGAATCCAGGATTTTGTTTTGACAGCTGCCTTAAACGCCAATATCTTAACTATTATGCTTTACTTTGCCTCTTGCATAATAACCTTCTCAAACAAGTCATCTCTAATGAAACATTTCTCTTATTTGAACAAAAGATTTAACAGGATAGTTGCTAACTATGCATAGAATTATTTTTACTGATTAAAAATATAGCTGATAATACCGATAATAGAGTTTTTAAAACCCTTACTGTATATTTCAAATTAATATCTTATTGGAAGAGAGCTGACGTCGCAACAGCACGAAGTACGATCTTGGTGTTCTGAGATCGCAGTCGAATTTCTGCCGCTGTACGGTCCATTTGGACTTAAACCATCCCGCAGAGATGGTGATTGAGAAGGGCACCTCCTGCTGATCTCAGGGATACCGCAAAGTCCCTGAAAGATCCAGGAAATAGCCTTTTTTTTTCTGGCGACAGAAACACAGCTAATGAAGCTGCTAAAGCTGGGACAGCTCCGGAATGGGAAGAAAGCGGAAAGAGAAAGTGTGTCGAATCGGTGAGGAAATTTTATAATTAGAGGAAGAGACTACCCAAGAAAAAAAATTAAGTTAAGATTGAAGACAGAAGACTGTAGGTGGCGAGATTGATCTGCATTGAACTTAGTGTGTTATCCAGTTTCTAATTTTTTTTTTCACGAATGGAACTTTTGCAGGGGCTCCCTATTTTTTAAACTGAATGGATTAATTATTTCTTCTTCTTTTTTCACTTTTGCTTATACCTATGGATTAAAATTCTCCTTTTTTTTTATAATGCTTGATTTGATTGATTGGATTGTTTTTGATCTCCATTTAAGGTTTTTTTTCCCCTCTTTCTTAAACTTGGAATATAAAGAAGAAAATAAGAAGGATTATAAAGAGGGTTGTAACAACAGGAGGAAAAGCAGTTACACTGCCACTTAGAGGCTGGAGGCTGGATACATTGTTTTTTTTCTTTCTCTTTGATCACTTGAGATTCAAAGTTCTTTCAGTTTGTTTACTGATAGTAATAGTAGGAAGAGTGCAAGTTGTTTATACAGGTGCCTTTTGGAAGTTCTATCACTAGCTATTGGAGGGAAGACAACATTTTGACTTGAAAGATAATAAAGGAACCTGTTTGAAGTTTATTAAAATAGCCTTGAACCCTATAGTGGCAGTGTCTGCAAAATTGAAAGAATGGCTGAGCAGGAAAAAGAAACTGTAACATTGCAAATGATTATGTTTGAAATTCAAAATCTATTAATTGTGACAGAGAGAATTGAAAAGAGATTGGAGAATATAGAATACAAAACAGAAAAATCTGATGGAGAAACTGAGGATGTTTACCAAATGAAGAAAGTGGAGACAGAGTTCAAAAGATGGAAGAAAAAAATCAGCAAAGAGATAAGAAAACTGTGGATACTGACAACAAAGTGAGGGTGGTTGGTAATGGCAAGAGCGGAATATGGAAAGGGGAGATGGATGGATTGGAACTCTACCCTGGACTTCAAAGCACAGAAGAAGAAAAGAGAGAAAAATTGATGGAGATAAGGAGAGAAATCTTGATAGAAGCACTAGTGATAACCAAAAATAAGCTGATGGAAAGAGCAGATGTTGGGTTTCAAGCTTTTGTGAGATACGAAAGGAACATCATGTTGCCAAGGGAGGTTTATACAAGATTTATTAAGAAAGTAACTAGAACATTAATGTTACAAATGGCAAGAGATATAAGACCGTACTATTGCTGGAGTGATACAGGTTGATGCAATGAAAATATATAATAAAAATTAAGCTAAATTTAGTTTACTAGTAGGATGTATAAAATGAAGCAACAATAGCAATAGTTAAATAATGATTAATAATGATAACAATACATATAGATATATTAGTTTGATAATATGAAATTTTATGTAAACACATGGAGATTATGAGAGGAGGTTTAAAAGCTTTATCTAGAATATGTTATAAACATGTATTGTGATTGGATGATTTTAGGATGATTTAATGGAATGTTATCATATAATTTTATTCTAGATTTTGAATATTATATATAAAAGGATGTAAAAACAATTATAGTCAAATTAAGGTTGAGATATAATAATTGTGATATACATGAATATAGGTGAATTTAAAATATGCGATTTGATATGAAAAGCAGGTGGTGACTATGGAAGAGATGCATGGAAATACTGTAACCAACTGACACACTTTCTACAATTTGTAATGGAAGATGGGTTTTTTTATTTTTATGTTTGTTTGTCCTTGTTAAAAAACAAATAAAAATTGTTTAAAAAAATTAATATCTTATTAGTATAATATATTTTACTATCAATATGCTTAAGTAATATATTTTACTGACTGCAGAGTATTTTAGTTAAATGCAATAAATATGACCCATAGAAAAAAAATTAAAATAATGTAAGTTTTCCTGCTCTTTACCTTTCCATTTGAGAAATCTGAGAAATCTGAATGTAAAGAATGTGGAAGGTCCATGGAAGTTGGCGGTAGAGATAAAGGAGGCATGTCTGAATCTACTTTTAAAAAAGGATCTGAAAGTAATAAAATAAAATACATTAGAGGCTACTTCTGCAGTTTTGGAGTCAGAGGTGAGGAAGATTTGTTTCATTTCAAATATTTGTACTCAGTAAAAATTAAAACAGTCAAAAATCTTCTAGCACAGGGGTGTCAAATTCATGGTCCACGGGCAGATGATGCTCACGCACTGCCATGCCCACCCCGGGTTTAGTGAAGGTGGGGAAAGTCGCGCTACATCGTGTGATGACAACATGATGCCGTGAGTTAGACACCCATGTTCTAGCATTTTAAAATTGAATTGCAGACGCTAGTCAATTGTGGCTGATCTTGACAAAGCTATGCAAGACTACATCTAGTTACTATTTAGACAGGAGGCTACTAAGTAATTCTGGCCCATATACGACACTGTGAACTTGATGAAACATCCTGGAAGACAGAAATAGCAAAATCATTTTTAGACTATTGTAAAGAAAACTATGTGGATCTCTTTACATAGTCCTCAGAGATTGAATTCAACTCAATGGTGACTTTACTTCTTTGTGCTAGAAAGCAGATCCACTCATCCTGGAGCTTTTCAGATGTCTGGTGTTCAAATTTCAATTATCCACTTAATGTTGGAAGCCACCTTATCTTATGGCAAGATCGGCAGCAAACAAATTAAATAAATAAATACATCCAAAGACAGCATGTCAGGCTAGAATTTATGGAAATTGAAATCCAATATATTTAGCTGTTGTGGTCCAGCAGTGGCCGACTGAGTTGTTGGTGGACTCTGACAGCTCAAACCATTATGGGACTGCTCTGGAGGATGAGGAAGACTCTGGAGGGTGTTTGGATTCAGAGCAGGAACTAAAGAAGCCTGTTGGCCACCAGGTGGAATCTGAGTCAGTGAGGAGCAGTGAGGAGAAACAGAGGGAGGTTGTTCCTAATGTACGTAGATGCCGAATTGATAGGAGATAGGAACAGCTGTGGAGAAGACGTCATAGAAGGAAGTAGGCACAGCTGGTTAAGGGTGTGGCCCCTCCCAAAGAGTTTATAAGTGGAGCGAAGGGAGGGGGATCTTTGCAGGAAACAACAGTCCATATTCAAGCCATTGCAAAAACCTTCTGTAAGTGTTATCTTGTGTTTGTGAAGAGAACTTTCTAGGCTCCCAGCCAGGGGGTGGCTTTAAATGTGTAATTTAGTTGTGGCAGACAGCCAAGCCTGGGTCTGAATCCCTTGGATTCACGAGACACAACATTTAGCATATACCAATATGAGGAAAATTGCCCTAAGTGTGACTTATTGCTTAGTATGATGCATAAGCCAGGTCATTATGAATAGTTCAACAAATTATGTGGAATTAGTCACAGGGTGATGTGATGCATGAGTCTAATCACTCTTCTACACCCTAGGAAACAGATGAATTTGTGTGATGATGGTTATGCAAGATAAGCCCGACAACTATCAACCTCTAGTGTGGAAAAGAGTTTAATTTGTTTTGAATGAATCGCATTTGATAGCACATTTAAGAAATAAGATGTTGCATATACACAATCAACAGTGGCTGACAGCTTCTTCCCTTCGTTAACTAAACAAAACTTAAGGATTTAAGAAAATCTAAATGCTTTTTGTACCATACCATTCTGTCTTCTATGCATCTGTGTCAAGTATGGCAATGATGGTGATACTTCCATCCCATTTCCTATTTTCTCTTTATTTTCCTTCCCATTTTGATGTGGCAAGTCCTTCTCCTGTTTAGGGGACTTCAAAAGAGTCCTGGCAGAATCATGATTTGGTGACTTCCCTGTAAATATAAAATACATTGGTAGAGAATTCCTAATTGTACACATGTAGAGCCAGAGCAGTAGGCTATCGAGACCTGTAAATTCAATTCAGATGGGTTTTCTGCTCAAAATACTTGAATTTACACTTGTACAGATAGGCCTTGATGAAGAACAATCTATAACAATATGTAGATATGTAGATTTCTATTCCTTCTCTATAATAAACTTTTAAATTTTTCAGTTATACAGGTAGTCCTTGACTTACAACAGTTCGTTCAAGATACAACGGCACTGAAAAAAGTGACTTATGACCATTTTCACACTTATGACCGTTGCAGCATGGTCATGTGATTTACATTCAGATGCTTGACAAGTGATTCACATTTATGATGGTTGCAATATCCTGGAGTCATGTGATCCCCTTTTGCAACTTTCTGACAAGCAAAGTCAATGGGGAAACCAGATTCACTTAACAACCATATTACTAGCTTAACAAGTGCTGTGATTCACTTAACAAATGTAGCAAAAAAGTTGTAGTAAAGTGGGGCAAAACTCACTTAACAAAATCAATTGTGGTCATAAGTTGAGGACTACGTGTATCTCATTTTTTTCTGGGTGGGGCATTGGGTGCAAATGAACACCCATCTTCTACAATGAGTATAAGCTGCATTGAGATAAAAATCTGAATTCTCTGAAGCAAATAATAGGAATTCAGTGACGTAAGGGAAACATTCCAAAATGCTGCAGATGCTATTATATTTCAGGAAATTCCCATCTTTTCTTCAACATTCCTGTTCAGCCTTTTATTGAAAACAATGCAGTAGAATGAAATTTCATACCACTGGAATCTGCCAGTCTGTAATGCAGTGGAGAAATGAGAAGGTTAAAGAACAAAAGGCAAGGTATGAAAGGTATATGGATGAGGCAGAAACAACCAGAAATATGTTAGTATAAACTAGTATAAACATCATCTGATGTCCTTATTTAGCTTTGTACTTCTTACGATTTTTCTGCTCTTTGCATATTTTCACTTACCTAGCTCAAGAAAAGACAGATGGTACTTACAATCTGAAATCACTTGTGCTGCTCTATAAAACTCCAATTCCTGCAGAAGTTCAAACAATTGTTGGACCGTCGCGAGCCGCACTCCCCACCACCACATCAGTTCTCTTGTTATACTAATTCCTGCTTTTTCCATGCATTTGATTTTTCTCAGCTCAGTCTGGTCAGTTATCACATGAGATGCTGAAAGCAAAACCAGACAATTTTGATTAACAGGCCACTTTCTTTTCACACGTATTTACCATCCGATTGAACTTGTTGAATCTGAAAGATATGAAAATTCTCATGGTTTTACCTCAGAATTTAATCCAGAGTTTTATATTATTGAATGGTGAGTGGGGAACCTCTTCAGATGTTGCTGTACTACAAATCTCAATTAAACCAGGATGGCAGATCATGAGGAAATCTGAGATTTGTAGTTTAACAGCATCTGACATGGATCAAGTTCCTCAATACTATGATCACAAAGAATAGTTTTGATTGTGATAATGTTTTAAGTTCTCAAGACCTAAGATCTACTTTGGATTTAGTGATGCTCCTTAGATTGAAAAGTTTCATATAGCATAGCTTAGGTATCTGAATTTATTTTTAGCTTATTCAATTACCAATGTTGTCTTCATGATGACACAGATCTGCACCTTAACAATTCAAAAGATACAACACAAAACAGAATAATATTACCTTAAGCCATGCAAGAGGACAGTTGCCAGCTAATGCTGTGGGTATCTAGAAAAGAATCATGCAGCTCTTCAGATTTTGCAGGACTTGAATATCCATCTTCCCTGAATTCTGATAATGCTGGCTAAAATTGGTGGGAACTGGAGGATTATATATTTTGGAAATGTATAAATTATCCTACTTCTGACTAACATTATTCTAAATATTGTGTAACAGAATGGTTATAGGTTCCTTGTGTTTTTAGCAGATGACTGGCAACTATAAGGAAACAGTATTTGGCCAAAGTTCTCTGCAAGTCGCTTCATTGCCCATATAACAGCCTATTTTACTGTTCCATGAAAAAGCTATAAATTGCTGATGCCCTAGAACTTGGAAGAGAGAAAAGTTGTTTCATGGGTGGACCTCAAGTGCAGCACTGCATTCATTTTTTTTAATAATGGCATTTTATGATCACAACAGCTTTGTCAAAAGTTTGGGAAGTATTTTCTATGTTTCCTCATTTTTTTCTGCTTTCATTTCAACATGCATAAGTGTGGGGGTAGAGGTATCTTTAAGAGGTATCTTTCCCCTGCACAAGGCAACACCATACACAGAAGAGCTGCCCCCCTCCTCATTGATGGGAAATCACTCCACAGTAGACTATTAATCCCTCATTCTTCAGGAATACAATCCAGCAATTCATACATCTTGACTCATAATCTCTTGTGAATTAAAAAGCCAATGATAACACAGGCTTTCCTATCTACTGTATGACGTATTTCTTGAAATACCTCTGTTAATTAAAAAAAAATGTGGGAAAATCAAAAGAACAATTTACACCCAAAGATTCTCTGAGGACCCTCATAGCCAGAACATACAGATGGAGACATAAAGATCACATTTTCACTAAGCTCTTTTTTATTTCAAGATAACGAAGAAAAGGTACAGCTCTAACAAAAAGCATTTTATCAGAAAGATTAAGCAATAAGGACAGATCACAATAAGTGAATAACTTTTACAGGAAATGTCTTTTGTTAAAACTACCAAAGCCTCTTAAAGGAATCATAAATCATTTTACTGTTAAGGCACTTCCATTGACAGATGAGATTAATTTTCATCATCATCATCTCCATTTAAAAAAAGAGCTAGTTCTTTTATTACAAAACAGAACAGAAGCCAAAACAGAACAGAAGCAGAAATAAGAAATGCAGCTCCAAAATGATTCCAAACTTTCACATAGATGCCACATCTTCTTGAGAAATGCCCAGGGACATTTATTTTAGTAGATTTCTAAAACTTTAAGAGATTCTATCATGTTTAAATTCTTTCTGGCATTGGGGGTGAGTGGGTAGGTGCACTGCCAGAATTTGCAAGATCTAACATTTCAGTTCATTAGAGCAAAAATATACAATATAGTATAACATACTTTTGTGAGGTTTTAAAGTGTGTGTGTGTGTGTGTGTGTGTGTTTTGTGTATTCATCAGAACAACTAGACACAAGAACAGTCCCCCTCCATGACATCACTTTGCTAAACAACTAATTCCCACAACCCTATCAAATTATTTACTAAGTGTATTACTGTATTACTATTATTATTATCCTATTTCCTATTATGGTACCTATCTCCTTTTTCTATTTATGACTATGACTTGTTACTTGTATCGTTACGATTTATATTGTTTTATTTAGTTTACTAGTATTATTTATGTTGATTGATTATTTAGTATCTTATGACTACCGCTAAGTGTTGTGTCTTATGATTTAGGGTTGAATGTATTTTTATGATGACTATGATCATGATTTATCACTTATAGCTTTTATGTACACTGAGAGCTTATGCACGGAAGCCAAATTCCTTGTTTGTCCAAGTACACTTGGCCAATAAAGAATTCTAATTCTATGCATTCACCTTCGTTCTGTACAGCTGCCGAAGCAGAAGACCCAAACAGCAACATCCTCTCCCTTCTCTCCCACCCACTCGGTTTTCTCACCAAAGCGCATCCAGTCGTACTCGTTGAGGCAGTCCATCTTCTGGCAAAAGTCCTCCAGCACCCAGGAAGGCAAGTTGTGGAGGTAAGGAGACGGGGGTTTGGATCCTTCCAAAGAACAGGACGGCGGCGGCGGCTGAGCCATTTCGCTCTCCACTTGCGTCACAGGCTTGGGAATTCCCGTCTCTTTACCTTTAGCCATTCACAGGAGCTGCCCGTCCCGATGTCTAAATGAGAAAGAGAAGGTGAATTCTTTTCCTGGAGAGAGAGGCCCCGCAACAGCGCCGGGCTCTCCTTCCCTTCAGGGCGGCAGGTTAAGAAAGTCGAGCCCACTTCCCCTAACTTGCCGCACCCCGAGAGTTGCGTCTAGGACGAGGTGCGGCTTCGCCTCAGCTCACCGCGCGGACCTCGGCTTTCAGACCCGCTGCCTGAACGGGCTCGGCTCCACCCCGAGCTCCCCGGTTTCCACCCTTCCTGACGTCAGTTTCTACACGTGACGCAACGCGGGGTTTTTTGCTCTGTCTCTGCGATTGCGGCGTCGGTTTTCCCGCGATCTTGCCGGATCATAAGAGCCTTTGACTTTTAGCAAAGTGGGGCATTTCAAAACGTCAAGGAAAGCCTCGATCGCCCCGTTTCTAGGTCACTTCTGGGGGGAAAGGAGCGAGGCCCCGAAAGGAAAGGAGGCAGCGCGGCGGGCAGGGGTAAACACTTTCGGGCGGCCAGAATTTTGTGGGGACGGGAGACGGATGCTTCGCTTACAGGAAAGGACCGTACAATATATTTTTTTTAAGTAGATCCGAGCAAAAGGCTATTTTTGACCCCAGGAAAAAAGCCGGCGCCTAACATTTCTAAATAAAATTCTCCCTGCCTTGAACATCACTTACATGCCACTTGGATAATAGAGAAACAAAGTAAGGATGAGTTCTACAAATAGAGGTGTGAGAAAGTGAGAGCCTCTAGCTAGGCCACAGCCAACTTACAAGACAGATTTAGAGCTCACCAACAGGTATTTTAATGAGGTTTTGGCTCTTATATCTTTTTGGCCTCAGTGAGTTTTGCACATCAATCAACCACATCTGCTTATTGTGTGTCATGCTTCCTTTCCCCTCCATGGATTAGGGTTAAGTTTAAACATTGATGGTTGACAACTACCTATGGAAATTTATGTAGCCCTGCTATGTTCACAACAAGGATATTGCACCACTCTATTCCGTCTGTGGTAGGCCAAAACTTTTCAGATGTAAGATTTTAACTCTAGTGGTGGACAAAAAAAAGGGGGAACAAGAGCTGTTCCTTCCTCCAAGAGGAAATTGTGTCAACCTAAATTCTGCTGCGAAGGACGCAGTGGCTCAGTGGCTAAGACACTGAGCTTGTCGATCAGAAAGGTCAGCAATTCAGCTGTTCAAATCCCTAGCACCGTGTTACTTGTCACAGCTTCTGCCAATCTAGCAGTTTGAAAGCATGTAAAAATGCAAATAGAAAAATAGGGACCACCTTGGTGGGAAGGTAACATGTTCCGTGCGCCTTTGGCATTTAGTCATGCTGGCCACATGACCACAGAGATGTCTTTGGACAGCACTGGCTCTTCGGCTTTGAAACGGAGATGAGAGCCACCCTGTAGAGTTGGGAGAAACTAGCACATATGTGTGAGGGGAACCTTTACCTTTACCTAAATTCTGCTGCCCTTATGCAGTGTCCTTACTTTGATCTGGAATTGAACTAGGCCTTTTGTTCTCCCATTCAAGACTACTGCCTCTTTTAGCATTCTCTAGGCAGCAACTGGTGATTTTCATGGCTCCTGCCCATAAATATTTTTCTCCTGCCCATAAAAACAGTCACCAATTACTATTCACAATTTTATTTGATTTCTATAACTGCCCATTTCAACAAGTAACTCTGGATGTATCATTGCTCATTAGGTCGTTGCTTGGTGACTCTTGGTATTCTGCCAATTTTTTTTAAAATGGCGGGATTACTGACAATGACCTCCCCTGTGATAGCAGTAAGAAATCCAGCTACAAAATTCAGCAGTCAGGTGAAATTGCAGTGTGCAGGAGTGGGAACAGTGGTTTTTGGGGGGCAGAAAAAAAATTCTTCCTGGATAGTCTAAATATATTTTCTTGCTGTTGGGTGTTGCTGTGCCTCTGGTTGCAGGGATGCCATTCTCTGGTAAATGAGCTACAGTGAGCCTTGATCTCTGACATGGAATGACTTTATGCCCATAGTCTCTCATTATGCTCACATCCAAGCAAGCATGGCTGCCCTTGTTCAGGTGAATCAAGATAAGGTGGAAGTTGTGCTAAGCCTGGTCTAAGCATTGAAGATGGTAGAGATGTTGATCAACAGTACCTGCCTTACCTCAGCTACCTGAGGTAGCATGGAAGCTACAGAGTAGACCTTTCCTGGGCTGCATAACCAGGACCAGGACAAGTTCAGGAACCTGAAGATTGTGTTCTGCAAGCTGTTGGAGGAGCACAATGAGAAGCCAACAGTTGTTTATCCTAAAAGCTATGGATGGTTGACAGTGACAGGTGAAGTGCCAGCACTCTTAAAGAGAAGAACTCAGTAGGTACGATATTAGCAGCCAATCCCCTAGATTGCAAATTCTTCCAGCTGTACATTTAAAAAAATATTTTTCAGCCCCAGGAATTGCCGGCAGCCTTTGCTTCTTGGCTGGTATTATAGGAACCCATGGTATTTGTTTCATTGTAATGGTAATCAGAACATCTGGTGGTATTTTTGCCTCGTAGGAGGACACAAAACACATCTCCATGCCCACTTCACCCTAAAAATACAAGCAATGGTCTGTTGACGAATTCCAAAAGTTCCTTTTGGACAGTCCCTCCAACAAGTTTTTACAGAATAGCATCCATCTTGCATTTGCCATACTGCACTGCAAAAAATGTTCTGGCTTTCAAGAAATTCTTGAAAACGAAGTTCTTTTTGAAAGCCAATGGTGACTGATGGTCACCACTTTATGGCTTAGAACTTCAACTGTACATATTTTATTTTAAATGCTTGGCAATAGAGGAGGTAGGCCAACAGGAATCAGTTAAGTGTTCTTGCTTGAGCAACATTTGCAAGAAGTATTAGACTACACACCCCACAATTGTTCTCAATTATTAAGTCACAAGGAGATAGGAGAGCCTGAACTGATAATCCAAAATGTTTTGAAACCCAACAAGAAGATTGGGTGGAAATCCTGGGATTCCTAAGATCCTGATTTCTGCAGGCACCCTGGGACATAGAACATGTAAAATAGTACTTTATTTTCTGTGGAAAATAAAGAATCCATCATACCTTTTATACCAACTGCAGAGAGCCATCCAGGGAGGGAACAGCCTGTGGGGCCGGTCAGCCGCCGACCCTTCCAGCAGCCGAATAGATGAGGAGACATGGGAGTCAGGGTCAGAGGGAATGGAGTTGGCAGAGAGAAAGAGACAGAGGCGGAGCCTGGGCCATCCGTCAGCCCTCAACTGGAGAGTCAACAGCCCCCAGGTCTGGATGTGGCTGATGAAGAAGAGGAGGAACAGCTGGGTCCAGTGCCTGATGCGTGGATGCACAGAAGGTAGAGGAGAGGAGAGCAGTGGAAATCCGTGGGTCGATCCTTGGGAAGGAAGAGCCACCGCTGCTAGCGAAGCCCCACCCTAGCTCTGGGGATAAAAGGCAGGGGACAGAGATGAATAGATGTAGCAGACAACTATTCATCTCCCCTGCAGGATGGACTTGTTAATGCGAGGTGAAAGAGAAACGTTTTGCAGGTTCTGCTGATGCTCCTAATAAAGAAATCATTGCTTCGACTACAGAGGATTTGTTGTGTTTGGGGAGTTGAGTCAGAACACAGCCTTAGGAAATTTATCTGCCAGCTGAGTTGTTCCTTTTTTGATGTTATTCACTAATATAGCAGAATATCTATTACGTCCTCCCCTCCATCTCACCCAAGCAGCAAGAATGTGTAACAAACTCTAGGAAAAAGTTTATTATTGTAACAATTTCTCAAGTGCAGTGTCCAAAGCTCATTTGTAGGAGCAATGGTAAAACAAGCAAGTACATAAAAAACAAAAAAAATATGTCCATTGGAATATAATATAATCTTGTTCTCATTTGTGTAACTAGATTACAAATTATTAATAACATTAAACATTTTAAAACTTTAAAACAATTGATAAAACTCTATACATTGCTTCTGCCTTTCATTTTCATACTTAAAATCAATAAAATTAGTTCCAATCCATGTATGTCCTAGGTCAGTGATGGCGAACCTATGGCACGCGTGCCACAGGTGGCACGCGTAGCCATTTGTCAGGGCACGCGAGGCGTTCCCCCGTCAACTGGCCAGCGTGCATGTGCGCACTGGCCAGCTGAGTTCACCCTTTTTTAAAGCCATTTTTCACCCTCCCCAGGCTCCAGAGGCTTTATAGGAGCCTGGGGAGGGTGAAAAGAGCCTCCCCCACCCCCCCCGGAAGCCCTCATGAGCTTCCCTGAAGCCTCCAGAGCGCAAAAAACCAGCCCTAAAGGCAAACCGGAAGTTCGGGAACAGACTTCCTGTTTGCTCGGAGGGTCGTTTTGACTGCTCCCAAGGCTTCAGGGAAGCCTCCTGAAGCCTCTGGAGGGCTTCCGGGGGGGGGGGCGGAGGAGGCTGTTTTCGCCCTCCCAAGGCTCCTATAAAGCCTCTGGAGCCTGGGGAGGGCGAAAAAAGCATGCAAAAATGGTGGGTTGCACCTGTAGTGCGCACATGCGCACTGGGGGGGGCATTGCATTATGGGTGCAGCATGCCTGCACATGACCCCCCTGCGCTCCCCCCACTTATGGCACATGAGCCAAAAAAGATTCGCCATCGTTGTCCTAGGTGAAAAGTCAGTGTGATTATTTTAGATGCATGCCTCTGGATATAATGTCATTACAAAGGATGGGTGCCAATGTACCCCTGTGCCTGTCAGTACATAAGACTCCCTGCTCCCCTTGTTTTTTCTTTTCAGCACTCCTTTAATCACAAAGTGGAGAGAAAGCGATTAGGGAGCATGAGAAGGAATAGATTTTCTTTTGGCTTCTATTAATTGGGTGGTTTAGTTTACTGGTGGCCATGTTGGTCATGAGCGTTTTAGGAAGATGCCCATAACATGGTCTCAAAGTTCCAAAGTTGTGCACTGCCCCCCCAACTCCCCAAAAATCCTGTATACCTCTGACATAACAGTGTAACTTTGGTATCTGATACATGCAGGGCCTAAACGCAGGGGTGTCCAACCTTGGCCAAGACCTGAGGACTTCATGAGTGGCTGAGGAATTCTGAGAGTTGAAGTCCACAAGTCTTAAAGTTGCCACCTAAAACCAAGTGTTTTTGATAAATAGCTCCACATTTAAGAGATCTTTTAGATGATAACAGTGAACTCTGAGAGAGCTTTTGGAGCCACTCTTGTAAACGAAGACAGGAGCCGGACATCAAAGCAAAATGTGGTCACTTCAGCTTCATCACATATTGCCCATCCTTATTGTAAAGCATTACCAATTAAATATATATCTAAAAAGTTATTTGTTTCATGTAAGTAGTGCTACTTAGAGTAACCGTTGTGATATCTGGATCTATTCATCTGCATTGCTTCAAAAGGAGTTTAAAAAGCAGAAGCTAATCCCATTTTAAAAATAGAGAAATGCTATTGTATATCAGATCTCTAGCCAAACACTGCTAAGAAATGTACTTTGTCAAGAAAAGTAAGCATTGCCCTGAGACACCTGTAGGCATTAAAGGGAAAATACTGCCAATTAGCTCACTGTGCTTCCTAGTGTGGGGGCATTGTTTCTTACAATTGCTTTCTTGCATTGCTTAAGAATCTAGCAGGAAACTAGCCAAAGTAACAATATGCTTGACTTCATATAACCTGGAAAGACAAAACATGACTTGTCTGTTTGTGGCTTACCATTTGATACGTATCCAGATAATGAATTTTATAAACAATGGCTTAGTGTGCATTAACATAGTCTATATTTTACATATTTATACAAACTGAAGGGGAAGGAGAGAAAAGAAAAAACAGATCCAACTAACAAGCTGCTTTAATATCTTCAAGGATTTTAAAAAAAAGATAAACTGCATTATATGGAATGCTGAGAAATAATCAAATATACATTAAAAGCAATTCTTAACAACTCAGAAATAGAAGTCAAATAGGCCAGCCTCGACAACTATTATCACTCTATATCAAATAAACATAGAATTACACAAAAGTAATGATGTGCCCAATTTCACATTAACAACATGTTTTATTCTAAGAACTCAGATACAGAACTAAATATTTAAGGTACTAAAACTGAGCTGCTATATACTTCATTTTCATAAAGACCTTCTTCCTGTTTTATGTTGCTATTTTTGCAGTCTGATTTCAAACAGGAGTATCTTATTTACACAAAGTTCTAGCCCCCAACGTTCATGTGTATACAAATTATACACTTTAGAAACTATTTTGGACATGAAATTATTTAACAAACATGCCCTACTTGAAAAATGATATCCAAACATTGGGCCCTCACCTCAATTATTCCACCTTGAAATCTTAAGATTAAATAGTGAAAGCACTCTTTGCTGACACCAAATAACGTAAAAATAATTGTGAAAATTAGTTTTCAGTAGCTATATAGAAAAGAGACTGGAAAATTGAACACCAGTGATTCCATCTATCACCTGCTAAACCTCAAAACAAAAATATTTTATAAAGCAGCTGAATACTACCTCAGCATTCTCTAGAAAGTTATTAAAATGGAGAGTTTTGGGGATGTGTGGTATATAGTAGTCTTGATTTACGACCACAATTTGGATAGGAGTAATTGAGCAGTGGTTGTTAAACAAGATGTTTTGCTCAATGATCACAATCCTGGCACACCTGACTACAGTCGTTAAATAAGTGTGTGGGTTGTTAAGCGGAGTCCCAGGTAAGGAGTGCAGGGTGCCTCAGGAGGACAGAAGAAACCCAGAGAGGCTCCAGTCAGGAGCTGAAAATCACCTTTGCCAAAATTCAAGCAAGATTTGCAGCCTGAGTAGAGACACTCATGCACAGCCTGCACTGGATTTTACCCATAAGTCATTCCCCACTTCTTTCCTTGCTACTTTGACGCTCTGTTCCTTGCTTGGATTTTGGCTCCTTCCCGTCTCTGGAGGCTGGCTGAGAGGAGTTCAGCTCCCCTCTGTACATGAAAGGGAACTCTTTCAACAGGGTGTAGGAATGGAGCTGAACTCCATTCAGGATTTTTAGCTCCATTTCTGCATCCTGCTAAAGGGGTTCAGCTTCCCTTGGGAGGCAGCTCTTTCAGACAGCCCCTCAGAAATGAGAATGGCAGCAGCTTGCAAACCTTCCCTGCTGGCTTTCCCACAGATTTTCTAGAAAAGCTGGCACAGAAGATTGCAAATGCCAATCATATGATCGCAAGGCACTTGGCAATAACCTGGTCATAAATGCGAACAGGTTGCCAAGCACCCAGATCAGGATCACATGTCTGCAGGGTGGTGAAGCAATGTTTTCAAATGGCCAGAATTGCTTTATGGGCTGCAAAGCACCTTTCCAAGGACATTGTAATTCCGGACTGTTATTAAATGAAGTTATAAATCAAGGGCAACCTGTAGTGCAATGAACTGAGGAAGCATAGGAAATTCAGGAAGCTTTCTTCGTATTGTTTAGGCCTGGTCATGATTTTCTGGCTGGAACATCAAAGAAGTGGAAGTTATTATTTTCATATTTATTTCATCCACTTTTACTTCTATAGTGAGTCTTGAACCAAGGTTAAATTGTGGTTTATCATAAAACTATGTCTGCAATATAGTTGTTAGATTTTTGGGTTAGAGGCAATGGAAAGAATGCTAGCTAAGAAAATTCTTACTCCTTGTTTTAACAGAAGTAACATTCATTGCTTCATGACGTTTATTCACAAAATTTCCATCTTTTTCTATTTATGTCAGATATCTGCAGCAATAACAATAATCTACAGGAAACATAAGAATAATAAAAGGCAACCTAATGTTCTTGTCCCTCAAAATCAATTTGTAAGATAAATATAGAGGGGTGAAACATTTAATAGTAATTTACCCTTAAATATGAGGATTATTTTGTTCACAGTTCAGTTTTTACAATAAAATAATAAAAATAAGACAGTAGTTGGAATATGTGGAGAACCACCAGGAAACAGCTTTGGAAACACTTCACCTTCTCCTGTGGGATATCTAAATAAAGTTCCATACCTTCCCTAATGTTTTGTTTTATTGAAGTGTTTTTAGCTATGGCCTGGTGGCATTTTGACTCGTTGTCCTTTGCCTATCAACATATAACCTACATAGGCTAAACCAAACAAAAGCTAAGTAATACACAATGGAAAGTCGATGCCATCTTTTCCATTCATAAAATATAGTTAATACCTCTTGTACACAGCAGTTTATTAGCCCAAGTAGCTTTCTCATTTAAGACTCCCCACGTTGATCAGAGATTCCATTCCTCAGCCGGTTATGTCTTTCCACAGAAAGCCGCTGAAGATCCTTCCTAATGTCTGGATAATCTTCTAGATCTTCATATAATGAACGAACAATGTCTAATTCCCTGTAGTTTCCTGGTTTCACTAATGTGCGGACAACTTGCAGACATCTTTCCTTCAGAGTGAATACTATCGAGAGAAGAATGGACTTTTAATGTTTGGCTTAAGATACTCAAAAACTAATGTGAAACAAGCTTAAAGATCAAATATTCTTATTAGCTATCAAAACAAAAGTCATGGCTGTCCATGATAAATTAGTCATTAAAAAAAGAGAAACAGCAACAATTATAGAAACTGCTTGAGAAACAGTATTTATGTACTAGATTTGCAGTGAATTTTCAACAGAGGATTAGTTCTGGAGATAATGTATTACAAATCAAGGCAGTTGTGATTGAGAAAACAGACCGAATAATTGCTAGTTATATGTGAATGATGAATAATTTGTGCATGTTGATGCATTTGTGTCAGTAGAACTTCTTATTAAAGTTGGAAACACAGATCAACAAATTTTAAGATATGCATATGCTGATAGGCAGGTAATAGGTGATATATTGAAAGAACGGATGTTTGTTGAAAGAAACGAAAAGGCTATTTTTAAAAGGGTAGTTATGGCCACTTCGTTATATGGAAGTGAAAGCTGAGTACGTCAGGAGAAAACATAAATGTTGTATGAAGTGGGAATGAGAGGCTTAAGAACTTTATCTAGTAAAACAAGAAAAGATGGAGTAAAAATAAATGCTGAGTGTTTACTGAATCTAAAGTAGCACACTTGGGTGGTATTGTCATGCAGTGAGAATAAATAAAGACTGAACAAAAAATGCATGAAGGAAGAAAGAAAGAGATGAGAGGAAAAGGAAAACTAAGAAGGTGCAGTTGATATTATCCTCAAAATGAGAGACATCAGAAATTCAGAGAATTTCAGTTGTTGCTTTTTTCAGACAAAAAGAAGAGAACCAAACTGCTATTTAGTAATTGCATTGTTTTTCATCATACAATAGACAAAAAAACTATACTGTAATCTTATTTCAGATATTCAGTGCTAACTTTACCTGGCAATGTAATATTGGCGAATATGGGTTGTTCATTTGTATTGCGAGTAGCTACGAACAACTCTGTCTGGTTGACAAGGAGACTATCATCTGACCTGGCATCTCTGAACAACCAAAGATGTTCTAGAAAAGAAAAAAAAATAAAGTATCTGCTAGCAAGTCATACATATATTGAAAAGTCACATATTTTTGTAAATATAAAGCTGGACGGGAATGTAATTTATCGGGTTTAGCAAAGATTAAGATTTATATGGGATGGAAGACAATTACCAGAATAATGAGGATTGTAAGAACTAGAGTGACACACAAATAACTATGCAGATACAGTTAATATTTGTGAGTGTGTTTTGAGTTACCCTTGACTAGACAAACCCCAAATTTCTTGGCAGTGTTTTCAGAATGGCTTGTGCTTGCCTTCTTCACAGGCTGTGATTCATTTGGCAGCTAATCTGGCCAAATATCTATTAGTATCCTGGTTTGTTTCTTTAATTTCCTAGTTCTTTCCATTTTTAATAAAATACTACATGCGATTTCTGTTTTTTACTCCGTTTCAGTTATTATTTCTACCGGTTTTGATGCTGCAAGTAGTCCTGGCAATGTTTATATTTACACTGAAATATAAGAAGACACCCACCCATCCGCATTTGTAGGGTTTTCCTGTTTACCCAGTGCAGGAACAACCACCCTTTCTGGGGCTCAGAAATGTATGCTGGCATTCTCAATTTGCCCTGGCAACTACAAATGAAGGTCTGCATTTGTATAGTTTTCCTGACTTTTTTTTAAGGTACAATTGAGGGGAGCTCTACCAGCTTCTCTCCTAATTGAAGAAACATCATCTACTCAAAAGCAGAGCTAAGGAGGGGAGAAGTGGCATTTTCTTCACAACGCAGGCGGGAAAGATTTTAAAAAAAAAAAAAGGGGGGGGAGAATCCATACAAGTCAGGGCTGTAGCAATCACTGTCAAGACATGTTCAGTATCATTGCAAAAGCCACTTTTTCTAAGCTTTTCAGCAGAGACAACGCATTGTCCCCAGTCCCCACCCCGCGCATTTATGTGCAGCTGAAGTCACCGAAAGGCCAGCTTGTTCAAAGGCTAACCCTGCAGACCTCATGACTTCAGCGGCACCCCACGGCTTCTTGCAAAACCCGTCGCCTCCTGTGCAGAGAATCGGACATCTCCGTCTTTTTAGCTGCCTCTCGGGGACTCCGGGAAGTGGAAGGATTTCCCTAATAAACATTTGCAACATTAGCCCCCTTTTTGCAAAGACATTAACAACCCGACAGCGGAAAGGCTGCGATCCGCACGTCGCGCCGCGTCCGTTAAGCCGACCGCAAAGCGCTAAACACCCTCCGCAAACTACCCACCCAGGTAGCTGTACATCCGGCGGCCGGTGCCCGGCTTCAGGGTGGGATAGGGGCGCGGCTTCCCGTCGAAGTCCAGCCAGACGGGTCTCACCAAGCGGGGGGTGCGGTTGCAGAAAATAACTTGGCTAGGCTCCCGGTTGTTTACCGAGCACAGACGCCGAGCAGCGTCTTCCCGTTCTCGCTCCTCCTCCTCCTCCTCCCCAGGTTTCTGCGGCATCCTGAGCGCCTCCGGTCCCGGTACCTCCCGCAACCCAAACCGGGGAAGACTTACGCGCACGGACGGCAGCGCACGCAAGCAGCCATTATTTTGCGGAGAAACAACCCCCCGCCGTTCCACGCATGCGCACCACCGGCAGCCATTGTTTTGCGGAAATCGCGTGCCTTAGACGTGAGGGCCCGTAAACGCTTGCGCAGTTCGGATGTTTTGGAGGGACGTGTGGTAGGCTCATGTTCGCTTTTGAGGGAACAGCGTATGGCTGTTTTGCAACAATTGCTTGAAAGATACATTATAATACTATTGTAAAATGGTTCCTGGTAGGAGAATATCATTTTGGTTGAGATTTGAATTAATAAACTGGGAATCAACTATCAGAAACGGTTTTTTTTTTAAAATCCCAGAACTTGTTATTGACCATCTGGTTAGTTCCAAAAAGTATTTTAGGTAAAGGTAAAGGTTCCCCTCGCACATGTGTTAGTCGTTCCCAACTCTAGGGGGCAGTGCTCATATCTGTTTCAAAGCCAAAGAGCCAGCACTGTCCGAACGAACACCTCTGTGGTCATGTGGTCGGCATGACTAAACACATGGAATGTTGTTACCTTTCCACTAAAGGTGGTTCCTATTTTTTCTACTTGCATTTTTACATGCTTTCGAACTGTTAGGTTGGCGGCAGAAATTGGGACATGTAACGGGAGCTCACTCTGTTACGCAGCGCTAGGGATTCGAACTACCGACCTTCTGATTGACAAGCTAAGCATCTTAGCCACCCTAAAAAGTATTTTAAATCACATATTTTAAACTGCTCTGAAAATTTACTGGTGCCTATTACTATATTCTCCTTCGATGAAAATAAATTCTTTACCTTGTTCGCATCTTCAAATTTTTAAAATCCACCTCACAAGTAGTATTTTCCAGATGAGTTACAAAAGTGCCTAAAACATTTTTGACAATTCATAATAGATTAATCTTGCTGCCAGATACAGAGAGACATTTGACTGCGTCAAATGACGCTTAATTCCAATATACAAAAATGAGAATGTGAGCACAGAGGTAATAAAAGACAATGGAATCTTCATCTACCGGTATATCCCAACACCCGAATTGTTTGCACCTATTACTTATATCACAATTGTCTAGTTATCCACATATTTTTTTGGGGGGAAAGTACTCTTTCCACTCTGGGATCAAAATATCCTCCAACAACCACATGGTATCCACTGTCTAGGTTGTATGGCAAAGTAAAAATGGTACTGTATTCCCCTTCCCCTCTTCAAATAAAGTCAAAGCCATAATATAAGCAACTGAAGTGAGGGGCTTCAAAAGTAGCCTTCAGTACAGAATATGCTTTTTCATGTAAAGAGCTAATTGCAGAAGAAAACTAGTGCCAACTTCTGTGCTGTCACTGTTGCAACTTTGAGAATCCCATTCCCACATGAAAAATCTGTTGGGCCAGAAGTAAATTCAACCTCTTTCTCTTCAGCCATCTTTCCCTTCTTTTATACCATGCACTGTCACTGTCCTTGCTAATAGTTAAAACATATACATTTCTTAATACTGCATGGATTGTGTGATATAAAATTATGATTGTGAATTGGCCAAATAATGACATAGTGTTTTAAAATTGGTTAATAGTGATCGCAACAGGAATATGCAGCTTTAAATACAATACAATAGTAGAGTTGGAAGGGACCTTGGAGGTCTTCTAGTCCAACCCCCTGCCTAGGCAGGAAACCCTATACCGTTTCAGACAAATGGCTATCCAACATCATGTTAAAGACTTCCAGTGTTGGGGCATTCACAACTTCTGGAGGCAAGCTGTTCCACTGATTAATTGTTCTCACTGTCAGGAAATTTCTCCTCAGTTCTAAGTTGCTTCTCTCCTTGATTAGTTTCCACCCATTGCTTCTTGTTCTGTCCTCAGGTGCTTTGGAGAATAGTTTGACTCCCTCTTCTTTGTGGTAACCCCTGAGATATTGGAACACTGCTATCATTTCTCCCCTAGTCCTTCTTTCTCTTAAGCTAAACATACCCAGTTCCTGCAACCGTTCTTCATGTTTTAGTCTCCAGTCCCCTAATCATCTTTGTTGCTCTCCTCTGCACTCTTTCTAGAGTCTCCACATCTTTTTTACATCGTGGCGACCAGAACTGAATGCAGTATTCCAAGTGTGGCCTTACCAAGGCATTATAAAGTGGTATTAACACTTCACGTGATCTTGATTCTATCCCTCTGTTGATGCAGCCTAGAACTGTGTTGGCTTTTTTGGCAGCTGCTGCACACTGCTGGCTCATATTTAAATGGTTGTCCACTAGGACTCCAAGATCCCTTTCACAGTTACTACTACTGAGCAAGGTATCACCTATACTGTACCTGTGCATTCCATTTTTGTTGCCTAAATGTAGAACCTTACTCTTTTCACCATTGAATTTCATTTTATTAGATAGTGCCCAATGTTCAAGTTTGTCAAGATCCTTCTGTATCTTAAGCCTATCTTCTGGAGTGTTGGCTATTCCTGCCAGCTTGGTATCATCTGCAAATTTGATGAGTTCCCCATTTATTCCCTCATCCAAATCATTGATGAAGATGTTGAAGAGTACTGGGCCTAAAACAGAGCCTTGGGGTACTCCACTGCATACTTCCCTCCATGTAGATGCAGTTCCATTGAGAACTACACGTTGAGTGCGGTTGGTCAGTCAGTTACGAATCCATCTGGTGGTGATGCTGTCTAACCCACATTCTTCTACTTTATCTAGTAGTAGGTTATGGTCTACCTTATCAAAAGCCTTACTGAAGTCCAAGTAAACTATATCGACAGCATTCCTCTGGTCCACTAATTTTGTCACATTATCAAAGAATGCAATAAGATTAGTCTGGCATGATCTGTTTTTGACAAATCCATGTTGGCTTTTGGCTATTACTTTGTTTGCTTCTAGGTGTTCGCAAATTCGTTGCTTGATTATTTTTTCCAGAATCTTTCCTGGTATTGAGGTTAGGCTGATAGGTCTGTAGTTTCCTGGATCTAATTTTTTCCCTTTTTTGAAGATGGGAACCACATCAGCTCTTTTCCAGTCCTCTGGTAGTTCCCCGGTGTTCCAGGATCTCTGAAAGATATAATTCAGTGGTTTTGAGATCTCGTCTGCTAGTTCCTTCAGAACCCTGGGGTGTAATCCATCCGGTTCTGGTGATTTGAACTCGTCTAGGGTAGACAGGTGCTCACTTACCATTTTCTTCCCTATTTCAATTTGTGTTCCTAATCTGATTTTTGTGGTGCTGCTTCTGATAGGTTGGACTGTTTTATCCCTTTGTGTAAAGATAGATGCAAAACATGAGTTAAATAGTTCTGCTTTCTCCCTGTTGCTTGTCACCTTCTTGCCATTTTCTCCTAGCAATGGACCAATTGTTTCCTTAACCTTTTTCTTGTTTTTAACATGTTGGAAGAAGCTTTTTTTTTGTTAATTTTTACTTTTGTGGCAAGCCTTTCTTCATTGTGAGCCTTAGCTTTCCTCACTTCATCTTTACAGGCTCGGGCTATTTGCTGATATTCTGCCTTAGTTATGTCCCCCTCCTTCCACTTTTTATACTTACCTTTTTTTGTCTTTCAGTTTGTTAGATAGTTCTTTATGCAGCCATGCTGGTTTCTTTTGGGAGCTGTTATTTTTCTTCTTCATTGGTATTGTGCTAGACTGGGCTTTTGTAAATTTCCCAAGCTTCTTGAGTTGTTTTCCCCTTGAGGATTCTCATCCATGGAATTTTTCCCAAGCTCTCTCTAAGCTTATTGAAATTAGCTTTCTTAAAGTCCAAGACTCTAGTTTGACTTTGTTCTACTACTTGTGTTTGCATAATGTTGAATTCCAATATTGCATGGTCACTTGCCCCCAGGGTTCCTATGGCTTCAACACCTTCTATCATTTCCTCTCTGTTAGTGAGAATTAAGTCCAATATGGCTGATCCCCTTGTTCCCTTCTCTACTTTTTGGAAAACAAAGTTGTCTGCTAGGTTTGTTAGGAACCTGTTGGATCTTCCACTTGGTGCAGAGTTTGTTTCCCAGTTGATGTCAGGGTAGTTAAAATCTCCCATTACTATTGTGGTGTGCTTCCTACATACCTTAGTTAGCTGACTAGCAAAAAGTTCATCTACTTCCTCTGCTTGGTTGGGTGGCCTGTAGTATAGACCTATGGCAATGTCATTTCCCCCACAACCTTTAATATTGACCCAAATGCATTCAAGATAGTTCTCATCATTGTTATGATAGAGGAGGGAGAGCTATTTCTCCTGCCTTGAACTCCTGGAGGAAAGGTAGGATATAAGTCCATTTGTTTTTTTAAAAATCAACAATTCATTTCTTTCCAAAGAAAAATGATCATGGGGCTGAGGAGAACTGAACAAAATAAGGGAGTTTTCAATGTCTTTTTCTTCCAAGCTGTGAGTTCTTGAAACATTTTTATAATTCAAGAACGTTCTTAAACATTCTGAAAATTTAACATCAAGGAAGTGAGTTGAATCAGTTTACTTTCAGAAATGTTTAACTTAAGCCACATCAAAAGAAAAATCTCATTCCTTTTACAATTTTGAAATAACCATTTACAAGGAAATTCTTTACCTTGCTTACGCAGACAGAAGCCTGTTTTACAACACCAAAGCTTGTATAATATTAAGAGCCACCTTTCTTTGTTGAGTATGAAGCATACTACTTCATACGAAAATGCATTCAAGGTAACTTTTTAGTATGTGCTTGTGACATTGGAATCCCAGATTCAAGTCACTTTTAGCTATGGAAGCTCCCTGAGTGCAATGGAGCAGCTCCACTGACTCCACTGAGTGCAATGGAGCAGCGCCACTGACTGCCAGCCCAGACTACTTTAAGGTTGTTCTTGAGGGGGCAAAATAAAAGGGATATAAATCTAATAAATATCTAAATATCCAGCAAAACTCAAGATATAAGCACATAGGAGATGGCTTCCGGTCCCCGAAGGCGACGGATGTGCGCATCCGCTGCTCGTCTTTTCGGTGGGCTCCCATTGGGAGCACAGGGGGCCTTGGAGGGGCTCCCTGCCGCAGGGCGGCTTGTTGGGACCCCCTGGATTGGCGGCAGCCACGGGTGTGTGTGTGTCCAGCTTCGCCCCAGGAGCCGGGAAGCGTGGGGGGTGCGGGGCGGTGCTGTCATGTCACCGCGCGTCTTCGCTGAGCGGAGCCTGGAAGGAAACAATCAATTGAAGGCTACAGCTGAAGTGCGGTGAGGTGGGAGGTCTCCCCAAATCTCTTGCTAATTTATCCAATTGATGAACAGCACTCTTTTTAAAGCTTTGTTTCAATCTCTGGAAGAGTTAAGATTGGAGGGGGGGGGTTTCCACCCCCCTCAGAAAAGCGGCTTTCGTAATATCTCCCTCTCGGAGGAGAGAGAGAGAGAGTTAAAAACTTACTTTCACTTCCCTTAAGCAATGGGAGAATGACTTTTTACTACAATTGCGAGAGAAAGGATGGCTAAGTTGATTTTCTTTAAACTATTTATGGGAACTTTTGACTTGTTGTTTTCTGACCTCCTGTGAAGGCTGAGCCAAGATGGCCAACTTCCTCCTTCTTCCTTGCTTTTACGAATGAGATTCCTCTCTTGGAAGATTTTCTGGCTTTGAACTATTTTCCACCCCAGAGACCTCCAGGAGCCTCTTCTACCATGTATTTCCCTTGGATTTGGAATATTTGATTCAACTATTTGGCTTGGAGCTGCACAGGAAGATTAACATTCTCTTCTGGGCTTGCCTGCCTTGCGATCTCTCCCGGTTGTGCTTTTCCTCAGATGCCATTTTTTTGCACAGACTTATAACTATCTCTGAGTTTTCATGATGGGCCCTAAAAAATTACCGCCTGGTAAGGCATCTTCGGCCCCGACATCCTCTATGTCCAGCCCGATCACTCAACAGACACAATTGGTGTCATTTTTACAACCTAAAGCTCCTGAAGAGAGTCCAAAGGATTTATCTGTTCACCAAATGCTTCAAACTCTTTTAGAGGGACAGGACGAATTGAAAAAACAACTGACAGATTTAAATGATCAGCTCAGAGAAACGCAACAACAAGCTACACAAAATAAACAGAGAATAGGTGTACTGGAGGAGGGCGCAGTTGGGATGAGGGTGGAGGTTAAGACAATTCAGAAGGGGAATATAGAATTTGAAAGCCATATGATAAAGATGGAATTTGAAAGGATGTCTTTTTTCCTTAGATTTCAAAATTTGCCAGAAACAGAGAATGAAGATCTCAAGGATGACCACAATTTTAGCAGAATATATTAAAAGAGATAAACAGCAGCTGTGGTGGGATATTGACCTGATTTACAGGATCAACTCAGCATACGTTAGAACACACAATGTTCCAAGGGAAGTTCATGTTAAATTTCTTAGAAAGACCACAAGAGATGAGGTCTTAGGAGCTCAAAGGGTGGGACCACTAAAATACAAAGACAAAGAAGTAACCATTCTTAAACAGATTCCAAAGAAAGTAAGAGATAAGAGGAAGAAATATTCCTCTTTAGCAAAGAAATTATATAATAAAGGAGTCTGGTTTAGATGGTTATTGCCAGAAGGTATGCTGATTTTCTGGGAGGGCAGCAGAATTAGAATTAATACAGTTGTGGAGGCAGAGGCTTTCATTAAAAAACACAATGCTCTCCTAGACGAAACAGGGGACAGTACACAAGATATGAAGGAGGGAGGGGCTGAGGCTCTGCCAGAAGACAGGGGGGAGGATCCAACACTGAGAAGACTCAGGTCACAAAAATGAATTGAAACATTATTGCAATTGTTGTTATAATGTAATTCTTGGAAGTGATACAAAAAATGATTGAATATACTGATGATCTAATGTAAAATCAAAAACTGCCAATGTTTATTCAAATGTTGATGTTTTTCTATTTCTCTTTGTAAAAGTTGCGAGAACTGGGGGGGATTACCTTCCCCCGCATGATGAAGCTGTCAAAATTTTCTATACCTTTTTTTTACCCTTTTTCCTTTAAAAAATTTGTAAAAACCAATAAAAATTTTTCAAAAAAAGAAGATATAAGCACATATTAGCTCTTGGGACTTAGCTCTTACATGTGCAGTTAGATCCTAAAAGTATTTTCTTTGCTACCTGCCTCTAATAAAGTGAAAGACATGTTTCTTCTCTTCTTTCTATAGAATTGCCAGATGTCTTTATCGTATTCAAAACTAAGAATATCCCTTAATGAATTTGGTCAAAGGATTAGGTTTAAAGTTATATGTATCAAGCAATTGAGGTATCACTAATTAAAAAGGGCCCAATCACATCTAGTTTCAAAATCCTTCACTTACAAAACAGATCTTTAATTACATAAGTTCTTCATTTATAAAAGGTTGGTTTATAATGGGGCAGAGCAAGAATCAAAATTGATTCTACGTTTGCTTTTCTCAAAAATGCTTCATTAGAACATATTTATTATTCAAGTATTTATTTAATATTTAAGAGACTGAATATACCTGCTTTAAACTCTTAGTTATAAGTTAAAAGGAACGAATATAATTGTAAATATGAATAACAGTTTCTGATTTTCTCTGAATTATGTTGTTAAATATGAACAAGTATACCTAAATAACCTGCCTTACAAGAAACTGCTTGGGTTGTTTGATATGTATGAAAATAAACACCAGGAAAATGAAGGACAGATAATCCTGGTAAAAACTTTATTATATAAAAGAAAAAAAAATATGTTAGAAGTTAGTGAATATCAACAACTAACATGAGAAGAAAAGAAAGCTTTGCAAGAGTATGGAATAACAAACTGATGGTGGGATGTATATTTATTGTATAGATCTTGTTAGTTTGGATCATGTTTGAGAATTATTACAAATTATTGTCAATTCAGCTACTAAGCACATTCTTTAGCTATTATTTTCTGGTTAAAGTTAACTTATTATAAATATTCTCATGTATCCCGCAAGCTCCAATCAACAATACATATAAAGTTTATTATTGCATTTTTCGCCTGAAATCTGAATTAAAACAATGACAAAGGAGAATATAAAGACGCATACAACACCTTCTCAGTTAGAACTACAACAAGCATATGACAGTAAACAAGATTTAATTCTTACATTTAGACAGCAGATAAGGAAACAACATTAGTGAGATCCCAGAGTGTAATTCAGAGCTTATAAAAGTTAGTAAAACTGTACTAACATTGTTGTCCATATTTTGGACAATAAAGTTTGTAAAACTGTCCTAACTTTGTTGCCCTTATTTTGGATGACAAACAAAATAAAATGGAGGCAATTCTCCAGTGGCAAAATATTATATACTCTCTTACCTAAAGAAACTCTAAACTGAATAATATTAAAGAAAACAATCCTCTAACACTATATTTTGAAGTATCTCTTCTGAAACTCCTATTAATCTTTTCACCAAATTGGGTAGCTTGCCTTATGAATATGAAAGCATTTGCACTTTTGCACAGTAACTGTCATTTTCAGGCTGATAGTAAAGCTGCAAGCTTTATCAACTTACTACATTTTTCTATTTAATTGCCTCCAAGAGCTTCAAGTTGGATTTGGCATAGTATGTTTACTCAGTAGTTCATTTTGCTGAACCCACTTAATTTGGAAACACTAGCCAATTTGAAATCTCAAGTAAAACTATTGGATTATGGAAGAGTGTTACGTCTGTCTAAAACGTTACCAATATGATTTTCTCTGCTCAATTATTTCTGAGGTGCGTTTCAGGAGATATACAGCAGCACAGAGGCCTCCAACATTCACCCAGATTGTGTGAGACTTTTGCCACAGGTGCCCCATTTTTGACAATGCCTGAAATACAAAACAAAGGTTTTTTTTAAAAAAAAAGATTAGCAAATCTACTTCACTTGGTAAATAAATGCCTAAAAGCAAAGACTTATTGCAACCCTGAGCTGAAATTTCCATTAATTTCAATCACCAAATAGATATATAACAGGAAAGCAGTTAAAAGGTTAAAAACCCTGCTTGTTTCTTTTAGGAACCTAATTTTGAGGAACATTTTCAAAATATAGAATTATACAGATTACAATTTTCTAAGGAAAAAAGGGAGTGGGGAATGGAGAAAGAATGGAATAAGCATTCTTTGAAGGTGCCTTTTAGTATATAAGCAAAGATACTCATTAGAGGATAACCTGCATAAAATTATGTTATTCTTTTCATCTATACAGCCTACTAGTACTCTTTTGTTAACCAAGTTAGTAATATCAGATTTACAGTTATTAACTTATATCTTAACTTGGCTAATGCATACTGAAGAAAGAAATGAGAAGAATTCTAATTAAACAAATATAATTGGAGGTGTCTTTTAAGTTCCCCTTGAAAAATTTATCCAGTTTACAGTTCCTCACATATAAGCTGCAATTGGGCAAATAAATGTGACCTCTTATTTACCTTTACTAATGTAGAATTGGGCTTGTTCCAGAATGTGGGATTAGACAGACACCAAAAATTACTGCAATACAGCAATAACATTTAAGTTTATATACTTCACCATAGTGCTTTACAGCACTCACTGGGCAGTTTACAATGTAAACATTATTTGCATATTGCCTGCAACAATTTGGGTCTTCACTTTATCAATCTTGGAAGGATGGAAGGCTTGAGTCAACCCTGAATCCTATCAGGATCTAACTCCAGACTGGGGGAGAATTTGCCTGCAATACTGCACTTAACCACTGTCCACCAGGACTAACCTATGCCCTTTGTATGCTCTACCATGTTCTGTGGAAGGATTGCTTTGAAGATAACATACTGCTACGATAGGCTAGCAATCCATGCCTACCTTGGCAAAGCATTTCCTATCTTCAGTCAACAGCACAGCTCTCCCAGTCTTGGGTCTACAAATTCGGGCCATCTCCATAAGGCTAGAGGGATAGAGATTCCAATTCTTCTTCTTGGATCCCATCCTACAGTGAAATTGATTATCAGTAGAAAGTGAGTAACTTTAGAAGTATTTGGATTTTTAATTTTGTCTCCCTATTAATAGCTATCCAGCAATGATAAGTCATGAATAATATAACAATTTAAATTAGACTGAGAAACTGTAAGAAGCCAGAAAGCTGTACTATTTCTCCAGTTTTTATTCACTTAAGCTAATTATGATATAAATAGCCACTTTAATGCTATTACATATTTTTACAGTAATGGGCTACACTTCCAATTATTTTTAATCATGTACAACCAGAACTACCAAATCAAGAACTACATACCTTGATGTTTTGAAAATCATAAATCTGAGTTTAAGATTGTGTGTAATAAATTATCTATTATTCACATTAGAAGCTTTTTGCATTTAGACCCATACAAAGTTCTACATACGTTTTTTGTGAGCTGGATTTATGACCTTGGATATTATGATTGTTGTTAAACTGTATTTTTTAATCCTCATTGCTCAGTCACACAAATTGTTAAAATAAATAAATAAATTTCCCTGCATCTTACCAATTTCTATCCATCTATTGTGTCCTTTCCAAGGACCTGGAAATAGGCAGATGCTGAGGTTTAATAGTGTCAAGGGATCTTTGCAGGGTGTAACCCTGTCAACAGCTGTTGCAATTGACTTTAAATGTTGAATTTGTCAATGGCAATGTGTTTGAGTATTGCTGCAGTTGTTTTGGGATTGGACCAATGATGCCTGTTCCTATTGGTACTACCTTTGCTTTCTTTTGCCAGAGTTGTACTGTTTCTATTGGCAGGTACTTGCATTTGTTATTTTTTCCAGTTTTTTCTCTTCTATTGTCTCCACATACTCGAAGTCCACTATTTAGACTTTTTTATCCCCAATTATTAATAATAATAGTCACTTCTTAGCTCAAAGGGGAATAAGGTATAACTACATAAAGAGAATTATTTCTATAAATTGCACATACTTTGCCTAATTACTAAACTACTGATTAGTTGATGACATTCAGAAGTATTTCTGATACACAAGTCCATACAATGGACAGTAATTTTTTGCTCCAAAAGCTATTTTTGAATCTCACAATAATGATGAGGGATCAACATATTTCTTATCAATAGGGCAGGGGAAGAAACTAAAGAAAGATAAAATATATTTTGATAGTAATTCACTGATCAGTAATCTCCCCACCCATGAAGAAGGAACAGAACCATCCCAACGTATGGATCTTTACCTTTTTCCAAATGGAAGATCTGTTATAATGACATCCACAGAGCCAGTTTTCAGGGGGAGATTGCAGCTATCCCATTGGATGCTATCTATGGGTAGTCCTGTAGAAGTGCTGTTATAAATTAAAAATTCCCATCAGCAGTAAATTATTTCAAGGAGAAAGAATTGCTTAGACCCACATATTCACAATTATGAACTGATAAATACTTTCTATTATTTGGATGTTTAAAAAAACAAAGATGAGATTATGCTATTTTTTTATTCTTAATCCTTACCTTTCTTTACTTTCAGTTTGCTTCAGTAAAGAGGAGATATTACTTGCTGTTTTCTTCACTGCCTGTGAATGGTTATCCCCAGCAATATGAAAACAATTTGGCCAGACAGTAACCCCCTGTGAATGAGAAATATAGTGAACTTGGTAATTTCTTTACTGTGTACATAAGAATCTGCCCATAATTAAGACATAGACATTCACTCACTCACTCACATTCAATATAAACCGAACTGGTTAGATTTCTTGAGATCAAGATTAAGAGTTTCTTCTGTATGTTCCAGACCTTTTGGTTATATAGTATCACCCTTAAGTAAGAATGGCAATTTGGGCTGGAATGTCTATTGCTAAGTAAAGTATTTTAAAGCGGGATGTCATGTGACAGCATTGCTTAGCGGTGGCAAACCCTAGTTGCCATTGTTAATTAAATCCCACTGGTGTTAATTAAGCACTCACTCTACTCCAAACCACTCTTGGCTTGGTCCCTCCCATCCTTGAGCCTTGGTAATATAACAGACTGCTTTCTCTTCAACTCCCCACACTGGCCTTGTCTCTCCATCTTTTCCCTATTGACTGTCTTATAGGCTGGAGCCTTTGGTGGGCCTGCTGTTCCTGGTGGACCTGTTGTCTTGTGCTTGGTAGCCTTGCCAGTCTTGCCATCCCTAGCTGAATCTTTCCCATCTTTTGTGAGGCTGCTACTGGCTACACCATGCTTTCTTCCCGAGACTGCACTCACCCTTTTAAGTTATATATCCAAAGCTCAGATAAAACCCAAGCTATGCAAACTACCCCCTATCAGTAGGTTTTAAATGGCTATATGCCCCTCCCGATTTCATAATAAGCATATTTCAGAACAGTCACTGCTTTGCCAACATACCAGAGTACCTCTGCATGCTGATACGATTAATATGGTGTAGTAATATCAACTTCAATACCAGAAACTGAAGTTGCCAATGGATATACATATCTACTCAGAAATAACAAAGACCCAATATGCTTGAGGACAGGGAAGCATGGAGAGAGCAGTACCTCTATTGGTATAGCACCTGTCCCACACATGGGATCAATTATTACATCGGCTGGCTGAGGATTACACAATCTAAACAAAACCAGGATAAAAAGAAACAGGGTATATTATTAAGACACAAAGGAAACTCTAACTGACCACATCATGGAGTGTGTGACGAGCAAAAAAATAAAACAACAAAGCAGCGAACAAAAGATGATAGCAAAAAGCTAACAAACATTGAGCTAACAAAACGCTAACAAATATTTTAAAAATTAATATTAGTTTTTTCATTCCTCTCTTCCCCCATATCAATAGTTGATACCATCAAGAACATTTACGTACAATACCATCCTGCAAGTGGGCAATTTGGAGAAAGGGCCTTCCAAATGACCTTAAGAATAATTGCATTCAATAGCTTTCTAGCCTTTTAACTTAGGGAATGCAATCATTCTCATGATCATTCAGAAGACTTCCAAGTCATATAAAAAAGCAATAAGCTTTTTTTGTATGAAGTTTATTTTTTAAATGAAGCAAAACAAAGCAAAAGCAATAACAAAAGAGAACTGCAGTAAACATCTGGTAGAATAGTTTTAAATATCATGATGAATAGTATAGTAAAACATATACATACCAGGTTAGAAGGTATGGCATACTGCAGTTTAGGGTAATACACATATGATTTTTAATTGACTGATTGATTGACTATATGATTTTGGTCAAAATTTGAAACAAATGTTCACACATACCTCAGCATTCCATACGCAAGAGTGGAACGAAGAGTTGTGGGCCCAAAATGTGTAATATTTCTTCTATGAAGACTCTCTTCTGTTAATGCAATCCCTACAATCACTTCATTATTGTGGATATTGAGAAGAACCTTGATTAAGTAGATTAATATTTGATAGTTAATAATAATAGTAATAATAATAACAACGACCCCAATTGAGCCTGGAATTACCGTTGTAATTCAAGCCAGTAGTTAAGCAGTTCACGTGATTGTGCCCAATTGCATGACCTTTTCTGTAGAGATTGTTATGTGAACATCATGGTTAAGTGAATCTATTACCCATAAAGGGGTTTTTTTGGGGGCTGGGAAAAGTAAATGCCAGTTTCCATGAAAAATCATTGTAAATCATGGTCATGTGACTGCAGGATGGTGCAAAAGGCTGAACATGTGGGCCAACTGCTGGGCAAACAAAATGCAATTATATGATGGGGAGTGAACAGGACCGGCAGTCAGAAACTCAAATCTGGGTTGTAGTCCATTGTAACTTTGAACAGTCACTAAGCGATCAGTTGTAAGGTGAAGACTATATGGATTGTGTTTTAAACCATTCTTCCCACTGAACATATAAGAGGAGACTTTCAAAGAATGAATGTTACCTCTACATCGAAATTGGTCATATCTGCTTTCCATTGAAAGTAGTCTTGTACAGCTCCTCCAAAATCTCTTGCTGCTTCATCTGATTTAAAGTTGTGGTTATCACCAGCTCTATTGCAAGTTACCCGGAACTTGAGTATTTCAGCTTCCATTTCTTGTTTCTTACCATCACCTGATTCCTCTCTCTTGTCACCATTAGATGTTGTCTCTTCTCTGGGTTCAGACTTCTCGTTGTCATCTGATAGTACTATTTCATCAGCATTTTCTGGGTCTGGGACTTCAGCAGATTTCAAATCATTTTGCACAGGTTTTTGCAATTCTTCATTTCCTTCTTGATTCTTGTTCTTATCTACCTTCTCCTTCTTTGCATGACTCTGATGGGTGCCCTTATTTCTTCTAGTTTTTCTTTTCTTAAGACTTGTGTTTAACTTCCATACTTCCAAAGAGTTGGTCCAAGGGAGATCCTTAACCAAATCTTCTAAATCCTTTAAAGCTTCTTCCTGTAACAATTCAATAAAAGTTTGGAGACAAACACATTGCATGTTTTCCATATTTCAGAAAATGAATTCATTTTTGGAAAGCAATGCATGGCCTGCTAATATCTTCTGGAATGTTCTCCAAATAACGTTTAGCCGTTACCTACAGGTAATCCCCTGGATACGAGGGTTCCTTTAGCGAATTTTCACCAAATTTATTTAGAAAGGGTACTTATATTAGAAATTCAAAACTGTAATAAAAAACAGGCCTCTGTAGCCATGTGACTTGGATTCAGGCACTGCTGCAGCGGCCGCCATTTTTAACTCTGTGTTTTGCCTGGGCCTTTCGGGATTATGATGCAATTTCCTGAACTTGTTTGTCCCTGGTCACATGGCCAAACTAGATCTGGTGATTTTTGCAGCCAGCCCAGCAACGAGTTTTTGGTTTTTTTGTGCTGTGTAGGATCTCCCTGTGCTGGCTGGGCTTGAGAACCTGGGCGCTGGAACTGCTTTGTAAACATTTTAAAATATTATTTTTTGTTACTCTACAGTACGGTACTGTTTGTAAGCACTTTGGGAATTGCTGTGCTTCTTTTTAAGTACTGTACTTTGCAAATTACAGTATTTTGTTTGTAAGTACAGTTCTTTGGAAAGATAAAGTTTGTTTGCATTTGTTTTGGAACTGCTTGTAGAAATGCTTGTGTTGATCAGGGCAGTTTTTAAAAAGAGGTTTTAAATCTAAATTGCCTCCAGAAGTTGTGGGTGCCCCATCACTGGAGACTTTTAAGAAGAGACTGGATAGGTATTTATCAGAAATACTCTTGTGAGAGCAGTGGGTTAGACCAGATGACCTCAAGGTCCAGGCTGAGCGGAAAGTAAGTCAGAACTTCATTTATTTAATGAGCCATTTGATTCAATTAATGAATTTGATTTTAAAGATTTATAAAATTGAGTCTGATTCATTTGATGAATTTTTTGACTTATGCACCTAACGGGCAGCCTCCATTAGGTTTGCACCTCAAGGACTATCTGTATTAGGGGCAGAGTCTTTGTAATTGGATGCAAAGAATACAGGCTGCCTCTCTGAGGAAGACCATGTTAAGTAATTTCAAATAATTCTTAAAATATGAGTTAAATTGCATTGTTTGGAGTCTTTAATTTTAGCTTTGTGTCTGACTTTTTTCAGTTTCAGATGGTTATTCTTCTCATTTTTATGCTTTTTCTTTATATATTATTTTGATTTTGTGCACTAAGTACCATTGATTTTTCAGCTTTTAGAGGATGAGCTATATTTTAAAGAAGAGGCTATATTCTGCAGTTCAGATCAATGCCCTTTAAGTCTTCATTTTTATAAAATCAACAGTTTTGAAAAACAACTGCCTAAGTTGTTTATTTTTCTCTTCCCCCTCTACTTGCACAGTATTTATTAAACTAAAAGCTGAGAAATAGAAATAAGATTTGGTGAATTTCAGAAGCTTTGGAGAATGATAAAGTATCAACACCACCCCCATATAAGAGAATAAATAAATATTCTCAAACCCTAATAATAACTGAACTACTTCTGTAATTTAAAATTTGAATTTGCTTAGCATTATGGAATAAAAAATAACTTACCTTAGTTTCTTTGAACTGATAATCTTTGAATTCTTGAACGACGACAAATAAATTATCAACTGATCTTAACTGGTGAACCTAGATGAAATTAGATTTTTATCTTACATGACAGATATGTATAGTACACTGTACAATTTTAGTTTTTAGTTTCACAAGCATACAAACTAAAACTGCTGCATTCCATAGTATTTTTTTTAATGAAAGGTTCTATTTAAAAAGTAGAACATAAATCTACCAAATATATTGAAAAATACTAGGTAGAATAGATGCATTGCAACCTTATAAAATTTGGTACAATGCGTTTAATACAATGTATTAAACTATATCAATACCAGCTTGCCTAGTTTCAAAAATGTTTGGATCAGTAAAGGAAAGTCATGGGGATTGGTGGAGATTACCCTTGATAGCAGTGTGATTGCCTGTGAAGGCCATTGGCTGAGAAATTAATGGGCTTCCTCGTGCAGTTGGTTGGCTGCTATGAGGACAGACTGTTGGACTATATGGATTGGTGGTCTGATCCACCTTGTGTTTATAGTCTGTGTTCTTAATCCACTCACTGAGATTTGCAGCTTTCCAACAAATAGCTTTTACAACAAATTATGATAAAACATATGGTTTAGTAAAGAGTATGAATCAAGTCCCAGCATGTGGATTCAAGATCATCCAATATAATCAATGAAATATTATAGAATATCTTGTCTGCTAGGCTATAAATCTGAAATTTATAGCCATCAGGAATATGTACATGTGGGTAACCTCAAGGAATACTGCAGCCTCAGACCAATATTCAAATAGCAAATTGCAGAAATAATAAAATTTTCAAACCTTTGGAAGACTTATAGCTGGAATGTCAAAGTAGATCTTCCCACGGCCCTTGCTAATCCTAGATGTTGATCCTAATTTTTCTTGTACTTCATCTGCTGCAGTCAGCTCAAATCCAGTTGGTATAGTAGCTCCAATAGTAATCACAATATCTTCAGGATTCTTCAGGTCTTCTTTATTCTCATCAATTGGTGTACTTGCGTCACTGAGGTCCACTTCAGATAACACATCGGCAGCATTTGCAACTTCAGACATTCTGTCAGTTCTGGTAGCTTTTAAAGACCTTCCAGAAAGAAAATACAAATAAATAAGGAAACATAAAATAACAATTAAAATAATTGCTACAGATTTTGAAAACAGAATAGGAGTAAAATCCAAAGTAATAAAAGTGCTCCACCTCAAGGCACTAGATGTAAGTAGAATGGCCAAATACTATGAAATTTTAGACACCCAAAGAACTAAAAACTAATCAGGAATTAAGAGATCAGGGAGTGATTATAAACTGGTGGCCATATCTCCAACTACAATCGAGAGATTAAAAAGGTCCAGAGGAATTTGTAATTGATATAGAACCAAAGCAATTAGACCAACTGCTGTTAGGTACGGAAGAGAAATTAATATCGAGGACATACAATTCTTTACTAAATTTTGACATGGCAGAGGAAATAGTAAAAGGACCAATGAAAGCCTGGGCTAAAAATATTAGTCACAATATTCAGCTGGAAGATTGGGAAAGAATTTGGAATAAAAATAAAAATTACACAATAACAAAATCTGTCACGTATAAAGAAAACCAATACAAAATGTTTTATCACTGGTATTTAGCCCCCATGAGATTGGCAAAAATGTATCCAAACTTAAATCCAAACTGTTGGAAATGTAAGCAGGTACAGGGTATCTTCTTTCATGCATGGTAGTTATGCCCAATGGCTAAAAAATATTGGACTAAAATACAAAAATGGTTACAGGAAATTACAAACACCCAAATAGAGCTCAAAGCAGCATTGTTCCTTCTGGGGATTATTAAGGGACAGTATACAAGAGTATACTTAAATATTAAATATTTAATTTTGCACATAATCACTGCAGCAAGAATAGCACTCACACAATGTTGGAAAAGTGACACCATGCCGACAGATAGTTTGATAATCCAAAATATCTTTGATTGTGCAGAGATGGATAAACTCACATTGGAGTTAAGGGAAAAGGAAGGCTCAGAATATTATACAGTTTGGGAAAACTGGTATCAATGGATAAATAATAGGAACATGAAATGTATGGCTTAGAAACATAAATGTATAGATATAGGAATAATTAGGAATGCATAAAAATGTATTTGAATAACAAATGGTTATGCTAGTACTGTCAACAAGGATTGTAATTTATACAAAATTATTTTTAAAGGTATTTGTATTTTAATGTTTCAAATTTTCAATAAAGGTTTAAAAAAAAAAAAGAAGTGCTTATATTTCTACCCATGTAAAATAATGTGCTTATTAACACATAGCATATCTAGATGGTGAGGTGAACTTTCAGAAGGGGGAGAAAACAAATGAAGTGAAAAACAGATATATGTCTGTGAAGAGAAAAAGAGAAGGTGCTAATAAACCTAAATGAAGATGGACTGATTTTATGGAGCTGATGCTATTAAGTATAGGGAGTTCTCAACTTATGACCATTCATTCAGTGACTTCCGAAATTAGGAAGGTGCTGAAAAAATGGACTTGTGACCCATGCCCAAAGTGATAGCTGTTGCAGAAAAGAATTGATTTCCAGTAAATGTTAAAGGAATAAATTCTATATATAAAAGTGTGCCTTTGCCCACATTGTTATTTTAAAAAATGAGAATCTGGTATTTCAGAAGAAAGATAAAATCTGGATGCAACAGGAGTGGGTTAGTTATGTTCTAAAGGGAAATTAGGGCTAGGAGTGGAGTTCAAACATGGACTAAGTATAAAAGCATGACTATACAAAAGAAGCATCCAGTGGTGCTTCTGTCATACTATTTAAAAAAAAACATTGAAGATCCAACTGCAAATCCCAAAGGTGCTTTTTCAAGAGACAACTGGATTTTCTGGTTCTTTGAAAATGTTTCACTTCTCATCCAAGAAACTTCTTCTGTTCTGAGCGTGAAAAATCTTCAAAGAAAAAACAAAGTCCAGTTGTCTCTTGAAAAAGCATCTTTGGGATAACCATGATCTGGATGACTGAGAATCTTCATAGACATCCAACTGCAAAGCAGGCATATGAAAAAATTGGGTGGCTACAGATGAAAGATCAAGGAAGGCCAGATGGAGGAAACTGACAAATTCCTCAGAGAGCCATTGTTTTAAAAAAAGGTGAAACAAAGGTTATTAGGGACTAGAGGGTAAAACATATGAAGAACGATTGCAGGAACTGGGCATGGCTAGTCTAGTGAAGAGAAGGACCAGGGGAGACATGATAGCAGTGTTCCAATATTTGAAGGGCTGCCACAGAGAGGAAGGGGTCAAGCTATTTTCCAAAGCACCTGAAGGCCAGACTAATGGATGGAAACTGAACAAGGAGAGATTCAACCTGGAAATAAGGATAAATTTTCTGACAGTGAGAGCAAACAACCAATGGAACAGCTTTGCCTTCAGAAGTTGTGGGAGCTTCATCACTGGAAGCTTTCAAGAAGAGACTGGACTGCCACCTGTCAGAAATAGTGTAGTAGTGTCTCCTACCTAAACAGGGGTTGGACAAATGACCTACAAGGTTCCCTTCCTGCTATTTATTCTCTTACTCTCTTACTCTATTCTCTTTTACTCTATTCCATTTCATCCTATTCCTATTTATCAGTCTGCAAGGGCAGGGAGATACAAGGATTAAAGACATTGATCTGTAATATTCATTTTCTTAACTATCCTTATTTCTTTGATTCGCCATTTCTTATCCCTGTTCTGGACTTGGAATCAAGGGTTTACCCCAACCGGCAATTCCGTGATTGGCACGTACCTCGGTAAGCTGATCGGCCTGCTTTGGGTTCTTCAGCCAAATTTAAAGAACACAAACACACACCCCAACACTACACGTGGGTTGCTTTGGAAAAGAAAAGGAAGCTCTCCCTCCTCACCCAGTCTGCCCGCTGCCCTCGTCCCCTGTATAACGCGAGTAGCTGCGACGGAGCGGGAAGAATGAATAGCAGCCACGCCGGGCGACGCCGAGGCCTGTGCGCGGCGCCCTCCTCAGCTTTCAATATCCCCTTTCACCCCTCGCGCCTCTGGCACGAGGAATCCCCAAACTCTCTTCCGGAAAAAGGTGCTGAGCGGTGCACGGAGGCTTCCGGGCGAAAGAGTCCCCGAGACGAACGGACGTTGACTGGCGGAGAGAGCGCGAGCGCCGCTTAGCGGGAGGTTCTACTCCATGATTGGACTCCATGACTCCCCGCCTGTGTTGCCATAGCATCCCGGTGCGAGGATTTCACAAGGGGAGGGGGAGTGCCCCCCTTTTGCAGCTGGGCTTGGTTCCTTGCTGCGGACCTAAAGGAGGACTGGGCTGTTTCCTTAGGTTGCAGCTGCATCAGCATCCGCGCTATTTTTATTAGGGCGTTGGCTCCTTTTGCAAGGAAACCTAGTGGCGGTTTTAAAAGAAAATTAAGAACGTTTTCTTAAATGGAAGCAAGAAATGTCATAAAATGGGACAAATGCTTAACAAATGTTTCACTTAGCAATATAAATGTTGGGCTCAATTGTGGTCGTAACTGGAGGACTATGTGCAGAATGAGTGGATTATGTAGCTCCCTGCTGCCCTCTAAGGTCTGATTCCCATAATACACTGAACCACAAACTGAAGGCTATTTCAAGCTAGCGTTTACCTGAAAGTTGCTGAGGTGTTTCTCAACCTCAACAACTTTTAAGATGACACAGAGGCACCAGATAAAATCTGAGTGTCTATACAAAATTTATTTTTTTTCTTCTTCTTTAAATTGTCTATAAATTCTACTTGACTATAATTGTTCCAACTGTGTTGCTTGAAAACATACGGAATAGGCCTTCATCCTGCAGTAGATAAGACTATGGGTAAAATGATGATGATGAATTGTACTTTACATACAGATCTATTGGTTTAAGACTGAAGTTTACATTCCAGTTAGAATGGGATGGGAGCATGTGAAATTACTATGGAATTTATTCAGCAGGACGGGTGCAGGAAGTTAGCAAAACCCCTCTCCTAGAAAAATGAAATATCCTAGGAAATATTGAAAAGGTAGAATATTATATTTCCCTGGATCAGAAATAGAGAAACATGTTTTAGGCAGGAAATAGACTTACTCTTAATAGCCCCACTTTCCTTAATGGCCCATTAAAATGCTGGAGCCAGACTATTCTACATAACAAAGAGTTCTCCCCTTCAGCTCCAGAGTGATGGGATTAAGGCATGATAGTATTAGCCCTTTACTCCACCCACCACATGGCACTTGGAAACTCAAACTTGGACTCAAAACAAAGCCTAGAGAGTTGCACCTGCATGGCCCCATGGGAGTCTGACAACCAATCAGAATGCATTTCTTACACAGGAACAGGAAACAGAGAGGTGGGGCTGAACAGAGAGTATAAAGTCAGGAACTTTCAGCCTTCTTTCTTCTCTTCTTCACACAACGTTGAAGCATGTGATCACCTTTTCTGTTCAGGACTCAAGCCATGTGATCCTGTCACCATTAAATCATCACTTAGATCAGGTGAATGAAGGCACACTCAGGCTTCAGAGTAACAAACAGCTCTTTATTATCACAAGTCAACTATGTACAATTTGAATTCTGTCCAGAAGAGTTCCCAATCTTTTAAATAATTGCGTCTTATTTGCAGCCATTACCAATATGTCGTCAAAATAGGGGACGACTCCTGGAATCCCTTGCAAAAGCCATTCCATGATGCTTTGGAACAGTCCAGGGGCGATGCTAACTCCAAATTGGAGGCAGGTGCATTTGAATGTACCCCTGTGCATCATGATGGCTTGGGCCTCCGCCATGGCACCATCTATAGGCAACTGCTGGTATGCCTGCGCCATATCTAATTTTGCGAAAACTTTTGCAGGGCCTAATGAGTGCAGTAAATGCTGTACAATGGGTACAGGATAAGTGCTTTGTTGCAAAGCTTTGTTTATTGTGCACTTGTAATCCGCGCAGATGCGGACAGACCCATCAGGCTTGACAGGTGTCACTATAGGGGTCTCCCAGCGTGCGTGATCTACTGGCTCTAGGAATCCCTGGCCAATCAATTTGTCTAGTTTCAAATCAATTTTAGGGCGGAGAGCGAAAGGTACTCTCCTGGGTTTTAGCCTGATGGGGGCTACATTGGGGCCCAAGTTAAAAGATATTGGAGTCCGCTCATACTTACCTAGATGGTGCCAAAGATGACCTCAAACACCTTAAGGAATTCCTCAGTGCTGTTGTCCCGTATGGCGCTGATTCCGGTCCCTTCTAGGCACAGGGCTTCAAACCAGTCAAGCCCCAGGAGGCTCTGCAGGTCTCCGTTGACTACCATCACTGGTAGCTGACCACAGAATGTCTTGAACCCCACTCAGAAGGTGTCCTGCCCATGATGGGGACTTGATTCCCCATGTAGTCGCAAAGGCGGATGTCTGGAACCCGTAGCTGGTGCTTTTTAAGGCTCAGAATAGCCTGTTTGAGCGCTGCCCAAGACATTATGGTCAAAGATGACCCCGTGTTAATCTTCATATTGCATGGAGAGTCCGCGATGAGGACTGTGACCTTCAGCTTTTTTGGCCGCTTCGTGTGGACTTGGCCTATGGAAGTGTGGTAGGTGCCTCTGCTGTCGCCTTCTGTTCGCCGTGGTGGCGGCTGCCTTGCACCTTGGTTGGGCCTCTGCTGGCGATTAGGTATGCTTCTGGGCTTCCAGGTTGTAGCGGGGCAATTGCTTCTGCAGACCTTGGCGATGTGACCCTTGCATTCACAGAGTTGACAGATGTCATCGTAGAAACGGCAATGTGTTCTGAGGTGGTTTCTTCCGCAGCCGGCGCAAGGCAGGAAATGCAGTTCAAATTTTCGTGCCAACTTGGTGCGACCACTGCGCATGCAGTAGCTGTCATCTTCGCTCTCTGAGCCATCAGGCTCTGTAGCCTCGCGATGCACGCCTTCACTCTTCCGCACGCTCTTTGGACTATTTTGGCACTGCAGAGTTTCTGTTGATTTAATTGAAGACTCAGTTGCCCTGGCTTCATCTAGGGCAATTTGGAGAGTAAGATTAGTTTTTGCTAATAACCTCCTCTGCAGGCTAATGTCCCAAACACCGCATATGATGTGGTCAAGTAGTAGTTCATCAAGATCTCTAAATTTGTAGTACGCTGCAGCCTTTCTGAGCACCGCAATGTATTTGTTGATGGATTCCCCTTCTTTTTGGTTACGGATGTTGAATTCATGCCTCCGGATGTATTTAGATGGTCTGGGAGCGTAATGTGTCCTCAGAGTCTGTTGTAGAACTGACCAAGCAACCAATTGGAGTGGCATTGGCTCGGACAAGTCTTTCGCCATCTCGAACACCTCTGGTCCAAAGTAGCTCAGGAACATATTCTTTTTCCGGCCTTCAGAAAGGCCCATGAGGTTGTTGGCTTCGAGAAAGCAATCAAACCTCATGATGATGAGGTATGATTCCCAGTACTCAGTGGCTGGGTTCTATGGAGTCGGTGGGGTGTGTGTTGTCATCTTGTGTTCCTGAGCGCGTTTGAATTTGCCGCTCAAAGATGGCTGCTTGATGCCGCACCGAGCTCCGGGCTGGATTGACTTGCTGGATTGTCATGCTCTTTTTGTCTGCCTAGTTGCCTTTCAATCCCACCTTCGTCGCCAGTATTAGATCGGGTGAATGAAGGCACACTCAGGCTTCAGAGTAACAAACAGCTCTTTATTAGCACAAGTCAACTATGTACAATCCAGCGAAGGTTCAGTCTGACAGCAGCCCTTTTATAGGGAGCTGTCAGACCCTTTGACCAATCAGATTGAATCTCTGTTCCCGCCGGAACAGAGGACGTTGGTGTAAACCATTACCCATGTTTCTGGTATCTAACACCATCTTTCCAAGCAGCCTCCATGTCTCCAGTGTCTCTTTCCCCACTTGGAGCTGAACCCAGAAGGATATTTCTTTCAACACAGTAAAGTGACTAATGACACCTTGGATGGCCTCTACAAGCCTGCTGTTGAGCCAGCTGCCTATCAAGTGGATGGGTCAATTTTGTTTGCACAGAATGAGAAAGAATTCAACAATGTATTTTAGTTAAATATACAAGCAGATTTTACATTGTAACACTAGGTTTTTAAAAATATTGCATTTTACTAAAGTAGTGTTTTTATCTACAGGGGTGGACAATTAATTTTCCCAAGGGACCATGTAGGAAGTTAGCACCCACATTTCTACTAGAAAAATGAAATATTCTGGGAAATATTAAAAAGGCAGAATATTATATGTTTCCTAAAGGAGAAGCATGCTTCTAAAGACATAAACTCAGAGCCTCGGTTCCCTGCCCCCCCCAAATATTTTGTTGCCACCTATCTACAAGACAAAAGGCTGGTCCAGCTTATCTACAACACAAAAGACCTTCACCCTCAGGACATGATAGGATTAGCCCTCACTCAAGAACCAAACAAGAACAAAGCCATTGAACCATAATAGGAATTGCCCAAAGCCCCCTCATTATATCATCACCCAGCAAGATTCAACCAGGCCTAGAACTCAAGACAACCTACAAAGGTACCCCTGCATGGCCCCATGGGAGTCTGACAACCAATTAGAGTATATTACTTACACAGGAATAGGAAGCTCCAAGGCAGGGCCCAAGAGAGGGTATAAATCTCTCTTGCTCTCTCACCCATGTGCTGTTTTTTGCCCATGACCTGAAGCCATGTGGTCGTGTCCACCATTAAACCATCTTTCCAAGCAGTCTCCATGTCTCCAGTGTCTTTCTTCCCATCTGAAACTGAACCCTGATGGACATTTCTTCCAACAATCATATGAGAAACTGTTGTGGAGGGCCGCCATCTCCCCCTTCCCCCACTGACACTCCCCCCTCCTGCCAGCACTTCCAATGCTGCAGACTAAACAGAGACAGCCAAAAGGCTGGATGTGGCCCATGAGCTATAAAGTGTTCAGGTCTGCTGTACAGAGTATTAGAAAATAACTTATTTCTGAGAAAAGTTTTGCAGTTTGGATAATGATACCTCCAGAATGTTGGATGTCTATGTATCTGATAAAAAATGTAGAGTTAAGTAGAGTTGCCACATATTACATTTTTTTGTAGTATTGATGAAATAGATGTGAGGGGAATTACAATCTGAATATACAGAACAATTAGAAGAATAGCAATAGCATTTTGCCTTATATACTACTCCATAGTGCTTTATAACACTCTGAGGTTTTTGTAATGTCAGCATTTAATCTGGCTCCTCATTTTACCAAACTCAGAAGGATGAAAGGATGAATCAACCTTGTGCCGGTCAAGATTGAACTCCTAGCTGTGGGCAGAGTTAGCTTGCATTACTGCATTCTAACCACAGCTCAATGTATGTTTGGATCCATAGAAAATATATATTTCTATTATTTTTTTGTTTTGGTGCATTTAAGTTAGTCTTGAATCTTGGCAGCATTTTGAGAAGTTGTTTGCTATTGCCTAGGGCTGAAAGAAAGTGACTGGCCCAAAGGCACCCATCTGCCTTCCATGCTTAAGATAAAAATAGAACACAGAGTCTCCTGGTTTTTAGCCAGGTGCTCTAATCACCACATCATACTGGCTTTCATGCTGTTACTGGCTTCTGTTAAAAATAGAATGTGAAATTCCTATAGAATTAATCATTTGCAATTTGGTTCTAAATCTGAAATAGCCTTGAACCCCTTAATAACAACTATTTCAATTTAATACTCTTATTGATGGTGTTTATTTTATGGAAAACTTTGAACGGTTCACTAGAGGGCAGTCTTGCATAGACATATTGTATAGCAGTGATAAACTCCATGAAAACAGCAGTTGCAATTGGAAGAAATTTTGGCTTCTCAAAATTGAATTGAGGACTTTCTTTAGACTACTTACACTATTGTGTAGATCAGTGGTTCCCAAAGTGAGCGGTACCGCCTACTGGGGGGCGGTGGGATGACAAGGGGGCACTAAGAGGCAAGGGGGGGAGGCAGGGGGATGGTAAGGAGACAACCCGAAGGGGACATTCTCCCAGTGGCGTCTCAGGCAACTTTCTTTCTTGCCGCGCAAGGAAGCTGGGTTTTGCCTTGAAACTTGCTGTTCCAGCATCTGAAGGGGACATTCTCCCAGGAGCGTCTCAGGCACCTTTCTCTCTTGCCGCGCAAGGAAGCTAAGCCAAATTTGTTTATTTAACCTCCTGCTCCAGCCTCCCCTGCCCTACTACATTAAGATCCCCACACTTCCCATTTCTGAGAGAGAAAAAGGAGAGAGACAAAGAGAGAAAGAGAGAGAAATAGAGAGAAAGAAAGAAAGAGAAAGAAGGAAAGAGAAAGTAAGTGGGGGAGACAGACAAGAAAGAAAGAAGGAACAAAGGAAGGAAGGAAGGAAGGAAGAGAAAGGAAGAAAGAGAGAGAGAGAGACACACAAGAAAGAAAGAAAGAATGGACGGAAGGAAGAAAAAGAAAGGAAAGAAAGAAAGAAAGAAAGAAAGAAAGAGGGGAAGAAAGATGTAAGAAAGAAAGATAGAAAGAAAAAGAAAGAGAATTTATAATCACAATTGAGCCCAAAATTTTGATTGCTAAGCAAGAGCATTGTTAAATGAGTTTCACCACATTTTACAAATTGGCTAAGAACCTTAGTAGTAACATGTCTCTCATCTTTCTCTTGGCAATGCTCCATAGATTCTCTATGAGATTCAGGTCAGGCGAGTTTGCTGGCCAATCAAACACAGTAATCCAACAGTCATTGAACCAGGTTTTGGTGCTTTTGGCAATGTGGGCAGATGCCAAGTCCTGCTAGAAAATGAAGTCCACATCCCCATAAAGCTCGTCTGTGGAAGGAAGCATGAAGTGCTCCAAAATCTCCTGGTAGACGGCTGAGTTGACCCTGGACTTAATGAAGCACAGTGGACCAACACCAGCAGATGACATGGCTCCCCAAATCAACACAGACTGTGGAAACTTCACACTGGACTTCAAGCATCTTGCAGTGTGTGCCTCTCCATTCTTCCTCCATACTCTGGGTCCTTGGTTTCCAAATGAGATGCAAAAGTTGCTCTCATCAGAAAAGAGGACTTTGGACCACTGAGCAACCGACCAGGTCTATTTTTCTTTAGCCCAGGTAAGATGCTTATGACGTTTGTTGTAGTTCAGGAGCAGCTTGACAAGAGGAATACGACATTTGAAGCCCCTGTCCAGGATCCGTCTGTGTGTGGTGGCTCTTGATGCACTGACTCCAGCCTCAGTCCACTCCTTGTGAAAGTCCCCAACACTTTTGAATAGCCTTTTCCTGACAATCCTCTCCAGGCTGCGGTCATCCCTGCTGCTTGTGCACCTTTTTTCCCCCACACGTTTCCCTTCCACATAACTTTCTATTAATGTGCTTTGATACAACACTTTGGGAACATCCAACTTCTTTTGCAATTATCTTTTGAGGCTTTTCCTCCTTATGGAGGGTGTCAATGATGGTTTTCTGCACAACTGTCAGGTAAGCAGTCCTTCCCATGATTATGATTCCTACTGAACCAGACTGAGAGACCATTTAAAGGCTCAGGAACCCTTTGCAGGTGTTATGGCTTAATTAGCTGATTAGAGTGGGACACTTTGAGCCTAGAATATTGCACCTTTTCACAATATTCTAATTTTCTGAGATTGTGGATTTGGGGTTTTCATGAGCTGTAAGCCATAATCATCACAATTATGACCAATCACGGCTTGAACTATCTCGCTTTGCATCTGATGAGTCTATCTCATATATTAGTTTCACCTTTTAAGTTGCATTACTGAAATAAATGAACTTTGCACAATATTCTAATTTTTCGAGTTTCACCTGTAAGTCTAAATACTATTGCTATAACTTATAGCATGGAGTATTACTGTTCAGGACTGTTCAGTAACAGACATGCTTCAGGGCAGTTTGTGTATTTTGTTGTGAGGAAGAGATTGTACTATAAATGTTTCATTTTCTTTGTTTTTTAAAATTATTTCCCCCTTTTCTATTTCCTCCTAATTTTTCTGCTTTCTCTCCTTTCTTTCATCTCCTCCGTTCTTCCAGCCACCATATAAGCTTCCTCATATAGTTTAGAAGCTTACACAGTGTACAATTTGAACCTGACTCATTCTTTAAGTTCATCTGATTGAACCCACACTTCCAGGCTTCTATTTTTTTCATTCACTTTTCCCCCTTTCAGTGATCCTATTACATCATCATCCTTTCATTTATTATTTTCTGTATTTTGTTTTTCACCTTCTTCCCACACAGGGTTGTTGTTGTTGTTGTTGTTGTTGTTTTTTGGTAAGGAAACCCGAGTTGAAAAGTGGATTTTTAAAAAATAAAGTAAAATTATAGTGTTAGATTCGGGCAACGAGAGAACAGACTCCGGACACGTAGTGACTTAACAGCTCTTTATTAGTAGTAGTAGTGATCCAGCTTGCTCTGTGGTCTGAGGGTTCCCCTTTTATAGGGATCGGGTACGCCTCTCGACCAATCAGAGCGATACCTGTTTCCCGCCGTAGCGGCAGACAAGAGAGGAGACTTGCCGCGATATATGTTAATATCTAACACCCCTCCCCTCTTAGATGGAGCATTCCGGTTAGTTACACAGTCTTTCAAATAAGTGGGTGTTTGTCTCACCCGGGTGGAATGCCGTAGTTCGGGAGTGGTTGCAGGATCGGTTTCGCCTGTTCCTTCAGCTTCGCATTCGGGGGTCTGCAGGCTTTCATCGCTTTGGCGCAGTTCTGGTTCGCGTTCAACCGCTGGTTCTATTCTGGGATCAATGGTGTCGTGTTCCTCTGTGTTTGGGCTCTCGGATGGCTGACTTTGTGCTGGCATATCGTTTTCGTTCTCAGCTCATAGGTTTGAGTGTGCCAGGCGACCCCGTAGTTGATCTATGTGCCTTTTCCAATTCCGTCCATCTTCAAGTTCCAGCAAATATGAACGAGGACCCGTGATGCCGATTACCTTTGCCGGCATCCACAATGTTCCCCCTGCATAGTTGTGGGCGTATACTGAATCCCCTATGCTAAAATTCCGAATTTTGCTTGTAGAGTCTGGGGGCGATGTGGCAGAGTAATTTGGGTGAAGACGGTCCAGGTGAGACCGTAGACGGCGGCCCATGAGTAGTTCAGCGGGGCTCCTACCCGTCGTTGCGCTGGGGGTAATATGCTGACTTAAGAGGTAATGATCAATGCGTGTTTGCCAATCACCTGGACCCATCCTAGCGAGGGCCTCTTTTGTGGATCGCACCATTCTCTCCGCCTGTCCGTTCGATGCCGGATGGAATGGCGCGACGAGGGCATGCCTAATTCCCTGACCTGCTAAATACGTTTCAAATTGCATGGCCGTGAACTGGGGCCCGTTATCGGAAACCAGGAGGTCGGGCAGGCCATGAGTGGCGAAAAGTCGCCGTAGCACCTTAATGACTGCCTCTGCCATGGTTGAAGTCATTAGGACTACTTCTAGCCATTTGGAGTATGCATCCACAACTATCAGAAAAGTCTGACCTTGGACTGGCCCTGCGAAATCGATGTGTATTCACGACCAGGGTGCTTTAGGCTTCTCCCATTCTGTGGCGGGTGCTTCAGGGGGTGCTGGCCTAGATTCTTGGCACGGATCACAAGTGGCCACCCATTCCTCTATCTCTTTGTCCATGTTTGGCCACCAAACGTAACTCCTTGCTAACGCCTTCATTCTAACGATCCCCGGATGCCCAACGTGTAGCGCTTCTAACACATTTCTACGTAATGTATAAGGAATAACAACTCGATCCCCCCACAATAAACAACCTTGTAACACTGAAAGTTCGTCCCGTTTTGCCCAAAAAAGTTTGAATTCCGGGCCCACGTTTCCCTTCGGCCACCCCCTCCAAACCCAAGTTTGAACTTGCTTTATTACATTGTCCCTAGAAGAGAATCTGGCAACGTCGCAGGAAGAAACCGGTCCTGAGTCCAAACAGTCAATTAACAGCACCGGTACCTCGGGAGTGGGGTCTGGCAAGAGATCCGGGAGTGGGCAACGGCTGAGTGCGTCTGCATGTCCTAGAGTGGAGCCCGGTCGATGTATCAGCTTGTATGAGTACGCGGCCAGGAAAACAGTCCACCTGGTCATGCGTGGAGAAAGGGAGACTGGTGTGGGGCGGTTTCCCGCCAAAAGTCCCAACAGCGGTTTATGATCTGTAATTAGTTCGAAATTGTGGCCGTAGAGGTATTCGTGGAAACGTTTAACTCCAGCCACAGCAGCTAACGCTTCCCTGTCCATCTGGCTGTAATTCCTCTCGGCCGACGAAAGAGTCCTGGAGTAGAAGGCGATGGGTGCTTCGTTCCCGTTCGGCATCCTGTGGCTGAGGACTGCGCCGACGCCGAATGGGGATGCATCGCAGGTTAATACCAGTGGTAGCGTCTGGCTGTATTGCACTAGCAGCGAGTCGGTGGTGAGCAGGCGCTTGACTGCAGCAAAAGCTGCTGCTTTGGATCGTCCCCATCTCCATGTTGCGTTCTTTTGGAGTAGTCGATGTAATGGCTCAGCAACGGTCGCCTTCTGTCTCAGAAAAACGCTGTAGAAGTTAAGTAGTCCGAGGAAGGCCTGCAACTCGGTCTGATTTCGTGGTGTGGGGGCGTCCTGGATTGCCTTAATTTTCTTTGAAGTGGGGTGTATTCCCTGACCATCGATCCTATATCCCAGGAATTCTACACTAGGCACGTTAATTTGGCATTTCTCTTTTTTGAGGCGGAGACCCTTCTCTCTGATTCTGGCCAAAACAGTTCTGACTCTTTTTAATAGTTGCTCCTCGTTTGCAGCGGACACCAAGATGTCATCGAAATAGGGGACGACTCCCAGTATCCCTTGCAAAAGCCATTCCATGACGCTCTGGAACAGACCTGGGGCAATACTCACACCGAATTGTAGCCGGTTGCATTTGAATGCTCCTCTGTGCGTCACTATAGTTTGGGCCTCCGCTGTGGCGCTATCCACGGGCAATTGCTGGTAAGCTTGTGCCATGTCTAGTTTAGCAAATATCTTTCCTGGCCCCAATGAGTGCAATAAGTGTTGCACTACTGGCACAGGATATGCGCTTTGTTGTAGCGCGACATTAATTGTGCATTTATAGTCCGCGCAGATGCGGACTGACCCATCTGGTTAGACTGGGGTCACAATGGGAGTTTCCCAGCACGCGTGATCCACCGGCTCAAGGATTCCTTGCTCTACTAATTTATCGATCTCTTTATCAATTTTTGGGCGGAGTGCAAAAGGCACTCGTCTCGGTTTAAGTCGGATTGGCGCCACTTTTGGGTCTAAATTGAATGAGATAGGTTTACCCACATACTTACCAAGACCGGGGCTGAACACATCCTCGAACTCCTTAAAAATCTGTTCAGCGCTGCTGTTCTCAACGGCGTTGATCCCGGTGACTTCTAACCCCAGGGCTTCAAACCAATCTAGTCCTAGAAGGTTCTGTAACGGCGCGCTGGCGATGGTCACGGGCAGCTGGGCTACGATGTCCTTGAAACAAATTTGGAACGTACCCTGGCCCACGATGGGGACTCGGTTCCCCTGGTAGTCTCGTAGCAGGATGTCTGGTGCATGTAGCTGGCTCTTTTTGAGGCTAGGGATAGCCTTTTTCATGGAGGCCCATGAAATGATCGTCAGGGACGATCCTGTGTCAACTTCCAGCTCGCAAGGAGAGCCCTCCAAGAGGACTGTGACTTTCAGCTTTTTAGGCCGCTTGGTGCGGACCTGACTTATTGTGGTGAGATAGGTTCGCAATTCCTCTCTCTGGGTCAACTCTATCTCTGCATCGGTATCCTGGCAATACTCTCGTTGAGCATCCTGGTAGAACGCTCTCTCAGCTCTTTGTGTGTAATCTCTCTGGGAATACGCCCTTTCAGCTCTTTGGGAATTGTCTCTCTGTGTAAACTCTCGTGTGTTTCTCTCTGGGCGCCCTTTTCGATTTCGCCAAGCCCCTGGGTTGGACTTCTGTTGGCGGTACATTGGAGGCTGCCTTGAGGAGGCAGGGACTTCGCTCCGGCACACTCGTGCGATGTGCCCAAGTTTGTCGCAGTGCGAACAAATAACGTTCCTGAACCGACAGGTAGACCAGGGGTGGTTCCCTCCGCAGCTTGTGCAGGGTGGCAAATGGAATCTGGATCTCCCCCCAGGCCTCATGTGACTGCTCCGCATCAGGTGACTTTCCTCGAACTCGGGATCCTCGAAGTCTGGATTGGTGTCCTCGTAGTGGACTCTGGTGTGTCTGGGTGCTGGCTGGCTCGTGTTGAACCCCCGTTGTATGGTTTCCGATGATCTTTCCGCTGATTCGGACGCCCTTGCTTCGTTCAGCGCTATTTGTAGGGTTAAATTTGGATTGGCCAACAGCCTTTTTTGTAGCGAAATGTCCTTTAACGCACAAACAAGTCTTGCCAGGATTTGCTCGTCCAGATCCCTGAACTCGCAGTGAGTCGCTGCTTTGTGTAGTGCTGCAACATATTGGTTGATTGATTCTCCCGCCTTCTGGTTCCGCGTGTTGAATTCCTGGCGGCAAACGTGGCAGGAAGGTTTTGGCGCGTAATGAGTTTGCAGAGTCTGTTGTAGCGCCGTCCATGATACCGCTTGTATCGGGGTAGGTTCGGAGAGGTCTCTGGCCGTGTTGAAAACCTCTCGCCCACAGTAGCTGAGGAAAATGTTCTTCTTTCGGGAGTCGGTCATCTCCGTGTATTCGTTTGCTTCGAGAAAGCACTCGAAACGAATCATGTAAGCCTCCCATTGGTCGTTCATCGGGTCGAATGGAGCGGGAGGAGTGTGCATCGCCATCTTCTCTGTGTTGAATTTGCCGCGCTGCGCTGTCCTGAGATGGCTGCCGGAATTTCTGCCGAATTCCTGGGCTGGATCGAATCCTGGGATTTTGGAGGTAGCTTCGTCCTATCTGTCTCTCGATCCCACCTTCGTCGCCAATGTTAGATTTGGGCAACGAGAGAACAGACTCCGGACACGTAGTGACTTAACAGCTCTTTATTAGTAGTAGTAGTGATCCAACTTGCTCTGTGGTCTGAGGGTTCCCATTTTATAGGGATCGGGTACACCTCTCGACCAATCAGAGCGATACCTGTTTCCTGCCGTAGTGGCGGACAAGAGAGGAGACTTGCCGCGATATATGTTAATATCTAACATATAGAGATTGAAAGAAATCCTGGTATCATTTTCTCTTTTATATATGGTGCCTTCTTGAATGCAGAATACTTGACAGCCAAACTTCAGTACTAATAGCAACAATTTGACCAGATAACCATTTTATTAAGGCAGTTACCTAGAGATATCCTAATACTTTGAAATACCTAATCAGTGTCATAGTATTGATAATAAGAGCCACGGTGGTACAGTGGTTAGAATGCAGTATTGTAGGCTAACTCTGCCTGCAATTTGCCAGCAGTTTAATCCTGATTAGCTCATAGTTGACTCAGCCTTTCAAGGTCGGTAAAATGAGGATCCAGATAGTTGGGGGCAATATGCTGACTCTGTAAACTGATTAGAGAGAGCTGTAAAGCATTGTGAAGCAGTATAGAAGTCTAAGTGCTATTGCTATAATGGCCTCTGCAAGGCAAGTTTCTTCCGACTGTGGCAATTCCTCTGTGACATATATTTCTGTGTAGGAAAATGTGACCGTGATAAGTTATCTCATATGCTAACCATTATATGAACTTACCACATGAACCTTTCCTTGCAAACATAAGTAACTGATTATAAATAATCTGTTTTCAACTCATTAAACACCTAATGAACGATGCTCGTCGTTCATTATGATCAAAAAAGTTTTTCTAAGTACTTAATTGTCATTATATTTCACATATTAAACTGGATTTTTTAAAAAATCAGCAGGTTATTGCTTATAACAAAAGACATTTTGGTGTAGTGGTTAATGCATCAGGTTTAAAAACCAGGTGTTCTGATCACACACATGCACACATGTGGTTTAGTGGGTTTATTAATATTCTCCTGCAACCGCCTTCACAAAAACCCAGAACTGTCCCAATTACATCAAGAGACAAACAGACCAATACTAATCCACAGAGCAATGGCCAATGAGTCCACAAGGCACTTGAAAGTTTCCCAATCAAAAGAGACCCACTAGGCAAAACTAAATCCACAATACAAAAGGGTTTACTAGGCAAGAAAAGTCCAGATTCACAAGGCACGATCCAAGTCAAAGTGCAGCGTCAATCAATCCAAAGCAAGGCAAGAATCACAACAACCAGAAAATACACAGCTAGGAAATGAACAGGTTGTTCTCCTCTGCCTGCTGTGTTAAATAGAAAGTTTTGGGTGCAGCCCATCAAGAAGGGTAAGGCTGCCTCCTCACAAGTAACCTGGCTGACCTTCTCTGATGCTGCCTTTTCTCTGCCCTATGTATTTTTGGATCAGGTGCAGCAGTTCTCCTTCCTCATTAATAATTGGCCACAGCTGCATGCTTTCCCCCACCTGAAGCCTCAGGGCTATCCTGCTGCAGAAGGAATCCCTTTCAGATGGCTGCTTGGAGCCAAATCCTTTTCAGATGGCTGCTCCGAGCGATTGACCAACTGTCTTCCAGAAGTGCCTGGAACTGGTTCATCCTCCTCTGAGCTGACATTTGGAGAAGTATCTGGGGAAGCGTTTGGGGGAGTCATCACACAAGGAGACCAAAAATTCTAGTCCTGACTTAGGCACAAATCCAGCTGGGTGGCCGTGGGTCAGTCACTTTCTCTCCCTAGGAAGGAAGCAATGACAAACCACTTCTATGAAACCTTGTTAAGAAAATGCAGGGATTGTGCAGTTTTGCCAAGCAATGTGTCTCAAAGTTGGGATATATGCAATTTCATCTGAGGGATACTACTGGAAATGTACGTTCATTGCCTATAAAATAAGCAGGACAAATCAACCTTGGAGTTAATAGCCTATATAGACTTCCATATTATGAAAATATGATTCTATGGCATTTTGTTGAGATAGATGACAATAATTTATGTGTCCTCCATGAAGATTCCAGCAATAAATATATTTAGATCATGCGTGAGATTTTCCACCAAAATATCTTGTTTCAAATTCTTTTTCTAGAAGTTAACTTTGCATGATTATCTATATTAGTCCTACAATATTTTGCTGCCTGAAGCAGAATATGAATTTCCTTCACCTCCGCAAGATATCTCCATCTCCTGTTGTGTCCTTTCCTTCAGATCAATATCATAAATTAAATAACAAAAGCTGCAAAAAATAAAACCTCCAGCACAAGTAGATAATCTGTTTCTAATTACACTTTAGTGCAAGCAGCCTGGTATGATTTTCAAATTTAATAGCATTTGGTCTTTTAATATCAGCTTGCGTTCCATATTGAATGCAGATTTTGTATTCTACTTCCACGAACCTTACCTTGAATAATTTTAAAATGAAAAACAAAGCTTGAGATTAGAGTCATTTCTCATCATTGCCAAAAGAGTCACATTGCAGGTCTTACCTATGTAATGTCTCAGCAGAGAGCAGTACTTCTCTGGGCCTGGAACTAAGCAAGGTTGGTCTAGATTAGCACTTAACTGGGAGATCATCAGATACAGATAGTCCTTGACTTACAACCACAACTGAACCCAAAATGTCGGTTGCTAAGTGAGACAGTTGTTAGGTGAGTTTTGCCCTACTTTATGACCTTGCTTGCCACAGTTGTTAAGTGAATCACTGCAGTTGTTAAATTAGTAACACAGTTGTTGAATGAATCTGGCTTCCCCATTGACTGCTTGTCAGAAGGTCAGAAAAGGTGCAAACATCATAACTACATGCCAGTTGCTACGCATCTGAATTTGGATGGCATGACCATGGGGATGGCCGTTAAGTGTGAAAACTGGTCATGTCATTTTTTCAGTGTCATTGTAACTTTGAATGGTCACTAAACGAGGACTATCTGTAATTCCAGGAATGGAAATTATACTGGAAAGACTTGGAAAAAGGCAGTGTCAAATACTGTATTGTGGCTAAGAAAACTCTATAGTTATGTCCATGCAGTCGCCAGGAATTGAACTCCAAGACTGGACTAAAGCAGAATAAAATGTGGATTAAAATATAAGAACAAGACGTGACATAAGGGACATATGAAAAGCTTGCTTGTAAGAAGACAGGGAAATGTCATCAGCCTTCAACCACAGAAGTCCAGTAAATGTTCCAGTAAATGTCCTTATGTCAAAAGCCCAAAACCACAAGGTTCAGCTAAAGTTCACATAAAGACACGTAGTCAGTACCTATGGCCCAAGACAAAAGGAAAAGTAAGACCCTATCTACTTATAAGGCTTTTTCCTCAAGGTAACCAAAAAGAAATGAGTTAAGTGTTTTCGTGTTACGCTGCCTTTGAGAATGTATAAGAATGCATGCTTCAATGATGAAGGTTGTTCAGAACTTGCAATACTAGCCTTGGGCTAGTTTTCTGAACCTGGCTGCCAATAAACTTCTGCATCCCGAGACATCTAAGTCTGTCATTTTCTGCAACAGGACAATGTTTAATTTCAATCTGTTTAATATTTCTCCTTCCATGATCTTCTCAAGCATTATTCTCTCGCTGGCTTGTTAAAACCTTTAAATCAGGGGTGTCAAACTTGTGGCGTCATGTTGTCATCACATGACATATCGTAACTTTTCCCCGCTTCGCTAAAACCTAGGTGGGCATGTGACGCCTCTGGCCCACGGGCTGCAAATTTGATACCCTGGCTGTAAATGCAAAGGTTTTTGAGCCTGTAAATGCCTTACTGCTAATGTTAAGGCAGTATAGAGTATATTTCTCAAATATGGCAACTTTCAGATAGGTGGACTTCAGCTCCCAGAATTCCCCAGCTATGTACATCTTAAAGTTTGAGAAATACTGATATAGAGAAAGTGCTGCAAGTTCTGACTTTGAAATAATGCAAATATCTATGCTGGTTCAAGAGAAACTGTCTAAAGCCAAATATTACTGAAAATTATTTTCTAATGCAGTGGTTTTCAGATGGTTTGGGAGCATTGTTAATCAAACAGTTTGTGTGACAGCTTTCTCTGCGGGCCATACATTTACAACAAAATACCAATTTTGCTAGAAGGAGATCAGTAACAGATGTTATATCAGTAATGATATAGATTGCTGCAATTTGACTTCACACAGCATAACTCCCATCAAGCTTTACTACAAAGGATTTCTACTTCACAATTCTCAGACGAATAAACCACAGGATTATGGAAATTGAATGGACACACCTGGGAGAGGGTAGGGATACCATCAAGTTCAGGAAGGCTGCTATAATATAATGCTACTTATCGGATATTCTGCTTCAATCTGCCCATTTTTTTTAAATGATGGGGCATCTCTCCGTAAACTTTTAAGTGAGGAGCTCAGCTTGTCTTGCCTTATTTTGGAAATTGGGCACTTGATACTTTTGAATTATTATCAGCTCAGCATAAAATTTTTTTTTTACTGTTGTGAAACAGTATAAAGAATGAAGTGTTTGATGGTTGACAAAAAGGAAGGCCATCATTAAGAAATAAAATTTGGCAATTGGAAACCAACTTAAGGAATCTCTGTTGGAGTTAAAGAACAAACGGGAATGAAAATTGTAAACCATACAAGCTGTGTCATTAAACAGAAAGACAAATATCAAGCACTTTAAGGTGAAGGATTGTTTCCATGACGACAGATTGTGGCTAGAGCTATTTCTTAGAAACATCTATGTGTTTTCTAAATCCTGCCTTGAATAGTTAGAAATATGTATGCAACTTCCATGAATAAGATTTCATAATTGTAAAGACTCCCCCCCCCCACCAAATGTTTCATGTTTCAACACTTGAATTCCCTGATATGATTCCTGTCTGGCAAATTGATGGGTCAAGAAATCAGCATTTCTTACATAGCATGTGTCCAAGATCAAAAGTTTCCTATGAGTCTGAATAGTGGTGAAATCTATTTTTTTTTTTTGCCACCGGTTCTGCAGGTGTGGCTTGGTGTTGTGTGATTGGGTAGGTGTGGCCAACTTTTTTCACTTTTTAAAGCATTTTTTCCTGCCTGTTCGGGTGAATAGGCAGGAAAAAATGCTTTAAAAGTTAAAAAAAGAGCTGCTGACAATTGTGTGGCTCACAGCTGATTAGCACAATCGTTGGAAGCTTCCCCCCCCCCCCTGCTTTTTAAAGCATTTTTTTCCTGCCTATTCACCCAAACAGGCAGGAAAACAATGCTTTAAAAAGCAGAAAAAAAGCTTCCGATGATCAGAAGCTTTTTTTTTTTTTACTACCGGTTTGCAGAACCAACGACAATAGTCCCTACAGGTTTGGCCGAACTGAACTGAACTGGGAGGATTTCACCCTGAGTCTGAGGATTTATAAAGCATCTACCCAGAACAATCTGGTGCCAAAAGTTCCAGTTTTAAAATGGGTCCATCTCTGAGTTTGTTGACATTGATCAGCTTGTGTCTTCTGTCTTTTGACAGTGACAAATGGGACCATTTAAAGGTTTTCACCAGTTACTCTTTGCCCCATATAATTAGAGAGTGAACTTTCTTTTTATTTCCACTTCCATTTAAAAAAAAAACCATACAAAACAGTGAAGTGTGAAATGGCTCAAATTCTGGAAACATGATCAATTGCTCTGAAGGTAGAGAAGCGCTTTGAAAGCTTTCCCATAATAGCCTCTGTGTATCTCTTGATTGATCTGGACCATCCTTCCTCACCTGGTTGTCAGGCTTCACTCAGCTTATATTGGAACTCGAAATCTCATTGGCAGTAATTCAAGGACAAACACATTGATAAGCACTGTTTATTGCAGGAACTAACAAAAATCCATTAAGAAGAAGCTGGCAAGTGCCAAGAATGAAATGCAGGCTAAGCCATATTTTATAATAGAAGAGTCAATTTTTGTGCCTCCTTCTCTGAACCCATGTCATGTTCCAAGTTGAGAGTTCCTTGGTTTTGGACAGGAAGTGCAATTGGCACCATGGGCGTCTATGGAAACTGTACAGGGTAGCAAATAATGAACTGTGCCCTGGGATATCATAATGCAAAAATTGCTCCTTATACTTTTGTGGGGGTGCAATTGTTGTGGCCCGTCAGCAGCCGGCAGAGCTGGTGGCAGACTTGGACAGTGAGGAGATTGGGGAGGAACATGGGCCAGTCCTAGAGTCTGGGGAAGGCTCTGATGAGTGCTCTGTGGTCGGAGGCAGAGATGGGGCCAGGGCTGTCTGACAGTTATCAGCTCCCTTCTGAGTTGGAGATCAGTGCGTCAGAAGAACAGTTGGAGGCTGTTCTCAAAGTGCGCATGCGCAGAGCTGTCAGGAGAAGGGAACAGTTAAGGAACAAGGGCCAACTCAGGAGTAAAGGCACAGGTAGATCGTGAATGGCCCCTCCCATAGGGAATAAAGAGGAGCAAAAGGGGAGTGGAGTTTGCAGGAGACAATTTGTTTAATTAGTGTGAAGATTTGTTTGTGATTCTCAGAGACTCCTTGCCAAGTATTTTCTTGTACAGCATTGCATTTAGAAGATGTCAGACTGGCAGCTCTCCAAGCCTGATAAGGTCTGTGGCATAAATTCACCAGTGAGAGACTGTTTGCCGGGACTGGATGCTGGATGTGAATGAGAGGAATTCACATTAGCTTAATAAAAAGGGGTTTTGTCGGGACAAGGAGTCTGCTTTGTGATTTTGTGAAGCCTAGGTCAGAATAGCAACATTCTACTGTAAGTACAAAAAGATGGAACTTGTGCCATGATGTACATTTTAGTGTCAAAGCTTGGAATCAAGACTTACTGATTAAGTCCAAGCTTATTCCATAGCTTGAAATCGAGACTTACTGTTATGTCTCTTGTTATTATAATGCCATAGTCTGATCTCAGGTAGCTTCTGATCTTGCCAGACCTTGGCTAATACTAGTGGACCATAATTATTAATTAGCAGAAACACTTCAAATTACTTTAAGTGAAGTAGAATTATGTGTTTATGATTATTTTCATATTGAATTCAGGCATTATGATAAAACATAAAGGAGTTTATTGGCTTTAGATACGCACAATGGTAAGTGATCCTGGCTAATATTGTTCCAGGTTTTTACTTCATTTCTGGGGAAATCCTGCTAGGTTTTCTATTTCAAAGGACATTTTAGTTCTCTATACTACTAACCTATTATCCAAAGAGGTTATATGTTTATTTGACCCAATTAAATTTCTTAATTTATCTGCAACCAATCTGTTGTCTTTATGTACTTTTGGCTACCTAGCACTTAGTCTTATCTAATTAAACAGAATTATGTTCTGCAGATTAGACTCAGTTTATATTCCTCAGGTATGTTCATCAAATTGTTCTCCCCCCTTAATGCCCATGCTGACACAGTCAATATTTCTTATCCTTGAGGCTTATTAGCTTCCTCAGCTAATTCCACTCTTCTTCCTTCTCTCTCAGCAGCTGCAGATCTTCTCTAGCACCACTGCATTGTTTCTCTCCCAGATTCCAAAACAGAGCCAAAAGGCCGGCTCTGCGTTTGAGAAATGGCCTCCAAAGCAATTGAGATGAAGCAAAAATTGAAAGGAGGGCTGCCATGATATGAGGAGGACCTTCTGAGATTGCATCTAAGGATGAAGGATGTGTTTGGGCCATGTTGATGATGAAGGTGAATAAGAGAGCTGAATGTAACCATTAATTCACTGCCAGTTCTCCATTATCCCCAATATTTATTTGATTAATCTAGAGATGTCAAACTGATTTAATTGAGGGCCGCATCAGGGTTATGTTTGAATTCGGGGTGGGTGGGTGGGCGTGGCCATGGTGGGTGTGGCCAGCTTGACATCACTCGTATTGGGGCACCTGTGGTGATCTGAGTACTCTGTTTTTAGCTGGGACGGCCTCCTGCAACCCTCTGCCAGGAAAAATAGAGCTCGGGAAGGCCATGGGAACTCTGTTTTCGCTGGCAGAGGCACTGCGGACCAGTCCTTCACTGTTTCCAGGGTGGCCCCATGGGCCAGATCTCAGCACCCTGTGGGCTGGATCCAGCCCATAGGCCTTGAGTTTGACATCCCTGGATTAAACCATGAGCTTAATAAGTAGCTGAAAATTAATTGTTAGAAAGAATTTTCATGGAAGAGTAAGAAGATGTGACATGGTATGGTTATCTTCACTCCTTGCCCATGAACTTCACCACAAATGTCTCATCCATCTGTATTTATATTCACTGAGGAATAAAATAGTTTTCTGATCTAGACGTAGAATCAGATTGTATGAAGAACTGCTTTTATCTGGGTAATTTTGTTTCTCCCTCTAGAGCTGTTTCACAAATCTTTCAGTGTCTACTGTTTAAAAAATTGGTTGGGAAATCTGTAGATAAATAAGCCAGCGCATAGTTTAGGCTGAAAATAATTGATGTAGAACCAAGAGAAATGGTACAGCGATTGAAAAGCCATGCCATATGAAAGGTTAGCTATCCGATTACAAATTTTGCACAAAATGAATTCAAACATGGATGTTATACTATGAATAGTTCTTCTGTTCTTTTCATCTGTACTTGTGGGAACTTGGTTGGGGTGGGGAGCATATTTATCCATACATCTATTGTGTTAGTAAGAACAGAGCTGCTCCAACTAACCCATTTTTCAGTTTGGATCATAATACACTAGCAACTGTGAAGTGCCATAGGGTCTCTTTTTCAGAAGGATTTGATCATCCAACATCACATCTCTGGCTTGTTCATTTTGATAACTCAAAAGTAAGAAGAGTCTCAGCCTCCGATCTAAAAACATGGATGTTTGATTCATTCTGTAAGCAATATGGGATTATTATTTTTTTGCTTTTTATAACAGTACATCTTTCTTCTGCAACTATAGGCAGTCCTCAACTTACAATCACAGTTCAGCCCCGAATATATGTTGCTAAGTGACAATTTTTTTAATGAGTTTCGCCTCATTTTATGACTTTTCTTGGCAGATTTGTTAAGTGAATCATTGTAGTTAAATTAGTAACATGGCTGTTAATTGAATCTGGTTTACCCATTGACTTTGCTTGTCAGAAGGTCTCAAAATAGGGTCAAATGACTCCAGGACACTGCAACCGTCATAAATATGAATCCGTTGTCAAGCATCTGGATGTAAATCATGTGACCCTGGGAATGCTGCAATGGTTATAAGTGTGAAAAATGGTCATAAGTCATTATTTTCAATGCCGTTGTAATTTTGAATGGTTACTTAATGAACGGTCATAAGTCAAGGACTATCTGTATATGTCTGATGGTGGGCAGACCCATGCAAGGGGAATGGGACAACTTGCCAGTTGGCTGTGGACAACTCACCATGGCCAACGCCGCACAGCCAACTCGCCATGCCAACTCTCTGCGAGACAATGTAACAATTCTATTTAATTATTTAAAATAAATAAAATATATATTTACTTTTTGCCATTTACATTTCATTCTCCTTTCCCTCCTTTTCCCTCCTTTATTTAATGATTCTATTCAACCATTTCTTTGATATGAGTATAACTCTTGTCCCATAGGGAGTTGTCCTGTGCAGTGGCGGGTTGCCAATTTTGTTACTACCGGTTCGGGTGCACTGCCCCGCACGCGTGATGCTTCTGTGCATATGCAGAAAGCTTCTGCGCATGTCCAGAAGCATCTGGGAAGGTGGGCAGAGTGGGCCAGTGGTGGGATTCAATTTTGTTTACTACTGGTTTGCTCATGCACGTGCATGCACATGTGTAGAAGCGATCAGGCAGATGGGTGGACCACTACTGGTTGGCCAATTCGGGCTGAACTAGGAGCAACCCACCACCGGCGGAGCCTCCTGCCGCCTCCACTACCTGTTTGGCCGATCCAGGGCCAACTGGCAGCAACCCACCTCTGGTCCTGTGACAAGTTGGCCATGGCAAGATGGCTGTGGTGAATTGTCATAGACCCCATGCAAGAGTGTCCATAGACATGGTAAATACAAGGCAGGGTGACATCCTGATAGTGCAATTGAAGCTGTGCTGTTGCACATCAAAACAAGCAAAACTTCAATCAGACTATCATGGTCACCATCTTGAGAAGTGTTTTTTTTTTAACTTTTCCTGCAAACACCCTTAAGCCTTCGTGAAGACATGCATTTGGAACTGGATAGATGGGAGAAGAGCTAGCAATCTAGAACAAAGAAACAGCACAGCTTCCACATTAAAGGATAAACAATGTTTTGAGGGGCTCTGGTTGTACATGAGCAAGGGGGAAGAGGCTTGGGATAGTATAGCCAGAAAAAAGGCAACCTGCCCTGGAACTCTGAACAGGACACTTTATAGGGGAACATTCAATTGCCAATTCCTTTTCCCAGGTTTCCAAAGCAGCTTGTGTCATGGATTAGTATGACCCCTTCAATTTACAATAGCCTTCAATTAACCTTATACTTCTGATACTGCTGCTTCACTCAGGGATGCACCGCATGTGTGCGCCTGAGGTGTGCTGTGCACACATGCGCAGTACAACAAAAAACTTTTCGCGCATGCTCAAAAGCAAAAAACAAGATGGCGCCGCCTATGGCGCTGCAGAGAGAACTGGTTCGGTGGTGTGGCAGGCCTGGGTCACTGCTGGTTCCAGCGACTCAGGCCGCCAAGTTAGTACCGGTTCGGACAAACCGGTCTGAACCGGTAGTAACCCATCTCTGCTTTTGATGACAACAACCCTGGACATGTCGGCAACAGTGGTGGTTTGCTTCACTTCTACTTTCTGGAAGTGTTTTGCAGTGTCCCAAACTCATTCGGAGTCTTAGGGTTTCTTAGTTCACTTTCTTCAACATGCTAGGTTGGATCAGCCAAAGTTGTCTAGGTGCTGCTCTTTGGTTGTAATGTGGGGAAATGTACCAAGACCCTTTTGAAGTACCAGTTCCGAAGTACGGAGGACTGTCATGGCTCAAGATAGCTTGGAGCTGCCAGACTAGTGTATCAGCTGTTCTAATTGATTCGCATAGTCATATTGATTTCACAATATCTAAAAGCAGAGAATTGATCTCATTGCTTTCTCCTCTTTCTTGTCAGGTTTCCATCTCTATTTTTTTTCCCCTGGCTGTGCATTGATTTCCTAGCTCAGTGTTTGAGCCCTGGCATGAATCGCAGATTTATAGTGCTGAGCTCTGCTGTGCAATTGAACACAGGGGAAGGAAGTCCAATCAGGGCCTAATCAGACATCCACTTTCCCTAAGAACCTCCAGGCTGCATCACAATTAGGCTAATCACAGCTTGAGAATATTTTCTGACCTCTGAAGCAGAAATAGAGGCAACACACTGAGATTGTTTCTTGCTTTGAAGATGAGAACTGCTGCATTTAAGGAATAAAACCCTCCCCCCTCCCACTCTACAGTTTGGAGCATTATTATGATTGCTTCTTGATACTGGGAGGCAGAAACAAATGGTAGAGGAGGGAGCCACAAACTCATATTTCATCTATCTCGGAGAATGTTGTTTTCCTCCTTACATTCCTCATTCATTGTCTCTCCCACCTTGTCGATCCTGGAATCATCCCAGGAGTAGTCAGCTTCCTTCTACATCCATGTTTGTTGCTGATGTGCAGATAGTAGCTTGAATCAGAACAAAACCAGGATGCTATATGTAGATGCCTCCGATATAAAAGCAGTTCTTTTTGTTTATTTGTGGTGAGGATTCACCAGCATTCCTGGTTTAATTTTATTAATAAGTTGTTGGATACATCATACACATTCATCAAATTATTTCCTTCCTTGGGCAGAATGGAAGAGGGGGTCACCTGGTGTCCTAATTTCCATCTCAATTCTGCTGCAGTTGGGATTGTCTCTATGCCATGGGTGTCAAACTCGAGCGTGTCACGTGACATATGATGTATCATAACGTTTTTTGCCTTTGCGGAGACGGGATGGGTGTGACCTTCATGTGATGCATCTGCCCCGTGGGCCACCAGTTTGACAGGCCTGGTCTAGCTTGAGTGTTTCTCAATCTTGGCAACTTCAAGATGTGTTGACTTTAATTCCCAGAATTCTCCAACCAGCTGACGGGGGAATTCTGGGAATTAAGGTCCACATATCTTAAAGTTGTCAAGGTTGAGAAACAATGGTCTGTAGTAATTATTTATTGTTTCTAGTGGCTCAGGAAAATTGTGTCCATTTTGATATTGATATAGATGCAGATATATAGATAATGCAAATGGTACTGGGCTATTCATGTTTCTCTCTCTTCCTGCATTTTGTCCCAATTATCTTTGATGTTTGTTGACATTTGAACAAGAAGCAATGGGTGGAAACTAATCAAGGAGAGAAGCAACTTAGAACAGAGGAGAAACTTCCTGACAGCTAGAACAATTAATCAGTGGAACAGCTTGCCTCCAGAAGTTGTGAATGCCCCAACACTGGAAGTCTTTAAGATGATGTTGGATAGCTATTTGTCTGAAACAGTATAGGGTTTCCTGCCTAGGCAGGGGGTTGGACTAGAAGACCTCCAAGGTCCCTTCAACTCTGCTATTGTAATGTATTGATAGCAAACATCAAGTTTTAGTTTCTGCTAACTGCACTGTGTGGTTTCGATGTGCTTACTCTGGATACAGGGATTGATGTGAGAATACAAACCAAACTGAAAATTACCCACAATTTTCCAAAACAAATGAGATTACATTTCATGTAACACAAGATGTAAGATAAAACTATATATAACCTACAGTATATGTTCTTTCAGCTTTATATTTCTTCTTGAATGTCCCAAGGGGGAAATGTTTTCAAATGGACATGTTTTGTATTAATGCCAGATAGAAAAAAGCAGCAGTCAGCTTAAAGTAAAAGTAAATATTTTTCTCTTTTCAAATGATCTAGAACATTTGTCTTTTCCATTTCATCTATTATGCATTTATCTGAGACTCTGATTGTCTTTATTTACCATAGTTGGGACTATCATCTGAAAAGTTATAGGGAAGAAATCATTTATTAATGTTCTTCTGTTTATTTACATGTTCTAATAAAAGCAGACTAGGCAACAATATGTGGGTGAAAATATGTGTTGTTTTTTTTTAATTTGAAAGTTGTATTTAAAAAAAAAAAAATCTAACAACTATGTGACAAAATATACCGGTTTATGAAAGAAAGCTTGTGGGTGCAGATTTCTTACTGGAATAGTAATCATAAACATATGTCCAGATAATTCTTTTTTTGGAATATTCAGCCCATCACTTTGAGTTCCTATTCATTCTCTGTATATTTTAAGACTGTGTATTTAGATTCTAAAGATATGTAGACCCTGAAATTTGGGGAGAAGAGCAAGATGAACAACACATGCTTCAAATGAAGCAATTAGAAAAAAATGGCAATTATCCAATTATGGCAACTGTTCCTTAAGCGTTTTCTATTGAGACTTTCATGCAACAGTATGTGGAAAACTCAATTTTTATATGTGAATGGTGGCCCTGTATGAACAACTTTAGGCATTCATAAAAACAGCTATAAACAAATAAGGCTTGTTTATAAATTCTACGAAATACGTATAATTTAGTGATAGAATTTGCACTGCTTTTCCAATATGCAACTTGAAAAAGTAGATACTTTCTGTGAGCAAGACAGGTTTATTTAACTTTTTTTTAAATTTAGCAATTATGTATAACAGTACAAATATTTTGTTAACTTTAGTAAACCCCTAAAGATTGGAAACAGGGGTAGGGTTCCCAGTTTTATGATTTCCACGCAATTTCTATTTTTCAAAAATGAGTCTGGGAAGTTGTGCAGTCTGTATATTACAGTATTCCATGTGAGTTTTCCTGATTTCATTTTAAAGACTGACATATTTCCAAGCAAGAAAAAAAATGTGTGGAACATGTATGCGGGGAAATTGAATTGGAAGAAGATGGGTATAGTTTTAAAATTAAGGAAGAAACATTAATTTGCACTATGCTGAAGACACTGATAGCTGAAAATGCAGATTATATGGAAGCTCTAAAAAAATCAAGAAGCACAATGAAAAAAAAAAGAAAGAAGACCAAATTAATGACAATAGATACAGTCTTAGTCTTAGAACTGAGAAGATATTGAAGTTGTAGATCATTTTTGCTGTTTGGATTGTCTGTCTACAGTAAAGAAAATACGATCAAGAAATATAAGGCAGACTAGCACTTAGTAATGTAGTAATGAAGGCTTTAGAAAAGATATTCAATTTTCATGATGAATCTAGACTATACGTCTATTGGTATCAGTATCACGCAGGCAATGGTTTTCTCTGTGATATCAGTGGAGGTGAAAGTTGGACTTTGAAGAAGCAAGATAGAAAGAATATTGACTTTTTTCAACCTGGAAGTCCCAAAGGTGTTTTTTCAAGAGGCAACTGAACTTTCTGGCTTTTCTTTGAAGGGATTTCACTTCTCATCCAAGAAGCTTCAGTCTTCAAAGAAAAACCAGAAAGTCCAGTTGCCTCTTGAAAAAGCACCTTTGGGACAACCATGACCAGGATGACTGAGAAAATCTATAGACTTGCAACTTGGTATTTGAATAGACTTCTGATAATACCATGGACAACCAAGAAAACAAAGAGATCATAGAACCAATCAATAAGAGTTCTCACTGAAGACATATATATCTGGGTTCAAATTATTGCATTTTGGTCAGATCCAGCTCCCCCGAGAAGTCTGTAAATCTGGGAAGGATGGATGGAAAGAGAAGAGAATGATCAGCAGAAAAGGAAATACAGTAAAATTAACTTGATTACAGTAGTGATGGGTCCATTGTTGGGAGATCTGAGAGACCAAAAGCAGAGACAGATTAATTTGGAAATGGAATTATCTATGTGGTCACTATCAACTTGATGGTGCAAAATCAATCAAAACACCAAAAAGCTGATAGAGAGCCAACATGAATGCCAGAGATTCAAGCAAAGCAGAAAAGGGATGGTTTATAATCATCTAATCTTACGTTCCATTCCTAGATTGTTAGTTTGCAGTGGTAAAGAAACTTGTGCAATCTAATACTGCTATCAGTATACCACCAGGGATGAAGTGGAACATTCCAGAGGTGTTATTGTGAATCCCACTGCTGGAACACTCCCAGATCACACTCAATTGTCAGATCATAAAAAAGAATCAGAATTAACACTATTCAATGGAAGATAAAATGGTAATGTACTCCAGTATTTTGGCAAAATCTCCAAATGGATATTCATGTCTTAGATATTATGGATGTAATACTAGGAGATGATCTTCCTCCCCAGAAGCTATTGGGGAATAACACATGGCATGCAGTATATGGGTGGCACTGGCACTTATGGCTGCTAGGGGCACAGTCTCAAGTCACTCATTTTATGAGCAACTGGACCTTTGACAGAAGAAAAGTCAGGGCTCTTCCACTGTAAGAGATGTCACCCCCCTCATGTCTCCTATCAACTCATAGTGGCAGAGAAGGGAGGTGAGGAGTGAAGGGAGAACATGTTTCTTCTCTACTCTCACCCTTCTTGCTAATACCGTAGAGGGAAACAAGAGCTGCGGAATCCACCCACCAGGAGCCTTAGGCAGCCTGTCATTACATTATAATAAAAAGAAATTAGTAGTGTAATATAGCAATACAAAGAGAATCAAGTATTGTAAAACAACGATAAAGGGAACAGATGTTAAAAAAAAAACTAAGAATGAATGAATGAATGTTTCTTCTTCTCTGGAAATCCATTCTTACTCCCACCCACACCATTCAAAGGGGTTCATCTCAAATTGTATAGTTAAAAATCTGTAGAGATTCTCAGTCATCCAGATCATGGTTATCCCAAGGTGTTTTTTTCATACAATGCCCTGAGAATGAATTCTAAAACCAACAAATGAGATTGAAACTACTTACTGTGTTAAATATATAGCATACAGGAGGTCCTCCCTCCCTCCCTCCCCCCTCCCTCCCTTTTTCCTAAAAGTAGACATACAAGTTGCATATACTGTCATGTGACAGCATGAAATAGGGGGAAATATTAATGCTTCCACTTACTTCCAACCCCCCAAGGTACTTTCTTTGAAAAGAGGAAAAAAGATCAGCACCAATGAAAATCTTCCCTCTTCCATTTATTCTCAAATTACTTTTTGGGAAAGAGAAATATTTGTAGGTACACACAGGTGAGAGATTTAAGATTTAAATTTCTCCCTTCTCCTCCTTTCCTGGATAGAGGATCAATATGGGGTCCCAAATTCTCAGTCCACAGACCCGCCCCTGTCCGTGGCCCTTTGGGAACCAGGCTGCGCAAGCCGCAGGTGAGCATACAAAGCTCCATTTGTGCATACGGTTGCCATATGCCTGAAACCATCTCCTCCCCCCCACCCCACCGTTGCTGCCACTGCTGCCAATCCGCCGAGCTGAAAAGGTTGGGGACCATTGCTGTTCATTATGCCAAGAAAGGGAAAAAAAGAAAACGAGATCAGCATTTGAACGTGTGGATTGCCAGGCTGGCTATCTGGGGTACTGAATAATTTACTGTATAGCAGTACCGACTGGCAATCCTGGACTTCATCATGAATTTCAGACAGATAAGGGAAGATTAGATGGAGTCTGTTGCCAAGAGAAAACCCAAAGTCAGTCCAAAAATCAAGAGCCAGAGCACCTGCAACAAAGATATGCCCCCTGGTGGCAGAATAAGAAGCTATGGGTGGAAACTAATCAAGGAGAGAAGCAACTTAGAACTGAAGAGAAATTTTCTGACAATTAAAACAATTAATCAGTGGAACAGCTTGCCTCCAGAAGTTGTGAATGCCCCAACACTGGAAGTCTTTAAGAAGTTGTTGGATAGCCATTTGTCTGAAATAGTGTAGGGTTTCCTGCCTAGGCAGGGGGTTGGACTAGAAGACCTCCAAGGTCCCTTCCAACTCTACTATTGTATTGTATATCAAGGAGCAGAAATAATTTTCTTTATTTCAATTTATATAACCGTCCATCTCAGTTATGTAATACCAAGATTATGGGCAATCTGCAATCTCTGCTGAGTCCTGGTTTATTTTAACTGTGATTTGTTGTCGAAATCACAATTGACTGGGTTCAAATCACATAATAACCCCAAAGCAAACCAACTTTACCATGACAATGTGACATATGCAACCACTCACCATCAATTACAACAGAGAGAAAATGGTTATAAGATTGGTGGTGATGGAGAATAATTTTATACGCTCTCTCTCTCCCGCCCTCTCTCTCTTTCCCTCCCTCCCTCCCTCTGTTTCTTTCTATGACAACTTTAAAGCCTTTATGGGCTCATCATAGGAATAAATATCTTTGCAGTGTTTGGCAAGAAAGCACATTTTAAAAACCCATTTACAGGAGCTTTCTCTTTGTGAAGAAGCTGTCTATGGATTTAAGGAATAAAATGCAGACTGGCTGCAGTGTGGAATTGTTCACGCTCACTAGATAGGAAAAATGAATGAGCACCGAGGAGTTGGAAGGATGGTGACGTGGCCAGACAGCCTGAAGGAAAGAGCTTGTTTGGCTTTGAATGTGATAAAGGCAGGCTGCCTCTTTTCTACCCTCTTTCTCTCCTCTGCTTTTTTGGCCCTGTCAAATAGCTTTTTGTAACGTTCACTCAACATCCATTTTGGAGCTGCATGGGGGAACCAAGCTGCACATGGAAAGCAAGTGGTAAAACTCCCACTAATTTCAAAGCAAAGGAAAACGGGTTGAGAGGGGAGAAAAAAAATCTTTTGTTTTGTTTTTACCACAAAATGGTTGCTTCACCCACCCCTCACACCATCCTGTGCTTGAAAATCACTGCCTCATATCCATCGCTGAGATATTTGAGCAACCGCTGTGCTCTGATCTGCATCACAAAAGTGCTTTTAAAAGCACTGCAGCTTTTCACTGCTTTCCTCTTCCGCTTTGTTTTCCTCTCTCTCAAGGCCTGGTGAAGCGTCCAGCTTTTTACTTTGACAAAATGGAGATATGTTGGAGTGACTTGATACTGGAGAGTCCACTAGAAAGAGTGCAGAGAAGAGCAACAAAGATGATTAGGGGACTGGAAGACTAAAACATATGAAGAACGGTTGCAGGAACTGGGTATGTTTAGCTTAAGAGAAAGAAGGACTAGGGGAGACATGATAGCAGTGTTCCAATATCTCAGGGGCTGCCACAAAGAAGAGGGAGTCAAACTATTCTCCAAGGCACCTGAGGGTAGAACAAGAAGCAATGGGTGGAAACTAATCAAGGAGAGAAGCAACTTAGAACTGAGGAGAAACTTCCTGGCAGTTAGAACAATTCATCAGTGGAACAGCTTGCCTCCAGAGGTTGTGAATGCCCCAACACTGGAAGTCTTTAAGAAGATGTTGGATAGCCATCTGTCTGAAACAGTATAGGGATTCCTGCCTAGGCAGGGGGTTGGACTAGAAGACCTCCAAGGTCCCTTCCAACTCTATTATTGTATGATTGTATTACTATGTTTTCAGAAGCTAGGCTCTTCTCTGTGTGAGAGAAAAAAATGGTGCTGCATGTTTCCACTGTTAGACAGTGGCCAGTGGCCAACACTGGATTTGAAAAAAAGAGTTGGAGGAAGGATGGTTGTTGGTGCTACAGTACTGTGGCCAGTCTGAACAGACACAGTTGGGGTTAAGTCCCCCACCCACAAAAAAGCAAACTGGTTTTTGCTTTTTGTAAAGCAAAAAAAAAGTTGGGAAAAATACATAAGTGGCTAGTAAGATGATTGGAAAGCATGTAGATTTTAAACCTGAACTATTTTTACCTGAACTATAATATCAGGTACTTTTGATAAAAAAAAGTATGTGTTTAATATTGCACGTCTTGACAGCAGTGAGGGTTGTATTTGCACAAGGCTGAAAAAACAAAGAAACACGGCGAGATGAAGAAAGAAGATACTAGAGCAGGGGTGTCCAAACTTGGGAACTTTAAGACTTGTGGACTTCAACTCCCAGAATTCCCCAGCCAGCATGGCTGGCTGGGGAATTCTGGGAGTTGAAGTCCACAAGTCTTAAAGTTCCCAAGTTTGGACACCCCTGTACTAGAGTGTGCAGAAATGGACAGGCTGACATTAAAAATGAAACAGAAAGATGATACAAAATATTATCAAACATGAAATCTATTTCATCAGTGATTGGTTAAAAAGGGGTGGAGATTAAGAACGTAATATACATTGTTAAGCAAATGAAATACCCAGACAAGACGATGTGTATTAAACACTATGGAATGTAATTAATTTTAAAAACCACAATGTTTTTGGTTTGCATTACAGCTAGTCCTCGACTTACAGCCATTTGTTTAGTGATTGTTCAAAGTTACAACAGCACTGAAAAAAAGCGACTTATGAGCGTTTTTCACAGCATCCCAATGATCAGAGGAACAAAATTTAGACACTTGGCAACGGGTTCATATTTATGATGGTTGCAGTGTGACAGAGTCACGCGATCATCTTTCGTGACCTTCTGACAAACAAAGTCAACGGGGAAGCCAGAGTCAATTAATAACCGTGTTACCATCTTAACAACTACACTGATTCACTTAACAATTATGGCAAGAAAGGTCATAAAATGGGGCAAAACCCACTTAACAAATGTTTCACTTAGCAACAGAAATTCTGGGCTCCGTTTTGGCGAGGACTACCTATATTCTGGTGGGCCCTGAACCATCTAGAGCAGTGGCATCATTCAATGCGTTTTTGCATTCTGGCTGAATAGAAGAGACCGAGGGAAAAAATATACGAAAAGATGATTGGGCTCACATGATGTTCTAGCACAGTGATGGCTAACCTTTTTGGCTCCTGTGCCAAAAGCGGGGGGAGCTCAGGGGGGGTCATGCATGGGTGTGCCACACCCATAATGCAATGCTCGCAACACACACACACCCGCCTGCACATGCACGTGCGGCCAGCAATACCCCCACCCGACACTTTTGGCATGGTTTTTTCGCCTTCCCCAGGCTCCAGAGGCTTTCTAGGAGCCTGGGGAGGGCGAAAACAGCCTCCCCCAACCCCCCCCAGAGGCACTCCAGATGCTTTAGGGGCTTCTCTGAAGCCTCCGGAGGGTGAAAAATGGAAGGTGCGGGAATGGTGACTTCTGGGTTCCCCATAGGGCTGATTTTCGACCTCTGGAGCCTTCAGGAAGCCTCTGGAGGGCAAAAAATGGACCTACGTGCAAACCGGAAGTGACTTCCGGTCTGTCCGTAGGTCCATTTTTTTGCCCTCCAGAGCCTTCAGGGAAGCCTCCTGAAGGCCCCTGAAGGCTCTGGAGGTCAAAAAATGGAGCTACAGAGAACCCGTAAGTTCAGGAATGGTAACTTCCAATTTGTCTGTAGGGCCGATTTTCGACCTTTGGAGCCTTCAGGGGCCTTCAGGAGGCTTCCTTGAAGGCTCTGGAGGGTGAAAAACGGCCCTATGAGCAAACTGGAAATCCGTTTGCAAACTTGCCCATAGGGCCAGTTTTTGGCGATCCGGAGGCAAAAAACGGTCTCAAAAGAAGGCTGAAGCCAGCTGGGGAGGGCGAAAACAGCCTCGCTGGCCAGCTGACAGGGCAAAGCCTCACGTGCTCTAACAAATGGCCATGCATGCCACCTGTGGCACACCTGCCATAGGTTCGCCATCATGGTTCTAGCATTTGTCTTTTGGATGGTCGTTTCTGATGAAGCCCTTCTGATTCTCTGACTTTGAAATTTAAATTGAGAGGGTGTGGCCAAAAGTACTCAATACAGTCACTGTTTTTCAACGTCTGAGCCAGTGATGCTATTCAGCCAGTTCTATCTGTTTTGAGCTAACCAGTAGCAGTGGCAGCTGGAGGCTCTGTCCACCCACACAGACGTCATCACATCCTGTTTTTGATGCTCTGCGCATGCACGGAAGGTCCTGTGCATGTGCATAGGTAGCGTGTGCGCTCACATTTGCGAACCGGTAGCGAGGTAAGTAGATTGGTGTGAGTTGCGTTTCATCCTCATTATGAGCTACTTTTATATTAAAAAGTATTATTTCTGGATCAACATAATTGCATCAGTACATCCATTAATCCTTCTATACAACTTTAGCAGCATCTTTAACATCCATTAATCCTCCTGTACAACCTTAGAAATAGGAGTTCTGCATAGACAGCTGTATTAATGAGAGCAATTTACTAACATTTAAATAAACGCACCATTGGCGCCTATTCCATATCCATGTGTATGTAGAAATATACAACTTCTAAAATGTAAGTTGCCCTTTCTATTGTCCTTTTAAATAGTAGAAGTTAGCTTTTCACTCCTTTTTTGGCAATTCTACCCCTGATCACACCGTAAGTGCTGCTGCATACAATAAATATATCAGTATTGTAATGGTACTGTATATGTTATGGTTCTGTCTTTGCTCAGCAGCAAACTGCTAATGTTTTGCAAAGACAACAATATATACTGTTTTATTGTTTGCATACTAATAAAATACATAATAAAATTATGTTGTATCTTCAATGTGATTTGTGGCTTTAGCCACTAAATTTTGGCCACAACAGTACATTGATATAATTTTGAAATATATGTTACTTCAGTGGTGGGGGGATGGAAACATTTTCAGGCTTGCCTTTCCAAGTGATGGAAGAACAAATATATATATAGGAAACGTGAGTAGTTTTTGGAACAAGATGGTAAGGAACGTTTAAATTAAGCTTAAGGAAATTGTTTTCAATACTGTTTGAATGGCCATATTTTTTAAATTAAAAAAGCCAGCAGACAGTTTTTTTTTAAATGAGACAGCTTGTAATTAAAACATGTAGTGGTGAGACAACTATCTGTTTGGAAAAACAGATTTATTGCCAGTCCTGCCTTGCCAAAAGCAAGGAGTTCCTTTGGAAGGGTATCTTAGGGGCCAAGCCTGAGATTCAAAGCAGAATTAAGCAAACAATGTGATGTCATCTCCCTTCTTCATCTTATTGCTCTCCAGATATAATCCTTTGATCTATTCTTCTTTGTGGATATTACTTTGAAAACTCTGATTATGCCTTCGATGCTAGCAACAGAAGGTCACTAAATAAATTTTACCCAGTATTTATTAACACTTTTTTTCTCTTGCTTTAATAAGAAGAAAATGTGTTAGATCACTCTTAGGATATCACTTTTTAAAAATGATTAACACATTTCTGATTCTGATTCCCTATTTCACATCTAATTACTTTTGTGAGGGTTAAATCTAAGTTGCACTTGTCGTGAAGACAATAATCAGTGGTAAGGGCAACAGACACGTGCAGAAAATTGGATCCCAGCTGCTGCTTAAAACTATCTGCCAACGGTAAGAAAAAAGGATGGAAAATCTTAGCCGCCTCTTCTCTCATTTGCAACAAAACACCTGCAGTTGCTTCTGAAGAGCAATTTCTTCTGGGCTGGGTGCACCTTTCTGCAAGAGAAAGAGATTGTTCTCAAATATCTCCACAAGAGTGGAGAGGTATGTGTGGAAAACAGCAGTTGAGGAGCAAAGTAGAAAGAAATTATATCATATTATTGAATGGCTACTGTCACTGCCAGTTGGGTTTAGAGCTATTTTTGAATGGTTTCAGAAGTGTGCCAACCTTCTGTTCAAAGAATAGCTCTAAAAAGAGACGACAGGCATGGGGGCAAATATTTGGATGGTAAAGTGGAAGGTGTCCTCTCACAGCACTAAGCACACAATCCTTTATTGTCAGCTATCTGGTGAGTTATTTTCTAAGCACGGGTTTAGTGGTCTTTTGAAAGAGCACTAAGTCCATGTTTAACAGTAACCTGAAAAACAGTTGTGGGAAAATGGACTCTCTCTCACTTCCCTCTATTCTAATGCCAATTCAGCTTTTGGGGCTGATGATCCACAGTGTAGTGAAGGCTATTCAGTTAAGGTAGGAAGTCTTTTGGCTTCACTGGCAAGTCTGTTGACATCTGTATGATGTATGAGCCATGGTGGTGCTGTGGCTAGAATGCAGTATTGCGGGCTAACTCTGCTGACTGGTCTGTGTCCCGAGGACATGGCCATGCATGCTCCAGCCAAGTGGGAGTGGCGCTGGCCAGGGCGGGACATTAGGTGGCCGTTGATTGGCTGCCCCCCTTGACAGCATGCATATAAATAGCTGTCAAGCGGGGAACTGTTGTTTTGCCTTGGTTCTGAAGATGTTGTCAGTTGGAAATAAATGGTTGGTTTAAACTGCTGCCTCGCCTCAGTCAATGCCCCGTCTGAAGATTTAATATTGGCGACGAGGATGGGATTGACTGAGGAATAGGAAGATCGAAACACAGTAAAGCTGAATTTTGTCTTTCCCTCTCCTCGCTGGCTGACTACTCCTGAGGCAATCTCCTCAGATGTGTCCAAATCAGAATGGCAACTTTAAATAACTTCGAGGTTTTCTCACTGGCATTGGAGTCCTGGGAGGCGTACATAGAATGGTTTGAGTGCTTCCTTGAAGTAAATAGCCTCACTGATCTACCAAGCAGTACGAAGAGGGCTCAATTCCTGAGTGTCTGTGGGCATGAAATGTTTGGAATGGCCCGGGCTTTAGCTGCCCCGCAGCTGGTTCAATCCCTGTCCTGGGAAGTTCTACTGCAAAGGTTACAGAACCATTATGCTCCAGCACCGTCGCACATTGCAAGGTGCTATGCTTTCAGGCAAAGACTGCAGAAGGAAGGTGAGTTCATAAACCATTACATGGCCACCCAGCGCTCTGCCACATTGCATTGCAACTTCCCTAGCCTAGACTCCTTGTTAGAGCAACTTGTGTGCGGAGTGAATGATGTGACACTCCGGTGCTGGTAGCTAGCCCGTCAGAACATCATCCTCCAGTCAGCGTTAGATGAGGCTCGGGCTTCTGAAATGTCAAATGAATCCTCTGCTGAGATTCAGAGGTTCCAAACAGCAATGCCACCTCCTAAGACTGTGCAAGTACATCAGGAGGAGGTGGTTGAAGACCTTTTGTCTGATCCTGATGAGGCTGGCGTCAGCCGCCTTAAAGCTACTGGGGTTAGAACAGGGCACCCAAGGAAGGAGTCACCTCAGAACTATTGCGCAGGCTGTGGCGGAAACCATTCCCGTGCTTGGTGCTGTTTTAAAAATGCTGTGTGCCGGAATTGCGGAAAGAAAGGACATCTGGTGAAGGTGTGCCGCTCGACTCCCCCTCTCCGTAACCAAGCCAATGATCGTCCAGCCTATCATACACCAACCGCCAAAGCACATCAAACTGCTGAATATTGTTTTGCAATCTTTCATGACCAGTGGCATTCATCTGATGCTAGTTGTCAAGCCAACCTGATGGCAGGCAGCAAAATCTACTTCGATGTCCACATTGAAGGCAACCCCTGTCGCATGGAAGTGGACACCGGCTCATCCAGATCCATACTGTCCTGGTCTACCTTGAAGCATCTGATGCCATCCCTTTCGAAGAAGCTTCTATTCCCTTGCTCCCTCAAATTGCGGGACTACCAAGGGAATAATATCGTGGTCCAGGGCACTCTTCCCAGTCTATTGGGTTTAGACTGGTTTGACGCCCTGGGCCTCAGCATTGCTGGCATACATACCACTAGGAGCAGTGATGAGTGGGCCATCCTGAAGGATGAGTTTGCCACCATTTTTGATGGGTCTCTAGGTAATTATAGGGGAACCCCCATTAGATTTAACCTAGACCATCAGATACCACCCATCCGCCTTAAACCTAGAAGGGTGCCTCTGGCTTTGCGTCCAAAGGTGGACCCTCAGTTAGACAAATTAATAGTCCAGGGTGTATTAAAGCCAGTGGATTATGCTAAGTGGGAGACCCCTATTGTTATACCTTTGAAGTCAGATGGTTCAATCAGATTGTGCGTGGATTACTGGCGCACGATAAATAAAGGGCTTCAGGCTAATCCTTACTCTGTCCGTGGTCCAGGAATTGCTCCACACGTTGGGGCAGAGCTACATCTTCGCCAAATTGGACCTTGCCCAGGCGTATCAGCAGCTCCCTGTGGACGATGCGACTGCTGAAGCGCAGACCATCATTACCCACAGAGGAGCTTTTAAGTGCCAGGGGCTCCAGTTTGGTGTAAGTGTCGTCCTGGGCATCTTTCAGGTTTTATGGAGTGGTTGCTCCATGGTATCCCTGGAGTCATCCCTTATTTCTACGATGTGTTCATCTCTGCCAGAGATAGCACTGATCTCCTTGCTAAGTGCGAGCAGTTTTGTCAAAGTTCCAGGAAGTGGGGTTAAAACTCAAACCTTCCAAATGCCAAATTGGGGTTTCTGAAGTTGAATTTTTAGGGTACTTGATTGATGCCAAAGGCATCCATCCAACCCCCTCGAAGTTGGCAGTCATTAAACAGGTACCAGTGCCTACTAGTAAGGCTCAGTTTTCCTGGGGCTTTTAAATTTTTATGCTGTGTTTTTGCCCCATAAGGCATCAGTGGCAGAGTCACTGCATAGGCTCCAAATGCCAAAGCTGTATGGAAGTGGGGTCACAAAGAGGCAGCAGCATTCGCAGCTGTGAAAGATCTTTTGACTTCCAATGCTGTTCTTATCCAATACAGTCAACATCTTCTCCTGACTCTAACTTGCGATGCTTCCCCTTATGGGGTGGGCGCTGTCCTTAGTCATAGGTTGCCTAATGGGTCTGAAGCACCTTTGGCCTATTTCTCTAGAACTCTCTCCTTTACGGAGAGAAATTATAGTCAATTAGACAAAGAGGCCCTAGCTGCAGTAGCTGGTATCAAGCGTTTTCATAATTACCTCTATTTGTGTTTTTTTTAAATTGATAACTGACCATAAGCCATTACTTGGTCTTTTGGCAGGTGATAAACAGTCTCCATCCATCTTGTTGCCACACATGTCCCGCTGGACAGTGTTCTTGGCTACATATAATTATGAACTGGTCTACCGCTCTGGGAAACAGATAGGGCACACAGACGCATTGAGCCACTGCCCTCTCCCTGGTGTAGGGTCTGATCCTGTCCCTGACTCTAATGTCCTGTTGATAAAGGAACTTACAGTCTCTCTTTCAGCCACCGATGTTGCCCTCTGTTCTGCCAAAGATCCTACCATAGCTCAGGTTATTGACTAGGTCAAGAGGGGCTGGCCACAGGCACAGGTTTCCTCCCAATTTCTTCCATTAAAGCACAGACAACACAAACTGTCTCTGTTTACTGTGGGGCCATAGAGTGGTAGTGCCCCTGCAGATAAGGAAACCCATTCTCCGTTGTTTGCATGAAGGCCATCCTGGCATAGTCCAGATGAAGGCTTTAGGGAGACGTTATGTGTGATGGGCGGGGTTAGATCACTACATTACCTGTTGGGTAGAGGGCGGTCAGGAGTGCCAGCAAACCAGGCCTACCCCCCCCCGTCGCACCCCCATGAAAATGGGAAGTGCCAAAGGGCTCGTGGTCATGGATCCATTTGAATTTTGCAGGCCCTATTCACGGACAGATGTTCTTGGTAGTGGTCAATGCATATTCTAAGTGGGTGGAGGTCATTCTAATGCCATTGACCACTACTGAGGCTCTCATACGGGCATTGCAGCGACTGTTCACGACCCACGGGTGTCCGAACATTGTGGTGTCCGATAATGGGGCCCAACTAACGGCTACCCTTTTCCAGATGTTCTTGGCTGGGCATGGCATACGTCACGCCCTGGTGGCTCCTTACCACCCCACAAGTAATGGTATGGCAGAGTGAACGGTACGATCCGTTAAGGAATCCCTAGCGAGGTTAAGCCCAAGGGATTGGCAAGCCCGGGTGAATAAGTACCTTTTAGTACAGCACACTGTACCCTGCCCGTTAACTAACCATAGCCCCACAGAGTTGTTAAGAGTCGCCGCCTCCGAACTAACCTTGATCACACAAGTTACTGCACAGATAAATCACTGGACATCGGCGGCTGCGCCTGGTCATTTCAAGTGGGCGACCTAATATTCGCGCGCAACTACGGGGGTGAGCTGAAATGGTTACAGGACATATTTTGCAACTAACCGGCCCCTGCTTTTACAGGGTCGGTTTGAGCGACGGGCACATTTAGTGCTGCCACATTGATCAGCTGTGAGGGCAGCAGGCCTCGATGCAGATGCAAGCTGATCCACCACCAGTTGACCCCGTTGAACTCCTGGGTGTTCCAGTTGGCCCTGCAGCCAAGTCACATCCTCCTTCTAGTCGCCCCGCCGTTCCGGTGCCAGGTTTACCTGTCGGAGCAGGTTCTGCATTGGGTTTGTCAAACGAGGGGTCGGCACAGTCTCCAGTAGTTTTCTTGGGAGAATCAGCCTCCAGCAGCTGCCACGGAAGTAAGAAGATCTGGCCAGGTGCATAGGCGGCCTGCCTACTTGCAAGATTATGCATGCGCCAGGCTGGCTGAAAGGAGTGTTATGTCCATGCCCCGAGGACGTGGCCATGCACGCTCCAGCCAAGTGGGAGTGGTGCTGGCCACGGCGGGACATTAGGCAGCTGTTGATTGACTGCCCCGCTTGACAGCATGCATATAAATAGCTGTCAAGCAGGGAACTGTTGTTTTACCTTGGTTCTGAAGTTGTTTTCAGTTGGAAATAAATGGTTGGTTTAAACTGCTGCCTCACCTCAGTCAATACCCCCTCTGAAGATTTAATAGCAAATACCCACCACTGGCTGGCCCTGGCCCCACTCAGTTTTCGGCCTATTTTCCAGGCTGTTTTCCAGGCCTGAAAAATGGGCAAAAATGGCTCAAAAAACCAGCCTGAAACCAGCCAAAAAAACTGCCCAAAAACCAGGCTGAAAAATGAGTGGGGGCAGGGCCAGCCAGTGGTGGGATTAGCCCAAACTGTCTGAATCCTACCTCTACCTTTGAGGCGAGTGACCAGGAGGCAGGGTTGGGTGTGATGAGTGACCTCACCCACCCAGTCACGCCTACCCAGCCAGAGAACCAGTTGTTAAGTTATTCAAGTCCCACCACTGGTTGAGGGCAATATGTTGACTCTGTAAACCACTTACAGAGGGTTGTAAAACACTGTGAAGCGGTATATAAGTCTGAGTGCTATTGCCATAATGCCCTCTGCAAGGCAAGTTTCCTCTGACTGTGGCAATTGCTCTGTGACATATATTTCTGTATAGGAATGTGTGAGTGTGATAAGTTATTTCATATGCTAATCATTACTTGAACTTACCACATGAACCTTTTCTCGCAAACATAAATTATATGTTTATAATTTATATTTGTGAATGATAAATAATCTGTTTTCAACACATTAAACACTTAATGAATGATGCATATGTTCATATTATATGCCTCACCGGTTCAAGGTTGACTCAGCCTTCCATCCTTCTGAGGTTGGTAAAATGAGGATCCTGATTGTTGGGGAAAATATGCTGACTCTGTAAACTGCTTAGGGCTGTAAAACACTGTGACGTGATATATAAATCAAAGTGCTAAGTGCTATTGCTACCCCTCCCCCTTTATTAATAGAAAACTCTTAGCTTTCCACCTTTCTACCTCTTCCTAAGATATTTTTTATGGTTCTTGGGAAATAGCAATAGCATTTAGATTTATATACCGCTTCACAGTGCTTTTATAGCCCTCTCTAAGCAGTTTACAGAATCTGCATATTGCTCCCATCAACCTGGGTCCTCATTTTACCCACCTCGGAAGGATGGAAGGATGAATCCACCTTGAGCCAGTGAGATTTGAACTGCTGAACTACAGCTAGCGGTCAGCTGAAGTAGCCTGCAGTGCACCATTGCGCCACCTCAGAAATAAACACCTGTTGCCTGTGCTCTCAGATGGCTCAGATCTTTACTTTTAAAGTACCTGTTGAATCCATTAGAGCTGATTAGTCATGAATTGTAACATTACAAAAGCCTGTTGCTAATTAAAACTGTCTAGGGAAAGATGTTTAAATGGTGAGAGAAAGATAGTTCTTTTTCTATAAAGCAGTACTTACGTAAATACTTTTACTTTCTCTTAACCTTTAAAGTTGCTAAGCTTGGAAACATTCACCATCAAGGATGATGATTTTGCTGAGGCTCAGGAGTGCATGTTGGAAGGTAAGTGATCATGCCAACAAAGCAAACTTGGCAACAGAGCTGTATCAACTACTAAACTGTTACAAAGATGCCTGATTGTGAAAAGGGAAAAAGTAGAATGTCATATCATTTGAAACTGCATTGGTGCAACCAGGTTCATTTCATGAACAAAATATCTAATTTACAAATATGTTAAATACGCTTTCAGGCTCAGTGTCAGATTTGTGGGTTCCCATGGAAACCAGTCTGTGGTACGTCTCCTGGCATGTTAGTGCTTTACCTGCCCATGCTGGTTGGCCTTGCTCACTCTCTAAATCAGGGGTGTCAAACTTGCAACCTGCAGGCCAGATGCGTCATGCACTGGCCACCCCCACCCCCAGTTTAAGCGAAGGGGGGAAAGTTGTGATACATCATGTGACGACAACGTGACGTTCCAGGTTTGGCACCCCTGCTCTAAGTAATGGGCTTCTTTTAATCTGAGAAGCCACCCAGTTTTAATATCACTCAATACATTAGGCTGTTTGGAAGAATGTGGTAATTCAAAATGGCAGCCCTTCTGTTAGGGATGTAACCCTAGGCTTGGCTTGGCAATGTATATAAGCTATGATTACTTTACTGTTACTTTAAATGATTCAGAGATGTAATTGGTTTGTTACCTCAAGCAGCTATAAGAGGGAGCCAGAATGACTGTTATCTCTCTGTTTTGTTAGATGCTGATCGTGGATACTGGTTGATACTGCTCGTGAGTTACTGAGTCTTGCTACTGTTAGCTGTTTTGTATGTTAAACTGAGAATATTGAATTGAATTAAAACTGAATTACTGAACCGTGTATGACTTGGACTGTTAACCGGACTCTGAATACCTCTATATTTCTACATAGTAAACTATTATATTTTTATACTATTCAGTGTCTCTGTATGCTGGTTTGTGCATGTTATTCCATATCACTCTCATTATGCTTCTCTGCATACTTGCTCTTCAAACGGGAGCTTAATTACTTAACACCTTCCCAGCTGCTATTGCAATCCCCAACCATTGAGATGGTTGTCCATCCTATGGACTATTATTTGCAGACCTCATTTGAATCATGTTATTTTTTCAGAGGCATATCTTCCAGTAGAGGAATAGGACAAATATACTCAAAGGCTGTCCAGGTAACAAAGTCTGCATCTTATTTCCACAGTTTTTAAATCTAGGCTTGCAGAAGAACCAAAGAGCACAGCAGCTGTTAAAATCCACCGTGATGGTTTTTCAATAAAGGAAGATGGTCTCCCATGCAAATAGAAGGAAATTACATTCTAAATAATGCATTTGTATGATTCATCAATAACATTCATGTGTCCCACCTAAGGCTTAATCTTCTTTAGCAGTGAATGCCACCATGTCACCCCACTGATATATGTGAATATGTGCAAGAAATTAGCCAGCTAACCAACAAAGACTGTGTCATATCAAAATAAGCTATTCTGGCTTGGGAAAAACAAGTGAACAAAGCCATTATTTGATGCAGATATAAGGATAGCTTTATTCTCTGGCATCTCCCAAACAGATGAAAACACAGCTCCAGATATGGATATTAAGTCTGATTAATCCATAGGTTGATTAACTAGTTATACCCAATCATGTCTGGAGCCAGGAGGTGCACATGGAACAATCATTATTAAAAACAGGCTTATAATTCAGCCTAGCATGCACATGGTCCTAGTACACAATATTTTTTTCTGGATAAAATTATTTTCAATTTACAAAGTGATACCTTCAATGTGATAACAGACTGGCTGAACTTCTGTGTTGAGGAAGATTCTGAGTTCACTGTCTGCTAATAAACAGTTCTATTATTATTCATGTGGCTGTAAGCTTTGCTAAGTAATCAAACATATACACCTTTGGTGAAAATTGCCTACACATAGTGCAGAAAAATGACTGTGGGGTAAGTGCATTATGGATGCTGATTGAAGACAAAATGAGATTGGCAGATCACACGAGCAGCTCTCAAAGCCTATTAAAACACTCCAGAAAAAGTTCTGACTCTTAATTTAAGAGCGTGCCGGAATCATATTTGATAATCCTGCATACACATAATAAAACAGGCATATTATAACTATACAACCATTTTCAGTCCTGACTGGAAGAAAGCACTTTTTCAGACAAAAATAAAGTGACTTTATACAGAGGGAAAGCTGCCTTTTCGTTAGATATATAAAAAGATGATTGTTGTCTTCGGGGAGAGGGAGCGGTTTATAAATCTAAATAAAGTAAAGTAAAGTAAAGTATTTAATCACAGAGAACTAGTAAATTTGTATTCCAACAAATCTGTCCAGCAAATTAAGTGATGGCCAAATGCACTGTTCTGACTGGTAAGGTTAGTAATCATTTTAGCAGAATAACTGAAGTCGCCAGAGAAAAATGTGACATTAAGGGAGGAGACCTCCTGGTTGATCCTTCTGAATCCCAACAGCTGTTGGAGCTTAAGATAAGCTACTGCCCTCTGGTGTGGTGTCTTGTTACCAATTTTGACATAGAAGTCAACTTTTAGCCTGCTTCTCTTCCCTTTCATCTTAGTAAGCTTTGCATTAAGAGATCCTATAATAAGCCAGTGATCGCCCTAGACCAGTTGGCAACAATTGGACTCCAAGAAAAACTGTGTAATCCACATTTTCATGCCCATGAAAAATATTTTCAGTTTGGTTTTTTCTCCTCCTCAGAATTTATCCCCGTAGTTAACTCGGTGCCTTGCGCAATACTTAGTTACTCATATGAAAGAGCCACCCCTCTGCAGAGCGGTAGAGCAATGGCATCTACTTCCACGTAGAAGGCCCAGAGTAAATCAGATCAGCTCTGTCAGCATTCCAAACCCCCAAATGCCTAATTTGTCTGTTCTTTCAAACTTTTGGGAAGCAGAAACTGGAGGACCCAGTTAATGCTGTTACCCATTGGCATGGAAGAAGTAAGTCTTTGGAGCTCAGACTAAGGATACGTGTATGAATTTAGACACAGTCCTTTGGACTAATCAGAAGAGCTACACTGTATATGGGAACAATTGCATTAGTGCTGAGGTAATATTCCACAAGAGTAGAGTCAGATAAAGAAACTGGCATGATATCTTCATTGTTATACAGCATTTTTTTCTGCTTGGTGAGATGTAGACAACCCTAAATTGGCTTGCTAAACTGTAAGTTACAGCCTCTGCTTTTTACTCTCATGTGGGATAAAACTGGGTTTTGTTTATACTTATAGCACACCATACTATCTAAAATGTCACTAAACTGACCAATATAGTCTTTGCTGTACAACTGCATGTAACTAAGTAGCTAAGCCACTGTGGGCCAGTCATTCCTTTTCAGTCCTAGGAAGCAGGCAATGGCAACCAAATCTGAAATCTTTAAAAAAACAAAAACCTGCAGGGACTTGTCCAGGCAATTATGAGGAGAAAAAAGTCTGCGTTGGTTCACATTTATTTATATACATTTAGTATATGTCAAAGGAATGAATATAAATATGATTCATTTGATTGTAATTAAGGTTTAGATAATTAAGGGTGATGTTAAGTTCTGAATGTTGGACAGACCATTTTTGATGGTTTCAAAGAGGTACTTGGGAAAAAATGGACAAAGAAGAAAAAGGAGGAGGAGGAGGAGGAAAGGGAAGGAATAGCACCGTGATGTGTGTGCGTTTGTGCTTTTACAAGAACGTCAACCCTGCTTGGAATACTGAAAGTAATTATAGAATAACATGGAGGTTCATAGAATATCACTAATGGGAAAAATGAAAAATGATGATTGGTAGAATAATTAACAGGCAGGGACTGAGAAAAAAAACATAAGGCAATGATTAATGTAGCAAATGAGAATTGCATATTGCAGTGTATATTAAGAAAAAAATTGCAATATATTTATTGACTATAGAGTAAAGCAGGGAAAAGTTGAAATTAAGAGAGGCAGACAAATGCACAGTGATTTTGATAGAAATAAACATTTGTTTTGGAAGTGGGTAAAGAGGACTAGCTAAGGATTCTTCAGTAGAAGAAAAGAGAATTAAAATAAAAGTGATGAAATGATTTGAGATGTAACCGAAGTGAATGAATGCTGAAAGAAGTTGGCTTAGAACTTGCATGCAATGTTAGCAATTAATTTTAATATTATATTTATTTCCTGCCTTTATTTTGGTTGACTCAAGGTAGCATAACTGTTTTCTCTATAACTAACAACTCTTTGAGGTGGAGTTGAGCTGAGAGACAGAGTGACTGGTCTAAAATTGTGCAACTCATAGCTTCCTAATTTCTACTTCAGTACCTTAACAGTTATGAGTATTGGATGCGGCAAGATAGATCACAAAACACTGAGAATGGAAAGAAGTCCTTTATCTATTCATTTGTTCAATTTGTAAGCTGTGGAATCTAGCAAGGATTCTTGGCCATTTACAATAGATTATATAAGTCAATCACAATTAAATTTCTATAGCCATTAACATAATATAAATACTGATGTAATGAAACAATCATAATTCTAAATAAAAATACATTGGAAATTAACAATCAATACAATACAATACAATAGTAGAGTTGGAAGGGACCTTGGAGGTCTTCTAGTCCAACCCCCTGCCTAGGCAGGAAACCCTATACCGTTCCAGACAAATGGCTATCCAACATCTTCTTAAAGACTTCCAGTGTTGGGGCATTCACAACTTCTGGAGGCAAGCTGTTCCACTGATTAATTGTTCTAACTGTCAGGAAGTTTCTCCTCAGTTCTAAGTTGCTTCTCTCCTTGGTTAGTTTCCACCCATTGCTTCTTGTTCTGTCCTCAGGTGCCTTGGAGAATAGCTTGACTCCCTCTTCTTTGTGGCAACCCCTGAGATATTGGAACACTGCTATCATGTCTCCCCTAGTCCTTCTTTCTCTTAAGCTAGACATACCTAGTTCCTGCAACCGTTCTTCATATGTTTTAGTCTCCAGTCCCCTAATCATCTTTGTTGCTCTTCTCTGCACTCTTTCTAGAGTCTCCACTTTTTTACATTGTGGCGACCAGAACTGAATGCAGTATTCCAAGTGTGGCCTTACCAAGGCATTATAAAGTGGTATTAACACTTCACGTGATCTTGATTCTATCCCTCTGTTGATGCAGCCTAGAACTGTGTTGGCTTTTTTGGCAGCTGCTGCACACTGCTGGCTCATATTTAAATGGTTGTCCACTAGAACTCCAAGATCCCTCTCATAGTTACTACTATTGAGCACGGTACCACCTAAACTGTACCTGTGCATTCCGTTTTTGTTGCCTAAATGTAGAATCTTACTCTTTTCACCATTGAATTTCATTTTATTAGATAGTGCCCAATGTTCAAGTTTGTCAAGATCCTTCTGTATCTTAAGCCTATCTTCTGGAGTGTTGGCTATTCCTGCCAGCTTGGTGTCATCTGTAAATTTGATGGGTTCCCCATTTATTCCCTCATCCAAATCATTGATGAAGATGTTGAAGAGTACTGGGCCTAAAACAGAGCCTTGAGGTACTCCACTGCATACTTCCCTCCATGTAGATGCAGTTCCATTGAGGACTACACGTTGAGTGCGGTTGGTCAGCCAGTTACGAATCCATCTGGTGGTGATGCTGTCTAACCCACATTCTTCTACTTTATTTAGTAGTAGGTTATGGTCTACCTTATCAAAAGCCTTACTGAAGTCCAAGTAAACTATCTCTATAATAAATAATAGCTAATGCTGACATGATCACTATTAAAAACTTTACAAGCTCTGTATTTAATATCTTTTGGAACATATAAGGATCAGTGGTGAAATTCAATTTTTTTTACTATCGGTTCTGTGGGCGTGGCTTGGTGAGCATGGTGTGGCTTGGCGGGCGTGATAGGGGAAGGATATTGCAAAATCTCCATTCCCACCCCACTCTGGGGTCAGCCAGAGGTGGCATTTGGCGATTCTCCAAACTGCTCAAAATTTTTTCTACTAGTTCTCCAGAACCTCTCAGAACCTGCTGGATTTCACCTCTGATAAGGATGGGGAAATTAGCCATTCCATATGTCTGGACTCAGCCCCTCCTCACACTTCACACATTTCACAAAAATGAGGAACAAGCACCAGCTTTTCCTAAGATGAACACACTGGACAAGTTGACTCTGACTAAATATAGATATACTAGGTACCAGTCCACGTAGAGCCTTTTAGTTAAAAATCAACATGTTTAATTGCATCCAGAAACATACCAGCACAAAAATACAAGTCTCACAGGAGTAATATTCTCCTGGAGATTGGTGCCTGCCAACTACCATGTCAACACAGGTGCAAACAATCAACCAGCATGAGAAACAGGCTACAAAGAGTTTATTATAAAAAAATATCAGGATTTGAACCTTGAGAAATATGTATGTACAGGATGTACATACGTATATGTGTATTGTGGAGGTACGATACAGCATTTCGCTTCTGGGAATGGGTGACAACTTGCGAAGTTTACCATATGGTTGCCATCTTCCTTATCAGTATGGAAATTCACTCTCACAATTATCAATCAACTTCCTGTAAGCAAGCTTCTGGCAGAGAATTATTGTGGATTTGAGAGGCAATTCTGGCAGGGGATGCTGAAGAGAGGAATTGAAACTAATGCTTTAAATATTGATTTCCAAGAAAAAGAGTATAGCTGAAAAAAACAGACAAAATTGTGTGAAGTTATTAAAAAAATTAGAATGCAGATTTAAGATAAAGAAACAGAGTGTCTGTGAAACCTCTTTTATGTTTTCTGAAGACTGCACCTGTGCCTGAAAAGGCATGGTGGCTCAGTGGCTTAATGATGCCTGAGATGGTTTTTGCTCCAGTGGTTCAAGTCCTACCACTGTGTGTTGGGGTGAGCTCCCATCACTTGCCTCAGCTTCCATCCATCTTGCCATTTTGGGGAGAAGATGAGTTGGTACTCCGTGCGATCAGTCAGATTTCTGATAGCTCTAAACCTTCCTGATTGCAACACCCGGTTGTGAGGGGGGAGGGAAGGGAGCCCTGGATGCTGCTGCAGGAAGAGCCAGTCATCTTTCTCTCTGGTGTGAATCTAACCCGCCCCCTTGTGGCGCACCATGGGAAGCGCACCATGGGAAGCGCACAAACATGTATAGGGCTGGGCAGCCAAACTCTGGTACTACTTTGTAATAGCATTGTAGTCTCCTAATTAATGTAACAATTCCATACATTAATAACAACAACAACAACAACAACAACAACAACAACAACAATAATAATAATAATTATAATAATAATTATAATTATAATAATCTGTGCCTTCCAAATGAAAGAGTGATGGCTTTGCTTAGCTATACAAAGGGAAGGGCAGCAAAAGTCAATGAAAAAAACAAAGAAAATTTGTTTGTGAACTTGTCCAGGAAGGTGTTTAGTAGTCCTGAATTAGTCTGAGGCAATGAAAAAACTTTGGAAAATACAGTTCAGCTTTATATCTAGCAAGACACCAGGAGATAATTTTTACTTCAGCAGGTATTGAGAAATGTATAGGTACTCCTAAACTTACAACCATAATTGAACCCAAAATTTTTGTGGCTAAGGGAAACAGTTGTTAAGTGGGTTTTGCCCCATTTTATGACCTTTCTTGCCACTGTTGTTAAGTGAATCACTGCAGTTGTTAAGTTAATAAAATGGTTGCTAAGTGAATCTTGCTTCCCCATTGATTCTGCTTGCCAGAGGTTTGCAAAAGGTGATTGATTATGTGTCCCTAGGACACTGCAATCGTTATAAATATGAATCAGTTGCCAAGCATCTAAGTTTTGATCACATGATCATGGGGATGTTGCAATTGTCAGTAAGTATTCAAAATGTCATAAGTCACTTTTCTCAGTGCTGTTGTAACTTCAAACAGTCACTAAACAAACTGTTGTAAATGACTACCCGTATGGTGTAAGAAAGTTTATTGTTTATTGATATACTAAAGTTGACTAGGCCTGTAATACAGGGTTGGGTTGCTGTCGGTTTTACTACCGGTTTGCAACGTGCGCGCAACGAGCACCAGCTTTGCTAACGCACAGACGTGCGCTACATGTGTGTGTACAGTTATTTTATATGTATATAAAATACCCAAGTATTATGCTCAAAATTATGCTCAAAGAGCATAATTGCAAATTTAACTGAATTTAAATTTAAATGAAAAGAAAACCAAGTAAAAGAATGCATGTTGATAAATATTTATACAATACAATACAATACAATACAATACAATACAATAGCAGCGTTGGAGGGGACCTTGGAGGTCTTCTAGTCCAACCCCCTGCCTAGGCAGGAAACCCTATACTGTTTCAGACAAATGACTATCCAACATCTTCTTAAAGACTTCCAGTGTTGAGGCATTCACAACTTCTGGTGGCAAGCTGTTCCACTGATTAATTGTTCTAACTGTTTACTAAAGTTGAATAGACAAAATGTAAATACTAATAAGAAAGATAGTGGCCGTTATGTGGTCTTTTGTGAGGTATGAGTGTTTGTGGAAAGGAACAAAAAATGGCTGCGTGTGAGGATATGCTTCTCTCCATTTTGTTATACAGAGGCGAGAGGTTTATGTGTCAGGAGAACTATAACAGCAAGTTTAATGCAGTGGAAATGAAGTAATTAAACATGTGTGGTAAACTAAGAAGAGATAGAGTCAAGAAAGAATGGCTATTGAATGAATGTGCATTGAATATAAACTGAATGATCAGCATGAAAGATGCACATTGAAGTGGTTTTGTGCAGACAATAAATGGAAGACCATATCACATTTTTTTTCAGATTTGATCTTGAGCAACTTAAATGTTGGCAGGAGGCTTATACATTTCATGAAATTAGTAAAGCTGATACGTCATTTGTTAACAAACCATTTAAGCTTAATAAATAAATAAATAAACAAAATAGAAGATATTTGTATCTCAGGAAAGTCAATGTGATTATACTTCTTTCTAATCTGAGAGGTATATATTTATCACAATTTTAATAATAAGCAGCCAAACAATATCTATGGAGATTCTCAGTCATCCAGGTCATGGTTGTCTCAAAGGTGCTTTTTTAAGAGGCAACTGGACTTTCTGGTTTTTCTTTGAAGACGTTTCGCTTCTCATTCAAGAGCCGAAGCAGCTCTTAAAAGTTAAATCCTCAAGCCCTAAACCCACCTCCTATTATTGGGATGAGGAGACAAGCACTTTCATGATATTTAAAATGGAACATAGGCTACATGTGATAGCTTAATTACAGAAGTTGTATCTTTTATCTCCCTGCCAAAAATTGTCTTTAGTTTTTAAATCAAGGTAATACCTTTCCATTATATACACTTCTAAGACATAACGTATCATCCAGCCCACAGGTGTCAAACTCGTGGCATCACATTGCCGTCACGTGATGTATCGTGACGTTTTTCCCCTTCATGGAGCTGGAGTGGGGTGGTCTGTGTGTGACACATCCGGCCTGTGGGCCACCAGTTTGACACCCCTGCTCTAGCCTCTTGCACATTTAAACATCAATCTCTATCTCTATCTCTATCTCTATCTCTATCTCTATCTCTATCTCTATCTCTATCTCTATCTCTATCTCTACATCTATCTATCTATCTATCTATCTATCTATCTATCTATCTATCTATCCATCCATCCATCCATCCATCCATCTATCATCTACACGCACACACACACACACACACGGTAAACAATATATTTATTATAATTATCTGTTCACAACAATGTGAAGTCACAGTGCCAGTTCTTTGACTGGCATTGGCCATCATAATCATTGAGTTCCTCCCAAGAATCTAGGATGATGTAATGTATTGGCATAGTATATGTGTAGATCCAAGCAATATGGCCTTTTGTAATTGACAGATGGAAATGTTGTGGCTCCCTCAACATTTCAAAAAGAGGTGCAACATTCCTATAGCCTGTTTTATAGAGGCATCTGGGATGAGAAATAAGATTTGGAGTCAAACATTGTAGCTGAGAACTCACCTCTCTCTCCCCTTATAACAAAGTTATCCCTTCTCCTTATCTTTCACCAAATTTATCACCATTTTTTTTGGAGCAAATGGAAGATGCCTGAAATGCATTGCTGGAAAGCTTTCTGAACTGTTAAGGAAGTTCTTTGCAATATATTTGCTTCCATTTTCTTATTTTTGTTGGAAGAAAAAAATCCTGTCCGATTCGTAGCCAGGAGGAAGATGCTGGAAATAAAATGGAGTCTAGCTGCAAGGAAAGAAGGTCTCTGTTTATTTGGTTTTCCAGAAACTTCAGTGACAGCAGCATGCTTCTGGGGTAGCTGACAAAATGGGGTTGGGATAGGTGAGCTTTTATACATCCTTTGGGGTTTTGTGATTGAGATGCCTGTTCCTGTGTAAGAATGTGTCCTTTAATATTTTAATGGCTGTTGACAGATTCCTATAGGGTCATGGCTGGCTCTTCAGGCAAATGGGGAAATGCAAATCCTAGGTGCTTTTCTGAACTAATCTGGTCGTCTTGCCTAATTGTGTTGCTTATTTGGCGACTCTTTGCTTATGAATAGATTGGCCCAGTCTTTCTGAATGGATACAAAATCTCCATTCCAAAAGACCAGCCTTTTCAAGCTTCTCCTTGAGGTTGTTTTCCTATGGCAGGTAGACTGGGCCTGCTTTCTGCCTTTAAGAACATGTTTCTCCGTTTCTTCTTTGGGGACATATAATATTCCGCTTCTTTTAATATCCCCCAAAACATTTCATTCTTGGGGTGGGGTGGGGGCTTCCCACACTTTGTTTTGTTTCAAAAGCTCTTCTTTGTATAGTTGCTAGTAAGATTGTATGACTACTAAAGCTTTCCCTTTGAATACAAGATCTCCCTTTTTCTTTGGCTTTTTTTCTGAGCCTGATAAATTTTCCTGAGAAAAATATTTGTCTTCATTTTTCAGAATTGCATTCTTTAAAGCGTGCTGTTGGTTTTTTTTTAGCACATACGATTCTGATTATGGCAACACTAGTATTTATACCGTAATTTTAATTTCCTAATTGCAGCAATTCTCTTACAAAGCACTTGCAATTTTTCATTGAGATAATGGCCAAGAAGACATATAAGTGTGTGTAACATCTGGATAATTTACTGCAGGTTTTGTGCTCAAGCAGATGTACAAAGTAACCTCACAGAAGCCAGATGGTCCCTAACACAGTTATGTGCCCTTTGGAACCTTCTTTTGTGAGGGAGCTGTGAGGGATGAAAAAAAAAAACCAGCAGCTTTAATTTAAGATAAATGATTTGCCGGCTTATCAATCTACTTCCTTTCACACACCGATATGAAGGAGATTTTTTTAAAAAAATACTTAACTACAATTGAGAAGGATCTAAATTAACGAAAGAAATAACACAGAGAATGAAATCCATAGTCGCTGTGTAACAAAAACCTATAATATATTATAACCTGAATATCTTAGTTTTTCTAAAGTATTGCCTAAGTAGATGTTAAAAGAACATCCTGTGCAGAGATCCTTCAAGCCCTTGGATGTTAGCTGAGAATGTTCTGCCTTTAGAAAATCAGAAGGATCTCTGAAGAAGACAGAATATGAAATGAGGTTTTATTGGCCTTAGATGAATGGGAGAAAAGTCTGATCTTCTAGATGTTGCTGTATTACAACTCTCAGCAGCCTCAGGCAACATGGATCATGGAAATAGATGATGAGAATTTTAGATCAGCTGCATGGGGTAAACGACAGATTTCCCATATTTAGGTTAAATATGTCACCAACCCTATCAACTGTACACTAGCAGATATTAACTTATGTTCTGACCCAGCCTTAGCAGAAGCAAGAAACAGACTCCTTGTCATGAAAAAACCCTCTTTATTTACCTCTTGTGAATTAATTGCATTCACCCACCGAAAAGCTCAACAATAGTCCTTCAAGGAGTTAAATGCAGTAACAGACCTTACCAGTTCCTTGTGGTAATTGCAAGGCCTTGAGCTCCAAGCCAAAAGGCTGCAAACTAAGTTCTGACAAGCAGTCCTTGTGGCACGTAACACAATGAGCAAAATCTTCAGAAATACAAACTGTTGTCTCCTACGACAACTACTCCCCTTTCCTTCTATTTATTCCCCAACCAAGGAGGGGCCATTCAGCATCCAAGGGTGCTTTGCTTCCCGAGTCAACTTCTTGTCCTTCTTGTCACCTCTCCTAATTGCTCTGCACATATGTGCATCTGGAACAGGCCCCAGCTGTTCTTCCTCCTCACTCATATCAGCCTCCAAAGGCAGCTGCCTCTCCGGTGGTTGGGAAATGTCAGATGGCCCTGGCTCTATCTCTGTGTCCAATTCAGAGCATCCATCAGAGCCTTCCCCAGACTCCAGAACTGGCCCAAGTTCCTCCCCAACCTTCTCATCATCTGCCATCTTCTCATCTACCACCAGCTCCACTGGCAACTGGCGGACCACAACAACTTATTGCAATTTCACATAATTGAGTTTGTCAACAGCAGACCTTAAAAAAAAAGTTACCTTGAAAATTCCCAGTAACGTCAAGGTCATCCATCTGAACCATAAGAAAACTGCTACTAGCTTGTAAAAAATAATTCTTTTTTTTTGTAAATTTTTTTTATTGGTTTTAAAACATTTATGGGAAAAAGGTAAAAGGGTTCATAGAAAATTTTAGTAGCTCCCATGTTAGTAGTAGAAATCCCTCCAAATCTCACGCTTCTACAATTTTAAAAATAACATATAAAAGATAAGCATAAACAGAATTCTTACTTTGTATCAAGCATGTGTTCAATCATCTCTTTCTTTGTCACTTTCTAGTATATCAACAATTACAATAATATTTCAGATATATTTATTTTTGTGACCTGAGCCTTTTCGATATTGCTCCCTCCTCCCTGCCCCCAGGTGGAGCCATGCCCCCCCCTTCCCCATGTCTTGTACATTGCTGCCTTTTTCCCCACCTCCGCTATCTTCGTCCTCTGGGTCAATAATTCTTGACCTAGATAAAACAACACACTACAACTCATGCCACCAAGTAGTTTCTGGTAGAGTAGTAATGTCTGAGGTCATTCTGCAAGGACTGTGGAGTGGGCTTTCTCTATTATGCCCCCAGCCTTTGAAAAGCATTCCCCCTTCTCTCCCTAAAATATGTGGTGACCTTTCTCCTTGGGAAAGGCCCTTAAGACCTCATTTTGATCTTAGGCCTGGGGTTAAGGTGTTGGTATTATGGTTTGTTATGATTATTTTATGCTGGATTGCCCATGTTGCTTTATATCTTTAAATGTTTGCTTTTGTATTTGTAAGCCACCAGAGTCTACTGGAGTGAGCAGCTATAACAAATTTAAATTACTAACAACAATAAATCAATATATTGCAGTTTCCCAAATGTTTTCTTTTTAAAATTACTTACATGTCTTGGCATCCAAGGTTTGCAATCAGTAAGGAAAATCCTAGGCAATCTAACTCAGGCTGTTATCACATTTTATTTTAGAATCTAGTTGTTCTTCATAACCTAGAGATCTGGTTTAGTGTAGCTGCTAACATACTGGTCAGTTCTACCCCATTCCTAGGTCCTGGAAATAAGCACTTCAAGGTAATCCAGTTCAGGGGGAAAAAGCCAAGAATAGTAATATTACCTCTATTGTAAAATTATAATAACAAAATCCTGCCTTTATGTTTCAGAAAACTAGGTGAGTCAGTTTTGAGATTACTCAAATACCTTTCCGTTTCAAACTCTGATTTTATCAGACCATTGTTCAGATTGCAGTTCTTTGTCTTGTCTATCATGTTATTCTCACAGCCTTTTACATCGGATGACTGTCTCCTTAGCCCAGGGGTGTCCAAACTTTTTGGAAGGAGGGCCAGATTTGATGAGGTGAAAATGTGTGGGGCTGACTATTCAGCCTGACATTCTTTGAACCATTAACATTAATGTGTGGTGAAGGAAAAAACGCCGGCTGGTAGGGATGAGTGACGGGCTGAGCCGGTGGGGAGAAGAGGCTGAAAATGGGCTGCAATTGGCCCCCGAGGCCAGATTTGGACATGCCTGCCTTAGCCCAACCCAGTTCACAGAGTTATTGTGGGGAAAATAAGGATGAAAGCATTAGGTAAGTATGACTTATCTTGACTTCAGCAAAAAATAAATATGGAATAAAATGGTTGATAAGAAAGAGAAAAATGTCTGGATAATGGACATGGATATACCTGGAGACAGGAGAAGAGAAGAGAAAGAATTGGGAAAGATCACAAAATACAAAGACCTACAAATAAAAATAGGTAGACTATGGCAAAAGATAGTACCAATAGTAATAGGCGCCTTGGAGGCAATCCCAAAACAACTATTTGTGAACATCATTGGCATTGACAAATTCACCATTAGTCAATTGCAAAAGGCAGCTTACATCCTGCGACAATACCTCTAGCACTAATTCTGCCAGGACTGTAGATTATTAAAAGTGTCTATGGAGATTCTCAGTCATCCAGGGCATGATTGTTTCAAAGGTGCTTTTTCTTTAATTCATGTTTTATTTGCAATTTTCTTTTCATACCATACATATTTTGTGGACAGTGTATTGACTGGGTCAAATCTTTTTAAAACAATGCTAACAGTAATAATACAAATAATTATGCATAATCGTAGTCTTCCAACTCCTACAATACCATTCTCTCTTTATAATTCTTTATCATTTTTTCTATTAATTCATAAATAACATAAATAACATTTCTTTGTGCCTTGTATTTGTTGTTCCCTACTGAATTATTAATATTCAATATTTTAGAAAAGTTTAGTTCCATCATAATTTCAATATCCCAAATGTCTAGGATTACTAATAAAGCCAATTTATTAACAAAACTTAATCAATCTCAGGAATATATCTCAAAATCCCAACAATTTCTAATCCTCAAAAGTTTAAATTCACAGTATACTTTCACAAGTAAACAAAATACAATCAAGAAATATAATTCAGACTAGCACTTGGTAATGTAGTAATGAAGGCTTTAGAAAAAAATATTCAATTTTCATGATGTATCAGTATCATGCAGGCAATGGTTTTCTCTGTGACATCAGTGGAGGTGAAAGTTGTATTTTCAATTCAATTTATTTAAGGGTTTTAAACATTGTGTTTTTACTTGTTTTTATCTATCAGTTCACCTCCTCCTTGTATATGTCGTGTATATGTCTTGTATATGTTTTGGTATATGTTTTGTTATATGTATGTCGATATATTTATTTCCTATGTTTTGTTGTACGCCGCCCCGAGTCCTTCGGGAGAGGGTGCGGCTAAGAAATAAATTATTATTATTATTTATTATTATTATTATTATTATTATTATTATTATTATTATTATTATTATTATTTTGAAGAAGCAAGATAGAAAGAATATTGACTTTTTTTCAATTTGGTAGTCCCAAAGGAGCTTTTTCAAGAGGCAACTGGACTTTCTAGTTTTTCTTTGAAGATGCTTCACTTCTATTCCAAGAAGCTTCTTCAGCTCTGAAAGTTTGTCTGTCAACTGTCTGCCCTTTTAGGCTTAGTTATTTAAGATCCCTACTGAAGAACAGCTCAGTAAGACCCTGATTGTTTTATTATCTTACGGGTTCTAGCATATACATTGTTAGTATAAGAACTGCTAACTTTATAGATAAGGCAGTTCAGTAGGAATCCATTGTATTGAACAGATCAGGATCAATACATATAAAGGCAATGTATTTATCTGAATGTCAATGTCAGGCCTGCAGCCATCTTTTCTTTTGGATCTTTGACATGCCACACTTTCTATTATTCTACTATGCATTTTCTATTGTGGGAAAATGGGGGGGGGGGGAATTGTATGGAGTTAGATGATTTGTAGCCATAACAAAATTCTTTCTAGAAAGCCAAGGTCATGCTTTGTCTCTGTACCTGACCGGAACTGGATGGATTGAACTGCCAGCATGGCAGTGGAAGATTGGACCATGTGATGGACTTGTGGGTGTGGGGGAAAGATCTTGAACTTTCAATGGGGTAGGAAAACCGGGAAGCCTTCAGATTTGGGTTTTCCCAGATGTGCCAACATGGCTCTCTTAATAAATTGGAACTTTGAGGAAACGTTTGCCTCAGACTCTGATTTACTTTCAGATGCTATTTGGAATCTACTAACAGTAGATTCTTCGCATATAGCATTATTTTATTATTGCATTTTACATTGCATTATTTGTTTTATCCTGGAGATAGGCCTTATATTTTAACCTTTATTGTATTTTCTTTGGTATAGTAATGAGACTAATCAGTCTATTCTCTCTTGTCTGTCTGTCTGTCTGTCTGTCTGTCTGTCTGTCTGTCTATCTATCTATCTATCTATCTATCTATCATCTATCTATCTATCTATCTATCTATCTATCTTTATCTTTAAGACTAATTATATTTGAGGCAATCCAATAATAAGCAGTTGGCAATATATGTGAGAACCGAGCAAAAAAATAATATTTGAGGTAATCAAATAAGAAGTAGTGAGGATTTTACACATTGCCTAATTCCTTGATAGAAAGGCAAGCTCAGAGAGTAGCACATTTAGATGAATCACAGAAAGATGGCGAAGTACTGGACTTCAGAGAGTGGAAGACTAAATGGAGGCACTTTCAAGAAATGATGCAGTTTATCCAAGAAAGAAAATCAGAATTTTTGAGATCTCGTATCACAATAAAGACAGAAAGAAATTTGTAAGATGCATGGTAGCATTCACATACATATGTACAGGTAGTCTTCAACTTACTCTGATTTATTTAGTAAATACTTAAAGTTACAACAGCACTGAAAAAAGTGACTGATCAATCCGCACACTTACAACTGTCACACCATCACAATTCAGGCACTTGGCAACTGGCACAGCAGCTGCAGTGTCCCGTGATCACCAACCTTCCCAGCCAGCTTCCAACAAACAAAGTCAATGGAGGAAGCCTGATTTGTTTAACAACCACATGATTCACTTAACAACAGCAATAACCATTGCAAATGTGGTCATAAAATGGCCGTGACTCACTTAACAACCTTCTTGCTTACCAACAGAAATTCTGGTCCCAATCGTGACCATTAGTCGCAGACTACCTGTGTCAGTGATCCGAGCACTCATTGGAAGCATTACTTGTACTTGTTTATTGGATATAACATATTGGCACAGCCAGTAACAAACTCTGATAGTTCCCAGCTTTAACCTAATTAAAAGAATCAAACTCTCCCTCTCTCAGGTGTCATAGGTCACATTGTACAATGAAGATGGAAGGCAGGCTCTTGTCCTCCTTCCACGGTCATCTGTTTCAATGACCTTGGTTCCCACAAGAAAATATTTTGTTTTGACTGGAGCCTGGCTATCTACTTCCCCTCTACCTTCCCCCTCTCTGGCTTCATGGCAAATATGAAGCAGCAGAAGATGGCTTCAGCCAGGTTTGCTTCAGAGTTGACAACATGTATACAATAAGCATGCATGCACACTTGCACACCTGCACATGCGCTTGCACACACCCATTTTAAGGGGAGCATGTGACATAGATATTGTAGTATTAGGATTGCACAAATATTGGTGATACAATTTAGAGGAGCAGAGCAGAGTGAATCAGCTAATATGGCTGACATTAGAAATTATTAATTTCCAAATAGTGTTCAAATAAGCGAATGGGGAAAGTCACACATATAAGTATATCAATATACAAAACTTGTGACAAATTTGAATTAATTGTAAGAATATTGATTCTGCCACCTCTTCTACATGGTTCAGGCATTTCTAAAAATGAGATGCTGCCAAAGCAATACCACACAAATCTGTGTGAACCATCTGCGATTGTTGCTCATACCTTATGGTCTGGGGTGAAGATGTGAGATAAACTGGGACAGCTTCTAATAGAAATTAATAAGCAGAGATTATGAGCCCAGAATGATCCTCCATTGATATCTTACGTGGCCTGATTTTGTGCCAAAATATTTAAATAACTGATGATTCTGCATAATTTCTCCTATCAAAATGGGAAAGGTACTCCAAGCAACAGTGGTCTATTCTAGCAGAAGGAAATTAGAGATAAACTCTAAAAATCTGGGAGGAAATGAATTCATTTATACCTAGAATATTTCTGTGGTTTCCAATGCAAAATAAGGTACTCATTTCTTATTTATACATTTGTATCCTAAGAGTCTAATTTCTATAGCTAATAGGAATTAATGGCACTGGTAGATATTAAAACCACTCAGAAGATGTTAGCGACTGCCTCAGTTCCATCTATACGGTCCATTTTTGTACAATCAAAATAAAATGCTTTGACTCTGCAAGCTTGAAATGTTTTGAATGCTTTTAAAAATAGTTTTAGACTATTTTTCTTTGGGAACCAGTTGCCCAGATAAAACTAATAAATCGGGGCTGTAAAAATGTGGATGGCCACAAGGTGGAAGCAAGGAGATATATAAAACTTCTGGTCTGCCTTTTATTTGTCATTTGGATTTTTGCAATGTAAATTTGGAAGCCCACATTTATCTTCTCATCTGAAGGACTTAGTATATTATCAGGATTAATTAGATTGATGGAAATGTAGGATAGGGCCTTCTTGATGGCTGTAAAAATACTTCTCAAGGGACATAGCATATATATATTCACTACTCCCTCTTTCTGTCCTTCGGCTCATTACAGAAAACCATCCAGGCAGAAAACCATATTTTTATTTTTAATGTTGCCTGTTTATATTTGTGTTGTATTTGTGCTGATAAATAAATAAAGGGAGACTAGTATAGATCCATTTCAAGCTATTTAGCTCTCATCAGCTAGCCATCAAATCCCAGTAAGGGTATGGCTAGCTGATGAGAGCTAAATAGCTTGAAATGGATCTATACTAGTCTCCCTTTATTTATTTATCAGCACAAATACAACATATATATATATATACACACAAACACACACACACACACACACACACACACACAAGAGAGAGAGAGAGAGAGAGAGAGAGAGAGAGAGAGAGAGAGAGAGAGAGAGAGAGAGAGAGAGCCAGTCAGCCAGCCTGGGAACATCATTGCTTAGCACAGCACTTATATAAAAATAAATAAAAAGTCTAGTTTGGAGATAATTTTGGGTTGCTAAATAAATCTGTTAATCAAACTATTTATAAAATCAATTTTATAAAATCAATCTATTCAATCTATTATAAAATCAAGGTTTTGCAATATTTTAGCAATTCCGAACTGAAGAAAAGCAAATCGTAATAATTTATCAGAGATTTTATAGCATTTCTTCTTACTGCCAGCATAGCGCATATTATTTTCTCATCTCCAGCTTTTAACAAGCACTTTAAGAACCATCTCATTTTGCGATGGGTTCTAGAATTTGAGAGCGTTAGTAAGTCAAAAAGGCTTAAGGGCAAAGGTTAAAATTGTGGACATTTTGAAACTGTTGGCAGAGTTTATGAACCTTAGTGGTGGTAACAATGGTGACTAAATGAAGCATTTGGCATTGAATGGCCCTGAAGTTAGTAGGCTCCTGAATCAGAGGTGGATTGTTGCCGGATCAGCCTGGATCGGGCGAACTAGTAGTAGCAGGAGGCTCTGCACACCCGCACGGCCGCTTCTGTGCATGTGCAGGAGCACACGAGCGAACTGGTTGGGAAAAAAATTAGAAATCCACCACTGTCCTGAATGCTGTTGAAAGCATCAGAAATTGTCCAGGGGCTTGAGAAGATGCTGGAGATGGAATTTTTGGACAGGTCCTGAGTGTAGGGGTAGCAGTTGCAGCAACATCCTAAGATGGCGTGTGGTGGTGCTTGCTTGCTTGAAACCTTTGTTGGAGGCACTCTTGATCAGCAGTTAGGTAATAGGCTTCTTGGTACTGGTTGTGGTGGCGCTGAATGCCTCTTTGGCAGCAGAAGAAGGGTACTCTGCGGTGTCAGATGTTTTTGTGGCTGTTTCTGTTTATTGCTCAATGGTTATGGTACCACAGAGCTATATGATGGCCAGTGATGGGATTCAGCCAGTTCGCACCTATTCGGGAGAACCGGTTGTTAACTTTCTAAGCAGTTCGGAGAACCAGTTGTTGGAAGAAATCTCATTTTGTTTTCTTCCACTTTACAGGGCTATTCCTGTAAAGAAGGTAGGAAGGAAACATTCTGGTGTTGTTTCTAGCCTAATATTTATTGCCCTGCTTACAGAAATTGCCTCTCCAGTTAACCCTTATTACATTGCAACAGCTAAGGTGAAGCGTCCATCGATGTGAGTGACGTTGAGTTGGCCACGCCCACACGTTCACATGACCACTGAGCCCCGCCTACCCAGCTGATCATTAGGGCAGAGCACCGGTTGTTAAATTATTTGAATCCCACCACCTATGAGGCCCGAACAGGTGGTGGATTGAGAAGTATAATATCTAGCTTGATTGCTTTTGGTTGTTTTGGTATGTTTGAAGTTGCTGCTGATGCAAAAGTATTATTATATTTCATATATATTTATATTTACAATCCATTTTTTTAAAGGATCTGTACATTGCCTATCATATGTTGATTGTAAGCCTATATTTATCTAATAAATGATACATAAACAAACTACTTGGCAAAAGTCCACGGAAGAGGAGGAAATTGTGATTCCAATGGGAGTAAGATTCAAAGCCTTGGCCTAGACACTGTCTTTGAAACAAAATACAATGCATCTCATTAGAATTTAAACAGAAACAGCAACAAACAAAATCACCATAGTAATTTAGTTAGAGATGCAGAACTTCTGTTGCAGGGATCAAATATTACAGCAGCTTTTGTTCTAGCTTGCATTTCTTGTTTTACTACTTTCTTTGTTTTAGGGAACAACAAAAAAGCCCATTGTGGCCACAGCGGAATTGGAGCTATTGGATGTGGAGTGAGAGAAGGCCGATTCACTCCATCCCCTTTGTTTCCCAGCACCTGTGTGGGTGAAAAAACAAAGCAGAACAGCAGAGACACTTTTCAAAAATGGAGCAGTGGCACAAGAATGGCTTCCTTTCCTTTTTTCACATCACTCTGTTGGCAGTGAGGGACTTAGTTTTTCCCAATGGCAGCTTTGATGTAGGAATCGACCAGGATGAACCTGAAGTGCACCATCATTCTTGAGTCCCTTTGCACCCACAAGAGATTTAAGTCCAGCCCACCTTGAATTCCATTTACTCTTATCTACAGCCAATTTGCCTTGTTCATTAGCAGTTCAAATTATTGGAGTGGTGCAGTGGCCTAGAGGTGGAGCTCTCACCTCACAATCAGGAGGCTGTGAGTTCGATCCTAGGTAGAGGCAGATATTTCTCTCTCTGGGCACAATGAGAATATATCTGCTGAACAAAACTCCACATTGGCAACAAAAAGGACATCTGACTATTAAATACTCTGCTAGTTCTATTCAGTTGCCCAGACTCCACCCCACAAGGGATTATGGAGTTGTTAAAAGATGATGATGATGATTAGTAGTAGTTCAGATTATTGTAGAGAGCATGCAATAAATAAATGTATTCATTTGAACCAGAGGTGGAATTCAGCCAGTTCTGACAGGTTCTGGAGAACTAGTAGCAGAAATTTTGAGTAATTCGGTGAAGTGGCAAATAGTCTGGCCCCGCCCCCGCTGCCTCCCAGCCTCCCAGCTGATCTTCTTTGGTTGCCCTGAACAGGAGAATGGAGATGGAAAGCAGGTAAGTGGGGTGGGTGGGAAGGGAATGGGGATTTTGCAGTAACCTTCCCCTGCCATGCCCACAAAGCCACGCCCACAGAACTAGTAGTAAAAAAACATTGAATCCCATCACTTACACTTGACATTCTATTAACACCCTTTTTTCTGGAATGTTATAGATCCCTGGAAGAAAATAAAAGAGTTCCCTAAAATAAGCTCTGCTGCCATCACTGTCAGAGCTCCTAGTGGTAGGAAGCTGAATATATAACTATTTAAAACTTAAAGAAAACTAATGTAACATGAATGCAATAACCAAATAAATGACATCTGTCATAATGGATATGAATACAATTACAAAAAGAAAATACTTCCTACACTTTTTCTTATCCATTATTTTCAAAATGATGGTTCTAAGAAGGCTAAAGTGCTTGGAGAAAGTAAGCATATTTGACCCCAAAGCCAGACTTGTTTTCATTTGGCTGTTTGATGACTAATCCATATCTAGTCTTGCATTATTAATTTGCAAGAGACTCTTGATGGCTCCAGATAGAATGCCATAATCACAATTCTATTTCACATTTGACTGAGTTAGGAGGAGGGATGCAATGGAGCGATAGCTAGTAAATTGAGTGCTGAAATCAAGAATCCCTGAGTGCACCTCAGTACTACTGGCAGAGTGTTTTGTTTGGAGAAAAAAAACTAACCACATTCCAATCTACAGCACAAATGTTAATGAACAATTTGACTACCGGTACTTCAGTTCTCCTAGCTGACCCCCAGCTGTGAAGCTCAGAAGGAGTGTAACATTGCTGTATCTAATTCAATCGCAGATTATTATTGCTTTAGTTTCTAGTGGTGAAAATATGATGTATTATCTTGATTTTTCATTGCCACATATTTTGTGTTGGTTACCCAAAGCAGCGGATCTCAGACTCCTTACACTCTTTCACTGACTTGTTTGCTACAAGCAATTCTTGAACAATTTGTACTTGTTCTTCTGTCATAGTCCATCAGAGGCTTTTGAAGCTGTCCTGTGTAGAAAGCTAGCAAAGCTATTATTTGGGATCTTGCTGTAAGAAATGTTTAGGTAATATTCTGGGGCTTCTGGACACATTGTGAATTTTGTTGGATGCTCTCCCAAAATAGGTGCCATGAGGAGGAGGATTATTTGTTCACAAAATGTCTGTCATGGTTGTCATGTCTAGTTACACCCCATTTTTAACAAACTGCTGATATTTATTTATTTATTTATTTATTTAATTTGACTTCTTAGTCGCCCCCTCTCCCCCCAGGGACTCGGGGCGACGTACAATAACAACAATCACAACAATATAATATGGAGGAGGTAGAAAATAAATAAATAAATTACAGTACTTTGAAACAATTAAAATCCCAATGACAGTTAAAATTTAAATTAAAATTAACAATTAAAAATGCCCAAGAGGTGGAGAAGCTCTAAATTTAAGCCAGGCCGGCTAGTCGGAACAGGTGGGTCTTCAATTTCATACGGAAGGAGCGGAGGTCAGTTGTTGTCCTAATGTCTGGGGGGAGGTCATTCCAAAGGGTAGGGCCCATCACAGAGAAGGCCCTACTCCTGGGCGCCGCCCTCTGACACTCTCTGGAGGACGGCACCCGGAGAAGTTCCTCTCTGTGCGAGCGAATAGGTCGCAGGGATGTGTGGGGCAGGACGCAATCCCGCAAGTAACTAGGCCCTGTGCCATGGAGCGCTTTAAAGATGGTGACTAACACCTTGAAGCGCACCCGGTAGGCCACAGGAAGCCAGTGCAGCTCACGCAGGAGAGGTGTTATATGGGAGAACCTCGATCTCCCCATAATTACCCGCGCGGCTGCATTCTGGACCAACTGCAGTCTCCGGGCGCACCTCAAGGGGAGCCCCATGTAGAGAGCATTGCAGTAGTCCAGGCGAGACGTCACCAGCGCGTGAGTGACTGTACGCAGGGCCTCCCGGTCCAAAAGGGGTCGCAAGTAGCGCACCAGGCGAACCTGGTGGAACGCCCCCCTCGCCACGGCTGCCACATGGTCATCCATAGCCAGCCGGGCATCTAGGAGGACGCCCAAATTGCGCGCCCGTTCCACCGGGGCTAATTGCTCATCCCCGATGGCCAGAGATGGGATGTACTGGTTGAACCGGGAAGCCGGAAGCCACAGCCACTCTGTCTTGGAGGGGTTGAGCTTGAGCCTGTTGTCCCCCATCCAGACCCGCACGGCTTCCAGACACCGGGACATCACTTCGACGGCCTCGTTGGGGTGGTTTGGGGTGGAAATGTACAGCTGCGTACAATATTGTTCTGTTCTAGCCCCCGGTCCCCTCATTTCCTTCTAAGCCAACCAGAGGTGGGTTCCTACCAGTTCGTCAAATCTACCAAACCGGTTAGAAGAGGTTCCATCAGTGGACCCGGAAGTAGGTTCCACCGGTGGACCTGGAAGTAAGTTCCGGAACGCCAGCCCCGGCCCTGTCGCTCACTCGCCCTGCCCATTCCGTCGCAGCTCCCTCGCTCCCCCGCCCGTCCACACTAAACTAGCCCAGCCCACCACTCACTGATTGGCTGGAGTCGATCCGCCCGCCTCTAACACCCATTTAAAAGCGTGGAGGGTCCTCCCTTCATTTCGTTTTGTTTCGCTTCGCCTTCCAGCAGCTTGCTGCTTCCCTCAGGTAAGCAACTAAGCGTGACGAGGGGTGGCGGGGGTGGCGGGAGTCTAGCTTACGCCAGCTCGTGGCTTTTGCGAGGGAAGTGCATGCAATTAAAGTGACCCTTTCTGTGTCTCTTCTTTGTGCAGGTTATTGGAGCAAGGTGGTGAGGTGGTGATGCAGAAGATGGAGAAAAGGACAGTAATCTTCCTTTTCTCTTATTTTGTGTGCTTGTTTCATCCTAATGCAGTGCATGCGATTAAAGTCCTCCTTTCTGTGTCTCTTCTTTGTGCAGGTTATGGGAGCAAGGTGGTGAGGTGGCAGTAATCTTCCCTCTGTAAGACCCGGCAAGGCAGTAATCTTCCCTCTGTGAGTAGCTGTTGTTATTGTTTTGTGTACTTATTTTAATCTTATTGTAGTTTATCCATTGGGGCAAAGAATTCAGTGACATAGTCTTGGCCACTCCACCCGGTCACATGGGCGGCAAACCACTCCCACCTGGTCACATGGGCAGCAAGCCACTCCCACAAAGCAGGCCACACCTACAGAAGAGGTTCCAATTTTTTTTGAAACCCACCACTGAACCCAATCTACCTTGAGAGTGATCAACCGTAGCTGAGAATAATGGTAGCAATAAAGGGGCAATGTTTGGCACAGCCAACCAAGATCATTGTGAGTCCATAGTTTTATCCCATCACGGTGGGATTTCATTTTCTGTCCTTAATGAGTGTCTTTAGGAAATCAGACAAAAGCTTTCTAACAGTGCGAACAATCTGACAGTGGAACCAATTACCCAGAGATGGGGTAGTCCCTCTTTCACTGGTCACGTTCAAGGAGAGGTTAAATGCCCATCTGTTAGGAATGCTTTAATTTGGATTCCTACAGAGTAAGGATTGGACTTGATGAGTAAACCAGCCTCTTCCAACCCTGAGCTTCTGTCGTCCCTTTTATCTTATGGCTGTTGGGTTTCCTTCAAATGTTTTCATGAGGAATCCAAAGCCTTTAAAAAGCCTAAGTAATTTATGTCTATCTAATCACTCCTATGCTTAATAATACTGTTCTCTCAAATAACTCTGAAAGGTTTGTGAAGCAAGACTTACCATTTCAGAAGGAACCATATTGACTTATATTCAGAAAGGTTTTTTGTAAACTTAATTACTGTGGCATAAATAATGCTTTTACAAATCTACCTAGAATCTGTGTAATGCTTTATTGCCGTTATTCTCTTATGGGCATCTATTGAATTTGTGTTGCTGTCACTACATTTCATTTAGTAACCTTAATTGGTTTTCAATAGATTTTCAAGCTACCGTAAGTCTCCCTATAATTCTATTCTTTCTTCAGTAACCAGTTCCATTCCTTGAGTTGCAAATTAGGCAGATACTTAGGATAACACATGGGCTGACCCATTTCTGTTCAACAGCAATCTTGTTTCATTGAATCACTATTTTCATTTGCAGGAAAGACCAAGAACACTTACACATATACGTAACAACAAACATTAATGTAAGTGCAACTGGGTGTGTGCGTGTGCGCGCGCGTGTGCGTGTGCCCCAGTGAGTTTTTTCCTAAAGCTGAGACAGGTCAAACATTTAACAGATATACCTTAAAACATTAGTTCCAAAACTATGCCTCTGAACATACTAATATATAATTATCCTGTAAGATCAGGAAAGCCAAAGAGTTATGAGTAAACATTAATTTAAGTCAGAATTGGAGGCGGCATACAAACCTCCATTTGTAATTAGTCCAGTCACCAAATATAATAAAAAGTTAGAAATACACCTGGGGACTCTCAACAAGATCCTTACAAATTTGCACTGGAGTACTTCTAGAAGACTTGACTCACGGTGATTACAAATGTTTATGCTTTGAAGACTTTTTTTTATTGTGGTGGCTGCATAATTACTGCCATTACTGTTGTATAAAGCAAAATGACATTTGAAAGTACGTGGGCCTGGCTGAAACGGCCTTTATTTGTTCTTTCCAGATTGTTGAAGATTGAAAGGCTCAGGGTTTTAAAACCTTAATTTGTTCAATAGAGAAGCCATTAGTTTTCCCAGAGTGGCGGTGGATAATATTTTGTTGGAGGGGGAGGGACCATTTCTGTTGAATTGTAGCTGATTATCCATCTTCATAAATATTCAATACAATACAATACAATACAATAGTAGAGTTGGAAGGGACCTTGGAGGTCTTCTAGTCCAACCCCCTGTCTAGGCAGAAAACCCTATACCGTTTCAGACAAATAGCTATCCAACATCTTCTTAAAGACTTCCAGTGTTGGGGCATTCACAACTTCTGGAGGCAAGCTGTTCCACTGATTAATTGTTCTAACTGTCAGGAAATTTCTTCTCAGTTCTAAGTTGCTTCTTTCCTTGATTAGTTTCCACCCATTGCTTCTTGTTCTACCCTCAGGTGCTTTGGAGAATAGTTTGACACCCTCTTCTTTGTGGCAACCCCTGAGATATTGGAACAATGCTATCATGTCTCCCCTAGTCCTTCTTTCTCTTAAGCTAAACATACCCAGTTCCTGCAACCGTTCTTCATATGTTTTAGTCTCCAGTCCCCTAATCATCTTTGTTGCTCTTCTCTGCACTCTTTCTAGAGTCTCCACATCTTTTTTACATCGTGGCGACCAGAACTGAATGCAGTATTCCAAGTGTGACCTTACCAAGGCATTATAAAGTGGTATTAACACTTCACGTGATCTTGATTCTATCCCTCTGTTGATGCAGCCTAGGACTGTGTTGGCTTTTTTGGCAGCTGCTGCACACTGCTGGCTCATATTTAAGCCAGCTCTTGTCTCTTTACTCTTGTTGGCCAGGCTTACGGACCTCCTCATCCCCTTGAATGTTGATAGGATGCCTGCCTAAAGGAAGCTGAAGCAGGTCTACTGGCTAACTTTGGAGGCATGAGGCCTACTTTTTGTCAGGGAAGAAATTTAAAAAGGGGGGATCTGAAATGCATTTTTTCACCCTTTTTTCAATGGGAATTGGAGGCAACAGGAAACAGTTGCCAGGCCTGCAGCCATCTTTTCTTTTGGATCTTTGGCCTGCCACACTTTTTATTATTCTACTATGCATTTTCTATTGTGAGAAAATGGGAGGGGGATTGTAGGAGTTAGATGCTATGTAGCCATAACAAAATTCTTTCTAGAAAGCCAAGGTCATCCTTTGTCTTTGCACCTCTGCACCTGACCGGAACTGGATGGGAGGAACTGCCAGCACGGCAGTGGAAGATTGGACCCTGTGATGGACTTGAGGGTGTGGGGGAAAGATCTTGAACTTTCTACTGGGTGGGGAAAAACAGGAAGCTTTCAGATTCGGGTTTTCCCAGATGTGCCAACATGGCTCTCTTAATAAATTGGAACTTTGAGGAATACTTTGCCTTGGACTTGATTTAATTTTGGATGCTGTTTGGAACCCTGACAACAGCAACATCATAATAGATCTGCATTAAGGAATGTCACATAATCTCATAATCAAGAAAAGAAGATGCTGTTCAAATATAGGAACTAGCAAGTCTCACATAGAACCTGTGTCTGGGAATAAAATCAAATGCTCTCTTTGAATAATGAATAATAGACCCCCAAATTAGGTTAATGCAGTTTTCTACTGAAAAAAGCAAGACAAATCACTGGTTCAGTGTTGACTGACCTTTCTGAAGGATGATATGCCTTCTAGTTGGTAGAAGACCCTTTATCCAGAGGTATGAATGGCGCCAACTCTACCTGCATTGCAAATCTAGATGGTTCTACCTTACTGTACTTTCAGCCCTGGTGTCTATGGTTATTTCAATCGTCCTAAATGTGCTTATTCAGAACACAACTGGATGTTTCACTTCTCATCCAAGAAACTTCTTCAGTTCTGAAGTTCAGTTCAGACCTGAAGAAGCTTCATGGATAAGAAGTGAAACATTTTCAAGCAAAAACAAAGAGAGTCCAGTTTTCAAAATTACTTTTGGGACAACCATGACTTGGATGGCTGAGAGTCTCCATAGATGATTATTTTAATTGTTTTAAATGTTTAATTTTTGTTTTTTTCTAAATACCATTGGTGTTATTCTATCATTTCTGCCCAGAGACTGTTAGGATTATAGCAGGTACCGATAACAAACAAAGATATCTGGGTTGTCAGAATACTGTACTATACCATCCAGTGAACTAATTTCCTATGCATTTGCTTAGTATACAACTTGCTTACTATCCTTAATAGGCAAATTGAGCAGTAGTTTACTATATTACTATATCATAGAGGGTCATCTGATTTTGGGGAGAACTGTTTTCTTCTATTTCATTTCCTTTTTCCTACTATTTCCTCTGTTTGGTTCTTCATTTCTGCCCATTTTGTTTTCTTGCTTATTGTGCTTCTATAGCGTATGAATGGGCTCATATGCAGAAGAGGATTATGAAGAAATACACTAAGGACAATGCTGAAAATTTGCAGACAAGGTTTGGGAATTAAATGGAAATTTTGAGGGTAAATTAATTGGTTTTGATTAATTATGCATTTATTTGATTTAAAAATCTCTAGCCACTTTATTATATCTCAAGTAACCCCCCAAAAATGTACCAAAACAGAAAAGACCAAAGGTTTAGACATTTAATAGTATGTCTAACTTACAAACAACAAAATAACTATCTGTGTAATTTAGACCATAAAAGGAGAATAGTACAAATGTGAGATCTCTCTCTCTCTCTCTCTCTCTCTCTCTCTCTCTCTCTCTGTGTGTGTGTGTGTGTGTGTGTGTGTGTGTGTTTGTACTCGTGCTAATTTCTGGGCTAACCAAAGCTGTTCTCCATTATTTTCATTAAGGAATAATAGCATTTTTTTAAAAATACAACATTAAGAAATACATGTTTGAACATTGCTACAATGCCCCATCAGAAATCATACGATACTATTTTAAAAAAAGATTTGTACAAATCATTCTATTATCTTAGTACTAAGTAGGCATTATCCAATTTAAGAAAATTTATATTCCTGTCATTTTTTATTCTAACATAATTACTTTACCATTTCTACAATATGATCTGCCAGGTCTTTTTTTTTAAAAAACCATCGTAAGTTGCAGCTGGTTCATTATCTTTCATTTTGATGCTATTGACAATCTTTTAGCCCATTAAACATACATACCAGATTTCCTGCTGCATTGTTTGCATGCACATCTCTTTAAATAATTTAACAGCAATATCACTAGGTCTGATGGGAATCACTATCTTTTAAAATCCCAAAATATGGTGGCGTTTTCTTCCAGAATGATGGTATAGATACAATGAATGACTTTTCTTTTCTCCACTTCCAGCATTTACCTTGTTTTATGTATCACTAAAATATAGATTTCTGCACAGAGCTGAAAATGCTACTTTGATAGGTTGTTGAGGGGCTGAAAAAAATAGTTCCATTCATCATGGAGTGTTCCAAGATGTAGAATACAATTGCTACATGCTTGCTTAGAAACAGTTCTGCTCAAAGGTTTTGGGTTCTCTAGCCATTCTGTTCACAATCTCTCTTTCAATGGAAAAAGGATATTTCCATCTTGCCTTTACTATTTTTAGATCTATATCAAGATTCAAACTATAATTGTGGATATGTCTATATTTTACAGCTACAGCTTTCAGGGAACATCAACTGATTAGCACTTCCTATTTCCCAATTGGCCAACACCCAAATGTTCTACCTCTTGAACGTCAAGAACAGCCACCATCACCAGAAACACATCCTTTCATTTACTACATTAAAAATAATTTGGTAGCATTTCTTCAGACGTTTCTTTTGAGAATCTGTTGCTGGAGAGATGGGAAAATAAACCTACAAGTGGAACAGTGATGGGTTCCGGATCCTGTTGCAACCATTATGGTGCAACGGGGCCTGGTGTCCACCATATGAATGTGTGCAGCACGCACATGTGTACTTACCGCCTGCAACACTCCAGCTGCTTTGAGGAGCGTCGTGCAGGTGCTGTACGCTCTGTGTGCACGCATGGAAGCCCCCAAAACCTCAAAAACCGCTAAGAAGCGTGGGCAGACGGGTGGGCCCTCTGGAGCACCGTATCAGAACAGTACCCGATGCTTCCGGAAGGCACCAGCATGCCCGTACTAGGGCGTACCAGTCATAACCCACCACTGAAGCAGAAGTCCCAAGTGTCACTGCAATGCTTTTAAACGTCAACAGTTTTAAGACAAATGGACTTCAGCTTCCAGAATTCTTCAGCCACTATGGACAATTCTGGGAATTGAAGTCTATTCCCTCTTAAAGTTGCTGAGGTTGAGAAGCATTGACTTATAGAAATGCTGCAAGGTTATGTAGGAATTTCGCACCCACCCCTCTCCTAGAAAAAGGAATTTTTAAAGGAAATATTAAAAGGGCAGAATATTTTCCCTAAAAGGGAGGCAAAAACTCAGTCCCCCACCTTTGTTACTGGGTCATTAAGGCCTGGGTCAGTCTATTCTATGTAACAAAGATCTACCTACTTCAAGCAGAGATATAATAGGAACAGTCATAGGAACATCATCACCCAGCAAGGCTCAACCAAGCCTGGGACATAGACAACCTAAAAAGGTACCCCTGCATGGCCCCATGGGAGTCTGACAACCAATCAGAACACAAGCTCAAATTCAAAGCCCAATAGCCCAGGTACTCTCAGCATCTCTTCTCTTTTTCTTTTGCCCAGGATCTAAAACCATGTGGTCCTGTCCGCCGTTAAACCATGTTTCCAAGCAGTCCCTATGTTTCCAGTATCTTTCTTCCCACTTGGAACTGAACCCAGATGGACATTTCTTCCAACAGTTGCATGGCTGCACTTCCTTTTTTAAAAAAAAAATGAAGACATAGTGACACATCCATGCAAGAGAAAATAAAGGGAGATCAGCTATAGAACTGCATAAGATCATCAGGATATGGCAGCCTCATGATCAAGGCAGTAAATTTTTAGATGGAAAGGGGGAGGAGAAGAGACGAATTGCAGCTGCTGCATCTGTCCTGGTTTCAGGCAGAAATTACGTGGCTGAACTGAATCTAGGAGTTAGGCATGGTGAGAAATCTCTCAGATGGAAAACAGACCACCTCCGTGAGCTGTAGAAAGGCAACAGAAGCTCCTGATGTAATAACAGTAATGTAGTGAGTTTCCAAAACTAAAATGGCTTTTCTTCATTAAAGAACATGATGGGGAGGGAGGCACAGAGACCATGATCTAACTAAGACTAAAGCAACTTCCTGTTCTTTCCGTGACAGTGTGAGCTTGTTATTAAATGCAAATCTTTGTGGGAACTGGTTAGCAACACTTGCACTGCACCTTTGATGGTTCAGCAAAGCAGATTTCCTCCGGTCATAGACATCTTACTGAGGTCAAGGCCTGCCTCTCCCTTGCTCTTCCTCATCTGCAATTACATCCTTTTCTTCCTTCTTCCCCGATAAGCATTTCGTTTCTTCTCTTCTCCCCTGACTAATTCTGCTCTGGGCCTAAAACCACGACTGCTTTCAGTCCGTCAGGTGGGTCAGAATCTGACTCTTAATAAGATATGCTCTTTCTGAAGAATGTACAGGTAGTCCCAGATTTACAACCATTCGGTTAGTGACTGTTCAAAATTACGATGGCAATGAAAAAATGACTTACAATGGATCCTTCCATGTACAACCAATGTAGCATTCCCAACAGTCACATGATCAAAATTCAAGGACATGGCAATTGACATGCTTTTATGATGGTTGCAACATCCCAAAGTCACGTGACCACCATTTGTGACCCTCCCAGGTGGCTTCTAACAAGCAAAGTCAATGGGGGAAAGCCGGATTTGCTTAACAATTGCATGATTTACCTAACACTTGCAGTGATTTGTTTACCAACTATGGCAAAAGAGGGCACAAAGCAACCATTTCATTTAGCAATAAATTCTAATCCCAGTTGTGGTCGTAAGTCAAGGACTATCTATACATGAACATGTATAAGAAAAATAAGACTTTCTAGAGCAGGGCTGTCAAACTCGTAGCCCATGGGCTGGATGTGTCACATGCTTACCACGCCAGAGGTGGGTTCCTACGAGTTCAGACTGGTTCGGCCGAGTAGGTAGTAACTCGGCCACCCATGCACCCGAACTGGTTGAATTGTCAGCAGCACCATCTTGATTTTGGGTCCTGCGCATGCGCAGAACAATCTCCATTGCAGAAATTTGATTATTCCCCTTTTCTAACGTTCTGTGCATGCACAGAACTTTTTTGGTGTAAATGCACACGCGTGCAAAATTTCTTTTACACCGAACCAGCAGTAACGCCGGTAGCAACCCTCTCCTAGGCCACGCCCATGCCCAGTTTAGCAAAGGGGGGGGGGAAGTCATGATACTTCATGTGATGCCACCATAATGCCCTGAGTTTGACACTCTGTTCTAGAGGATTCTGCCCACCCTTATCGAAAGTAGCTATTGATCATGTGGAATGCTCCTCATGTATCTCTCTTTCTCTCCTCTTCTCCCCTCTTTCTGTTCTTCCAGATATTTATAATATCTGAGGAAGTACAACAAAGGATGCTGGATCCTTGAAAAGTAAAGATGTTTCCCACAAAAATCTCCTTTTTCCTCTGCTGGAAGATGTAAGTTGATACTGGTGGAAGGCTCTTTCGAAAAGAGCTACTAAACCAAGCCATCATTAGCTTATCCATTATTTACTGAATAATTTAGAGCTGGCTTAGTTCAAGCAACATTTAGTTTTAATCTCAGGGTTTTCAAACAGGATTTTCAAACTAAAAACTTACATTAATTCATATGACCTGTTGTGAAATTATTGTGAGTTTCAATTTTTTGGTAATGATAACCAGAATTGGCATGGAGAAACTCCTTCCAAGTCAATAGTACGATCAAAGCTCTCCCTGTTTTTTTATGTGATGCACATAAAAACAAGTGATGCTTCAATTGCACCATTGTGGCTCCCATCTTGACTTTTTTTGACCACGCTCTATCAACAATCCTGGTGACTGCTTTTGCTTGCCAGGTAGGAGTATTCAGTGAGCAATCTTCATACACTGAATGGATTTGTGCCAGCTGCTAATTGTTGGCACGCTGCCATATTGCCCAACAACTCTTCCCAGCATTCTTGTGTGTTGCCTCAGTGAGAATGGCTGGGTGTGTTTACATGTGTAAGAATCCACATAGGAGCTAGTAAATTCCCCTTCTGGTGAAGGACTAGTATATATGTAAAGCTATGTTGTCCCTGTCGCCCAACTACTACTAGGTTCTCAGCCTAAAATGATTGACTGTTATATTTGGGGATTTGAGAGCATAAGAAGAGAGCTTGGCAGGGTGGCAAACTACTTCGGGCTGACAAATTATAATCGTCAAAGCGGCAAGGAATAAAAAGACTTGGATTTCTCAAAGATTTCTAAGCAGATGTCCTTGGGTTTTTTGGCAAACACTTCTCTTCTTCCTTCTAGTTGAAGCAACATATGGATATCCTAACTATACTGGGGGAAAAACAAAGATGTGTCAAAACCATACCTATTCCTCTTCCCTGTTCCTAAACAAGCCTGTTTTGCTGAGGGACAATAAAAATTTGCCCGCTTGTGTTTCAGGAAATGACACACCATGCCTGGGTTTACAATGAAGTTGGGAAGGACCCCGTAGCAGCATGAAAGGTTTTGTTAAGGGAAGGAGGCGGTTTGCCAGTTTGATTCAGATCTAACGAGAGGGCTCAATTCCTTTTGAAAAGCGTGTCCCCCATTCGGCCCCCTTTTCCACTTTCAATTGCTGTCACTGTAACAGAAGACCCCTGCCTATGCCTTCCTTTTGATTTGTATGCAGCCGATTGGCAGCAACGAGCAAAGGGTACACCGTGACCTACTAAAATAAATGACCGAAGCCCCTAACAATGGAGCTTTGTACAAGAAAAACAGTGAAGTCACAGTTTCCCAGGCTGCTGCCTTCCCACCCACTCTCTCTTTTGCTCCCCGGATGCCTAATAATGAAGGCAACGAGGGAGTGGACGGGAGGGACTTACTGCTGGACAAAAGAGAGAGGTCCTCCTAGTATCTCAGATGTAACTCTCTCTCCAAAGCAGCTGGCTTTTGTTGCAGGTCTTTGGGAGGCATAGTTCATCATTAATCAAACATTATTTGATCACGAAAACAAAGCCAGGCTTCCCTTGATGGAGTTTACAGTCACACATGTGGCCATTGTTAGCATGTACACATCTGGAGGAATAATTCTGAGCAATTACAAAGTGAACAGCTTTAAAACCACCCAGACATTCCAGTTCTATGGATGCATTTTTTTTAAGCTCAAGTGAATTCCCTGGTAAATTGGTATAAAATTGCCTGAAGTGTTCAGACTTTCTAAGTAACCGGTTTAGGAAATAAAAGCTGTTTATATGGCTTTTGGAATGTGTAGTTGCAGTGCCAGGATTTTGGAACTATAAGCATTAAGCACAGATCTTTTGAGCTCTGACCTTAAAAAATATCCAGCACTGATTTCATTAAAGATTGTAATCAATTGATGTGTGGCAGAAATTAATTTCTTATGTAAATACCCTTAAAGTTATCTTTCTGGCTTGCGGAGGGTAATTTAAAGCTATTGTTTAATAAATAAAAAAACCAATGTAGGAAAAGCTTAAAAACCACAGGTATAGACATTAAGTAAACCACCATTAAGTAAATGTTTTCACTCATATTTATGTATACATCATTCCCAGACAAGAACTGAATTGTTAACCAACAGAGGACAATATTTGTAGCTCAAGGTTGAAATGCAGGGTCTTTGGTGCCCTCTGAGCTTGTTTGTCATCTTGCAGAATTTTCTTACCAAACCACAGTAGATAACATCAGTGTCCTATATAGAGCATCAGTGATGTTGTTACCTAGTTTGGTAATGAAATGTCTGCAAGAAAGCAAGAACGCTTGGAGAGCATCAACGACCCCTGATTTGCTAGCATTAGCAAGAAAGAAAAAAGGTCACCTGAAAAGTCTAACAAATAATGTTGTATTAGAGGAAATAGTAATATGTAGCTTGCTAAAGCTTCACAGCCTTAGACTTGCACCTTATTATGGTGCAGCAAGGTTGTTAATTGCTAATGATCTTTTAAAGTAATCTTGAATCTGAAGACTTTTGTTATTCCAAATTTTTCTTAGCTGTCTTATTTTACTCCCCTGTTCCCAAGCCCATCGGGAAACATGGTTATAAAGATAACAGAATAACAGAGTTGGAAGGGACATTGGAGTCCTCTATTCCAACCCACTCCTCAGACAGAAAGCCCTATACAAGTAGCCCCCAACCTTTTGGGCCCCAGGGACCAGTTCTGTGGTGAGAAGGTTTTCGGTGGACCAGAGGGGCCATGGTTTCATGTGCTGCCTGTATCCCACGGCTGGAGCTTTGCTTGTTTGTGTGGCCCAGTTTCTGGCATGCTGCGGCCCAGTGCCAGTCCACGGACCAGGGGTTGGGGACCGCCGGCCCTACTCCATTTCAGACAAATGGTTGTCCAATCTCTTCTTAAAAACTTCCAGTGTAGAAGCATTTACAACTTCTGGAGGCAAGTTGTTCCACTGATTAAGGAGGCAAGCTGTTCCACTAATTAAAACTGATCATCCACTTCCACTGATTATTATCTGGTTATTCTTAACTTTCATTTTTTCCCCAACATCCGATAGAGACAGAGATTTGGCATTTATTAGAGAAGTGCATATATCTGGATTTGAAGGGGAAATGTGACTTGGAACATGCCGTTATGGTGTGCATGTGACACATTTGTCATGAACATCTTAAACAAACTATACACACTCAAGCAAACTCTGAATCACATCTTATGCTATGAATTCAAATTTTTGTACAGTGTTTACTTACTTAATCTGGTTTTTCATTTTGTCACATTTCTGCCATTCTCCCATAGTTGCCCCAAAAGTTGCCGTGAGTATTTCTAAGATTTCTACCGCTGAAAATAGTATTATTTTGCCTTTCTCTATATAATACTTTAAATTTCCTCCTAAATTGCAAATATTCAACAGAATTGATTATAAGGATACCACACCTTTAATTTTCAAGGCACTTTATAATTTTCTTCACAAGAAGTTTGAAATGCAAATAATTCATTGGTCCCATTTTGCAGACAAGAAGGAGAGTTTATAACTAAGGTTATAATTTATTTTTGAGTAGCTCTCTAAATTCAAAAGGAAAAAAGATGCTTGGCCGTTTATGTACAGGTAGCATCTGTTAGCCGTTCCATAAATCAAATGTATTTTTTCCTGAGTATGCATGTCAGGTATGAAAGGAAGTACATAATTTCATAATAAGATGATACACCTGCTTTAAAGGGTCACAGATACATACTTGAAGCATCTTTTCCCCTTTGAATCTGAAATTCTATTTAGCCCTGATAATTTGAACACGGTTTGCACATCCCACTATGCCAAGAAGTGGTTTGCTTTTCCCTATAGTATAAGTCTTTGCATTTGTCTTTTATAGCAGTCATTCTGTTGCATTATGGTTCCATTAGAACAAAGTAAAGTGCACACAAATGTAATTTGTTCTAAGTTTGTTTCCCTGCACTAAATACAAATCTTGACTAAAAATTAGATTGTTGTATTTACAACAAGCTCCATTCAGGCTTTTTCAAAATTGGAGCATTCATTATGCAAGTGCTGTGATAAACACTTTAACTTGATGACATTACTAAAAATATGTCTTTTTTCCTGCAGATATGAATGCATTCACTGCAAATGTCAGGAGGAGAAAACCTTTACAACTAAAGCATCAGCTTTCAGATAAACCGGTACTTGATAATGGAAGCTTTTTTCTGGTAGCCATAACTGAACAGTGTTGATGGGGCATGAGACTTCTCCGCTGGTAGGAGTGCTTTAACTATGGCAACATGTAATCTGGGTTAGAATTGTCAAGATATTTGAAACAAAATATGAGGAAAAATTCAGAAATATGTTTGATGTGTTTGATCCTGCTTATTTCTAAGGAAAAAAAGCTCAACATGGAGAAGTCATGTCTCATGAAATCTGTAATGTTATTATTTGTGTAGGAGGAACCTCTAGGAGGCAAAAGAAACCTTTCCAGAGTAAATAAAATTCCTACAAAATTTAATAACTTTCTGGCATCCTTATTCTTGGTGCACAGTTGCTGTAGCAACAATATATAAAAAAGGAGGAGGAAAAAAAATCCCATCCTAGACTAGAATAGAAGTAGGCTCTTCACATCAAGCTATTTTAATCATTTCTGAATGGTTCTTTATGGACAATTGATCACCTGCAGCCTGCAGACGTTAAGAAGGATGCTGCTCTGAACCAAGAACATCCTGAAAACACAGCATACCAAATATGGCTATGAGATTTTCCATTTTCCTAATAGCATGTTTAGAATTTAAATGATTTTTTAAAAATCGTACAATCAAGCACTGCAGTAAATCTGGCACTTCTTAGCAGTGACAGCTTCCAAAGTTCTGACATGTTCAGTCAGTGCATTAAATACAAAAAAAGACCTTTTGCATTTATGCACATTTCATCGGAAATTCAAAGATTCAACTCTGAGCTAACTTTATTTTCCATTCCCCCACCAAGCAGAAGGACAAAGAGTTTGCTTTTACCTTGATTGAGAATTTGTAGGATGATTGGGAACAGGGGTAGGATTCCGCCAGTTCAGACCAGTTTGGATGAACTGGTATCTCCGATAATCATCTGAGAGCGAACTGGTTTGCTCCGATGATCAAGTGGGCCTGCCCGCCCACCCTTGCGCTTTACTTACCTATATCCTCTCAGCTGATTAGCAGATTGCCGCGCCTCAGGTATGTTACTCCCCAAGAAGTAACTTGAAAGGTACATTTTGGTAAAACTATGCACGCATGCACAGCACACAAGCAACATGTGATTACCAAACTGGTTGTTAAACTGGCCGGATCCCACCACTGGCTGGGAAAGCAGTCACTCTTGACAAACTGATAAAGTATAACCATCTTTAGTGAGAGAGGTTTGGAATCTAACACAGGAGATGCAGCCCAACCAGTCAAGATTCATTCACAGCAAGTCATAATTTGGTTTGTTTGGTTTTGAGATAGGAGCTTTTGACCTCACTGTGTTTTAGTAACATTCATAGTATATAGTATGTTGGATAACCACAGCCACTTCTGGTTCATTCAATAAAGCATGACTAAACAAACCAAAGCTTAAGCTAATATATTATCCCAGCCAATGGATCTTACCTATTTCAATAAATAATCCAAAAATAAACATATTTAGTAAGAAATAACATGTTCTTGTGAAGCAGAATGCATGGAAGGAAGTGGTCATATGCTCTGTTCCAAAATCCTTCATCCCTGATTTCCCGTTTCCCTACAAGAAAACTTTCCCCACCAAAATAGGACATTTTGGAGTGTACAGGCAGGATTTACTTGTCCCCATTACTCCTCTGTGGATTTAAGGGTAGGAGTAATAATGATTTGCCTTCTAAAAGTCTCCTGTTCCTTTCCCTTTATTTATTTTTTTAATATTAGTGAGATATTGCAAATAACTATAACAATAACAAAATGCACTAGTGATGTAGTAAAATAAAATCTATAAGGAAAATAAAGAGCAAGAAAAAGGATAAAAGAATAAACTAGAAATGAATAAGCAAGAGATTTACAAATTCTGGAGGTTTAAATTTTGTAATATAAATATTTAATTAATTATGAGCATCTGAATGTTATATCATTTAAACAGACTAAAACCACTCAAGCTGTAACCAAATGTATTACATATTAATCACATTAGTAACCATGATCAAAACAGAATAAATAACAGAATAACAGACCTGGAAGGGACCTTGGAGATATTCTAGTCCAGTGATGGCTAATATTTTTCCCATTGTGTGCTAAAAGCGGGGGGGGGGGAGTGCAGGGAGGTCATGTGCGGGGCGTGTCCACACCCATAATGCTATGCGCACGACCCCATGCGCATGCATGCATGACCCCCACCCTCCTGCTCAGCTTTTGGCACCAGATGGACCTGTTTTTCACCCTCCTCAGGCTCCAGAGGCTTTCTAGGAGTCTGGGGAGGGTGGAAACAGCCTCCCCCCGCCCCCTCCCGCGGCCCTCCGGAGGCTTCCCTGAAGCCTCCAGAGTGCGAAAAAACCAGCCCTACAGGCAAACTGGATGTTCAGGAATGGACTTCCGGTTTGGCTGTATGGCCATTTTTTGCCCTCTGGAGCCTTCAGGTGGTTTCCCTGAAGGATCTGGAGGGTGAAAAATAGCCCTATGGCCAAACTGGAAGTCACTTCTGTTTTTCACCCTCTGGAGCTTTCAGGAAGCTTCCTTTCCTGAAGGGAAGCCTCAGGTGGGCGAAAAATAGCCACATGCATGCTGGAGCTGACAGGGCAATGCCTCATGTGCCCTAACAAATGTCTCTGCATGGCACGCGTGCCATATGTTCGCCATCACAGTTCTAGTTCAACCCCTGCTCAAGCAGGAAATCCTATACCATTTCAGACAAATAGTTGTCCAATCTCTTCTTAAAATTCTCCAGGGTTGGAGCACCCACAACTTCTGGACATAAGTCATTCCACTGATTAATTGTTCTATTAAGAAATTTATCCTTAGTTTTAGGTTGGTTCTCTCCTTGATTAGTTTCCATCCATTGCTTCTGCCTTCAGGTGCTTTGGAGAATAGCTTGACCCCCCTCTCCTTTGGGGCAGTCCCTTAGATATTGGAACACTGCTATCATATCAAATCACTGAGTGAAATCATAAAATATATGTTATACCCAAATTACTAAAACTCTGTTCTGATTTGAAAATCCTGTAAAATTGAAGTATAGCTTTTCCCAACTTTAAATAAGGTAATTATACAGTTATATAAAATAGATAACCCTAAAACAGACTAATTCTTTTTTATTCGGATTCCCATCCTTATAACTAGACCAGAAATGAAGTGCTAATTTTAACTCTGCCATTCTTGTTGTATCACCAAATAATTTTCAGCAGTCCTTCAAGGAATCAGAAAGCTGAGTGAATGGTTCCACCTGCTCAGAGGTTGCCCACCCTTGGTTCTAATGTGTAATGTGCATAGGAAGATATCACAATCGTAATGGACGTCTAGATATTTCTGTCTTCCGTAGTTATCCTTCCCTTTGTGTGTTTCTTTTTGAAATTAATTAAATAAATGATATAACCTAAACATACATGCATAAAAGGAAGAAAGGCTATCAATCAAATAATCCATAGCAGAAATGCAAATTTTTGGAAGGGACCCCATCTGCTGCTTCCTTAGATATTATAAGTAACTTCAGCAGAAGCCGGAGCAGCAGCTGTGATTCTGCTTTCATTTTCTTTTTGCTTTCTGCTCCTTCCCCTTCAAGGATGCTCTCTCCTGAACATGAACTTTGTAAACAAAGGTGTTGAGCATTCCTCTATGTGCATCTTTCTTTAAGATTTAGGCTATTTAGGCTGAACTTCTAACATTTCAAAATTTTAACTTTGCTCTTTAAAAGCATTGCATTTTATTTCTGGCTATTCTTTCTTTCTTTTTTAAACTCTGTGCCCCTGTTTACAAACAAACAAACACACACACACACACACACACACACACACACACACACACGGTAAGCATAATTCAGTCACAAAGTATCTGATAACCAAAATGTAAATTATGGCATAAATTGGCCATGGTGGTCCCAGTTGTTATCAGCACACACATGATGCCATACCCAACAAATCTTGGATGATACTTAGAAAACATGGACATTGACAAAATTTCTAACTGTTGATTACAGAAGTCTTATTCTGACCTAGGCTTCCCCAGCAGCATGAAGCCGAGTCCTTGTCCCGATAAATCCCTTTTATTTATTTTACAGTGAATTTGTCTCCAGCAAAGTCTTTCTTCTCCCAGAGTCTTTCAAGATAGTTCACAATTACCAACCTTTATCAGGGTTGGAGAGTGGCCAGGCCAGAAGTGGGTTGCTACTGGTTAGCACCGGTTCGGGTGAACCGGTAGTGATAATTGTGACCGGGTTGCTGAACTGGTAGGGACGGCAGGCTCGCCACACCCCTGAACCGGTTCCCCGGTCGCTGCAGCATGGTTTTTTTTTGACATTTTTAATGTTCTGCGCATTGTGCAGACCTATTTACAGGCAACTGTGCATGTGCGCACTGAACCAACAGTAACACCAGCAGAAACCCACCCCTGGGCCAGACCGATATCTTTCAGATGCTGCACTGCTTGGCAAGAATGCAGAAATGAACTAATTGTCTTCTGCAAACAGTTCACTCCTCTTTTATTCCTCTTTTTTTCACATTTTTTTTAAAACATAAAAGACAACATTAAATTTTTTTCATCCATTACATACAGCATGTCGTTTGGTTACAAGTGTTTTTGCATCCATATTTTCAATTACAAATACAATCACAGATTTTCCATCTAGCATAACAAAAAACCTCACTTTCATTGTACAGCACATATTCAATTATGATTAATATTTCTTTCTTTTCAATAAACTTAATTCTCTTACATTCTTGACTGTCTGCTTGATAACAACATACCTTTATGTATCATTTTCTCATTTTGAATATTTTTACAATATAAAAGAATTTACCAAGTGTTTATATTTATATATCTATCACTATTTTCAACCGGATATCTTTATAGTATGCACTTAGAGTTATATATTATATTACCAATCCTCTATCAGATGTACATAAATTCGTTATTATCTTTGTCCTTCATTTTATAACAAAAGATTCTAAATTATTCAATTCATATATATGTCAGTGTTTCATTGTATCATCATTAGTCTATTTAACAACATTATTGTATTCTCACTTTTCTCCTTCAATTAAAACATTGTATCTTTATTAGTCTGTTTAACAACATTATTGTATTCTCACTTTTCTCCTTCAATTAAAACATAAGTAAAACATTTTTCATTTCCAGGTTCTTTTTTCCAGCCACTGATAAAACAAATCCCATATCTTATAAAATTGCTCATCTTCTTGTTCTCTAATTTCAAATGTCAATTTGCTCATTTCAGCGCACTCCATTATCTTTCGAATAACTTCTTCCTGTTTTGGTATCATTTCATTTTTCCAGTTTTTTTGCAAATACAATTCTAGCTGCTGTTAAAACGTTTACAATCAACCCTCTCACTCCTCTTTTATTCCCTATGGGAGGGGCCATTCATCGTCCAGCTGTGGCCTTACTCCCAAGTTGACCCTTGTTCCTTAGCTGTTCCCTTCATCTGGCAACTATGCACATGCACACACTGGGAACAGGCTCCAGCTGTTTGTCTGCCTCACTGATGTCTGACTCTGAAGGCAGCTGATAACTGCCAGATGGCCTCGGCACCGTTTCTGCCTCCGACGCAGAGCCCTCATCAGAGCCTTCCCCAGACTCCAGGACTGGCCCATGTTCCTCACCAACCTCCTCACTGTCTAAGTCTGCCACCAGTTCTGCTGGCGGGCCACAACAAATCTACAGTGCTTGGATCTGCATATACTATGCCAATATGCTACAACATCCTAGATTCTTGGCGTGAACTCAATGCATATGAAGTCCAATACCAGCTGAAGAACTGGCAGCTGTGATTTCACATTTCTGTGTGTATAATAATACAGGGGTCCCCAACCCCAGGGCTGTAGCCCACTACTGGGCCGCGGCCTGTTTAAAACTGGGCTGTGGAAGAAATGGACAAGTACGTGCTTGAAGCTCCTCCATGAGTGGAGCTTCATATGCATGCACAAGCATGCACTGCTCACGTGAGTGGAACTTCATGTGCGAGCACAAGTATCTGCCACTTGCACAAGTGAAGCTTCATGTGCAAGCACAAGCACCCTCCGCTCGCGCACGAAGCTCCATTGCTAGCTCCAAAGCTAGAAAGGTTAAGGACCGCTGTAATAATACCCCAGATTTAAGAATTGTTGATAGAAAGACAAAAAGAACCTGGATAATGAATGTTACATTACTTGGAGATAGTAAGAGAGAACAGAAGCATACATGCACCATAATGAAGTCTAAAGCAATCATTTTGGGAATATAGAATAAAACTTCATCCAGTAGATGTCTAGCATCAAATGAATCCATGCATCACTGAAGTCCTGGCAAAGCTTCCTCATTCAACTCTTTTCCCATTGGCCAGGCAGATAAAAGTGGCCAGGTCTTGACAGTGCAGCCAATCGGTGACTGAGAAGTGTTTCTGTGCTGTCTGGCCTTAGCAACAATGAGAAACGTATTGCAGAGACTTGCTTTTTGGGGAAATTTTTCCCCTCAGCTATTTTTTTGGAAGATTAAAGAGGCAGAATGAATTGATGTCTCCGTATAGGTATTCTCACAATTCATAGCATTAAAAAAAATTATGGGCTGTTTTTTGCTCAATTCTGCCTTCCTCCCAGCCCCCAGGAGCACTCTATAAGCCTCCTAATGGCTATCCATGACCTTTTTTTGACAAAAACTGGCCTGTTTTCGTGAAAAATGGGTCATTTTTGGCTCATTTTTGCCCCCCCCATCATCCAGGAGCACTCTACAAGCCTCCTAAAGACTATTCATGCCCCTTTTTTAAAAAAAAAAATGGGAGGTTTGCAGAGTGCAAACACTTTTTTAAAAAAATTGCCTCTTCAAAACCTTGGTGTGTCGTATACTCCGGTGCGTCTTATACTCTGAAAAATATGGTACTTTCAATATACGTTTTCCATATTAAAATAGTTGGACTAGTTAAACAGAAAATGCTGCTTGGAAGTAGTACATTATTTGTTTCTCAAAAGGAGCAGACAGTTGAAAACCTCCTTCCTACAAAATTTCGAAAGACGTGAAGGACTGACTATATCTGTTGTCAGCTTCTGTTCTTCCTAAGATCTGATAGTGATGAAATGGTGTGCCTGGAGACCTCATATACAATTTTCAGCTGGAATAGGAAGCTTAGCATATCTCTTAGAAGATTAAAGCAGAAACTCAGAATCAAAGTGAGCAAAAAAAAATGACACATCTTTTCGGTAATTATTATTTTCTTTGATTAGTGCCTCCTATTATTAGTGGCATCGTTCAGTCTCCTACTTCTAAATTGGTTCACTCATAATCCTGGTGATTCAATTGCAAATCTGCCAGTGCAAATTTTCTTAAGAAATCTAATGTTGGCCTCAAATTTCTGTACATTAAAGCTTAGGAAGAACTTGTTAAGAGAGTAACTTCAAATGTTTATCATGTCTTCCTCTAGCTAACATAATGCCTGCAAGTGTTATCCCTTACAGGAAATAACAAATTTTAACAGGAATTGTTTTTTAAAAAAAATTAAAATAACAGCATGGATGAAAAAAGGGAATGGTCCTCTGGAATCATAGTCCATATCAAATATTACCCTTTTTTCCTATCCATCCATCCATCCTCAATCACTATCTATCTCAAACCAGTAATTCTGGAGGATGAACAATAATTAAAAAAAGTTAATCAGTTAAAACACAATAGTAATAAATTAAAAAGAAAAATTAAATATAAATAGTAGCCAAGGCTATTATAATATGTAGATAGCAAAATCACCATGATATGTGGCCCTCTCATGCAGTTGGGACCACAGGCTGAGAACATAGCCAGGTTTTCAAGGCCTTCAAAAGTCCAGCAGGGTCATGACCAGGGGTAAAATTCAGCAGGTTCTGACCAGTTCTGGAGAACTGGTAGCAGAAATTTTGAGTAGTGGAGAACCGGCAAATACGACTCTGGCTGGCCCCAGAGTGGGGTGGGAATGGAGATTTTGCAGTATCCTTCCCCTGCCATGCCCACTAAGTGGTAGTAAAAAAAATTGAATTTCACCATTGGTCAGGACCATCCTAATCTCAGGAGGTAAGATGTCCCTGAAGGCATAATGGCAGAAAAGGAACATCTCCTGCTCTCCACCAGCTGATATTCCTTGGCTGATGGGACCCAAAGAATACCCATATGCCAGACCAGATTTCCCCCTAGAAATAGAGAAAAGATGATGCATCAGATAATCTAGTCTCAAGTCGTGAAAGGCTTTAAAGGTGACGAGCACCTTGAATTGCCCCTGGAAACATATTGGCAACCAATGCAGCACCACTATGCAATGTTACACATGCCAAACAGCTAACACCATTTGCAACCTATGCTCCTGCATTCTGTACCAGTTGAAGCGTCTGAATGCTTTTCAAGGGTAGCCCTGTATGGAGTGTGTGGCAGTAATCCAAATATTTGCTGTCCGTAGGTTAAGGTAAAGGTAAAGACTCTCCTCGCACATATCTGCTAATCCTTCCTGACTCCAGGGGGTGGTGCTCATCTCTGTTTCAAAGCCGACACCGTTGTCCGAAGACATATCTGTGATCATGTGGCTGGCATGACTAAATGCCGAAGGCGCACGGAACGCCTCATGTCTATTTTTCTACTTGCATTTTTTTACGTGCTTTCAAACTGTTAGGTTGGCAGAAGCTGGGACAAATAATGGGAGCTCACTCCATTATGTGGCACCAGGGATTTGAAACGCTGAACTGCCGACCTTTCTGATCGACAAGCTCAATGTCTTAGCCGCTGAACCACTGTGTCCCCATGTTAAGAATGTCCAATTTAAGGATAACCTCTAGATATGAATAAGCTGCCTATTACTAAAAATGACAGACATCATTCTCCTTCCTGGAGTTGTTGAACCACTGAACCCATGCAGCGTTTTCAGGAACATTTGGACCCTGTTTTTAATAAACAGCCCGTTTTCAATCATTTTCAGTAGTTCCTGAAAGCAATGTGTTGCTTCAGCGCTTGGTAGGCTCGAGAAAGGACAATGTCGTCCATCATTTTTAGTAATAGGCAATCTGTTTGTAAGTGTGAGTTTTGACTTACATGCAAATTTGGGCGAAAGACAGAATTAGGGAAGACAACAAGCTCTTAACCTGGGGTCTATCTGCCAGAGATAGGCAGTATGGTATTTAAAGGGACGGGGTGGCTCAGTGGCTAAGATGCTGAGCTTGTCAATCAGAAAGGTCGGCAGTTCAGCAGTTTGAATCCCTAGTGCTGCATAACGGAGTGAGCTCCCATTACTTGTCTCAGCTTCTGCCAACCTAGCAGTTCGAAAGCACGTAAAAATGCAAGTAGAAAAATAGGAACCTCCTTTGGTGGGAAGGTAACAGCGTTCCATGCACCTTTGGCATTTAGTCATGCCGGCGACATGACCTTGGAAACATCTTCGGACAGCACTGGCTCTTCAGCTTTGAAATGAAGATGAGCACCACCCCCTAGAGTCGGGAATGACTAGCACATATGTGCGAGGGGAACCTTTACCTTTACTATGGTAGTTTAAAGCTAGCAATGCTAATAAAAATGGGATCTTCCAATATTTTATTGCTATGTCCCAAAGGATTTTACATTTGCAACATTTTATTTAAACTTTTTAAGGTCTGTGAAAACTTGCACACACAGAAGTAGCTGAAGACTGAGTCAAGAGTGAAAGAATTGGGAGAAAATACACACACACACACACACACACACACACACACACACACACACACAGAGGGAGAGGGAGAGGGAGAGAGAGAGTGTGTTTTAGTGGAGCTTCAGGTACTATGTGATCGGTGAATATTTTTAAAATGTCACTATTGGAGATAGCCAATTTGTTTATTGACTACCTCAAATGTTCGCACAACCAAATAAACATCTGGAGATTAGCTATGGAGGTATTAGGATTGGGCCAGATGGAAGATTCTCTGTTTACTAGTGAAAAAAGATTGCATAGCAACTCAGATTTCTCTTTTTAACATTTTATGGTAAAGAAAATGATAAAACAGCATGGAAAATACCATCTTAACACCCTCACTCAATAATATTTCATACATGAGGCTTGGAATTATAGTACTTAATAGCACTCCAGCACCTATGAAGACCAACTGGCTGGTTTGCCGGAAACCAGAAGAACAACTGATGATAATGCAAATGCCCACAGAGAGGGCTCTGCGTGCCACCTCTGGCACACATACCATAGGTTCGCCATCACGGCCCCAGATATTGCTTTTGCTTTGGCAACTATTCATAAGCAATTAAGTAACCTCTGATTTCAAAACATTAACAGGCTCTTCTGAGAGGGAGTGATTGTAAAGTGACGAATTGCATGATGGAGTGGTTGAGGAAATGCTAAGCATGAACCAGAAGGAAAACATGATGGGAAAATAGTCAAAATTGTGGTCTCTTCTCCAAAGGGGGTAACATTTTAAGCAGATGCAATTCAGCAGGAAAGCTTTTTAATCACAGAAGCATTCTACAAAACAGAGTATTATTTCATTAAGTGGTTTCTTATTTGTAGTTTGCTGTGCAGTGATTTTAGGACCTGTGGTTAGAAGCCAGGATAATTGTGAGTAAGTGAGTGACGGAGAGGACAATTTAGTGCCTCTTTTCACCAGAACACTTGGAGACAATAATTGTTGCAAAGCTTATCATGCAAGTGACTACATACACGCACATGTTAATGAACTTGGAGTGATGTTGTGCATAGATACAGCGTCGCAAGGAAAACATTCACATTGCCACAACAGACAATGCCTTATCAGCAGACGGAGTTCAAAATTAATGGCTTTGTGCAATCAAGTAATACACGTTTGGGAATGACCTCAAAAGATTGCCTGCCAATTCTTTATGGCAACTTATGGTCTAGAAAGCAAGAGTCCAGAGGTGGTATTCAGCAGGTTCTGGTCAGTTCTGGAGAACCGGTAGTGGAAATTTTGAGTAGTTTGAAGTACCGGTAAATACCACCTCTAACTGGCCTCGCCCCCATCTATTATCTGCCTCCAGAGTCCCAGCTGATTGGGAAGGAATGGAGATTTTACAGTATCCTTCCCCTGCCACGCCAACCAAGCCATGGCCACAGAACCAGTAGTAAAAAATGTTTGAATCCCATCACTGCAAGATTCTTGATTCAACAGGTTTATTACAAAGAGCAAGGGGTTAGGATATGTATCTTGGCCCTCATTTTTCACTGAGATGGGGTAAAATGGACTCTCACTATTGCCTCTGATGTGGTCCCTTATGAGTCTTGATTTAAATAAGCAATTAGCAAGCTCTTTTTCTGCATTATTATCTTCATACTTACAGTATTTTGGACATGTGTGTTCCCACCATATTGACAAATCAGCATGGATGCTCCATCACTGGAAGCGCCCATGATACATGATTACTGTAGGTTTTGCTCATGGTCAGAAAACAGGCACGTAACCTCTGCTTGCTGCATTTAGATGCCTGTGATGTGGCAGTCATCCATGATTTTTTAAAGGTGAATTAAAGACAGAAAAGAACTGACTGTCTTCCAGGCATGAGCTCCATGTAATCATCAGCATTTGTGTCTTCCTCAAATAGTTATGCCTACATATCATGCAATATTACTTTTGGGTTGGAAATCAGATACAAGCAGTGCAAGCCATCCAATGCTTGAAGGATTGCTCATTAATTTGGGACTAGCATGAAAAATCTTCATTTAAGACATTATCGCTGCTTCTTGACCATAAGCAAGGGTAGTGCCCTGGAAGTAATCTGCATTAATCTTAATGAAGGGACCCAGTTGCTATAGTTACAGTTGTCTTTCACATACCTTAAGGATGTAAAGTTTTTACTCCTTCAGCTAAAAGCTCTTCTGTTTTCCCAGTCCCCTCTCATTAAAAATTGTCTGGTAACTGATGCTCTGCTTTATTTTTAGTGCTGTCTGAATTGCAGCCAATCCTGCCTAGATTACATAGCAGCAGTCTCGCTGCCCTCGTATCGATTTTATTTTCCTGGTAAGATCATCATGAAACTTTCTTTGGCTATTCCACTTCAGATGGAGAATGCACAACGTGCTGTTTTTAAACTGATCTGCTAAAGGAAATCAAAGCCAGACTGTGAAGGAGAATTGTTTATTGGCTGATGTTTGCATCTTAGCAAATTTTAAACTGAAACACAATGCCAGGAGTAATAAGAGAAATATGCTGTTGCTACATCAAATGGAAACTGGATATGAGGCTGCTCTGTAAACATTAATTATTAACATTAAAACAGAACCAATGTCTTCAAACACATATTTTAATGAATGTTCTGTCTTTCAAAAAATTGATTTAAATTAAATTAAAAGGTGTCTTTTTTCATTTAATAATGCATACATGTCCACCAAGAGTATAGCTTCGTGGAAAAAAAAATATATAAAGCCCAGTTTCGTGAAGGGATGTCCTTCCAAGAAAGTGGCCTTGATCATCTTTGCCTTCGTTCTTTATCCTTTTGTAGATTTGTCTTTTATCGGTTGTAGTTCACTCTACTAGGACAGGGGTCTCCTACCTTGGCAACTTTAAGCCTGGGGGACTTCATATTTTCCATCCATCAATACTGACTGGAACTGACCCCGGGGGAAGGAGGTGAACCAGTGTAACACAGAGTTGCCCACCCCCAACTCCTGAAGTTCAGAAGAATACTGTGATCAGTGGTATCAAATGCCATTGAGAGGCCAGGAAAAGCCAATATGGATGCATTACCCTAATCCTGTTCCCTTCAGAGGTTAACCATGAGCATTATCAATGTTGTCTCATTCTCAAACCCTCTCCTGAACCTGACTGAAAGGGCTCCAGACAATCCTAAAAAAGGAAGGTTGAAAATTGGGTGCAAGCAGTCCTGATTAGTTGGATTAAGTGATAGCCACTTGAGGAGGTACACCAACTGCCTCCTTAAATGCTGATGAACAACTTCCTCTCTCAAAAAGGTTGATCCCTGTCCAGATCCAATCACATGTCCTCTCCTACGCAGCCTTAGGAAGCTGGGAGTGGCAAGGATGTAAGACGTAAGTACTTGAACTATCCCTGCCACTTCCTCAGGTTCAACAGGTTCAAACTCCTTCCCACAAAATCATACAAGACTTAACTCCTATAACTTCCACAGATTCTGCCCTAAGACTGGAGTCCAATGTAGAGCCAATACAAGTAATTTTATCTGCTAGATATGCATCAGATTCCTCACAATGACCTTGTAGTTGAACCTCAATATTACTGCCTCTGAGGAAGGGCTGAGCCACCCAGAATAGGTGCCCCTAGATGTCTATCCATGGAAACAATAAGACCAGAGAAATGATTACGTATACCATGAGGTAGGCTTTAATAGTACCTACAGTTCATGTTCGGTTGTCTTTGTTTCTCATTTTTTGTTAGTGGAGTCCTACACATCTCTTAGGCCTTCAAGTTCTGTCACCAATACTGTATACCACGGAGTGTGTCGGAACCATGGGCACAGAAATTTTATTAAAAGGTATAAGCCTTTTGTGAGTATCTGATGCATGTGATGAAATCGGCATCTTTTCCCCCCTGTATTTTTTAATTATTTGCTTTAGCCAGTGTTACAGTGGCCTTCATAAGCTTTCAGCAAACCTTGACCCTTAAATGACTCTTCAGATAGCATCATTTGTGTAGGTGGAGAAGATATCAGAAACTCCCTTGCATTGAATCTCAGGAATGAGTGATTTAATCCAGCTGGATCTATCTGGATTGGCAATTGCTCTGCAGATTTTTGTTTTTGTTTTTAAATGTCTGCATTTGTCTAATTTAAGATCCATTTCACTAAAATGTAGACGATTAAACCTCTGACTGCAAAGCATAGCTGAGTTGTATCCTCATTTTTCAGATCTTACTCGGTTGCATATTTGGCAAAATAAATCGGCAAAATTTCATCTTCAGACTTGGTTGCGTATTTGGCAAAATAGTCTGGCAAAGTTTCATCTCCGGATGTATTTTCTTCCTTCCTGCTATCATCAATATGTTTTGCAAAAACAATATTCTTCTTGTCTTACTTCTTAAGAGTGAAAAAATGTAAATCAAGGAATAATACCACTGAAAAAATTGCCTGGGTGCAGAATTAGAATAGATTGAATCAGTATGTTATAGCTAACAAAAACCATGCTTACTTTCATCCCAAATTAAAAACAAATATCTGGTGCTTAGATCTTACCCTGCTTGTAGCACTTGGACACACCATATACTTCTAGTTATTTAGCCAAGGTTTACTGAATTAACACAGCTGTTTGAGTGTAAACTACACACTAAACCATAAGGCAGAGTACTGTATATACTGCATAGGCAAACAATAAACAACCACATAGGCTCAATTGGCATGGAATACTGAATCACCAATAGCCAACTGCTTATTTATTTCATTGCTCTCCCATCTTTGTAATCTAGAAAGTACTTAAAAGAGATAATATCTTTAAATTAAAGCATGCATTTAAGTATCAATTCTAACATAGGCACCAGCTTGATTTAATAATTAAAAGAATAGCAAAAGAGAACATCATACTGATTTACTAAATGCTGACAGAATGGGAGAAATGCAATATCTTTTAAATTATTTTATTAAACTAATTAAAAGAAACAAGAGAAACCATAAATATATAAAACAGTATTAGTGATACACTATAACTTCAAAATTAATATCATCATTACATTAAAAAAGGGGGAGTAAAAGGCTTGGGAAATTATGTTATAGGCAGAACTCTAGAAATGTTGTTCAGATGGTTTAAAAGTTTTCTAACTTTATTGAAAAAAAGAATAAACTTTGTTGATAGAAAACACATATCCATAATCAACTGCAGCACATCTGGTATAGATTTCTGCTCCCAGTGATATATAACAATTCTTTTAGCCAATTTCTAAAACAAACCATAATTTGTTATTGTAACACAGCCATAAATCTGATCAGCAACTTTCTTCCCTATAGTTTGTCCCGAGAGACTCTTATTCATGAAATAAGAATAGTGTATAATTCCAGGCTGATGAAGAACGAAAACCTTTAATAGTCTAGCAGGTTTAGGAGATGACATTGGTTTGCAGGTAATCCTTGGTTAATAATCACAACTGAAACTGGCAACTTGATAGTTAAACAATACAGTCGGTGAGCGGGACATCAAGTAACCACAATGGGGTTACGGCATCACTTGTGCTATGCTGAAATCACCCACCCAGTTATTAAACAAGACTTCATATGATTGTGATTTAAGATTTTATTGGCAGCTTCTCCATTGACTCTCTTTGTCAGAAGCTGGCTGTGAAATATCAATAAAATATCAGCTGGTATGAGCCCAAGTAAGATATCAGCTGGTGTCAGCCCCCGTAAGTAGACTGTACCAGAACACGAATTCCACACGGAGACAAGATTACTCAGATGGCTATACAGCAATGGTGGGATACAACCGGTACACCCTGGTACGGGCGTACTGGTGCCTGCTGGGAGCACCAGGTACCGTTCCGGTACGGTGCTCCAGAGGGCCCACCTGCCCTCACCTGTATTTGAGCAGATCGGGGCTTTTGCACATGTGCACGGAGCGTACAGCACCTGTGCAACACTCCACCGAGCAGTTGGAGAGTCATGGGTGGTAATTACGCATGTGTATGCGGCTCGCGTGCGTGCACGTGGATGCCTGGCGCCGTTGCAGCATACCGGTTGCACCGGGATCCGGAACCCACCACTGCTACACAGGTAGTCCTAGACTTATTTACAATGGTTATAAAGGACCCCCCTCCAAGTTACTTACAACCTGCAGCCATCTTTTCTATTGGGTCTTTGGCCTGCCACACTTTCTATTATTCTGCTATGCATTTTCTCTTGTGGGTAAATGGGAGGGGGGAATTGTAAGGAATCACATAATATGTAGTCACAACAAAATTCTTTCTAGAAAGCCAAGGTCATCCTTTGTCTCTGCACCTGACCGGAATTGGATGGGTGGAACTGCCAGCATGGCAGTGGGAGGTTGGACCATGTGATGGACTTGTGGGTGTGGGGGCAAGATCTTAAACTTTCAACTAGGTGGGGAAAACTGGGAAGCTTTCAGATTTGAGTTTTCCTAGATGGGCCAACTCTTAAAAAATTGGAACTTAGAGCAATATTTTGCCTTGGTCTCTGATTTACTTTTGAGTGCTATTTGGAACCCCGACAACCTAGTTTTGAAGTTACAGCTATTGCAGGACCTCTGCGCTCACATGTTCAAAATTTGAGTGGATTCCCCCTTATGACTGACTGCAGGGATGCCGCAATGGCCCCTCCTCATCTATCTCCCCCATCCTTCCCCATAGGGTACCCACAGGCCTTGAACCTGTTTCCCACCCCACTGGTTCTCGTATAAGATAACAATTTTGCCTTCTTTGAAAGTGACCTCTCCTTGTCCTCCACCATACGTCACAACCATAACAACTTTACTTGCCTTCAACCTTAACTGCAACCACACCCATAAGACCAAATCCCCCAAGTCCCTGGTTTTCCATTTATATTTTTGAGTTCTGGAATCATGCCCATACAGCTATATGCATATGATGGGGTTTTTTTTCTCTCCTTTAGGCAATATGTGATTGAGAGCATGGAACTAATACAGTATCAGTGATCTTTGTAAGTTTTAACTGGAGCACTGAAATGGGGAATATTCAATGTTAAACTATGCTTTACCTGACCTACAAAACCAGCTCCTTTGTAGAAATCCAAATTTCTTTAATAGCCTTCAACTTAAGAGCCTTTGTTCAGGGAATAGTTCTTTATATGGGTCAGTTCTCTTAACACCTTCTTTAATTCAAGAATACATTATTTTGAAACTCAAGGGTGACCTTGGTTGAATTGCCAGGGAGAGAGAAGATAGCATGTATAGAGAAAAAAAATTGAGCTGCTCAGAGAAAAAAATGGCATGAATTATTTACTTATTTTAAAATATTTTGTATTACATATCAAGTACTGCATATTCAGTGGTTACGATAATAAAAGCTACAAAATAAATATACATTATTGATAAAAACATACCCCTCTATATCACACACTACTTAGTTGAAGGCAAAAAAACCCCATCAGCATAAGTTATGAAACACAACATTAGTTAAAAAATAAAAGCTCACCAACTGCCTAAACTCCAACTAAAGTAGTGAAATGTTTTATTTCTAGTGGATAATGGGGGGGGGGGGGGATGACACCACTATACCAAAAAAAGCGCTTACAGGTCAGCATCATCAACAGTAAAATAAAAATGAAACCAATATTATGTTTTATTTTACAAACCAAACACAATATGCATAGATCCAGCTACTAAATAAGTTGCTCTAGACTGCAAAATATTTTTAACTTGCAAGCATATGGTTATTTTACTAAGAGGCAATGATCTTCCATGTATGACTTGCTGTTTATAAGGCAATGTAATATTCCTGCTCTTTGTTGTAATTAATATTCAGCAAACATTAAAGCAAGGATGGAAATGCTAAGACAGTGATGGTATCGTAACTCAAAATGGCTGTTGAAGCAAACCAGTGTACTAACAATGCATGTCTTAGAAATGGATATAACATAAATCTGCTTTCCTGGAATGTTTCATATATTGGACACAATCCAAAAACATTTAAGTGCCCATGGTTTCCATAAACATCAAATGGCCATACACACTTCACTACATACTCAAATAGTGTATGTTAATGCATATTTCATTATTATTGGTGGTATTGAGAATATGCACTCATTTTGGCCTCATACACAATAAAAATGCATTAACTTTCTAAAATACTAATGAAATTACTCTGCAATATCTGGAAGAACTTAAGTCTTACCTAAGTAACATTAGACAAATGTAAGTTCTACATGCATTTACTGTGGATTAAACTAACTCTTGTTTTATTTTGGTATAAGCATAGGACTGAACTGCATTACTGTTTACCAAAAAATCATGTCATTTTTCAGTCTTAATACTTAACTGGCATGGATGGATCTTACTCTCCTTTATTTGGTCACTTCTATTTGTTGTTCTTGGCATCTGTTACAGATCATCTTTCCTTTCTTCTACTCCTCCCACATCTTATGTAGCTCATACAAAGTGGCCTATGGTTGATTAGTAGGCCATATGCTCAGATGAAGAGCAGATGAAACAAATCCATAACATGTAGAGTTCTCACCCAATTAAAAGAGGTACATATCATTTTAAGGCAAAGGCTATAGAGTAGTCCTTGACTTATAAGCCCAATTGAGGCCAACATTTCTGTTGCTAAGCAAGACAGTTGTTAAGTGACTTTGGTCCCATTTTATGACCTTTCTCACCAAAGTTGTTCACTGAGTCAGTTCAGTTGTTAAATGAATCTGGCATCCCCATTGACTTTGCCTGTCAGAAGGTCAATCAATTCATCAATCAATCAGAACAGAACTGGAAGGAACTTTGGAGGTCTTCTAGGGAGGAGATCCTATACGATTTCAGATAGGTTGCTGTCCAGTCTTTTCTTAAACACTTCCAGTGATGAAGCACCTATAACTTCTGGAGGCAAGCTGTTCCACTGGTTAATTGTCATGTTGGGAAGTTTTTCCTCAATTCCAGATTGCTTATCTGCTTGATTAGTTTCCATCCATCATTTATTGTCTTGCCTTCTGGTGCTTTGGAAAATAAACTGACCTTTTTCTTCTTTGGGACAGCTCCTCAAATATTGGAATACTGCTGTCGTATCACCCCTAGTCCTTCTTTTCTCTAAATTGGCCATACACAATTCCTCCAACCATTCATGTCTTTTAGTTTTCAGGCTTTTAATTATCTTAGTTGCCGTTCTTTGCACTTTTCCCAAAGTCTCAACATCTTTTTTGTAATGTGGTGACCCAAACTGGATGCAGGATTCCAGGTGTGGTCGCAAAATGTGATCACATGACTCTAGGACACTGCCGCAGTCATAGATGTATGCCAGTTGCCAAGTTCTGAATTTTGATCATGTGACTATGGGGATGCTGCAATGGTCATAATTTGGAAAACTTATATGCTATTGTAACTTTGAATGATCACTAAATGAATGATTGTAAGCTGAGGACTACCTGTAGTTTCCCTCTATGCCGGAGCAACAATTTTAAAAAATGGGCCAAGCACAATGAAACTACATTTCATTTCATAAAAGTTAAATTCCATTCACTTAATGCAACTACAATCTAACTGTTCCCTCCTATATAATCCCTTTACTGTCACATTCAAAATTCCAGGTTGAGGGCAACTTGTGAAGGGGTTGAGAGCCACATGCAATCCTCGTATCCTTTCATGGCACCTGAGGTTATGAAATTTACATGAAAGAACTCTTAAAATGTCATGTTCTCTCATTCCCATTTCCTTCCTTCCTCCTTCCCTCCCTCCTTCCCATCGCCTTCCTTCCTCCCTCTCTCCTTCTCCTTCTCATCTTGTCCTTCCTCCACACTCAGGAAACGACGAGGGGAGGGAGCGAGATTGACAGCAGGGCCAGTGGCCGTGCTTAAGCTGTGGCCTTCCCACATGGGATGGGATAGGGGTGGTCCCAGTGAAAGGGAAGCTGCACAAACTGCAAGATCAGGCTGGTGAGCAGGCCATGGAGGCACTGGTGGTGGGCGCAGCACTGATCTATAACTTGATTGCGGCCATCTGGCCTGGAACACAGTGAGCCTTAGATGGGTGGGGCAGCCCTGCAGCCAGCTTGGGGCCACCCCACCCGCACCCACTGGGCAGCAAGTGCACAGGGGGCAGGGCTGAGACAACTCCTTGCTGGCTCCAGAGCTGCCCCACGGATCTAAGGCTCACCACATTTTGGTCCGGGTGGCTGCCATCAAGTTATAGAAGCCATCCTGGGCAGGTCCTTCACTGTGTCCAGGGCAGCTCCGTAGGCCAGATCTAGTCACATCATGGGCCGGATCTGGCCTGCAGCCTTGAGTTTGACACCCCTGGTTTAGATGGATTATTGTATTTATTTAAGAATATCTTATGTCCCAACTTAGTCCTGTTGGATGATTCAAATTCCACTTTTTCCTTGCATTCACTCTACAGCAGTGGTTCTCAACCTGTGGGTCAGGACCCCTTTGGGGGTCGAATGACCCTTTCACAGGGGTCGCCTAAGAACATTGGAAACCACAAATTTTCGATGGCCTTAGGAACCGAGACACCAATTTTATGGTTGGGGGTCACCACAACATGAGGAACTGTATTAAAGGGTTGCGGCATTGGGAAGTCTGAGAACCACTGCTCTACAGCCTTCACTGACCAATTTCAAGCACAGCATTATGTTCTTTTATGGATTTTGGCTTAGCACAACTGATGAACCCAGCTAGTGGTGGATATATATTATGCTTTCTTATCTGAGAAACCTACTGTTTCTTTAATAGACTGAAGGCAAAGCACACCCTGCTTCAGTACTAAGTTATATCTGAACTTCAGCTTCTGATAAACAGGGTGTTTGCAGGATGATCCCGAAACCAAGCAATTGGAGGATTTGGGAGCCTGATCTGCTGGATCAGTTTATTGGTTAGCACTGTATCTTAAGGAAACCCATCAAACTGGAGCAAAGCCTGATTCATTTAAGTCCCACAAGTCTGCAAAGATAGCCGCAAGTTGGATGTAATAAGGCCAAGACTGCAATTCTGTTCATAATTACCTAGAAGTAAACTGCCCTGTTTTCAACAGTGCTGAGTAGCCGTGTCCTTTGAGGCCTTACCGTGAACGTTCAAAGTCCCAAAAGATTACGGAACCTGATTTTGCAGCTCTTACAAGACAGCAAAGCGCAGTTCCGCATATGGAGCAACCAACCTCAAAAGTTGGTTACAACAGGGGAGAGAAAGGCATTCAGAAGGGAAGTTTCTGGGCGGAGTGGAGAGTTTGATTAAGCCCCCTTCTCCCCTCAAGACTTCACTCGAGGTCGCCAAGTTACAAGACTGTTCGAGAGTGAATGACGATTTGAAGGAGAGACACCCCCCCCCGCCCGACACCCCCCTCCCCACCCTGGCCTTTTCCCTCGGACGCGCCGTCCACCGAATCGCGTCCCTCGACTTGCAAAGCGGAAAACCGGCTGCGGCTCACCCCGAAGTCCAAGGCCAGAGCCTTCCGCAGAGCTTTCCCTTCCGCCCCGTCTCGCCCTTGCGCGTACGCCGCCTCGGCCGAACCCCGTTGCCCCGGCCTCCCTCCCTCGCAGCGACTTCCAACGCCCCCGTAGCCCACAATGTGTCAGTGGTTGCAAAAGAGGGGAGGCGGGCCTTTGGCTCGGTGAGTGACGCGGAGCCAACTTCATTCAAGCCTGCCCGTCAGAAGGAGGCAGCTCTCCCGCGCGCGAGAAGCCCCGCTGAAACCCTCAGCCGCTGCCCGGCTAAGTTCACTGGGAGAGGAAGAACGGCGCAGCGCACGGGCTCTTTGCGGCTCCCTGAGCTTCTCTTCCGCGCCTCCTCAGCCGCGGCGTTATTACCTACACGCTAAACGGAGGAGGAGCCTGAGTTTCCCCTTCGCTTCCTCCACTTCTCCTTGCAAGCCTTTTTCCGCGGAGGGGCTTCCGGCGCTCGTCTTTATTTATCGATTTATTTATCGGGGTCTTTTTTTTTCTACACAAACCTCTCCCCCTCCACCACCACTTCCTCGCCGAAGCCTGCTTGGGTGCAGGTGACACACCCTCCTCGCTCCTCCCCTCCATTCACCCCGCTTCTCGGCGGCGGAGCGTTCCCAGCAGGTTCTCCCTGTCTTGCCTCCGAGCTGGCCCGAAGGCAAATGCCGGGGAATCGGCTGGCCGACGGAGAGGGGAGAAGCTGCCCTTCTTCTCTTTGCTGAGAGTCTCTCTCCTCCGGAGCAGATCGGACTCGGGGAGGGGAGGGAGGAGGAAAAAGGAGGGCGAGCGGCGGGAGTGCGCTTGGGGGGGACTCGAAGGCAAGAACAGCGGGCGAGGACGCCGAAGGAGGAGGAAACGAAAATCCAGCTCGCCCGCGCGGACTGAGCAGAGCAGCGCTGTCCCCCAAAGATGTCATCGCAAGCAAAGTTCAAGAAAGACAAAGAGATTATCACGGAATATGAAACTCAAGTGAAAGGTGAGCCTGACTTCCCCCTCCCAAGCTTTCTCCCCTTTTCCTCCTCCCCTTCTTCTTCCTCCTTCACCGGTCCCTTCATTGTTCTGTATCTTATTCTGCCTCGGTTCTCGCACTGGGAAGGCACCAGGGACGGAGGAGGGGGGGCATACTAGGAGTGTCAGTTGAGCGGGACTTGCCGAAGCCCAAAGGTCGGGCGGTGTGTCGCGAGGAAGTGTGGGGGGGGGGCAGGGTTGTAAAAGCTGCATTGCAGTTGTGTGAATGGTGGATCGGGGAGGTGGGGGGGGGGGCTCTTGGGTCGTGAGCTCTTCTCGACGGCCAGGTCTCTCTCTCTCCCCCTCTCTCTCGCCTTCTCGATGCCTGTTTCGGGAAAAGAAAAGCCTGGTGCCGTCCTTTTGATGAAAGCCCCGTTTCAGGGCAGGCGTGGTGATGGTGGTGGTGGGGTGGGGGCAGCCATCTGTGGTGCGTACACCATAGATACGCCTGGAGGCTCGCTTTGCATCGAGCCTCTGCCGGAGACGTAGGCGTGAGGCTTGTATCTCCCTCTAGGGAGGCTGCTTGCAGAAAGCGGTCAATGCCTATGTGCCGAAGAGATTGAGAACTGTCAGCATTTTAAAGATTCCCTTCTTAAAATCCGTGGCCTTTCCCTCCCCGATTTGGGATCTTTGCTACAGCTCTTAAGTCATACAACACTGGGAATGGAAGTGCTCCCGTAAGAGATTTTGAAGGGAGTGTTCTCTGCTACAGGGCATAAAGAGAAGGGTGTATGCTGGGGAAACTAGTCTATCTGGCTGCATTCTGATTCCAGTACTCACAGATACCTTCTTGGACTAAAGCTTGACTTAAATAGGTTGGCTATAACCTACCATAAGCTACATTTTCCCCTTTCCCTGTTATGCAACACTCTTGACACAGTAGACAACCCACAAAATACACTGTTTTCTTGGTTTGGCTTTGTTTTTTTGTTTTTGTTGTAAGATACTATTTAAAAAAGAAATACTTCCCCCCCCCCTCCATAGTTGAGACCATTAGTAGCTTAAATGTAATCATGGTGCTGAATCTACACCTTGCCCTTGAGTGTTTGCTGTAGAACTTGTGCTGTATAAGTGCTGCTTTCCTAATTCACAGGTTTTTTTGCTGGAGTAATTTTGAAAGAACAGAGGGGGGTTTAGTTTTGCATGCACAATTTATTAGGCTGTTTGGAATGGGCAGTGCTTATGCAAAAGAGATTTCCAGATGGAGATGGGAGTGAGTTGGTTTGCAAAGTGATCTCACAACACTGTTTCAGAGTCCGGTGGTTAATGCTTATTGCAGGAATATTACTTAGTATGGTAAATTATAACTTGCAAAACTGGGTGCGCACTTTAATTTGAATAATTCAGAATATTTTTCACAAACATTCAGGATTAAGGCCTTGATATGCACGTAAGGTCCTATTGTGCAAGCTTGTTTATAGTTCACCACAAACTTGGCAAACTTGGGATGGTACATGAATCTTACACATGCCACCTGGAAAGATTTGATGCTAAAACTCAAGGTCTAAATCACACCTGAACTTCAGCTCTTTTGAAAAAATCCTTATCTTTATACTAGACTGTCTTTCTCCAAGCTGGGAAGCTCTGGGTGGTAATTCATTATTGAAATATTCAACCACATGGATAGGGAATTATTGGAATCAGAATCCCAATTCTTCTGGTTACAAACTACGTTTGGATATACATTTCTGACTCTCTAATGAATGTAGTTCTACATTAATTCCCTGACACACCAGAAGATAATTCTGCATCTACTGTTGTGCCTTTTGATTTAAGTAGAGGTGAGGTATGACTGATTATATTTCCAAAAGCTAATAACCGCATAATTGTTCCTAGATATCCTGTAGTAGTTCCTTCAGGAAATTTCTTAATCTGCTCTCACTGCAAAAACAGGTCTTAGTGGCTGCTTTATAGCAAGTTACTCAGTGGCTTGCAATGTGCTTTCCACAAATGTGTTTATATATTCCTCTTCTCTGTGGTCTTTTTTACTTGTAATTGTATATTTAATTCTGAGAAGAGAGACATATCGAATTTCTAGTGTATTAGCAGAACACAACTTGAAATTCCACCTGACATTATTCAACCATTGAATAAAACTGTAGAATTTAGGTTCAGTTGGTATCAGTATTAAGTTCTCCTCAGCATATTTTAGGTGCTTTCAATGAATCAGGTTGCAACTTGAATTAGTAAAGTAGTAAGTGCCAGATTGGGGAAAAGGACTTCTGGCCTCTGTTTTTGTGTTCTGCATTTTTAGTGACTGGATGCCATAACAGATTGTTCTGTGTCACATATCATCTAATTGCATAATTTGGGCAATTTTTATATCACAGTGCTTTACAATTGAGTAACCCAATGTAGCCTTTTTTCCTTATTGATATTTGTCAGAAAGGAAAGAATTACAAAAAGTATTTTTTTTCTTGCAGTAAGTAATAATCCTAAAATATTTTTTTAGCAGGACAATGTGGGTATGAATGTACCCTTATTTCTGAGCAACTTTAGCAGACGTTCATTTTCCTTTATTTATGATAGTTGTTCAGGTTGTGTGAAATGTGAATGGAATTTAAAAAGAAAAATATTTAAATTGGAGTTATTGAGACAATTGAGCCCAATTTTTATTAGGAAAGACAATTATGCTTCTTTCACAAATTGATTCATCCTCTTCTTATCTGTGATCTATAGTAATGGGATCTTGTTGGAAGAGCAGGTAAAAGCAAGATGGGATTTATACAGTGGCTGTAAGTCATGGTTTACAAGCCATAATAGTTGGCTTCACAGTCTGTATTTAATCAAAGTCAAACAAACTGCATGGTTTTTAGAAGAGTTCTAATAGAGGTTGAATATATATCAAGAACTTATTTTAACAATTAGTTATTGTGGATTGTTTTTTAACTGTTTATTGATGCATTATAGAATTGGCTGTATGCAATTAAAGTATACAATATAAGTAAATTATGGGTTAGTCTAATGTGAAAACTCATTAAAAATGTGAAGACCTTAAATTATGCCACAAATTGTAGGCAGTTAAGATACATGATTTACATCTCCAATATAACACCTAGATTGTTGTGTATGTGTAAATATCTGCAATAAATCATTCATTCATGTTGACCACTTAACATGTAACTTCTCTCCATTTGTTCTCCAGACAATGGATAGACAGCAGCTGTTGGTTCATTGTATTTGTGTTGCTTTCTCAGTTGACAAGAAAGAATGAGAAACAAATTGGCTTGTAGCTATCCTTGGCTGTCTCCAGATAAGGGCCTTAATTTGCATTATGCACTTATCATTTCAGAATGGTAACAGTGTTTTCACACAATAGCTTGGCTCTTATATAGTTTTAAACCAAGCCTTCCATCCTTCGAGGTTGGTAAAATGAGGACCCAGATTGTTGGGGGCAATATTGCTGACTCTGTAAACAACTTAGAGAGCAACTGTAAAGCACTATGAAGTGGTATATAAACCTAAGTGTTATTGATATTTACAACAGGGAAGATAATTATAAAAACATATCAAAGCCCTTATCCCAATAATACACTAGATTATTAAGATTTAAGATGTTGAGACTCCAAAAAAGTGACTTCATCTGATTAACAGGGAATCCATGAATACTTTTGCTTCTTTCCATCAACTCTACTTATAGATTTAAGAAGGAAGAACCTTGTTGTTGTTAGTTGCAAAATCATGTCCAACCCATCACAACCCAATGGACAATGTTCCTCCAGGCCTTCCTGTCCTCTACCATCCCCCTGAGTCCATTAAAGCTCATGCCTACTGCTTCAGTGACTCCATCCAGCCACCTCATTCTCTGTTGTCCCCTTCTTCTTCTGCCCTCAGTCTTTCCCAGCATTAGGCTCTTCTCCAGTGAGTAAAAGATGGCTTCCAGGTCTAATACCTTCCTTCTCATTAGGTGGCCGAAGTATTTGAGTTTCATCTTCAGGAACTGGCCTTCTAAAGAGCAGTCAGAGTTGATCTCCACTAGGACTTACCGGTTTGATTGCCTTACAGTCCAAGGGATTCACAGGAGTCTTCTCCAGCACCATAGTTCAAATACCTCAATTCTTTGGTGCTTTGGCCATTATGGTCCAACTTTCACAGCCATACATTGCAACGGGGGAAACTATAGCCTTGACTATATGCACTTTTGTTGGCAGAACCTAGAAACTTTCTTTATGCCATGGAAAATGGCAATTTGGATAGTAAGTTTTTAGAATGATGTAATACAATCATTCCGTCTGATAAGGGGTAAGAGATCTAGACCCATTGTGGATTGTAAAAATGGCCAGGTTAAGTTAGGTGGCTATAGAAAGTAAATAAACAAACCAGGTGTGATGGTCTCAGTAGTTATTGGGACACTGGGTCCCATATCAAAAAATCTTGGACAGCGCTATTAATCTGCACATTGAGAAAATTTCCACATCAGTTGCAAAAGGCCACATTGCTTGGATCTATATACATTATGGCATTCTAGGGATACAGAATAACAAGGTTAGAAGGTAGCTTGGAGTTCTTCTAGTCCAAAGCCCTGCTTAAACAGGAGACTCTATACCATTTCAGACCAATGGTGAACTTGATGCATATGAAAATCAACACCAGCTAAAGCAGGGGCCCCTCCCCAGCCTTTGCTTGCCGGCCACTCACCCAACACCCTCCCCTCTTTTCCCCCTTCCCCATCCAGAAAGCCAGGAACCTTTGGGAACTTTGAGCTAAAGAATGGGCAGCTGTGACTTTGCATTGTTCTGAAAGATAATAATTTCTCATTCATCTCATCTATATATCTACCCATCCTACAATCAAGTGACTCTATAATAATATCAATAATAATGGCAGAAAGCACTCTATAATTAAGGCAAGGCTTAGTTCATGCTTCATATAAAAACAAATATATGTGATGGAACGTGTGGGGGACCTTGGGAAAGAGAAAGAGATGCTCTTTAGGAAACGATCAGCGAAGATAGGCAGGAGCCCCCTAAATTTTTTTTAGGAAGGACCCACCCTTGGATGTTATAGGAGGGGTTCAACCTTGCTACACAATAGATTAAATGAGATGATCAAATGCTTTCCTGTGACTTTGAGATAGTAAAAAAGTTAATTAGTTTTCAGTGCTCATTATCTCAATACTTTTTTTTTTCTTTAAAAGGTGAAACTAAATTTCAGGAGTGGGAACACTTAAAGTAATAGTTACGTAATGTTTCTAGCCTGTGGAGTTACCAACCTTAGCCCCCAAATTACAGTGTAACTATACAATAATACAATAGTAGAGTTGGAAGGGACCTTGGAGGTCTTCTAGTCCAACCCCCTGCCTAGGCAGGAAACCCTATACCGTTTCAGACAAATAGCTATCCAACATCTTCTTAAAGACTTCCAGTGTTGGGGCATTCACAACTTCTGGAGGCAAGCTGTTCCACTGATTAATTGTTCTCACTGTCAGGAAATTTCTCCTCAGTTCTAAGTTGCTTCTCTCCTTGATTAGTTTCCACCCATTGCTTCTTGTTCTACCCTCAGGTGCTTTGGAGAATAGTTTGACTCCCTCTTCTTTGTGGCAACCTCTGAGATATTGGAATAATGCTATCATGTCTCCCCTAGTCCTTCTTTCTCTTAAGCTAAACATACCCAGTTCCTGCAACCGTTCTTCATATGTTTTAGTCTCCAGTCCCCTAATCATCTTTGTTGCTCTTCTCTGCACTCTTTCTAGAGTCTCCACATCTTTTTTACATCGTGGCGACCAGAACTGAATGCAGTATTCCAAGTGTGGCCTTACCAAGGCATTATAAAGTGGTATTAACACTTCACGTGATCTTGATTCTATCCCTCTGTTGATGCAGCCTAGAACTGTGTTGGCTTTTTTGGCAGCTGCTGCACACTGCTGGCTCATATTTAAATGGTTGTCCACTAGGACTCCAAGATCCCTTTCACAGTTACTACTACTGAGTAAGGTATCACCTATACTGTACCTGTGCATTCCGTTTTTGTTGCCTAAATGTAGAACCTTACTCTTTTCACCATTGAATTTCATTTTATTAGATAGTGCCCAATGTTCAAGTTTGTCAAGATCCTTCTGTATCTTAAGCCTATCTTCTGGAGTGTTGGCTATTCCTGCCAGCTTGGTATCATCTGCAAATTTGATGAGTTCCCCATTTATTCCCTCATCCAAATCATTGATGAAGATGTTGAAGAGTACTGGGCCTAAAACAGAGCCTTGGGGTACTCCACTGCATACTTCCCTCCATGTAGATGCAGTTCCATTGAGAACTACACGTTGAGTGCGGTTGGTCAGCCAGTTACCAATCCATCTGGTGGTGATGCTGTCTAACCCACATTCTTCTACTTTATCTAGTAGTAGGTTATGGTCTACCTTATCAAAAGCCTTACTGAAGTCCAAGTAAACTATATCAACGGCATTCCTCTGGTCCACTAATAATTCCATATGGAACACTTGTGCAGGGAAGCTTTAATTGTTTTTTTTGAAAGGGCATATTTTGCTCTTATTCATTTATCTCCTGGCATACACATAATCAGGTGCTGAAGTGTGGATTCACCCAAACTTATAAACAAGTGATACTCTAATACAAATCAATTTGTACAATCAACTATAGTCCTTTTCAGAAGGCAGTTGGTTTAGTTCAAATTGGAGGGAAGGATTGGAAGCTGAAGTCAACAGTTCAAAAGTAGATCATGTGAAAATACAGCCCATCTTCTAAACCAGGAAGATCAATTTTGTTTGGTGCCAAAATGGCACCCTGAGTTTCTGGGTGACAGGCACAAAGGATCAGGACTATACATTAAGTTGCAGTTGAGAAGATTTACTTCTCAAGCCTATACACAAGGCTTTATTCAACTAACAGTCAGTGCTAGATTAGAGAGCAGGGGCTCTGGACTTGGATTGCTTGTGGCAACATAGTGACACTAAGCTGATGATGCACTTAACTCCACCCTCACCCAGCTCTGCCTGCTATTCACTTACGCTGGGTTCATATTTGTGCTACTAAGTGATTTGTTCTAATCATGGGTGGACTCACATAATACCTAAGATATTAAGTCTTATTGTGCATAATAACATTATATAACAAATAATGATAGTTTAGGGATTGCCTTGTTTAGCAACCATTTGCAATTGCAATAGTGATGAAAAAGTGATTTTAAGACCAATCTTTGCATTCACTACCTTTTAAAGCCTGTAAAGCAAAGGAAAACTGAAGATTATAAACCCAAAGGAAGAAGTGAGAGTCATATGTTCTATGGCTTTCAGATGATACACAGGCATCAGAAATGCATAGAACAGGCATTCCTTCTTATATCTTGGTTCATGTGGGAATGAAAATTGAAATCAAAACTAATAATCAGTTTCAAATCCCTGTATATGCTGAATGGAAATTACAATCAGTCCAGACTCTGTGGAACGTTAAATGGCTCATTTGTTCCCATTTACTATTTTGGTTTAGCCTGTTTTACGCAGAAATAATGAAAATTCAAAAGGGTTCACAAACTTTTAAGTGCCACTATGCATATTGTTTCTATTGCTACGAAACAAAGGTATTTTATGATCTCAGGGTCAAAATCAGAGGGCTTTACAACGTGCCCTGTAGGATGCATAAGAGCCATCATAGCAGTCTAGTTTATGGTGAAAGTCTTGGAGGCATTTAACTGTGACAAATATGGTGATAATCATTAGCTTTCTGACCTCTTTGTGTTGGGAACATACGTGAAGCTAAATAATGCTGTACAATAACCATTAGATGCTATAAAGATAATCCTTGACTTACAACCACAATTGGGACCAGAGGTTTGGTTGCTAAGCGACAAAACACTGCTTTACAGTAGTGGAGCTAGGGCTGGCTTTGTGGACTAAGAAAGGGAAAAAAGGTCCAGAAACATGGCAGAAAGAGGTGATTTGGTGCACTCTGTCTTTTTAAAACTGCCTTGGGCTCCCCCTCCCATTTTTCTTTTTACTGTGTGAAGCCAATTCAATATGGCGGGCATGCCTCATCATCAGTGGACCGGAAGAAGATTGCACAGGTGAGCGAGGGTGACTGAGTGCAGGCCGGCAAGGGCCAAAAGGTCATAGGTGTGGGTGGAGACAGGAGGGTGAGGGGAACTTCAGGTCCCCTGCAATCATAAGTACTGCCCATCATCTGGATTTTGATCACATGACCACAAGAATGCTGCAATGGCCTTAAGTTCTGTCATTGATCATACAATAATACAATAATACAATAGCAGAGTTGGAAGGGACCTTGGAGGTCTTCTAGTCCAACCCCCTGCCTAGGCAGGAAACCCTATACCGTTTCAGGCAACTGGCTATCCAACATCTTCTTAAAGACTTCCAGTGTTGGGGCATTCACAACTTCTGGAGGCAAGCATAAATCTCTTTCTTCAGCATTGTCATAACGTTGAATGGTCACTGAATGAATCGTTGTAAGTCAAAGACTGCCTGTCCTGAAAAATACTGCTATGCAGAATTTGATCCCAAACATAAAGAGGCCCAGATGAGATCCTAAATGTTAAAAGGGACAGGTGTGGAACATCCTTTCTGAAGGTTTTAATGGAAGTCTTTTTCCAACATAAATAAAACAGCGATAAACCAAAAGTATAGTACTGAATGTGCACTGAAGAAGCTAATCTTTAATTTATATGAGGCCTGTACTGACTTGAGATTTAGTCATGGGTTGTGCAACTGAGTGGCTGCAAGTTGTCTCAATGTTAATAGATAAGATAGGAACAATGTAATTGAGAGCAAATTAGTATTTTTGTATTGCATAATTCATTTCTCTGGTTTATAAGTCTGAGAGAAATTGTTAATTTAACTCCCTTTACTGTAGGAATAATTTTGATTTTACATATCCATTTAAGAGGATGCAACTGTTTTTGATAAGCAGTGAATTTTGTATATATAATAAGGATTCCAACATTTTATTTTCTTTTGTATCCCAAGAAAGGATACAAATGTTTAAGGATATGTCAATAGGTGTTATGTATATATCACTGTTTCCTTTTCAAATCTGGTTCATTGCACAGCCTAGGTACATATGAAAATGAGCGAGGGAGCAGGAGGTGGATTGGAGAAATGAGTTGGCTACTAGTCCATTATTATTGTAATTCACTTGGTTGGCTCTGATCTCTAGAAGTGTAACTTGATTTCTGAAAATTATATGTTCCTTCCCATGTGCAATTCTAATTCACTACTTCCAGGTAATTACACAATGTACATAGAAGATAAAGCAAAAGATATTAAACATATACTCTTTGCATCATTAAGGTTGATGACAGCGTGATTGACAAAAGAAAATCAGCATGCATTGTACTTTGACTGCGTTCATTTAGAAAAATTAAAAATCAGGTTTCAGTAGGGAAAAATCAAGTACTTCTGATCCATTTGCCATGGTTGCTAGTGGTTTGCTTGATTTTGGCTTAATATCTAACCCAGGCATTGTAATTTGTAAATTAAGATTTATGGCTTAATATGCACTGTGAACCCACTCAGCTGTCTTAAACATTGAGCAAGGGCTCAACATGGCATATATCTTATGTGGTTTGAACGTAACGTGATTTTTAACTGCATCTGCAAATGACTTTCACTGCAAAATCTTTGAAATGATTGTTGAATGAAGCAGAAGCCATGTCTGGCACCTGAGTAAGTCATGCTTGCTTATCATCACTAGAAATTGTGGTAACGGCAAACCGCCTATGCTGTACTCCTAAGCACATCGGTAATCCATTTATCTCACCCTTGTACTGTATATCTGAGTCTTGGCTTTCCAGGATCTTGGGCAGAGGATTATACTAGCATGAGATTTTCTGAGTGTCTGGGGCATGAATCACAGTGTATTTTTTTTTATGAGCAAATCTTGTCATGGGTTGCAGAACTGAGTTGCTGCTGCAAGCTGGCTGCGTATTAATGGGTGAAAATGGGAACAATGTGATTGGGAGCAAGTTAATCTTTTTGTATTGCATTGCTCTGATTTATAAGTCTTAAATTGTTAATTTAATGCCTTTAGAATGGTGTAGGGATATTCTTTTAGACAATCCGTTTAACAGGATATTAACAGTTTTTAGTAAGCAAAAGGGTTGTTTAACCCTAAAAAAATTATATAAATAATGTGGGATATAACTTTATAATAAAATAATCTATAATAAGAAATGATACCAATTATATTTGGGTTTGCCAAAATACTATTCCAAGGAAACATAAGCTGAGACCTGAAAGAGACACCTATAATAATAGAAAAGAAAGAGAGAGAGGAAGAGAGAATGAAAGGAAGATGGGGGAAAGAAGAAAGAGGTATGGAGAGGAGGATGGAAGGGAGAGGAAAGAAGGAGAGAGGGTAGGTAGGGGAAAAGGAAGAGTAGGAGTAGGAGAAAGGGAAGGGAAGAAGGAAGGAGAGGAGAGGAGGAAGGAGGAAAGTAGAGAATGGAGGGAGGGAGAAAAGAAAGGGAAAACAAGGTGGTGTTACAACAGGAGGGAGGGATGGTAAACAAAACAACCCAAACTGTATATGTATATTATAATCTATAAAATGGAATAACAAATGTATAAGAATGATAAATGTAAAGAAGACAAATAATTATGTGAATGTATACTTAAAATGGTATGTAAGAGAATAAAAAAATAAAACTTTTCTGGAAAATAAAATAAAATAATCTACATTCCAACCAATTGTGCGTTGGCAGGAGTTTGAATTTTAAAAACAATAATCCAGTAGCTGTTCAGTAGTTTTGTACTGATACCTTGAAGTGTGATGTGTGAAGAAGTACATTTGATTCTATTGCAAGGGTACAAGTGAAAGCATGTTTATATTATATGAGCCAATACTGTTAATGTTAAAGTGCCTAAACATATTTATTTATTCCTTTCTTTTTCCTTCTTTTTTCCACATAGCTTGTGCAGAAATGTTTCCCTCTCCATTTTAACTTTAGAACAACTGGTCTGTGAGTTGAACTTGAACTGAGAGAGGGACCAGCCCCCAATCAGCCATCGAATTTGATGGCCTTTCCCTAACCTGGCCCCCTTAGACATAAGGAATCTGCACCCCATAATGTAGCGTAGCACAGCTGCAGGATATTAGACTGGAGAAAGCTGCTTTAGTACAACTGGAAATATGGGGAAGAAATAGCTCATTTTAAAAGTTTAAAAGGCATAGACATACTTCATACATACCAAACTGAAATGGCAGGAGAATAGCTGAAACAGGATCTTGTTATAAAACATTTGAAAAAGCTGAAAAAAATATGAGCCAATAAAATGGAGGGTTGGAATCGCTTTTCAGATAGTTGATCTATAAACCGTGAATGGTAACTCAGCTAGTGTATCAGTGACGAAGAAACTTCAAAGAAAATTGATTGATGGGTTGAGTGTTTCCCAGAATATTCACAGAGAATAAATTCAGGACAGTAATAATCCAGGACAATAATTCAGAAGCAGAATTTTCTTGCTTTTGTCATAATCAGGATATTGTAGTCCAGGAACTGTTGTTGAATGGAGGGCACGGACACCGATTTGTGCAATCTTTCCCATCTGCTGCTTTTCAAATATATAAGGGCCACCATGACCAGAATATGTATTTGGAATGTTTGCAATAATAAACCAAGAAATTTGGAAGACAGACAATTAGAGAAGAGGGCTGGTTTGTGTCTAAATAACTCCAAGCATTTTGAGCAAAGAAACAATACGTTTCTTTCCAATAGCACATAGCTATTAGCCTTGAACAACAATCTTCACATGCAACTCATCAGTCGTTACAGTGTGTGGAGTGTCCTGCTCTGCGAATCTTGCAGGTGACATGGGTAATGGGCTGGAGGAGAATTAATCTATCTAGTCATGAAAGAGTGAAAATGTTGGCCTGCCTGAGAAAGTTAATTCTTCCTTGGATCAAGACTATAATTGCCTTTTCCTCTCCCCCACCTTTTTTCTTCTTTCTTCAACAAACAAGAATGGACTATTATTCCACTCAACCTTTGTTTAAGGTGCAATCCTGCCTACCCATTTAGCTACAAGCAAATTGCAGGTAGCCTTTAAAGGGATTGCCTAATTGTCAGAAAGACCAGACAAAACATTTCAATTTGCCATGCATGAATCATCCTTGTGCAGGACACTGAGTATTATTGGTTGCCAATTACTTTCTGAGTACCATTCGTTACTCAATAAATACATAGATAATCACATGATACAGAAGTAAATGTTAAGTATTTTCCAATCAAAGTCCAATGCTTCATCTTTAAGAGTAAGAGTAGAGATGCTACAGCTTTTAAGACCCCACTTTTCAAGCACAAATCCACTTCACCAATCTTAGTTTTTCCCAGATCTCAGTAGTTGGCCAATCAGTGATTATGAGAGAGGGAAGGGAGACTGTTTTGTGGGGTTTTTTTTTTGGGGGGGGGGAATCTCTTTTCCCTTCAGTTTTTCCCTGTTGCTCAACTTACTCAGTTCTCTCTCCTTTTTGGTAATTCTGCATGGATTCATCAACTGCAGTAGAAATCAAGAAACAGAAGAAACCATTGAGTTGTGGGAAGCAAGCCCAGGTTGAATAAAGGGTGAAGGAATAGAATGGTATAAAAAATAAGACAAGTGTGTTTTATGTATGGATCAATTCTCAGACGTTCTTTTCTTGGTCAGAATTTGCTCACCTTTCTGTAGAAACTGTTTAAGCTCAGGATATTTTATCTGATTCTATGTATCAAGAATTATGGATTGTTTGGGTAGGGGAGTTGATTGAAAGAATATATATATATATATATATATATATATATATATATATATATATATATATATATATATATATATATATATATATATATATATATATATATATATATATATATATATATATATTTGTTTTCTGAGGTTTTCGCGGGTGTTTGTATGTATGTCTTTGGTTGTTCGGGTTTTCTCCCGCGTAGAATTGGAAGTATCTTCACGACGTTTCGATGAAGTCTCATTCATCATCTTCAGGCTGCTGCTTCCGGCTTGGTGCTTCTGGCTTGGTGCTTCCAGGAGCAATGTGAGATCTCAGCCGGTTCCTCTTTTTAACTGCCAGTGGGGGTTTGTGCTGATTGGGTGGGAGCTTGGCTGCATTCTGATTGGGTGGAGGTGTATTCTGATTGGTAGGGGGCTTGGCTGTGCTCTGATTGGATGGGAGTTTGGCTGTGCTCTGATTGGATGGGGGCGTGTTCTGTTTGGGTGGGGGCCTGGTTGTGCTTGTGTTAGTCTGAGTTGCAGAGGGATTTGAGCTGGTGAGCTGCGTTACTGTTGTTTGGCTTCGTGTTTGTGATCGTGCCACATCTCCGTGGTGGGCATCAGTTTGCTTCATGTATGGATTGGAGGGGTTTAAAGTGGCTAATAATGCAGCTGTGGTCTGGCTTCTGGTTTGTGGTCGGGCTTCTGGTTTGTGGTCATTATCGGTGTGGGTTTGGGCTTGCTTTTTGCGTGGATGTGTGATAGTGACATCCTGTGTGGTTTTCGTGAGTGTGGGTCTGGTATCATTCTTAGTGTTAGGGACTCGTTTGTCAGTGAGGGCGGGTTTCCAAATGGCTGGTAGGCGGGAGGTATCATCTCGTTTATTCATGCTGTGTGGTCGTTTTTCTATCTCAATAGCTTCTCTGATTATTCTGTTGTTAAAGTGTTCAATTTTGGCAATAGTTCTGGTCTTTTTAAAGTCTATATCATGTCCTGTGGCTTTGAGGTGTTGGACCAGGGAAGAAGTTGGTTCCTCCTTTCTGACTGAGTTTGTGTTCTTCAATGCGTGCCTTTATTCTTCTGTTGGTTTGTCCGATGTATGTGGTGGGGCAGGTGGTGCATGGGATTTCATATACTCCTTGATTTTCTAACTCTATTTTGTCTTTGGGGTTTCTCAGGATGGTGGATATTTTTCGGTTTGTGTAGAATGCTGTCTTGATGTTGTGTTTGTGGAGGATCTTGCTGATTCTGTCTGTGGTGCCTCTTATGTATGGGAGGAGGGCTTTGCCGTTTTCTTGTTCACTGTCTTGGGTTTTAGTGGGGTTTTCTTTTTGGATTAGGTTAGTGATATTGTTTCTTCGGAATCCGTTGGATGTTAGTACGTTGGTGAGAGTGTGTAGTTCGGTTTTGAGGTGTTCTTCGTCAGCTAAGCGTTTTGTTCTGGAGATGAGTGTCTTGGCTACAGAGTTGATCTGTGCTGGGTGGTGGTGTGAGAGTGCGTGCAAATAGCGGTTTGTGTGTGTTTTCTTCTGGTAGATGGTGTGTCCTAGGGATCCATCGGATTTCTTATAGACTAAGACATCCAGGAAGGGGAGTTGGTTATTGGCTTCTGTTTCCATGGTGAACTGTATTTTGGGGTGTAGGCTGTTGAGGTGTGTGAGGAAGTTGTCCAGTTTATCTTTCCCGTGTGGCCAGATTATGAAGGTGTCGTCTACGTATCTGAGCCAGAGTTTGGGTTTGTGATCGGATTTTTCTAGAGCTTGGGTTTCAAAGTGTTCCATGTAGAGGTTAGCAATGACAGGTGAGAGGGGTGATCCCATGGGTGCTCCTTCTGTTTGTTTGTATTTTTGTCCGTTATAGATGAAGTATGTGTTGGATAGGCTAGATCTGACCAACCACTGCCTATCCAACAACCAATAACCAACTCCCCTTCCTGGATGTCTTAGTCTATAAGAAATCCAATGGATCCCTAGGACACACCATCTACCAGAAGAAAACACACACAAACCGCTATTTGCACGCACTCTCACACCACCACCCAGCACAGATCAACTCTGTAGCCAAGACACTCATCTCCAGAACAAAACGCTTAGCTGACGAACAACACCTCAAAACCGAACTACACACTCTCACCAACGTACTAACATCCAACGGATTCCGAAGAAACAATATCACTAACCTAATCCAAAAAGAAAACCCCACTAAAACCCAAGACAGTGAACAAGAAAACGGCAAAGCCCTCCTCCCATACATAAGAGGCACCACAGACAGAATCAATACAATACAATACAATACAATAGTAGAGTTGGAAGGGACCTTGGAGGTCTTCTAGTCCAACCCCCTGCCTAGGCAGGAAACCCTATACCATTTCAGACAAATAGCTATCCAACATCTTCTTAAAGACTTCCAGTGTTGGGGCATTCACAACTTCTGGAGGCAAGCTGTTCCACTGATTAATTGTTCTCACTGTCAGGAAATTTCTCCTCAGTTCTAAGTTGCTTCTCTCCTTGATTAGTTTCCACCCATTGCTTCTTGTTCTACCCTCAGGTGCTTTGGAGAATAGTTTGACTCCCTCTTCTTTGTGGCAACCTCTGAGATATTGGAATAATGCTATCATGTCTCCCCTAGTCCTTCTTTCTCTTAAGCTAAACATACCCAGTTCCTGCAACCGTTCTTCATATCAGCAAGATCCTCCACAAACACAACATCAAGACAGCATTCTACACAAACCGAAAAATATCCACTATCCTGAGAAACCCCAAAGACAAAATAGAGTTAGAAAATCAAGGAGTATATGAAATCCCATGCACCACCTGCCCCACCACATACATCGGACAAACCAACAGAAGAATAAAGGCACGCATTGAAGAACACAAAAACTCAGTCAGAAAGGAGGAACCAACTTCTTCCCTGGTCCAACACCTCAAAGCCACAGGACATGATATAGACTTTAAAAAGACCAGAACTATTGCCAAAATTGAACACTTTAACAACAGAATAATCAGAGAAGCTATTGAGATAGAAAAACGACCACACAGCATGAATAAACGAGATGATACCTCCCGCCTACCAGCCATTTGGAAACCCGCCCTCACTGACAAACGAGTCCCTAACACTAAGAATGATACCAGACCCACACTCACGAAAACCACACAGGATGTCACTATCACACATCCACGCAAAAAGCAAGCCCAAACCCACACCGATAATGACCACAAACCAGAAGCCCGACCACAAACCAGAAGCCAGACCACAGCTGCATTATTAGCCACTTTAAACCCCTCCAATCCATACATGAAGCAAACTGATGCCCACCACGGAGATGTGGCACGATCACAAACACGAAGCCAAACAACAGTAACGCAGCTCACCAGCTCAAATCCCTCTGCAACTCAGACTAACACAAGCACAACCAGGCCCCCACCCAAACAGAACACGCCCCCATCCAATCAGAGCACAGCCAAACTCCCATCCAATCAGAGCACAGCCAAGCCCCCTACCAATCAGAATACACCTCCACCCAATCAGAATGCAGCCAAGCTCCCACCCAATCAGCACAAACCCCCACTGGCAGTTAAAAAGAGGAACCGGCTGAGATCTCACATTGCTCCTGGAAGCACCAAGCCAGAAGCACCAAGCCGGAAGCAGCAGCCTGAAGATGATGAATGAGACTTCATCGAAACGTCGTGAAGATACTTCCAATTCTACGCGGGAGAAAACCCGAACAACCAAAGACATACATATATATATATATATACATACATACATACATACATACATACATACATACATACACATACATACATACATACATACACATACATACATACATATATATATATATATATATATATATATATATATGATAGATAGATAGATAGATGATAGATAGATAGATAGATAGATGATAGATAGATAGATAGATAGATAGATAGATAGATAGATGATAGATAGATAGATAGATAGATAGATAGGCAAATATCACTCACTCATCATGAAATCTCCAAAACCATAAAGCCTACAAACTTGAAATTTGGCACGTATGTTCCCCTTGGCTTCTAGGTGCTTGCTAAGAAAAGATTTTTCGAAATGACCATCAGATTGTTAGTATTTCTTATACAGTAATTAACACACTGATACTAAGGAGTTCTACTCCCTCTCCCCACCTGAAAAGAACTCTGTTCCAACTGCCAGTTGCCTTATATTAATATGCTCTGATGCTAAGGAGTTAGACATTCTACTCCTCCTCCCCAACTGAAAAGAACTCTGTTCCAACTGCCAGTTGCCTCACATTCTGTTACCTCAGTTCAAAATGGCAGATATTCCACTCCTTCACTCAGGAGCGATCTGGGGCTCCTTACAGTGCTTAATGTCAGTACCTCACCAAAATGTCTATGCATTCCACCTATGGAACTGCTTCCGGACTCAAGGCAGTGGGAGCGATATTCCCTTATCTGTTTCAATCACCAACCACTACTGAGCCAATTTCTCCTGCATAGACCAATCACATGGTTTCGTCACGAAGCATGGGTATCTAGCTAGTCATTATATAACCTTGTAAGGAGAAGGCACCTCGTTTACAATGAACTGTTGATATATTTTGTTTGTCAATATTTGAATTAGTCTTTTTTCCAGCAAAGGGACAAGGAAGAAGAAGAAGAGCAATATGATCAAAGTTTGTGTAGCTCTGTTTATAACATTATTTTTAGGATGTCTGTTCTTTCTTTTTCCTTTTTATGGCTATGCTTATCAGTTTTAAGGCTTTGTGGCATTAAAGCATTTTTTTTAATTAAGCATAATAAAATCCAATTTAAAAAGTGTAAGATCTTCTTCTAAAGGATGACTTCCTGATGGAATATTTTGTTTTGCTTGTTAGATTTGTATCTCTCATGCCTGTAGAAAATCTTACGCTGCTTTATGAAATTATTTTGCCTTCAAAATCATTTGAGATATGCGAGGAAGGGTTAATTACATTGCCTTTAAAGAATACACATAGTTTTAAAAAGATACCGCGGTTTGTGTGTGGTTTTTCTTTATATTTCTGGTTTGATTGTTCTTTTATTATAGACTTTTTATCATAGTGAAGCTTTCCAGACATCTGTGACATCATGATTGGCTAATACTCTATTTACATGTAGACCTATAGCTTAAGTAATAAAAGTGGCAGCTGGCACTGGAGTTGAATAGCACACTCTTTGTCCTTTTGTATAATTTACATATGAGCAAGAAGCTATAATCCTGAATCTTGAGGTACGTTTGTTAAAAGTACTATTATTAAATGATGGTTTTCCCTCTGTTGATATGTGATTTAAACACAATATAGTTCACATGAGAATATTTGACAAATAAGTGAAGGACGCTTATTAAAAAGCAGCACCAACTATGAGCCACGGTGCAATTTTTACCATCTGTAATAGAGATTAATTGCTTCCTCTAATGGAAACAAATTAAATCTATCATAGGTGTTTCCTCCTAAACTAATATACAGAACAACTTTTGCATGTCAGTCAGGGGAGTTCAACTATTAGCAGGTTTTTGGAAACTCTCCCTTTGTATTAATATTTGGGTTAGCGGATGACTAGATAGAAATTAAAATGGCCTAGAAATTGGCTTTTTTTCCCACTCAGCAGTTGGAAGGCATTGGCTATCACAGCTGGCACTGCAGAGAAGCAACTGAAAATGTGTTTGTTTATATGCAAGACTGAACTCTAGAAGCAAACTGTATGGCATTAGTGCATGTTTATTCATTTAACAATTCAATAATAAAGTAATTTATCTAAGCTCAAGAATTATTAGGGTGGAAGAAAGATGTTATGGATTAAGCCAAGGATGGGCACTCTTTAGCTAGGGCTTCCACACCATTCTGAAGAGGCTGAAGGCTTTGGAGGCAGACTAATGATATTGTTGCATTTACATGAAGATAAAAAAAAGTAAAGATTTTTCAACCTGGTCTCTTCCTAAGACTTATCCTTGCTTTTTCTGTTGAGAAGGAGGTGGACTTCTGGGAAGAGGAGCATTGGTATCTTCTCAATATGAAAGATGTTTCCATATCTTTTCCTGTACCTTTAATTGTAAGGGGAGAAAATGTATTCTCTGTTTTGAGTAAGGCCAACTTTTTCCTAAACCACTTCCCTCCTCTCCTGAGTACAGATATAATTGCTGCTTTTCAGCATGCTATTTAAACTTTCATCATGCATTACTTAAAAAAAAATTCTGGATTTTACTCTGTTCCTGGTTACTGGTCCTTAGTGGAAGGATGTGGTCACATACTGCAGAATGGTCAAAAACAAAAATATTTTGTTTACTTTCATCTAGAAAACCAGTTGTTCTTCCTGCTCCTGTTTCATTGGGGTATTGTTTACTCAATAATCCAAACAGAACTAGATTTCCCTTTTGATCCCAGCCTCCTGTATTTCTTGTTCTCCAGCAGGGTTGGGCTATGAATTTTTCCAAGGGACCTCATGAGGATCTGGGACTGCTGTTGTTGCCCTGACACAGGCGGTAAAATGCCCAGGTCTGTCTGCAACCTAGTATTAGTAACATTGTTACTAATAACATTGTTATTACAATATGTTACAACAATAACATGGTTACTTTGAGTTTATTTCTTAGCTTCTTCAACCTTTAGCTCTTTCTCTTTTCTATGGTTTGAGTGTGTGTGTGTGTGTGTGTGTGTGTGTCATAAATATGATATGAACTGAATATCACTTGAACTGCTAAAGAAATATTTTGTGTGAATGGGACTAGGTGAGTGGATTCTAGCCATTACCTGTGCATGGTTTAAGACGGGGGTGTCAAAATTGCAGCGTCACATTGTTGTCACATGATGTATCATGACATTTTTTGTCCTTCACTAAAATGAAGTTGGGCGTGGCCAGTGTGTGATGCATCTGGCCTGTTGGCCATGAGTTTACACCCCTGGTTTAAGAGAAGCAAAAGGCCAAAGAGAATGTGGCTAGTGTGATTTTTTCTTTACATATGCTATCCAGATAAACTCTTGATTACAAGAAATTCTGGTCTCTGGTAGAGAATTTTCTGCTGAGAAGATGAGTAAAATGACTGGCAAACACATGGGATGAAGCCAGTGCATATGTCCTGAGAATTTGATTGAGTTCTACGATTGCCTATTTTTAGAGACTTTGGAGACTGGGGAAGAAAGAACAGTTACACAGTACATATTGGTTACAGAGTTAGATGGTAAATTTGATTACCTGAATCTGAAATATAACATTAATTTTCAGTAGAGAAATGTTGGTAGAAGATCCCTACTTCTAAAAAACAATTCTTCTGCATTCTTAAAAATAGTGGAACAATTATTCACATGCCTTGCTAAACGTTTTCTTAACTGAACTTGTTTTTTTTGCAAATTTATTTAAGAATGAGGTTAAAAAAAAAGGATCTCTGTTTTTGATACCTAAAATAAAGGGAGGTTAGTTCAAACTGCTAGTATTTTTTCTTTTGGTTTCTTGATTGTGTCCATGGTCTATTTAAGTCAAACCTTCCTGTAATGAAGGATTAGTCTTTAGATAGCTTAGCATTAGAAGCACTTACAGGGAAAGATAGAAATCTTGTTAATGTCTTGTATATACAGTATGTGCATATTTGGAGGATATAGAGCCTGAGAAAATCACAGTAGAAATCTTTCAGGTGTAAAATTAGTAATAATTAAACTGCAACAATCTTTTAAGGCAGTGGTTCTCAAGTTGTGGTCCGTGGATCCTTGGAGAACTGCAATGTTGTCCCAGGAGGTCCACAAAGCCTTGAAGAAATGTTATGATTTAAATTTTGAGTTAAATCTTGAGGGTCTGTGGCCACAAAAGATATTTAAAGAGGGTCTGTGGTAAAGAAAAGGTTGAGAATCATTACTTTAAGGGATCATTGCACCACACAATAAGAGCAAAGAACTTAGGTATTTCTCTGTTATCAAAATGTATTGAGTATTTAATTATCTTTTTGCTTTGGTTATGTGCTAGTCTTTTTTAATCTTGCAAATAAAGTTTAAATCAAAGGGCATTTTAAAATCCTACTGCTTTTGTTATATCAAGGTAAAACTAATGAACAGAACTTGAAGATTGAAGCTTAGTGCACCATATAAAGTATTTTGCTGGCTCTTATGATTAAAAAACTTTGCAAGTCAAGGTGGAATAGTCTCTGTTGCTTTGAAGAATATCTGAATTGTGAAGGATTAAGTACTGACAACTTTGATCTTGTCTTTAAAGCAAGTGCTTTAAATATAATGTAGAATTACAGTGAAGAACCTCTATCTTATGGTGTAGTTGCGCGCATAATAAATGGATGTGAGATTGGCTTTGTAATTTTGGGAGATGGTCAGTGAAATAAAATCATATTGGCACTCTTCATAAGAATAGTGTTCATAGTCGCTACCTTTTTGTAGAGAAGTCATTTATGAAGGGTGTTGCAGACAGCAAAAACCAGGTCTTCTATCATTAGAAGTGTGATGCATATTGTTTCTAGTTCATATAGGTCACAAATGACATAATAAGGGTGAACAGCTCAGATAACTAAAATAACTCTTATATATTATTTAAATTTATTATAGCTGCTCAACTCTGATTTCCTAAAGGTATGCATGAAATGGGAGGCATTCTTCATTTTTCATCTTGGAACAGAGCAACTGCGTTTGAAATAACTCATGTGAACATTTTTATTGCTATCTTCTGTTGTAACAAAACTTGTTTTATTCTGACTTTCTTGTGTGTTTGAAGACCTCTGTTTCACTTTGTTTCCAGGTCAGAACGTACAAAAAAGAAACCCGGCCTGTTTTGAGATTGAAACTTTGTTTCAAATTTGCTTTGTATGACTGTGATTATAAAAATGTCCATGCTTGGTTCCAGGGCTGGAACAAAACAGTGTGTTTGTTTCCGACCTCAGAACAAATTACTGGAACATTTTGCTTCAAGATCAGAATATTTGAAAGAGCTCTTCTGAGCTGAAAACATTTTAGATATCTCTTTTCAAGTTAGTTTTTCCCCTTCAGTTGGCTGGAGCTGCATTGATTGCCAGTTAGCCTCCAGGTGCAATTCTGACTACTGGGTAACACTTTTAAAACCGTAGCTGGCCTAGGGCCTGGAGGTATCTCAGATCGCTTTATCAGAGTTGAATTTATCCACCCACTGAAATCTGGTAGAGAGGGCTTGCTCTCTCATCAAAGAGAATTTCTGGTTCATTTTGAGCAATTTTTTGGATTATATTTAGGTCCCTATATTTAAATGGAATAATGATGTCCAGTTTTAAGATTCAGGTTATCTTTTTATGTTCTTTAGTAATGTATTTTATTACTGCAATTATAAACAACTCCAATCCAATCAGAAAACTGTTGCTATTCAGTATTGTAAAAATAACATACTGTATATAATGCTTTTTATTATCTATAACCACTGCTCATCAATAACGGCATATTTCGGAATTCTAATAAAACTGTGACTGGGCCGTCCCTATGTATTTTTGAATGGAATGTAAAGGCAACCATAATAATTCATATTTTATTTATTTGTGTCATATTTCATGAAAAAATGGGTTGCCAATGAGAATAATAGCCACCATTGTATCCACATATGTTGGTTCTGATTATGCAAAGCTGGCCTTGAATATGCCAACTTAAACCCTATAAGGCACTTCTTTTTTAAAGAGCACATAGAACTATTATTATGTTACTTCTTGGAAAGAGTGTGTGAGAACTGTCTATCTATGGCACCTTTGTAGAATACTGGAACTTTATCTGGTCTCTCGGGAAAGGCAATCAGAGATGCTTGAAATTAAGGGCTAGAGGAATATTTGCATACAACTTTAATGTAATTTTCTCCATGAGTGTATGTCAGTATATTTTAAGTACTTCCTAGTTGGAAGGAGGTAGGAATAGTACTTGGGATTGTCAGGTGGCCTCTAGAGAAACATTCTAGCTTGCATAGAAAAGCATAAATATGCATTGGGCTAAACTAGATCCAGGATATCCTTGAACATCCTGAATAAAATGTACCAAACTACTGTCATCACAATTAGGGAATAATGAATATGGGCACAAGTACATGTGATAATTAGTCTATACAAATTTTATATTAGTAAAAAGCTTTAAGTAACTGCTTTGTTTGACATGGGGCATTAATCCATGATTGGCAGTAGAGATAAATTCTATGGGCTCATTTAATGAAAATCATGGTTTAAGTAAGGTTGTACACCAGTAGACAATATAAGTGTATGAGTTGACATATAAAATGAGTGATAACAAAAAGAACAGGGAAGGAGGGAGTAGTTCTGAATGAAAGAGATTTAATCTGATACAGTTAATGAATCCATGCAGGAAAATGAAGTTATGGGTTTAGTTATGAATGCAAAGGTTGCTTATGAAATATAAACTGCGAATATTTTATTCACTTATCAGTATTTAAGGTTGCCCACTCACCAACAGCTGTGAATAGTTATTCATGCATATTGTGGAACAGGAATGAATAAAGAAGCATGATTGATTGGATCGTTGACTGAAAGATAAGACATGAAAGATAAATGAGAAGTTCTGAATCGGGATACATGATTAGTGGAATGGATTTTTGAACTAAACAAACATTGAAGAAATATAAAAGTGAAAGCAGAATTACTACAGAAACTTAAATTAATTTTCTAGCACAATCAGTGGAAAGTGGCCTTAAAAAAGAGCATATCAAATCTGCTTGAAATGTGAAATAATTATGAATTATGAGTGCCACAGAAAAACCATAGAACCATGCTTTTTGGAAGTATGAAACGGAATGCTTGCTGGAACAATGATGTGAAAGAGTCTGTGGGTGAGGAACCATAAATAACAGAGTATGATTGCTCCAGAAAATGAGTTATTTGCACAATATTTATAGAGAAAACAAGATATTGCAGACAAAGAATGATTAAATGAAGCAAAAGGCCTCATTCACTTTTTGGAACTGAAAATTGTGGAAGTATATTAAAAGGATTACACAAGAAACCTGCAGTAGAGGAAATGGAGCTAAAAAGTGATGAAGTGATTGGTAATGAAACTGAAGTGAGGCAATGTCGGAAGGAATATTTAGAGAGATGTGTGAGAATAACAGTGATATGTCAAACAGGGACATTGAAAGGAATGCTATGTAAAGAGCTAAAAATATTTCTCTCTTAATCAGGAGATACAGTTTCTTTCTGTTTTAGTAATGACCAGATGCAGAATCAAATTGTTTACTTTTGATAGCGTGAAATCTAATTTTCACAGTCAGCTGAGGGCCCAAATGATTTACAGCATGTAAGATATATTGTATAATGCAACAAGGAGTATTGATTTGAAAATTAATAAATCAAAGGTTAAGGCAGTTGGGTCGGACAAGAAAAACAGAGTGAATAATTGTAAATTATGCACAAATTGCAAAAAACTAGAGGAAGGGGATAAATTTGGTAGAGTGATTAATAAACATGAGAAAATAAATGGAGCAATTTTAAGATGTACAAGTATTGTTACAAAGGTAAAGTCTATTGCATATGTGGTCTGTTGCAAGAAATGAATGCTTGTGAAAAGGAGCAAAAATGTCTCTGTATATGAACAGCCTTCTGCCCACTTCATTTTATGGAAGAGAGGATTAGGTATGTCTGGAGAAACCTAAAAAGAACTACCAAAGAGAAAACCACCACACCACCAAAACTAAGTAGTACTAAATCAATGTAGATTGAATACAAAAGTGAGTGAATGAAATTAAATGGGCTGAGGTGGTTTAGACATATAAAGACAATGAATGATGACTGAAGCGCAAAAACCAGAAGATGAAAGAAGAGTGAATGGGTTGAGAGGAAGGGGAAGCAGAAGTCATGGTTGGATGGAGAGGATGAAAAGAGAGAGGAGATATTTTGAAAAACAAAAGGCAATATAGAAGACAGTATATGGATGCTTAGGAAGCAAGGATATTTTGCAAGGATGGAAAGATATGGCATCATATTGTGATGACAAACTGATTTAATTTTTCTTTCTTTCTCTTTTCTGCACATTGCATAATGTTGCTCATTCTGAAAGAGAACAACACAGTGTTTGTGTATGCACATATACTAAGCTAAACTTCATTAGTAATTGTCTTGCTGATGTTTATCTTAGAACAGGGTCTTCCTGTGAGTGGAATCACAAAAGAATCACATGTTTGTTTCCTCTAAGCTATCTCATAGAAGAGAATGTTTGTAGCTAAGGGTTGAACTGTGGGGACCTTGTTGCTCTCTGAGCTTAGCTGTTTCCTTGCAGAGATGTTTACTAGAAAACAACCAAGCTCATAGAGCATCAAGGACCCCACAATCTAATCTCAGCTTCTTTATCACAACTGATCAGTGTTAAGAGGGCTGGTTAGCCTTACTGCCTCCACCCATGATTAATATTCAGCCTGGTGGCCTCTGCAGTCTTTCTGATTTATTCTTTTTGTGGCACCATGGCTGTGTGCATTAGGAATTGAAACCAAGGTTATCACACTGTTCTAATTTGCCTAGCCATCCTGTACCACAATACAATTTATTTAGTTCTGGCTTAATCTGATGCACGTATTCCATCATTCCTTATTTGTTGTTCTTTGTTGGCCCAAATACTGGTAACGCCAGAAAGGGTCTTATTGTCCATTGTGCCATTCAAAATTGCAGCAGGAAAAAAGATGCACATTAGTTTCCCAGTTACTGAAGAACACTTTGACTGATGTTCCTTTATCAAATGGCTTCTTTCAGTGTTTTTGCAGGCAATAAAAGGAAATGGGGATGGGTGGAGATGAGAAGAGATGAAGCTTTGCTTCTGTGCACCCTTAATTGGCAACCGGTTTTATCGCAATAAGAATTTCCTAAGTGAAGCTACAATGTTATGTCTACTTATCTGCCTGTAAAACTCCCTGCACTTCACTATATGTACAGTATAAAATTTGGTTGTGTGTGTGTGTGTCTGTATGCATTTGAGTCAGTGCTGATTCCTGGTGATAAGTGCCTGCAGTTTTCCTAGTCAAGATTTCCCAGAAGTGGTTTTCCCTTGCTCCTTTTCTAGGGCTGAGAGAAAGTGACTGGTCCAATTTCACCAAGCTGGCTTTGTGCCCAAGATGGGTCTAGACTACACGGCCTGCCTGTTTCTAGCCTGATGCCTTTACCACTATGCCAAACAAGCTGTCCCATATAGGGTGGTACTGTTCATTGTTTTTGTTGAATTGATAGCCTGAGAAAGAGAGACACAAACCTAGCAGATGAGAAGCAAGATAATGGCATTTTCCAATTTTGTGTTTGTCCATGTATATGCATTTATGTCAGTTTTAAGACATATTTTTCTCGTGTGGTTCTTGTTGAAGTTTCCAAATGGGATAGTCAGTGCATGCATTGATCCATGTATATATAATGTACACACAAGATGCCCCACGGTGTACAACAGATTATTCACTTACAAGACAGTTTTATTTGAAACAACTGATAAAACTAAAATGAAGTCTTCTATGTTCTGTAAATTTGTGGCCTTGCCAATTATGCGCTGTCTAGCTGAACTGCAATTCAACTGATTCAATGATACCAGGTTAGACTTAACCTTAAAAGGCAACAGCTCTTAAGGTTCTTTTTTTTAAGCCTCTTGCTTCAATTTGCCTAATCATTCTTCAATTTCGGATGTCAGAGCTGACATTTGGTGAGCAATGCCTCCCTTTGCTTGCTGGGCTTCCTGCTCTTATTTTATCAAGAGAGTTAAAAACATTTGTCTTCATCTTAGAAAAATCTGCTACACTATCTTATCTGCAAACCACTCTAAAACTCCGGATGGCTTGACTTGAGATAAGGAGAGCTTGTAAAATAATATTGGTAAAGAGTGAATGCGACATCAGTGCAGATGCCAAGAAATGTCTGCAGAGCATTTGATTCAGTTTTGTCCTAGAGTTGCAGTAACAGATGGGCGACTCCTCTTCCTGTCAAGCAGCCATTTGACTTATATCTCATTTGTGCCTTAGTGCATTATAAGGGAAAGCAAGTCATTGTATGACAACCATTGTGTTTCAAATGGAAAAGTCCACGGGATTATGTAGCAGATGATAATCAGATGGACGGATGTTGGCCAATATTTCAGGTTTCCTTAAAGTGCATCCAGAGTATTGTGTGGGATTAGTTACACATTTGATTCAGTGGTGGGATTCAATTTTTTTACTATGGGTTCTGTGGATGTTGTGTGGCTTGGTGGGTGTGCCAGGGGAAGGATACTGCAAAATCCCCATTTCCACCCCACTCCAGGGCAAGGATACTGTAAAATTCCCATTCCCTCCCCATGCCACTAACCTGCTTTCCAGCTTCGTTCTCTTGTGCAGGGCAACAGAAGAAGACTCCACCGATCAGCTGGGACTCAGGAGACAGCGGATAGATGGGGGCATAGCCAGCCAGAGGTGGCATTCACCGAACTACTCAAACTTTCTGCTACCAGTTCACGAGAACCAGTCAGAACTGGTTGAATACCACCTCTGATTTGATTCCTTATGTCTGATGGTGACTGCCTCCATGGCACAATCAGTTTGTTCCTAACCTGGAGCAATGAATGTGGTTGCTTGCCAATACTGTTGGGGAGGAGAAATAACAGAAAAATGTGCTGTTGATGTAGGATGCTGGATCATAGCATTGTGTGCCTGCTTGTTCCACGTGAATTTGGGGAATTTACCATTGGAAATGTAGGACCCCCTCCCCCAATTAATAATAGATAAAAACATTAAAGCAAAAGGAATATAGACAATTTTTTTCTCATCTGGTAACAGAAACATACACATTCTCCCTGAAGGTGTTTTCAGTAAATTATACTGATTTTGTTAAGTCCATGCTTTTTAACATGCTTCATTTAATATTATACCCAATCTCTGCTGCATGATTCAGTTGACTTGGCAGTGTTTGCATAAAGGGAAGACACTGACTGTTGCTATGGCCACAGAATCATTTCATACCTTTGGGAAGCTCTCTCTGGCCGTGCATTGGTCAAGAGTGAATTATGGCTAGAAGGGGTGCATGTCGTGATCAGAAACATTTTCACCAAAGCATGGCTATCCTGGAAAGAGCTAAATCCTGTAAAACGATTGAAACTGAGCTAATTTCAAGTGCCTTTACTTGGCTGCTTTTCATCAGGTTTTACTAGTTTTTGAGGGGCAGGGATAGCAAATCTACTCCCAATTTTGCTTTACTGGTCTTATTCATTGGGCTGCTGAGTCTTCGTGACGGAGGCTTTTAAAATCCTTTTTCTTTCATAATGCTTAGACAATTAGAGACTGAAATTCTGAAAGGAAACTACTGTATATCTAACATCCCCAATTTGTGATTTCTTGCAAAACTGCTACACAGAAAGAGAGAGAGACAGAGAGACAGAGAGACACACAGAGAGAGAGAGAGAGAGAGAGAGAGAGAGAGAGAGAGAGAGAGAGAGAGAGAGAATAAATTAGAATGGGCATAATCTGCCAATGTCCTAATTAACTTTTATTTATTTTGAAGACTTTTACAGTAAGGCTCAATCTTGCAAAGTAATATCTGTTATTATTTCTCACCTCTTATAATAATGCTTCTGTTACTATTTTTCATTTTGGAAAATGTGGTTCTAAATATTGGTAGATTTTTGGGAAAATATTTAAATGTTGATGTGATGCATTATATTCCAAGACTTTGGAATCTGATTGTTTATCAGGAATTATAGCTGTATTGTGCATAAGTGTTGGTTGGCTAAAATACATTGAGAAATTGCAAAAGTGATATTATTCCAGATGTCAAGAAATAACTTATAAATAAATACGTAGTTTATCTGTCTTGGAAAAAATAATATAGTAATCAAGGAATGAAAGATAGATACCTCTTTGGCAAAGATTGGATCATATTTTATAAGAATCTTTTTGTCTTTTACTATAATACTGAGAGCCATTTAGTATAATGGTTAAGGCATCAGACTAGATCAGTGATGGCTAACCTTTTCCGGACCGAGTGCCCAAAGTGCGTGTGTGCCCAAATCCCCAAAATGCAATGTGCACACACACACTGCGTGTGCCCGGCCCCCTATGGATGCGCCCACAGCTCCTGCATATGCCCTGTGCATGCACGTGCCCCTGCATGCGCCCTGCCCCTGCATGCATTGCAGAGACCCGAAGTCCAGCTGGCCGGCAGGAGGCGCACACCATGCATGTGCCATGGAGCTGAGTTGGGGCGACGGCTCACATGCCTACAGAGAGGGTGCTGCATGCCCCCTCTGGCATGCGTGCCACAGGTTCGACATCATGGGACTAGATATTAGAAGACTCTGAGTTCTGGTCCTGCCTTAATCCCAAAGCCAACTGGGTGACATTGGGCAAGTCACTTTCTCTCAGATGTTAGAAGGAGAAACAGGCTAGACCCCCTTTCAACTTCCTGCTCTTCCATTTTTCACCCAAATGGGTGGAGGCATACTTAAAGAAAAATCAGGTTGCAAGCATCAAGACAGGTCTGGAAAAGCGTATTAATTTCCCTTTCTTCTCCTTTCCACCTCTTTTGTGGAAGCTGGGGTAAGTGAGTGTGAAAATAAGAAAAACTTCAAAGATGAGATGTCTGGTGAGGGAACAGATTGGGGACTCAGTGTAAGTTCTTTAAGATTAATCGATCCAGTTTTTCCTAGTGTACCATTTGCTAACATTCAAACCCCATGATCTAATTAAGTGTGTTGTGCAAACAGGCCAGTAGATGCTTCCTATGAAGTGTGGGGATGAGAGAGAAACATTTCTTGGCGCTTCTATCTGGCTTTCTTGTTTTCAGATTTGTTTAACAAAAGACAACCCTGCTGAGGATAAAAGACAGCTATTTACAGAAAAGAAAAATCACTGTTCACATTTGGCACTGAAGTTGGGGAAAGAAACAACAGATTCCTCTTATTGGAAGACAGAGAAATTACTTGATAATAGAATCTGCTCCTTGGGAATGAAGAAATGCCCTTTCCATGTTTATTTGGAGATGGGCATAAGAATTTTTAAGTATATTATTTCACTAGCATACATAGTAATGTATACAGGCCTACCTCACCTCTGCCTGATTTCTAGTATGATTTGATAGCAATATTCAGAGATTTAGCCATCCCCAGGCATGTAAACCACTCCTTAAGGAGTTGATTGAAAAACTGGAAAATTAAAAGTGGGGCATTTACATACATAAATAGGAAAAATGTCTATTTCCAGTAAAAGTCTCTGGAGAAATGATTCAACTAATGGCACTAACAAGGTACTTTAAACCCGATACTTTTATATTGCAACTCAACGTTTAAATTCAGATTTTTCATCTTGGAGCCAAATGTTTAGTGAAGAAAAGTTTTGCTTTCAAGATTCTCCAAGACATTGGGATGCTGCCAATCATAACCAAGATGTGTCCTGACAGCCAAATTGAATGTGCATTCAAACTCATCAAACAAATAGATTTCAAGACCTGAATGTAGCTAACTTCCTGCCCCATCACGCATTAGTGGAAATGGCTAAAGACCATTGTGTGCACCCTCTCTAGTCCACAAGGAAATAGCATTCCAGAACATCTGTAGGGCATCAGTTGATGAAGTTGTTCAGATGAAAGTATGTCCAAGGATATTGATTATCAAACTATTTATATAATTATTTAATTGTAATTAAGGAGAACTTTATAGTTAAAAAAGGCATATGCCCTGCCAGCATTTGAAGTAATTAATAATTGGGAGATACATTTCCTTAAGAAGAACATTGGATCATTCAGATGTTATGCTAAATAGTCAGTGATGATAAATTTTATTTATTTATTTTATTTATTAGAATTTGTCAATCAAAAACGAGAACAAGAAAAAAAAGAAAAAGTACAATAACAGGGAGGATCGGCACGTTAGTGCACTTATGCACGCCCCCCTCTACTGACCACATAAGTACGAGAAATTTTAGAATTTTGTGATTGTAATTTAAACAACTAGGTATTTCATTTTAGGAAAGTAGCTTGGAGTATATTTTGAGTGGCTCCTGGGGCAGTGGAAGGATGAGTCCCTCACCCAAAGTACGTACTGAAAAGAATTGGTTGTAATCTGTGGTTAATATTTCAATTATTTTTAGTACTACTGTTGTATCCGTTAGACACTCAGTTAAGAGCAAAGCACTTGACAATATTAACATGAGAACATTTATACATGAGATATAAACTTGCTTCCTTTGCAAATATGAATTTAAACCCATTTATAAATCAATCCCTACTAATTTAATATAAATCTCAAATCCCATATAAATATGATATGTGAACATCTAGTCCCAAAATTCCCTAGCTGGCATATCTTAAAGGTGCTAAACTTTAAGTTGAGAAAAACTCCAATAGATGGTAGGTCTACTCATATTATTCATTCATTCAATATTCATAGATTCATATTATTACCTAGAGCTAGCTATGCCTTAAAGCAGTGTTTCTCAAACTTGGCGATTTTAAGTCCTGTGGACTTCAATTCCCAGAATCCCCCAGCCAGCATAGCTGGCTGGGGAATTCTGGGAGTTGAAGTCCACAGGACTTAAAGTCGCCAAGTTTGAGAAACACTGCCTTAAAGCAAAGGGATTTGTATGCTTAAGGCTGTGACAAAAATGATGGGGAAAGGTAAACAGTATAAATTGGATATTCACAGCTTCAGGTCAATATTCCTTATGAATTGACTCAATGTGGTCTAATATCTTGTTTTGGTGCTAGTTGTTGTCAAATACATATCTGTTAAGATAGTATAAGAAATTGGATTGGCCAGTAATGTATCAATCAAACTTGTGGAGAATGTCAGTTCAATGCTTGGTTGATTTTTTAAAAAAGGTGTTGAAGATGGCAGCTCTTTGCCACATTCTCACACATAACGGGAGCAGTATAATTTGGGCTCTAATTATATTTCCCATCCTTCAGAGATTATTTTCTATGAATAGCATATATTTGCATCTGATATAATTCTTCAGTTGGCAAAGGATATTTTCAAGCATGCAGGCCCACACCCTAGCGAACTTGATATGACTCTATCCTTTGCTGAGAAGGCAAAATGTTCGCTGGAGCCTCATGGAATATATTTATAGAAGTCACAGTTGCATTTCTGTTACTATCAGGAATCCCAGCTTAACTTCCTGATAATAATATAGTGCTATGAGCTACAGGATGACATTCTTCTTGTTGATTTGTTTGTTTTTACCCTGGATGCAAATCATATGTGTATTAGCAATAGTAATAGCACTTAGACTTATATACCTCTTCATAGTGCTCTACAGCCCTCTCTAAGCGGTTTACAGAATCAGCATATTGCCCCCAACAGTCTGGGTCCTCATTTTACCGACCTCGAAAGGATGGAAGGCTGAGTCCACCTTGAGCCTGGTGAGCATCGATCTGCCAAAGTGCTGGCAGCCAGTGATCAGAAGAAGTAGCCTGTAGTACTGCACTCTAACCACTGCGCCACCATGGCTCATCTGTATTATTGTTTCTTAGTTTTTTAAACATCTATTTTAATTATTGCTACTCACTCAGACTCATGAATTTGAGATAGGCACCCATAAAAATTGAGATAATTAATTTATACACGTATATATGTTACTGTGAAAGTCTGAAATCTGGTGAATGTCGACATTCACCGGTGAATGAAAGTCTGAAATCTGGTGAATGTCGACATTCACCGGTGAATGTCGACATTCACATAGTCGCTTGGTGTATGTCCTTATCCTCTCGACACCCTTACCCTAATACCCTTAACCTAATACCTCGGCTCCTCTCTTCCTTTTAAGCGTCTTCTGTTCGCGGAGTTTTTTTTTTGAAAACCTGCGATCCTGCGCGGTTAGAACGCCGTGGTTAGAACACCGTGAATTGAAAAGCAAAAGTAAAGCGTTACGCTGACTCGTTATATATGTCACAGTGAAAGACCGAAATTGGTATGTGTCGACATTCACCGGTGAATGTCGACATTCACCAACATTCACCGGTGAATGTCGACATTCACCAATTTCGGTCTTTCACGGTGACATATACACGTCTTACCATGCCATTTTTTAAAAAAAAACCCTACTTTTTAAAAAAAACCTAGTCATTGCAGTAGCCCTTTATTTCCAAATTATAGAAATCTAATTCCTAAGAGGATAAACATGTCTCATATTAGTAAGTGATGATAGATAGGGTTTTATAGCTGATTTTGCGTATTAGCTGTTTACTGGCTGTGGATCTTCTCAACTTCAAATGAGAAAGAAGAAGCTATGCAACTGAGCATGGGATTCGAACCTGTGGCTGAGGTTGTGAGGTGATAGTAATGATAGTTTTTACCTTGGCTGCCATGATTACATATTTACTGTGGAGTTACCATTATTTTGTGTTTTTAACTGTTTACCATCCAGAACCATAGAGTTGAGATGGGTGGCCAAATAAATTGTAATAATCAATAAACAAATCTTATATCTAGAATGAACCATTGTGGATGAACATTGTCTGGGGGTGTTTTGCTTCAGAGAAGCTTAAATACTATGGCTTGGATCCTTCCATTGGGCCTTTGACATTATTCCAGAGCTGCTTCCCTTCCCCTTTTCCCATGCTGGTACAGTCCTTTTCATTAGCATAAACTTTCAGTATTGTAATTTTCTTCTTCAGCCCAGATGGTTACTGGAGTTTATGCCTTTATTTTTTGCCTGGACTAACCTGGCAGGATGAAAATCAAGGAGGAGAAAGGTGGAAGGAAGAACACTACAGTAACCAGAAGTTGATTTCTGTCTTTTTTTAAAAATTAGGTTGAATTGTAATTAAGCTGTAGAGGAAAAACAGCAGCATATTCAGTTTCAGAGTAGCTGGATGATTTGAGACAATGAAAATGTCTCAGCAACTTCATTGGGAAAGGAAATGTCAGAATCCAATGACATTCCACCAAAATGGCCTGTAAAGAAAAAGATCAAATGAAATGCCACATAGAAGGATTAATATCTTTATGCTGTAACCCAGGGGTGTCCAAACTTGGGAACTTTAAGACTGGTGTACTTCAACTCCCAGAATTCCCCAGCCAACCTGGCTGGGGAATTCTGGGAGTTGAAGTCCACCAGTCTTCTTAAAGTTTCCAAGTTTGGACACCACTGCTGTAACCTCTCAAAATTGTTAAATTCTAGATGAGCAGCAAATAAATGCTATAAATAAATGAATATAATAAGATCAAAACAGCTCTATAGCAGTCATAGTATTATGTGGTTCTATTTATTTCTTTATTTGTTAAATTTATTTGTCACCTATCTCGCAGTGGGGCTAACTTTCCACATTCAGGTCATCCTTGCTTAATGACCGTAATTGGACTGAAAAGTCCATTGCTAAATGAAGTTGACATTAGATGAAACACCACTTGATTGCACTAGTTATAGCTGCAGTTCCGATATTAATGGCTGTGGTTCTCAAACTAGGTCTTCACACCACTTCTTCTACCACACTTTCCTCTGCATCTGCTTGCCTTTACATGGCCATCTTCTCATCTCCCTTCACTCCCCAAATGCCCTGTGTCACCCCCAGTTGACCTTCATCCTCATCTTCCTGTGGCTGACTAGGCATGCTGGCCATAGTGGAAGGGTAACAGCTGCCTTGGCTGTGTATTCTTCATCAGAGGTGGGAGGAAGAAGATGGTGAAGCTCAGAATGCCAGTGTTCCAAAAGTAAATCAGAGTCCAAGGCAAAGTATTGCTCAAAGTTCCAATTTATTAAGAGAGCTATGTTGGCACATGTGGGAAAACCCGAACCTGAAAGCATCCCAGTTCTCCCCACCTAGTTGAAAGTTCAAGTTCTTGCCCCCACACTCATAAGTCCATCACATGGCCCAATCTCCCACTGCCATGATGGCAGTTCAATCCATCCAGTTCTGGTCAGGTGCAGAGACAAAGGATGACCTTGGCTTTCTTGAAAGAATTTTTATTATGGCTACATAGTAAGTAACTCTGTACAATCCCACCTCCCATTTTCACACAATAGAAAATGCATAGTAGAATAATAGAAAGTGTGGCAGGCCAAAGATCCAAAAGAAAGATGGCTGCAGGCCTGACATAGAATTGAAGAAGCTTCTTGGATGAGAATCAAAACTTTCTCAAAGAAAAAAAACCCCAAGAAACCATTTTCCTGAATATTGTCTTTTATGTCTTGTATATAGTAATCTCTCCAGATTGTTTTGTGAAATAGTAGGTAAGCAGAAAAATAGAAGTACTGCTCATAAACAATTTATCAAAGTAAAATCGTGCTTTCAGTTGATTTTCTGCACGATAAAAGATGTATAAATCACCTAAGTGTGTCATGGAACAGGGAAGACTGCAGCCAATCAATTGCGATGTCTTTGCTCTGCAACTTTGCAGTGATTGACTTTGTAACCCTCTGTAGGTGTCCCTATTTGGGCTATGGAAACCTGGGTGACCAGATGTTAAAAGGTACAGAATAGCCAATTCTTTACTGTCATTTAATACTCATCTAGATTCGTGTAGTCCTTACAAGGTGGAGGCACCTTTTGTTTAAAAACCTATGACTTCTACCATCCAACCAAAAAAGCAAATAGCGATATGCAGATGCTCTACATGTATAGATGTAGATATGAAGTGAATAGTGGTATGCAGATGATCTACAAATGCAGATGATATGTAGATTGCAGCCTTTGGTGTCTTTGACATGAAATAACACAACATAACTAAATCAGAAAACTGATCATGTTGTTAAAATAAGGTCATATTAGGAATTAGGTGTGGCAGGGATTTAATAGCCAGCTATCAACACCCCAATCTACATCTAAAAATCAACACACAACAAACACTATATAAATACCACACACAGAGCAGCCTAAAGTACAGTTCCCTGAGGATGGGCTCCAGCATGAGTCCGAAAGCTCAGAAGACAAAACCTCTGGTCCTGGTGACTGTTCCAGATTGGATCCTGCAACATTGCCCTGGGCCATGCATATTTGCCTTCATTTATGGTAGGAAGTCAATGAATACTTCAGCTTCAACCACGACAACACATGAGGTCACACTAGATACAAACCTATGGTAAACCATTCCAAACTTCATTGCAGAAAGTACGACTTTAATAACAGAGTTGTCAATGCCTGGAATGCACTTCCTGACACTGTGGTTTCTTTCCCCAGACCCCCAAAACTTTAACCTTAGATTGTCTATTGTTGACCTCACCCCACTCCTAAGAGGTCTTTAAGGGGTGTGCATAAGCAAACCAGAGTGCCTACAGTCCCTTTCCTAATATTTCTTGTATTCATATTCATTTCATGTGTTCATAATCATGTCTATACTTATATCTGTTATTTAGTTCATGCTTGATGGGAAAAAAAAGCTACCTGTAGAATTTGAATTGTAACTCTTTGCCAAGTTCCAACTCCTTAGATCAGTTTCCCCCCCTCAACTTTAGGAACCTTTAAGAGGTAGGGACTTCAATTTCCACAGTTCTGGGAGTTGAAGTCCACTTCTCTTGAAGTTGCTAAGGCTGAGAAACACTGGCTTAGATAATAATGAAACAAGCTCATCATTTTTTCTTCTTCAAGTATACGGCCTCCAAAATTGAAGGTTTTTCTTTTGTCCCTTAAGAGCTGTGAATCGTATTCAGAGAATCTTTAGAACTAAAATGTTTTATGTGCTTTCAATTACTTGCAAAATAAAAGTTTGTTTGCTTGTTTAAAAAAGGTCTCTTGCAGGTAAAATTACAATGGATGTTGTTGCCGGGGTAAAACATTTGAATAGATGCTTCTTAAAGCTCTTTAGTAAAGCACATTTCCATTTAGAGGCATTGCTTCCTCTAAAAGGCTCCTGTTTCTGTAGCTGTTTCAAGGGCTTTCCCAGTTGGCTATCTGTACGAGTACCTGCTTTGACTATACTGTAATAGGGACATTTATCAACATGTCTATCCACACAAATGGAATATCTTGGAAAATCCTTAGCCATCCCTGCTATCTCAGTGCTTTGAGGAGGAGTTCTTCACTTACGCTACAGGTAGTCCTCGAATTACAACAGTTCATTTAGTGACTGTTCAAAGTTACAACAGCACTGAAAAAAATGTCTGTTTTTCCACACTTCAAACATTGCAGCATCCAGTTGGTCACATGATCAAAATTTGGGCGATCACAACTGGCATGTATTTATGATGGCTGCGCTATCCTGGGGTGATGTGATCACCATTTGTGACCTTGTCAGCCAGCTTCTCAGAAAGTCAATGGGGGAATCCAGATTTGCTCTATGACTATGATTCACTTAATAGTAGTAATTAAAGATAACAGATTAACAGAGTTGGAAAAGACCATATAGGTCATCTAGTCCAACCCCCTCGCTCAAGCAGGAGACCCTACATCATTTCTGACAAATGGCAGTCCAATCTCTTTTTGAAAGTCTCAAGTGATGAAGCTCCCACAACTTCTGAAAGCAAGCGGTTCCTTTGGTTGATTGTTATCACTGTCAGAAAGTTCTTCCTTATTAATTGTGAGTCCTAGTGGACAACCATTTAAATAGGAGCCAGCAGTGCGCAGCAGCTGCCAAAAAAGCCAATGCAGTCCTAGGCTGCATAAACAGAGGGATAGAATCAAGATCACATGAAGTGTTAGTACCACTTTATAATAAGGTCACACTTGGAATACTGCATCCAGTTTTGGTCACCATGATGTTAAAAAGATGTTGAGGCTCTAGGAGTAGTGCAGAGAAGAGCAACAAAGATGATTAGGGGACTGGAGCAGAGGTGAAATGCTACCGGTTCTGCCCGGTATGCTGGAACCATTAGTAACAGATGCTTCTGGTTTCCTAAACCGGTAGTAAAAAATGCTTTTAAAAAATAAAAAAAAAGTTTCCCACATGCGCGATACAGTTGATTGTCATAGCTGATGAACTCTTTTTTTACTTTTTAATAAGCATTTTTTACTACCTATTCGCCCAACTGGTAGTAAAAAAGTGCTTTTGCATTGTGTGTGAGTTAGTTGTGTGGCTTTTGTATTGTTTGTGTGGGAAGTGTGAAAGTTGGTTTTTGAGCTCACCCAGTCACATGACCATGACCACCAAGCCATGCCCATCCAATCACATGACCACCAAGCCACGCCCATCAAGCCACACCCACAGAACCGGTAGGGAAAATTTTTAGATTCACCACTGGACTGGAGGCTAAAACATATAAAGAACGGTTATTGGAATTGGGTATGTCTAGTTTAATTAAAAGAAGGACTAGGCATGACGTGCCAATAGTATTCCAATATCTCAGGGTTGCCACAAAGAGGAGGGGTGAACCTATTTTCCAAAACCACCTTTAAGTAGGAAGCAATACATGAAAACTAGTCAAGGAGAGAACCAAGCTAGAATTAAGAAATTTCCTGACAGAAAAATTAATCAGTGAAACAATTTGCCTTCAGAAGTTGTAAATGCTCCAACACTGGAGGTTTTTAAGAAGAGATTGGATAACTATTTGTCTGAAATGGTACATGGTTTCCTGCTTGAGCAGGGATTTGTTCAAGAAGACCTCCAGGGTCCCTGTCAACTCTGTTATTCTGCTTACAAACTGCAGTGATTCACTTAACAGTGGGGCAAAAAAGATTATAAAATGGGATGTAACTCAATTGCCTAGCTTACCAATGGAAATTTTGGGCTCAGTTGTGGTGATAAGTCAAGGTAAAATGCATTTATATCCTTTGTACAACCCTGTTTGTTTTATTCTAGGCTCAGAGGAGCTTCAGTTATTTATATACACAGTATCTGTTTTGGGAACTTAGTCTAGTAAGGACTAAAGTGGGTATGAGATAGACCAACTCTGATGCCTCTGAGCCTGTCACAGGGAGTGTTAGACTGTGAAGAGGCAGGTCACTCATACTGCTTAAATACAAGTAGAGCTTCCCACAAGAATGGGGATTGTTCTGACTTTATATTTTACTGTAGCACTGTCAGATAATTTGAGGGACTAGCAAGGAAGTGCATGTACTGAAAAGCCCATAGAATGCTATGTGTCTACTGTTAAAACCCCTAGTATGCTTATAGGCACTGTGCTTAGCTCTCTTCAAGATTCCTAAAAAAGATAAGCGGTTTTAATTTTGAGAAAAGCAAATTGAATTGGAAATTGTCATGTTGCAAAGAAAGTTTATAAGTTTATGTATTTTGCAGAATTATTTTGAGCCCCATTGATATTTTTAGAAAATAAAGAAACCACAGAGAAAAGCAACCCATTGGAATCTCTTTGTAAGTATGATCACCTGTTTTTCCCCCCTCAAAAAAAAAAGTTTAAGGAGGCAATGTTAGTAGAAAACATGTCCCAAAGGTACTTTTTCAAGAGGCAACTGGACTGTCTGGTTTTTCTTTGAAGACGTTTCACTTCTCATCCAAGAAGCTTCTTCACCAGAGCAGGCTTTGTTTTGTGTGTCTTTGAGTTAGTCTCCTAGAGACTGACTAGACAGGTCCCTGCAGTTTTCTTGGCAAAATTTCAGAGATTGTTTGCCATTGCCTTCTTTCTAGGACTGAAGGAGAATGACTGGTCCAAGATGATCCAGCAGTACAAGAAAAGGGCTAAAACTCATGGTTTCCAGATTTCTAGCCTGATGACTTAACCAGTACACCAAACTGGCTCTATATGAGTTGGCCTACTATCAGTGCCTTAGAAAGACTGTGTAATACTATTCTATGTGGATGTTTAAAATCTACTGTTTAAAAGCTGTGTTATTTTGTTATTTATGCATTTTACTATGTAACAAATCTACCTAACTAAATAAAGTGTTTCCTTTCCCCCCTCTTTTTTATTAACTTTTGTTTTAGTGTTTTTAGTTTGGCAGATTTTTTTGATGTATTAATATAAATAAAAAACAAGATTATGAAACTGAAATCTGAAATATTACAACATTCATGAGATTTTGTGCAAAGGAAAAGTCAGTAGTCAAATTTGTGGCAACAGTGTTTTTTCACATTTGCTTTGTAAATGTCAAAATCTTGTAGAAAACTTCTGGGTTTCTTTGGAGAAACAAGTTTATTGTTATCTTTTTCTGAAGTCCAATGTGTGTAGATTATATTATATGAACAATAATCATAGAAGTATATGGGAGAATACAAACAATACGATACAAATAGATTGCAAGAGAGATAATACTTTTGACATATTTACAAACCTTGTGTTGCAGATTGCTGAAAATTAATTGCTGTTAGATTAATAGGTTTATGTATCAGGAGTCACACACCTGAATATGTACATACTGTATTGCATACTTTATCCTGTTTTCCAGGCAATTATAACTGGAAGTGTGTCGTACCAATTTAAAAGATGGGCAAAGAAAGGGAAATGGAAGGAAAAGAAAGGGGGGGAAGGAAGCACTCTCAGTTTTGTCTGAATAGCAGCTGGTGTCCCTTGGTCTTTTCACTGGCATGTGAGACCGGTGTATGCTGCCCTTTCACTTTTCAGGAACTGTCAAATAAAAAGAATTATTTGGCAGAGAGGAATAAAACAGCTTCTCTGGCCATGTTGGTGCTAACGATTGCCATGATAATCTTCCAGCTTAAAAATTAAGGTGCAACTTCTCAATTACATTCGTTGACTGGCTAATAGACTAGGACTGTGATGGTGAACCTATGCCATGGCATGTGTGCCAGAGATGGCATGCAGAGCCCTCTATGTGGGCACATGCGCCATCAGCCCAGATCAGCTCCATTGCTTTTCTCCATGGTGTTTGTCGCCGTTGTTTGCAGGGAAATAGAAGCTCACGAAAGGAAAAGATCTCACCTCTTGCAGAGCTGCTGGTGTTGGAATGCCCTGCCTCCCACTGGCCAGCTGGTCTTTGGGTCTCTGCTGTGCATGTGTGTGCGTGTGCGCCTTACAGTTTGGGCGTGCACATGTGCAGTTTGGGCACTTGGTGTTTAAAAGATTTCCCATCACTGGACTAGGACAACGTGTAATCAGGTGTTTGAGAAAAAAAACAGCTGCTGAGCCAGATTCAGGTTATTTATTTGTTCAGGGTACTTACAAATATCAGTTGATTTATCCAAACAGTTTGGCTTCTAGACCAAGTTCATTTTCACTAGTCTCTCAGATACCTATTATCCTCAAGAGAAGTCCTGTTGCATCCATGGTATGTCTTGGAAACATGGAGACAAATGTTTTCTCCAATAACCCTTGAGGGGAATGAGTGTCTCTTTAATAACCAATGTCTTTGTTGGCTTTCTCCATTCCTTTGTTTGGATCACAGCTCCCATCACACCATTCAAAGGACCTCTGCAATCTTTGGTGCAAAACATTGTGTATTCCTAACATAAACTACTCCATTTTCTGCAGTTTTTCTAAGTTTGCATAATATGTTCCTGGCATAAACCAGTTTTCTTCACCCATACAAATCGGCTGATTGATCCCTCTTGTTCAGGATTGTTCTCTCTAATTAGCAGATGCTTCCCAAATGGGACACTCACAGTTTAATGCAGACGTGACTCTTGATGCTTAGTTAATCCTTTTATTCTGATGGTAAAGTAAGACCTCTGCAAATATATGTTTAGAAGGTTTAAGCCACTTGAAGCAAGCTGTATTTATAATAAAATATGCACCCCAATCTATAAATTTGCTTTGGAGTACCATACAAGCTGATGCATATATTAGGGTGATCCACAGCCCGGGAAATGTTGTCAAGCTGTTTCTCTTTTACCCATGATACATTTTTCAGGGTATCATTAAGATCCATCTAAATTTGAAATCTCTGATTTTTTTTGTAGTTTATCTGCCATACAGTATGCTTCATAGGAAATGTTAGGTAATGATAAAGGTCCCCCTCGCACATATGTGCTAATCATTCCCAACTCTAGGGGGAAGTGCTCTTCAGTTTCAAAGCTGAAGAGTCAGCGCTGTCCAAAGACGTCTCCGTGGTCATGTGGCCAGCACACAGAACGCTGTTACCTTCCCACCAAAGGTGGTTCTTATTTTTCTACTTGCATTTTTTATGTGCTTTCGAACTGCTAGGTTGGCAGAAGCTGGGACAAGTAACGGGAGCTCACTCCATTACGTGGCACTAGGGATTTGAACCACTGAACTGCCAACCTTTCTGATAGACAAGCTCAGAGCCTTAGCCACTGAGCCACCACGTCCCTTAATAGGAAACGTATTCAGGTTATTTATTATACTAGAACTACTCTATTACACTTTTAGTTTTCAGTCCAAATGTTTAAATCCTTCTCTGGATCCCATTCCTTGCTTAAATTGCTTCTTGCCCTCCAAATGCTCTCTGTAACTGTAGACATAGCTTCCTTTCTTGCTACCCAAACTCTCTTAGCGAAAAGGACAGGCTCTGTTAGCACTAGTCAGCTTTGTCCTATTTGCATTTATTAGCATGCACTAATTATTCATAGCGATAATTACCCTTTACCAATCCACATTAATTTAGATTGCTTTTGAAAAGCAATCAAGGAGTGCAAGCAGTGATCATATATCAAAGTGAATAAAGACCCATCACATAAGAAATGGGATGCGCTTTAATGTAGCAGACCATGTCAAATAACTGGTAGTTTTCTCTTTCGGGTTGTAATTATTTGAACTCCATCTGATGGGGATGATATCTAACTATGAATCTCATGGGTTTCATTTCAAAACCAAGTCGTGCTATTTTCATTGCAGTTACATGTCTGTTGGAATAATGAGGAGGAATATTGTCTTCCTTGAGTGACTATGAAGACAGGCAGAATGAATTGACACTCAAAATGCTCTGTGTTTTTTAAAAGCACTCTCCTGCATAATTCTCTCTTGCTTTTCATTTTTTAATACTCCAGAGCATAACAGTCAGAACACAAAATACTATTTTAATCTAATACTTGGTCTTGTGTTCAGTACTAATTAGTGCTTAAATACAAGAATCTGTTTAGAAATTTTATATATGTTGGGTGGGGACGTATTAAAAATAAGTCTGCAATTGCCTTTCCGTGCTGTTATACCTGTGTTCCCCATATATTATTTTCTGATCAATGAGATGCATTGTCAGAAAAGGTTAGCTCCATGGTCCTGTGTCAGTACAGCAACCTTTTCTGCTGCTAAACCTGCCAATTTTCATCAGTGACTTCACTCCCTTTCTAATTGTTAAGCAGAAAGAGCAGTTGAGGTGGAAAGGTCAAGCCTGCAATACCTTTCTATTTAGACGGTGGTCAAATATGTCACTTAATAATTAAAGAAGGATAATAGTTAGGCCCTGTTAAGGACTGGGCCCCAAGATCTATTTGTCACTATTACATTGTCAGGCCTGATTCACTTGTGTTGTGTTTTGCAGCATTGAATTTTCAGTTAAACGTAATTTATCAGATTATTTGCAATTGCCGAATCAAGTACAGAGCAGCTATATTTGTATGTCACTGTTCTACCATCTCTGTTCAGGTTCCTGAGATACAGCGGACTCCTTAAGTTGGCATCCAAGTTGTTGACAAAGAAAGAAGAGCTGAGGAGAGGATTGTCCCCTGGAGAGTCAATACAAATCTGAGTAAAATACAGAACCACATGCTTGACTTCCAATCAGTCTTTTTCAATCTGCTCAAGAGATTACAGCCAGAGGTGTTATTGGCCGGTTCGGACTGGTTCCAGCGAACCAATAACGGAATTTTTGACTAGTTTGGAGAACTGGCAAATACCACCTCTAGTTGGCTTCGCCCCCCCCCCCCCGTTCTCTGTCCTATATTCCCTTGTTTTTTAGCTTAGCTGATTCGCGCGGCAGAGCGGATATCTGTGCCTCAGCTGAGCTAAACAACAGCTCAGCTCACCAGCGCTGACACCAAGGGCGGTCTTTGAGTGCTGCACATTTGCACAAGGCGCGCGTTAGGCGCCCACACACTGCTCTCATAGAACCAGTAGGAAAAGATTTGGAATCCCATGCTGATTACAGCTCTTAGCTTTCCAGGCAGTTCTGCATTCTCAGAATATCTAGAATCTCTTAGGCAAGGAAAGACTGATAGAAAAGATGCAATTTGCAGAAAGGGATAATTTTCTTTATGGAATAAGCAGAATGGGCGATTCTCAATCCCTGCATGTACAGAACATTCAAATTCTGCAGTGGAGTGAATGGTTACAAGCCAGAGAATTGTGCCCCCTTTTTCATTTGTTGCAGAATTCTTAAATGAAGAATTCTGTCCCAAAGTTGAGGTCAGCAAAGATTATTGCCAAAAAAAAAAAAAAAAAAAAAAGGAATGAGATGGAAGTAACAAAACATCCAAACATAAATGCTGGATTAATAGCTTTAGGAAAAGGCAAATATCCAACTGAGCAGAATTTTGATTGTCAGAAAGGACACTGTAGGCAATAAAGTTTTAGACCAATAAATGGCTGTAATTACATCCAAAATGAAGAGCAATTACAAAGTATGTACTTACAAAATATATTCCTACAAAGTAGTACTTACATAACTTTAAGCACTTTTAAGAAGTGAAAAGCTTGACTTGATTTATTCCCCAAGATGGATCTTACATTTTTAAACAGAGTAAAAAAGTACCTTCTGAAAGATGTTTAGAGTTAGAGTTAGATGTTTACGGTTAGATCAGGTCGAATATTGACTACATGTTAATTATCATTTTTTTTAAAAACACATAAAGGTTCTTTCCTTATATGTATGCCCCAGGATTGTAACACAACCAGTTTTTCCAATTAATTTTGTTGGAATTGATGAGATATCAAATAAGAAAAAAAAGATTCCCAGTAAGATAAATTGTAATCCTCAATGATCTTACATGTAGCATGTAAGACCATACATGTGGCATTTATACTGGATGCTGCAATGTTTTTAAGAGGAGCCTAAATGAGGAGACTTGGTAAGTCTCTAATCTTAGGAAGGAGAATTTTTGAGAATGAAGTGCACCATGTGAGTAACCACAAGGTTTTCTGTGATTCCCAGAACTTGCAGCAGAGATTTCCCAAATGGGTCTCTAACAGTGATAGCAATCTATCAGATATCCTGATGGACTTTACTGGTCCAGAGCAAATATTTGACCTGGATTTATAGCTAATTTGTAACCAGTGCTGTTTCAGCTATTGTACAGTGTAACATGCATGATCAGGTGTGCCTTTCAGCAATCTAGCTGTCTCATTCTGGAAATCCTGAAGCTTCTAGATCCGTGATGGTGAACCTATGCCACTTGTGCCAGAGGTGGCACGCAGCGCCCTCTCTGATGGTACAGAAGCCGTCACCCCAGTTCAGCTCTGCTACACATCTGTGTGTGCGCCTCCTACCGGCCAGCTGGTCTTTGGGGCTCTGCCATGCATGTGCAGGGTGGCAGGTTGGTTGTGGGGGCCTGCCCGTGCATTTGCAGGGGGGGGGCAGGTGCATGCAGGAGGCCACACACGCATTGCATTTTGGTGGTTTGGGTGCATGCATGCACTTTGGGCACTCAGTCCAGAAAAAGTTAGTCATCACTGTTCTAGATCAAGCACTAGAACAGACTTCGTACGGCACACTCTAGGAGTCTAAATGTTACTAGAGCATGAATTACTATCACTAGTCCAGAAAGGGATACAATAAATAAACCAGCTGAAACCTGTCCCAAAGGTTCTTTTTCAAGAGGCAACTGGAGTTCCTGGTTTTTCTTTGAAGATGTTTCACTTCTCATCCAAGAAGCTTCTTCAGCTCAGAGAAGAAAAACTAAAGAAAAACCAGAAAATCCAGTTGCCTCTTGAAAAAGCACCTTTGGGACAACTGTGACTTGAATGATTGAGAACCTCCATAGATATTCAGCTGAAACCGGTATTAGAAACTCTCAATTATTGAATTTACTTGGACCTTTTGTTACAATATTTACTTTTTGAGCTCCTCAAATGATATGTGTTCTTTCCAAGAGAATGTAGTCCTATTTTGAATAGCCAGTTCCTTAGTCCACTGCCTGAACATGAAGATTTTAGTGGCCAGAAAAAAATGATGTTTCTTTCGCTTTATGTTGCATTTAAAAAAAAAAAACTATTGCACTCTTTACATGCTAGTCTTAATGGTTAGGTAACCTAATAGTGTGGATTCATAGGGAGTTTGAATGATAGTGGAATTTCATCTCTTAGGGGCAAAAAACAAAAACTGGCATACAGATGTTTGAAGAATTTGGTAATATTGAACCTACTCTCTGCTTTGTCTGCAAATAATGTTTCGTTCCCCCAGTCACTGTGGCATTGTAATTACATATGCTGGTCAGGAGCTGAAATGTTAGCATTTTATTACATAAAATATTAGTGATTGGCAGCATCTGGGAGAGTATATAGAAGCTCCATCTGGACTTGAAAAGATACCCTTTTCCAATCTTCATTCTAGGCCGGTAAAAATAACCTTAAATAGGAGCAGTTGTGGGAATAATCTATGAAGTGAATATTATGTGTTAGTTATGGGCAATGTAAATTTAGGAACATTAAGTGAGATTTGGAAAAAATGTGATCATAATTAGAAGGTAGCAGAACAATCATGATATGAGTGAGGTCTGCTGTTAATAATGCCAATTGTGAGAGTGGGATGCTGTAGCCCAGCAGCATTGCCAAACCTGTTGTGGAAGATAAGCAGTTTCCTGAAGAAAATTGGTACAAAAATGCCTAACTCTGATCTTGGTGATAATGTATAGAGGATATGGGGCAACCTGTTGAGCTTCCCCGAACTTCACATGCTTGAAGCTGATGGAAGACTTCCTGCTGTTCATGAATGTTGTTTTTAGATCTAGAAAGATAGCAGAAGTGGACAGAAAAAGAACAGAAGAAAGAAGATGAGGCTCAGAAAAGCATAAAACAAGGCTAAAACAGCAGAATTATGTCTTGATTTTTTTTTGATAATATATTTATTTCAAACATTATGTCATGCAACAGAGATTTTTATCCTCTGAAATGGCATGAAAGAGGCATTTCTTTTTTAAAAAGATATTTTATTATTAGAATTGTGAATACAGAGGAAATGTCTACATTAGTGGCATTAGACTAAAACAAAGACATACAACTAATAAACACAAATAAAATATTGTAGGAAACTGTCTAATGACAGTTTCCCCCATCCCTTCCATTTGTTTTGCCAATTGCTGTCTTCCCCCCCCCTTATTTAGATGGAGGAAAATATATATTCGAGGGACAAGATAGAACTTAAAAATTCTGTGAGTTACTTTGAGCATTAACAGCTTCCATACTTTTCTGTTGAGATATTTGCAGGATTGCTTCTTTTTGATTGATCCTGTCCAACCCATTAGATCTGACAGAAGAGCATGTTACAGATCCCATCAATCAAAGATTACCAGCTAATCCAGGAAGTGAGACTTTTCAGGCATGGTGTCTACTTCTTAGAACATGGTCCTTTTCTCAATGGTTCTGTTTGCACAACATGCTTAACTCGGTCTTGTAGGCAGTAAACATGTCTGAACTCCCTATCCTGCATAAATAACCCATTTAATTAATCCAGAAGACATTAGATTGAATCCTTGTTTTTCTTGGTTTTCTGTTTGCCATTAAACTATCTTTCCAATTAAACATCCCTCTCATGTTATGTAAACTACCTATAATAGGGTTAGTTGATGATCTTCATTCACAGGACTCAAGAAACTCCTATTTCCATCACTTCAGTAATTTTCAAATCCATTTTTTTTGTGTTTCATTAAATTTATATGTCCATCCATCTGATTTTGGCATTCCAGGCTGCTAAAAGGAGTTAGAAATAGATAGGCAGCAAAAAACAGCAAGAAATAAAATGTGTAATTGATGAGCAAGGCAAAGACTAATCAAACCACAATTAACATAACCATCACATGGGCTCTAACTGACAATCTGATCTCTAAGCCCCTAAACGCAATATATTTGGGGCCTTGCAAATGGCCAATCTAATCTCCAGGGAACGGATGATTTCCAGTCCTGAAGGTTTCTAAATAATCCAGCAGAATGAACAGAGGTTGATGATCATTATCTGCCTTTCAGTCTATAGCAGTGATGTCGAACCTTTTTTTAATGGCGTGCCAGAATTGCGCGTGCGTGCTACCATGCGCACCTGTGTGCCCACTCAGTTCCCCACCCAACTGCACATGCGCATGTGACCCCCCGTGCATGCACATACACCCCCTCCCCAGGCTCCGGAGGCTTTCCTGAAGCCTGGGAAGGGCGAAAATGGCCTCCCCTGCCCCCTAGAGGCCCTCTGGAAGTCAGAAACGGATTGTTTCCGAACTTCTGGTTGGCCCGTTGGGGCTGTTTTTTGCCCTCTCCAGCCTTCAGAGGCTTTCCTGAAACCATTTCTGACTTCTGGAGGGCCTCCGGGAGGCTGGGGGAAGCCGTTTTGTTTCAGGAGAATGTGGTTGTGAGCCTCGGGAGTCCCGGCCAGCCCATGTCCCCTGGCTCCCCGGAAATGTGAAAAATCAGCTGCCAGCATGTGCATGCGCGTCAGAGCTGACTGCATGCCACCCAAAATGGCTCCGCGTGCCACCTGTGGCATGCATGCCATAGGTTCGCCATCACGGGTCTGTAGAATCACACTGATATAAAAATGCTTTCCCTTAATGAGGCCTGAATTCAGTCTAGATAGCCTGCCTTATCCCGAAATACTTTCAGCTGAAAATACGTTATGCGTGCTTCAGCACCCAACCAAGAATGAAGATTGCAAGAGCGCATATTGTAGCTTTCAGTACATCGACAGTATTTCTCAAACATGGAAATGACATCAAACTTGTAGAGTCATGTTTGTCTCATACGTGAAAATCAAACTTTAGGACAAAGCTATCAAGAGGCTGTGTCATATGGGTTTTGTGTTCAGGCTTGCTGTTGCTGACTCAGCAGAGAAAAAGATTTTTAAAAAATCAGGAGAAATGGTATGGCCTTGGAGCGAGTAGCCTGGCTGTCTCAAGGATAGATGTGTTGTGCTATATAAGTTGTCCTAGTTGCTAACTAGGGGGATGGGGACAGTGTTCTCATTGAAAAAGCCTGGTATATATTACCAGTATAAGTAAATTTTGGGGACTAAAACTTGGGGGAAACAAATCCTTGCAATTGATGAGAAACATGCTGTCAGTTATAGCTCCCAAAACACAGAGAGAAAGTAGGGGGAAGAGTGGAGAGGAACGTTATCATTTTTGTTGGAGAATCTGCCTTTGAAGAGACAGCAGAAGTTGTAAACCTGGGGAGAGGCATTGCTGCACAGATAGTTCTTGACTGAAGATAGCAGTAATGTTCTAGGATGATGCTATGACCCTTCAGTAAAGGAGAATTGTATTTTCTAAGGTGAAGGAACAGTTTAACAATAATATTATGGAAGGAATTGACTTGTTGAATCATCTGTGCAAAAGGGTCTATAATTCATTTTTCTACAGTACTTTGTATTACTTTCTGCTTTTAAAGAAGTGCTTATGAATCAGTGGCTTGTATTACACACTGGTTCGCCTTCCCATCATCTGGCACATGGTCTTTAACAATGAGTGTGCTCTGTGGATGAAGGCAGAGTACCAACCATATGCTGACATCGGTAACATGATTTAACCAGACAGAAAAGGTGATGTTCTATATATACTGAAAATCCATTTATGCTTTTTAAAAGCATGCCACCAAGCTTTCATTTTAATTCTCTATTGGGTAACAAATGCAGCAGGAAAAAAAAATACCAGAGAATAAAAGGGAATAGAGAAATATTGTAGGGGAAAAAGGATTTCTTACTCAGGGATTTATAGGTTCAGAATGTCTTTAGCAGAGGTGGTATTCAGCCAGTTCTGACAGGTTCTGGAGAATCAGTAGCAAAAATTTTGAGAAGTTCGGAAAACCGGCAAATAGGCTGGCCCCACCCTTGCTGCCTCCCTGCCCCCAACTGATCTTCTTTTGTTGCCCTGCACAGGAGAAAGGAGCTGGAAAGCAGGTTAGTGGTGTGAGGAGGAAATGGGGATTTTGTAGCAACCTTCCCCCAGGAGTGGGGAGGGAATGGGGATTTTGCAGTATCCTTCCCCTGCCATTCTCACCAAGCCACGCCCAACAAAGCCATGCCACGCCCACAAAGCCACGCCCATAGAACCAGTAGTAAAAAAATGTTTGAATCCCACCGCTGATCTTAAGCCGATAGAGGTTTTAATTGACGAAGCTATGCCTAGAATTGGGAAGGGGTGGCATCTTGTCTTCTGCAAGCAGATGACTTTGGCACGGTTTAGTGCATTAGACCTCAACATCTTGTGTCACCTGAGTTCCACACTTCCTCTTTAGGAAGACAATAAGGAAGAGGCAATAATGAAGACAGCCAGAGTTGAGGGGAAATGCTTCTATTTTCCAGTAGAGTGGAGGGAGGGGTCACAGCAGGGTTAACACAGCCTGATTGGTCCATTTGACTGAGAGAAAACTTCTTAACCTTCGCCTTCTCCCGTTGGTTCCCAGTTTCCTCTCAGTCAAGGTCCAAGACTCAGGTTTGGTTCCTAGTAGGTTTTCTAGTTAGTCAATGTATGTTAATTGATCTTGATTAAATTTAGAAATTTTAATTTGGTTACCTTTAGAAAATGTATTTTTTGTAGTGGGTCTGCCTTGCAGGGCTGTTGTTGGCTGCCCTTAGAAGGCTGAGAGATTCTGCAGGGGGGGGGCGCTGGCTTACTCCCCCCGCTTAGAAGGTCGCTCCGGTCTGATGCCTGGTGTCTCGGGCGTGCCGGGCGACCTTACGGCTATGCACACATGCCTTTTAGTGAAAGTCGCAGCGCGCCGGGGCTTTTCAGCGCGAAAGCGACAAATCGGCTTCATTTTGAATTTCGCACAGTCCGGGGCCGGTTACAGCCTGCGGCGACGGCGCGGGGCCGTTTTTTCTGGGATTTGGAGGTCTCCCGGTGAGTAGGAGCTCCAGTGTCTTGCTTTGGTGCCGCTGGGGGCGGCGAGCGTGCAAACGGCCGCCCGCAGCCAGAGGAAGCGAAGGGCGAGGTCGGCGGCCATTTTTAGGCGCGCTTTGGCCAGGGACCGCCCAAAGAAGCCGGCAGCCATTTTGAATCACGTGTCTGGGCATTGCAGCACGGAGAGGCTGAATACAACGTGGCCGTGCTGTTTGTTGTCTACCGGAGGCCCGGAGCAGGCGATTCCCACCAGCTGAAGGGCTGTTCCTGTCTCAAATTTATTTGGTGCACGTGAGTGGGGCGATGGCGGATAGAACAGAGGCTCAGCAGGCCTTACCATCTCAGGCAGGCGATGATAAGGCTGAGCCCACTCCCCCTGTTAGGCCTCGGGCTTCTAGGCCTTCAGCAGAGGAAAGACCTTCCAGAGCTCTGCAAAGGGATGAGCTCAGGCGATCCAGGGCTATAGAGAAGGTCATCGAAAGAGCGGAGAAAAGACAGGCCCGGGATCCTGGGCCTAGATCCAGATCTCCACGCCCTGTGGCTTCCTGCCCTTCCCCACCTGTGGCCAGGGGGTTCAGCCCTTCCTCTTCTTCCTCTGCTTCCTCAGATAGATCGGATAGGAGTCAGCAGCGGGGGGGCCCTCGCTCTCCTTCTGTTTCCCTGGGGACTAGAGAGGCAGATAGGGGGGACCCATTGGAAGGCACCTCTGCAGGTCCCATTAGGGGTAGGAAATCCAGCAGGGCCTACGTGGCTCCAGATTATGATACTGAAGGTGATGAGGAGGATCTAGAACACCTCCCTGAGAATCTCAAAAGGATTATTTCTGCAGCCATCTCTAGGGGCATTGCTCAAAGGGACAGGCCTTCCCATCACAGTCGAGTTACTCCTTTTAGTAGGTCCAGATCTAGGGCTTCCTCTCCTTCCCTCATGAGTGAGGTTTCCTCTAGGGGGGAAGCACGGAGGGATGATTGGGGGTTCTCTGAGGAGGAAGATGCGGCCCCTGAGCTGCCTCGCTCTTCTAACCTTTTCCTCCAGGCCATGTTCAAGCCATTACTCAAGAAGGCTAGGAGAACCACCAAGGTGGGCACGGGGGACCCCACGGTCCCACCGCCCACGGATCCAGACATGGTCATGTTCTCAGCGACGGCCACTAATAAAGAGGAGATTCCTGCCCCTCCTCTTTTCTTAGAGGTAGCTACTAGCCAATGGGCCCGTCCTTCTAATTTTTCCCCACCTGGCAGCAACGACCGTCGCGCCTATAACATGGAAAAGTCTTTTGTGCAGGCTATTCAGCTCCCAGTTGTAGATCAGCCCATAGCAGCTTTAGTCTCCTCTTCCCCAGTGGTCTCAGGGGACGCAGCTGACAAACTCAAGCCAGAAGACAAGAGGGCGGAGCTCACCTTACGTAAAAATTTTAAGGCCTCAGCTTGGGCGGTGCGGGCAGCGGCTGCTGCTTCGTACTTCAACCGCACCACGGTCATGTGGCTCCGCCAGCTTCAGGATCGAATTCCGATCCAGGATGAGCGCGTACACCAGGATTTAGCTAAAATAATGGCAGCGTGTCAGTATTCGGCTGATGCGACCCTAGACGCTGTTAGATTTGGTTCTAGTGCTTTGGCCACCTCGGTGGCCTCTCGTAGGCTCCTATGGCTCAGGAACTGGCAGATAGACTATAAAGCCAAGTGGGATCTAGTAGCGGCTCCCTTTGAGGGTCCAAACTTGTTTGGAGCTTCCTTGGATCCGATTTTGGTGGAGAATAAAGATAAAAAGAAAGTCATGCCTACATCCACCAAGAAGGCAGAGTCACGTAGTCACCCCTATCGCAGGCCCCAGTTCAAGTCTTATGACAGGGATCAGGACCAGCGATACCAACCGTACAGGCAGGACAGGTCATTCAACAGACAGGGGTTTCAGGACCGTTCTAGATTTCAGCCGCAGTCCAAGCGGCCCTTTCGTGGGGGGGGCGGCCGCCCCTTCCGCAGAGGGAAATGACTCAAACCCGAGTCATCCCATCGGAGGCCGCCTGGCACTGTATGCGGACGAGTGGGATCGGATCACGTCAGACGGTTGGGTCAGGGCGACCGTTCGCCACGGCCTAAGGTTAGAATTCCTCTCCAATCCCCCAAGTTTTTTCAAGGTTTTTCCCCCGGCCCGGGATCCGAAGCGACGTCTCCTCATGGACCTCGCGGTCGCCCATCTGCTAGAAATCAGGGCGGTGGAGGTCGTTCCGGAGCAGGAGAGGGGTCTGGGCTACTACTCCCACCTGTTCGTAGTTCCAAAATCCTCGGGGGGTTGGAGGGCGATTCTCAACCTGAAACGCCTGAACCGCTACTTAGTATACAGGCGGTTCAAGATGGCGTCCCTGAAATCGATTCTGCAGGGCATTCGGAGGGGGGATTACATGGCCTCAGTAGACTTGACGGAGGCCTATCTCCACGTTCCCATCCTTCAGTCCCACCGGCGTTATCTCAGGTTTTCTCACCGGGGCAGGCATTACCAATACCGGGCTCTCCCGTTCGGTTTGGCCTCAGCTCCGCGGACATTCACCAAGGTCCTGGCAGCACTGGCGGCTTACCTGCGTTCCATTCCGGTGAGACTTCAGTGCTACTTGGACGACGTTCTCGTTCAGGCGGGGTCCCTATCCAGAGCCAAGTCGGATCTTCGGCTGACGATCCGTTGGCTTCAGGCGTTGGGGTTTTCCGTGAACTTCCCCAAGAGCCACCTATCCCCATCCCGGCAGATCCTACACTTAGGGACAGTGATAGATTCCGAGTCAGGGAGGGTCCGCCTGTCTCCAGAACGCTTGTCCAGCCTGCGCCAGCTGGTCTCCTCCGTACAAAAAAGAAGGTCTGTTTCCATCCTGACCTTGTCTCAACTTCTGGGGAAGATGGTCTCTTGCATAGGGATAGTGCCCTGGGCCCGGCTCCATCTGCGGCCTCTCCAGTGGGCCTTGATCCCGGTCCAGAGAAGGATGATGAGCAACTCCTTGCGGCCAGTTCCTCTACCAGCGGAGGTGAGACTATCTCTTCAGTGGTGGATGTCCCCGGCGCTGCAACAGGGGGCTTGCTTTTGGGAGCCCGAGAGAGTCACCGTGACGACGGATGCCAGCCTCTTCGGCTGGGGGGCCGTGATGGACTCCGACATGACCCAGGGACGTTGGTCTGCCTCGGATCTCCGCCACAACATCAATTGGCTGGAGCTGAAAGCCGCGAGACTTGCCCTACGGACTTTTCGTCATCACCTGCGGGGGCACCATGTCCTCCTGCTTACGGACAATGTGGCGACGAAGGCCCATGTCAATCGCCAGGGGGGCACCCGCTCGCGTTCTCTCTGGCGAGAGGCGCAGTTGTTGGGCCTGTGGGCGGAGAGACACTTAGCCTCCATAGTGGCGGAGCACATCTCAGGAGTGTCCAATCTTCAGGCGGATTGGCTGAGTCGCACAACCCTAGACGATGGCGAGTGGCAACTGGGCCCGGAGTTGTTTCAGAAGATATGCAGCAGGTTCGGCACGCCTCTGGTGGATCTGTTCGCCTCTCCCGACAACGCTCAGCTGCCCCGGTTCTTTACCCGGTTCCAGTCCCCGTCGGCGGAAGGAGCGGATGCTCTCAGGAGCCGGTGGCCCCCGGGCCTTCTTTATGCCTTTCCTCCCCTTCCCCTCGTTCCCCGTACGATAGGGAAGATAGTCACAGAGAGGGCTCTCGTTATCCTGTTAGCCCCTTACTGGCCGAGGAGACCCTGGTTCGCGGACCTGGTCCAGCTGTCGGTAGCAGACCCCTGGAGGATTCCCCCGGGGGAGGTCGTTCTGAGTCAGGGGGCTTTGCATCACCCAGGGCCTCAGTGGCTCCATCTGACCGCATGGCTCTTGAACGGAGGGTCCTGAGGGGGCAGAGGCTGTCATCGGGAGTTATAGCCACCTTAGAGGCGTCTAGGAGGCCGTCCACGGTTAGGATTTACAATGCCACATGGAAAGCGTTTGCGAAGTGGTGTATCCCTTTGGGGTTGGATCCTTCTAGAGCTACCGTTCCAAACGTGTTGGAGTTCCTCCAAAAGGGGTTGGAGGACGGCTTGTCGCATAATACGCTCCGGCGTCAGGTGGCGGCCTTAGCCACCATTCTGGGGGGGGAGGGTTCCCTCACCCTTTCCCGTTCTCCTCTGATTAAGCGTTTCCTGAAGGGGGCGGCTAACATCCGTCCACCTCCGGTCCATAGGTTTCCGACCTGGGATCTGACCCTGGTTCTCCAGGCTCTGACGAGCTCCCCGTTCGAGCCACTTAGGACGGTACACATGCGTCTGCTTACCCTTAAGGTGGTGTTTTTAGTGGCCATTACATCGGCCAGGCGCATTTCAGAGTTGGGGGCCCTTTCTTCACGCAGTGACTTGTGTGTTATACACCAGGACAGGGTGGTCCTTCGTTTGGATCCTTCGTTCATTCCGAAGGTGAATTCACAGTTTCACAGGGCCCAGGAGGTCGTACTCCCGAATTTTTGTCCCAATCCCTCAAGGGAGCGGGAGTTAGTGTGGCATAAGCTGGATGTTCGCCGGGCTGTTCGCATTTACCTAAAGCGTACTGAGGGCATTAGGAGGACGGAGGCATTATTTGTTTCCTTTCGCCCAGGCTCGTTAGGATGCAAGGTTTCTTCTTCCACCATCGGACGATGGATTAGGTTGGCCATACTTGAGGCTTACGGAGCTTCTGGGAAGACTCCCCCATCGGGGATCACTGCGCACTCCACCCGCAGTGCCGCTACTTCGGCGGCCTGGGCCACCAGGGCACCCTTCGAGGATATTTGTAGGGCGGCCGCTTGGGCCTCCCCCACTCCTTTTATTAGGCACTATCGTTTGGATTCTTATGCCTCGGCTGAGGCATCTTTTGGCCGGAGGGTCCTTCAGAGGGTGGTGGCCGATTCCTCACCTGGGACCCAGTCTGCCCGCCCGGGGACGTAGCGTGGGTATGTCCCTGCTGTGACCCCTCCCTCCACTCTACTGGAAAAAGAACGTTGGTCTTACCTGAACGTTTTTTTCTGGAGTAGTGGAGGGAGGGGTCACATTTCCCGCCCTAGTTAGTTAGACAGGGTCCGGGAGGTGTAGAATCGGGAGGCCCCGGGGGGGCTTGTCCTTGTTTTGTGTTTGCTTGCAGATGCTGGCCGTGACATCGCGGAAACTGGGAACCAACGGGAGAAGGCGAAGGTTAAGAAGTTTTCTCTCAGTCAAATGGACCAATCAGGCTGTGTTAACCCTGCTGTGACCCCTCCCTCCACTACTCCAGAAAAAAACGTTCAGGTAAGACCAACGTTCTTTTTCCATTTACTGAGGCACTTGCAACAGGAATTGTGAAAGCAGGAATGTTGTGAAGAATCTGCCTGGAGAGCCCTGACCTTACTCCTACTCAAGGCAGAAAAGAATAGTAAAGTATCTAAAGTGGGAGAACATAATACCAAGTATGAATTGGCCTCTGAGGGACAGAGGAGGTATGGTAATTGTGTCATCTTTGGAATGGGTAGAGTTAACATTCTTACATTTCAGTATTAGTAGAGCCAAGAAGAGAAAAGAATTAAGCCATGGTATGAGACTCAACATACAGTTTATCGTTCCAATTATTTTTTTAAAAAAAACTAACCAAAATTACAATGTTGAAAATGTCTTTTTTTCTGTTGGATTATAGGAATAAAAACCTGGGGTTCTCTGAGGTCTGTAAAAGAGCCCCTGGGTTAGCCACTCCTCTTCTAAAGGAAAATATGCATTGGGGTGTTTTTAATGGTTGCTCACTTTTACTGGTTAAACTGATTTAAGAATTTCTCTTTGTTTAAATATATTTTATTACTGCAACATTGTCATCACTGGCATGGAATTAATACATATTAGAATTCAGCACTTGGAGCTGGTAGGGCTGTTAATTTTTTCTACTTATGAAATCAGGCTGTAGAACAATAAAGAAAAAAAAACCAAGCCTTCAGCAAAACTGGGCAGTGATTCAAAATATTCAAGTGTAAATTTAAATTTAAAACTTGGAAAGCTCTACAAGAAATGCCTGCTTTATATGTGAGGTATGATTCTAAATGTTTGATGTTAATCCTCTACTGCGTTACTCAGATGGGAATGGGGACGAGTCATATACTGTCTTGCCAAAACGGATTGTGCTTGTTGGGTCAACATTCAGAGATGGACTGATGGGAATCTTTTCCCCCAAGGGGTGGGAACGACCTAGCTGACCTTTCCTGGAATAGGGGTGGAAACTATCTAGCAAACTTTTCCTTTGGCCCCTTCTCTGCATTTAAGCAAGGCTGTTAAATGCTACAATGGTTCTGCATGATTTCTAAGATGATTAAATGTTGGAAATGATTCTTGGAGCTATCAGTGCATATTTGTGTATAAATGTGGATCATGAACATGCCTTGTCTGTTTTAACATTTCCAAATGCTGGCTGGGATTAATTCAGTACAAGTAGAAAAAGAGATAGTTATTAGATGCTTCAACTACCCTTGGTTCTTTTTTAGAGTTAGAAGAGCCCATTCTCCCTTCTTCACTGTCCCAACTTCTGATACCAAAACTACGCTCCAAGGGGCAATAAAAATACAACCCAGAAAACAAAAATCATTGTCTGTGAAAAAAGATAATTAAAAATAGCAACTCCATTAATTAAGTTGAGATTTAGTAGGTTTAAAACTTATATACCTGGGCATTACTTTCCATACTTCTGGGATTTGCCTGGAACATACTAAGTGCCTAGTTCTTTATGGTTGAAATGCCAAGGTTCTTTCACTCCTGAGATGCTGTCAGCCCTATGAGGTGGACCAGGCTAGGAGATCAATGCCACAGGAAGAAATTGGCGATAATGACAAAATCTTGCAAATCTAATTGTATTGCACCTCATTTTCCTTTTTAATGTATTTGGGAGGCTTCAGTCTGAGCTGCTTTAGAATGCCATCTTTTTGTTCAAAACTGCTTCAGCTTCTGCTTAAAACCTGCTTCTGTTTCTGCTTAAAAATATGTTTGCCTAGGCAACAGTTCTTCCATATTGCCATCAAGGTCATATTCCTGACTTTTTACAGGTGTCTATTTTATTCCAGTGGCCTTAAAGCTTTTTAAGGCAAAGCCCAGCACAAGGCTTATACTTCTTTGTTATTCCTTATCCAGAGTCACATTTTCGTGAGATGGGCAGCCATATAAATACAATACATTAAACAAAGAAGCAAACCAACAAAGAAAAGGAATGGAGTCCAGATTGGTCACAAACACAAACACACCTTCAACAAACTGTCTACCATGGACCTCACCCCATTCCTAAGAGACTGTAAAAGGGGGCGTGCATAAGCGCACCATCGTGCCTACCGTCCCTGTCCTACTATCCCCATTTACTTGTACTCATTCCTTGTTCATACCCATGTTTATACTTATAGCTGTTATCCTGTACAAGTTTGACAAATTAAACAAAAAAAAAACTTCCTGTAAAGTATACTTAAGTGCATGCAGCAGCAAAAACCAACCCTCCTTTCTGGTTTTCTTCATTTTCGTATGAGAGTAGAGATTTATTAGAAACAAAAGTTGAGCTAGAAACCTAGACTTGTCTATGAGCAGGCAAAATTGTTCGCCCAGTGGGATCCTTGATTGATTTAAAGAACAGAACCCACTTTGAGTATTTGATCTATAAGAAAAACAGGATTCAAGCTGACTAAATAAAATACTCCTAGTTTGTAACCTCACTTACTTTGTGTATAATAGCTGTTTGGCTTTCTTCTATCATTCACATGAAAAATTTTGCCTGCAGAAAACAAGCTGAAGAACCTTTGCTGCATGGGACAATATATTGATTTTCCTCTGTCCTCTCCAATATGAGGGATATTGCCAAGTGACTCGGGAGTCTAGGCAGTACAAATGAGTATAGGCTCACTACAAGAATCTGAAATACTAAATCAAAACAAATTGGTGGTAGATAAGAGCCAAGGGAATTCAAGATGGGATGGACTTAGATGCCTCATGGGCACAAAGGGACTCAAGACTAATGATGTGTTTGACCCCTCCCTCAGGCTCAGCCTGATAATCTCCTACAGATATTCTCAAGTTAGAAAAGAGTGCATTTTCAGCGATCAACATAAGCTTCAGATAAATATCTAGTAAGGTCCTGGGACAGAATAAGCTATTTCCTCTTTAAGCCTATAATTTTCTTAAGAGGCTCACTCAGCACCATCTCTTTCATTTTCTCTTGGGGTTGTAATTGCTTTCTTCTACCCTCTTTTTCTTCAGTCAAGTGAAGTCAAGTGCTTTGTTTTAACTCTCCGAAGACACACAGATTATTCATCTTCATAATTCACTAAGGTGCTTTAGCTGCAAGTATGGATTTTTATACTGTAGATAACCAAATTCTCTTTCACTTAAAAGAACAGGCTTTGAAATGTATAGTGCCCTCCACCTCTCTCAGAGATTTCATGACAATAATGAGATCTTTTTAAAAAGTAGTTACTTTGCATTTTTAGACAGGACAAGAAAAAGTAATTCCAAAATCTACAAAAAAGGGAACAAACATTCTAGAGACAATGCTTTTAAAAGTATTTTGAAAAATTCTAGAGACAATACTTTTAAGAGATACTAGTCTTAAAGTTAAATGCTGTTCCTAAAATTCACATATTTATTGTATCATGCCTATTGTATTGACCTTGCATACCGGTATATGAGCTGCTGTGATGTTGGGAAAATTGGCTAGCAAGCAAATAAAATAAATGAAGAATATAAATTTATAGCACCTTGACAATTTACTGTAGTAGTGTACTTCTGGTGCCTTTTCTTGTAAATTTTAAATTTTATTGATTTGCTGCTTTTTTATTTCATTGGATATTGGAATTCTAATTTAAGCTGCCCAACATATGCCCAGTGCATCATTGGCATCATTTCTTGTATTTAAGTCTGGGTAAGTTGGAATATTAATGTATTCTATGAGCCATGGTGGCACAGTGGTTAGAGTGCAGTACTGCAGGCTGCCTGCCTGCCTGCCTGCAATTTGGCAGTTCGATTCTCACCAGGCTCAAAGTTGACTCAGCCTTTCATCCTTCTGAGGTTGGTAAAATGAGGACTCAAATTGTTGGGGACAATATGCTGACTCTGTAAACTGCTTAGAGAGGGCTGTAAAGCTCTGTAAAGCGGTATATATGTCTAGGTGCTTTTGCTATTGCTATTTGTCAAATGACCGACTGTTCTTGTACCTTCATTTTTTTTTTACTCTGTGTCTTAACAAAAGCTTGTTGGGTTATTGTTATTTCCTACTGCCACTGATTTTTTTTTACTGATATTAAAAAGAACCCCTCTGCATTGCTTTTTTGCAGCAACTGCAAAGGAAAAAGGAAAATGTGGTGCTTGGGTATGTGTAGCCATTTTCTGTAGCTTTTAAGGAAGTACGAATCTTCAGAAATCCAGTTTACTTTTCTACCTTTTTTATGAATCTGAGTCTGAAATTTTTAAGATTAAAAAAAACAAAAAACAAATTTCAGCTCAAGCAGAAGTTATGGGGTATATAAGCAATATATATGTTTGCTTAGGGATTTTGTTTTGAGTTCTTCTTTAATCCCTCCCCCCTCCAATACTTACAACAAGTTGAGCTACTTACAAAGAGTTTTCTCCATGCTTCATGGATTTCATTGAACCTGATCATACATTGATTCCTTTGTTTACCTGACATGACTGATAGCTTTAGTAGATATATAATTTGGCTAATCTCTTGAGGTTGCCTGAAATATGGAAAGAAACGTAAAAAGATAAAGAAAATCGTGGTTTTGAAAATAGAGTTTGCACTATATATATATTTTCATCTCACATACCAATACAATGGAGCATAGCCTCAAAAAGTCTGTTCAATTTAGCCATTCTAGGAAAAGGTTTGAAAAGCAGAATGCCTATTTTTAAAATAAATACATCCAGATATAGAACCATTAACACATTTGCAAGACATGTACAATTTCCATACACTTTTACAACCTTTATTTTTCCTTTCATATACTGTAGTTTTGGAAATGACACGAAAGCCCCTCAAATATCTGATGGCATCTTTTCATTTTCAGTTTTCATTGAAAACTCTTGCTAGTTTCTATCAAAGATTATAAAGGCTCCCTATTGTGCTAAAGAATGCATTTTATTCTTCAGCAAGTGCTTAATGAATTCTTATGCTGGGTCTGAAGAATGGCATGATTTGCTTTCTAAGCATCTGGCTGCTTCCCTCCCCCTCTTCTTTCTCACAGTTAGAATACATTCCTGCTTTGTCACCCAAGAATGTTCACTAGGCTTTAATGAAAAGCCCCTTGCACCAAATAGTAAGAGACCACAATAGAGTTGAGTAGAAAGCCTTTCCTTTTCTCGGGCTGGAAGGAATGACCAGAAACATTTTTGAGGGTAGCTACAAAAGAGAGTCCAGATTGTGAATAGCATAATTTTCAGTGGAAAGAACAAGAACCATGGAAAGAACAAGAACCAGAGGAGCTTATCTTTTGCCTTTTTATTGCATTGGGCAACCATACTCTGGGCTGTTTTATTCCAGAGAACAGAATATTTGTAGCTCAGGGTTGAACTGTCGAGTGCTCCACAGTTCTCTGCTCTATTGAGTTTGGTGGTTTGCTTGCAGACATTCCATTATCCCAATAGGTAACATCACCTAGTTGGGTAATCATGAAACAGATCAGAGAGCACCAATGATTTTATAGTCTTCTCTTCTACTATATGGTTCAATTCCTATAATATACTTTGGTTCAATAACCTAGCATCCATCAAGTTAGTGTAAAACATGCAATGGTATGTCAACTCATCCACTGTCTTAGGTAATGTTCAGACATCTGGGAAATTTTTGAGTATGAGACAACTTTAAACAGATTCTAAGTGTCTCAGCAGCATTTGAATTGCAGGCATGTGGGAGAAGAAGAAAGACTGATGAAGTAGGGACAGGATGGAATTATCATATCAATATGTGTGTGCATCTCTCCCCCCCCCCCCCCGGTGTTTGTGTATGTCAGGATCACAGTCTGCTGACAAATAAAAATAACTTGCCTTTCTCTGAATTTTAGAGCATAGACATCTAATTGTAGGATGTATACAAAAATATGCATTATAGTAAAAAAAAGCAAACAAAGCTAATATATTTCAGAAATAAATACTTACAAAAATTTGTGGTCAAAATTATGCATGACAATTTTTTTTCCCTGAAGACTGAATTTTAATCTGATGGAAAGCACATTAGATTTCAGTATAATCCAACATAAGTAAAATTAACTGAGCCACCAATCCATTTATCAGGATGCAATTCTATGCACAAGTGATTGGAACTAAGCAGTTTTACTGCAATATTCATAAGTTTGCTTTGTCATTTTATGCTTAAGTAGATAAGAGTTTTGCCTACATTTCTCTTCTCCTGATGGAAGTAACTTTTTCCTTTTTATATCTTAATTATGCCATGGCTTATCGGTTTATATAATTTGGATGGATCATTTTATATAGAGAGCTATGATTCAATTCAAAAGTTCAGTGAATGTCTTCTGCTGAACTTTCAGTACAATTTCAGAGAAAATGTTTTTGTGCCATAACAAAAGATAGACTGGACCAATACATGTTGACCAATAAATTAACACTTGAATTTCTTTTTAAAAGCATTCAGGTTTTCCTTAAGCATTTTGAATCAATGTTCCTTTGGAAAAGTTCCAGTTTGATGTTTATATGACTTCTTTATTGTGTAACAATTAAAACATATTTAAACGGTAAGGAAATGTACTGCTTTTTATGGACTTTTGTGCTGGTGAAACAATTATCCAAGATTTCTTTTAAAAACTGCAACCATCACATGTAGCACTGAATCATGGGCAAAGTATATAGAACTTGTGGATAATGGTATGAAATCTCTGCAAATCCTTGATGGGGCCATTCTTGGTGCAAGATTTTTATTTTCCATAGAATTCCCACAGCAAAATATTTATAAATAACAAAATTGCGTGCAACATACATTTTTTTTGCAAGATCTGCAAGCAATTTACTGTTCACAGGCAGATTTGGAAATGGATGTATTCAATCCCAAATTATAGAAAAACATTTTGTTGGAGCCATAACCAGGAGGATTGTATTCTGTCCCTGAAATGGTTCTGTTATACAGTGAATAATGAATCCTGTGGTTTCAATGGACGTGTCTACGACAACTCATCACAGCCAACTCAAAGGTGGGGCAATTTGCCATGGCCAACTTGCCATGAGATAAATTTCCATGGCCAACTTGCCACAGGACAGTTCACCACTGGATAAGAGTTAACACTGATCTCAAAGAAATAATCCAATGGAATCATTAAAGAAAATATGCTAAAGGAAGGACAAAATAAGATGTGAATGATAAAAATTAAAATATTTTAAACATTATTTAAAATAATAAAATTGAATTGTTGAATTGTCCTGCAGTGACTTGTCCCTTGGTGAGTTGGCCATGGAAACTTAACTCATGGCAAGTTGGCTGTGGCAAATTGGCTGCGGCAAGTTGTCCCATTCTGTCAATGGACAGTGTGCAGATTGGCCTTTATCTTTATTTTCACATCCCTGCTCTTGCATCCTTGCAACAGTCTCTGCGGTGTTCCAACTTTGATCTTTTACATGTGGTCTGTTGGTTTAACATACGTTTATGGATTGAAAAGCTGTAATGCAGCTACAGTATGTTTCATTTGAGCCTTTGTGCATCTTTTGGCGAACACAATGAGCTTCTGCTTTAATTGCTTTTCATTTTTCCTCCATTCATCTTTATTTGAGGCTCAGCAACAGAAGTCTTTGAAGCTTGTTTGAGTGGAAGCAGGCTGAATTTTAAGCCATTTTGTTTGTATTTCCTTTTTTAAAAAAACGGTTAATACTGTAGAGGAATTGAAAGCTATCTGAAAAGTGTCTGTTTTGATATGTTTTTAGAAATGATGCAATATATTTGCCTCTATGGCAAAAGTCAATGCGATTTTAGACATTGAGTCCAAAACAAAATATTTCAAATGGTTTTTTTACTGGTGTGATAGAACTTATAGATCCATTTTGGGTGGAATTTTTGTCTGTTAATAATATAATTCCTAATTGTGGGAGACCTTTGTGATAAGCAGTCATTCTAAATTGATTTAGCCCAGGTTTATATATTTAGTTGCTGATGCTGTTGCCTGATTTAGAGCCAAAAGTTTGAAATATTTATTGGTTGGTTTGAAAACTGCATTAGGCTTGCCATGCTGAGGGTCTCACTCCAAATGTCAATGGGGCTAATTGTTAGAATTTGCAGAGAGTGGGATTTTAAATGGGGAAATGAAGGGATGCTTTAAGGCGTCTTTTTATCCCTTAAACCCACATCTCCAAAACTCAAGATAAAAATTTGGATGAGCAGACCGAAGTTGGTTGGAGAATGGTCTCTGTGATTATAACAGAAATGTTGTCTGCTTGCAAGCAACCTTTTAATATTCCTTGGGAAAGGTAACCACCTATGTATTGATGAAAATATATTCGTATAATAATTTTTTTTAAAGGAATACTATCTGCTGTAGCAAGAAAAAAATGCCCGGATAACTTGTCTACCTTCTTGGTCTAGAGTACCTGGCCTTATGGAATAGAAATGATTGAAATCATTGCCCATGTTTTACTCCCATTGTGTATTCTGCGGATATTAAGGGAGCAAGAATATCATGTCTTTCCTGTTCCATCATTGAGGCTAATAAGAGTAGGTCTGTGTGTCTGCTGCTTTCAAGCAAAATTATTCTTATGACGCACAACAACTTTATTACTCATGCTGCATTATAGAGCAACAAGAAATAACATCTAAGCCACCTTTGTGGACTGCTAACAGGTTATTTTGGAATTTTAGATTGCAAGTTTGTATAGGTGTGGATATGTACAGCCAGATTATGTGGATGCATCCTTTAATAAACGATTCTCTATTTTTATCTTATTGCTTAGAAGCATCAAGCATTTTGTCTGAGTAATCCTAGAAAAAAATTCTTACGCATTGGAATTAAACAGATATAGAATTTCTGATTAGTCTATATTAACTATAATATAGTTACATTTATAGAACTATTTATATTAACTATAAATATATAATTTTTAGTTTTTAGCCATAGAGTTTTAACAAGTTTTATTCTGTATTTTTACTCGTAGGATATGGGGCTTAATATTTTACAGCAACATATATGTAACTTTAAGTTTCATTGACTGCTGAAATGGCTTTGGTCCTTGTATCCTGATTTTTTATTTTGTAATTTTATGCTAGTTCTTGACAGAAATAAAATTATTTATTGATGGTTTAGATTTTAATTGTTTAGAGACAACTTCAAAGCTGTTCTGGATCAGCTGTCAAACAGAACTAGCTGTAGCAACAGAAGATGGTCATGTTGGCAGTATAAGCTCTCTCCTTCATCACACGGAATAATGCCATTTGAAGCCAAGGGGCTTCAGTCCAGTTATGTAGTGGACCAGCCATCTAATTCTGTTCTATGAAGACAACCCGGAATGAAGAACGAGGAGGAAACATTGCAAAAATGTAGGGACAGGAAGAATATTCTCCTGTTTTGAAGGCTAAGATTCCTTCTCTCTCCTCCCCTCTCCCTCTCATTTGAAAAAAAAAATGCCAACATTTCTGCTTCTCCACTTTGAAAGATGGTAGGGAATAAAATGAATCCATGTTGGTGAGGGAGATCATACATCAGCATGGGGTTAATGTTCTGTCCTGGTGTCCCACAGGGTGTAGGAGTCTAAATGGAAAACAAGAGGCTTGATCTGAACTCTGACTGACTGAATGGTTATGAGTTTTAGGGTCTTCCATTTCTGGGATATCTCTGGTATTGGATGGGGTTCAACGGTTTCATACTGATCTTATATGCAATCTAGGGGTCCCTTTGGACCCATGACAAATTTGTATTGTGTGCCAGTATTGTGTAGTTCTACTCAGGATTACTTATAAGACATGCTAATTAACTCTTGTGCAATCTTTTTTTTTTCTTATTTTAATTATTTTCTTCTTTATACTTGATAACGATTACATTTAATAATTGATTTTATTGTATGCTGCCTTATGTGAAATGGGTGGCCGTGTGTGTTTGATAAATAAATGAAAGTTGGGCAACTAAACCTTGCTGTTCATTTTAATAATGTTAATTTATTCATTGCTTCATAAGGAATATAAAAGAACTTATCAACAAAGAGCAAAATAGCTATCTCATAAACTAGCCTAGAAAAATTAAATACTTTGACACAGATGGCTTTTCTGTTTCTAATGGAATGTGCCTGAGAATTACTACTATCCTGACTTCATTGGGTATATTTGTGATGCATTTTACAGTAAGCTGCTCTTCCATAGGAGGTGTCAAACATATTTTATATTTAACAGCCATAAAATCAAATATTGCACAATAGTAAGGTGAAAGCCAAATCATGGCTTAGTGCAATTTAAGAACCCAATCTAAAAATAAATATTAGTGCAATTTAAGAACCCAATCTAAAAGTAAATATGATATGGAGTTGAAAGCTATCAGTATGTGGGATGAACAAAATCAATGGCAGAAGCTAGTACCACTGGGTTTGCAGGCACCAAGGCCTCCGTAATATTCCAAAAATGCCCTAACTAAAATTAAATGAAAACATTAAAAAATAAAATTAATATGACTTTGTATGATGGGTTTGGCATTCTAGTGCAAAATCACTGGGATCTTGCAAGGTTTGTTATTTGGACTGCTTTATTTTGGTCCTTGCAGCATGAAACCTCAAGAATAGGCAACAGTGGTGGTAGATGCAAAGGTGTGCATGTGTTTTTTTTAAAAAAAATGTTTTATTTGGTCAGGGTAAATTATGTGCCCATGCTGCATAAGTTAAGTAAGGCTGCCTGGATATTTTGCTTTGAATAGCTCAGCCGTTCTTGTTATGTGACAATGTGACTAATTCAATATAGATTTTATTCATCTTAAGAGACAGTGTCTTAGTTATCAGAAAAAAGGAAGCTCAAATGCTCTCCCAGAGTATCTCCCTCTCAGCCAGCAATGGTTTTCTTTTTCTTCACCATTCTCAAAGCTAGAAGCCAAAGTGAGCTCAAACTGAGACAACCTCAGAGCAAATTTTATTCTTTGGTAACAATAGGGGTTATACATGTTTTCCAGCTGATGGAGTAATTGTAGGATGTAGGGTTAATGGCTGAGTTTTATTTCAGTCAGTCTCAAAATTGTCTTGTCTAGGAATTATTACGTGAGAAAGGCAGTTATGTTGAAAGGCTATCTACAATTCCCTTAACTGCTTTTGTGATGACAACAGTGGCTGAGGGAAAGTCAATTACAAATGGATTGATGGTATTTTATTTCTGTGTTGTCTCTTTTATGGTGCTGGATTTATTCATTAATATACAGTTTACAGTCCTTAGTCAGGTGTTAGGTGCTGCATTCCCTATAAGTTATATTGTCTTTTTTTATTGTTTTCCAATATACCTAGACAGGCTCTGACTGTAATGGGAAAAATTGCAGTATTAATTATCCTGAAAATGGAATAGAAGAGGAAAGTTACTTGAGTGGAACAAGAATTGTTTTGGATGTGCTATGCTTGCATCTGTGCCAACCCTTTTTGTAACAGCATGTTACTTCTTACGTATGGTTTCTTATCAAAGCAGAAATGCCTTAGACCAATTATTTTCCTTTTGACTTGATTCATTGCATTTTGATTTTTCTTAATATATGCTGATGTTTTGTGTTAAAGGTAGTTTTGCTGGCAAGTCCATAGAACTGAGAATTCACAGCAGGTTGGAAGTTTCTCAAACCAGCCAATGAATTGGACAATTCCACTTATTGAAGAATGAATGTGATCTGATCTTGGGGAATGGCATTGATAATTATATGCAGGGAAGTGAAGGAGGAGATTAGTTATCAGCAAAGGGGCTAAAATGTGTGTTAGAAAGTGCATATAAAAACAGGCAATGGCTGCATATACAAGTGAGAATCCATGGGTTTGTGATCAAACTCTGATAGTGATACTTGAACAACCAGATGTGAATTTGGGAGAAAATAGCACATTTTAAAATAATGTGTGATCCATTGTGTGTTTGGGGACGTTAGGTGACACAAGTAGTAGGAATAAGGCGAAAGATTCAAGAGATCAAAGAATGAATTAGATTAATGATTGGTGATATGATTAGAAAAACATGATACATATTTAGAATTAGTTGTTTAAGCATAAATCTTTCTATTACATATCCATGGCAAAGAAACAAATGCAAATTTGAAAATAAGATTGATTTGCTTGTTTCTGATGAAAAGACTAGGAGAATTAACAAAGGATGAGAAGTTCTCTATCTGAACCAAACCTTATTTTGATAGTATCCATAAAAGAGGAAAAAAATGGCTTAGAAGAAAAAGTAGTAAAAAGAAATTGGAGTGAAAGTAAGACTGTAGAAAGAGAACGTGTGTTTTCTGTATGCAGTGGTACACTAAAGTATAAAAGTGAAAATGTATGCTTGGTGGAATGATGGAATGAAAAAGACTATGGGAGGAAAAAGATAAATAAAAATATGATTGCCATCAAAAAAAGCATAAAATGAAATTGAGGTACAGAAAAATTTAGATTGAAATGCATTGAGAAGTATGGGTCTGAAAATTAGTTTATTATTTATTAGGGTAAACTGAGCGGTGAAGACACTTGCCTCCCACTCGGAAGATTGAGAGTTCACTTCAAGGCAGCTGCAGATGTTTAACAGGGTACAAAAAGATAATATCTACTGTGAACTCTGCCTTGGCTTCAGGAAGGGAATCCAGCTAGTAAACGCTCAGCTATATCCAATCACCCTGACTCTACCCCGAATTAAGGGATTACAGGATCATAAAAAGGGAGGGGTTTTTTTTTAGTATTGGGGTAAACTATGTTTGGCCAGATTCCTTTGGCTACTTCTGCTTTTTTGGACATCTATTTCCCTGAAAGAGAATAGCAGGATGGTTACATGTATGTGTTAAGAGTGAAATTGATTCCCGGTGACAGCATCTGTGTGGAGTTTTGGGCAGCATGTTAGAAGATTTCCACTGTTTTTTCCCCAGGATGATTTTTCATGTCCTTATTATAGCCATACTAGTTTATAAAGAGGACTGCCACCAACAATCTGGGGCCTCTTTTTACCAACTTCAGAAGGATGGAAGGCTGAGTCAATCTTGAGCTGATCAGGATTGAACTGCTGGCACTTGGTACAACTAGCTTGCAATACTGCATTCTAACCACTGCGCCACCACGGCTGTATAGTAATCCAGTCTTACTTTTCAAAGTTTTCTGAATGATAATATATTGAATAGTGAATGCAAGTAGTGTTGAAATGTTGGTAAATATGGGAATAATAATAAAAAATTATTGCATTGAAGTTTAATTTATTAAAATTACCACTGATCATATTTTGGTGGTTTTGCTACATTTTACAGTATATCAGGTCAGATGATTTGGAAAATCATTTGGAATTGCTATCCTCTCTAGAAAGCTGAACATTGACAATACTCCAGTTATATCTGGAGATTCTCAATCATCCAGGTCATGGTTGCCCCAAAGGTGCTTTTTCAAGCGGCAACTGCACTTTCTTGTTTTTCTTTGAAGACATTTTGCTTCTTATCCAGGAAGCTTCCTCAGTTCCATGAAACATCTTCAAAGAAAAACAAGAAAGTTTGCCTCTTGAAAAAGCACCTTTGGGACTCCAGTTATATCAAAAGGATGCTTATGAAGATTGTGTGCATGCAAAAAAAGTCTTCATGTGTTGCTCCCAAAAGTGCAAACTCTTTGAAACTATTAAACTAAATTGCTATTAAACTAAATTTGATGGATATCCCTTATCATCACATTAAATTGATGCCTAGTTCCGTATTCCTTTTGTAGTCCCTTTAAAATTGAGTTGCAGACAACTTTTTTTGTCAGAGATTACTGGAGAATTCTTGGCTGCTCTAATATAAATTCCACTTTGAGCTTTATCTTTAGCCATGACAGAGAGAATGGCCAAGCATGTTGAGCAATGATGAAAGGAAGTTTGGTAAAGTTGGATGATTTGGCCTAAGGTGTATTTTTTCTCTCTCTCTTGTGTAATTTGGGATTGTTTGAAGTATAGGTTCTGCTGAATTATACCGTATGCATAGTAATTATCTAATAGGAATGTTTGATTCACTTCCCAGGGGGAAATGCGTGTGCAAAGGACGGGGTGATGATTAAAGAGTTGCTGCTGAACTGATATGTAGGGGGGTGTATGTATGTGATATGCCAGATGCCATTTACATTTAGTTATGGTTGTGGGTTTTAATTTAATTGATGAATAATTAGATGAAATAAATGGCTTTCATGGAAGTGCTGCTGATTTCATTGGAATCAACTGGGTTAAATGTAACTGTTCAGCATTTCCAGGCTTTTGTGTTCCTGCATTTTCTTCTTTTTAATTACTTAACCAATCTATGTTCCATGTTGGGAATCTGGCCTTTGTTACTTGGGTGGAATCTTTCAAATTGCTGTAGAAAGCATGAAGCAGTAGAAAGACTTTTCTAAAATGATAATGGTGCCATGAAGGAAGTGTTCTGATAGGCAGTAGAATAGGTCTATTTCTTGTTATTATTATTTTAATAAAAAAATATTACAATGGGTTTCCGGAACCCTTTGCTACTTCTGAACTGCTTCAGAAATTTGGTGGGACTTCCAGACAAGTGGCGTCAAACACAGGAAGGAGAAAAGAAGTGAAACTGCATTGCATGAGTGAAGTCAGCTCAGGAGCTAAATTTCAGCCAATGAAAACAAAGGACAATAATTTCTGCTCGCTTATTGGTACCTGCCGATAGTTCTCAACTCTCGACCGCAGTGAAGCCCAAAATTTCCACGGCTAAGCAAGACAGTTGTTATGTAAGTTTCCCCCCATTTTACAACCTTTCTTGACCCAGTTGATAAGTGAATCACTGCAGTTGCTAAGTTAGTGACACAGTTGTTAGTGACACAGTTGAGTGAATCTGGCATCCCCCTTAACTTTCATGGTCAGAAGATCGCAAAAAGTGATCCCATGACACTGGGACATGTCAATCGTCATAAATATATACCAGTTGCCAATTTTGATCACGTGACCATGGAAATGCTGCAACGGTTGTTAGTGAGAAAAACAGTCATAAGTCACATTTTTCAGTGCCATTGTAAGCTTTGGTTATTAAACGAATAGCTATAAATCAAGCTTTTCTGTTCCAGCTTTTCTATCCCCATTCTGACTCTTTCTTAAAACTATCATGTTGCCTCCATTTCCCTCCAAAAGAAAACCTAAATCAGAGAAAAGAATGCCAAATGAGGGAGAAAAAGGTGTACTAGTTAGTGGAAGTTTGAGAGCTCTTGTTTGGGGATTCTTTCTGATCTTTTAAATAATGTAACAGTAAATGTGTCATTGGGTTGTGGATTTATTTGAAAGTAGGAATCTATAGTTTGGCAGTATTTTCATGCTGATTTCCAGTAATGTGATAATTAAAAGAGCAGATGTGAGTTTTGGGGAAATTACTAGAACATTCTTAATGAATATGATTCAGGAGAGAAAAAAGCAGTAGTGCTGATTGGAGAAAACAAATACTTATTTTAAAACATCTCTAGATTGTTTATCGTTAAAATGAATTCCACTTACTGAACAGGGTATAAATAGAGAGTAGCATCAACAAGTTCCATGAAACAAGCAACAAATAATGCTGCTAAAATGAAGGCAACATGAAACTACTTTCTGTGACAAGTTGTTTAGGAAACACTTCAAATATTATGACCAAAGATTGTGCAAGCAATAAGAGAGTGTTTTTTCCCCTCTGCCAGCACATCAAAAAAGAAAGGAAGAATAATAAAAAAAGTTCATGTTTTGAATATGGAATTTTGTTTTACTTTGCATTCAGTCTTTTTCTTGAGTGGCGAGCATTTGCAAAATGTTGTGCCTGTCACTTCCCTGCCTCTTCTGTTTTTGATGCCCAACTTTGTTTATTACATGATCTGAAAAGCAGATACCATCTGGTAAAAATCTCTCTGGCAGATTTTGGGTTTTATAAAATAGTCTTGCTTAATCAACTAGGAATGATTAGCTTTGTTAATATGAAAATTGTTACATTATATTGCCATTCCTTGGAATCGCAGTGTCCTTATCACAAGTGGCATGTACCACCAGTAGTCCTTGTTTAGTGACTGCCTCATTTAGTGACAGCGACCATTCAATACAATACAATATACAATACAATACAATAGTAGAGTTGGAAGGGACCTTGGAGGTCTTCTAGTCCAACCCCCTGCATAGGCAGGAGACCCTATACTGTTTCAGACAAATGGCTATCCAACATCTTCTTAAAGATTTCCAGTGTTGGGGCATTCACAACTTCTGGAGGCAAGCTGTCCCACTGATTAATTGTTCTAACTTTCAGGAAATTTCTCCTCAGTTCTAAGTTGCTTCTCTCCTTGATTAGTTTCCACCCATTGCTTCTTGTTCTACCCTCAGGTGCCTTGGAGAATAGTTTGACTCCCTCTTCTTTGTGGCAACCCCTGGGATATTGGAACAATGCTATCATGTCTCCCCTAGTCCTCCTTTCCCTAGTCCCCTAGTCCTTCTTAGTCATTCATCATTTAATGAAAAGGACTAGGTGTTACATGATAGAAGTGTTCCAATGTCTAAGTGGTTGATACAAAGAAGAGGGAATCAAGCTATTCTCCAAAGCCTCTGAGGGCAGGACAAGAAGCAATGGATGGAAACTAATCAAGGAGAGAAGCAACCTAGAACTAAGTAGAAATTTCCTGACAGTTGGAACAATTAATCAGTGGAACAACTTGCCTCCAGAAGTTGTGAATTCTCCAACAATGGAAGTTTTTAGGAAGATGTTGGATAACTATTTGTCTGAAATGGTATAGGATTTCCTGCCTGAGCAGCGGGTTGGAGTAGAAGACCTCCAAGGTACCTTCCAATTCTGTTATTCTGTGACAGTTACTAAGGCGATGACAAAAATAACCAAAGACGATCCTTGTCTTTGACTTTCACAGGTCTGTAAAGCAAAGGAAGGCTGATGAAAGATCACCAACGCAATCATGCATTCATTAAGCAGCCATTTTGTTTAACGACCAAGTGGGTGAGCCCAATTGAGCTTTCTAAATGAGGACTAACTCACATCCACCTTAGATAGTAAAACAAGCAGTTCTTAACCTCTGCTTACCAAATTGCCTGCACTTTGTCTTGCTTTTCGTGAGGATATCTGAAGCAAGGCTATTATTTTATTGCTTTTAACACAGTCAGCAATTCAATAGGGGACCTTTGATAGCACAATGTTTGAATTTTAAGCAAAGGAAAGGCAAATACTTTTCTTGGGTGCTAGGAAATGGCAGCTAAATTAGTTTTTACCCCCCTCTCCTCAATTAAAATAGCCAGACAATCATTACTGGTTGTTCTTCCTGAGGCATTTTTGCTGTGGTTTGTGCTGTATCTGATTTGAATCATTCACTCATCACTTCAGGTTAGATCTTAACCTGGATCATTGAATTGAGTCAATCTGATTTCAGAAAGTTGATTTGATTTGGAAAACAGTCTCCCTGCACGGGCATCAAAGGCCATTGAATTATGGGAATCAAAAGAAATTAATTCAGTGAATGAATCCAATTGGGAAAATCAGTTTGCATTTTTTTAAAAAAAATTGTCTTCAAGTTTAATTTCTCCATAGACTTTTCATTGCCCAGCTCCCGAATAATTCTGATGGTCAAGTTGATCCACCGATTCACAGTTGCTTCTATTTGGAGTTTTCCTGCTTTATTTGAACTTTGGATGCCTTTACAGTTACCATAGTGACATTGGAAACAAGAAGAAGGGGTTGTTGTCCATGAGCATGATTTTTTCAGTGCCTAAATATGAGCTCAGTATGAGCTGAGACCTGGAACTAAATAATGTTTTTATTTAAAATGTGTGATCTATTTTAGCACTGTTTCTAGAGGCTATAGCATAAGCATCTTATTTCTCCATTTATATTCAGGTTGTGAGTTCCAGAATTGAAAATTTCAGGGTTTTTTCCTCCCCTTGAAAAACATTATGCTTTGCACAATTGTTTATTGCACTATGTACTATTCCACCATGTGATTATTTTATAATGGTAACTGAGACACAATTTGAAAAAGCACACTAGATTGTATAGAAGGATACTTTGATTCAATGTATTGCTCTTGTATGTGAAGATCCATGTAACCTGACTTTTGTAATTTTTAGAGATCAGCTATCAAGAGTTATTTTAATGTACAGTAGAACATCACAGGCATTAATATAATTTGACTGTGTAGATTACATGTAAATCTATACACTTTAATGTCAGGTAAATCACATTTAAGTGTACAAATAATCATAGGTACCGTATTTTTCGGAATATAAGATGCAACTTTTCCCCCTAAAAGAGGATGAAAATTTGAGTGTGTCTTATACACCAAATGTAGCCCTGTCCACCCTTTGGCCTCTACATCTCAGCAATTTACCTCCTTGCGGCAAATGGAGAAAATGGGGCTTGTGTAGACGGCAATTGGGAGGCTGGTGCTGAAATTGAAAGTGAAACTTGCTGTTTGCTGAAATGAGGCAAATTGCTGGGAGGCAGAGGCAGATTTTTTTTCTTCTAAACAGGCTAAACTGAAACAGGCTGTTTGGTGGAAGGAGGCAAATTGCTGGGAGGCAGAGGCAGATTTTCCCTCCATTGTTTTCCTCCCCAAAAGCTAGGTGCGTTTTTACTTTGTAGCATCTTATACTCTGAAAAATTTGGTATATTACCATTCCTCTTTCTCTCTAATTCTTGATGTGCCCTCAAATAAAAATCTGGAAGCCATAACATTTTAACGAATAGAAATTTCTTAAGTCTGAGCCCAAATGAACAGAGTTTAGTGTTAGTTAGAATCATGAACCAATACAGAGAGCTGTTTGTAACCATAGCTTCAATTTGCATAAAAGTGACCATTAATTAAAAGCAGAAGAGGATTTCTTGAATCTTGTTCTGACAAGTACATTAGACAAGGTTTATGTAACAGCATTCAATTGTTGTTGACCTCTATCACTGCTGCCGACATATCAATCATTTTCCAACATGAATAAATGCCAGGGGAGAAAATGTATTCATTTTAGGTCATAGAAACCAACCAGAGCTGATCTTTCTTTCAAATTTTGGAGGAGCTTCATTGTAATTTAAATTTAATCCTCTCAATATATTTGCAATGCAGAATCAATAATGTACTAGTTATCAAAGTAATGCAAACAGCTCTCAAAACAGCCTTCCCCAACCAACTTCAGCAGAATTATAATTCATGCCATGGTTACCCTAAAGTTAGGTCACTTGTGTGTTTCTCAGTCTCAGCAGCTTTCAAATGTGTGAACTTCAACTTCCATTTTTCCTCAGTCAGCCTGGGGAATTGAAGTCTGCACATCTTAAAGTTGCTGAGATGGGAAACACTCCCGTAAGCAGTGACATCTGGCTCTTCTTGTCTGGCTTGGGAAGCCAAGGGTGATCAGACTTCTGTCTGGAAATGGAGACACCTCAGTGCCATAAGGTAGCCTGTGAAATAGAAACCTGGGCAAGACCATTCCAAACCATTTTCATATTCTTACCCAGAAAATTATATAGATGCTACATAGATTATACAGAATCACCAGGAGCTAAGCTATTTACTGTGGAGGCGATTTCTTTTAATCAGTGCCTTTTAAGAGGAAATCTTTTCTGGCAAGAAACAAGGAAGCTGTAAGAACTCAGCATTGGTTAATGGCCTCAAGGCTGTATTTTGGCTCTGGGATAATTGGACCACTTCTGTCATGTTTTTCTATGCCTAAAATCTGCAGCCTTGAGAAATGTCTTGCTGGAGTTTCGCCCATCATTCAAAGCCAACCACTTAGCCCTGCATCCCTTCCTCCTGAATATAATGCAGTCATTTAATATACAAAGAATAATTTCACAACCTGACTAGGAAAACATTACTTCCATTGCTGATGCTGGTTCTGTTGTCAGATTTATGAGGGAACAGCTTTGCATCAAAAGTTTTGAATTTCATTATGGATTAGTTGACATTTAGGGCTCAGTGTGAAAGACTTATTGGCAACTATGTGGAAATAGTTTTTGTCAGTTCTGCTGGCTGGTGAGGAATGATTCTCTTTACCTATTTCTATTTTTCTGTCTATTGATTTGGCTGTTTCTTTCCTGTTACCTGAAATCATTCACTATTGGCTCTATAGAGGGAGATGCCTGGGTTTTTGCAAGAGGATGATTGATTATTATTAATGCACCCAGAACTTTGGACACAAGATGGATGAGAAGCAGATATAAATGCCCTGAAAAATGAATTAAAAGGATTGCTTCCTTATTTTTGTGTTTAATTGCACTAACTTGAACTTAATTGTATTTTCTACAGAACAGAAACGAATTAATGGCGATCTACCTTCTTCCCTGTACAAAGGCAGGCTTCAAAGTTACAAACTATTTGTCTGTCAAATTTCTGTACAAGTAGTCCTCAACTTATAACAGTTTGTTTAGTGATCGTTCAGTTACAATGGTACTGAAAACAGTGATTTATGATTGTTTTTCACACTTACGACCATTGCAGCCATCCCCATGGTAACATGATCAAAATTCAGAGGCTTGGCAACTGGATTATATTTATGATGGATATAGTGTCCTGGATCATGTGATCCCCTTTTGTGACCTTCTGACAAGCAAATAATAATAATAATAATAATAATAATAATAATAATAATAATAATAATAATAATAATAATAATAATATTTAATGCTTCTAGACCGCCCCCTCTCCCGCAAGGGACTCGGGGCGGTGTACAGTTCATACAAAATATAACAGGGTACAATAAAATTAAATTAAATATGTACAGTTGACAATTGACATGGAGGAGGTTAAAATGTAGTTAAAAGAACTGTACAAAGCAGATATAAAATAAATTCAAACCCCTAAAAACAAATACAGTAAATTAAAAAAACCCAAAGTCAATGGTGAAGTCAGATTAACTTAACACCTGTGTTGCTTACTTACCTTCCATGGTTCACTTGACAACCATGGTAAGAAAGGTCATAAAATGAGGCAAAATTCACTTAACAACTGTCTCACTTAGAAAACAGGAACTTTGGGTTCAATTGAGGAGTATGTATACTGCTTATCTCACCAATGTGACTCTTGGGTGATTATAAATAAAAACCATTAGTCATATAAAAAGAGACTGCAAAAAAAGTTAGATAGCAAGATGAAAAGAAAGTTTGAACAGTAAAAAGGGCAAAGGGTGTACCCTCAACCTACCAGCCACTCTAAGAGTTGCATGCCAGTCTTGAGCACCCATGCCAGTTGGCCTTGTCAGGTCTTGGTGCTCTTATGGAAGGTCAAAAGACTGGGATCCACCTCACCTCTGGGGACTCAATATTCTATAGAGCAGGGAATATTACTTGATAGGCAGAAGTTTTTTTAATCTAAGGATTTTGGCTTCATGAATCCTTTGTGTTTCCCAGGGCTTTTAGTGCATGCAGAACAGTAAAGGATACTAAGGTATCCTAATAAAGGCAATACCCCTTTTCATGATAACACGAAAATTTGATTGTTTCTGACTTCTGCCAAATTAAATGTGGCACATTTATATAGGAATTCTGAAAGTATATATTTAAAATCTACAGTGCTGCTAGAGGTGAGGTAGGAGGAAAGTCTAGGATTGGACCGATGGTAGGCAAGGAAGAAGGCTATTTCTCCCTCCCATGCTTTCTTCCACGCATTCCTACCCTTTGATCAGTACCATTTCAAGCAAAATAAGTTTAGCAGACATTTAGATATGCAACCATAGCTGGATTGATCTACTCTTTTCCAAATGTACTTAAAACAAGTGGTGCCCTGAAGCAATGAATTTTCAAATGATGAATATTTTATGGATTATAGCAGTGGGAAAAAGTTAAAATTTCCTCTCTAAAATGCTGTGGGTTTTATCTCCCACACTGTGATAGTTGCAAATGTTACTTGCGTACATGCTATTGGTTTCAGGCTTAGGTTCGGTCTTCGAGAATTCTAATTTTGGATCTGTCCTCTAAATAATTTGTATAATCTTACTGTAGTCACTTGCTCCTGGTGAGGAAAGGTTGAGTGCCAAAGAATTGAGGTCTTTGAACTATGGTGCTGCGAGTCCCTTGGACTGCAAGGTGATCAAACCAGTAAGTCCTAGAGGAGGTCAACCCTGATTGCTCTTTAGAAGGCCAGATCCTGAAGATGAAACTCAAATACTTTGGCCACCTAATGAGAAGGAAGGACTCACTAGAGAAGAGCCTAATGCAGGGAAAGATGGAAGGCAAAAGAAGAAGGGGACGACAGAGAATGAGATGGCTGGATGGAGTCACTGAAGCAGTCTGTGTGAGCTTAAATGGACTCTGGGAATGGTAGAGGACAGGAAGGCCTGGAGGAAAATTGTCCATGGGGTTGCGATGGGTCAGACATGATTTTGCAACTAACAACAACAACAAAAGTCTTCATGGAGCTATGTATGTGTGAAGATCACCACAGTTACAAGTATGTTCTGCCTATACATAGTCTTTTCACCGTGCTGGCAAGAGCCAGGGTACTATAGTTCAACTTATTCCTTTATCCCTACATGTTTCCTGTAGCCTGATTATATCTTTTTCCCCTTGTGATTTAATATGACAAGTAAAATCATGCAGAGACCTATCCTTTTACAACCTAAAACTTCCCCTTGTAATTTTGAATCCAATCAGTTTGGAATTCAGTTTTGGGTGAGATGCAGAGCTTACTTAGAGGGCAGATGTAATATTGTTCAGAGCACTTGAAAGAGTAAAATAATAATTATTTTCTAGGATGTTAAAACACTGGTTTTCTGTCTTAGAAGTGCAGCCAAATTCTTGTTCATGACAGACTCCGTAAGATACAAGAAGAGTGCAGAACATACTATTCTGAGTGATTGTTTTTGTCTATTTGAATTATGGATTTATAAGAACATATTTGAATATTTGTACATTTGTTCATGGCGTGACTGGGTTCTTTTAAAACTGGGTGTGTGTTTAGGGTTACAAAGACAGCAGCTGACAAATAGAAACCAAGACAGTGGAGATTTTCTTATTTATTATACATAGCAAATAGGAGGATGTTTACAGTAGATATTTTACAAGAAGATCCTGGCTTCTACCAGGTGACAGATCTCTTTTTAATCTTTCTCCCAGAAGCCACCTCCCTCTAACTTTCTTCCTAAAAACCCAATGTATAATTACATTTGAACGTGAATAGTAGAACTTACATAAATATTTTGAAATCTATTAATGTCAGATCAAATGAATTGAGCTGGTAGAATTCCACAATAATTAATTGGTCATTCTTTCATAAAACTCATGCCAAACCAATAATTTAGTGATTAAAGTGGAGAAATCCAGATTTTAAGCTGCAATCATTCTTAAAGGTCACTAAACTACATTAGCTGTCTTTTAACTTAACTTTCTTTATGCAGGTAAGAAAAAAAGAGTAGGAAGAACTATGGATAGTAAGATAGACAGCCTTTTTGGGCCAAGAATATGATTGAAATTTTAAGGGGATGTGGTGAACATATATAAAACAGCTCCTGTGAGAAGACGATTCACAGGGATGGCTGGCATTGTTAGCAAGGCTAGGCACAAGCACTTAAGGTAATTATGGAAGGTGAGTTAATCTCCCATCCCCAAGTTGCTGTTTAGCTGTGTGGTAGGATTTTTACAGGAATCAAAGACTTTTCTGTAAATATGCCAGAGTTTAGTGCTTTATCTTGTGGTTGTTAGCTTCCTAACATTTTTTTTAAAAAACAATCTTTTAAAAATTGACAGGGTCATAGCCTGGTGGGCACCTAGAAATTTATGGAAGGTATATTGTCAAGCACTGGACATCAGGAAATCCAGACAGTTCAAAAGAACAAAGATTTACTGCAAAGTCAATCTCTTTAGAATAATCTGAACTACTAACAGTCAAAGCAAATTGGTGGTAGATAAGAGTCAATAGAATTCAAGGTGGGCTGGATTAAATGAAATAATTACAATAAAGGATTAAAGATTGAATCACTCTCCCTGAAGTCTTCACAGCTCTTCTAAGTAATGGAGGCCATCTCAATTTTGGAGGGGGGCTCATTCTAGAGGGCAGGCATTGCTACAGAGAAAGCATGCTTTTGGTTCCCAATAGTTTAATTGTTTAATAGAAGGAACCCAGGGTGTGCCAATCCAGCAACATCAAATAGGCTGGGCAGATTCTGTGGCAGAGAAGGTAAACCCTCAAGTAATGACTATGCCATCTATGGCACTATAAAACCAACACCCTGAATTGCACCCAGAAGCAAACTGGCAACCAATGCAGCTTGCAAAGTTTTATTGAAATGTTACCCCCTTTCCTCTTTTCTCCATAGAGAAAAATTATAATTTCAGTTATAAGGTAGGATAGCCTTCCAGGTCAGGCTCCTTCCGTTTGTGCAGTAGCCACACAGCTGAACACATAAAATTTGTAAGACGTCTGTGCTACTTCTTTTTGCCTGGAGAATAGCATCTAGCAACACATGGTAACTCTCAGCAATTCTTCCTTTGCTGCATGACAGTTCCTCTGGCTTTGAATCCCCCTTCCCCTATTATAGGAGGTTATATAATTTTAAAACGCCTATGGGTTTTAGGAGCTTGGAGGAATTATTGGCTGCTGTAAGACCTGAAGTGAGCATTATGCAGTCCTTGCATCTAAGTGCATTTTTGTGGCTTTCTTAGAAAAAAGTCAGCATCACAAAACTACTTGCTCTGACTATCTCTACCATAGATAGTCTCTGGTTTTTTAACCATTCTATCTATCATTCATCTATCTATCTATCTATCTATCTATCTATCTATCTATCTATCTATCTATCTATCTATCTATCTATCTATCTATCTATCTATCATAATATCATAGATTATATATACAAAGGTAAAGGTTCCCCTCACACATATGTGCTAGTTGTTCCTGACTCTAGGGGTGGTGCTCATCTCCGTTTCAAAGCTGAAGAGCCAGCGCTGTCCGAAAATGTCTCCGTGGTCATGTGGCTGGCATGATTAAACACCAAAGGTGCATGGAACTCTGATACCTTCCCACCGAAGATGGTTCCTATTTTTCTACTTGCTCTATTTATTAAATTTTATTTATATTTATTTATCAACACAAATGTAACAAAGGCAACATAAAAAAATGGCTTTCTGCCTGGATGGCTCCTAGGGTGAGCTGAAAGACAGAAAAGAGAAGCAGTATGCTCCCTCCCATATTTGGGCATACCAGGGGTTGTGACACAATACTTATATATATGTAATTATATTCACCTGCGTCTACTGATTGATCTTTGCATCATTGGGAACTAGGTAGGTGGAATTTCTAATTGCATAATGTACAGAAATGGTCTTCAGTGGATATTATAAATGGAAATAAATGGAAGATCTTCCCTATTAGCAGAATAAGATAGTAAGCTCAGTCATGGGGGAGTAACTGGAAATCTAATCTATTCTTATTTCTGAATTTGGAATTCTATTACTCCATGAATAATTAACAAGAATAGAGATGGCAGAGTGAAAAAGAAAGCTGTTATATGCAGGTGCAGCTGTTGTTACATCAGATTCATTTAAGTGCATACATGGTGTCTGGTAGCCAAAGATAATAACTATGATGTGATTTGGGACCTTTTTGGATCAAATGTGAAACAGATGAAAATCCATCTGAAATCTTAAAAGCTGCAGCATCTTATGTGGTATGTTTTGTGTAGACAGGCAAAAAGCTAGTTTAAAAGAAAAAGGCAAAGAAGGCGGGTTGTGGACATATTTTAATTCAGTTTTCTCCCTTAACCTTTCCAGCCTGAAAATTCAGTTTATTTTTTTATGAGGTGCAGCATCCAAATATAATTGAGCTTTTATTTTATCGTGGTGTTCATGACAAAATATGTGCAATTGGCTTTAAGTAATTTAGATTTTAAATATATGGGAAAATTATTGAACACACTATCCAATTTTACCTCAGAATTTTCTCCTAGATTTGGAAAATTCCCAAAATGTCTCTTCTTGAGTCTTTACTGCATTCTCTCCTCATTGTACGTAAAGATAAAAGGGCAACTTTTCCAACTCTAATGAAGTCTGAAACTTGATTTCTGGTAATTTAGGCAGCTGCTTTGCAGTTCTGTGTTCTTTCTGTTCTGGACTTCCAAGCAGAAGGAGATTTAAAAGAATAAAGAAAAAAAATACAGATAAAGAAAGAGATATGCATTTAGTTATATTGTTCAGTTGCCAAGTAGGAGTTGTGACTTGCAAAGGAAGGGCTGCCCTAGCAACCGTTGGCCTAGCATTACTAGTACTTGCAAAATAGTCTATTGCCTTTGAATCAGCAGAATTTAAAACTGCTGTTACTAACTTTGAAATAAAGTACAAATTCTGTGATACATATTTACTTTTATGGAATGATGTTCTGTTTATTTTACCACCCTTTAAAAAAAAGACTTCTCATGAGTCACCAGCTCAACCCCATCCCAAATCACATCACCAGACTGTATCCCAGTCACCTCAGCCTGCTCTGCTTAGTCAGACTCCAAGACAGAGAATTTGATCAATTTTATCTACCAGATAGCTTAAATAATCTTCACAACAGACCAGCAAATGTTCTAGAAAGCCCTCCCTATCCAGTAGGGAATGGGCCAATCTAAACAGGGCCACTGGATGTCTGTCAACAGACATAGTAAGGGTGGAGATATATTGACATGGTACTGCCATATTGCCCTGAGATAATCCCTAATATGGACTTTTACCTATATCCAGTCTGAGTCACTCTTAGTTTCCTCTAACAGCACTCCAAGCATCTCTTCTGGTGCCTTTATCTCCTACAGCTGCTTATTAAACCAAGGTCTGTCCTTAGATGGGCACACAGGGAGAGGCTCAATAGAAACAATATGATCCAAGGCCTCAGCCACCTGCCTGTTCCACTCAGCTACGGTGCCTTGCCCAAACAGCCCACCTGATCTTCATGGAAAATCCCAAGTTCTCTTTGGAACTCCATTGGGTCCATCAATCGCCTGGAGCAAATCAATTGAACAAGTGACACCAGTGAGCTGAAAAATGGGGGAATGGTCTGTCTACAGCAACAGACTGGTGTCCATGTCCTTCATTGCTAGATCATGTCTCAACTCCCCCAGACCAAAATCAGTTGTAATGTGTGGCCTTCAGTATGTGTCAGGCTGTCAGTGTTTTGGGATAGATCCATGGTTAACCTAGAAGCCATGAACTTCTAAGATATTCTGGAGTCAACATTTCCGGGTGGCAAATTGAGACCCCAAGAACAGACACTCTTGGGGACTCTAGTTACCACCCCAACAACACAATTCAGCAGCTCTGATAAGGGAAGAATTATCTGAGAATGGAGCCACTGAAAGTGTTTAATGACTCCCAGATGACAATAGCCATTCCCCTGTGCTCTGGGGTGGTACAAAACCCAAAAACTGGATGACCATATTTCTGAGAGGGAACTTTGCCTTTGGACCTAATCAGGTCTTGGTAAAGCATGCCAGATTGGCACCCTCCTCTAAAATAGGGTAACAATGAGAATGTTGCTATACAGCACATCGACCTGATATTCAAAAGCAACACCTGAAGTGCAAAGACACTAAGAATCTATTTTTCTGACCCAGAGGGTAGAAGCTGAGACCTGGACAGTGGGACCACTTTCTAACATCAAAATTAAGCATTAAACAAACTCTTGTGCTGCATGGTATATATCTCTACCTTCTGTTTCCATTTTGCTACAGTGAACTAGTCCTGTGGGACACTGTTCTATATGGCTGGCTCCTCATATTTTGTGTTAAGTCATAATATTATTTCTTAATCAAAGTTAGTGTGTCATTCAGCTGGAGCCAATTTTGTTTAATTCAATAAACCAGAATTAAATAAGGCATGGCTTATGGAACATATAAATCAGATCTGAACATAGCCTTGGAATTCTTTAAAACATCTTCATGGTATCTTTGGTGAAGTATTCTACAAAGCTCTTTGATACAAACACATGTAATTAATTATATAAACAATTAAAAATGGAATATATTTCAGCTTTGCTGCAAAGTCATGGATCTTCTACTCTCAATTAGAAAATTATCACATATCTTTGCATAGAAGAACAGCATTTGTGTTTTGACTTTTCCTAGTCATTGTTCTGCTTCTTTTAAAATCAAACTTTACAACTTTACAATTCAATGACTGATGGATCTTGTTAGTTGCTTTTGTATATGCTCTAGATCAGAAAGTTTTAAAAGCTACAAGAAATAACTGAATAAAATAGCTTTCAGATGAATTTAAATCTAAATAGGAAAAATAGAAAAAAGGGAGTTATGAACTTCTGGGGAAAGTGTGAACCTTAGCTTCTGGGAACCTTAGTTTTGGTGGAAGTAAAACCAAAGGTAAAGGTTTCCCTGTCCATTTGTGTCCCACTCTAGGGTGCGTTACTCATTTCTGTGTCTTGGCTGAGGGAGCCAGTGTTGTCCAAAGACGTATTCCATAGTCATGTGGCCAGCACACAGAATGCTGTTACTTTCCAAACAAAGTGGTACCTATTAGTCTACTTGCATTTGCATGATTTTGAACTGCTAGGTGGGCAGTTGCTGGGGCAGGAACAGGAACTTGCTTTATTCGCTAAAGCTGAGGTAAGACAAACGCCGTGCTGCTGTTAACTCTTTAATAACAAATCAACACTAGAAACAACAAGCAACAACAGGGGCTGCCTGACAGCTATTTATATGACAACTGTCAGGCGGGCAGCCAATCAGAGGGCTTCAATTCCCATGCCTGCTGACAGGCGCGCTTGAACCAATCAGGGAAGTCCCAGCTTGTTCTGCCTGACTCCGGTCTTAAGTCCAAGGACTTGACACTCCATCCCCTGGATTGCATAAGCGTATTGAGATAGATAGGTGGGGCGACGATGGATCCGCTCCAATCTGAGCAGTTTGGGTGTGGACACAGACAGAGGAGGAGTGTTGCAGTTCTCTGGCGGTGGACGGAACTGACAGGAGACTTCAACAGGAGACTCCGCCCCTGGAACCTGGCGTCCAACTACAGGTAAACAAGCCAGCGAGAACAATTTGGGCTGCGGTGTCCTTCTTAGAACAGTGGGCTATGTCAATGGCCGTTAGGGGTAGGTCACCCTCATCTACAAGGAAGATATTTGAGACCAGAGCGGGATCCAATACTAACGTGGGCAACGGGTAGCGGCTGAGGGCATCAGCATGCCCGATGGCTTTACCAGGCTGGTAAGACAGGGAATAGTTGTAAGAAGCCAGAAACTCTGTCCACCGCAACATTCATGGGGACAGAATTGGCGGGGTGGGATGATCCTCCACCAAAAGTCCTAGCAACAGCTTATGGTCAGTCACTAGGTGGAACGACCGGCCATACAGGTAGTAGTGAAAGCGCTTCACTCCCGGAACGGCAGCCAAAGCCTCCTTATCGAGTTGGCTATAATTATGCTCTGCCCTCTATAAGGTGTGGGAGTAAAATGCAATGGGAGCCTCGAGATCGTTAGGCAGTATATGGTTCAACACAGTGCCAATGCCAAAGGCGATGCGTCGCAGGCCAATACTAAAGGCAGCCGTTCACTATACTGTACCAACACAGTGGAAGAGATCAGTAATTGTTTGACAGCCGTGAACACCCGGGCTTCACAGTCTGTCCAGACCCAAGGGGCTGTGCTATCTAGCAAACGGTGGAGCAGCTCCGCGACCATTTCCTTATGCGGCAAGAACACCGAATAAAAATTGAACAAACCAAGGAAAGCCTGCAGATTGGTTTTTGATGTCAGTACGGGAGCTGCTAGGATAGCGTCGAACTTGGAGGGAGTCGGATGTATCCCCTGGCTATCAATCAAGAAGCAAAGAATTCAACCGATGGAACCCCAAGGCTACACTTAGAACTTTTCAATTTGAGGCCAGCCCGTTGGAAACAAGTGAACACCTGGCGGAGCTTGTCAGCAAGCTCCATTCAGTTTGACGCTGCGACAAGAACGTCATCGAAATAAGGGACGGCACCAGTAATCCCATGGAGTGACTGCTCAATGAGACTCTGGAACAAACTGGGAGCGACACTGACCCCGAATTGGAGTCACCGGCATTAAAAGCCCCGCAGTGGGTAACTATTGTCTGCGCAGCTGCAGTGGCCTCGTCAACTGGCAGCTGTTGATACACCTGCGCCAAGTCGAGCTTGGCAAAAACCTTTTCCTGTCCCAATGAGTGCAATACGTGCTGCACTAAAGGGACAGAGTATGGATGGGCCTGTAATGCCTTATTCAGGGTTGACTTAAAATCCCCACAAATTCTGATGGAGCTGTCGGCTTTCACTGGTGTAACGATAGGGGTTTCCCAGGGGGTGTGGTCTACAGGTTCTAAGATGCCCTGAGAGACCAACTTGTCAATCTCAGCATCCACCCTCCCCTGTAGTGCCAAAGGAACGTGCCGTGCCTTGAGGTGAATTGACGCCACCTGGGGATCGAGACTGAGAGAAATGGGGGTACCTGTGTAGGAGCCCATTGAGTCATCGAATACATCGGCGAACTCATGCATCAGTGAAGAGAACACATTCCCTGGGCCAAGACTGTGGACCCCCTCAATAGTAAACCCCAGAGCTTTGAACCAATCCATTCCCAGAAGCGAAGCTAAAGGCCTGGAAACTACAATCAAGGGAAGTTGGCCCTTTTAATTTGCCGTATTGAACATCAAACTGTCCACAGCCAGGACGGGTATGGTGTTGCCCTGGTAGCCGTGGAGGTGGCACAGGCAGGCAGCGAGCTAGTCACAGCAGACGAAAGGCACAATCTTCTGTAGAGTGTCCCAGGACACAATGGTCTTCGCGGAACCCGTGTCCAGCTCCATCTCGCATTCACGCCCCTCAATTAGGACAACGAGGTGAATCTTCGAGCGGCCCCACCGAGTAATTGATGTGCTCATAGACCACTCATAGAACCCGCAAGCTTTATCAGACATGCAGTCAATGTCCTCGCAGGCTGAGTAGACACTATCGTGACAGCGTGGCTCAGGTTGGTGGATCGCTGGGGTGGAACACGGCAAGAGAGATCTGCAAACAACAGCCAAGTGCCCCTTTTTTCCACAACGGCGGCAGATCGCAGCCTTAAACTTACACTGTGAACGGAGATGCTTTCCACCACAACTGAGGCAACTTTTCCGTCCATGGCTTGAAAATCAGCAGGTCGACCCGTTGCCCTGAGGTGGCTAACCTTGGAGCTGCCCTCAGAGGCGAGGTCGTCGTCTCCATCCTGGTGGTGAATGGAGGACGGCTTGGCATAAGAGGCATAGCCTTGTTGAAACTTCTGAAGGATAGAAGTAGTGCGCTCAGCTATCTCTGATGCTCACGCTTCATCCACAGCCAGGATTAGAGTCAGTTCAGACCTGGACAGTAATCTCCGCTGCAGCCGCATGTCCCGAACGCCGTAAATAAACTACTCAAGCAGAGTGTCTTCTAAATCGGCAAATTCACAATGTATCGCTGATGCCTGGAGGGAAACAATGTAGTGATTTACAGATTGGTCTTCGCGCTGCACGCACTGATGAAAAGCGTGACGCCGGGCAAAACGGGATGGCACGGGGCATAGTGCCCCTTCAATTTGTTTAAAAGGACTTCCCAATTGACAGCGTGCACTGGGGTGGGTGCAACTAGAGCACGGACGGCCGCGAATATTTCAGGCCTGCAGGAGCTCAAAAAAAAATCCCCTTTTTCTGTCAGGTGAGAGGGCTGCCAAATCCTGTGCCTGAAGAAAACATTCAAAACGCTCTAAGAAAGTGTCCCATGACTCGCGGTCAGGGCTGCATTCAGTGAACAAACGTCTGGTCAAGAATCCCGCCATCCTCATCACCAATGCTTTATTTGCTAAAGCTGAGGTAAGACAAACGCCGTACTGCTGTTAACTCTTTATTAACGAATCAACACTAGAAACAACAAGCAACAACAAGGGCTGCCTGACAGCTATTTATATGGCAGCTGTCAGGCAGGCAGCCAATCAGATGGCTGCAATTTCCACGCCTGCCGATAGGCGTGCTTGAACCAATCAGGGAAGTCCCAGCTTGTTCTGCCCGACTCCAGTCGTACGTCCGAGGACTTGACAGAACTCACTCCATCATGTGGTGCTCATGTCTTGAACTCAGCCTGTCAGCTTTCCAGCTGACAAGCTTAGTGTCTTTAACCACTGAGCCATCACATTGAAAAGTAGCCTAGATCTATTACTGTAAGTCAGGGGTGTCAAACCCAACTTCATCGCAGGCCATATTGTGACATATCAGGATGTTTTTTGCCTTTGTGGAGCTGGGATGGGCATGGCCCAGGTGGGCTGTATTCAGCCCTCAGGCCTACATTTTTCATAGGCCTGCTGTAAATGATTAAATATAAAGATGCTGCTTCATGATGAGTGGGTACTCAGAGCCATAGGTTTTTATTTTAAATTAGATGGGATCCATAAGGAGAGCTTGTGTATATAATTCATACCTCCAGATGAATTGAGAGTGCAACATCTGGATAGTAGTAGATTGGGGAAATCTGCCATAAAATGGGAACTCCTAGATGCATCTTTCTCTGTAAAACACATGGATTGGATGGTATTTAATGATTGAGCCTTTGGCATATTTTTGATGCCTGTGATGTGAGTCCCACCAAAATTGTAGAGGAGAAAGAGATACATAGTTATGTTACTTGGACTTGGATAACAAGTGATTGAGATGGGGTGGATTTATCTGAAAATGTTTACTATAATTGAGGGATTTTTGCTTCCAAAGGGTAAAGCCAGAGATCATAATCTGGTAATGGGAAAGGGTGTGTAAAATTCTTTTTCTGTTTCTCCAGCTGTGAAGTTGTTTACCAAACAATTGAAGGGAAAGTGGGACAATTCTGTGAATAAAAACAAATATAGAATATGCCTCTAGAGTGAATTGTAATATGAGTTGTAGCAGTGATCTCTGACCCAAACAGCTTTATTTGTCGATCTTTGAATATCCTTGGTTTAAAAAGGATAAGAATAAATCCAGCCAGTATTTAACTGGATAAAGTATAAGTAAATAACTCAATTTGGAAAGTATATATTTTAACTATAAACACAGAATTCTGTAGCTAACTGCAACTGTTTTATACTATACTTGCTGGAGAAAATGTTTTACAATTCTTATTTACATTAACAGAATTCCTGGAAATTGTATGTTTCAGTCTTTATTTTTGAAAATATATACTTTGACGAATTTAGCTGAGAACAGTTAGGGATTGATGTTGGTTCAGTCTGGATAGTTTCCCAATATATAGCTAGTACGTGACAGGAACCAGAGCTCAAGATTATTTGCCACCTGTATCCAAGGCATGGAACTCACAGGCATATATTTTTTGCAAAGGAGGGTGATAAATAATTCATTATGTATGGAAGTGTAGGAGAGAAAGGGGGGGGGGAATTAGTTCTGTTTAAATATGTTTCTGTGTGGGCCTTGATTAATATACTATGCTAAAGGATCCTGTCAGGCCAGCCTATGTAGGCCTCATTTCAAATGCAATACGTTCCATCTTGTTCACAGACAGTCTGCATTGGCAGTGTTTTGAAACACAGTTACAGACTTTGTGTTCCATTTATATGAGGCAAAACAAAAACAAAACAAAAAACCCCCAAATAAAACATGTGTATGAAATTAAAGCAAAAGTTACTTTGTGTGAAAGAGAAATGTTGGTAGTTACAGAGCCATTACAGTTGAATTGCTGCCAAAGCGAGTTGTAGAATTCAGTAAACTTCTGTCCAGCAGATGAATTAGTTGAAAAGCAATAAAAGAACAGTGGAAGACTGCAGTGGTTCTTGCTTTACTGTCATTGTGACTGACATTGCCAGATATTTTTGGGTGTCAATGGTTTCAGGAAATTTGCCTGGATGAACATAGAATTCAGCACATGCTTTTTTTTTTGGCTGATCTGGAGTACTCAAGTTTTCAGAAGCAAAGTACCACTAATATTATTATGTATTTATTTCATTTTTTAATCCCACCTTTATTACTTCATAAGTGACAAACGCTCTCTCCTAATGCCCCCCCCCTCTAATTTTTCCTGCAACAACAAGGCTGGTTGGACTGTGAGAGTGACTGGCTCAAAGTCACCTAGCTGGCTTTCAAGCCTAAGGTAGAATATATTTTGAATATATTTTTCAAACTATAGTATGGACATATACCAGCAGTCTCCAACCTTTCTTGCTTCATGGATTGGTGGGGGGATGATTTCATATGTGCAACCTAGCTCCCGTGTATGCACAAATGAAACTTCGTGCCCTCGCCTGCTGTTTGTGTGGCCCAGATCTAAACAGGCTCAAATGTACCAATCCATGGCTCGGAGATTGGGAATCCCTGACATGTATCATATGAATTGAATAGCTGAAATCAACAGATTCCTACTATAGTAGCTAACTGATATTGCTAATCTTGGGAATGCGTCCAAGGTACAATCTTAAAACCATTGCATTGCAAACAACAACCACGGCATGAAGAAATATGGCTAATACAAGCTGGATGGGAAAGATTTGTAATGAAAAGATGAAGTCAATCTTAAATTTATTTGTTTACTTACTTATTTATTTATTTATTGAATTTGCCCATGGTGAACTCAAGGCAGCTTGCAGAATGTAAAACCTCATATAAAAACAATAAAACTATTAAAAGAAGAGTCATATAATAAATTCATATAATAAAATCAACCTCCTTCCCGGCGACAGCAGCTCACATGCCATTTAATGGGCTCCATCTCGCTCTGGGTTCCCCAGGTCTGCTGGCAGAAGCCAGGTCTTCAGTGGCTTCCGGAAGAGTGCTAGAGTGGGAGCCATGCTAATATCGGGGGGGGGGATGTTCCAGAGAGAGGGGGCCACCATGGAGAAGGTCCTTCTTCTGGGTCCCACCAGGTGTATTTCCCTAGGGCAGTGGTGGGCAACCTTTTTTTTCAACTGAGCCAAATCTCGCCAAAACCATGATTGAAATTTATTTTGAGAGCCACATTTTTAAAACCGAAAATACATAGGATGGTACACTGTTTTTAGTTTCAATAAGTTTTTATTGAGAATATTCTGTATGCAAGTATCCACATAGGTCGGGAGGATACAAATAACACAACTAATAAAACAAAAACTTTAGAATGATATTATTTATCGATAACGTTAAATTCCGTAAAATTTGCCTTACAATGTAGAGAAAATTACATCCTGACAATGACTGACAAAGTCACAACCACTAATGTGAACATTGGCCTTGCATTTCCTTGGATAGTTTGAGTAAGTCAGGTTTGTATGTTGTTGTTTTTAATTTCATCTCTCCCACTTTCTTTCTTTTTTTCTTTTTCTTTCTCTCTCTCTCTCTGGCTCTTTGTCTCTCCCTCCCTCCCTCCCTCTCTGTCTCCCTCTGTCATTTTCTCTGGGTGTCTATCTGTCTGTCTCTCTCTATGTAACTCTGTCTCTCTTTCCTCCTTCCCCCATCTCTGTCACTCTGTGTGTGTGTGTGTGTGTGTGTGTCTGTCTGGCTCTCACTCACTCTGGGTGTGTGTGTGTCTGTCTCTGTCTCTCCCTCTGCCTGTTTATTTGCTGCCGAAGGGGAGGCAACAGTCACCACACCGAGCTCCGACACAGCGACTCCCAGAGTTTCCTCCCGCCTGACGAAAACGAGTTTTCTCTATCAAAGAAGCTTTGCCTGAACATATGGTGGGAAATCGCCTCCCCCCGCCCCCATTCTTCGGAACTTGGACGTTCTTGTCGATCGGAGAGCCATTCGATGCGCTTAGACGGCGGATCGTGTCCTTCAGAGCGGGGGGAGAAGGCGGCTCCTCCGTAATCTCTCCCACCACCATCACCGCCATGCTTCCCGTTCCCCTCCTTTATGACAAACAACTTCGCGCGCAGAGAAACGCCGTCTTGGCCTCCATGTCCTGGAGCACAGGCGGATTTTCGCCCGTCCTTCTTCCGTCCACTTGTTTTAGCATCCCAAAAACCAGTGTGTCGTCCCCCCGACACACACACACCAGAGGCTGGCTAACGGTTAGCCAGCCTCTGGTGTCTGTGTGTCGGGGGGACGATCGGCCCAGCTCCTCTCCAATGACCGGGGAAATCTGCGAGCAGCTCGTTCCCTTCCCGTGCAATGCAGCTTGCACATGGTGTGCTTACATAAACACACACACACATGCACGCGGGTCGGATTCCTTCACTACAGCCGCCCCGCTTCTCTTTCTTCCTCGCCGCCTTCTGCTGCTGCTTCTTCCCCCTTGTGGTTTCCTCTTCTCCCCTCGCCGCCCGCCGGCCCCGTCCTCTCTCCAGGGGCGCCCTCCCATTGCCGTGAAAGAGGCGGGATCGTGCCCTTTTTCTCCTTACCTGAACTTTCTGTTTCTCGACCCCCGGAATGCGGGCGAGTCTGTGTGTGTGTGTGTCTGTCTGTCTCTCACTCACTCTGTGTGTGTGTGTGTGTCTGTCTCTGTCTCTCCCTCCGGCACACAGAAGAGCCGCATTAAAGGGTGTAAAGAGCCGCATGTGGCTCGCGAGCCGCGGCTTGCCGACCACTGCCCTAGGGGATAGGACCCGCAACATTCCCTGCCTCCCTGCTCTGATGGGTTGGGTAGATGTGACCGGCAAGAGACGGTCCCTCGGATAACCAATTTAAATTTAAACATAATTTATAAAGATGTTAATTCAATGGTGTGTAATTTTATATGAAGGACCTGAACTACTTAATTTACTCTTGCAACAACGCTCTAGTGCTGCTTGAGGCACTAAAAGTGATAGCCCTGTGTGTGTATTTGTCTTCTTCATGATATCATCCCAACCGCAAATTGAGTGATAGGCTGAGCTGAGAAATAGCAAATGCCCCAAAGCTGAAAAGACTTAAAATACTGCTTTTTGAATATCCTGCGGTCATTGAATGAAAGAGAGAACTAGTGGAAAACAATCTGGTTTTTTACTTCAACTTCCCAGGATAATTTTTTTTTGTTTTGCTTCTGCTTTTGGTAGGGAAGTTACAATATGTGAATAATTGTCAGTTTCTGGGCCATCTGTTTCTAAAGCTACTGAAAAGATCAGGAAACTGGAGAAGCTCAATGCACATTTAATTGATTCATCCTCTGTCTGCCTAGCCCCCTTCTGAAAAACCCACAGATTCTTGAGTATTTGAGACGAAGTCTCTGTGGGAGTTGTATGGATACCGGTACACTGAAAAGAAATCAGAGAAGGGAGGAGATTCAGAAAGCTTTCATCTGATCCTGGTTGCTAGAGAAACCACCTTCTTTTGTCTGCCTATGCCAAGAACAGCTGCCCTTTTCACAACACAAATCTTCTCAGGAGGGCGTAGAGCAAGCTGAATTAATTGAACATGAAATAAGTTGAAACAACAATCTAAAATAATTTATTACCTGGATATTTGAGAGACTTTCATGGATATGGAGATTCAGTGGCAGGCCTCCCCCCCACCCCCGGAAAGCCTTAAAACTATTCATGAGTATATAGTAACAGAGTAAAGCTTGTTAGGTAAATAGATTTTGCATTTTAAAGGCATTTTTGACCAATAAGTTCATTTCTTTCTTGACACGAACAATTGGAATTCTATTTTACAACTCCTTTATTTTATCTCAAACTTGTAACCAAGAAAATACTTGCTTGATACCTTCTCCATTCTGAAATTACCAGATATGGAAGGGCAAGTCTGAAATTCTCTATATTAGGGGAGGCTTATTTTGGACAGGAGACCAATCTCTTGCCCAGGAAGGCCTCAAATTCACGGCCTGCGGGGCCATATGCATCACGCTCTGGCCACGCCCATGCACGGTTTAGTGAAGAGGGGAAAATCAACGATACATCATGTGATGCCGCCGTGATGATGTGAGTTTGACACCCCTGTTTTAGAGCATAGCTAGTCAGCATTTATCTTTCTAAAATCATGGTAATATATTTGTTTTGGGTTATATCCTTCAAGCATTTATTCAACAGGGAGGTCACCCTCTGTCCATTTTTCTAATTCTTGGACAACTGGATAATTCCTAGGAACATCTGCTGAGTTTTTTGTTCTCTTTCTAAAAAGAGGACCCAGACAGTAGTTGTTTATTTAGGAACTTTATAAACTTATTTTCTTTGTGTAACTTGCATATATTTAGTGACTAATGCACACATTTCCTTTTTTAACCTGGCTAAGTAGACATAAAGGTGGAAATGGGGGTTGGGTTCCCCATCTTTGGCACTTTAAAAAAAAAGGTTAGCAGCCATATCTCAATGGTGTCAGGCGTTCTAAATACCATGCAGAATTAAATCATTGTCTAAGGCAAAGTTATCCTTAAAGGTCCAATTTATTCATGCAGACAAGTTAGCACGTCTATGGAATTCCAACTCTAATGTTCTTCTTGGAATTCCACCCAGTTGAAAGTTCATGATCTATCCCCACACCCACAAATCCATCACATGTTCCAATCATCATCTTCCACGCTGGCATCTACACCCCTCTGCTTCCGGTCAGGTGTCGAGGTGCGGAGACAAAAGATGACCTTGAGCTTCTATAAAAGAATGACAACAAAACATTCCACAATCCTACTCCTTTCTATTCCCCCCTCCCAACTACTACACTAATGAAACAGCATAAGAAATTAATAGAAAGTGTGGCAGGCCAAAGATCCTAAAAAGAAACATAGCTACAGGCCTGACAGATGGTTTGATGTATTTTCTAGAGGAGTGGACTAATTGATCCTTTTGATCCACAGTGCTATGTGAAATATTTAAGTAAAGGATTCAGACAGTAGCACCCTTGATCTATTCCATGAATAATGTAGATTATAGTGATTTTAAAAAAAGAATTATTTGTGATAATTCAGTATTAGTATTGCAACTATTGCTCCAGTGATATCCAGGGGTGTTAATTGCTGTCAAAAATAGTGTAACCAGCCTTTGAAATAAACATGCTCCATATACGTAATTTGCAGTATTATTAAATGTTGCTTGCTGAAGACTGTTTCTGTCACCTCCAATTTAATGTCTACAATTAGAACTGATGGTTTCCTAAATTAGACATTAACAATATGTGTGTGTGCGGGGGGGGGGGATTCTCTGTGGTTTGGATTTTTAAATTGCAAATAAGAATTCCACATGTTTCATCAGTTTGTTCACGTTATGCTCTGAACATCCAGTGCAGTGTTTTTTGGCAACTTCAAGAAGCTTAAACTTCAACTCCCAGAATTCCCCAACCAGCTGGAGTTGAAGTGCAGGCACCTTAAAATTGTCAAGATTGAAAAATACTGTTCTATTGACTTCTGAACAAGCAAATAAACAAACAAGCAAACCAATACAGGTGAAGGGTAATCAATGACGTGCAGTCAGGTGAGGCAAGTGAGGCACTGCCTAACCTCTCATCATCAGGGCAGCGAGTCATTCGATGGGAAACTTGCCTTTTGGGAGGAATGACCCAGCTTGGCTCCCGCTTTCGATCTGCCGCCCAACGACCGAACAGAGAAGCGAAGAGGCAGGAGAGATAAAGCAGGAGCCAAGTCGAGTCATTCCTTCCAAGAGGCAAGTTTCCTATCGAATGACTCGCTGCCCTAGACTCGAGGGGGGGGAGAGGCTTCCTCCGCTCCGTCTGCTCCCCATCTGCACTGCCCTCGCCCAACAAGCCCGCCCCGGATTCCGTGCAGCTCTGGCAGGCGGTGCCGTGGCCGAATCCCAGGGCGGAGGGCCGCAGGTCGCAACTGAGCATGCCTGACTGTGGAATTCTTGGAGTTAAAGTCCACAAGTCTAAAAAAATTGCTGCCTCACTAGCTATAAACCTCACCGCACGTCACTGAGGGTAATTAATCATGAATCTTATTGCCACATAAATCTCGCAGTATCTTAGGTTACGTTATATGCTTATAATTATGGAGTGTTTAAATTTCAAACTGAATCTCAACATTTTTATTAATTTAGATGACTTTTCCTTTGTGCAAACATTTCCCCCCCATTTTTTAATTTGATGCTAAATATGGGACAATCCTTTGTCACATTTTCTTCCTCATGGAAGTGACTACAGAGTAAGGAAGATGTTTATTTACACGAAGGTGACATACACAAAAATTAAAAACCAATGGCTTTTATATCAAAATGTGCAAATCTGAATTGGTTCAAAAATGACTATTATTTCTCTAAGTCTAGTTCAGCGATGGCGAACCTTTTTTGGCTCACGTGCCATAAGTGGGGGGAGCGCAGGGGGGTCATGTGCGGGCATGCTGCATCCATAATGCAATACGCAACCCTCCAGTGCGCATGCGCGCATTACAGGTGCTCCCCCCCATTTTAACATGCTTTTTTCACCCTCCCCAGGCTCTAGAGGCTTTATAGGAGCCTGGAGAGGGTGAAAACAGCCTTCCCCGGCCCCCCGGACGCCCTCCGGAGGCGTCAGGGAAGCCTCCGGACAGTTCCTGAAGCCTTCAGATCACTCAAAATGACCTCCTGAGGAAACCGGAGGTCACTTCCGGTTTGCTCGGAGGGACGTTTTAAGTGTTCCGAAGGCTTCAGGGACCATCTGGAGGCTTCCCTGATGCCTTCGGAGTGCTCAAAACAACCCTCCGAGCAAACCGGAAGTGACTTCCGGTTTGCTCGGAGGGTCGTTTTAAGCACTCCGAAGGCTTCAGGGAAGCCTCCGGACGGTCCCTGAAGCCTTTGGAGCGCTCAAAACGACCCTCTGAGCAAACCGGATCGTTTTGAGCGCTCCGAAGGCTTCAGGGACTCTCCGTAGGCTTCCCTGACGCCTCCGGAGGGTGTCCGGGGGAGCAGGGGAGGCTGTTTTCGCCATCCCCAGGTGACTATAAAGCCTCTGGAGCCTGGGGAGGGCGAAAAATGGCTTTAAAAAAGGGTGAATTTAGCTGGGCAGCGCGCGCATGCACGCTGGGCAGCTGACAGGGCAGCGCCTAGCGTGCCCTGACAAATGGCTCCGCGTGCCACCTGTGGCACGTGTGCCATACGTTCGCCATCACTAGTCTAGGAGCTAACATCTCCTTTGGAGTGCTGAAAAATTGTAAATTTTTCGGGAGTGGGGGCGGTATAAAAATCTAAAATAAAGTAAAGTAAAGTAAATCAACTAACTGCACTAGCAGAAGCTGATGTTGGTTGAAAGTGTAATTGGCGATAAATCTTTTCTTAATGTAGTATCCTGCAACCCATAGATATTTGAAACTACAACTTTTTCTCAGAACTACTTTGCAGTGCCAGGAAAGAGAAATTGTACTATAAAATATTTAAAAGGGCTTAGATTTAAAAAAAAAAAACGGTTTCAAAATTATGAGGTATAAATTATTCTCAGTAAAGTTAGTATTTAAAATTACAGTATGTGGACCTCCACAGTTTTTCACAATTGTTTTATTGGTTACATTTAAATACCAGTTTTCCTCATAGTAATGCACTGAATACAGGTAGTCCTTGACTTACAACAGTTCGTTTAGTGACCATTCAAAGTTACAAACAGCACTGAAAAAGTGACTTGTGACAGTTTTTCAGTCACAACCTTTATAGGATCCCCATGATTTTGTAATAAAAATTCAAATGCTTGGCAACTGGTTCATACTGATGAACATTGCTGTGTCCCAAGGTCATGCAATCATATTTTACAATCTTTTGACAAGCAAAGTCAACGGGGCAGTCAGATTCACTTAACAACTGTGTTACGAACTTAACAACTGCAGTGATTCACTTAACAACTGTGGCACGAAAGGTCCTAAAATGAGGCAAAATTCAGTTAACAAATGTCTCACTTAACAGCAGAAATTTTGGGCTCAATTGTGGTTGTAAATCGAGGACTACCTATACTCTCCTCTCCACTTTTTAGCTCTCACAACTTTGTTGAGTGAATTAAGTTGAGAGAAGTTTGCTCAAATCACGCAAAGAATTTCATGGCCCAAATGTCCATTTGAAACAGTGGAATATTGTTGCTTTTGTTGCCTTTTTAAAAAACTGGTTTTAAAAATATATAATGTTTAAATCAGATGTTTCTCTCCCCCCCCCCCTCTGCTTCCCAGAAACAGTTTTCTGGGGTAGTTTGAATCTTTTGTGCTCCATCCTGGCTTGGTTTCCTTCCTCCTCCTCCTTCCTCCCTGCTCCTCCTCCTCCTCTTCCTCTTCCTCTTCTTCAATAGCCCTGTGACTCTACCGGCTTCCTCATTGTCTCCCTGCATTTATGTGTGCTCACAGCTGAGCTCTTTTTGGATTCAGAACTAGCACCTCCTTGTCGCAGAGTCCTACAAAATATTAGGGGACTGAAGCATTGCTTGTTGTTTCAACAGTAAAATTTTGTGCACTTTACACGAAGAGGATCTGTTTTTGTCTGCAATTGCCTACTTGCAAGCCAGTCTGGAGGAAAAAAGAGGAAATAAGCTGCTACTCCAGCCAGAGAGTGATTTTGCTCTGGAAGAAAGAGTTCTCTGCATTGTTGTTGTTCTTTTGTCTGTGGAGAATCTCAGTCATGCAGGTCATGGTTGTCCCAAAGGTGCTTTTTTCAAGAGGCAAATGGACTTTCTTATTTTTTCTTTGAAGACCTTTCACTTCTCATCCAAGAAGCTTCTTCAGCTCTGGCTAGATAGTGGGGGAATTTATACTCCTTGCAGACAGCTGGACCTTCGCATCCTTTTAGCGGGTCATTAAGGTCACCTGGAGGTCTATCTGTGTCATCAGGGTTGCCTGAGTGGTGCAAATTGGTGTGGAGCCTTGGAACTGTTGAAAGGACTGTGTAGTAGTAGTAACAGCTGTTTTTTTTAAAGATGAGGATGTAGTAATTGGTGTGCTGGATCATACCAGAAGTCTTTTTATTTCATAGCCCACTTTGGCCATCAAATGCTTCTCGGGAAGCCCCTTCAGACAGAATGCCATTGCTCCTGCATACTGTTCTCTGCACCAGCTTATTATTTATTTATTTATGTATTAGATTTTTATCCCCCCTCCCCTTTTATTACTTCATAAGTAACTCAGGGCAATAAACAAACATAATATTCCTTCCTCCTCCTCCTATTTTCCCCACAACAATGCCCTTGCAAGATGAGTTGGGCTGAGAGAGTGACTGGCCCAAGGCAGTGGTGGGTTTCAAATTTTTTTACTACTGGTTCTGTGAGCATGGCTTGGTGGGCGTGGCAGGGGACGGATACTATAAAATCTCCATTCCCACCTCACTCCAGGGAAGGGATGATATAAAATCTCCATTCCCACTCCACCCCAACGGAAGGTTACTGCAAAATCCCCATTTCTTCCCGATCAGCTGGGACTCGGGAGGCAGAGAATAGATGGGGTGGGGCCAGTCAGAGGTGGTATTTACCGGTTCCCCGAATTACTCAAAATATCCGCTACCGGTTCTCCAGAACTGGTCAGAACCTGCTGAATACCACCTCTGACCCAACGTCACCCAGCCGGCTTTCATGCCTAAGGCTGGGCTAGCATTGCTATTAACTTGCTAGCTCCCTTTGGTTGTAAAGATTACATTGACATCTATTATACATCGTAACCAATGACAGCGTTATCTTTCCTTTAAGTTATATCTTCTGAGTGCAACTAATCATTTCCATTGATGTATCATTCCTTGTTGCTTGGTACATTATGACTCGCATACTGTGGGCTTTTCCTAAGTTAACTTTTGGGCCCTCATTTGGAAGAAAACAGCTTCCTTTGTTTTAACGTTGTCTCTGTAATATATCTGGAAATGAACCGATAAGCTGGGCTCAGCAGAAATTCTTTGATTGTTTCCAGAAAAGCTTGGATGGAAACTGCCAATTCTGTCTCCCTTCATTGCCTTTTAATGGCTACATTCTTCAAAACACTGATCTTTTCTCTCTTGCAGTTTAGAAATGGCTGCTAAAAAAGGGACTTGAATTACTGAGCACTTGAAGAAAAGATATTATATTGTTGTTTTTGTATCCCTTGGATGACCTACTCTCCAACCTGTTTTTGTTTTAACTTTTCATTGGCCTAGTTTTCTATAAAGTGGTAGATGCATCATTGCCTTGATGATGGTTATTAAACACTGGATATTTTCGAGTGGAAATCTCTTGGAAATCATGTCATTTCAAACCCCAAATACATTTGGGAGCTTTGGAGATAAAAGCTGAATTGCAAACTTAGAGGAAAAGGGCTGTTAGCAATCCTCAATTTTTTACTCTGTTGGTTAAAGCCAGATCTTTCAAAAGAGCTGCTATGTGTGGGGATACTGTAGGCATGCTTGGAAGTGGATATTATTTTCCAAAGCTTTTTCAACAAATTGGATCCCACTGGATTTTTGGAGGGGAAATATGGTAACTTCCCCTATCATTTTTCATTTGGCTGCTGACAGAAAAACAAGGAGTGATTGTCAGATGAATCACAGGATGCCAAACACATGCAACCTATATGTGGAAGTTTACAAGTTAAGAAAAAGGGAGTGGGGTTTGCATTAAATGGTTGCCATGTATAATGCTGCTGTTTAGGTTTGTACTCTCCCCCATGGCCTATTGCCATTCCATGATCACTGCATTCAACTGTGTTTGATTTCCTGCATTCAGCTACTTTTGCTTCCTCTCCTTAAAGTTTTCCCTCCATCATTAAAAAAAAAATCTATAAATTTAGGGTTCTCTTTTTTGTCCCCCTCCTGCATATGCTGTTTTCATTCTCAGATGATATTTTGGCTAAGTGAAACCCTACTCTTACTTGCAATTTAAAGTACTCTCAGTATGCTCCATGAACTCCAAGTTTTCCATTTAATGATAAGATGCTATCTTTATCTACTGTAGATCTCTCTTCAGATTTTAACCAGCCTTCTCTTACCTTCAATTGGAATTTTAGATTAAAATAGCAATAGCACTTTATACTGCTTTATAACTTTCTCTAAGTGGTTTATAGTGTCATATTGTCCCCCAACAATCTGGGTCCTCATTTTGCTGACCTTGGAAGGATGAAAGGCTGAGTCTGACCCTGGTGAGATTTGAACTGCCAAATTGCAGGCAGCCGGCAGTCAGCAGAAGTATCCTGCAGTACTGCATTCTAACTGAGTCACAGTGGCGCAATGGTTAGAGGGCAGTATTGCAGGCTACTTCTGCTGCCTGCGGCTGCCTGCAATTTGGCAATTCAAATCTCGTCAGGCCCAGGTTGATTCAGCCTTCCATTCTTCTGAGGTGGATAAAATGAGGACCCAAATTGTTGGGGGCAAAAACACTGTAAACTGGTTAGACAGGGCTGTAAAGCACAGTAAAGTGGTATATAAGTCTAAGTGCTATTGCTAACTACTGTGCGACCATAGGTAAAAATAGTTTTTCCCCACTTCAAATTCACATAACAGCTACTTATTGCGTATCTATATCTATGGAGTTTTGCAGGTTCCTGTGGGAAGCTTAGTCAGGTAGTCAGCCTACTTCTGGATGTTGTCCTATGTCAGTCCTTTGAGACAGACCAGATCCAGGATCAGATTCCCCCCCCCCCAAAAAAAAAACCTGCAACTTTTACGTGACTGAAACCAGCTGGATAACAGAATCTCAGAAGGTTGAACATGTTTTTCTTCCTTCTCTCTTATATTCAAGACAGTTAAGTTAGAACTAGTCTGAGTTTCTTTCTAATATTTTCTTTCTGTCCTGGGTTTATATAACAGATAACAGATTAACAGAGTTGGAAGGGACCTTATAGGTCATCTAGTTCAACCCCTCGCTCAAGCAGGAGACCCTACACCATTTCTGACAAATGGCAGTCCAATCTCTTCTCGAAAGTCTCAAGTGATGAAGCTCCCACAACCTCCGAAGGCAAGCTGTTCCATTGATTGATTATTCTCACTGTCAGAAAGTTCCTCCTTATTTCTAGGTTGAATCCCTCTTTGGACAGTTTCCATCCATTATTCCTTGTCTGGCCTTCAGGTGCTTTGGAAAATCGCTTGACCCCCTCCTCTCTGTGGCAGCCCCTCAAATATTGGAACACTGCTATCATCTCTTCCCTGATGCTTCTCTTCACTAGACTAGCTATGCCATATCATGTTTTGCTAACTACCATCATATAGTTTCTCCAAGTGCGCCTCCTTAGTTTTATCAGTTTACATGAGGTGTATTCATAGCTGGCTAACTAGCATCCATTGCTGTCACCATTTTTCTCTTTCTATGGGATCTAGAATATTTAGCTGTATCTAAGCCCTGGCATTTTTCTCAAGCCACCTCTCTTTCTCTAGTGGCTCACAACACCCAAATGTATTTGTTCACTATGGCTCCACTACACTTTTCTGGCACTCCACTCGTGCCAGAAAAGTGATAGCTTTACAAAGTCACAAAGTCCAGAATTTAGGAGCCCAAAAAGAACAATGGACACATTTCCAAATGCCCACTATTCCTTGTCAGTGACTTTCCTTAGCACAAGGTAATCAGTTCATGTCTTCGGGCAGCTCATAAATTACCACAGCGAAATGAGTCAAAGGAAAAGGAACACAAGATAGAGGCAAATCTGTTCCAAACTGGAATTATGTAAATAAGGAATGGTGCTGGCTTGGGTAGTCATAGCAGCCCCACATTTTTTATACTATCTTGATTGATGCATGTTTCCCATCAACAGGTAACTTCGACACAAGAGAAGACAAAAGCCTTGAGGAAAGGGAGGGAGAGGAGTGGGGTGTCTTGGCACACTCAACAATAAAGATCTTCATACAATTGAGGGGACCCTATATGACTAGTGCCAATTTTAATAGTGAAGTTTTGACCTGGCAAGTGACTATCTGCTTTTAGATCTATTCAGCAGAATTTATACTAACAAATACTATAATGAGATTACTTTTCCTATGCAGAGTTATAATACACAAAATCAGTAAACCATGTTCATTACAAAGTAAGGGAAAGGGAAAAAAAGATGCATTTTTCCAATACTCCTTCTGGGGAGGATGGATGAAGAGGTGAATGTTCGAAAAGTGCCTTCTGAATTTCAAGGAAAGAATGTTCTGGACTGCAGGTGCCTCCACAGAGGAAGAATCAGCCCCAAGAAATCAGCCCAAGAAATGAACTTCATAGACATGTTAAAACGACTCTTGTTGAGGTTGGCCACAAACACTTGCAAGTCTGTGTTATACAGGTGGTCTTCAACTGAATGACTGCAATTGAGCCCAAAGTGTATGTTGTTAAAGGAAACTAAGTGAGTTTTGCCCCATTTTACGACTTTTCTGGCCACATTTGTTAAGTGAATCACTGTCGTTGTTAAATTAGTAGCACGGTTGTTAAGTGAATCTGGTTTTCCCATTGACTTGCCTAAATGTAGAACCTTGCTTTTTTCACCATTGAAGTACATTTGGTAAGATAGCGCCCAATGTTTGCTGGTCCGAAGGTCACAAAAGGAGATCATGTGACCCCGGTATATTGCAAACATCATAAACGTGAGTCAGTTGTTCCAGCATTCAAATGTAAATCATGTAACCATGGAGATGCTGCAACGGTCTTAAGTGTGAGAAATGGTCCCTTTTTTCAATGTTGTTGTAACTTTGAATGGTCACACATTGTTGTGTGTGACTGTTGTAACTCTGAACAGTAACTATCTGTATCTTCTCCTCAGTGAATTAGGGATGGAGGTCTGCATTAGCCACTTCCAAATGTTGCCTGAACATTGTGGACTTAACAAAAATGTTTTATCCCTTGTTGCCTTGGCAATGAGTTTGGGTATCTCTGTCAGGGTCATCTCCTTTACTCTCAATGCCTGCCAGTGAAGGCATCCTAAAGACATTCAGCAGTTCTTGCTACATGTAGTCCTTAATGATCACAATAAGAACAAGGCATAAGGGCAAAGTTGATCTGATGGTCTCAAGTTCTTAGGACCCAGTACATTATAGGTTGCCGGTTGGTTTCTTGGTACAATCTAAGATTCTAATTGTAATCTTTAAAGCTCTTTATCGTTTGTCACCAGGAGTGTCAACTTCAACAAGTGCAGACCTGACCAATTAGATCAACAGAGGGAAACAGTTACTAATTACTAGTTACTCATTCCTGAAATGAGAAGTCACTGCTTTTCTGTGACAGCGTCAACACTGTGGAATGGTTTCCTGGTAGAGATCAGGTTCGCCCCATGTGTTCATGTTTCAGAAGCTTTTAAAGATAGAATTGCTCCATAGAGCCTTTTACTGATTTTTATCATGCCATTTTTATTTTCTGTTTTCATTGTGGCTGATGTTTGGCTAATATTGCATTACTTCTTTTTATAACATCTATGCAATAGATGTTTCACTTGGTTTTTTTATTAACCTACATAAGCTACTGAAAGTCTCTGGATTGTAGCAAAGTAGAAATAAAGTAAATAAGTAAATTATCATAAATAAACCTCACCAGGTTTATGGGATTGTATTGTATGCGTTGATGATGTATAGTGAAATGATTAAATTAGTGAAACTAATTGAATAAAAGCATTTATTGGGGCAATTTAATAAAACATCCTTGAATTATAAGATCAGTTTTATGAGATTTGGTTAAATCATATTTTTATCTGTTCCTTTTAATTTATAATTGACAGACAGCTGGCAGACACCACTGATCTGCAGTAGTGAGGAGCAAAGAGAGGAATGTTAGTATAGCAATAGCACTTAGACTTACATACCACTTTATAATATAGTATAGTCTTTATTGTCATTGTACAAAATAAATGCAACAAAATTGGTTTTAGCCTCACTGGTACAAAATTATAGTGGAAACAAAAAAAGAAAGAAAAAGAAAGTGCTTTACAACTCTCTAAGCAGTTTACAGAATCAGCATATTGCCCCCAACAATTTGGGTCCTCATTTTACCCCCTGTGGAAGGATAGAAGGCTGAATCAACCTTGAGCCTGGTGAGATTTGAACTATCAAATTGCAGTTAGCTGGCAGTCAGCAGAAGTAACTTGCAGTACTGCACTCTAACCACTGTGCCACTATGGCTCATTGTTAGTATGTTAGATTTCTAACAATAAAGGCATTAATTGGCATTTATCTAACTCTGGGTTAGACAGCATCACCACCAGATGGATTCATAACTGGCTGACCAACTGCACTCAATGTGTAGTCCTCAATGGAACTGCATCTACATGAAAGGAAGTATGCAGTGGGGTACCCTAAGGCTCTGTTTTAGGCCCAATACTCTTCAACATCTTCATCAATGATTTGGATAAGGGGATAGATAGGGAACTCATCAAATTTGCAGATGACACCAAGCTGGCAGGAAGAGCCAACACTCAGGAAGATATGTTTAAGTTACAGAAGGATCTTTACAGACTTGAACATTGGACACTATTTAACAAAATGAAATTAAATGGTGAAAAAAGTAAGGTTCTACGTTTAGGCAAGAAAAACAAAACACACAGGTACAGTATAGGTGGTACCTTGCTCAATAGTAGTAACTGTGAGAGGGATCTTGGAATCCTAGTGGACAACCATTTAAATATGAGCCAGCAGTGGGCAGCAGCTGCCAAAAAAGCCAACACAGTTCTGCAGTAGGCTGCATAAACAGAAGGATAGAATCAAGATCACGTGAGGTGTTAATACCACTTTATAATGCCTTGGTAAGGAATACTGCATCTAGAAAGAGTGCAGAGAAGAGCAACAGAGATGATTAGGGGACTGGAGGCTAAAACATATAAAGAATGGTTGCTGGAATTGGGTAATGTCTAGTTTGATGAAAAGAAGGACTAGGGGTGACATGATAGCAGTGTTCCAGTATCTCAGGGGCTGCCACAAAGAAGAGGGAGTCAAGCCATTCTTCAAAGCACCTGAGGGTAGGACAAGAAGCAATGGGTGGAAACTAATCAAGGAGAGAAGCAACCTCTAAGGAGAAATTTCCTGACAGAACAATTAATCAGTGGAACAACTTGCCTCCAGAAGTTATTAATTCTCCAATACTGGAAGTTTTTAAGAAGATATTAGATAACAATTTGTCTGAAGTGTTGTAGGGTTTCCTGCCTAGGCAGGGGGTTGGACTAGAAGACCTCCAAGGTCCCTTCCAACTGTTATCCTAAATTTGGTTCCTGATGTTTGGTTCTAAATGTATGGGAGGGAATAGAGCAGAAATGAGATGAGAGAAAGTAGGAAAAGAGATATTTCCAGTTCACCTAAGCTTGAAGGAGTGTGGTGGTTCTTGTAATTACGACATAAGCTCCCTTCATTTGCTCCAGCTCCTTGATGGGAACATTAATAAGCCCCCCCTCCCCTGTCTTCCCCCACTGGGAGATGGTGACATCACCAGCTAATCCTTTCAAACTGAAAGTGCCTTAAAATGTGCCTCCAACAGGACCGTGAACCTAAGATTCAATCTGTTGACTATTTCAGATTAACTTTTATACTTGAGTCAAAGTATAGAGATCTGGAAAGTATGAACAGTAAAATTGATATAAAGGTTTAGTTGCTGTTAACACAAGTTGCAAACCATTAGCACATCTGTATGGGATGCTCCTAGACCCAGCACAGTCTGTGCAACATGCATGGCTATTTGATGAAGCAAAATTGAAGCAGGGGTCTTGCAACTTTCAGCACTTAGGACGTGTAAGTGTGTTCTTCCCCTCCAGCACCCTGATCTAAGCGGAAACATAGAAAATTGCTTTCCATACAATGCCTGCAAATTACATAATTTATCTCTTCCACATCTGCTATCCATGAATGCAATAAAGGCAGAGATGAAAAGCCACTCAGTAGCCATTTCACAGAGGCTGAGGGCTCTTCTACATAGCAGCACTAAATAGCTTTTATCTAGAGAGGTAGCCAGCGTTAAGAGATGTTGGCTAACCACACTCTGCTGGGAAGCAGAATAAAGGCTCTTTATAAATATTCTTTATTTAAAGATCCCTTCCTCTTTTTTAAAAAAAATAATTTTATTTGGAATTATAATTTAATTTATAAATTATACAATATCTGGAAGCAGAATGCAGTAGTGCAGGCAGCTGTGTGAACTCCTAGAATAGTATATGCCTGTGATGGAGAACCTATGGCACGCGTGCCACAAGTGGCACACGGAGCCATTTGTCAGGGCACGCGAGGCGCTGCCCTGTCAGCTGGCCAGCGCGTGCGCGCTGGCCAGCTGAGTTCACCTTTTTAAAAGCTATTTTTCGTCTTCCCCAGGCTCCAGAGGCTTTATAGGAGCCTGGGGAGGGCGAAAAGAGGCTCCCCGACCCCCCGGGAGGCTTCAGGGAACGTCCCGAGGCTTCCCTGAAGCCTTCGGAACACTTAAAACCAACCTCCGAGCAACCCGGAAGTGACTTCCGGGTTGCTCGGATGGTCGTTTTAAGCGCTCTGAAGGCTTCAGGGAAGCCTCGGGACGGTCCCTAAACAGGCACGAGACGTGCGTCTCCATCGCCCAGGCCCGGATCGCCTCCACTGCGCGGCGCCTCAGGCTCGGCGTCCTTGCGCCCAGCCTTCACATCGCTGCCGCCGCCGCCACTGCCGCTAGGACGGGCTCGGCCGAAGGGAAGTCCGTCAGGCTTCAGCCGCGCCGCCCTCGCCTCCTCCTCCTCCTCTAGCCGCGCCATCGCAAGGCGAAAGGGGGCGGGGGCGGGGAAAGCGAAGGGGGCTTTGTTGTCCTTCTCCTCCGCCTTTCCCCCACCGGCTCGAACGCGGCGAATGAGTCGGAGCCTGCCGACTGGAGGAAGAGGGTGAGAGGCGGGTCCTGTGAACGGGGGCAGCAGCGGCGACAATAGTCGTAACTTGCCGGCGGGCCGCCCCGGCTGGGAGACAAAGGAGGGGAAAGGCGGCAGGCAGCCGAGTTGCGACTATTGTCGCCGCTGCTGCCGCTGTTCACAGGACCCGCCTCTCACCCTCTTCCTCCAGTCGGCAGGCTCCGACTCGTTCGCTGCCTGCCGGGCCCCGGCGCCGCGTTCGAGCGTTCCGTGAAGCCTCCGGGGGGCGGGGGAGGCTCTTTTCGCCCTCCCCAGGCTCCTATAAAGCCTCTGGAGCCTGGGGAAGGCGAAAAAATCATGCAAAGCCCCCTTCGCTTTCCCTGCCCCCGCCCCCTTTTGCCTTAATCCTTGCGATGGCGCGGCTAGAGGAGGAGGAGGAGGCGAGGGCGGCGCGGCCGAGGCGATCCGGGCCCGGGCGATGGAAACGTACATCTCCTGCCTGTTCAGGGACCGTCCCGAGGCTTCCCTGAAGCCTTCAGAGCGCTTAAAACGACCATCCGAGCAACCCGGAAGTCCGGGTTGCTCGGAGGTTGGTTTTAAGTGTTCCGAAGGCTTCAGGGAAGCCTCCGGACGTTCCCTGAAGCCTCCGGGGGGGGGGCGGGGGAGGCTCTTTTCGCCCTCCCCAGGCTCCTATAAAGCCTCTGGAGCCTGGGGAAGGCGAAAAAATCATGCAAAGCCCCCTTCGCTTTCCCCGCCCCCGCCCCCTTTCGCCTTAATCCTTGCGATGGCACGGCTAGAGGAGGAGGAGGAGGAGGCGAGGGCGGTGCGGCCGAGGCGATCCGGGCCTGGGCGATGGAAACGCACGTCTCCTGCCTGTTCAGGGACCGTCCCGAGGCTTCCCTGAAGCCTTCAGAGTGCTTAAAATGACCATCCGAGCAACCCGGAAGTCCGGGTTGCTCGGAGGTTGGTTTTAAGTGTTCCGAAGGCTTCAGGGAAGCCTCCGGACGTTCCCTGAAGCCTCCGGGGGGGGGGAGGTTTTAATTGTTCCGAAGGCTTCAGGGAAGCCTCCGGACGTTCCCTGAAGCCTCCGGGGGGGGGCGGGGAGGTTTTAAGTGTTCCGAAGGCTTCAGGGAAGCCTCCGGACGTTCCCTGAAGCCTCCGGGGGGGGGCGGGGGAGGCTCTTTTCTCCCTCCCCAGGCTCCTATAAAGCCTCTGGAGCCTGGGGAAGGCGAAAAAATCATGCAAAAATGGGCGCGTTGTGCGCGCATGCGCACTGGGGGCGCGTTGCATTATGGGTGCGGCACGCCCGCACACGACCCCCCTGCGCTCCCCCCACTTGTGGCACGCGAGCCAAAAAAGGTTCGCCATCGCTAGTATATGCCATACCTCTGCTCCATGAATTGCATCTGTTGCCCATTTGCTTCCAGGTTCAATTGAAAGCACTGATTTTAATCTTCAAAGCCCTTCATGGCATGAAACCAACTAATCTTGCAGAGTAGGCACCATTGGCCAAGAAACTTCATTTGATGAGTCCCAAGAGATATGCCTTCTTTGTGCATCTTGTGGAGCATTCTTTCCTCCAAAGTTACACTAGCTCCATCCCTTTTGGTATTCTGAAAAGCCCTGAGGTCTTGGCTATGTTGTCAGGCCTGGGTTTCCCAAATGACAGGGAACAGCTAAGATGGCTGCATTGTTGTGTTGATCATTTTTATCCTCTTCCTCCTAAGGTTTACATTTTCACTTTTATGTTATTTATTAATAAGGTTCCATATATTTGATATATGGAAATATCCTTTTACTTCTGACAGCTCTAATCTTTTGTCTATTCAAGTAATGTCTTGAAATTGATTTCTTTTCATTTCTTTTTTTATCTCTTCTCACAAGACCAATCTCTTGTGTAAATTTAAAGTAAGCAATTATTCAGATCCTTCTCTTGGTTTATTATTTGTAATTTCTTTTTATTTTTTAAGTGCCAACCAATTTCTTTTGTATATCTAATAAAACAAGCTTTTTCATGTCATTCTTGTAGCCTGTTATCCACTTTCAGTCACAGTTCCTCTGTTTTCCTGGTTAACACTTATTCTTCTTCTACCATTTCTTCTAAAACATCAATTGGATACAGTATATCTGTAGAAGCTAACATCGCTATTGACATAGTTGATAATAATTTCTGATTCTATTTTTCAAAGGTACCGCATACTTCAGTATTTTGAATGTTGTGGTATTTTACGTAATTCTGTAGCTGTTAATCAGATTTATGTATTCTTCTTCTTCTTTAGTTAAAAATAAACTAGCCTGGGATGGGTGGTTATAGAAATTGATCAAATCTGTAGTTCCCTCTGGTGTCCAATTTCTAAACTTGTTTATCTCTTTTATGTCTTAGAAAAAAAGTCAACTTCCTCATAGAAAGGTTCTTTATAACCAAGTCCAAAATCTTCTTTCAAATTCTCTCCCTCCCTCCCTCTCTTACAAAGTGCCCACTTCCCTCGCAGAGAGAATCTTAATTTATCTGAACTCCCAACCTGTTTATAACTTTTTATGATTAAAAAACAAAAAAAATCAATTGGTTTTTTTTTACTATTTCATTTTTTTAAGCACTTCAGATTGTAATTACATTTTTCTTTCATTAAGGCAGATTCACCCCGTGTTTTCAGATTTGTTGATCCAAAGGTTCTAATAACTGAGAAATAGCTAATAGGCAGTTTCCAAATGTGTTTACAAAAGAAATTATGTGAATTCAGTATCCTTTTAAAGGTGCCAAGTCCGGTTTAGAAAAAATGGCTGTTCCCTCATCTCCAGTGCTCAAAATCTGCTGGAGAGGACAGTTTTCTGTTCTCCTTGCAAGGAGTAACTTGCGGGTGATATTCTGTCCTCTCCTTATCCAGAGAGAGGTTTAAAGAATATGTTTACTCACTGGCTCTTTATTGTTGCCCCTTCTTTTTTGTGGAGCTGTTTTCATTCTGCCATTTCTTCCTCTGAAAGAGTGTTTTTCCATTGTTTTCTTCTTCAACGTGATAGTGGATATTGGAAGCACTGTAAACCCAGATGGCTTGATTGCATGGCTTTTATTAATTTTGTAACCCTCTATATCAAAAGAGATAAGGGCAAGCTGTTTTAATGTGCCACACATTCGGAAGAGATTTTCCATCACTTCATGCTGCTTTTCAAGGCAATGAAAATGCTTTCTCTCTCTAATTCCACCATGCATACTTCAATCCTAGCCCAATTGTTCTTTTCCTATCAGAGCAGGAAGGGAAGATTGTCCTTCCATTATTCAGCGTGAATATTTTAATCCATTGTGTATTTATGTACTTATGTGAAGTCAGTCTGTTTAATTATGTATCCTTCTCATTCATGCTCATCTGGGCATGCATAATATAAGAGAAAGTGTGAGGTCAGCTTTTGTGCAGATATAGGGAAACATGTTTTGGTATAAAGCTATTACATTTTATGTTATCATTTGTATTTTATTACATATATTGCAACTGGCTGTAATGAAAAGCATTGATTTGAACATAGTCATTTTAATGTGCGAGTGGAGAATAAATTTTTAAAGGTGTTGAAATGAGGCTGGGAAAATCCTACAGGGCAGACACAAATGACAGAAGTGAATGACAAGAGTGAGGCTGAAGCCAGGGATGAGATATGGCTAGGGAAAGACGATCAACAAGGCCAGGCAAAGAATATCAAGATAGCTGGGAAAGCGATAGGAAGCAATGTTAACAAGGCCCCCGTTTCACGCATTATGGGAAATGAAAGTCAAAACAGTGACAAAGGGAACATTTTCAGAAGGAAAAGGCACCTTTCACAGAAATGTTGTGCAAAGCCTGTTGAAACAGACATCAGGGTCCTGCACTTGTGACGACCAGTCTATACATAAGCAAAGGCACCAGTCAGAAGTAACAGATCCTGCATGAACATTATGCATTCAGAGAGGAGATTCCTTTGAGAAGGCTCTAGGACAGTGATGGCTATCGTCATCACACACCAAAAGGATGTGCCCGTGCCCACACCCATAATGTGTGTGTGACACCCACCTGCATACCCCACCCCTGCACATGCATGCTCCCCATGCTCTCCCTCCCCCCTGTGCATGTGATCCCCCCCCTGCTAGGTCCATTTTGGACCTAGTAGGTCTCCCTGCAGCCTCCTGGGACCAAAATCAGCCATGGGGGCGTGCCACATCCCCATGCATGTCCCCGCACATGCCTGCGTGTCTCCTGCATGCAACCCTACTGCGCATGTGTGTCAGGGACCCAAAAATCAGCTGGCTGGTGGCAGCCGTGCACGAATGTGCAGTGGAACTGAACTGAGGCAATGGCTCACATGTCTGCAGAGAGGGCTCTGCGTGCCACCTGTGGCATCCCTACATAGGTTCACCATCACGGCTGTAGGAGGAGGTAAGCCAGAGGCCTACAAAGGGTCTCGTCTCAGGGAGACAGAGAGAGAAGACTTAGTTTGCAACCATGGGACACCTGCAGAGCAAGATCATTTTCTTTGGTCTAGCTACCTGACCTATTATGCTATAAGAACAAGAGATTTGTAAATTAGTAAGGATCAGTTTATTTAGGTTTATAAGACCTTTTGCTGTCGCTTTATATTTTGTTCCATATAACTCAAATGGTTCTTCTTTTATATACTCCATAATGTTTGAGCAAAAACACCCATTTTTACAGAATGAATAATCATGGATCATTGCTCTTGTACAGAGAACGCTCAATATAGGTCAGCGATGGCGAACCTTTTTTGGCTCGCACGCCATAAGTGGGGGGGAGCGCAGGGGGGTCGTGCGTGGGCGTGCCACACCCATAATGCAACACGCGACCCCCCCCAGTACGCATGCGTGCATGAGAGGTGCTCCCCCCATTTTCTGCATGCTTTTTTCTCCCTTCCCAGGCTCCAGAGGCTTTATAGGAGCCTGGGGAGGGCGAAAACAGCCCCCCCCGAGGCCCTCTGGAGGCTTCAGGGACCTTCAGGAGGCTTCAGGAGCTTCCCTGAAACCTCCAGAGGGCTTAAACCAACCCTACCGTAGGGCCGGTTTCTTGCGCTCCGGTGGCTTTAGGGAAGCTCCTGACGCCTCCAGAGGGCCTCTGGCTCTTTTCGCCCTCCCCAGGCTCCTATAAAGCCTCTGGAGCCTGGGGAGGGTGAAAAATGGCTTTAAAAAAGGCTGAACTCAGCTGACAGGGCAATGTCTCGTGTGCCAGGGCAAATGGCTCCACGTGCCACCTGTGGCACGCGTGCCATAGGTTCACCATCCCCGATATAGGTAGTCTTTGACTTAAAGCCATTCATTTAGTGACCATTTACATTACAAAGTCACCAGAAAAAGAGACTTATGACTATTTTTCACACTTAGAAACCTTATATCCCCATGGGCACCTAATCCAAATTCAGGTGCTTGGCAACTGGCACATGTTTGATGGTTGCAATGTCCCAGGGACATATGATCACCTTTTGGGACTTCTGAGAAACAACGTCACTTATCAACAGTGTTACTAACCTATCATCTGCAGTGATTTACTTAACAACTGTGGCAAGAAAAGTCATAAAATGGAGTAAAACTCACATAACAACTGTCTTGTTTAGCAATGGAAATTTTGGGCTCAATTGTGGTCATAAGTTGAGGGCAACCTGTATTTCTATGACTCCTACACTGCAGACTTGATTGCTTTGCTCTGTTTTTGGAATAAAATGAACTAAATTGAATGCATTGTTGTTGCTATTCCTGTGTATTCATACATTCTTTTTGTTCTCTGATGCTTGCAGAAATTCGTATCCAGTTGGTGGAGCAGTTCAAATGCCTAGAACAACAGTCTGAATCCCGATTGCAACTTTTGCAAGATCTTCAGGAGTTTTTCCGCAGAAAGGCTGAGATTGAGCTGGAGTATTCCAGGAATCTGGAAAAATTAGCAGAAAGATTTTCTTCCAAGATTCGTAGTTCCAGAGAACACCATCAATTCAAGTAAGTGGGTAGTGCATTTACTGATTTTGGCTGTCCCAGAGGATCGCTTAAGAATGTGCCCTTGGTTGCTATCTCTACATGACAGACTCTTTTATAATGTTGCTAGGCATAGAAATGGGAGATTGAACAAAATAAATTTCAACAATTGATGAAGCTTCTCAGAATATTGGAATGTCTGTATAGCTGGGTAAAAGAAATAAAGGTTAAGGTCCAGTCATTGGTGGTGGTGTTTTGTGATGTCTTCAACAGGACAAAGCATGGTTGTATTTGATGAAGGATGTGTTAGATACTTTATGGGGATAAGGTTTGCACAAATTAAACTTACATAATTATTTATATTAATGTAATTCCTCATAAGGGACACGGTGGCTTAGATGTTGAACTTGTCAATCAGAAAAGTCAGCAGTTTGGTGGTTCGAATCCCTAGCGCCGCGCACTCCCGTTCCTTGTCCCAGCTTCTGCCAACCTAGCAGTTGGAAAGCATGTAAAAATGCAAGTAGAAAAATAGGAACCACCTTTGGTGGGAAGGTAACAGCGTTGCGTGCGCCTTCGGCATTTAGTCATACTGGCCATATGACCACGGAGATGTCTTTGGACAGCTCTGGCTCTTCGGCTTTGAAACGGAGATGAGCACTGCCCCCTAGAGTCGGGAACAACTAGCAAATACGTGTGAGGGAAACCTTTACCACCTTAATCCCTTCAGTGAAATTTCTCTGTGGAGGTTCTGAATGTATGTTTATATTAACTGGCATAATATTTATTGCAGATGTCTTTATTTTCCAAAGTTGTTTTGTCTTACAGAATCTAGACAGTAATGTCCAGGAATGTAAATAGACACTTTTCTCTTCCTTTTCATTAGTATTTCAGGATTCTTTTATTAGGTATTCCCTTTGACTTCCAGTTTTAATCTGGTGTCTGCTTTGGGAAAGTGTGACTGATATTTTTTTAGTGTGTATCATTTTCTGATGTTATCTTTAAGATTCTGAACTCCAAATGAACTCTAAATGTCCATGTTATAAGAAAAAATAAATTCATACTGTGGATTCTTTTGCAGCTCATTAGTTGAAGTTTTATGTTTCCTTTCCACCAGTCTTCCTAAAATGCAATTATTGGTTATTTGCTGGTCCAAACCATCTTGTACTTCAATGACACCCACCTCAAGTTTCAAACCTTCAACTATGTGATGTTTGGGAAATAGTCCTTAGCTCTATTTTATTCAACTTTGCTCTGAATGTGTTTGTGTTACATTTTTATTGAAATCTCATTCATTCTTTATTGTTCATTTTGTTGGTACTCTGATAACAGAATAACAGAGTTAGAAGGTACATTAGAGATCTTCTAGTCTAGCTTCCTGCTGAAAAGATGCCTTTTTGCATTGGTTAGTTGATGATGCAACCCTGGTTATTCCAAATTTAATTGTTTCCAAGTCTCTTTTGGAACAGCAGTGCAATGCTAAAATACATAAGTGAAATCAGCATGTCATTATGAAATGTATATTCTTAGCTAAAGTCACTTATTTTTTTTTTGGTAAGTCCAGCCTTCTACACAATGGAGATTGTGTGGCACCACCCCCAAAGCAGCTGCCATTTTGGGAGCAACCACATTGAATTGTGGCTGTTCCAAAATGGTGCCTGCTTCTGGGATAGCATCATATAGCCTCCATTTTACAAGCAGGCTGAGAGGTGTACTGGCTGCTTCCTGAAGGAGATTTACCGATTTACTGAGCTGTGACAGAGATGGGAAGGAGGATGCGGGAGTCAGGAGATGGGAAGCAGACCCAAGGTCTGAAGAGACTCATGGGAAGGTGATAGGTAGGTGGGATTCTACCGCATTCCTGAAGTCAGTTGGAAGGATAGGTGGAATTCCAAGCACCTAAATTTTGTTCATGTGATTATGGGGGTACTGCAATGGCCATATCTTTGGGCAGGGATAAGTTCCTTTGTTCAATGCCATTGTAAGCTCAAATGGTCATTGAACAAACAGTTGTAAGTTAAGCACTGCATATTAGCTTCTTATGTAAGAAAAGGCTATATAGCTGTGATGCCAAGGATGGTTGCAATCTTATAATTCATTCAGTGCTGTGTAAAATGATAATAATTACAGTTGTGTTGAGATTGGTATACCTGAATGTGAAAACTAATATAGTCTGGATGGAAGTAATAAAGCATGTTATTTAAAAAAAATATGTTTCTGAACCTCAGGGACTTTACGATGTCTAGGTTTCAACTCCCAGAATTCCTCAGCTGGCTGTGTCCCTGCTGGCACACTTTCAAGTTGCTAAGGATAAAAAAAATACTGCCATACTGCAAAAGAGATATTCAAATGATTGAAATTTTGCCCTTTCTCTAGGCAGACATATTTTCCATTTCAAGTAGGGTAGCAACAGATACAAGCTTTCAGAAAGAGCACAGAATAAAGCATTTTTATGCCTTGCTTGTTTGTTGACTAATGAGAATAATGTTTGTTGACTTCTGAGCAATTGTTAGAGGGTAATGAGGAAACTGGATACTGGAAAATATAAGTAAAGAATCAGCAGTTTCCATAATGCATTTTCCCTGCTCCTGAGTACTTCTTTGCACACTTTGGAGCCTAGCAAGATTACACTGATGAAAACTGAAGAGCAATAACAGTGTAATGGAACTAATGTGGTGCTTGGTTGGATGTGGCCTCCACCCACTCTTTTTCTGTGCCTCCTAAAGTCTTCCAAGGTCATGTTCTTGAAATCTGGCTACAAATTGCCAAATAATGGTAGTATGATGCACGTGAGGTGGTGTCTGGTTTGGGGCATTATAAACAGATGAAACTGTTGTTTGATTTAGCCAAAAGATCAAGAAGAAGAAAAGACCCAGAAAGACCAAAAAAACCTTGGAGGCACATATTTTTCTTCCAAGAAATGACATCTGCTGATATAGTAAACATATTAATAAAAGAGAATGTCTGTAATTCAGGGTTGAACTGTGAGGTCCTTGTTGCTTTCCAAGCTTGGTTGTTTGCTTGTAGATATTTGATTACCTGACTAGGTAACATCATCAGCTAAGTGAGTCTGTGAGCCTTCAATCGTGAAGGTGATGAATAAGGGATCCAAGTCTGAAAAATCTAGGTCTTTACCTATTCCTGGGATAAGCGTGACAAGGTCACTTCAAACAGACCATTTTGTTTTCAGGAGGCATTCAAGGAGCAATTGTGTCCAATCGGGCTCTTTGCAGTATTTTAGTGCAATGCAGATTCTTAGAGGAAAACTGTCAATTTGGAACCATAGCAATGCCAAGAATAAAACAATGAAGATGACTGCAGGATGGAACGCTGACAGAAAAGTATGTGAGTGGAATTAATCTGGAGATGGATTTGATTTCACTGGCTCAATACATTATTGAGCTTAATGATAAAGGGAAGGTTATTCTCTGGTTAATCAAAAAAAGGATAATGATTGGCAACTTCTTCATCTGAGTTATCCTTAATTTGCTTTCTTGGTCAAAATGAAGACTTATATATAACTTAAGAAGGGCATATTATTACAATTTTAGCTTGTCTTTTTATTTAACTATCAACCCAATATGGCCAAACTATCTGCCTCCTATTTTCTCTACAAATATAATAACCCTGTGAAGTGAATTGTGCTGCGAGGCCCAAAGTTACCCAGTCAGCTTTTGTGCCTAAGGTGGGACTAGAACTCACAGTCTCCTGGTTTCTAGCCAGCACTTTCTCCAGTAGTCTAAACTGGCACTTAGCCAATACCTTACTTTTAAAGGGAACATTCTAATTGACTTCGTAATATTCAGAATCTATACACAATTGATATATGGTGTACAGTATATCTATACAAACATTAGAAAAGAAGCAAAGAAAAAAAGATTATGAAGAAGTATTTCTGATCATTTTGTGAAGTGTTATAAATGCATTTATATTTTACCCTCCTTTTCCAAGATTACATTATAATTTCTTTCTCTCCCATAAGCTACCCCTTTAATCTTAAATCAGAAGTTTATTTATCTCCCCTCCCCCCAAAATGTTCCTATAGGTTTCCAGTCGCATCTTTATCTAATCAAACAAGTTAATTTTGTCATCTGTGCTAATTCAGTTGTTTTTACCAACTATTCCTTCATTGAAGGTATTTCACAATCATTCCATTTCTGTGCATATATCCCTCTTGCAACAGTAAAGGTAAAGGAGTCCCTGCGGATTTTGTTCTGGTAGTCGTTGCCGATCAAAAGAATCAATGTCCATTTCCATTTCAAGGTCATTGAGCCAGCATTGTACGAAGTCATTTCAATGGTCATGTGACCAGCATGACATCACGGAGCACTGTTTCCATGCCACCTTAGTGGTATCTATTTATCTACTTGCATTTGCATGCTTTTGAACTGCTAGGTTGGCAGGAAGACAGGAACTCACCCCATCACATGGGTCTCGGGACTAGAACCTGGGCTGCCAGCTTTCTAGCAAGTAGGCCAGAATATTAATTGCTGAGCCCCTCCTCCCCCAACTTGCAACAGTAATCATATATAAAAATAATCTTCCTCGACTCTTTTCAAATTGACTGTCCATTAATTTGAGCAAGAAAAGTTTTGTTTTCCGTTGAATGTCTATCTTTAAAATTCTTTATGTTGTTCTAAGTACTTAAATCCTTTCTAGCATTTTTACAAGTCCACCAGGCATGACAAAATGATTATTCATGCTGTCCATATTTTCAACATAAATCATAAGTCCCCTTATATGTTCTAGAACATTTGTCTGCAACCATGTAACAACAGGACATCATTTTATAAAAATTCTTTTTAAGTAATAACATAACGCAAATTTCAGTGCTTTTAACCACATGAGCTATAACTTCTTCTGATGAGCTGCTGCTGTTTTTATTACTACTACTACTACTACTACTACTACTACTACTACTACTACTACTACTACTACTACTACAATAATTGAAATATAGATGAAATCTGGTCAAATTCCCAGAAATAACATAAGGACCTGTTTCTTTGTGCTTAACTAAATGATGTTGGGGGGGGGGGGGGGGAGAGGGAGAGGCCAAAATGGTTTTGATTGGACTTTATGGATGATGGGAAATTCAAGATAAAATTCTAAACAATTCAGTATTTTAAAATAAAAGCATACGCAAAGCTGCCTTTTACAAAAGACAGACTGTCTAACTGAGCAATGTCTATATACTAACTTATTAAAGGATTAATGTCATTTATAGTTGGGAAAGCCATCAAATCTGACAAGACAAGGATATCCAGGTGCTTAAAACAATCATTATTTTAGAGGATTACAATTTATATTGTGCCAGCCAGTTGCCTAAACCTCAGAACTGGTCTTGCTTCTTTTTTTCTTATTTGCACACTGCATATTTTTCTTGCTTGAGAAAGAAAACTATATTCATGTATATATCTTTTTCTAAGGGCATTAATAATGAGGTTAGGAGAGACTAAGATGAAAAGAAAGAAGGGTCCAAAACTTAATGGGCTTGAAATCCTTATGAGACCCATGAAGTTGGTGGCTGTTGTTTCAGTTAAAGAGCACAGCTAGCTCATTGTGGCTTTTCCATTCATTTTGGCAGCCAGATGGAGCTAAGAGCAACATCTGGTGAATGGATTGAGCAAGCCCCTGGAACATACTGCAAATGTTGAACTAATTATTTCTAAGTCCCCAAACAAAAGCAGCTGGAGGGTGTTGGCTCTTCCAGACTAATGTGTTTGAAGGGCAGGGAAAAGGCATTGAACTATTGTTTGCATCTTGAGTTTTATTTTGTTGTTTTAAAAAGAAATGTAAATATAAACACGCTCTTAATAGTGTTTTTATTCCTTCTTCCTGATCATTAATTATTGGTGCTGTTAAATCACAGGCCTGTTCTGAAGCTAGTTTAACCCAAAGTAGTTGTGTATTGATATGTTTCTCTAACCTCCTCCTTCATTGCTTGTGAAAGGAAGATATTTTTGATTCAGAGGTAATCTTCCAAACGGCAATAGTTCTAAGGGGCTGGACAAAGATCTGTTGCTTTAAGGAAGAAAGGACAAGAGAATCTATCGGTATTTTAAAAACATAATAGAAGACAGTCCTGCTGTTTTTTTTTTTTTTGTATATTATCCTTAAAGGGGCTAAATGTTTGAACATGAGAAATCCATCTCATCATTTTGCTTGAGATCATATTATCTCAAATATATTGTTACTGAAGAGAAAGGAAAAGGCAATGACAGAGCAGAACAATTCATGTGGATATTCTTGCCATTGGCTGTTTCTTCATCCATCTCTGCTGTGCTAATGATCTAGGCTTTGTATGGAGGCCTAAGTACTTTCCTCCCTTGTGACACTCAAAAGTGGAGGAGCTAAAGGGAAATCTGGTTAATTGAAGTTTCTGCATTGCTGCTGCAAATAAGTTTATTATGTTTATTCCAACAATTACTGTTCTGTTGCCTGGTTCTAAAATATTTCCAGGTTAGTTTAAAATATCTTTAAAAAATGAAGTGGTCACTTGAAGATTGTGACTGATATTTTAAAAGAAAAGTGTTTAATGAAAGTAGTAGGAGTAAGTAGTAATAATGTATGAGGCTTGCTAGCTTTGAGAATGTTATTTCAGTGAATTGGTGTATTTTGAGCACAGTCTAGTCGTACTGAATCCCTGCTACCTTGAGTACATAGGAAAGGTTCTTGGAAGAAAAAAACCTTCCCAAATGCTGCTGTGCTCCTCTCTGCTTTGTACTTTCTTACTATAGCTAATAGATGGGAACGATGACTAATCTAGAATGTTTTAACCCAGTCTAGTGTCCTCTAGAGCAGGGGTTTCAAACTTGTGGCCCAGGGCCCGGATGCATTACATGCAGGCCATGCCCACTCCAGCTCCGCAAAGGCAAAAAACATCGCGATACGTCATGTATCGTGACACGATCGAGTTTGACACCCGTGCTCTATTGAATCATCCTGGTGAAGAGAGTGATTTAGAAAATATTAAACACACACACACACACACACACACACCCTCTAAGTGTAGACTTTTACCTACTTCTTAGCCTGCTGAAATAGACATAGAAAAATATTAGTTTGTCATCTCCCGTTGAGGAAACAAAATACCAGCTTCATGTAGTTTAATTATATACATAAGGAGAGCTGATGGTTGCTTTGCATTACAATTAAGAAAGCTTGCAACTATTATAGCAAACCAACTAATCAGCCATGGACGCTCTTATGCATGAACCACAGGAATGTGCTCTGCCTATAGTCAGCACTGTATTCTTATGTATAGAATACATAAACAACCTTTAGCTTACTGCTTAGATCTAAAATTCATTTTGTTGTATTTTTCTGTAACCTTGATACTCTATATCATGGCCTCAAGAGGAATTAACTCATACTTGCTTTGACTATTGAACGTCTTGTGGATTAAGCAGATTAGGGCTAAACTTCCCTAGTTTATTAAATATAGTTTGTTTCCTAAAATATTTTGATTTTTATAACATGCCACCTTAGGTCAAAGGCAGAGTTGTTCCTTTATTTTGCTATCTAAGAGTGTCTTCTCTATGATAAAACCCTGATGTAGTAGTGAATTCATGATACTTTCCCTGTTTCCAGAGGCCTCAAAGAGTAGAATGAATGGGAGTAATTGTGCTGCTGCTGAAGCTTCTAAAGTGGTTCATCAATTTTAAATAGAAGTAATATATTATTGAACATAATGGTTTCAAAGGGAAAACAGAATATGAGCTTAACAAAGCTGAATCATTTATTTGCTTTACACATTAATAATATTTCTCAGCACCCTGCTCATTTGTATCTTTTCTTTCCCTGGTGATTAAGTTTGAATTCACCAGACTTACTCCAGCATTGGTCACCTTGCATAAACTTTGAAGGCCAATCCTGACCTACATGTCTGTAGATTATCAGGGTTGAAGTCATCTGGACAACCAGTAGATAGCAGCAAGGAGTCAATGTTTTTATTATCTCCTAACTTCTATCTAGTTGATATCTATATTTTTATAGTACAGATCTGACCTACTGGGATAAATAAAGCTAGCTTCTGAAAATCTGGTCTCTTAATTTACTTTCACCACAAAACCTGTTATTCAGTTATTCCCAGATGTTCTTCCAGGGTCCCTCAGCTGATTGAATACTCAAAATAGCTGAATTGTCAAAACCTTAAAATGGCCCATTTTAAAGTAGGTTAATCAAGATTTGGGAATATTATTTAAATGACTACGGGAATTCCTAATATATTTTGCTATATTTCATTGACTTATACCATGTGGGTAAATATATGATATTATGCAGTGCATGCAGATAAAGCTGTGTGCTCTGAAACCAGAATGTCTTCAGATGTCTTTGCAATGGGGTACTGTGAACAGAACAAATGAGGTATGCTAACAGGATTAACACAAATAATATTATTTGAGGATTCTTGGTATTCCTATAATAAGACACAATGCACCTGTTTATCTTATTTGAAAATAAGGGGAACCCAAAAAGGAATTGTTTCTTAGCATTCAAGAGGCGTTCAATCACCAGTGACCCAAATATTATACATGCAGAAACTGTGAATGCTTATGGGTAGCAGTTAGATGCAGCTTGAAATAAATTTGGGGTGCTGGCTGCAAATATGTCAATAGGCTTCCCAGAAGAGCCAAATTCTATCTGGGTAAGAAAAATAGGGTAAAGATATGTCACCTGAGTACCAGAGGTCAAGTTCTAGAAAGCAGCATAAAAACTATGATTTCAGGAAAAATAAATATATACAGGTAATCCTCAACTTATGACCACAATTGAGCCCAACATTTCTGTTGAGACATTTGTTGAGTTTTGCCCCATTTTATGACATCTTTTGTCACAATTGTAAAGTGAATCCCTGCAGTTAAATTAGTAATTCGGTTGTTAAATGAAACTGGCTTCTCCAGTGATTTTGCTTGTCAGAAAATCACAAAAGGTGACACTGCAACTGTCATAAATATGAGTCATTGGCCAATGAATTTTGATCATGCGATGATGGGGATGCTGAAAAGGTTGGTTGTCAGTGAAAAATGATCATAAGTCACTTTTTCCAGTGCTGTTGTAACTTTGATCACTAAACGAAACGCTTTAGCTGATTTAGTGACCATTCAGTTAGCAACAAAAAATTTGGGCTCAGTTGTGGTTGTAAGTCGAGGCCTACCTATACTTGTGTCGCAGATTAATGCCCGTATAAATTTAAGTTTAACTGAGGCCTCCTCCTCCTTGCAGTTTGGTTGATTGATTTCAGGGAGTTGCCCTGTACTGATTACTTGAAAACATTCTCTCTCCTCATGCTGTGAGGCCAGTGGCAATTATATAGCCAGTTATTGCATGGATGTTTTAGACAGGAAAACACATAAATGATTTATGGCAAAAGATGGCAAGAATAAGAGTGAATCTAAAGATATTACATATGATTTTAATTATAATAATAAAAACGAATAAGAACTGAACTTGGAAAGAGCAAATAAAATGAGAGTAAAAAATGCAAAGAAAGAAAAAGGAAAAAAAAAGGAAAGGGTGAAATGAATAAAAAGAAGTATATGAAGAACTAACTTCAAGTCTTCTTTCACAAGTATAAACAATAGTGGCAAATATCCAGAACTAAAGGCAAGATACAGAAGGATGAAAAAAAAAAAACAATGTAATCTACAAAATCAACTGTAATCATTACAACCAATTCTATGTGGGACAAACATCACATCAATTAAAAACCAGGATTCACGAACACCGGCTGGCAGTCAAATGCCACGATCCCAAATGTTTAATCTCTACCCGCACCAACACCAACCAGCATCAGTTTGATTGGAGCAACACAAAAATCATTGGCCACACTACCACTTTCCATGCTCGTGAGTTCATCGGAGCCTGGCACTCCACAAGAAATTCCCTCAATAGACACATTGACCTACGAACCCTTCGGAATCCAAATCAACCGCACAGCCAACCAGAGACCGCACCGACCCTCAACCAACCCATGTAAACCCCCCCAACAAGCAGTTCACCTCCCAATGACCCTCACTTGATGTAACCTCCCCATCACAAGACTTCTCACTGATGACTTACACCTGGCCCATTACAATACCCTAACTTATAAATAAAGAACATTGACACTGACATCCCCTAAACTCTGCTGAAGTTGTTACCTAGTCTGGTAATGAAATGTTCGAAGCAGTCCACAAGCTTGGAGAATGAACCTTCAACCTCAAGTAAAAAAAAGTTTGGTTCCCCTTGTGAACTTCTCTGAGGACACAGATATCTCTTCTTTCCCAAACCCATCCCTTATCTGTAAAGCAATTCCATAAAACATCAACCACCCTCAGTACTTTAGAACAGAGTATCACATTTGGATAATGTTCAAATTTTTAAGGGTATTTTGTTCATAAATGCAGTTAATGGAGAGAAATTTGTAGCAAATTTCAAAGTGTCTTCTTCAATATTTAGGAGAAGAAAGTATAAGAGTGCTGTTTGTGATTTATTTTCCTTCCCTCATTAAATAATAATGCCCTGCTATTAATTTTCAAAGATTTGTGGCAGTCATTGTTTCTCAGCATGACTTCTTCAAAAAGGAATTGTGTTGATAAAATAGGAAAGCCCTAAGCATGCTACTGGGGTACATACATCGTCCATAAAAACAAGAAAGAACTTATGATTCAGCAGGCTCTATCATGGTAAATTAGTTGTCTTACATTTGGAAAAAATTACTGTTATCACATTGTCTGATGAAATGTAGAGATTTATGATGTGGCCTGCTCCTTTTCCACATAAAGCAGGGGTGTCAAACTGGATTTCTTTGAGGGCCAGATCAGCATTGCAATTCTCTGTGGGCTGGTTGGGGGGGGCGGCAACGAGGGTGGGGGAGTTGGATGCCTCCTGCAACACCCTGCTGGCCAAAATGGGGCATGAGGAGGTGCATGCGGCCCTCTGCGCCCCGTTTTCAACTTCAATGGCCTCATACAGCACTCTGCCAGCACTTTTCGGGCCCGTTTTTCAGCCTGTTTTTTTGGGAGTGCACGCAGGACATTTTAGCTGCCAGACGCACTGCAGGCCAGTCCTTTGATATTTCCAGGCCGGCTCTGTTTGCTTAACAACCATGTGATTTGCTTAACGTTCATTGTAAAAATGGTTGTAAAATTGAGTCAGGTCTCCTGGTTACCCACTTCGTGATAGCAATGACCTACGACCAAAATTCCGAGCTCAGTTGTGGTTGCACATCAAGGACCACCTAGACTACAATAATATGAATCCCTCAGTCATTAGAACCTTGTATGCATATAGGAAGTGAATTGTGCTTGGAAAAAAATATGAGAGTTGCTTTCAAATAAGTGTCTATAACTGTGATGGCTAACCTTTTTCTAAAGGCATGCCAAAATTGTGTGTGGATGCACACGACCCCCCACCTGTGCATGCATGCATGAGCCCACTCATACGCCCCTGCTCATGTGCTCCCCCACATGGGGGGGAGTTTTTGCCATCCCCAAGCTCTGGAGGCTTTCCTGAAGGGCGAAAATGGTCTTCCCCAACCCTCCGGAAGGCTGAAAATCAGCTGGCCAGCACCTGTATGTGCACCAGAGCTGAGGGCAGCTGTGCCGGCAAATACGGCTCCACCTGACACCTGTGGCATGCATGCTGTAGGTTCCCCATTATGGGTCTATAACAGTGATGGCGAACCTTTTTTGACTCGCGTGCCACAAGGGGGGGAGCGCAGGGGGGTCGAGTGCGGGCGTGCCGCACCCATAATGCAATGCGCGACCCCCCCAGTGCGCATGCGCGCACAACGCGCGACCCCCCATTTTTACATGCTTTTTTCGCCCTCCCCAGGCTCCAGGGGCTTTATAGGAGCCCGGGGAGGGCGAAAAGAGCCTCCCCCGACCCCCCAGAGGCCCTCTGGAGGCTTCAGGGACCGTCCAGAGCGCTTAAAACCACCCCCCGAGCAAACCGGAAGTGACTTCCGGGTTGCTCGGAGGGTCGTTTTAAGCGCTCCGAAGGCATCAGGAAACCTCGGACGGTCCCTGAAGCCTTCGGAACGCTTAAAACGACCCTCCGAGCAACCCGGAAGTCACTTCCGGTTTGCTCGGAGGGTGGTTTTAAGCGTTCCGAAGGCTTCAGGGACGGTCCCTGAAGCCTCCCGGGGGGGCGGGGGGCGGGGGAGGCTCTTTTCACCCTCCCCAGGCTCCTATAAAGTCTCTGGAGCCTGGGGAAGGCGAAAAATAGCTTTTAAAAAGGTGAACTCAGGTGGCCAGCGCGCGCAAGCTGACAGGGCAGCGCCTCACGTGCCACTTGTGGCACGCGTGCCATAGGTTCGCCATCACTGGTCTATAAGATTGGATTGCTACTGTGAAAGAGCACAATTATTGTTCAGTCCTAAATACCAACTTGATATTATTATTCTGTACTTTCTTTTTCAATTAAGAATTGTAACATCATATTGGCTAATGATCTGTAGTAGGCTGAGGCAGCCATCCAGAAAAAAAGCCCAATTCACAGAAAGAATGAATTAAGGCTCTTCTGGTTCTTTTGGCAAACTTTGTGAAAGCAGAATATATCCCCCAAACATCCTGACTATTGAGATAAAAGAAAATGCCCTCACATGTAGACTGAGTTTTTCTAAAAAATCTTTTTTCACCTTTCCTTCCCCTCTGCTTATAGGAAGGACCAACACCTCCTTTCGCCCGTGAACTGCTGGTATCTAGTGTTGACACAGACCCGAAGAGAGAGCAGAGACCATGCCACACTGAATGATATCTTCATGAATAATGTTATTGTCAGACTTTCCCAGATAAGTGAGGATGTTATTCGGCTGTTTAAAAAGGTAAATGCGTTGTTTACTGTAGCTTCTCTGGCAAAAGAAGGGTCATCCCTAAAACCAATTCAGTTTTGTGTTTGGATATCATCATCATCAGAGGTGGTATTCAGCCGGTTCGGACCTGCCCACTCACCCTGGCTCTATGCCGTCTTATTTAGACACGTTTTCAAGCCACACACATATGTGCAAGCTGCGTGCGTACTCACATTTGCGAACCGGTAGGGAAAGTAAGTTAATACCAGCCCTGCATATCATATATATAGAAGAATAAGAATGAATGTTGATGGGGCATTTTCTCTGAAGGTTATGGGTGAGAATAGAAGGACTAAATGAGAATAGAACAAAATGATGCTGGGGAGAAAAAAGAAAGAAGCTTTGAAGGCTGCATTGTCCACTCTTTGCCTACTAATAAGGAGATCTGCGTGGACATGTCTTGTTCTATTAAAGGACTTCTGTTTCTATTCGGAACTCCTAAAATGTATAACATTTCCCTAGCATTCACCTGTTTGCAGGTAGACAAGGATTTGCTGCTGTTGACATAAAATAGAATGACAGAGTTGGAAGGGACCTTGGAGGTCTTTTAGTCCATCCCCCTGCTTAGGCAGGAAACCCTATACCATTCCAGACAAATGGCTATCCAACATCTTCTTAAAGATTTCCAGTGTTGGAGCATTCACAACTTCTGGAGGCAAGTTATTCCACTGATTAATTGTTCTAACTGTCAGGACATTTCTCCTCAGTTCTAAGTTAAAAAGTTCCATTTTAACATGGGGAAAAAGTGACAGCTAAAATTATAATAAGTATCACTTACCGATTTCTCCTTCTTTGTTTTGTAATAATCTGTATTCTATTGTAATAGTAGATTTACCCTGGACAGCCAGAGCAACCAACAGAGAGGTGCTGAATCATATAAAATAAGACACATCATTAGAAGCCAACATTACAAGACTATGTCTGATTTAGTTTGGCCCTGTTGTGTGCGTAAATTTATTGGAGAAGTCAATGATGCTAGGAATGGTTAGTGGAATGAGAAGAAGGGGCAAGCAAAGAACACACTGGTTTGATAACATCAAAACTGATACAAAGATGAACAACTGAAAGAAGCTGTCTTTGACAGGGTAGCCTGAAGAGCACTTGCCTATAACGTCACCAAGAGTCGGACATGACTGAATGGTTAAAACAGCAACAAATTGAATAGAATTGGTTACTTTTGCAAGAGCATCAGAGTTGCCTGCATTTATCTGGGCAAGTTAAACCAAAACGTTATCAGGATGAATGCAAGAGATCCTGTTCTGGATGGGTATAAAATATGCAAAATGTCATGCTTTAGGCTGGCTAATACCCATTCCATTTATTTAGTTTTGTTAGCTTATGGCAATCCTGAGAGGAACATAATGCAGTGTTATATTAAATAGCTGACTTATATTAGGTCGATCTAGAGAAATGAAACTGAAGCAGCCCGGGTTCTTTCCTACGTAAGTTGCTTCGTGTTGTGGCTGAATTTATGCCTAACAGTGTGGGGGCTTTAACCCAAACTTTATCTTGAATGGGAATTAGAGGCAGCTCGGGAGTTGATGGCTTCCACAAACCTGAGTCAAAATATCAATTATTTGAGTGTGTGTGTGAGAGAGGGCGGGGGAGAGGTGCTAGATTTCTTTTTTTGTCTTGAGGCAGTAGGAATGTGATTGGGAGTTAGAAGATAACATCATTACTGGTAGTCCTCAACTTACAACCATTCATTTAGTGACCGTTTATTTATTTATCGAATTTCTAGACCGCCCCCTCTCCCCGAAGGTTTGACGTTATAATGGCTCTGAAAAAAAGTGACTTATGATTCTTTACCACACTTACAATCGTTGCAGCATCCCCATGGTGACATGATCAGAATTTAAATCAGGGGTGTCCAAACTTGGGAACTTTAAGACTTGTGGACTTCAACTCCCAGAATTCCCCAGCCAGCCATGCTGGCTGGGGAATTCTGGGAGTTGAAGTCCACAAGTCTTAAAGTTCCCAAGTTTGGACACCCCTGATTTAAAGGCTTGGCAACTGGCATGTATTTATGATGACTGCAGTGTTCTGGGGTCATGTGGCTTCTGATGAACAAAGCCAACTACAGTGATTGACTTAACAACTGTGGCAAGAAAGATGGTAAAATGGGGCTTAACAGTGGTTCACTTAACAACTCTCATGCTTAGTAACAGAAATGTTGAGTTCAATTGTGGCCAATTAGCCTTGGAGTTCTTCGTAGCTCCCCCTCACCCCATTTCATGGAGGAGGAATTTATCCAATAAGTTTATCTTAGGAACCTTTTTTCTCTGCTCTTATTGTTGAGTCTATTGCAGGTAACTCCTGAGTAAGGAGAGACCATGAGGACCACTGAAGGTTCTCTATGTGGACTTTTCTAGGCATCTGTTGGATAAAGACATTTGGATTTGCTTGGAGTTATGGAACTGAATGAGAAGCTGTTGTGCCTAATGATCTGGGCAGAGTTTTAACCAATTAAGATAAGAATCATGTTTTAGATCTTTCAAGAAATGACTTGGATACCCTCGGTGGGAAATATTTCCTTGTGGGAATAGCAATAGCACTTAGAGTTATATACCACTTCACAGTGCTTTACAGCCATCTCTAAGCGGTTTACAGAGTCAGCATATTGTCCCCAACAATCTGGCTCCTCATTTTTCCGACCTTGAAAGGATGGAAGGCGGAGTCAAACTTGATCCTGGGGAGATTGGAACTGGCAAATTGCAGGCAGCCGGCAGGCAGCAGTAGTAGCTTGCAGTACTGCACTCTAACCACTGCACCACCGCGGGCATTAAAACAGTTCTGACTCCTTTACGGGAAGCAGTGGTTTGTCTGCTGTTAAAATGCAATCACTGTGTCTAACTCCCCTGAGAATTTCAAAAAGAGCCCTGGAGGAAATGGATTATTAATCATTTTTGGGTCCTGTTATACTCCTGAGATGGCATCAATCTTCCTTGTAGATGATCTCTGGAGGCTTTGTGATGGAGATGGTATCTCCATCTAGAAATTCCTTTAACTTTTGGCAGCTGATCAATTATGCTATCCCTGATTAGTATAGTGAGGAGCACAGTTTTATGAAGATTCCTCTTCTTTCTTCTGTGGCTGGTTTTAGTTGTTGTTGGTAAAAGATCTAGACTTAGGTCTGTGTTTTGAGTGCCTCAATGATGCCTCAAAAACCCGAGTCTGCCCCATTCCTATTTTTAACATTGGGTGAAGTCATCAGTACTGGTCAAGTATCATCAATATATTGATGATATTTAGTTGCATACCTCTCCCAAGTCACCCAAGCAATGTTGTCAAGGTTATTTCTGAGTACTTGAAATTCCCTCCCTACCCTACTAACCTGCTTTCCAGCTCCGTTCTCCTGTTCAGGACAACAAAAGAAGATCAGCTAGGAGGCAGCAGAGGCGGGGGCAACCTATTTGCCGGTTCTCTGAACTACTCAAAATTTCCACTACTGGTTCTCCAGAACTGGCCATAACTGGCTGAATACCACCTCTGGCTCTACCCCAAAAAGACTTGAGTAGCTGTGGGTTTTGGAGACTCGTGGATCTGGACATTTTGCATTGTTAACTCTGAATGAGGCAGCATTTCCCCAGGCAGGGTTGTCCCAAAGGTGCTTTTCCAAAAAGCACTTGAACTTCCTTAGTTTTTCTTCAGAAATGTTTCACTTCTCATCCAAGAAACGTCTTCAGTTTGAACTGCATCAGTTGTACTTGTTCCTGGATTAGGTAGCATTATTCAGGATCACTCATGCTTTAGTCACAATAGCTGCACATTCTTCTTGGGGGTTTCCTTGAGAAGCATTCAGAAGGTGCAGCTAGTCAGGAATACAGCAGGGTATGCCATACATCACAGCACTCCTCCATAATCACACTGCCTTAAGTGCTGCATTAGTACCCCATAAGCTTCCAGTTGTACTTCAGTATGTTAGCTGTCACCTTTAAAGCCCTGCATGGAATAGGAAGAGGTTATTTGTGAGACCATCTGTCTCTGGTGGTTGCTGCCTTTTCATCCGATTTGGCTTCTGTGGCACAATATCATTTAATGGGACCCAGGAGGTGTACCTTCTCATTCATTGTGCCCACCTTATGGAACAACCTCCCATATGAGATTAGACGGCCCCAAATCTCATAGGGTGTCAGAAGTCCATGAAGACCTGGCTTTTCCCTCAGCAATGGGATTGGAATGTTAGTGGAACTTGGTATGGATATCTTGTTTTATGTTACCAGGTAGCTGTGAGATGTCTCAATCATTTTTGAACTGTTTTAAAACTGTTAAAAATACATGCTGTGTTTTCATCTCTATTTTTGTTAGCTAGCTAAAGCTATATTTAAAATGCATGGCTAGATAAGTGCATTTATTTTGCGGCACTTTTATTTGATTAAATGTATAGGCATAATTATGGGTACCGTTTCAATAGTAATTCTTGGGGAAATAATTTGCAATTGCAGATTTTCTGGTTGGTTGATTAGATCTGTATTAACAATATTTCCTCCGCTAACTACACGGAAAAGCAAGTAACAGTAGGCCTGACTCCATCTGCAGCTTGCTGTATGTAACACCTGCTTTTAATCAGGCTGAAGCCACGTTATTCACTTTTTCATGTGCATCTGAGATTATGTTCTCTTGAGATATCAGTAGAGTTCACATGTCTCTGGAAATAATGAGTTAAAGCCACAGCTGAAGGCTTGGTTGTTGTTGGAATAAGCTCTTATTGGAGAAATTTACCCAGGTATAAACAGTACCTTATACTGACAAACTTAGCCTTTCTTTCCCTTAATCAAGTTTACATTACTCCAAATCTTTGCTTCCCAATTACAGACACTCCTAGTTCAGGGATGCCAAACTGGCGGCCGGTGGGTCAGATGCGTCACATGCAAGCCACGCCCACCCCAGCTCCACGAATGGGAAAAACGTCAACGAAAGGTCACATGACAGCAATGTGATGTGGCGAGTTTGACACCCATGTCCTAGTTTAACAATTGGGACAAGCAAACCAGTCGTTAAGTGAATTGGTGGCTAAGTGAAATCATGGTTGTGCTTATGATCTTACTCAGCCTTCCTCTCCTTTATAGACATGCAAAGGTTTTAAATGCCAGGATTGTTTGCCAAGCTATTTTTTCATCGCCATCATAACTGCAAATACACACTAAATGTTAAAGAAGGATTGCCTGTTTTTATTATATTTGGGTAGGGTTCAAAAAAAGAAAGCACATCTCTGATATCATCAGGAGTGGTATTTACTTACCTTCCCTTGCAAATGTGAGTGCGCACGCATGTGCTAAGCCTTCCGTACATGCGCTTTTGGCTAAAAAAGGGCCTAAATGGGATGCCATAGAGCCACGGACCTCCCATGATTTCCATTACCTGTTTGAGTGAACTGGTCCAAACCAGTAGAATATCACCTCTGGACATAATGGCATTACTGCTTGACATTAAAATATCAGCAGGCCCTGCTGGCCAATGAGGGCAGGATTTACGATCTTTCAAACCATAAGCAAACCAAAGTAGATACCTATGACAAAAAAGACTTGATTTTGTAAAAAAAGAGATATTTTTTATCAATTACCACATTCTAGGAACAATTAGCCTTTTAAAAATTTGAAATTATACCCCATGTAGCTTTAATGATCTGTCCACTGTATTTTAAGCCAGGCTGATTAACCTGAACTAGCTTGATAAGAATGCAGCACACAAACAGGATTAGTATATCGTGTGAAAATTGTAGGGGATGGAAGTCACCTGACACTTCAAATGATTGCCTGAATAAGGCCTCTGTCCCTGCTTCAGTTAATGGAAGATTATTTCTTGAAATAAATTTTCCAGGACTTTATCCAATTTGCAGAGGCTGTGCTCAAATCCATTTCAATAATATGTGCTATGAAATGGTTGGCTCCTTAAAGATTAAGAACAGTCCTAATTGTTTTGCAGCTGTTTGAAATTTTCCCTGATTCTAAATTGGAGTAACATTTGGTTTCAAAAATGTCACTTTTAATTTCCTCCTTTGAGTTATTAACAGGCTGTGACATCTAGTGAGGTAGAAATGGTAATAGATGCTGAATTTCTCCATTGCAAATGGGTATTTTCACTGTGTAAATAAAAACAGTTACCATAAACAGTGAAAGATATAAACACGTCCATAATTGATTCATATAAGAATCGCTACTGGTTTCGTGATGGTTGCGAGATCATCATTTGCCTTGGTTCTTGGGAATACAACATGAATGCATTCTGTAAGATTTTTTTTAGAGGGGAACATATAATTTAAATTATGAGAACAGATTCAATATACTTCTCTTATGCAAAAGAGAATCCGGTTAGGGTTAGGGTTAGTGACTCTTAGAAATTACAATGACACTGAAAAAAGTAACCATTGTTGACCCTTAGACTGTTGTAGCATCCCCATCTTCATGTGATCAAAATTTAGATGCTTGCCAACTGGCTCATATTTATGATGGTTACAGTGTCCTGGGGGGTCATCTTTTGCGACCTGACAAGCAAAGTCAATGGGGAAGCCAGATTCACTTAACAACCGTGTTACTAACTTAAGAACTGTAATGATTCACTTGAGAACTATGGCAAAAAAGGTCATAAAATGGGCCAATCTCAATTAAGAATTGTCTCACTTAGCAATGAAATATGATCCAGTTGCCAAGTATCCAAATTTTGATCACATGACCATGAGGATGCTGCAGTGGTCATATGTGTGAAAACCGGTCATAAGTCATTTGAACGGTCACCAAATGAATGGCTGTAAGTCAATGGCTACCTGTATTTTAATTGAGATGTGCAATGAATGGATGAGGGACTAGAAAAGAGAATCATTCACACTATTGTTAATACTAAACTCAACTAAAAGGATGTAAAAACTGAGTACAGAATGGCCTAAATGCTAATAGCAAAATCATGGTATTATATAAGGCTTTGTTGCGAACCAAAGCTTAATGGCAGAAGTCTGAAATTACTTGGGAAATGTCTGTTCCAGCCTAATTTTAATAGCTGTATGGCAGAAATACAATGAAATAAGACTTTAAGGTAATTCCCCCCCCCGTTTCAAAATAAATCAAGTATAATTGAATATATTGAGTAAGTAAGGACATAAAATTGCTTTTGTCAGCCTTTGGGTAATGGTTACTGCTTGTCTCTTGCATTGCTGGTGTGTTACAGATGGAGAAGGCATCCAATCACCCAAAGTTACGAATGTTGTGATAAGGGCCTGGGAACATGTGATAATTCTTGTCTTGTCCTTATCATGGCAGCTGGTTAATTGATAGCCCCTAGCTCTTCTCATTAGCACTGGTATAACAATATAGAACAATCATTTCCTGATTCCTGTGGTTTTACAAAAGAGGAAGGATGTAACACATAAGAAAGGTCTATCTATATAATTAGATAGAACTTTCAATCCATACTTCCAGAGATTAAATGATGGAGTGCAATCTAACGAAGTGTGATCTTGTAGGGATTAATACTTCAAGTAAGGGTAAAATGAGCTGTAAATTTTCCATTAATATCTCTGGTACAAAATACTTCTAGCAAAAGTCTTGAAAAGATTTATTCAAGTAAAATATGGATGACTCAGAGGGAAAAATGGTCCATTTAGCTCTGACAAAGAGCTGTGAAATATTGGCCTGTACTAGAATTGAAATGGAAAAGGGCTGGTCACATAACAAGAAGAAATAGATGACAGGTGAACCAAGGCAGTCATAGAATGGATCCCACGTGAGAAAAAGTGTCCATGAAAGAGATCTTAAACAAGATGGATTGATGACATCAGCAAGTATTGCAGTTCCAATTGGCAAAAGAAAGCTCAGGACCGTATTGGTTGAAGACATGTAGAAGAGGTCTTTATCCTGCAGTGGACAGACAATGCATGTATGCAAGATGATGATGATGATGATGATTTTATCTTTAATTTGGGCAGTTTTTCCTGACCTTGAGAATCCATATTTTATTTCAGGGATCCCTAACTGTGTTGGACTGATGTTTGGAATTTTGATGGGAGATTATATGCTTTTGCAAAAATGGGATCATATAGATCCGAAGCCATTTTTGGAATTAAGAAAGCTTGAATACTTTTTTGCATACATGCACATGCAATTTCAATTTCAATTTTCAATTTTATTTGATTTCTAGACCGCCCCCTCTCCCCGAAGGGACTCGGGGCGGTGTACAGGTACCACATTAAAAAACCATATACATAATAAATACCCTTAAAACCAAATTAAACCTTATGCCCTGTACAAATTGATAAAAATTAAAACTCGGCCTAAAACCAACCCATAGAATTTAAAAATACAGGCTTGAGGTGGGTAAGCTGGAATTAGGCCAGGCCGGCTAAATTGAATAGGTGGGTTTTAAGCTTCTTACGGAAGGAGCGGAGGTCTGTAGTTGTTCTGATATCAGGGGGAAGGTCATTCCAGAGGGTCGGGCCCATCACAGAGAAGGCCCTTCCCCTGGGCGTCGCCCGCTGGCACAGCGGTGCACATGTACACTCAAAGGAAATATAAAAAGTAAGGCGGGGACAGGGAATTTGGTAAGCGTAGTTGAGTTGCTCAACCATATCCATTTTAATTCATATAACCCATTATTTCTATTATTTAAACAGTCATATTTTGTTTGTTTCTGAAAGTAGTCCAATTAATAATCTATTTTTATTTACTCAATTTATATGGCTGCCCATCCCACACTGGTAACTCTCAACGATGTATTAAAACCCTAACAATTAAAAACAGCAACCTATTAAGCCTAAGCTAAATGACACCTTCCAATCATGAAATGACTTCAACAATAGTGTTTATATACTACTGAGGAGCAGCTAGGTCATCATCATCACCTTCAATTAAATTTATATTACATTTATATGTTGCTTGACTCCCAGGGACTCTGCATGGTCTTCGGTATCTTATGAAAGGCTACCAGAATAGGGCTATCTGGCTATTTAGGAGAATTCTGTTCCATGAGGCAGGCACTGCCACAGATAAGGTATGTCTCCAGGTCCAACAAGGCAATATTGTTGACTAAAGGGGCCTTGGAGCATGACCTTTCTGCTAGATGTGGTGGGTTTAGTAGAAATAATAGGGGAGAAAAAAGATTAGCTATTCCTTGGATAATTCCATAATTGACCATAACTCTGAAAAAGCTCTTGTTACCTAACAAAAATATTTCCCCCCCTTCTTCACAATCAGAGTTCTGTTCCTGGTAGAATTTCCTGGCTTGCTTTCCTTCAGCAGCCATAAAGTGCAACCTGTTTTATGATATCATAGCACTATTTTTGCTAGAGATTCCCGTCTCTAATAGTACAGTGATTGCATTATGTTACTGTTCTGAGTGGAATAACATCCTGTGTAAACGCATGGGTCAAACCAGAACTGCATACCGTAGTAGTTAAGAAGTTCTACTGGCTGACTTTGGATTTATGATTCAGGTCTGGGGTTTTATTATTATTATTAGGCATTCAGGATTGGGTTGCTGATGGGTCGGAAGGCTTCATCTTTCAAAAGCATTTGTTATGAAAACCTTTGCCTGAAAGACATGATTTATTTTCAGGCTTACGGCTTTTCATTAGTTACCCTGAGCTGGTATACTGAAACAGCATTTTCTTTTCTTTTGATGGTGTGGCTCACGGAGGTATAAACCTGTCTCTCAACTTCTTTATATTGTTTAGAAGTGACACTGATTTCCTTGTTGCAATGGTCATGTAAAACTATCATGACAAAGGGCACTTGTCCTCCAGTGTTTGTGGTTTGTTGCTACATAAAACTCAAGTCCTCCCTAGCGCAAGTAGTAAATTTTCTTAGGAAAGGTTTATGGCAGAGTACATTTGAGAACTAAACACTGGAAGTTACAAACTAGGAAAAATCTTGGATCTTTGCAATGAAAGTATTTCTGTGCTACAATTGCTGCCTTTTTCTTCCTAACATCATCCTTTTATAGAAAAACAAAAAGGCCCTGAAAAATTATTTGCAAAGAAACTGTCATACTCACGGTCAAACAAGGTGTCCTTCGACTGATGGTGTTTTCATATTTTATTTATGTATTTGTTTATTTAGATTACAGGATGCTCAACTCCTCAATTACGCTGGGTGGCTTACTTAAAAAAATAGATTAAAAATTAAACCCAGTAAAATAGGAAAAATACCAAAACCAAATCAAAATAAATCATTTCCAAATAAAACAAAACAAAGGGGGAGAAGGGTGGGTGGGGTATTTTGTGTGTACCACAATAACCCCGTCTTTGAGTCCTCAAGAAGAATAACTAGGTTTTTGGATAATTTCCTAAATGTCTTAAGGGTGGGAGCTGTGGTGGAATTCAAATAATTTAACAACTGGTTCTCTGCCCTAATGATTTCTTCCAACAACCAGTTCACCAAACTGCTCAGAAAGTTAACAACTGGTTCTTCCGAAGTGGTGCGAACTGGCTGAATCCCACCACTGGGTGGGAGCCACATAAATTCCAGAGGATAGAAATCATAACAGAGAGGGCATACTTTCTGCATCCTGAAATATGACATTCTTTAATCAATGGGAGTACATCCAGTCTGCTGGACCAAACTGGATGGGCAGAGACCACTGGAGATAAGTGGTCCTTCTAATAGCCTGCCCCATGAAGGGCTTTAAAGCGCATGGCACACTGAAATTGTCAACCAGTGAAAAATCAGCAAGCTTATATGTATCTAATACAGTGCATCCCTCATTGCTGTTCTGCTGTGTTCTGGACTAGCTGTAACTTCTGAATGGCCTTCAAAGCAGCATCATGAAGAGTGCATTACAGTAGTCCAAATGTGAGACAAAACAGGGCATGAATGAATTCCTGAAGATCCTCCCAATCCAGAAACCCCCGCAACTGGCACACCAGATGCCCTTGTGCAAAACACTCTGCTCACAGCTTCCACCTGCTTTATGAGAGTCTAAAAGGACTCCCAGATTGTGATAAGTCTGAAACAAGGACATGCAACCCTTCTGAGAATCAACAATTGAATTTCTCCAGATCTGGTAGAGCCTAAAACACAACATATTTATGGAGAAATATATTGTGTGCTTCTCCCAATTTTAAGTTGCCCTAGCTTACTTGCTGACATATGACAAGCATTGTATTTATTTTCAATAGCTGAGTGAATGATGACAAATGAAAAAAAGTATGACTGGCTTGATTAAACCATTCATTTTGACTAGGCATTGATACTTTTCATGTAAATTGAGGGACCTTTTTTCTCTCCAAAGCATATATTCAGTAACAGGGATAGATATGTGTGACTATGCAAATGGTGATAGTTTTCATCCACAGCATCCTTATTCCATTGATTGTAATGCTCACATTGTTTTGTAGTAGTGACTTGGTAACATCTTATCTCTGGAGTAGTGACAGGTCACTTATCTTACTTGTTAGCAAGCCATATTTATGTCATGGATTTTAGATTCAGGTCTTTTTTGACAGAAAGGGGCCTCTTGGCATGGATACACACATGCACATATACTTATGTGGCGAAACTGTGGCTTATAGTACTTGCCATTGTTAGAAAATCTACAATGAATTATCCAGAAAAAGAGGATTGTGAATAGTTCTAAAGGTAATCTTTTGGAAAGATAGTGCCTCCCACTGTTGTAATCCCGAATTATCATAAAAGTCTGTTCTATTTTGTTTTCAGCCAAGAAAAGATTTGAAAAATATGAAATATGTGAAAAATAGGAAAAAGGACTAGACATTAAATTATTTAACCCCCCCCTCCCCTAATAACTCTGTTCCATATGAATTAACATGCTGCAATTAACAAGCTGAACTGCTTGCTGGAAAGCACAAAAGAACGGGTTGAGCTTTTCTTGGTCCATGATCTTTCCCTTCCTCGTGTCCTAGTCCAAGCATTGAGAATTTCAGGGTGGAGACCAGATTGGATTTGGATTTGGATTTGGGTTTATTGGATTTATATGCCGCCCTTCTCCCAAGGACTCAGGGCGGCGTACAGCATTAAAAAACACATAGTACAAAAGTTAAAAGGAAATTAGAAACAGTCCAAAAAACAAACCCAATTTATATAACACTCACATTTTAAAAATTAAATAAAATTAACAGGCCAGGCCAGCTTGCTGGAAAAGCCAACTTTTTAGGGCGCGTCGGAAGGACCGGAGGTCAGGATTATGCGAAGCTCCAGGGGCAGCTCATTCCAGAGGGAAGGCGCTCCCACAGAAAGGCTCTCCCCCTGGGGGTCACCAGCCGACACTGTCTGGCCTACGGCACCCTGAGGAGGCCAACACTGTGGGATTGTACTGGACAGTGGGAGGCTACTGGTGGCAGTAGGTGGTCTCGCAGGTACCCTGGGCCTAAGCCATGGAGCGCTTTAAAGGTCATAATTAATACCTTGAAGATTAAATAATAAATAAATAAATAAATAAATAAATAAATAAATGAACAATAAATAAATAATAAACAAACAAACACTAAATAAATAATAAATAAATAATAAATAATAAACAAACAAACAAACACTAAATAATGAATGAATAAATAAATAAATAAATAAATAATAATAAATAATAAATAAATAAATAAATGTATATTGCCGCCTATTCGCCCATGGTGACTTACGGCGGCTTACATAATTTAAAACCATATTAAAAAAAACAATAAAACTAATAAATGAATCAGATAAATTAATATAATAAAATATATAATAAATATATAATATTTATATTATATATTTAAAATATATAATAAAATCACACACACACACACCCGCGACTGCAGATCACACGAGCCATTTCCCTGTTTTTCCTTTGGCTTCTTCATGTAAAAGCTATCAACAACAAAGGACTTAAAAATGAGTGGGAAAGAGAAAGCACGGGTGGCTTTTTTTGTTTCTTTTTTGTTTTGTTTTGATGTTGGCTTTCCACTTTCCTTCATTAAAAGCCACATACATAGGTGTACACATGAGCAATGTGCTCATGGCATGGGTTAACGGCACTCCCCAAAAAAGGGTGGGGGGAAAGAAGATTTGTAACTTAAACACTTTAACGTGAGGGAGGGGAGTTGAAACACCATCCATAATAAGTATTGAGATTTTGGGTCTGATATCTGTGTGGTGTCTATTTCCTTGGCCACTGAACGGCAGTTGCAAACTAAATGTTTGAACAGAGATAACAGGAGGAGGCCTTTTTCCATCTGCTTGCAGTTTAAGAGCTCCTGCAAATGTTCTCCTTTTTTCTTTAGGTAGGGATACATAATGGAATTGGGTATCGGTGGGGGTGATGTGGCATCCCTCCACAACAAGTCCAATTTCTCATATGACTCCTTGGGAAAATTAATTGCCCACCTCTGCTATAACCTGTGGACATTTACATGGCTGGTTAAGGATCACTTTTTTATAGGATGAAAGCTAATCCTTGTCTATCTGCAGCTTCAAGAATGTTGAAAGTGCATATTTATTCAGTTTTTTTCTTTACAGCAGATCTTGGGAACTTAGCATATATTCAGCTTACTGTTTTCATTTTGTGTTGCAGAGTAAGGAAATTGGTCTTCAGATGCATGAAGAACTCTTGAAGGTTACGAATGAACTCTACACTGTGAGTAATTTTACCCTGGGTACTTATGTCATAACATTTAGGAATAAATGTACATGATGACATGTATGTGTATATACGTGTGTCTGTGTGTGTGGTCTTCTAATGCAGTTAGTATGATCATTTTTGAAAATTTCCAGATGTATTTCAAGTAATTAGGATGCATCAGGGAAAAGGATGCTATTTATACCAGAATTGAATTTCAATCCTTAAAACAGATGTTCTTAAATATGATTCGTGGATCAGTGTGAAATTGCATCATCTATTACAGTAAAAGATGGGAGTGGTGATTTTATCTTATTTTGGGGGTTTATTTTTCTAGAAGGTTTTTCTCATTGGGCCAATTCTGTTTCCATTGTAGCCTTTCTGAAGTTCTGGTACTTAGTAGCAATACAGTATTATTTTTCTTGCTATCAGTTTGGGCGTATTTCTGACGATCAGCCGTTAAGTGTGATTTCACAGCTGATCATCAGAAATGGAAGGTCTTATGCATGCGCGGAGGTGGCATGTGCTCTCACATTTGCGAACTGGTAGTGAAGGTAAGTTGATTTCACCCCTGTAGTTGATGTTCATATTTATTGTAGAGAACTCATGGGAATGTACACCAAATGAGACAAAAAGCAGTATCTTCTTAAAAATAGATAATGAGTATTAAAACTGTACTTATAGCTCTTGCAGGAAAATAATAATTGTGTGGATTGGAGAACACTAATGTATGTGCTTACTTTATAAGACACTGCAATAAAGCAATACATTATAATTGAAATCAACTTTCTAATCCAGTGCTTCTTGTCACCTTGAAAATGTGTGGACTTCAACTCCCAAAATTTCCCAGCCATCTTTCTCTGGCTGGAGAGTTCTGTGAGTTGAAGCCCATTTTCAAGATGACAAGATTCAGAAACACTGGTCTAATCTAAAATGAAAATAGCCCAGAGCAGAGTTCAAATGTCAGCTAAGGCACATCCAGCCAAGCCTTTTAGAACATTGATTGAATTCCAGTTGACAAGTGAGTAGATAGTTACATAACATGAGGTGCTCTAAGCCAAAGATGTTCTGTTTTGGATTTTTTTTTTTAGTGAAGGAGTCTGCCAAAAGCTACTGCAGCATTAAAAAAAATGCACTTGCAAAATTTGTGCGGAGTTATTTAAAAATGGTCACCATTTGTATTCTTTCTTTAATTTTATTGTATTCCCAATTATATTGTCTACTGGGTGGAATACATTAATTAGGCATCTTGCTACCACTGCTGTTGTTTTGAAAATAAAACTTGTTAAAAGTATTTGAAAAGGCTAATGAGCCTTACAAACTTTGCTGAAAAAAAATAATAGGAAATTATGCCTGCATTTATTGTAGTTTCTAATTCAATTTGAGAAAAAAAACATTTTGGGAAGATTAATTACTCCCTATGTTTACTCCAAAATAATGGATTCAAGAATCATATGTATTCTGAGGATCATGGATAACTTAATGCTCTTCTGAGGCTTTAAAGATTAAATCTATTACTTTCAACCAACTTTGGATGGCAGCCAGGGAAGATGATGCCATGTTCCCTATAATAGTAAAATTACATAGCCAGTACAGCCTCAATTAATAACTTGATGAGTGCCATTTTTTAAAGGGACGTTTCTGGTTGACCAAGTCAATTTCACATAAAGTGTATCACAGTTGACTAATGTGGATGTTACTAGAGTCTGAATGTCTAGACTAATCTTACATCTTCTTTTCTCATTTGTTCTGATTGTGCATCACCAAGACTGACATTGCACACAAAACCTGTAAAATAAATAAATATAATATTCCTTAAACCTGTGAGCCACTGGTTTGTTAATAACTTTTTATTCCAGAGTTCTTAAGTAAAGTAAAGGTTCCCCTCGCACATATGTGCTAGTCGTTCCCGACTATAGGGGGCAGTACTCATCTCTGTTTCAAAGCCAAAGAGCCAGTGCTGTCCAAAGACATCTCCGTGGTCATGTGGCTGGCATGACTAAACACCGAAGACTCACGGAACACTGTTACCTTTTAGTATAGCTGGTTCCTATTTTTCTACTTGCATTTTTACATGCTTTCGAACTGCTAGGTTGGCAGAAGCTGGGACAAGTAACGGGAGCTCACTCCGTTATGCAGCGCTAGGGATTCAAACTGCTGAACTGCCAACCTTTCTGATCGACAAGCTCAATGTCTTAGCCACTGAGTCACCACATCCTGGAGTTCTTACAAATAGCAAATATCCATGTAGAAGAGGGTGAATTTCTTCTTCCCATATGTGTACAGAGGGGAGCTATAGTAGATTGTAAAAGTGCAATCTTTGTATTTGTGTTATGTGTTTGAAAGGTACCAAAGCTTGAGAAGATATACGTTCTTCCTAGACAATACATTTACAGCTATTTAGACAAAAACAGGAAAAACTGTATATCCTCCATTTACTTTTTAGTTGTTAAGTCAGAGGCAAGGAAGGCTGGAGGGTATGCATGTTTATTGCTGACTTGCTGACACTGCTGGAGAGTGGAGCGTATTAGAGAAGGAGATAAAGTGTATCGGTTTGTCTAAAGAAGACTTGTCCAAGAAGAAAACAACATCGGACAGCAAGGACGAGAGCTGAATTATTATGGGACTGACACAAATAGGCAGAGGCAGCCAAGAGCTATGTGCAAGAAAAAGAGAATCAGTCTACAATCTGAAATAAATTGAGGTGAACTATACTTCCAAGTGACTCACCCATATATAATGTTCAGGAGAAATTGGTCTTCCATAGCATGAATGAATAGGCTAAGACTATGTAAAGAGTACGGTGAAAATGAGAGAAAAGATTTAAAATATATTTCCCAGAATTAAAGCAGCAGAATCAGAAATAAAAGCAGATATTGCATATTATTTAAATTCGGCCCATCACGCTAAGAGAAACATTGAAATCTCTGTAAATAAGGTAGCGGGCTTATAGGAAAATACGGTACCTGGTGTGTTGATTAAATTGGTTATAAAAATAGGATTAAGTTTTTATGCTTGTGAAATTTAAGCACTGTCTGTTCATCTGTGGAGCAGATGGCATTTTTTAAAAGATGGAACCTGTACCTTATTCATCTGTCCTGCTTGGGCAAGAAAAATTCAAATGGAACCTGTGACAAGGCACATTAATGATACTTTTTAATTGTTTATATAAAAACAGTTTAGAAAAAGGTTAATGATGGTAGGCACTAAACTGATTTACAGTATTAATATTGCTCCTTGCCTACGACCTACCTTTCTGAATTATTCTCCTGCAGTTTCAGGCTTGTCAGATAATTTAAGTTTATCATATGAATAAGGGTGGGTATACTTGGTGATGACCTTTGATAAAACCAGATTTTGCAAGATAAATGACTGAAGATAATAATCTCTGCAGTCTATATGTCAGGATTGCAATCAAAATTTGCACATTAGTATTTAATTAAAAAAAAGGATAGATTGCACAGACAGCTGGATCCTTATTTGTCTTAAAAAGATCAGTTATGGAAGCTTCACTGAAGAAGGATGAAAAATGCTATTTAAAAAATTTATACTGATAAACCTTTAATAATAGTGGGGCAAAGAAATATTATTATGCTACTAAATGGGATAACAATTTGAATCAGGACTTTTCTTGTTTTTATAGATTTTACAATATCTATAATTTCTTTTAACCATTTGTTCATATGAAATCTTAGGAAGTGATGTTTTCTATGAAAATGATTAATTTTGCTCAATTATGTTGAACTCAGTATTACAAAATCAAGGGTATTTTTTAAAAAGCTGATTTATTGAGTCAGAATAGTTAAATACTTTATCCTTGATGTCTTTAATAGTAGAGATAATGGTTAGTAATTTACCATTCTTTGATCTCACTTGCTAAATCTTTGCTTTATGTGGCTATTCTGTTTCAAGTATAAAAGAGAATTAAGTTCCTGTTTAATATTCATAAAAGCATATAATTCTGATGTACTTTGCCTTGCATGTATACTAAAAAATTTCTTAACATTTTGCTCACATTTCTTGTTTAATTTTATGAATTTACTCCCTTTAAACACAAACAGTTAGCTATATATATTCAAACAAGTAAGCAATTCACAGAATGTCTATTTATAAGGGAAAATGGTCTTCCAGTTGTTTATCTATTTTAGTGAAAGTTCCTTTATGAATAATATATTTAAATATCTTATAAAAGAATGGGATTGTTTTTTATAGTGACTAATAATTTACACACACAACCCCTGAGATATTGGAACACTGCTATCATGTCTCCCCTAGTCCTTCTTTCTCTTAAACTAGACATACCCAGTTCCTGCAACCATTCTTCATATGTTTTAGTCTCCAGTCCCTAATCATCTTTGTTGCTCTTCTCTGCACTCTTTCTAGAGTCTCCACCTCTTTTCTACATCGTGGCGACCAGAACTAAATGCAGTATTCCAAGTGTGGCCTTACCAAGGCATTATAAAGTGGTATTAACACTTCACGTGATCTTGATTCTATTCCTCTATTTATGCAGCCTAGAACTGTGTTGGCTTTTTTGGCAGCTGCTGCACGCTGCTGGCTCATAATTTAAATGGTTGTCCACTAGGACTCCAAGATCCATTTCACAGTTACTACTACTGAGCAAGGTACCATCTATACTGTACCTGTGCATTCCGTTTTTGTTGCCTAAATGTAGAACCTTGCTCTTTTCACCATTGAATTTCATTTTATTAGATAGTGCCCAATGTTCAAGTTTGTCAAGATCCTTCTGTATCTTAAGCCTATCTTCTGGAGTGTTAGCTATTCCTGCCAGTTTGGTGTCATCTGCAAATTTGATGAGTTCCCCATTTATTCCCTCATCCAAATCATTGATGAAGATGTTGAAGAGTACTGGGCCCAAAATAGAGCCTTGGGGTACTCCACTGCATACTTCCCTCCATGTAGATGCAGTTCCATTGAGGGCTACACATTGAGTGCGGTTGGTCAGCCAGTTATGAATCCGTCTGGTGGTGATGCTGTCTAACCCACATTCTTCTACTTTATCTAGTAGTAGGTTATGGTCTACCTTATCAAATGCCTTACTGAAGTCCAAGTAAACTATATCGACGGCATTCCTCTGGTCCACTAATTTTGTCACATTATCAAAGAATGCAATAAGATTAGTCTGGCATGATCTGTTTTTGACAAACCCATGTTGGCTTTTGGCTATTACTTTGTTTGCTTCTAGGTGTTCGCAAATTCGTTGTTTGATTATTTTTTCCAGAATCTTCCCTGGTATTGAGGTCAGGCTGATAGGTCTGTAGTTTCCTGGATCTATTTTTTCCCCTTTTTTGAAGATGGGAACCACATCAGCTCTTTTCCAGTCCTCTGGTAGTTCCCCGGTGTTCCAGGATCTCTGAAAGATATAATTCAGTGGTTCTGAGATCTCGTCTGCTAGTTCCTTCAGAATCCTGGGGTGTAATCCATCCGGTCCTAATCTATATGGGAAAAATATGGTCCCTTTAAGGGTCATAATGCGTTTATTAAATCCTAATCATAGTATTAAAAAAATTCTGGGGTCTCTTTTTTTTGTACCACCACAGATTCAGAGCACTTACTGTATTAGCTAGCCACAATTAATACACCTCCATTAACTTTTGAATGAAAGACGCATTCCATGTGCCAAAGGTTGTTCTTTCCTCATCTTAGGTGATGAAGACCTATCACATGTATCATGCTGAGAGCATCAGTGCTGAGAGCAAGCTAAAGGAAGCTGAGAAGCAGGAAGAGAAGCAGTTCAACAAAGCAGGAGACATTAGTGTGAACTTGCTGCGGCATGAAGATAGGCCTCAGCGCCGCAGCTCTGTTAAGAAGATTGAGAAGATGAAGGAAAAGGTGAGTAGGATGACATGTTTTCCATGGGGCTGGGTACTGGCAAATGAACAGAGGAATATATTGTTGGTGTTAGGGATGTAACCCTAGTCTTGGCTTGGCAATGTATATAAGCTATGATTGTAACAAATGTATCTGTTACTGGTTTGTTACCTCAAGTAGCCATAAGAGCTATAAGAGGGAGCCAGAATGACTGTTAGCTCTCTGTTTGTTAGACGTTGATCGGTGTTTTGTGAGGTACTGTGGTTTGCTACTGTTAGCTGTTTTGTATGCTAGACTGACTATTTGATAACTGAATGACTGAGCCGTGCATGACTTGGACTGTTAACTGGACTCTGAATACCTCTATATTTCCACATAGTAAACTACTATATTTTATATTATTCAGTGTCCCTGTATGCTGGTTTGTGCGTGTTCGTTCATACCACTCTCATTACGCTTCTCTGCACACTCGCTCTCCTAATGGGGAGCTTACTTTCTTAACACTTGGGATGTGGCTGAGTATCAAATATTTATAGTTCTGATCTCACCCATTTCTCTATTGATCTTGGATGATGAAAATCTCCTGTAGACACAGAGATTAAAGGAGAGTAATAAAGAGTGGTGTCCAGTGCATTATGGACTATATTACAGTGGTTGAGAAAACATTATGTGAATATATAATACAGTGTTCTACAATATAGTAGATGAAATGCCCTATGTAAATACTTATTGATCAAATTGTACACAGCCCTGAGGTACATGGGTGGTTAAGAAGTGTGAAAAACAAGCAAACAAACAAACAAATAAATGTAGTTAATTGGATTATCATAAACTGCATGTAATTGACCACAGGCAGCAAAGTGTCTAGAACAGCCAGTATAACATACTCGTTAAGATGTTAGCTTGCTACTGCAGAAAGACAAATTTAGCTCTCTTTAGTCACGAACATTTATTGTGTGGCTTTATGCTATTTTTTTCTTCTCTCTGTCAGTCTAACTAGTCTCATAGGGTTTGGGGGAGATAAAATTAGAAGTAGGTGTATGGGTCATTTTGTGCTTTTCAAGGAAAGCTTGGATATAAATCTAACAAATAATAACAACAAATGATTGTTGGTTCTAGGAACCTTGGTCTATGAAAAACCTTAAAAGTTTTTTTTTGCTTCTGTTGGAATTCTCTCTGAAGGTTTCCTCCCTGACAGGTTGTTCTTTTCAACTCTCCTTAATGGTTCAGCACATCAGGCCTTGATGAGGTAATGTACCCCTCTCTGTGGAAATGCTCCACAATTTGCCCCCAGGCGCTCCTTCCTGTTGAATGGTGCCTGCCCGACTCAAAGCTCCAGCTACGTGCTGTTTTTTTGGCACTTTTCCACCACTAACAGGCAGTAAAGAGAGCAGCTAATATATAACAGTCTCAAGATCTTAAGTGAAAATGCACGGAAGAATTCAGGCAGGCAGGCAGCATTCCAGCAATCCAGATTTAGTCAAGAGTAACAGATGTGCAGTTGACCATTTTTAAAAAAAAATCATGAACCTTGGACTTGAGAGGCACTCTCAGTTTGGGAACTCTTTCCCCCTATTAGCTAGATGTGAGAAATATTTCAGCTATTGCCTAACTATTAACATCCCTGCCTCTCCAACCAAAGGAATAGAAAACGCCATATGTTAATGTGCACTTTCCCTCTCATGTTGCCAACCACAGTTAACCTTGAGAGAGCCACTGATTGTCTTTCAAGATTGAAGAGCAAAAGAAGAATATTGTGCTGGGTTGTGAAGCATGCATGGCCATATGCTGTATTCTAAGTATCTAGAATATTTTCTCAGAGTTATGGACTTTCAGCTAAGTCTGGATTCTCCTTGGATCTTCTATCTCTAATGAAATTTCTCCCTGCTCTCCACATACAGTAAAAGCTTCAGCCCTACAGATGGTAGGAGATGTGGGATAGTCAATATAATATTCTGTTCGATGCTATAATTCCTTGAAATTAAGATTAGAGACAGGTCCTAGAACTGTCCTAATGTAAATTCTGTCGAAAGTATCAAGAAGGCAGAAATTTCATGGTCGAGTTACTTCTTTATTGTGACCATAAAAAAAAAAAGGCTGGATATTTTAGTCAGTTTTCCTAAAGATAAATTTGGGGCATTTTTAAAGTTTATCAGATGTCTTTCTAGGAGTGGCGGAGTGGCCTAGTGGTGAAAGTTAAGAGTTCAATACTAGTAGCAGCAGATGTTTCTCTCTCAGAGTGCAAAGAGAAAATATCTGCTGCTGAGTTTCCACATAGAATCAGGAAGGATAAGATCATTTACATTGGCCAGTAAACACCCAGCTCCATTCAGTCGTCCCAAGTCTACCCCGAATTAAGAGATTACAGGATCATAAAAGAAAAGAAATCAGATGTCTTTGAGGCAATGACATTGCAGACAAAATAATAATCTAAGGCTGATAATAACCTGCTAATATATCTAATAAATTATAATTCACAATGTTTTCCCTTTGAATCAGGTATATTAGCAATAAAGAAGAAATATCCTTGGAAAATCTTAGTGTTACAGAAACTATTTTAAAGTATTACAACTATCTTCACACTGAAAAATGAAACAGGATTTTAAAATGCCCTTGCTTAATATAAATAATTTGTATATGTAGCTTGTTTTAATTTAATTTTGATATTTAGTTTGCTCGGTTTATATGCTGCTGGAACTGATATTGACTCTGAGCAGCTTGTACACCCAATATCTGTAATTACAGTTAAAGCAACAGAGTAACAATTACAATAATAACAAAAATAACTACCTACATTTATATAATAATTAAAATGCCATTAAATAAACACCTTACTGCAGGAGAGAATAGTCTCATAACACAACCTCTTCCAAGGTGGATTAATAGTGAAAACATGAAGAGTTGCTTACAGTAAAAGTGCTACCTAAATCGGTAATTTTTCTACCATGATCAGAAGTCAACTAGTTGGAGGAAACTGCCTTTGGGCCAGTATGTGAAAGTCTACGTTGGGGTTCTGAATTAAGTTTGTGCTGTATCGTGATCTGGATGTTGCTCTGCAGCAGTCTTCTTCATGTTGATGCCTACAAAATGGGTTGGAACTCCCCAGTGGCTCGTAATATTTGGAATTCAATTTCAATTTATCTGTTTCATCAAATTAGAATAAGCAGCTCTGGGGTGAGTTGCTCTAGGGTGCCATCTTGCTAATAGCCAATCACAGTGAAAAGTTTATGTCTATACGCAGAGCAAGGGATCATTTTTTTCCACAGCTGTCTGCCTAGTCTTCCATAAAGAGATTAGGGAACTATTCAGGGGTGGGTTCCTGCCGGTTCTAACCGGTTCTATAGAAGAGGTTCCACAAATCTACCTGCCTTGCCCCCTCGCTCCCTCCCCCCCATCTGTCTGCACCACGCTTGCTCCGCCCGCTGCTCACTGATTGGCTGGCTCACTGATTGGCTGGCTCACCAATCGCTCCCCCCCGCCTCTAAGAGCCCTATCTAAACCCACTTACCTTTTTTCCTGCTTGGCTCTCTATTGCTGCCTGCCGAGGAGATAAATAAGCTGCAACTGAGCACGGGGCAGTGGGGGTGTGGTGGCAGGCTAGCTGGAGCGGCCTGCCATGGCTCTGCACAATAAGCAAGTCCGGTGACCTTTTGCAGCCTTGCAAGGATCCCAGGCTCGCTTATAGCACAGGGCCGCATGGCTGCCAGCAAGCATGGGCGCGGGGTTGGGGATGGCGGTGGGAGCTTACGCGCTGCGGCTGGCATCTTTGGCAAGTTCGGGGACCTCTCAAGGCCTTTGCAAGGTCTCCGGACTTGCCTAAGATGCCTGGCCGCCAGCAAGCAGGGGTGTGGGGGTGGAGACAGCGGCGGGAACTTACGAGGCATGACCGGGTCTCCTAGGACCTCCTAGGCACCAGCTGCACTGCGCAAACTACCGCCTGTCTGGGGAGGTCCTTTGCTGGTGGCTAGGCATCCTAGAACCTGGCCGCCAGCAAAGGACTTCCCCAGACTTGCTTTGCTGAGCACGGGGTGACGGGCAGTAGTTTGTTTGGGCAGCAGAGAATGAAAGGAGATAGTGTAGCCAAGGGCAAAGGAGCCTGCAGCCTCCTTCATTCCTTTCTTCCCTCACCAAAGCGTCCCCCCTGCTCAGCTGCCGTCGCTGCTGCCATGGCCCCTCTGCGTGCCCACCCAGGCTCCGGCCTGAGTGGTAGCGAGCAATGGTGGGGCAGCTGGTGGCAGTGGCTACTGCTTCTAGGCTAGCTGTGGGTTGTGCTGCTCAGAGGGAAGCACCCCGACTCCCCCCACCGCCACTGCCATCTCTGCGCCACCTCACGTTTCATGTCTTCCGACTGTGGCCCCACTCTGTGGAAAACATAGGCGTGCGCACACCCCGTGCAATTAGATCCCGGAGCAGGACCAAAGTCTCTCTCCCAAATGGCCTTTCCTCCCTCGGAGGGCTTTGGAGGAACGCTTCTGCAGAAGCCCAGGCGAGTGACAACAAGTTCCCACCGTTACGAAGTCTCCGAGCCTGTAATTTTATGAGCTGTGCATGCGCGCCTATGTTTTCCACAGTGTGGAACAGGAGAGAGGCTCTGCGCGGCCAGTGATGATTCCAGAGGCCATCCGCAGGGTGCAGGGTCCCCCTTGTGTTCCTCATCTTCCCGGATGGCTCCGGAGTCATCGCCGGCCGCACAGACCCTCGCTGCTGCTCTACACCGTGGAAAACATAGGCGCGCATGCACAGCTTATAAAATTACAGCCTCGGAGACTTTGTAACGGCGGGAAATTGTTGTCACTCGCCCAGGCTTCTGCAGAAGCTTCCCTCCAAAGCCCTCCGAGGGAGGAAATACCAGTTGGGAGAGAGGCTTTGGTCCTGCTCCGGGCTGTAAACTTCCCTCCGAAGTCTTGGGATGTTCTGCAGAGCCCCCAGGGAAAAACGTCGCTGCCTGGTACTTTTAACCATATATGTTGGTCCTATGACTGCAGAATGCTGCAAAATACCATACATGCAGGCCAGCTGTTGAGTGTGTCAAATGTGATTGGAACACTCAACAAGATGACCACAGTATGTATGTATGTATGTATGTATGTATGTATGTATGTATGTATGTATATATATATATGTGTGTGTGTGTGTGTCTGTGTGATAGACAGACATACAGACAGAGATAGACATACAGACAGAGAGAGGCACAGAGAGAGACAGAGAGAGGGAGGGAATCAGAGAGACTGACAGACACACAGAGAGACAGACAGACAGACAGACAGACAGAGAGGGGGAGGGAGGGAATCAGAGAGAGACTGACAGACACACACAGAGAGATAGAGATAGAGAGAGACAGAGAGGGGGAGGGAGGGAGAGACAGACAGACAGACAGATAGAAACACAGAGAGAGACACACACAAAGAGTGAGTGATTAAGTGAATGAGTGAGAGACAGACAGACAGACACACACATACACACACAGAGTGACAGAGAGAGAGGAAGGGAGGGGAGAGAGACAGAGAGAGAGAGGGAGGGAGACAGAGACAGACAGACAGAGAGGCACACAGAGAGAGGGAGGGAGGGAATCAGAGAGAGACTGACAGACACACAGATATATATATATAGAGAGAGAGACAGAGAGACACACAGAGAGAGACACACACAGAGTGAGTGATTAAGTGAATGAGTGAGAGACAGACAGACAGACAGACAGACACACACACACACAACACATGCACACAGAGTGACAGAGAGATAAGAAGGGAGGGTAGAGAGACAGAGAGAGAGGGAGTGAGACAGAGAGAGACACACAGAGAGTGAGTGAGACACACACACACACAGAGTGACAGAGATGGGGAAGGGAGGAGAGAGCGACAGAGAGATACAGAGAGAGAGAGAGAGACAGACAGACAGATAGACACACACACACACACATACACACACACACAGAATGACAGAGAGAGAGACAGAGAGGGAGGGAGAGAGAGACAAAGAGCCACAAAGAGAGAGAGAGACAGAGACAGAGACAGGCAGACAGACAGACACAGAGAGAGACAGAAAGAAAAAGAGAGTAAGAGAAAGAAAGAAAGAAATTAAAGAAAGTAGGATAGAGAGATGAAATAAAGAAAGAAAAGAAAGAAAGAAAAAGAAAGAGAAATTATGACCACAATTGAGCCCAAAATTTTGGTTGCTAAGCAAGAGCGTTGTTAAGTGAGTTTCACCACATTTCCCAAATTGGCTATACCACCACATGACCACCAAGCTACTCCCATCCGGTCACATGACCACCAAGCTATTCCCACCCAGTCACATGACTGCCAAGCCACTCCCACAAAACAGGCCACACCTACAAAAGAGGTTCTAAAAATTTTTGAAACCCACTACTGGAACTATTGGTCAGATAGCTTTGCATATTCCTGAATGAGAATAATATTTGTAAATGTTTTCCTATTGTAAAATTTCCTGAAAATACCCCCCAAAACAAAAACCTACCATTGCAAGAAGCAGATTGGATTACAAAAATTCCATTCCATTCCATTCCATTCTATTCTATTCTATTCTATTCTATTCTATTCTATTCTATTCTATTCTATTCTATTCCACCCTACCCTACCCTACCCTACCCTACCCTACTCTACCCTACCCTATCCCATCTCATCTCATCCCATTTCCTATTCCGAATCGTTTCTACCTAAAATGATCTGAAATGAGAATGTTCAGGATTCTATCTGTAATGGTAGAACATATGCCCTGCTAATAGTTAATTAATTCCATAGATCCATTTATCTCTACGAATGTCATTCTAGACAGAAATATTGAGGCTGGATATTCAAAATATTTGTATCCTTAAAATCAAGTATTCTTAAAATCAAATAAAATCAAATGAAGTCTCTCTCTCTCTCTCTCTCTCTCTCTCTCTCTCTCACACACACACACACACACACACACACACACACTGAATCACAATGTCTATATATTCAGTATCATTTTGAACAGAATAGCATCCCTCTTATTACATTTTACATCATTTATTCAATTATCCCAAATGAGAATTAAACGAATTAATTATTCAGTGATAGAAGGTCTAGTAACTGCCTATCTAGTACTGCAGTTTTCGTTTTTTTAAAAGTGATTTGCCTCCTTCCTAGGACACAGAGAGAGTGACTGATCCAAGACTTTGTGCCTAAAGTGAGGTTAGAACTCCTAGTCTTCCAATTTCTAGCCTGACGATGTAACCACTATTCCAAACTCCCCTCTTCCCCCCTAGGACTTCCATTCCCTTAGTTGAAGTTGTCCTGGCTGGCAATACATTTTGATTTAATGAACAGTATTATGGTATCATTATGTGCTAACTAATTTATGAGAAGAGTAGAATGTGGTTTTTTTTAGAAGAGCCACTGATAAACCACTTATTTAGTGGCATCATATAGATGGCATCTGATGTTTGGACTTACATAGACTGCAGCGACTTCTTTTATCCAGTTATCAACTTTACATTTAATAGCACTTATAGTAGTTCCCCAAGCATCATTTTGGATGCCATTTTACAATGGCAAAAAAGGGGGGAAATGCTAGAAGATTCTTTAAAGACATATGTATATTAACAGTTACCTAAACTGGAACTTCTGCTGTGTTTATCACATTAAGAAAAGCATTGTGTATTGCTTAACAATGAGAATCAAATGCATTTACATTAACTAAAGCAAACTAACAGGTCTGACACTAGCACAAAAAAGGGGATATTGGGTCTAAATCCCTTTTCAAGCAACTGAATTTTAATCTGTTTCTAGATGGCCTATGAGGCCTTCATAAGGCAGTGGTTGGGATAATTTATTTTTGGAGACAGAACATAAGTGGTAGATCGTATAAAACACCATTCACATCAGTGATTGCAAACCTCCTGGATATAAAACCATCATTGATCCATGTACTCATTACAGAAATAATGTCCTATAATGATTTAACATTAATATAGTTGTACAACTTTTTAATTATGGGAATTACTGTCTGTTGGATGTAAATGTCATAGCTACAGAAATAAAATCATATCCTGACTGGATCCAAGGAGTTAAACGCTCAATCGGTTGATTTAAACGCTTAGTCGATTGATACCACATGGCTTTTACTGGGGGTTAAATCTGATTTCTTACAGAATTAGCATGCCGCAATTCACATTTTTACAACTTACTGTTTCAGCCGGAAGGAGAGTGGCTGCTGAAACCTATTGCTATTACTTTTTTATTGATTCCTGGTTAGACATTCTGTTTCTTTATCTATATGTTCACTTCCAATCTGCATTAATTGTTTTCTTCCTGTTCATTTTATTCTTAATAATGGTTTATTTTTTATTTTTCTTTATATTTTGGTGTTTGTCTTTTCATTGTAATGCCTACGTCATGCTAAGCCATAGTTGCAGTTAGGAGGAGCAATAGCAAATCATGGTTTCAAATTGAGGGGTTTACTACCTGAAAGCAAACAATAATATAATATGTGGTGTGAACTCAGACATACTATTGGGTGGCATTACGGTAAGTGTTTAAGATATTTCCACAAATAATATCTTGGTATACGTTTGGTTAAGGAATTTTTATCTTTGTGTCTACCTGTCTGCTCCTGAATTCTGAGACATTGTTAATATGAAGCTTGCTGCTCATTGTGGATTTAATTAACAAATATTTCTCAACTTTCAGCAACGTGAATTAAACCAAGTTAGCATTTGGTTGTTAGCAAAGCTGTTGTTTGATGACTCTGTCATTCTCTACACTAAGACTGTTTTTCGGTTATTCTGATTGGTTTTCATGTCCCATGTTTGCTATGAACTATGGTCCAGAGATCTAATGCAGAAAACCTACATTGCCATATGGCGATTTAACATAAATTTCCATTCACATACACGGATGATTATTCATTGAATGTTTGAATATGGCCCTCAGAAAGAAGCAGGTGATATACACAATGGTGTACTATGCTGGATGCTGTAACTGAACTCTAGTCTATATTTGAATTCCAAAACAGCTTGAACCGGTGGTGAAATTCAATTTTTTTTACTACTGGTTCTGTGGCCGTGGCTTGGTGGGCATGGCAGGGTAAGGATACTGCAAAATCTCCATTCCCACCCCATTCAAGGAAAAGGATACTGCAATATCTCCATTCCCACCCCACTCTGGGGCCAGACAGAAGTGGTATTTGCCGGTTCTCTGAACTACTAAAAATTTCCACTACCGGTTCTCTAGAACCTGTCAAAACCTGTTGAATATCACCCCTGGCTTGAACCCTCGCTTACTACTTGATGCGGGAGGGATTGCCAAACATTTCTTGATGTGGTGAGCTATACTTTATATACATTGTACAAAATTTGAAACCTGCCTGTCAGGTGGTTAACTCTGCTTGGAAATATTCAGAAGAAATAGTTGTAAATTATCCTGTGGTCCCGTCCCCCCCCCCTTTACATTGTAACTAGCAAAGTGCTTCTCTTTAAAAATTCATAGAGCATATAGCCATCAATGGCTACCAGTCATTATGGCTATATATAACCCCAAGATCGGGGATGGCATGGCATCAAGAAACCACAGCAGAAAGGAGTTGTTATTCCCACGCCTTGATTGGCGGCTTCCCTCTGACCTGTGGTTGGCCACAGAATGCTGGACTAGATATGCTGCAGTCTGATCTAATGGGATATTTTTATGTTCTAAGAGCATGAATTTTTTTTGAGGGGGGGGAAACAAAGATTGGGAAACTGAATACATTTTGTTTGAATTTTGTGTTCCATTTTTCAGAGGCAAGCAAAATATTCTGAAAACAAGCTCAAGTGCACTAAAGCTAGGAATGATTATCTGCTGAACCTAGCAGCCACAAATGCAGCAGTCAGTAAATACTACATCCATGATGTTTCCGATCTAATTGATGTGAGTACCAAAAGTGATTCTCTTTTACAGCAATGTCATTCACCTTTCCAATGAAAATGGTTGCATTCTAGACTGTGGACATGCGGTGATACGGTCTTAATTTATGACCAATTGCTAATGTATTCAGCATACAGGACCTATTTGTCTATGGATTCATATCTTGATGCTTTCCCCCTTCTAGTGGTTTCTTAAAAGCAATGGAAGTAGAAAGATATTCAGACACGCAGGGTTTTTCAGCTACTGATGAATTTAAAGGTGGGGGTCGTAGATCCTTGGAGCTGCACAGTTCTATGTTCATTTATACATTTTATTTATCAAAATATTTTATACTGACTATGACTTTTCCCCCAACTGATTACAGTGAAGTGACAGAGGAATATAAGCCAAGGCAAATGAAGACTGAGTTCAGCATATATAAATGCTATCGCACAAGAACAGAGAGAAGTGATAATAATGTCCTAACAAAACTGGTTGTGATAATTGTTATGTATTGGAAGAAAAATAAAAGAGTAGAAGTTTTAAAATAGGGCTGATAAGATAGACACAGGAGATAAGAACAATAACTGCTCCTAATGCCAGGTACTATTTCTCAAGCATTGTAAATCAAACTTTAGGTTGTGAACTGCCCACAAAACTACCAAAAAATTCTTAAAATCCACAGTGAAAAATAAGATATGAGTTGTCTCACTGATTGTTGGAAAGTAAGGACCTCTGGAGTTTGTGCATCTAAACCCCTTTATTTTGTACCTCATTGAAAGTCTGCAGATAGCTCAGAATTAGAGCATTATCCACGTTCGTGCTTTGGTTTGATCAGGCATTTCAAATAAGATTTCTGCCAACTTTAAACATGCACTGAATCCAATTGTAGCTTGCAACAAGGGTTATCATCTTGCTGGTGAAATACAAATTGGACTCTAGATAAACACAAGTCATTAAAAAGTAATAAAAACAATGATGTTTAATCTCAAATCTTTGCAGTGTTTTAAATGGCTGAACATTAATTTCCTTTAATTATTCCTCTTAAATCATATTAATAATTAACTGTACCATTAAATGTTATGCATCATGAAGTCTTTTATGATTCTTATCAGCCACATACACTGACATCATCCAAGAGCAACTGTTCCCACCTTAGCTCTTTAGGTTTCTCAATAGTGTACCAGTTGTCATTTTAATTGACTCTGTCCACCACACTTTTGGTCAACTGCTCCTTCCTTCCTTCCTTCCTTCCTTCCTTCCTTCCTTCCTTCCTTCCTTCCTTCCTTCCTTCCTTCCTTCCTTCTCAATATTATGGATTTCTCGAAGGAGCTAGGTTTTCACATTCTGGATCCAGAAGCCAGCAGAAGTCTTTTCTTATCTGTACAGAAAATTTCCTTAGGGGCCTAACCCAAGCCATATTTGATTCATTATAAATAAATTTGGCTAATTATATGTAGTTTGCCTGCATATACAATGTTTTTAAGTTTGTGTATCTTGCATATATCTATCTTAATCAGCCTTCCATCCTTCCAAGGTTGATAAAATGAGGACCCAGATTGTTGGGGAAAATATGCTGACTCTGTAGACCTCTTAGAGAGGACTGTAAAAGCTGTATGAAGCGGTATATAATTCTTAAGTGCTATTGCTGTTAATTTCAGCTTTCCTGAAGAAAGGGCACTTCAGCCTCTTATTCACATATGAATAATGTGTGTCAAACAACATTATACAGTGTCAAAATATGTTAATATAAGGAATATTTCATACCTTAGGTTAGCGGTGCTCAACCTTTTGGGCACCAGGGACCGGTTCTGTGGAGAGAGGTTTTTCCGCGAACCAGAGGGGGGGTTTCTGAATCCCGCGGATGGGGCTTCACTGGTTTGCACAGCTGGTTTCTAGCATCTCTCTGACTGGGGTCATTCCACAGACCGGGGATTGGGGACCCCTGCCTTAGATAGTCAATAAGAACTTCTTCTACCATAGAAAATAAGACAGGGTCTTATTTTCTTTTGACCCCCAAAATAAGCTTGGTCTTATTTTCGGGGAGGTCTTATTATTTTTGAGGTGCAGGAGGTGACGAGCGTGGTCACCTCATGGCTGCTGTTGTGTTGCAATATTTTCAGGGAAGGGCTTATTTTAGTGCATGCGCTCAAAAGCCCTATTGGGCTTATTATCTGCAGAGTTCTCATTTTCAGGGAAACAGGATACTTACATTATCAATTTATGGATCTCAGCATTTTTACTCTGCATATTGCAGTGGAATGAGTTGCCTTGATCACTTCAGACAGCAGTTGAGAGTTATGTCTTACACAGCAGGGGAGGGTCATCTTTTAATATTACCCATATGAACATTACTTTGCAAAAATTAAGAATTATATTCTTAAGAATTATTAATTATTAATTCAATAATATATTGCTTCTGAAATGCAGAACCTTAACAAACCAACGGGGTGATAATAATCCATTTGAACCTATTACTACCCCCCATTTCTACTGCGAATGTTTGAAGCTGCTATCAGAATAGAGGCTTAGAAGTCAGCTTTTCTTACATTTGTAAGGAAAACGATTTTTCTCAAGTTCTTCTCCACTAACATAAAGACGATGTTTAGTCAGGCAAACCAAAAGGACCCACCCACCATTGTTTGTTTTCCATTTGTAAAATTAGACATAAATATAGTCTTAGTGGCTATGATGAGCAAAAGTACCTGGTTTGGCTAAAAAGATCCTCATGAATCATAAGAAAAACAAACAAAATGGGTGTAAAATAGAAATGCTCTATGCATCCAGAAGTCACAACGAATATAAGAAGGGCAATCTCTGTAAACTTTCAGTACTCGGTTTCTCCTTGCCCTCCTAAAAGTCAAGGAGTTACTTGTAATTTTATAGCATGTACTGTATATTTTGAATTACAAATGAAGAATGTAGATTAGCCTTTCCCCTACCTGCTGCTGCACTAATGTCTTGGCTTTTAATTCCCATAATCCATAGCCAGTATGATATATCCCCTATTAGCATTACAACAGGCTTTAAAAGCAGAGCTTGGAATACTGGTGAGCAATACAAATCTCTCTCTCTGTCTCCCTCTCTCTCTCTTTCTGTCCCTCCCTCCCTCCCTCCCTCCCTCTCTCTCTCTCTCTCTCTCTCTCTCTCTCTCTCTCACACACACACACACACGTTTAGATAGGTGACTTATCAGCTGAATTCAGACATCATGTTTAATTATAGTTTGTGTTGCCCATAATCGAAGTAAGCTATGAGATTGGACACACCGCAAAGTACCTTTTTTTTTCCTGCCTCTGAATCGAAAGCTTGATATGAAAGGTACTTAGATTTTAATTTATTCCTGGTCCTGCTATTACTTTCTTGTACAACCAGCAGCACACCATTGAAAAGGTGCACATACCTACTCTGACAATAGCTTACAGAGAAGTCTTTCCTAATCCTGTGCGCTAGATGGAAAGAGTGCATCAACATAATGTATTTCGTTGTACATTGTTTATTAAAAACACCTTTAGTTTCAGGATTGTTTAGATAAAGTCAAAGCCTGGCAGATTAGATTGGTATAGGGTGGATGGATGGAAATAAATAGCTAAGTTCATGGGAAATTATTTTCTTTCTGTAGAGTCAGTGCATCTCAGAACTTCGGATGAAAAGAATTGTACCTGTTTGTGAAGCCAAGAGGAAAAATCCTTCCTAAGGGAAATTGTTGTCCAGAGCTATTCTTTTTTTCCCTATTGATTGAATGAATGTTGCAGGTCTCAAAAAGCAACATGTTTTTTTGAATGTAACAGAGGAGCATGTAATATTCATCTCTGTTTTAGACTGATGGGAAAAACATAAATCCCATCCTGTCCTTACAAATAATCTTCAATTTATTACCACAATTGGGCCCAAAATTTATGTTGCTAAGTGAGAAATTTGTTAAGTGAGTTTTGCCCCATTTTATGACTTTTTTGCCCATTTGTTAAGTGAATCACTGCAGTTGTTAAATTAGTAATATGGCTGTTAAGTGAATCTGGCTTTCCTATGGACTTTGCTTGTCAGAAGGTTGCAAAAGTTGATCACATGACCCGGGCAGTGTAACCATCATAAATATGAGTCAGTTGCCAAGCATCCAAATTTTGATCTTGTGACCATGGTTATACTGCAACGATCATAAATGTGAAAAACGGTCATGTCACTATGTTCAGTGCTGTTTTAACCTTGAACCGTCACTAAACATACTGTTGCAAGTCGAGGACTACCTGTATTAATACCCAAAATTGAAATAAAAGAAAAGTAACAATGGCTTCAACTATCAAGCTTGGTCCTGGGTTGGTATGTTATAAAAAATTGTGTCAAGAACTCAAAACGTGGGGTGTGTAGCAGCTTTTCGTGCCCGAGTTTAATATTTAAAGGTTCAGAAGACAACTGCTTAGCTAAATGACCCTCTTATTTATTTTTTTCACTTTATAAACAGCTACATTTCTGTCTCCCACTCTTCATTTGAAAAAGTTGGCATTTAGTTTGCGGCTTTGAAAATTACTCAAGGCAGACATTTGTGTGGCTGAAAGAGTCTCTCTTGATGTGGGGAGTTTAGTCTACTTTGGTCTTGGCTGTAAAGTGATACCTTTTAAATTAGGTAGTGCCGGACTTGAAGCCTTCTCAGATCGGAAGTATGTGGTTAGTGGTGCTATCGCTATTTTCAGCTGTGGTAATGCTGGCTAAATTTGGTGGAAATGAAGGGTTGGGGCCTATGCAAACTTTCAAGAAGAAGAGAAGGCTAATCCAAGAATGCCAATGAAAAGTCCTTTGAAGCCTATAGATCTATTAAACTCAGGACAAGTTTGTAAAAACCCGGATATATTTTTTCTAACCGTATTTCTCTACTAAAACTACCTGTTGCTGGTTTGTAAAATTGTTCTGTTTCCCAGAGTAAAATATCAGAAGACCCTGTCATGTAATGCCTAGGAAACATTTTACATTATAACAATGATGTTCTTGTTACACGGTCATGTTTTCTGCTGCTTATCTTATGGGCAAAATGAATGGATTAATGAATAAACATAGATATAATAATGTTAGGAGTGACTGTGTGTTTTACAAAGACCAACATAATTCCCACCATAGTCTCTGGATGTTGCTGGCTACAGAGGAGTTGCAATAGATCATTCTGGTTGATAGAAATACTTAATCAAATGCTAATTCTTGCACTTTTGAGTTGCAATGAGGCATAAGATCAGATAAACCAATTCTCATTTTTACCACAGTAATTTTGGAATTTTACTGAAGATTCAGTCAGATGAGAAAGTGGACATTAATCCTGTCCATTTCTAGTCTACAAAAGTACTTACATTGCATTGTTGATCTGATATCTTTAGATGTCTTATCATTCCTTTGTTGGTTTTTATCTTTAATCCTATTTATATCATAAGTCTGAAGTCAGTGCTATTGTTCTTTTTTCCAACGTAGAACCATATATATAATATACAATAAAATATATTGAAGTGTAGAGTGAAAAGCCACTGTAGTGGTAGTTAAGGTATCAGTTTCGCTCCAGGTCAGTTTTCTATGAAAATTCCACTCCTAGCCATAGCAGCCCTTTGGGTGATTTTTGGCCAGTTACTCACTCTCAGCCCAACTTGTCGTACTGGTTTGTTGAGCTTTGAGCTCTTAAATGAAATGATTGGATATTCTTTTAAACAAACAAATAAATAACACATAGCCACTTATTATTTCTTCAAGTGAAGAAACTGTTATTCTATTTAGAAATAATTTGTATGTGCTGTTGTTTAAACTTGTTGTTGTTTTTTCTTCCTTAGTGCTGTGACTTGGGATTCCATGCTAGTCTAGCACGGACATTCAGAACATATCTTTCTGCTGAATACAATCTAGAAACCTCACGCCACGAGGGGTTGGACATCATTGAAAATGCTGTAGACAATTTGGATGCGCGAAGTGACAAACATACAGTTATGGACATGTGCAACCAGGTCTTCTGTCCTCCACTGAGGTTTGACTACCAGCCTCACATGGGGGATGAGGTATGTAATTAGAAATGGTCCGTGTTGCTTCATCATGCAACTTTCCTTCAGATGTAATGCTTCTTGTGTATTAGAATGAATGAGTTTAGCTTCAGTGGCATTTGTGTTTCATTTGTTAGCTTTGAAATGGAGTTGTAGTTAATGGAATTCTTTTTTTTTTTTTAAGAATAGAGGTGGGGAATGACAACCCTTTTATGACTTGTGGACTTCAACTCCCAGAATTCCTGAGCCATCTGGCTCAGAAATTCTGGGAGTTGAAGTCCACAAGTCATAAAGGGGACATCATTCCCCACTTGTTTCAGAACAAGGACCACATTTTCGCAGTGCTATTTAGACCAGTGCTATTTTCCATTTCACTTAGAACTTTTTAGATACATGGTATATTAGAACATTCATTGTTCACTGTGCATTGAGGATTCTTTCCACCATTGAAATAAATTAAATATTTATTTATTTAATATTAGTTAATATTTAGGTCTTTTAGAGGGTGATTAATTCAGATCCTGCTTTTGGAATACTCGTTATGTAATCACTGCTAGAATGAGTCAACATCTTGGAATATTTGGAAATATTAGTGTGGATTTGGCATCCCAGAATAAATGACCATTACTGTCATTATTTCATATGTGATTCAGTTACATTTTGAAAGTCTAAAAGAAATTATTCTGTTAGTTAAAAAAAAACATTTTAACTGAAGATATTTTTTTTCCCTGCAAATATTCTACTCTAGCTTGAATTTGCAGAGGCTTATGTTTTCTTTCTACAGGTATGCCAAGTAAGCGCCCAGCAGCCAGTTCAGACGGAGTTGCTCATGCGATATCATCAGCTACAGTCTAGACTAACCACGCTCAAAATAGAGAATGAAGAGGTGAGAGCTGTAATTGTTTTTAACTGTAAGTAAACAAGCACCATTCACTCAAGTTATGCTAATGCTTCGGTTTGAAGTGATTTTGAAAGTCATTTGGATAGTTAATACCTTCCTGATTAAGATATAGTTTTCAGTCCAGAATCTGTGACTATTATAATATGTATCATAGAGCGCTTTCTTCAAAAAGTGTCAAGAAGTTGTAAAAAATATAATAGTTAATCTGCTGATGAGCGCAAGGCAGAACTGTCAGATTATTCCTACTTTGGAATAGCTGCAAAAATGGTCATTTGTTTATTTAGACCTGACCCTCTTCTGAACTGCATTTGATCTACTTTTAATTAATATATTATAATATTAGTTTTAAGCTATGTATTACTAAACTATTTTTTTCTTTTCTGTTTTTAAAAAGAATTGCTATCTCCCTCTGCCAAAGCCTCATCCCCTCCTCTGATAATCTTGTATGGTTGAGGTGATGTGTCTTCACAATAGATGTGAGGCCCTCAGTTTACAATAAGGGATATAAATGGTGCAAGGCAAAGGAATATCCAGGTCTACCCCTACATAGATTAACAAAATTGAATTAAAATCCCAGGAGGCAAAAGTGTATCTTACTTATCATTTCCAAAGAGTAATAATTGAACCATTGAATTACATGACTTACTATTTAACTCTTATTTGTAAAATCATTTTCATACCCTCTTGATCTTAGGAAGATTGGGAACAGGGATTCCGTGCAATATCGTCAGGGTAATATTGTGTTCTGTGGCTGAGCATTGTGGAATTTTGTTTGCCATTAGAGTGATGTCCATTTCCATTACTATGATTCTAGTAATACTAATCTATTATGGTTTTCGAGAGGTTCTGGTAATCGTATTGCTACACATGCTGCTTTTTATTAATTGTTCGAACTAGAAATAATTATGGATCATTTTGAGGCTGTTGTTACTCAAGAAATTTCTGTTTGTGAGTTCAGAGTCTTTACAAATTTAATTAGTCATAGGCATTAGGACTATGTAAAACATTTAGAAACATTCAAATAGTCTTGGGAAGCGCTCCTGCAAATCTATTGACGAATGACAAGGGACATTTGCAAGAATAAAGTCACCAGTAAAAATATGTATCCTATATTGAGGTGTTTTTCAAGAGAATTAATGAAGATTGTATTGCAAAACAAATGTGTAAATGAGTCTAGAAAAAGGAGAAAACAGAGAGAATTATGATTGAATGGAATTTATTTGATCCTAAAAAAGAAGCAGATAAGAAATTTCAAGAACAAAAAATAATGTAGGAAAGAGTTTATGGATACAAAACTTTTCCATTTGATGTCATGTGAACATTAATGAAGGGGTTCTTTATGACTGGATGTCTCTAGGGAAGTGATGGCTAACCTTTTTGTTGTTGTGTGCTGAAAGTGCGCACACCCATAATGCAAAGTGTGGGTGACCCCCCCGGCACGTGTGCCCCCACACATGCATGTGTGATCCCCCTGCACATGCATCTGTGACCCCCTGCCCCCAGTGTGCACATGCGACCCCCACATGCAGCCCTCCCCCACACGCATGCATGGCAGAGACCCAAAAACTAGCTGGGTGGGAGGCACACACACGTGTGCAGTGGAGCTGAGCTGGGGTGACAGCTCGCGTGGTGGCAAAGAGGGCTCTGTGTGCCTCCTTTGGCACTTGTGCCATAAGTGCCATAGGCCTACTGTAACGCATGTGCCATCACAGACCTATACTATTTCAGATAAGTGACTATCTAGACCAGCTATTGCGACTGCCCACCCACCTGCGCATGCACGAGGGACCCCCCACCACGTATGGTGGGGGAATGTTCACCCTCCCCAGGCTCCGGAGGCTTTCCTGGAGCCCGAGGAGGGCAAAAATGGCCTCCAATGGCCCCTCCGGAAGGCGGGAAATCAGGTGGCCGGCACAGGCATGTGCGCCGGTATTGAGAGCTGCCTGGGGTTGCTGTGCTGGCAAGTATGGCTCCACACGCCACCATGCCATAGGTTCGCCATCATGACTCTAGGGTTATAAATCCAGTGGTATACAATTAAATGGAAGAGATCAGGCACTTCTGATTAAATTTTATGTTTCAGTGACTCTGTAAGTGTAGAGAAGATGACACAGCCTCTTCATGGTACAAAGTTAAACACAGCATCTTTCTAGTTCACTTTTAAATCCTTATGATTGAAAGAATTTCTTAAGAGCTCTGTTTGATTTTTCTTCCTGGTTGCGTGATGCTATGACTTTTTCGAGCAGCATGCAGAGACGATACTTTTTCCACATAAACCTTAAGATACAGTAACGCACTTATCTCTGAGTCATACATAGATATTTTTCATTTGTAAGCGAGAACATCCTGCTAAACGAAGAGCCTAATTCTGGAAAGCCTTTGTTAAAAAAGACCATGTCCGTGTAACAAAAGTTATACATTTATAGTGCTGAACTGTATCTTTCACTCTGCTTTTCCGTACATCCATTTTCCGCAGGTGCGAAAAACATTGGATGCCACAATGCAGACACTGCAAGACATGCTGACCGTGGAAGATTTTGATGTCTCAGATGCTTTCCAGCATAGCCGCTCAACTGAATCCATCAAATCGGCTGCTTCCGAGACTTACATGAGTAAAATCAACATTGCCAAGAGAAGAGCCAACCAACAAGAAACTGAAATGTTCTACTTTACTGTGAGGAACAATTTCTGTCTATTTTGAGCCCAGTACTTTTAAAAATACATTAGTGAAATATTCACCCCATAAAGTTATATAGTTGCCTATTAAGATTCGAATGTCCATATGATAGTTTTATGACATTTGCACATCAAATTACCCTTCCCTTCTCAAGCATGCATGAATGTTCTTTTAATGTACAATAGTTCTGAGATTTGCGTGTGGCTTGTTTGAAGGAGGATTTTTAACAACAGTCCTCAAGCCTTTGAAGTAAAGATGTGATATATATGTCCCCCCTAAAAATATAGGATTTTAAAAAACATATACAGTAAAGTCCCTCTCAGGTCGATTTCCAGTCAGTTACAGGACATATCCTTGTTGTTTTCTTCACAGTATGGAAGTGGCTTGCCACAGTAATCTCCTGGGACCTTTAATTCCAAATGTCCAAATTTTGCTTAAACATCTCTTTAAATTAGATACTATTCATATATTCTACTGTATTCCTGACAGTACCTTTCTTCCATTGTTCAAGTCAATTGAGAAGAATTTTGTAAATTCTGCTGGCCACATGCTACTAGATTAGCCCTAGTGAGAATTGGAAGTTCTAAGATTCACGTCTTTTTAGAAACCTTTCATAATAATTGTTGTTTTTCACTGGTGGAAATCTTTTTAAAACAAAGAAGAACTGTGTAAGATTGATTCTTGTTACTCTGGTTATGAAGGCAAAGCAGGAGACATCTACAGATTATGGCAGCTAAGGAGCACAGATAACTTTTCTCCTAGCCTCATAGCAAAAGGTGACAAATCAGGTTGAAACTTGTTAAGATCCTCCTCCATCAATATTCCTGAAGTAACTTCATTCTTCTGCAGACATTCTTGCCCTAAGGCAACTATCTGTCAGTTATAAGCCCATACAGTTTTGTTGATCTTGTGCTTTATCATCCTAAGAATGGAAGGCCTTGACTTAGAAGAAGACAATGTGTATACAATAGAGCTGTATGTAGCAGTGGTGTGTTGCAGGTGGTATGCCCTGGTATGGGTGTACCGGAGCCTGCCTGGTACCGTTCCGGTACAGTACTCCGGAGGGCCCGCCCGTCCACCCCGCTCCTTACCTGTCTTTAAAGTCTTCAGCACTTCCACACACATGCACAGTGCATACAGCGCCTGCGCAATGCTCCGCCGAGCAGCTGGAGCGTCGCAGAGGCTCACAGAGGCGTCGCTGGATGGTAAGATGCATGCGCACACTGCGCACATTCATGTGGAGGATGCCGGGGCCCGTTGCAACCGTACCGGTTGCAACGGGATCTGGAACCCACCACTGGTATGTAGTAATGCTTTTATGTACAACTATCTGCAAGAAGCTGTTATCATTTGAGCAATGTGGAGAGAGCATTTTAACTTAAGTAACATCCAGAGTTTATTTTAGTCCTTACACTAGTTGTATCTGATGATACTACATATGCACAGTACAATTTATAATACTTAGCAAATGTGAGCTGTTCACCTAAAAATCTTTCCAAACTTTGTAGTTTGGGATTTTGTAGTTTATCACATATTGCAGCAAAAAGCTTAGAAATGAGAGCACTTAAATTTATCTGCCATCTACTGAGTTAATTAGAGTGTGAGATTCAACCCATGGAATTCTTTTCACTAATATATAATATATCATCATAACAAATATCATTTCCTTAATTTAGAGGGGTTACTGGAATTTGCATTTTGTAGTTAGTGCTGTGTGTATTGATTTTTGAGTCTCCTTATTTCAGTTCCTTCAACTAATACACACTTTTCTCCTTCCCACACCCCATGCTTTCCCTCTATTCCTAGCAACTGTAGAATTATACGGGTGAATACAACGTTTTTTGACCTTAGAATATAAACGGGAGTGTTACTTGTTACCTACATTTCACAGAGAGGGAAAGCTAGAAAGCTTCATTAAAAAAATCCTATGTGCAACCAAAATCTGATTCCTTATCACTTAGAAATTTGCTCTTTCTTTCCTGTTTAGAATACTGAGAATACCAAGAAGAAAACGATTATGTATGCATGTATGTAGAGAGAGAGGTAGAGTCCTTGCTTAGCAACCACCCTTTCACTGACCATTCAAATTTGTGATGTGCTGAACAAGTGGTATTTGTGACCAATCCTTGGAGTTCTGGCTGTCTCAGCATCTCTCTGGTTACGTGCTTTTCATTTTCAGCCTTCATTGCCCGCTTCCGACAAAGTCAATTGGGAAGCCTGAAGGAGGTTGCAAATGGCAACAATATTGACATTCTTGCTTAATGAACTGTAATGATTTGCTTAATGGTGGCAAATGGGATATCTGGAATGGCCTAAGCTAAGGCATGATTATGTGATATCATAGTTTACAACCATGTTGCTTAATGATGGCAACTCTGGTCTGCTGTTGTTAATTGAGGACTATCTTTAATTCAAAGTATGTCCTATCCGAATTCTTTGTCCATTTTGCTTATAGTTGTATGGATTTGTTTATTTTTTCTCTTCTCTAGAAATTTAAAGAGTTTTTGAATGGCAGTAATCTTATTACTAAGCTACAAGCTAAGCATGACTTACTGAAGCAGACTCTAGGAGAAGGTAAGTTGCAGGCATATTTAACCATTGCATTTCTTGCCACTACAGGTTTCAACCTACATCGTAGATTTCTTAAATGTCATCTGCTTTGGTTCTTTCTCTTGCATCTGCTGTTGTAACCAGAAGTATTATCTGGTTGTTGTTAAATGCAAAACAGCTCATTTTCCTTCTTTGTTCCTCATGCTGCAATTTGCCAATATTATCCAGGCTTTTCCAATGCCAGGTCAACATGTGGTACTAAAAAGCAATTCCAGTATCCCATGATGCCAATTGCCTGGATTCCAGCCAGGGTGGGTATCCCAGAATGGTTGGTCTGGATCAGTGGTGGGTTCCTGCCGGATCGCACCGGATCGCACACTCCCTTTCGGCGCTAAACCCGGAAGTACGGTCTTGCCCCGCCCCTGGCGACGCGACGACGGTTGCCTGCGCTCCACCAGCTCGACTGGGAACAGAGACGTTTCCTCAGCGGAGCGGAGCGCCTGAAAGGGACGCAGGCTCAGCCTGCCAGGCTGCCACCACTCCACTGAAGACATTGCTGAGCAGAGAAACGTCTCCGTTCCCAGCCGAGCTGGTGGAGCGCAGGCAAGCGTCGTGCGCGTCGCCAGGGGCGGCGCCAGAACGTACTTCTGGGTTTAGCGCCGAAAGGGAGCACGCGATCCGACGCGATCCAGCAGGAACCCACCACTGGTCTGGATTTGGGGAAAGAGAGCACCAGGTAAGGACAGGGTGAAAATAAGACCAGCCAAGCACACAATTATCAGGGGATAGCAATGGGAATTGAAAGAAGTGAGGAAACAGTCTGGGACTCCCTCCTGTCTTCTCCACAACACAAAAGTAGCTTGTCTCTGCTTTGTTTGTACCTCAAGACTCTTTTGGTAGTTAAATATGGGGCCAGGGATTGGGATGATACTAGTCCAGAATGGAGTAACATAAAAATCTTATTAATAATATAAATGCATGACTAAATGTGCCCACCAAATATGTTTGTCCTGGTACCAGTATTTTGGAATATTTAAAATATAGGCTATATTCACGAATCAATGTTGATACTGGTTGTTACCTAGTTTAGATAACTGGGTATTATCAAATAACTATAAATAATGTAATAGAACAGGGGTCCTCAATCCTCGGGCTGTGGCCTACTACCAGGCCACGGTCCATCCAGAACTGGGCCACACAAGCCCACCACTTGCACAAATGGAGCTGTGCACACTCACACCTGCTGCCCTCATGGAACCATTCTCTCCCACCCTCGCTGGACCGCCAAGCTGGAAAAGTTGGGGACTGCTGTTATAGGTCAAAGCATGTTATCCCTCCTGCCGCCATTATATCCATGAGTTGCTTTTGATTGGTGGGCTCTAATGATCCAACCCTTCCCCCAGTAGAAAGGGACCTTGTAATTCATTTTTTTAATTTTTTAAAATTTTTTCTTACTTATACATATATACATTTCACAAATATACATTTCTCATAGATATCATTAGTGTTACACTTTATCCTTATACATTTATGATTCCATTCTTCCTCTAAAGATACAATAATATATTCGAGATTGCTTTCCTGCCATCCTGTCCATCCGTCTTATATAACAATAACCCTACTTCTTCTTCCGTCTTTTTTTCTCCTACCCTCCCTTCTTCTCCACTTTCTTTTTTCCTCCTCTCCTTTCTCTTTTCTTCTTCCTCTTCCTCTCCCCTACTCCTCCCCTCTTCCTCACCTTCCTACCCTCTCTCCTACTCTTGCTACCCCTCCCTCCCTTCCTCTCCTTTATCCTTTCTTCTTTCCCTCTCCTTTCCTCTCTTCTCCTCAATCATGTAATTCATGATTTTGCCTAGCAAAGTGATAAAAATTATTTATTTATTTTTGCTCATTGGAAAAACTCAGGCCCTGCTAGTATATTCTTTTAAAACATATTCACTATGTTTTTAACAATTAGCCATTTTATCTGAAACTAAAGTTTGTCAAATACAAACACTGGGCTTAAAAAGTGTATCAATGTTTTTTGAAGGATATTTCAAAGTTTTGAAAGTAGTCTGAAGGAGATTTTAAAGTTTTGAAAATAATAGTCAACAGCAGCACCAGGAGGGATAATATATTGATGCATGGGAAGAGTAGTCTAAGGCAGTAGTTATTTTCCGGAGTCAAGCAGTAAAAATGAAGGGCAGTAAAAATGGATGCTACTAAGTATAGAATTTTGAGCTGTTTCAGTGTTTTAATAGTTATATGTACATTGGCACTGAAAATGGTGTATTATTTGCAAGTGGGTTACTTCTGTCACTCTGCTTGAAAGCTGTCAAGGAGAATTGAAAAATTAATGCAGAGGCCCTTTCATCACTGAAGATTTATGCTTAAGGGAAAATCTTTAGACAAGTTGGTGGAACTGACTATGAAACTACAATGACCTTCTTGATCTCTGCATATATTCCAGAAAAACTAATTTACTTCACTCTAGTTACACTTTTTCCCCACAGGAGTTGGCTTTTGAGGGAATGTTTGATTATAGGACAAATTGTAGGCATATATATTTGTCCAGAAAAATCAATGGTTCATCATTGGGAGAGGGGATTCGGTAGCTTTGGTTTTCTTCATTCAAATAATGATTAATGAGACGTAATGTTATATGGCATATGTATTTGTAAGTGATCCCTTCATCTGTTTACCTATTTCTTTTTCTTTAATCTTTAATTGCTTATTGTTCTAAGCCTACCTTTCCCCAAACAGAGAATCTGCTTCTTTATAAGCTTGCCTAAATTATAAGCGGTACAGAATAACAGAGTTGGAAGGGATCTTTAAACAAATAAAGGTTGGTTTATATTAAGTGATATTAAATACCAGACATTTAGTAGTGTTAATAACAGAACAACAGAGTTGAAAGGGATCTTGGAGGTCTTCTAGTACAACCTTCTGCTCAGGCAGGAAACTACACCATTTTAGACAAATGTTTGTCCAATCTCTTCTTTAAAACTTCCAGTGTTGCAGCATTTACAACTTTTGGAGGCAAGTTGTTTCACTGACTGGGACTGGAATTTTGATTGCTAAGTGAGTTATCAGGTGACCAAGTCCGATTTTACAACCATTTGTTTACATTAATGAATCATGCTTCCCACATTGACTTTGCTTGTCTGAAATCAACTGGGAAGGTTGCAAATCATGATCTTATAATCTTAAGATGCTGTAAGTGTCATAAATGTGAGCTAGTTGCCTAGCTCTCAAATTGTGACCACAAAATCTTGGGGGAAGTGTGAGGGTCATTACTTTGAGAAAGGGTCAAGTTGTATTTTCTGAACACATTGTAACTGTGAACCTTTGTTAAATGAGCAATCAAAAGATGAGCACCATCTATGTACTCCTGTCATCACCATCATATAAATTTTATGTCTCAACTCATAATTAGAGTTTGATTGTTGTTACTTAGATTTTTTCCCTTAAGCTCAACTCCATCTGAAAGAGTCAAATATGGGCAACAATAGCAACTTGTTAATGCTTTCAGTTCTGTCTTTGAAATTTCGTTCTTTGCCATTGAAGTTGGTAATTTCCAGAAAGGTACAGCCTTAAGAGATCAAGGATTGCTACTTGCATATCCAGTTTCATGTGATTATTATGTCTGGTAGCAGCAATAGTGAGGATTTCATTAGATGTAATCAATCAGGTATATTGCTTTGGAATTCAAGAGAGTCCTTCCCTAAGTCATGCATTTGACAAATGAGAGGCAGGACTACAGTAAGTTTTATGTTGAGCTATGTGGGTTTCTCCCATAGTTTAGACAAGACTGATAACCTGCTAAGATTACAATACTAGTTAATGCATGATACAGCAGTTCTTAAGAGCATGATGTGTCAATTAAAACTGCAAGCACTTGTCTTTTCACATCCTCATGAATCAAGATCTGCATACTAATCCAATATTTAATTGATTGTGGACTATTACTTCTTGAATTCGTTTCTCTTTGCTTTTGTTCCTCATCACGAACTGCTTAATGTTTCTAAAAACACACAATTACATTCCTTGAAGTTTATTCCTTTACTAAAAAGCACCCAAGATTTTGCCCATTTCTCTTTAAGCTAAATGTAAGCTCTGGTTTTCAGTTCCAGCCTTTAGTGTGTGCTCTGCATGGCCATGAATGCTTGTTATCTATTTCTAATAGCCTTCCCAGAATTTTCAGAAGCAAAAGCTGCTGCTAAAATGCAGTAGTCATTCCAGCTATTGGAAATGCCAGTCAAGGTTATAAAGTGATAAACCACCTTGTTAAAGCAATTCATGGTGCTATTTTGCCTTGACAAGAACTATGTTGTCTCTGCAGAACAAAGTTTCTCATTAAAGTAAATCCTACTCATTTCAACCTGGGCTAACATTTAATCAAAATGCCTTTGTTCTTCCACTGTGTGTAAATTTTATATAATATAAGCATATAAATTAAAGAGGCAGCATCCAGAAAATGAACACAACCAGAATATGTGTCCTGTAATATTTAGTAAGTCAGGTCTGTTCAAGATAGGCAAGGTTAAGTAACAGAATCTTGAAGTATGGATTTCTTGGTGTTGTCTGAGTACCTAAAACTCCACAATCCAGCCCTGAGCTAGAGACAGCTTCTTCAGTTAGAATGATGAAAGCCTGTCAGAATGTTATACTAAATAAAATCAAGGCAGGGTTATTCTGAGTTTCTTTCTCACACTTTCCACTTTATTAGAACTCTTTTCTACTCCCTTAACACTTCATTGCTTCCTTCACATTCTTTTACATAATGTGGGATGGAACCATTGCCTTGTAATGATTGATATAATGATGAAGTGTAGTGCAATGTAATGTGTTTAAGTGTAGTGTAGTTAAGATTAAGTGTGGTGCAATGTAGTGATTAAGACTAGACGTAGCACCCCATGAAATGCATACAACAAGTTTAAAGCACCCATATATAGTCCCAAGTTTAATGCATACAACAAGTTTAAAGCACCCATACATAGTCCATCATCAATTAAGGTCATTTTGTGATATTTTACTTGGAATAGTTGAAACTTAATGTTATGGTATTTTCCCCAAAAAATTAAGGATGGGAAAGGGAACAAGGGGCCTCTTGCAGATAATCAAACTTTCTTTTAATCTGAAAATAGTTAAAAAGTGTCTCAATATTTAATAACAAACTGGCTGTATTTTGGGCCATTTCTCAGACTTTGTGGGGATTTTAAAGGTGAGAATGGGAGCAGGAGGTTTGAAGTGGTGAACATCTCCCATCTTTACACATACGTTTCTCCAAATTAACAACCAGCTGCAGATGGGTCCTCACCTAGTGGCCAATGGAATTTGGTTAACAATCACAAATGAGACTTCTGGTATTCCTCTTACTAAACAATGAAGCCATGTGACATGGCTTAGTGATGGAAATTACTGTCGTAACTCAAGGACTACCTTTAAAGAGTCCAGATTCAGTCTCTGGCATTTACACTTAAACTTTTTAGAATTGCTGGTGTCATTAGAGGATACTCTACTAAACCAAAATAGGCTTGTATTCTGAAGGAAACACCCCAATCTGTTCTTAGGAAAATGTTATTTCGTGGCCAAATTACATATTATAGTAAATATGTAGCACAATACAAGGTTGTCTTCTAATTTGTTTCTGCTGGAGGCATTGGGGAGACAATTACAATGCACAGGGAAGGGAGGTCCCGTCCCCAATTCCAGCTGAAAAATAACTCCTTTGCACAGTTTGAAGCCACAGAAAAATGTTTCTATTAGCAACACTTTTCTTCGGTTGGTAGCCATGGAGGCCTCTGTGACATTTAAAGGGTAAATGTCTCTTGCCTGTGCACTGCAATTCCTCAAAAAAAGAACCCACCTGTTTCTTAGACATTATTTAAAAAATAAATAAAGAGAAGGCAAAACAGTTTGCCATAGAGTTAGCATAGCACGAAAGTTGACCCTGGAAAAAAATCTGGAAAAAAAATGACGCATAACACTACATCAACTGTTGGGAGGGGAACTTACAAACTTCTTAAATTTCACTCTTTGGAATATATGTGGATGATAATGATGGGAGCACTCTTCCTTCTGAAAGACATTACAATAGTATATAAGAAGAATAAAAGATAGTTGAATATATTATTTAACAATTAAAACAAGACAATGAAAATATAAATAATTAAAATTCCATTGATGTTTTTAAAAAGACCTTCAAAAATCTGATCTAGGCATAGTTTTTATCCTGCAAAATGCAGGATTATATGGGCTTCTGACGGGTTGTTCCCCCCCCCCCAAAAAAAAACTTGGCAACTTTTGTGGCCTTCCTATGGTGGTTGGGGAATTCTGGGAGTTGAAGTCCACACACCTTAAACTTGCCAAGTTTCAAAAACACTGGTCTGTAGGATTATACTGATTTCCCTCCCCCAACAAAGTACTTGTATTTTGTATTTGTATTTTTTAGTTTGTCAAACATGTACAAGATAGCAAGTATAAATATAAACATAGATATAAACTAAAGAAATGAATACAAATAAATGAGGACAATAGGACATGGACAGTAGAAACACTGGTGTGCTTATGCATGGCCCCTTTAGGGACCTCTTAGGAATGGGGTAAGGTCTACGGTAGACAGTTTAAGGTTACAGTTATGGGGGTTAGAGGAAGTAACAACGGAGTCCGGTAGAGCATTCCAGGCATTGACCACTCTGTTGCTGAAGTCATATTTACTCCTATAGGTAAATAAATAGTAAGGCTGCAATTAACATTCAGTTTCTTTCCTCCCTTTCACAGGTGAAAGAGCTGAATGTGGAACAACTAGGTAAGTGGAACTCTTTGTTTTTCTATTTTATTCTGGTGATTGGTTGCTACTCCTTCTATAACAGAGCTGTCAAACTCACGGCCTGCAAGCTGGATGTGTCATGCGCTGGCCATGCCCATGCCCGGCTTAGTGAAAGAGAAAAAAAGTCACAATATGTCACATGATGCCACCATGACAACACGAGTTTGACGCCCCTGTTCTATAAGGAGGACTGAACTATTTAAAACCCGTCTGCTTCAAATTTATAAAAAATCTTCCAAGCATGAGCTATAAGGGGGAGAAAATGGCAACTCTCTCCCTGCATGAGTGGCTTACCTCTGGCTACGTTACTCAAATAGATTAATTAGAAGGACAACGGAAAAAGCCTCTTGTATTTGCTGCAGTGGCAATTTCCAGCTGACTGGCTCTGAAATCAAGTAAGGCTCTGTCAGGAGAGAGTACTGCAGAGGATTCTTGGATGTATCAGCATTTATTCATCTACTTGTAATAGTGACCAACATATTTAGCCAAACTGGGATTCTTTCCTTTGCTAGTTAATATATGCTCTGGGACAAATTCCTAAAGCTGCCTGGAGTCACAGTGAGTGAAATGAGAGGCTATGTAAACTACATTTAATAAATAAAATTTAAAAATAAATTTAAATCCCCAGATATGGGATTAATTTCCAGATCATGATTTATGATGGTTTCTAAATCATTCTTTTCTCTATAATAAAGAGGGTGAAAAATAGGCATTAGGAATAAGAATACATCTTATGGGGGTGGGGAGACAGAAGAAATTTAGAAAAAAATAAGCACAATTGACAAAAGACATTGACAAAAGTGAGCTGCTCTCAGAAATTGGTAGGAGAGCAACTTATGATTCACTTAAGTATTAAAAGGTAATTTAGAAGCAGTTGGCTGTAGTGATAAAAAAAGCAGTTATTGAAGAATTGAATGGGTTTCATAGGAGTTAACCTACCCACATCTGATTTATGCATTCATGGCTGTATAATAATAGCTACTGCTAAATTAGGGATTGATTAGCTCACATTCTCATGTAACTACACCAATAATGGGGAATCATTAACTCAAATGATCATTTATATTTTCAGCTAAAGGAAAGATTTCCAAATTTCTTTGATCTACATAATACGTGGGCATAAAAAAGTAACCATTCAAGTGCAGAAAAACAGTTTGGCTAGATGTAGCAGGTGGACTAATTCTAAATTTTCTCACTGAAAGATAGAAAAGAGAGAGAGAGAGAGAGAGAGGATAATAGTTACCAAATATATGGTAGAAGAAGGTGCAAGGAAATATGTACAGACTCTTAAGTTTATAATGAATACAAGATATTTAATTTCCTGAATGCAGAAACCATACAGAAGACCCTCCTAGTAGCTCAGTTATTTTGATTGAAATGTAGGGAAATTCAAATTTACCTAGCTCGTTTTACCTAAACTGGTAGCAGTGGTGGGTTCCTACTGGTTTGGACCGGTTCGGTTGAACCGGCAGTAGCTTGGCGGCCTGGATGGCTGGAACCAGCAGCGACTCAGGCCTGCCACGCTCCAAACCACTTGTCCCAGCGGCAGCACCCTTATTTTTTGCTTCTGTGCGCAGAACAATTTTGATTGTACTGCCCAGGCACGTATGCACACGTGGTCAGTTCCTGAGCGAACCGACAGTAGTCTCTGCTGGAACCCACCCCTGACTGGAACACTATTGTCTAAAAAGACTAAACAATTCCAGCTAGCTTCTTCTGTTGAGAAGACCAAACGGATCAAGTTAAATAATGTGGATATAATAGGGGGGGGGGAACCCCAGTCATTTCAAGTTTATTTCAGTTCTTAATAAGTTGTTTCTCATAAGCACTGCTCCTCTATGCTTCCCTTCACCAGAACCACTTCTACCAAAACCCAAAATATTCATGGATAATATATTCTATCAGGCACTTAAAGTGCTGGTAGTTAATGTCTTAATGTAAATTGATCCAGGTCTCAGACTGTGGTTTGCTCATTTCTTAATGTGCTTTTATGCTAACAAAATCAAAATTAAGGTACCTGCCTCTAATCCCTAATCAAAATACAGAGTGCTAGGACACTTCAACCAGCTACATGAAGATACTGAGAAATAGGACAAAAAAACCCAAGCCAGCATTTATTTGGTGTTTTCTTGGGAGCCTTGAGTACTATATTCTTTAAAGTAGGTATAAAATCAACATAGAGAAGGAATAATAATTTCTGACCCACAGATTGGATCTAAAGAGAGATTTATCTGAACACACTGAAATTTAAGTGCAGTATGATTCCTTCCCAAAGAAATTGAGTGTGCTCAGTGGCTAAGACACTGAGCTTGTCGATCAGAAAGGTTGGCAGATCAGCAGTTCAAATCCCTAGTACCACATAACGGAGTGAGCTCCTGTTACTTGTCCCAGCTTCTGCCAACCTAGCAGTTCGAAAGCATGTAAAAACACATGTAGAAAAATAGGAACCACCTTTGGTGGGAAGGTAACAGCGTTCCATGCACTTTCAGCATTGAGTCATGCCGGCCACATGACCACGGAGACATCTTCCGTCAGCGTTGGGTCTTTGGCTTTGAAACGGAGATGAGCACCTCCCCTAGAATTGGGAGTGATTAGCACATATGTGTGAGGGAAACCTTTACCTTACCCTTTAAAGCTCCCTAGTACTCTCTTATATGAAAAAATGCTATATGAAAAGCACATGCTAGCTTTAAAATCTTGCTTACTTTCTTAGTTTCTTTTTGAACAATTTTTAAGCTATAAAAGTTCACTCCTGCTCCAAGATTTGAGGATAGTAAGATCATTTTCTTTGTTGCTGTTTGTCTTGCTTCCTCTTCTCTTAATATGCACAGCACATGCCTCGAAGTGCTGTTCAAAGCTGCTCATTCTGGCCCAGCCTGTATACTCATTCAAAGGTCTGTATGTTTTCTGCCAAGGAAGGAGATACAAGCAAATGGCTCCAGAACTCCCAAATAATGCAGCTCTTCTTTTTAGCTCAGTTTGCAATCATAAAAAAGGAACAACAATAGATTGTGAGGTCTGACACCCAATGCAGCAAAAGAATCAGAAAGAATTTAAAAACAACAACAACAACAACAACGGCAATAAAGCTTCATTGTTTAATGCCCTATGCAGGATTAGCAAAGAAACTTTGAACTGCTTTAATAATGGAAGAATAGATAGCTTTTAGAAACCTGACGCCTTCAAATGTGGATTTTTTTTTCCTAAATCTACAAGAATTCAAATTGTAGTATAAGTGTCATTTTAATTGTATGCACGTGGATTTATTTATTTTTATTTGGAGAGGCAATTCTAAGAAACCCTTTAAATTTATACTAGGTCGGCCCTTTGTAGCGAAGGATAATAGTGGATTAAGAAAAGATGATGCTTGTGTAAAAATTTAAAAAGCTAGGATCCTGGTGGCATAAAATCTTAGAATCTTTTCAGGGAAGAGAACATTTGTCTTTACCTCCCATCTTATTTTAAATATCGTTTTGTCCCACCTAAAGTGAACTACATTATAAATAGAAGTTTCCTAATAGCAATATGTAAGCAATTTGCCAACCCTCTTCCTCCAAAGTAAGGAAGCTGGCCGTTGTATCCTTAAGATTCAGTGGGAGCTCTTCTCGGCTTCGGTAGTTAAATGACATACTTTTGAAAAGGATATCAAGATCCATGAAACAATGGGCTCCCCTTCACAGAGGCTTCCCTGGGTCTCCCTTTTGCAATCTTGCAGCTCTTTCCCTGCCGTTGTACTCACACTGATGTTTTATGATTTCTTTTGTTCCATTTTCCCAGGCCCCCCTGTCTTCCCCCTAAGCCACAGAAAATGAGGAGACCTAGGCCTCTCTCAGTCTATAATCATAAACTCTTTAACGGCAATATGGAAACATTCATTAAGGTATTGGCTGTTTAACAGTAAGAGTCTGTGAACACTGTGGATGTAATGGTAGCATTTTCCTTTTCTAACTACTGACCTGTTTCCTTTCCTTGGACCCGGCCTTTCCCATGCGCTGCACATCACACCATGAAAATGGTTGGTATGCTATCTCTCTCTCTCTCTCTTTCTCTCAGGAACAAAGTCTGCTGGTGCCACACTCGAGCTAGTAAAGGACACACTTTACTCTTGGTGTTCTGTACTTTTGTTTATGCAAAGGGAAGGGATGAGGTAATAAGAAATATTTTTCTGGAACAAAATGTTAAGGTAGCATCCTTTGTTCCTGCCAGCAGGCTAATTTGTAGCCGATCATATCTTGTCACTACAGGCTGAACTACCCTGGTTCTTTGAAGCTTGAGGTTTATACAGACATCCTGAAATTTAAATGTAGCATGATTTCCTCTCTTAGAAAAATATTTCCTGCAAATCAAAGTTAGAATAAAAAGTGGCGTTTACAAGAATTCCTGGGTTTTATTCAGTATTTACCAAATTCGTGTATCTGCTCTTCGTGTAGCTTACCTAGGCAACTACTAAAGCAAATATAACATTTAAACTACAGCAGTAATTGATAAAGAAATAATGTGATAATTAAAACTTGCCTTTAAAACAAGAGTGTTAGATCATAAAATATAAACTCTTTTTAAAAATTTACATTAATAAGCAATTCTTCATCTGGGGCTGGGAAAGTGGTGCCACAGGAACCTTTGCTGAAATGGTTCTTCATCTAATTTTTATCTCATTTAGCAAGCTTAGAAAAATATAGCGAAGTATAATGCTAGTAGAATGCTTTTAATTTCCAATACTTCACAGATTAGAGATAGGAGGGAACCTGATAGGCATCTAAATTCTCAAAGCATAATAATTGAGCTTATTGGTCTCAATTGTTTTATTGAGACCAATATCCTTATCCTTAGATTTGCTAAAATTCGGGAATACTGCACAATTCAGGAAGAGGTCCAATCTTACCCATTTACTTATAATCAGTAGCTACTAAGTTGAACAGAAAGAATCAAGGAAAATGAAGGGGGATAGATTTTCTGGACAGAAAAAAAGCAGATGATTAAATACCACAATTCAGTCTTGCCACAGTGGCATAGCTTGGTCTGCTTCCAACAGAAGTGCCACATTGGGAATACATATTGGAGCTGCAGATAGTACTCAAAATAATTTGGACAACCTCCAGCTTTTTCTTTAAAAAAAATTGAATAATCTGCAGCCCATACAATAAAAGAGGTAAACCTACAGCATTAAACACTTTTAATATTGAAATTAACATCAAAACCAAAAAGTAAAAACATTTTCACATGCAAGGAAGTCAAGACAGCCCAGCAAAAGAAGAGGGAGAAAGCATTTTAAGAAATACAGAATACTAAAGCAACAATAGCAATAGCACTTAGACTTATATATGGCTTCATAGTGCTTTTACAGCCCTTTCTAAATGGTTTACAGAGTCAGTCTATTGCCCCCAACAATCTGGGTCCTTATTTTACCCAACTCGGAAGGATGAAAGGCTGAGTTAACCTTGAGCCTGGTGAGATTTGATCTGCCAAACTTCTGGCAGCCGGTGATCAGCAGAAGTAGCCTGCAGTACTGCACTCTAACCACGGCTCACTATGGCCATCAAATTGAGGTATTCCCCTGCATGCAAAACACAAGAATTTCAGGTTTGGCCAAGAGAGTTACGTAAATAAAATGAACTGGGCGATGGAAAGTGTAGGAAGAACTCCCTCTGGGGAAAAGGGAAAATAGCAAGAAGAGTCTGAGAGTCCATTGCTGAAGCAGAGTAATTGCATACCAAGCAGTTCTATGGGTGTTGGACGGAGCCTGAACTACTGTAGTTCCTTCTAAGCTGCCATTGCATTTGAGCTTTCATAGCCTCTGGAAAATATGCTTACCCTAACTGTTCTTACTCTTGCTTAACCTTTTCTTTTCTCCCCTACTTTGCTGCTTTATTTGCTTATCAGAGGAAGAAGGAATGCTCGAACAAGAAATCAGGTACTGACTAGAGGCCCCCTATCTAGAAAAATATGTGTGTTACTTATTATAAGAAGATGCTATGGGTTCAAGGGACCTATTTAAGAGATCCCTTCATTGAAGGAGAAAGAAGAATGAATACAAAAAGCCAAAGTTCACGAGAGGATAACTTTCCCAAACCCATTCATACACATAGATAAATATACAAGGTTCTGCAGAGCTCTTTAAAACTGGTTTTGTGGAAAGGCAAAAGAATTGTTGGAAGATTTAGTATGCTAAATGGAAAGCATTAGTGTAGCTTAGCCAAGGTCTGGTTTGGCTCATAACTTTGATCCAGATGCCTCAATTTGGTAATCAAGATTTGGCTTCTTGGGAACATTGCCAAATTAACTCTCTTACAGTGGACAGTATAAAGGATGTTGCAGATTACTGTTTGATAGCTCACATGTTTTAATTTCTTGCTAACTCAGTGACTGAACTAACAGAGCTCATTTTTCAACCTGCAATTTTGCTTGAGTGTGCTTCATGAAACCACGGTTCTCATCAGATCAATATACCTAAATCAATATATTCATTTTTTTTTAAAAAAAATGCTTATTTCTTTCCCAAGGACTCGGGACAAGCAATTCCACTTGTGGTTGAAAGTTGCATCCGTTATATTAATTTATACGGTAAGTTGAATTGCTCCCTTCCACGTTGGCCTCAAGATTTTCTTTTAAGGTTTCCAGCACAAGAATGTGTCTCCACTAAAATGCAAAATGATATGTCAACTTATTTGACTAATTACATGGGACTCAGCCATTGTTATATTCAATTAATAAATGCTTGTCTTAAACAGAAAACAAAATACTTTCTGAATGACAAATAGTTGGATGTGGAATTGTCCTCATTGACCAAATTATTTGTCTGGACATTTTTGACTGAAATCCAGTGAACTATTCCTTCTCCCTCCACTGCTGATGACTGAAAATTTTTCATTTTCTTCTAGTATGAGCTAGAGCTAGACGGTAGCAGGGTTTTGGTCAGTAATGATGAATCTTTTAGGCTCCATGTGTGAAAATGCCTAATTTCACTCTGCTGACATGTCACCTCCCCCACCCCTTAAAAACAGAAACAGTTCATAACAGAGAGTCGCTTTGGATAGTAATATGGGTGGCATATAAATTTAATAAATAAATGCTTACATAATTGTAAATATGTTTCAATTTGTCTTATCTGAGGCAGCTCCAGAGATCTGGAAACTTTGGGAAATGCTCTTAGGTGGCCTTGCCGGCCACATGAGAACAGGAAAGCATGCCCCATTCTTGTGCTCTTTGGAGACTCCAGAGGCTGTGTGAGAACACATCACATTCTTGTTATGGCCTCTGGAACCTCCAAAAATCCACGAGAATTTTCTGCCCTTTGGAGAGGCTGCATGAGAATGTGGTGCAGTCTCTGGAGCTACCGAAAAAATCATGCAAGAACATTCTTGCACAATTTTCAGAGGCTTCAGAGGCTTCAAAGGCTGAGAGCAAAGTCCTCTTGAACAACTTCCAGATGCTCTGGATCGGGTGGTATTCACTTACCTTCCCTACCGGTTCGTAAATGTCCACACATGCTCTCAGCCTTCCGCACATGCGCTTTGGCTAAAAAAAGTGCCTAAATGGGACAGCATAGAGCTAGGGCGGATGGACTCACCCGCGATTTCCAACTAACGGTTCGGGTGAACCAGTCTAAACCAGCAGAATACCACCTCTGGTCTGGATGCTACACAAGCATACACAAAATTATGCAGTCTCTAGGCGTGTCACCAAAATTGATATGACACGTCAGTTGTGACACTCATGTCATAGGTTCACCCCCATTGCTTTAGGCCATATTGGGCTTACTTAATTTCTTGTCTGTCACCATAAATCCTCCTCTCCTTCTCCCCATGAACAGGGACTAAATCAGCAAAAGGTTGCACTGAAGCTGTAGTAAAATGGGCAGAATTATAGTCAATTGTTTCCATGCAAGAGTATGCAGAATCATTCTGGATACCTTTGTGTCAAAGCAAGAGAATTGTAAACCAGGTTTGTCCACCTAAGCCTTCTCCACCATCTGAGTTTATCTTATCTGCTTGAACATATCAAAACAAATTGCATACATAGGATTACAGGGAATTCGATGATTTATTTATGGATATATGAGCAAAACGATTACATATAAAAATGATAAGGGGTGATCTATAAGTAGATTTGGGTCAATGAACTTATTTGTCTTAGTAAAAGGGCTCCCCCCACCTCCAACTGTTATTGGTATCCTAAAAGTAAAATATATATTTGGAAGACCTAAATGTGAAGGTAACTCAAATGATTGGGAATTGATTTCAAATAGTTTACTAAGCTTTCTTCTGAAAATATGTATTTTTTCACTTCAGGTTTACAACAACAGGGTATTTTTAGAGTTCCTGGATCTCAGGTTGAAGTCAATGATATCAAAAACTCATTTGAAAGAGGTATGTAATTAGTTAGTCATTCTTGCAAAGTGATTTGCTGTTGTTTTATTTTACATGTACTTGTTAGAATACATATACATTCTGAATTCTGTCTCTCTTTTCTCCATATATTATGATGGACATAAGCCACTTCTTTTGAGCTTCCTTCATCCCATAGTTATACTTGTCTATGGAGATCATTCATCCAGGTCATGGTTGCCCCAAAGGTGCTTTTTCAAAGGGCAGCTCGGGTTTTTGTTTTTTCTTAAAGACATTTCGCTTCTCATCCAAGAAGCTTTTTCAGTTCTGAAGAAGCTTCTTGGGTGAGAAGCAAAATGTCTTCAAGAAAAAACAAAGTCCAACTGTCTTTGAAAAAAGCACCTTGGGACATAGTTAGCATTGTTATATATAAACATTTGGGATGTGTTGCAAGATTTTATTACACTGCTTCATAAAACTAAAGACTTTTATGATTTTTTTGCCCATTCTTTATTAAAGACACAATTACATCACAAATCATATTAGGAGATACGAATGCCTGTGAATTTTTGCATGCATATCATGCAACCTCATTGGCTAAGAACCCAAATACTTTGCAATTAATATTAGATTTCTTGTATGAGTCACAAGAGTATGAATCAGAAGTTTAATATAGCAAAATGAAAATGGAAACATTAGAAAAATAAAGGAATTTGTGTAACTTGATAGAAAGTTGATTAAAGATGGAAAAATCTTTGGGGAAACATTAAGACATAAAAATCTTGATAGAAAAGTTAGGGGTCTGTTGGAAACAATGAAGTCTATGACAAGGGAGAACTTTTGATTGGAAGGGCATGATTCTTTTATCACACAGAAGTAAGACATGGTTAAATTGAATGTTGGGAAATGTGGTGGAACAGTGACTGAGACACTGAGTTTGTCGATCAGAAAGTTTGGTAGTTCAGCGGTTCAAATCCCTAGCGCCACATAACAGAGTGAGCTCCTGTTACTTCTGCCAACCTAGCAATTCAAAAGCACATAAAAATGCAAGTAGAAAAATAGGAACCACCTTTGCTGGGCAGGTAACAGTGTTCCGTGAACCTTCGGCATTTAGTCATGCCAATGACATGACCACAGAGACATCTTCCAACAGTGTTGGCTCTTCGGCTTTGAAATGGAGATGAGCACCGCCCCCTACAGTCAGCAACGACTAGCACATATGTGCGAGGGGAAGCTTTACCTTTACCTAAATTGAATGTGGAATGGCGTACTTATGTGCATAATGAAATGAGAAAACATAAGGTCAAGAATGAATGGGTGCTGAATGAATGCGGACACTTACTCAACAAAAGTTGAGTAAGTGACCAGTATGAGAGAAACACACTGAAGGGATTAAGTCATATAAAGAGAAAGACTGAAGGTGGAATTGCATAGCAAACACATGAAGAAAAGTGAGGAAGATTGAGGAAATCATGATTGAGCATAGTTGATGAATTCTCAAAAAGAAAAAGGTGAAAGGTTTAAAAAACAAAAGAAATTGGTATCTGGATGTAGAAGAAACAGACGATTTGCAAGGTTGAAGAAGAAAAGTGTAATAAATGATGCTTGTGATAATTTTTTTCCATTTCTTATTTGTACTGATTTCTTTTTTCATGTGTGCTTTCTGTAACGTTGTTTACCCTGAAAGACTATAGAGTGAGGTGTTTGCATGTACGTATTATTATCCTACATTATAGCATTATAGTTCAGCAGGATTATGATGATAATGTGATGACAAGAGCAACAACAGGGAGGAGTAATTCAGGGAAGCTGATTTCCTAATTTTTGTAGCAACTTTTTATTACTTTGGTGTGTTGTGTTTCCTGTATAATCTAGAATTGGAATCTAATGTTATAAATAAACCTTTTATCTTAGGTGAAGATCCCCTTGCTGATGATCAAAATGAACGTGATATTAATTCTGTTGCTGGGGTCTTAAAATTATATTTCCGGGGACTGGAAAATCCACTCTTTCCTAAGGAAAGGTTTCAGGATTTGATATCTACTATAAGTAAGTAATTGAATTACGTCAGTTTCTTGATTTTTGCATATTATTGTAATGTGGTGGTAAAGGTGCTTATGCGAAGTAAACCATTATTTTACACCAGGGGTGTCAAATTTGATTTCATTGAGGGCTGCATTGGAGTTGTGTTTCACCTTGGGGGGGGGGCGTGGCCAGGGGGCATGACCAGTTCAACATCACTCATGTTGGGGGCATCTGTAGAAGCCTGAGCGCTCTGCCAGCGAAAATGGGCTCCCGAGCTCTGTTTTCAGCTGTGACAGCCTCCTGCAACCTCCACCAGCAAAAACAGAGCTTGGGAGGGCCACCTGCGGCCCTTGCAAACTCTGTCTTTAGCTGTGATGGCCTCCTGCTACCCTCCCAAACTCAGTTTTCATTGGCAGAGGCACCGCAGGCCTTTGTTGTTTCCAGGGTGGCCCCAAGGGTCAGATCTAAGCACCCCACGGGCTGGATCTGGCCTCTGGGCCTTGAGTTTGACACCCCTGACATAGCTTTGCATTATTGCCAATCAATCTTCTATAGTTTATTGCATAAAAAGTGGTTATAAACATGGCTAAGAGTAATGTGCGGTACGACAAAAAACCAATTTTATTTGTAATGTAAGTTGAATCACTTGGCAGAATATCGTGTTATGTACATTGCAGGGTATTTGCATATCCATATTGCCATGTAATTTATAATGTATTGTGTGGTTGAGAATGAAGCTCCCCTTCCTATTTTCTTTATTATAAGCAAGAAGCTAAAATATCCTTTCAGTAGGAAAAAAATTGTGGGAATTTTATAAAAACTGCATTCTTGTAAGCAATATCAGTAATATGAATTCAAGGACCAATTTAATTGCATTTTAGTGTTCCATATTGCTTTTAAGTATTATTTGTAATATCTTGTTTATATTACTGAATGCCCTGTTGATTTTTCTGTTCATATATATTGTGGAAACAAGCTTACAAATAAAATGAAACTTGACCTTTCTTATATTAAATTTATTTTTTCCTTTGTTTAGACTTTTTATTAATAGAGAAAAAAGTTCTGATTTCTGAACAGTAAGGCCTGTAGAAAAAAGCATACTTGAACTAATCTGTAATGTCATTTAACTATCCTCCTCTTTGCAATTTATTTTGTATGCTTCATTGGTTGTTGTTTGGGGAATCATCCTTATTAAAGAGGAACATTTTTCTTATCTTCCTCACTTTCTTTATCTTAATACTGTACTGTTTTTATCTAGTTTTTTTTTTAATGATAATGGTCACCCATGAGGTTTAAGGTTTGCACACTCTTCTTAATCCTAACCCCAGTTGTATATTGTATAGTGCATTCATTACTTAGAAGATCATCAAGGAAATGTTGAATTGTTTTTGATCTGCTAGATCACAGGTGTGAAACTCGCCATGTCACATTGCTGTCACGTGACGTTTTGTGATGTTTTCCCCCTTCCCGGAGCTGGGATAGGCATGGCCTGTGCATGACAGATCCAGCCCTCGGGCCGCCAGTAGATCATTTACTTTGTCAGCAATGTTCCTTGGTGACCTAATAGATGCCTTTGTTTGTGGATGGTCGTGTGATGCAGCATTGAACTAATGGTCTCCTTTCTATGGTTAAGATGTCCATGGTTGTGTTGGATCAACTGAGCATTCCATCCACAGCAGAATTAAAGAACCTGAAAGCAATATTAGGTTTAAAAATATACTAATATCAAGGGCAATATTATAAAATAAACCTGGAGAACATTAGCCTCCTGGCAAGATGCAACAGGCAATTTCAGACTTATTAAAGATTATTTCTTATATAAAGAAATTTATAAGCACATAAAAAATATTAAATAGAGATGGGGGATCAACTGTTACCCTACTGCAGTTAGCAATTATTTGTGGCATTCTGCTTCACTGAACATAAGCAGTATATAAAGACATGACATCTATTATTGAGTTCAGTATTAGATATACTCTGCAGAAGCTAACAATAAGGCTACTGAAACTTCTGTATATATTCATTGTCTCACAAGGCTATCTCATAAGTCATTTCACCAATCGCTTGCAGCAGTGAAAAACTACCTGCTGTGATTAAATGACTGGATGGCTTTTATTCATTACAATTCCTGTCATACTTTCTGAATTTTTGCAAGTTCCTTACTTATGGAGATACTTAAGATTTATTCATGCATATTACAAAGAAGAAGAAAAAAGAAATATTCCAAAAATTGGAATGGGTAGGAAAACCAAATCACCCCTCATTCCAAATTTGAAGGTTCTACTTCCACAAAAATACATTTTGAAATTGTGCAGATTCTTTATTTCTATGCTGTGTGCCATTTTTATAGTCCTGCTGATTAAATAAATTTTTAAAAGCTCCTCTCCTGCTTCTAAAAACTCCATACACAAAGAACTAAAATTTCTGTGACTGAGCTTTCTAGACCTTACATCAGGGGTGTCCAAACTTGGGAACTTTAAGACTTGTGGACTTCAACTCCCAGAATTCCCTAGCCAGCTATGCTGGCTGGGGAATTCTGGGAGTTGAAGTCCACAAGTCTTAAAGTTCCCATGTTTGGACACCCCTGCCTTACATCCTCTCTTGCTAAGTCCTATTAGGAAAATTTATGCACAAATCTTGAAGAAATGGTATACTATTCCCAAACCCTTGTTTACAAACAAGTAAATAAATTAAAAGAGAGAGGAATAAGTGCATTGTTTTAAAAAAAAGTCTGGCTGAGGAATTCTCAGAATGAAGTCCATACATCTTATAGTTGCAAAGTGTTGGGAAACACTGCTTTAAAATAAATCAAAACCTCAATATCTAAAAGCTGGTTGTAAACAACAATTGTTGAACCAATTTATTTTGTATCTGGCAGGTGCAATTCCCTCAGATCAGGTGCTTTTAAGCCATTTTTTGTCGTAAGATATAAATAGTAATAGCACTTAGACTTACACATTTCACAATGCTTTACAGCCCTCTCTAAGCTGTTTACAGAGTAAATATATTGCCCCCAACAATCTGGGTCCTCATTTTACCAACCTTGGAAGGTTGAATCAACCTTGAGCCGGTGAGACTACTGAACTGCTGGCAGTTGGCAGTCAGCAGAATTAGCCTGCAAAACTTCATTCTAATCACTGTGGCACCACAAGTCTTAAATAAAAATAATAAAATAACCTCTGAAGCAACATTAGTCTGTAAATTATATCTACTATCCAGTAGTTTTGACATGACCATAATTGAGCTCAGAATTATAGTCATAAGTCATGTTGGTTATTAAGCAGTTCACCATATGACTGCATAAGATTTTATGACTTTTTTTTTGCAGCAATGGTTAAGTAAACATCACAGCCATTAAGTATATCCATTGTCCACAATGGGTGGTTTTCTTTGCCAGAAACAGGAAGTAAATGGCAATTTCTGACAAAAAAACCATTATAAATCATAATCATATGACTTGGGATGCTGCATATGGCCATGGAGTCAGGCCGCTGAGCTTCTACAATCATGTGACCTAAAGGGGGAACATTGTAACTTCAAATCCAGGTTATATTTAGCCCTATAGGGGAGGTCTGCCATAGCTTGGTCACTAAGCAATCAATTGTAAGTCAAGGACTACCTGTGGTGACCAACAGAAGAAGTACCACCATCCTCACCATCTGTCCAGTCAGTTTGTTTGTTTTGAGGAGGAATTGCTGGTCTTGGATCCAAACTTTCTTTGGTCAGTTCTAATGCTAATTTTGTCACCTAATAATGTAGTGAATGTACACAACATCTCTTCTCAGTTCTACTCTTGGATTACTACCATGTACTACCGGATCTTATTTTCTTTGACCCCCGAAATAAACGCTTGGCCTTATTTTCGGGGAGGTCTTATTGTTTTTGAGGTGCAGGAGGCAGCAAGCTTGGTCACCTCATGGCTGCTGCTATATTGCAATATTTTGGGGGAAGGCTTATTTTCGTGCATGCGCTCAAAGGCCCGATTGGGTTTATTATCGAGGGAGGGATTACTTTCGGGGAAACAGGGTATGTCTTTATTGGACAGTTTTCCTACTTGTTCGAGGAAGGGCAGCTTGATGTGCAAGGAGGAGGAAGTCCCTGTCCTGCAAAATAGCAGACTGTTTTGGGAAATCGACTCCCAAGTTGTTTGTATTTGATAGTGTCTGTAAGAAATCCAGTCAACCGCTTGACTTGTTCTGTTATCATTTCTGTTACTGTGATCTGCTTCAAGTCCAAGGTACAGTAAACACATGTTGGGGTGCATGTACGAATAAATACCATACTTTTTGGAGTATGACACACTTCCCCCTCCCAAAAGAGGGTGGAAATGTTATACACTGAATACAGCCATTTTTGGCCTCTGGAAACCCCGCCCTGCGCATCCTGATTTCACCAAAAACAGGCTTGTTTTCACAAAAATGGGGTGCGCAGAGGGCTTGGGAAGCCTGTAGAGTTCTCCTAGGTGTTGGGGAGGGCATAAACATGATGCATGAGGGGTTTGGGAGGCAAAAAAACAAGCCTGTCTTTCACAAAAACAGTGTTTTTGCCCTCCCCAGCCCTCAGGAGCACTCTGCAGGCCTCCCAAACCCTCTTTGCTGCCCCATTTTTGTGAAAAACAGGCCACTTTTTGGCCTCCCAAACCCCCCAGGAGTGCCATTTTTGCCCTCTCCAGCCCCTAGGAGCACTCTGCAGGGCTCCCAAACCCTCTTTGTGTTCCGTTTTTCACAAAAACGGGGCATGCAAAGGGTTTGGGAGGCTGCAGAGTGCTCCTAAGGGCCAGGGAGGGCAAACACTTTTTTTTTTCTTTTTTACCTCTTCGAAATCTTGATGCATCTTCTACTCCACTGTGTCTTACAGTCCGAAAAATACGGTGAATAAATGAGAGGTTGAATCTGAACACACGTTTCATTTGTATGTTACAGAAATTGAAAACCCTGCTGAAAGAGTACACCAGATCCAGCAAATTGTTATCACCTTGCCACGAGCTGTCATCATTGTAATGAGATACCTCTTCGCTTTCCTTAACCAGTGAGCATTTCCTTTAACTATTTACTTTGAATGAAGCTGTAGTAGCTTTCCCTGTTCAATACTTTCCCCTTTCATTGTTCTCTTTTTCCTCAAACCCAGCACTGGGCAAAAGGGAGAGGTGCCCCTTGACCATCATTACTTGTAATTGTTGCCTTTTGACCAGCTGGAGGAAATGCCTATAGAGAACTATGTGTGTAGTACTTGAAGCTTGGTGTCGTAGCTGTGGGTTACTTGTATTTGCAGCTTGTCGCAATACAGTGATGAGAACATGATGGATCCCTACAATCTAGCCATCTGCTTTGGACCAACTTTGATGCATATTCCAGATGGGCAGGATCCAGTGTCCTGCCAGGCTCATGTCAATGAGGTCATCAAAACCATCATAATCAATCACGAGGCCATCTTCCCTACCCTCAGGGAACTGGAAGGACCTGTTTATGAAAAATGCATGACTGGTGGGGAAGAGTACTGGTAAGAAACTTGGGAATGAAATATATGCCTTTAGCATCTTAAGAAGGTTAGGAATTTCTTCTTTTTAAAGTGTGGGATGCTTATTTCAGATGTTCTTAATTTAAATAGTAAGATGATACAGGGCTATTTCTCTGCTCAAACTGGAATGGATTGTTGTGCATGTCTGAACTGTAAGGAATAATTATTTTTGTTTCTAAATCTCTTGAGTTGCCCAACAAGGTTTTAAATAATAATGTGCTAATGGAGTGTAGGAACCCAATGGAAGTTAGAGCCTAATTCATTTTCAAGTCTTTTGAGAACATAAAAGGAGATTGCTTGGAACCAGTTTCACTCAGTCCAACCTTCTTCTTTTTCCATAGGGGAAACCCAAATTCTTTTTTAATAACCCATAATCAGGGCATGGGTTTGATCTATTACTCCCTACTGCCCTTGTTCTCAATCAATTGATATTAGTTTATTTTCTCCGAATGTGGAGTTCTGTCTTATTTTTTTAAAGAAGCTATCTGTCTCTTGCCACCTTTTTTTGTTTCACCGATTTTGCTTTTTTAGGACTTGTAGTATTTATTCCAGCATGAGGAAATGCTGTGATCCAAATATATACATTCTTCTATCAAGAGTTGTAATCTTTAGCACACATTTTGATGCATTAGTAAGATTTGCTTAGATACAAGTGACAAGACTTTTCAGGTAGAAACCTCATTTTCTCCTTTTGTCCACACTGGTGAGGCTTAGGGCACCACAGTTGGGTTGCTGGGGACAATAGGTCAGCCATATGTTTCCTAATTCTTCTTTAGACAGAATAAATATAATTCTCTTTTTATCTTATGTCCATTAACTGGAGTCATCTTTTCCATCAACTTTACATTATTTTGAATACAAGTTACTATTTAAAGATTGTTTCCTGGCTATATGACACTTTGTCCTTAAGTGAAATCAGGTCTTTCTTTAGTCTCTCTTGATTATAGCTGCCACAACTCTTACTGGTTGCAGTTCATGGGAGTTGAAGTCCAAAACTTATAGAATGCACCAGGTTGCCAAAGGCATGGGTTAGATTTTAATTATTGGGTTCATCATGAAGTCATTGCTTGCATTAGAGCAAACAGTGAAGGTTCTTAAAAGCATTTATTTTACAATTCACTCTTGTTTAACAGTTCATTGTCTTGATGGGCTTAGCAATTACACTAAACTAATAATTATTCCCAAGCTAACAATTAAATCCTATACATGTCTACTCAGAAAAAAGCCCAGTTGAATTCAGTGGGACTTGGTCCCAGGTAAGTCTAGATGAATGAAGCAATCTTGAGAGAGAAAAACTGAAAAAGAACTGAAAGTATTTTAAACCACAATGAAGCTAAGACCAACACCCCTAGCCTAAAGCCCATTTTTCCTTATTATGACATGGTGGCTCAGTGATTAAGATACTGGGCTTGTTGGCTGGAAAGCCGGAAGCTTAGGTTCAAGACCAAAGCTCCATGCAACGGGGTGATTTCCTGTCCTTCTCCCAGCTCCTGCCAAACTAGCAGTTTGAAAGCATACAAATGCAAATAGATCAAAAGGTACCACATGGTGGGAAAATAATAATGCTGTATGACATCATAATGGCCACATGACTATGGAAATGTCTTCTGACACACTGACTCAATGGTATTGAAACAGAGATGAGCACTTCCTCCTATAATCAGCAAAGACTAGTAGAGTAAAAATCAGCAGGGACATCTTCACCTTTTATTACTTATTTTACTCAAGTCAATCAAGCAATGATCAGCCTTTTGGCTTAATCGCTGTACTCTAGTTTTTTGGAATCCCAATTAATCAGGACACTAGAAAACTAAACCATGGCCATTCATTCTGAAAGATCCTCACCACTTCCAGGTTGTAGATAATAAAATTCGTGTAAATGTATCCATGAAGGCATAAGGAGTTGATCATGACTTGAAGGAAACTTTACATGTAGCTGCCAACTGTTTCAGTTTCAATAGGTTTCCAGCAGTTTTTCATGTAATCATCTACATCAGGGGTGTCAAACTCAAGGACCATGGCCGGATCCGACCCGCGGGGTGCTTAGATCTAGCCTGTGGGGCCACCCTGGAAACAGTGAAGGACTGGCCCGCGGTGCCTCTGCCAGTGAAAACGGAGCTTGAGGGGGCTGCATGTGGCCCTCCTGAGCTCCATTTTCACTGGCAGAGGGTAACAAGAGGCTGTTGCAGCTGAAAATGGAGCTCAGGAGCCTGTTTTCATTGGCAGGTGCCCCCAATACAAGTGACGTTGAGCTGGCCATGCCTACCTTGGCCATGCCCACCCCGCCCCCTAAGGCTAAACATAACCCTGATGCGGCCCTCAATGAAATTAAGTTTGACACCCCTGACCTACATGGTCTTTGCCCAACTATCTGGGGGCAACTATCTGGGACACTTTGCTCCAGAAAGTGACTTCCATCCTGGACTCCTCACTTCTGGTTTCTACAGCAATGGAGAACTTAAGATGGCTGTTCTTGAAAAGAAGGGCAATCCTGACTGGTGACAGAAGCCACTTAGGATGGTTGTAAAACTTGGTGTGAAAAAGCACAAAGCAGCCTTTTCTTAAATCAATTGTTAGCAGGAATGGGAACAAAAAACAGCAGGAGCAGATGGTGATGATAGCAACGACAGTTTATCTCATGCTGTCTAGCTCCTACTTTCCAGGTACCAGTGCATTCTTAATGGCCTTTTGTGACAGACTTAAATCTTAAGGAACAGATCAATGAATGTCTGCTTCCATTAGATCTGTTATATAAAATGGGACAAGTCCACAAAGACTGTGTTCCCTATTAGGTCAGCTTAAAATTTCTTCTCAAACACAAAACAGATGTTCCCATCCTGCTAAGGTGAAAATGTGGCTAGCAGGCAATGGCTATGTCAGTTTCTTGGCATGGGCCCATTAATCGATAACCAGTCTTCTGCTACATAATTAGTACTTCAGTTCTGAATAATGGGAGAATGTAGGATTATGCCTTCAATCCTAATGATCGTTCCTTGAACAAATATATTACACAGATTGCCATGAGAAGGAAATATGTAAACGAAGAATAAACAAGTTCCACCAACATTGTTTTAGACTTTTCTTTGAATTAGCTCTGATACCTTTAAAGAACTTTTTTAAATCACTGCATAAAATACAAGACAATAGAAACCAGGGTCTAGGACAACTCGCAATGACCAACATGCCATGGCTATCTCACCACTGGCATCTTGCCACAGTCATCTTGCCTTCGGCCAACTCACCGTGGGACAACTTGCCCTAGATAATTCCATGCGGGATAACTCAAAACAATAAATGCTGTCCACCACTGTTTCCTTGATATTATTTCCATTTTTCTCAATGGAAATAATGTTGAAGAAACAGTGGCAGATAACATTTATTGTGTTGAGTTTTCCCGCATGGAATTGTCCCTTGGCAAGATGGCCATGGTGGGTTGGCTGTGCCGAAATAGCTGTGGCGAGTTATTCCTTTTCATAGGAACCAGGCCCAGGTCCTACTGCAAGATGGGGGAAGCTTTTTAATTCACTTGGTGCAGAACAAGTAAACAGATTACTATCAACAACTGTTTAATGAAGGGCTCTTACACTTTGAACCGGAGTACGCTGCAACAGCCCTTTTCTTTAGGATCAAAACTCTCATTGTATAGATGCTGCCATCAGGTGCCACTACTGTCAGACATCAATCAACTCTCATGCTTGTGCTTATTTCTGAGAAAGAACTGTATATATTTCCAACAAGACATTCAGCTTGCCACCATTGGGGGGGGAGGGAAGTGAAAATATTTTCCCTCCATGGCAGTTAAGTCATGACAGCTTAAATAGTGGCTTAGGACTGTTTGGCATTTTCAGAACTCACCCAACTACACCAATGTTTATGCCATTTCTCAAGTGAAGCATAATGGGCAAGATGGCATTATATTTGGCTACTGGTAGTGCCACCCATCATTGTTGCTATATTGTTACAATGAAAACTGCTTAATTGGGCTGTTCTTACTATATGGAGAAAGAAGGATAGGAGGAGCAGTAAACAGTATGATATTGAACAACAGAAATACAATGGAAGCAGAAATGTAGTAGTAGATTTGTTGAAGGTAAAATGTATTACAAACTAATCCTAGCAGGAGTCATGTTCATCCAAGATATTCTTTTGAATGTGTGTGTGTGTGTGTGTGTGTGTGTGTGTGTGTAGATTTTCACGGGTGTAGGTATGCTGGTTTTGTTGTATTCGGGTCTTTTCCCGTGTAAGATTGAGATTGTCTTTGCAACGTTTGGGATGGCAGGTGAGATCCTGCCAAAACGTTGCAAAAAGAATCTCAATCTTACACAGGAAAAGACCCGAATACAACAAAACCAGCATGTGTATGTATATGTATATGTATATGTGTATATGTGTATGTATGTATGTATGTATGTATGTATGTATGTATGTATGTATGCAATTCTGAAATTGTTCAGAGAAAATTGAAGTTTCCTGCCATTACTTGTTAGTAAGGAGCCCACATCTCTTTTCCCCTTTAATCCCCATTTTAAAAACCTCAGTGCATTTATTTATTCCACTTTTGATTCCAGTGACAGTCCACACAGTGAACCTGGCACTATTGATGAAGGAGATCACGACAATGGCACAGAGCCACACACCAGCGATGATGGTGAGTGTAGAACCCAGACATGTTTCTACAAAAAGCTACCAATGTTCACATGGTAGAATGCTAACATGCATTTAATAATTAACCAAATTTCCCTAGATTAACATATGGCTGTTTGCAGGGGAGGATGTCTCTCTCTGTTTGACACTGCCAATAGGTATTGATAAAATTCCTTGAAATATGTGTGATTGACGTAGGGATGGGATTTTTCTACTGCTGTCATGATTGAATTCCAAGGCAATATGGAAGTTATTCGGACAGCCTGCTTAATGAGTTAAAATTCTATTTTACATGAAAGTGATGCCTCCAGTTTGATTGTTATTTTACATAGCTCCGGTTTTATGGTAAGAAAAGGAAATGGAAAAATGTTCTTTGAAAAAAAAAAGTCTTGAGCATCCAGGATATCGATGCTTGTAAGTGCTTGATTTGCAACAGTTCATTTAGTGACCATTTGAACTTACAGCAGCACTGAAAAAAGTGACTTACAACCATTTTTCACACTCGTGACCATCGCAGCATCCCTGAGGAATTCTATTCCCTCATTCCATGTTATATTTATATCTATTTATGTCCATTTTTAGGGATGCAGTGGCTAAGATGCTGAGCTTGTCGATCAGAAAGGTTGGCAGTTTGGCAGTCCGAATCCCTAGTGCCGCATAACGGAGTGAGCGCCCATTACTTGTCCCAGCTTCTGCCAACCTAGCACTTCGAAAGCATGTAAAAATGCAAGTAGAAAAATAGGAACCACATTTGGTGGGAAGATACTAGCGTTCCATGTGCCTTCGGCATTTAGTCACGCCGGCCACATGACCATGGAGATGTGTTCGGACAACGCTGGCTCTTCAGCTTTGAAATAGAGATGAGTACTGCCCCCTAGAGTCAGGAATGACTAGCATATATGTGTGAGGGAAACCTTTACATTTGCTTATGTCCATTTACTTTTGAATGCTAACTTTCAGGACACATTTTTTCTGAATCTGCACACATAATATAGCTATTTGATTACACCCCCCCCCCCAAAAATGATTTAGACATCAGTATAAAGTAATATGCCTAGAAACAAATGTTGGCTTATTTTACCATTTAGGAAACCTTATGATAGAACCCTGTATTTTACCTGAACTTAGCATGTCCCTGTTTCATTTGTTTTTATGGCTTTTAGTTCCATTAATTCTTTCTCTTTAGTGATGCAAATATCCAAATCCCGTATCTTACCAGTACAAGTTATGGGAAAATTGACATAATTGTTTATTGGAACTAAGGGCATAAGAGGAGAAAAGGATAAGTCAGCTAATTGAAGATGAATGTTTGAAAGGAGCAGGGTGATGTCAACCTTCATTTTTCAGTGTGGGTGACAAACAGCCTCTCTTGACTGAAAAAGTTGAAGCAAGCAAGCTTCCATTTAAGCAATTTTATGCCTGAATGGTTATGTTAATAGTTTTGATTGGAGTTTCTGGGTGATTAACCATAACACAAGCATGGAGAGGAAGAGCTGTTTTATTTTAAGAATTTATATAACATCTCTGAGTCTAATTCCACATACCTGGTCCAGCGTACTGATGGGGAATTAGATATTTTATCTAGATTGTGTGGCTATTTTTGGAAGTCATCTTGGCACTATATATTACTACTAAAAGTTGCTTCATTTGAACCACACAAAAGCAGATATTGTAAGGTAACCGTTCCCAAATGCCTCTCTTCAGACATTCAGGGCCACAATTCCCATATAATGTCCAGCTGATGTTAAAGAGCATTTTAGCAGAAAATGTAGAGGCCCAGCTAATTTAGACTGAGGGCTATTTCTCAGTATTACTGTACCAAGATGATAACATATGAAATCTGTTTCATAAGAAGTCTGTTACTTTCTGCCTTTAAACAGACAAGAACATTAAAATTGTTCTGCTGGATCTGATTAAGGTTCATGTTATTCAACATTCTGGTTTGAATGGCAGTCAGCCAGGAGTTTATTAAAAAGATGATGCTTCATAGTACGCAGAACTGTTTATTACTGCATTAGATAGCCCTGTATAAATTTCTTCAAACTATAGAGATGTATTTTGGGGGCTAGGGCTAATAAACTTGGGTATTTTTATTTTATTTGCTGCTTTTCGCTGGAGATAGATTATAACTTTTAAAAAGAGATATGCTTCTCCCATTTTTGCCTCTGATAAACAGCTTTTATTAGAATTTCATCAGAAGTGATGATTGATTTGATTGTGTGCCACCAAGTTAAGGTCAAATCACCACTTTGTCTCCTGAGGGATTTAAGCTAACTTCATATTTCCCGGGACTCTAAGATTCCACCCCCTCAATTTATCAAAATGTAGGGAATCTTATCCCAGCTGTCAGCTACTACCCCTCCCTTCCACCTGCACTTAAATTACAATGTAGTACCTTAGCATTAAGGTGACAACAGTCTCTTTCCTAGGGAAAGTAGAAAAAATATCCTTCACAGAAATACATTTAGATAAGAAACATTCACGCCGTTCCAGGAATACGTTACTGCATTAAACAAACTATAGTGAATTTTAATCAATTCTCTGTAATTTGATCTTTCTTCTACTGCTGTTCACCCAACTTTGTAGAAGTGGAACAGATTGAAGCTATCGCCAAGTTTGACTATACTGGACGATCCCCACGTGAATTATCCTTCAAAAAAGGAGCTTCCCTTCTCTTGTACCATCGGGCATCTGAAGACTGGTGGGAAGGTCGCCATAATGGCGTAGATGGTCTCATACCACATCAATATATTGTGGTACAAGACATGTAAGTAATTTTTTTTTTATCATACAGCAGTTTGTATTTGTATTCTGTAAAAAAGATAAAACTATACGATGGTCTTTTCAAGAGGCTAAATAGACACTTAGGTATATGAAGTACAATTTTTGCTTTTCTTTTCTAAGGAAAATGGGAAATTGGTATATCATTCATGGCTTTTGCCTGAGTTGGGATATTGCTGTTATTTTATATATTGATTTTCTTCTTTCCTTATCTTTCTTCCTCTCATATACATGTTTGTTTGCTATAAGCTGCATTTCAGGCAAAGAGCTATCTCACTTCTTGAACTATTAGGGTAACCCATGGGCTAATCCTTTCAGAAAATTTCCTTACCTAAACAGAGAAGCAGAGTGACTATGGGTGAACAAAAGAGCAGAGGGAATAGGAGTGATTTCCCCATTGGCATGGCTTGTGGGAAGCTGGCAGAGAGCTCATAAATCACTCTTTTTCCTCCTTCGTTCACCTGCAGAACTGCCTGTCTGTTTTCTGGGGGGAAGAACAAAGAGCTATAAACCACAAGGAAATTTTTCCCCCTCCTCATCCCATGTATCCCAAGGACTCCTTCCCTCCAAGGAGGAAAAAGGCTCGTTTGCTGACCACCAGTGCACTCAGCTAGCTCTTTCTTGCCATCAGATATTTGAGTTGCTCCTTTGTCATTCCCTCATCCACTCACCACTTTTAAGGGATTTCAAATTTTGGTTTCAGTTCTAAAGCAGGCAATCGCCACTCAACTGAGTTGCAGATGGAGGTGGCAAAGAGAGTGGGGATTTGGCTGTCTCACCTTCCCTTACACCATACAACCTCCAGGGTTCTGGGAAGTGTAGTCAAAAGACATGGTATGCTGAAGGGGCCACAACTTCCCCAAATTTCATTCCGACAGGAGTCTATCAATTAGCCCGTTGAGTTACCTTGGTTCAATAATTATTGCCCTGTACTTTCCAATTGATCAAACAGAAATTAGAATTTTAGTAGTATATAGATACGCAAATATAAAAGATCAGGACTAGCAGCAGAAGCAACGAAGATATACAATACATTGTGTTCCAGTTGTATGTGATAATACATTATGTGATCATCCATATGCAGAAGAAGCCCACAATTCTTGATGGAATCTAGGCTCTAGGAGTATAATCAAGAACATAGATATCTGCAATACCCAGTGATTTATAATGTAAATGTAATGTAATAAATGTGGAAGGGATTCTCAAAATTACAACCAACCTCAGAGTTAAATTGTCTTAGTCAAAAATAAAATTGAAAAGAATTCTAGACCACCTTTTTAGGTTTTTTATTTGCATCACAATGGGTAGTTTTAGTTTCCAAAATCTTCAAGGAAATTGTTATGCCCAAGTGACAAAATTAGAACATAATTTAGCCCAAGTCTTTTCTAGATTTTCTAGATTATTACTGTGATCCAGTAATAATCTGATATAATCTGATACCTAAATAACCAGAGAGGACCACATACTTAAGTGGTAATGAAATGAGGTTAGGAATAGATATTTCTGTTCTATCCATAAAGTATAACATGTCTTCAGGTCAAAATATAATCTCTGGTCTTCAGAATTTCTTCTAATTTTACAAGCAATAATTTTAATTATGTAACAAGAAATTCTAAAACAAACCTTCTGTTTTGGAAGCCAAGTTGACCTGGGCTCTGCGGCGGAATTTCAACTGGAGAGTTGAAATTCAATTAAGCTTGAAGGCTCTGTGTTATTCTCCCCCTCCCTATTTAAATACAGATCCTAGGCATCTACTACTAACTGTGAAGATGAAAAATGACAAACGATGTCTTAGGATGTCAAAACACAACCCCCAGCATTTCCTACATGCGTCATTGCAACATCATTTCGTCATCCATTTCATCCCTTGCTCCCCATTAGACCTCCCCACCACCACCAAATAGTTGATATAGATGATCGCTGTGGACACATTGTTGGCAACTAATTCCATTGTTGACAGCTAACCATGTTGACATTTGAAACGGTGTTATCAGTGTGATGCAGCCAATTGAGTCCTTTTTTAAAAAAAAGAAAAAGAAACATTCACTGGAATATGAAAAATATATGTGCAATGACAGCTGTGGAAACCTTTTAATTGAAAGAGCTAAGGAAGATTTTTTCTTAAAAATGCAGGCTGACCAAGACTCTTCTTTTTCTAAAACGGATTCACTAGATTCTAGAAGTGGCTGCTACTGTTTATCTATCTTTTTAACATATTCTTCTCAATAAGTTAGGGACATGCGCTAAATATTGATTGTTACCCAGTGAGGGGAAAAGAAATAGCAGTAGAAAGTATGTTTAGGCCTGTATATTTTGTACAGGGGATTTATGTAAAGTTTTCAAAGATGAGCGGCTAACAGGGTAGAAACCCAAGCTTTTCTGATATCCCTGATATACAATACCCCTAAATAATCAAATAGAATCACAGGACTGGAAGGAATCTTCTAGTCCAACCCCATACTCAAGGCAGGAGACCTTATACCAATGATGGCGAACCTTTTTCGGCACCAAGTGCCCAAACTGGAATGTGTATGTGTGTGCAAACATGCACAAGAGTCCCAGAAACTCAAAGACCAGCTGGCTGGTGCACATGCGCGTGCCGGCTACCTGGTCTTCTGATTTTCGGCACATGCATGCACACTGGCCAGGTGGTCTTTGGGTTTCTGTGGCTACGGCACGCACAAAGATCAGCTGCCCGGTGCGCATGCGCAAACCGGAAACCAAAAGAGCAACTGGCGATGGTGCACATGCCCACAAAGAGCAACCTCTGGCATGCGTGCCTTAGGTTTGCCACCACGGCCTTATTTCATCCTGTACAATGACTTTACAATGGCTTCTTTAAAACCTCCAGTGATGGAGCACTCACAACTCTGGGAGGCAAGCTGTCCATTGATTAATTGTTTTCCCTGTCAGGAAATTTCTTCTTAGTTCCAGATTGGATTTTAATGAGTTCCAGCCATTCCTTTTTGTCCTGCTTTCTGGGGCTTTGGAGAACAAGTTGATCCCTTCTGTGACAGCCCTTCAAATATTGGAAGACAGCTATCATGTCACCCCTACTCCTTCTCTTTGTTAGGCTAGACATAACTAGTTCCTTTAACTCTTTATTGTACAGGTTAACCACAGCAAATCCATTGCTGTTTTACCCGCCCGCTGGCACAAATTAATGAACAAGTTTTTCTTTCCTAAGTATGAAGCATTAAACTCAGCCTAACAGAGATTTTTGTTATTCACAGGGATGATGCCTTTTCCGACAGCCTTAGCCAGAAGGCAGACAGTGAAGCAAGCAGTGGACCTCTGCTGGATGATAAAGCCTCATCTAAGAATGACATACAGTCTCCAACTGATCATCTTCCAGACTATGGATTTGGAGGAGTAATGGGACGGTAAAAAAAACCCAATATTTTATTCTCATTTGGATGCAATTATCTCTCTTCCCCATTCTTTTCTCACTACAGGCATGACAATTTGAATACGTAGATTATAGGAAAGTTGTGAGTTGACTTGCACAATTAACGTCACATTTAAACTGGAAGAAGTAGGGATATTGATTTATTTCACTGTGTCCACTATAAGCCAGTAGACTTTAGGTTGCTTATTATAGTGTAAGCAACAAAAATAATCTTAAAAATTATGATAACGTGAAATTATTAAAATTATTAGCACCTGCAAAAACATTAAACTCGAAACATATAGTGAAGAATGATAGTATCCATTGTTTTGTAAAGGTTAGAAGTGAGCCACAGGGTTCAAGCCATTGTATAACACTATAGCAGCCATTGAAAAGACTTGCTTCTTCTTCACTCTCATAATTGTAACTTCTTCAGAGACAGAAATGTGAGGAACATCATCCTGATTTGATCATAGAGGGTCATAAGAGCATGGATTCTTCTCAGAACAGACTGTCTGTCCCAAAAGTGGCTTGTACCAGTCCCTTGCAGGAATTTGCTTTGAAATAAACCTGGAAAAAAATAGGCTACCAATGCAGTGCCCACAATACTGATGTAATTCTGTTTAAATATCCCCAAGTTATGTCTATTAGAGCAAATAAAATTACAATCACAAATCTCCTGGATTAAATTTTGTAAGAAGCTGTGGCCTTCCTGTCTCTTGCGTAACAGGAGAACAAGTCAAAAAAAGAGCTGCCCAAAGAATTAAGGATATTGTAGAAGCACAAAATGATATAACTATACATAGTAAGGTGGGTAACTTGAAATGGCTGAGTAAATACAAACATACTTTTCAAGTAGACAGCTACTTGAAGTTACAACTGCCAAAATATCTTAGGGTGATATTTACGCGAGCAAGAGTCGAACAGCTTGACACAATGGTCAGATATGGAAGATTCCATTCTATACCTTACAAGGAGCCCCTCTGCAGAGCGGCAGAAGTAGAAGATTTGAGTCACCTCCTATTTGATTGGTGCTTGTATAAGGGGGTGAGAGAGAGGTACCTTGGTCTATATATCAAACAAATGACCCATTAGGATCCCCATATCAAAACAACTTACTTTTTGTGCGGCCAGAAAATAACATTTAACACAGCACAGTACTTAAACAAAATGGTTTGGTTGAGATCTGCATATGTGGGTCTGATTGGCATAGATTGCAGGGGTGATACCAAAATATAATTTTATCATATTTTATTTATATATTACATCATTGTATTCTATTCCAATTTCATTTTAGACTGTATTTTATTCCAATTCCATTTTAAATTGTATTTTATCAAATTCCATTTAATATTGCTTTTAACAAATTTTAGTAATAATTTGTTTCTGGAACTTTGCACTTTGATATGGCCCAAGGGATAATCAATAAAGACTCAATGTCAATGTCTGTTAAAATAGCTCCTACCTCTTGCAGTCATTAGCTATCCTATTTTATACTAGCTGAAATTTCGAGTTATCTTCAGAGGAACCACCCTTAACACTTACTGCAGGCATCCAGCCTCAAAGTAACAAGAGCAAGACTTAGGTGACCAGGGATCTCTGTTCCAAAAAATAGTAGTACTGCCCCTCCAGACAGAGTGGGGTGAAGGCATCTCTGATCATTGATGTTATCTGTTAAACAAGCAGAAGCCATGAAGACAGAATTCCCAGATCACAGATCTGTTCCTTCAGAAGATGTGTGACTTTATTGCAGAAAAATCAAATACAGAAAGCACACACAGATAACTGATTTAGTTGGATTCATTAACTTCTTTATATACATAATAGCAGATGAATAAATGTACAATACCAATGGTAGATTCTTTCAACGTGGTAGAAGTTACAAGCAGAACACAAGCAGGAGACAACAGTTAATTTCATTTCAGAGTTCAGAGCAGACAGAGTAGTTTCAGTTTCGATTCTCAGCACAGACTCAGATCTGTTCAAGCTCCCATTGGCTGAGTTAGTTGCTATGTCTATTCATTGGCTGATCTTGTTACCATGTCTCTCCCAGTCATGAATATTCTAACCTGCAGTTGATAATGAGCCAGATGGTTTCTGATCAAACAGTCTTGTTTTCATGGAAATCAGTCTAAGCTTCTTTCATCCCATTCATTCCCTAACAGCCTAGATAGTGAGTAAAAAAAATCATCACAGGTCAGGATAAAAATATGTATTGCTTATTTATTGATAATCCATTACCTTAAACTAATAGAAGATAGCCCGACAGCTTCAAATATCCAGATGTTAAACAACATAAGGGAGAGCCCTGTACTAGCCCACACAGGAAAGGTTCAGAGATTTGATTCTTCAACTTGACATTTCAAGGCAATCACTACATTCCCCTCTTTAAAACAGCTCTATGAACATTTACTTATCAGACCAGCTGAATTTGAAAACATGGAGCAATGATTTCACAAGAGTGTTGGTCTTATTTTCTAGGGTGAGGTTAAGATCTGATGGAGCAGCAATCCCTCGCCGTCGAAGTGGTGGTGATACGCACAGCCCCCCAAGAGGTTTTGGTCCAGGAATAGATACTCCTCCTCGAGCAGCAGCTTGTCCTAGCAGTCCTCACATGCTGCCGTTGAATAGAGGTAGGATCGAAAGCCCAGAGAAACGTAGGATGGCAACATTTGGAAGTGCTGGCAGTATCAATTATCCAGACAGAAAGACATTGAGCGACGGCCATCAACTGAGGTCTACTTGTAGCTCAACTCGGCATAGTAGTCTTGGTGATCAGAAATCACTAGAGGCTGAAGCACTGGCAGAGGTAAGAGAAAAGCTATGTAGAAACTGCATATTATAGAAATTTTAGATACATCAGATATTTAGCAATGTATTTTTTTAAAAATAAATCTATAATGGCTTGGTTTAAGGGTTATTCGTTTCTGAACTCAATGTGCATCAAGAATTCCCCAACATCAAATGGTTTATTACTTATGGTACATTCCTGTCTTTCACAATAGAAGTCTTTTTTTTAAATTACTATTTTCATATGCCTAGTGAAATTGCTGCCTTCAGAGGAAGTTAAGAATATACTCCTGGTTAAGAGTAGCCTCTCTAACACATGCTCTCACTGTTCTTCTGCATCCCCAGAACACTGCTAATCAACAGTTTTTTTTTTTTTTTTGAGGGATAGGGAGAGTTTAAATAACTCAAACTTTGTTTTTGCAGTCCTGATGAAAATCCATTTGTTGTACAACTGTGAGCCCTTGGGTTAGTGCCATGTGTATGTATGTACTTGTGTGAAGATTATGTCATAGCATCCTGTTCTGACCAAAACTTCCCGAGAGCATGAACCAAACTCCTTGTCACGACAAAAAAACCTTTTATTAATTTACTGTGAATACTGCTCATTCATATCCAGCAAAGTCTTTCAAGGGAGAATTTACAGTCACAGACCTTATCTGGCTTGGAGAACTGACAGGCCGATATCTGCAAAACTTGGCAAGGAGTCTCAGAGAGTCACAAACCAATTAAGCAAACTAATTGTCTCTTGCAAACTCCACTCTCCTTTTGCTCCTTTTTTATTTCCCCTGGGAGGGGACATTCATCATCTGGCCTTACTCACAAATTGATCCCTGTTCTTTAGCTGTTCCCTTCATCTGGCAACTGTGCGCATGCATACACTGGAAACAGGCTCCAGCTGTTCATCTGCCTCACTGATGTCTGACCCTGAAGGCAGCTGATAACTGGCATAAGGCTCTGGCCTCCTCTCTGCCTCTGACACAGAGCCCTCATCAGAGCCTTCCTCAGATTCCATGACTGGCCCATGTTCCTCCCCAATCTACTGCCGGCTCTGCTGGCGGGCCACATCACATCCAGCTGAAGCTTGGTTGATCAAGCAGGATTGGACCTGGTTAATATTAGGATGGACTGATTTGATTCCTGATTTGGATCAGAAAATGCGAGTTCTATAAGTTAGACTAAGAGGTTTTTTAAAAAAAACCTCTCTGAAGAAAGTACAATATCTCCATGAAGCCACCTGGAACTGAGCTAAACACAAAGGACATTCTCTCTATTTATCACATGAAAAAGACTCAAGCAACAGGCTGTGCGGATCTATCGAGGTCAAACGTTTTCCAGCTCAAATATTTTTCCTTATACTGTATATCAGAAGATTGCTGATTTATATCAAGGAAAAAAAATGGCAGAGGGAAATAATCTTTGCTGAGGGTTTTTAAAAAACTGAAATGGCAAATAAGCCTTTTAGTAGGTAGAATTTATGGGCTGAACATAAAATAAATGGCCATACAGTATATGTGCAGGTTCAGCTGAGCGTCTCTTTTCTTTTAGCTGCATGGGTTGCTCAAAGGTTAGCGGACCTGTTGATTTTCAGGCTGACATCTTTCGACTTTTTCTGTGTGGGTTGTTGATTGAGTGATTATGCTGTCACTTCTTAGCTTTTTTGCTTAGTACTATGACACTTTCCATTACAGAAAACCTAACGGATAGCGGCGTTCCATTTTTAAATAAAGCCACTGGTGATTTGTAGATCACTGGATTTAGTTTTAGTATTGCCATTTTCTTTTTATAGTGGAAAGGGAGCTTCCCTCTCCCCCATTTAATTTACACAGCGGTAAGCATTTCATGCCTATGACAAGGACTCTGTCCAAAGCTCTAAAAATCATTTAAACAAAAATTGGTAATTGTGTGTGTAGGCTGCTGCTTCTCAAGTTGGTAGGGAAGCAAACTGAGAAACAATTACAAATCAAGCATTTCAAAATTCTGTAACAGGTAGGGAGAACTCCAAAGAAAGGGATGATTCTTCCAACTTCTTTATCTCTGTCATAAAATGTGACATAAAGAGCCTCTTATTAATTAGCGGAGGGGGGGGGGAAGTACCAAAAATATACATTGGAGAAGAAAAGCAGTATAATGTTCAAGGAAAGGAGTAGAGTAACAAAAGGTTAGTAAAGAATTGTGAGCAATAGAGAAAAACAAACAAAAATATAATTGAAAAGAAATATGAAAAAGGAATTTTCATATATATTTCTATATAAATGCATAACAATTCCTGCAATGCAGTCAAATTTCAGATCATCCTAATGATCCCCAACCTGGTATCTTTTGATTCACAATTCTTTGGAGGCCAAAAGGCTAAGGAAGATTGGAATTAGTCTATCCTGGTTAAATTTAACCATTTCTCACTGATATTTAATGTTGGAGTGCAACCTGATATTCTGAATCTCATATAGTAGTTCACTGAATTCAACTATGCTAGAGTGCAGAATCATGCATAGTCTTGAAAACAAATTCTGCTAAGGTTGATAGCATTTCTTTCTCCGCAAACATGCATAGAGATAGAGTCGTAAAACTGTTCTAAAATGTCAGTCTATCAATGACCTTTCCCAAAATTACATAAAATGTATCTGAGTATTTTGTTCTGATGAATAGTACAGAAATAAGAAAGTGATTCATGATGACAAAGTTAAATATCACATATACAGTATTTGCGGGTTCCGATTTAGTAAAGACTATTCAGGAAAGGGATATTTGAGGTAGGCATAAATGTCAGCCTAGTGTGCAACTGCTGTTAAATAAAAAAAAAGCACAGGGCAAAAATACCAGTTCCATGGCAGGAACAGTTCAGAAGGGGATTAAAAATAAAACTGCCAATCTGTGACGTCATTATAGAAATGTATGATACGTTGCATTTGGAGCTCCATTTTGGCTTCAAGAGGTGAACTATAGAAAGAATGAATGACCGGAATGATTGACTGATTATGTGCTAACTAGTTGGTGTTGACTCTTGAAGTGACCTCGTATAGAGATACATTTCCTCCATGACTATCTGCTCCTAACTTGATCCAACAGTGCATTCTTTTTCGCTATAACGGCATCTCTCTATCTTGCTGCTTGTCATTGTCTGCTTCTCTTTCCTTCCACCTTCTTCAGAGAGCTACATGGATCTTTGCATAATGTGTCCAAAGTATGGTAATTTGATCCTGGCCATTTTTGCCTCAAGAGGAGTTGTTCAATCCATTTGTTTGTTTCCTTGGCTGTCCATAATATCCTTAGGAGTCTTTTTGAACACTGAGGTTCAAAAGCATCAATATTCTCCTTTTCCTGCTTCTTCAAAGTCCACTTCTCGTTTCCCTAGAGCAGTGATGGCTAACCTTTTCGTCGCCATGTGCCAAAAGCGTGCATGCCATACCCATAATGCAATGTGCACATGACCCCCTATGCTCCCCCCCCCCACGCATGCACATGCAACTTCCCTGTGCACCGTTTTGTGGGACCAAAAATGGTCTGGGGGGGCGCTACACCCCTGAGCTCCTCCACCCCCCATGCATGTGCGTGCAACCCCCACCTCCTCTTGCATGCATGCATGTCCCCCACATATGCCACGGCCCTGCACATTTGTGGCAGAGACCCAAAAATCAGCTGGTCAGCAGGAGACACATGTGCATGTGTGGTGGACCTGAGCTGTGGTGACAGCTTGCATGCCCACAGGGAGGGAGCGCTGTGCGTGCTATCTGTGGCGGGTGTACCATAGGTTTGCCATCACAGCCCTAGAGTGTTACAGGGAATACAATGGCTTGCACTACCACAGATTTCATAGATATAAATCCATCATGGCATCTTAATGTCTTTTCCAAGCTCTTCATTGCTGCTCTACCAAGTGCTAGTCTAAGCCATATTTCTTGACGACTTGTTCCTTTATTATTGATCGTAAAAAGTAGAAGCAATCTATCACTTCAGTAGTTTAATTATAAAGTCTAGCCAAAACAATTAGTAGGGTTAAAAAAAAAGTCTCTTACAAGCAAAAGTAAAATGTTTTGGTCTCTTTAGAATAAATTGAAGATAGATAAGAGGAATCAGACTGCACAAAATCAAATATGGGGTGGGAGAAATCCAGAGTGTTAGAATTTAGGGATCATGCACTGAAACGAAATATGACAAGAATGAGGACAGACAAAAGAATCATATAAAAAAAGCTATTGCCATCAATATATCTATGCACAGTGGAGTTTTCTTAGTAAACAGTGTTATTCACAATTCAAGTCTGACTTCTTTTAAGAGGCGCTATAGGTGTGTTTCATCTGCTGAATGTGGTGCAATCCATTATTCATTTAGTTGCTGTCAAAGTTGATCTCTCAAAGCTAAGCCTGTCTTTTTAACTATATGCAAGCAAAATACCCCAGGATCACGGTGGCGGGGACAGCAACTCCTTCCGCTGCGCTGCGGAGAAGAGCCACAGGAAGGAGGGGAATGGGACCATGTGTGCAGGAGGCTCCTCAGCGCCAGCCTCAGATCAGCACAGTCCCCTTCATGTTGGCTCAGGAAGAAGGGGAATGGGACCACATGTGCAGGAGAAGGGGACCGCAGCTTGCGCTGATCTGAGGCTGGCGCTGAGGAGCCTCCTGCACACGTAGTCCCATTCCCCTCCTTCCTGTGGCTCTTCTCCGCAGCGCAGCAGAAGGAGTTGCTGTCCCCGCCACCGCGATCCTGGGGTATTTTGCTTGCACGCTTGCAAAGATCAAAGTTGTCACAGTCCTCCCTTCATGATGATAATTTGATGACGTCACCAGCCTCACCGTACATCACTGATACATACGTACATACACACACACACACACACACACACACTGTATATTGTTAAATATATTGTTTTCCAAAAGCTTGGAACACACATACACACACACAATCTTTCTTTAAATATAAATATATATATATTGTCTGTCCGTCTGTCCATCCATCCATTATTCAATTTTTGGTCTACAAAATGGTGCAGAAGCTGTGTGCTAGCTGAGTGCTAAGGATATTACAGGCATGACAAAATAATATTTTTTGTAGTTGCCAGCAAAACATCCATTGATTCATTTGCATGTTTTCTTTGGAATGTGCGTTTAAGAGCATTTCATTTATTTCTAGAGAAGGATGTAGGTTGTAGTGTTCCTTTTGTGGTCTGACAAATCACCCTATTGGGAACATAGACCATGCTATTCTACTCATCCTTATTTCTAGATTAATATTTGTTGTTGTTGTTGTTGTGCCTTCAAGTTGGTTTTGACTCCTGGGGACTGCCTGGACAGAGATTCCTGCAGTTTTCTTCCCAAGATATTTTAAAACGATTTGCCATTGCCATGACCTAAACCCCCTTAGTACTCTGAAAGATCTTTTTCCTCAGTAGCATCATCTGGCAGTATATTGTCAGTAATTTTATATTTTCTATCCATGTGGTTTTCCTGGTAAAACTACAGGAGTGGTTTCCCATTATCTTCTCCTGCGCAGTGGGAATTGATGGCTTTGCCATTGTCACTGAAGTGATGCCTCTGACATCTTTCTATATTGCAGCTGCCCAATAGAGGTTCCTGCTTGCTTTAACTGGGCAGCTGGGATGACCTTCATGCCATGGGCACCCCTGTTGGGAATATGCACTCTTGGCATTCACTCTCTGCATTCTTCACTCATCCCTCCCAGGAACAGCTGCCCTCTCCCATGATGAAGCAGCACAGCAGGAGTCGGGAGGGGGGAATCACTCATAAATGAAACTAATTAGAAGCCAGGGCAGTTGACTTAAAATTGGTACACTATGGCTCATAAAATGTACACAAGAAAGCCAATCTGGCTCCCAATAATTTGTACCAGCTGTGGTTTTTGGACATTCTACAAGGGTAGCCCCTATTATTCTTCAAGGGCAGCAACCAATTACCGTGCCTTCTAGTCATTGAAATGGGACATGATTAATGCGTAGATGGCTGTAGCCATATCCATATGCTTCAGAAAGGGACTGAAGCTGGTACCCTGACAAAGATTTATCATGTTTTTATCTTGTTCATTTATTTTGTCTTCTTCACTCTCATTTCTTTTGTCAGTGTTTCACTCCCCTGTCCTCTTCCCCTCTTAGTGGCAGTTATTAGGCTCCAATGGCAGGGAACACTTCTCCCCAATTACTTCTACCTGGTACTTCTACTGGGTGAGGCATGTTGCAGGCCTTGTCTGCTTAGAAGTTCCATCTGACAGGATCTAGGAGAAAAAGTCTTTTCTGCCTTCTGGAACATCCCTGGTGGCAGGTGGACCCACCCAAATGCTGTATGGCATCTTATTAACCCTCTGACAACCTTGTTTTATTTATGTTAATTATTTAATGGTTTTGATTCATTTTTATATTCTGCTTTAATTGTTGGCTTTATTGCATGCCACTCAGAGAGTCCCCTTGTGTGATATGAGTGGCTGTATAAATTTGATAAAATAATAAATACATAGAAGAGATAGCTTCGTGTAAGATGCAAATACTCAGCAAGCTTAAAACCTTCCATCGAAGAAGATACTTCAGGAGACAAAAAATATTAATTAGATAAGATAGGTGGTGCTACCATCTCAGTTTTAAGCAGAACGGCTGACCTGATATTCTGCCATACCAAAACTGAAAGAAGTGGAATTGCATTGTGGAAATTAAGTTATAGTTGAAAGAGCTCACATCCATTTGAAATCAGAAATGCAGCCTCTAGGTACACTAGCCATGTTCCCTTGATATTGCATCTACTTGTTTATCAATTCTACTGTGTCCTTAATTGGATTGTATCTAAAATGTCATATTTTTATTTAGAAATTTTGAGAGTTACCTACAAAATGGGATTCAAAAATAACTTTTCACGTTCTCAGTGTGTCTCAGTGTAGTGAGCTCTTTCCAGTCTTTGCACTTCAGGTCTCTTGGGCTTCAGCTCTTACAATTCGTAGCTGGAGAACCAGCCTGGAGGAGGGTTGAATTCCTAGACCGTTGTATGAGTATGAAATGTATATGTTGTAGTTTTACGGCAAGCAGAGACTTGGTTAGTGTCATCGGTCCCATGCAAATTATTTCATGAGCGATTGTTCTACTCAAGGTTATCTGTATCAAACCTTCTGCCTCAAGTAAATAAGAAAAGAAGCTAGATCATCATCTAATTCAAGGAATGGTCACATTCTGTTTGTATTTCTGTCTTTACAGGACATTGAAAAAACCATGAACACAGCCCTGAATGAGCTGCGTGAGCTTGAAAGGCAAAATACTGTGAAACAAGCCCCCGATGTTGTCCTGGACACTCTTGAACCAATGAAGAACCCACAAATTGGTTCAGTCAATTCTGAACCCGCCAGTCCCCTTCATACCATCATGATCAGAGACCCTGATGCCGCTATGAGGCGGAGCAGCAGCTCAACCACTGAAATGATGACGACATTTAAACCTGCTCTCTCAGCCCGGCTTGCAGGAGCGCAGCTGAGGCCCCCGCCCATGCGCCCCATCAGACCTGTTGTCCAGCATCGATCAAGTAGCAGTAGCAGCTCAGGAATGGGGAGTCCTGCGGTGACACCCACAGAGAAGCTCTTTCCTAACAGTTCTTCAGATAAATCTGGCACAATGTAGCTCTCGCAAAAGGAGAATTCTTTGGGAAAATGATGGATCATTCTGATCTTCATTTCTTTTGAGAAGGAAGCAGTATGATTGTACAAATGATATCCTTAGAAGAAAAGACAGGGAAAATGTGGCTCTTGTAAAAAAAAAAAAGACGATATTTGGGATTGTAGAAGTGGTTTAAGGATTTACATATATAACAACGTTGCTGAAAATATTTGGTACTACCCATTGTCATCTTACGTAATTACCACTGGAATATTCAAGCCTGTCTAGAAATATATATGAAACTTTTATGTAGCCCAGTAACAATTTAATAGACTTACCTCACCCTTAGGTATCTGCTAGAGTGTGTTTTTGCCTGTGTGTGTGAATTACACAGCAACTATACATCAAGCAATAGACTATTGATCAGTTTGTGAACTGAATTTTCGTATCGGTGCAGTTTGGCTTTAGAGTTACAAATGAGAAGAAACACTAGTTGTACTGGAAATACTGAATTTGTTTGGTGATGATGATGATCAATTCGGTTCTCATAGATGGGTGGATTTCTGTCTTCAAATTCATCTCTTAAGGACTGCTTCATTGGAATATGGAAACTTGTCATTTTCTGGTTAAAGAAGTGTGCCAGATGTGGATGCAAACAGTAAAAAGTGGTACAATTTCCCCTTATATAAAAGGGAAATCTAGGATGTTTTGTATGTACTTCATGTTGTAGCACAGTATTACATGTGTACAAAAGAAACTCAACTCCCACTGTTTTCAAAACAGAAGAGGACTTTAACCTTTGGTTGATAACAATAAATAAATAGGCTACCTTATATAGTGGTTGAAATATTTTATTCTCTCATCTCCCTTTTGCTAATGATTCCTCTGGGGGGAAAATCTGTTTTAATCTGGATTAAAACAGGCAAGGAGGGTTTTAATAAAATTATATTTCTTTAAAGTTCCTTAGCCGTATATAAGGGGTTTTCTGGGCCATATCCCCTTGCATGAACAGCACGATCCATACTTGATTGAGCTGAGCATATATCTGAACTGATAGGATGACAATTTGCACTTTCTCTACTGTAACAATATACAGTGATTTGGGGCTTACAGAAATAAAATTGGTCTCTATACTTTAATATAGGCAAAAAAAAAAGAAAGAAAGCAAAACAAAGAACAACAACCAAGAATTCTAGCAATTTGCATGCTTGCCTTTTTTCTTTCCTTTTCACTGAACTCAAGGTTCTACTTGCTGCTTTTTTTTTAATCAGCATTTATGATCAGAGGTCTCTAATACCAGCCCTTCAACTAGGATAGTTTTGTTTCCTTTCAATCAGTACACTTATATTTTCTAACGTGGATAAATCTTACTGAAACTGCACACTCGCATCCATCTGCATGTTCCACTGCTTGGTATCTCTTAATTTATTTTGCAATGGCCAGCTCTTGAAACAAAAGTAAATGTTTTTCCATTTCTCATTAGAGGTCAATTTTAGTAACTTGAATTTGCCTTGCTGTATGTTTAACTCATAGTATGCTTTCAGCCAAATTTTAATTTGTAAGCATTGCAGTCCATGTTGCCAAAGGAGGAAAAATTAAGCGTATTTATCCTCTGATTCCTAATACCATCTGTTTTCAGAAATTGCATAGAAGAGGAACATATTCTATGAAGTAGCCTTTTCATCTATGACGTGAACATCCATGACGTTGTGTGAATCTCATTTTCTGTATCCCATCTGTGAACCCTTCACTTCATGAATCTGCCCCTTGCCTGTTCGAGCCTGTTTATATATTGCTGTACTTGCTTCCAGTATGAAGAATATCTGCTGAACTGTAATGTTTCTTCTTCATGCTAAATTTTAATTGCGGCCCTGTGACTCCACATCCTTGCACTTAATAGATAATTCAGTATATTAGAAATGCATCAGTAAAAATGAAAACAACCTCCAATCCTGAAGGAATTTTGACCTTCTCATATAATATAGCGTGAAAGGAATGTATGTAGTTATTCTAATATTGTTCCTCAATATAATAATATAATGATAAATGGTGTTTATCTATATGTCTGCTAATGTAGTAGGCATTTTTAATGCCATGATTAGTTAACCGTGCTAGTTTTTCATTTATGAAATTCTTTTAATCCCCCCCTCCCAAATTACCTACATGTCCCTGAGCCTTCCTTAGCATAGGAACAGCCCCTTGTTCAGGGGTTCCCAACCCAGGTCCGTGGATCGGCACTGGTCCGTGGCATGCCAGAAAACAGGCCATGCAAATGAACAAAGCCCTACCTGCGGAATACAGGCAGCACACGAAACCACGCCTCCTACGGTCCACAGAAAAAGCTCCCTCCACGGAACCGGTCCCTGGTGCCCCAAAGATTGGGGGGGGGGCTGCCCTAATTCAATGAACCAACAAATGTAGTTTTTGCATAGGTTGGATATTGCAAAGTTGGACAGGTGGGGAAGGGAGAGCCATTTGGCAAACTCTTCTATTTTCATTGCCAGTAATATTTTTTCTTACTTTGCTTTATGGAGAAGAGATGCTTTGATTACATTTAGGTGTGTGACACATATTTTTGAAAATGATGAGAGCCGAAGAATTATCTGAAGGTTTACTTTTCTCCTTAAAGATAGGCTACATTATACCTTTTGTTAAATTATTTTTGTTTCTCTTTTATATTGGTTGTTAGTGATTGTTTTTTTTAAAAAAAAAACTCTTTAAGTGCCTTTTGAGCACCGGAACAAATCTTTGGATTAAATGTGCTTGGGAGAGATGGACATATCAAAATATCTCTTGTACAGTTTCTTCTGTTTTCTTATAAGAACAAGGATTGTCTTTAATTTTTAAGAAAAAAACCCCTATTCTGTCTTGTCAAATTGGTGTTGACTATTAGGAATTGCAAAAGAGTCCTTTGTCCATCTGTTCATAGTTTTAAATAACAAGACTTGGAATGAAACTGATGAAGTGACCACACTTCCTGATAGGAAATTCTTGTGTCCCTGTTGCATAGGCTTCAGCTGGCAGCAATTTCTCTTTTAAACATATTTTGTTCTGCAGAAGTGCCGTTTTCTGATTGTCATGCACAAGGGAAATTCTTGATAGATTCATCTCTATGTTTTCAGACACATTTGGGCATGGCTTGACCCAACCCAGCAAAGATTTCAAGGGAGAATGTAAAATATATACAAGTACAAATGGGAAGAAAATGTGTTGGTGTGTATGTGTGTAAGAGAAAGAGGAGTGGGAAACACTTGTTAACTCACTTTTAAAGGGGAAAAATAAAGTTTCTTTTACTGACTAATTCTTTAGTCCCCCCCCCCCAATGCTATTTGATGAGAATGCTAAATAAAGACACTATTTCTGTTGAGAATACCCCTGTAGCTAAACAATGACACTATCTCTGTCCTTAATGATAAATAATGAGAATATTCCTGTTGGCTGACATTGGACCAAACCCAGACATTATATAGGAAGCTAGGAAAAGAGGGTCTATGACAATTCACATGGCCAACTTGCCATGGCCAACTTCCCAGGGACAACTTCCCAGGGACAACTCACTGTGGGACAAGTGTTACACTAATATCAAAGAAATGGTGGAATAGAGTCATTAAAGAAAGGGTGCAAAAGGAGGGACAAAAGTTAAAGCATTTTAAAAATTATTTTATATAATTGAATTGTTAAATTGTCCCACAGCAAGTTGGCCATGGTGAGTTGGCTGTGGCGAGTTGTCCCATTCTGAGGTAGAGGATGGGATTTGTATAATTTATAGAAATTGTATGAAGAAAATGCAAGACCACACATTTTTACGTAAGAACTAGGAGTGATGGACTTGATGCTGTCCACCAAGGCAAAGTAACTGACTTTTCCCATAAATGTATGTCATGCTTAGTTGGAGTTACTTTAGCTTACAAGGGAAATGACTTCTTTCTTCTCCTAGCCTGTTCTCTTATCTTATAACTTGTGAAGGCACTCTTTTTGTTCAGCCAAGTGAAATATGTTATGGTGCTGACTTAGAAGCAATTCCACCTGCCCTTATATTATTGATGTACAGAAACTATCCTAAGCAAACTATGTAAATGTTAAAGATTCTTTAATAATATAAGGACTGTGCACTTTTCTGTTTTTTAGACTAAACAATTCCCCATTTTTTTTGGAAAATCTGATATTTTGGACTATATTATCAGTGCTGCATTTTTCATAGTATGGCAATAGGCCTCCTGAATCCAGTTTGCTTCTGAGTGGCTGCTTCTTGTTGTTGCCAGAAAACTCTAGGAAACTGCTGGTTGGCTGCCCTATATAATGATTGTTGTCCCTCTTATGAATATTGTCTCTGTAATGTATGATTTTAAAAAAAAAGTCCATTCAGTTAGAGTATCTGATTGGATCCTATGTTATGTATGCTATAATGCCATGTAGATCAAACCACTGGTTGGGTACAGACTCATCCTGTTGAATAAACAGTTTACCTTTTCTCAAAATATTATTCCGGTCATGATTTAATAGTCAATAGTGTTCTGTAGCACATGTAATTATTTATAAAAATGCAAATACTTGGGTGGATGTAAAGCAGGTAAAATGAATAAAATTGACATCCAACTTCGCGAACACCCAAAAATGTACACTTTTAATAACTTAAATAATTGAAGCAGTGGTTATGCCTATTTCTCACATTCTTCCAGAAATAAATCCCAGAATGCGTTCGGCGGCCCAAAGGTCTCCTAGCAGGGGTTTCTGTAGCAGGCTTTCGATGAGGGTTAAGATCGTGGTCCAGTATGATTGCACCTGACCGGAACTGGATGGGTGGAACTGCCAGATTGGACCATGTGATAGACTTGTGGGTGTGGGGGCAAGATCATGAATTTTCAACTGGGTGGGGAAACCCCAGGAAACTCAAATTTGGGTTAATGTCAGCATCCCAAATAACATCCAAAATTAAATCAGAGTCCAAGGCAAAGTATTGCTCTAAGTTCCAATTTATTAAGAGAGTCATCTTGGCACGTCTGGGGGAAACCCGAATCTGAGTTTCCTGGAGTTTCCCTACCCAGTTGAAAGTTCATGATCTTGCCCCCAAACCCACAAGTCCATCACATGGTCCAATCTTCCATTGCCATGCTGGTAGTTCCACCCATCCAGTTCCGGTCAGGTGCAGAGGTGTAGAGACAAAGGATGACCTTGGATTCTAGAAAGGAATTTTTATTTTGACAACAACACATTCTACTCCTTACTATTCCCCCTCCCAATCCCCCACTAATGAAACAGTATAGTAGAACAGAATATTAGTGTGGCAGGCCAAAGATCCCAAAAGGAACTGGCTGCAGGCCTGGCACAATATTTATAGCTGAGAAGGAGTGGAAGCTTTGATGAATAATATGAAAAGTAATACTGTAATGATATTGGAAAAAGTGAGGCAAATGGGAAAATGGACAAGGCATGAATTCTGAAGAATAGCCACCTCAATATTTTATTCTTCTATAACTAGTTTTAAAACAAACTTTTAACAGAAATCTATTTAGAAATGGGATGATTACTTTTCTACTAAGTGTCATCTTCAAAGCTGCTGAGTTTGTCAAATTCTGTTACATTCTGGAACCTCAACTTCTAGAGTGTCATAAAAGTAAGGCTATTATTGCCTATCCTAGCTTTATGTGTTCTATTGCAGTGCATTTGGCTGTAGAAGTTACCTGTTTTAAACTCATGTTGAGCAATCCATCTAGCAGGATTTAGAATTCAAGACTGATATTTCAGCAAATGTTCAATCCCTGCCTTTCCCCCCCTCTTAAATGGCCTTAAAAATAAGCCTCAAAGAGAATACCATTTTAGACATTTTAAGGAAGTTTTTTTTTCTTAACTTGGGTTGCATAGGAGGCCTATACAGCAGAGTATTGTTCATTCATTTTGTTGCTTCACTCATGGGTTGGATAAACATGGAATATGGTTGTCCCAAAGGTGCTTTTTCAGGAGGAAATTGGTCTTTGTTTTTTTCTTTTGATGACGTTTTGCTTCTCACCCAAGAAGCTTCTTCAGCTTCAGAGCTGAAGAAGCTTCTTGGATGAGAAGCAAAACATCTTCAAAAGAAAAAACAAAGTCCTGAAAAAGCACCTTTGGTACAAACATGACCTCGATGACTGAGAATCTCCATAGACTCATATGTAATATGGTCCCTTTTAAAAATGAACTGCTGATAAAAATTGTAGCCATCAGCAGTACTATAGTTAATCCTGGATTTACAACTGTTTCCTTATCAAACCTTAAAAGTTACAGCGGAATTCAAAAAACAACTTTTGACACATCCTTGAAAGTACAACTGCTGCACACCCACACCTGTGGTCACATGATTGCATTTCTGGTGCTTGGCAACTGGCTCGCATTTAGGGCTGAGTGCAGTGTCACACAGCCTTGACCATGGTTTTCAACTTTTTTTTGGCAAAAAAATACCCATTGGCTCTGTTGGATCTGCCTAATGACCACGTGGTTCTCAGTGACTTGCTCTATGAACATTGCAAAAGTGGTTTCCAGTCACGTGGTGCCTCAATTTACAACTGCAATGACTTATGACTGCAATTCTCAACTCAATTCTGGCGAAAAGTCTCTGCCTACTGTATATTTGAGGAAACCACTGCAGTGCTTATTGTATAGACAGAGCACAGGGCTCAGGATATGGTTGTTTATTTTAAATGTTTGGTTTGCATCACTTCTAAATGTATGATTACTATCACGTGAAAGGAAAGCGCAGAGGCTTCATTGGCCCTATCTCATTCTTAGTACTTTCTTTTAGTGAAACAGGAAGTTTAAATTGAAGAGAATATATGAAGCTCAGGGATGAACAGTTCTTACACTGTATGTTGTGCTGTGTGTTGTACCGTATGTTGTACTGAATGTTGTATTCTTAATAGCCATTATGTAGGACAGACAGGCAAAAGACTAGCAGTATGCAGCCATGAATACCAAGTAGCGGTCAGAAGACAAAATTAAAACTCCTTAAGCTCACAACACATGTAGAGATTCAATTATAATTTCAACTGGAAAACTGAGCATCCTATACCAAGCTAAATACCTGGAAAAGTGTAGGGAATTCCTGGAAGCTTGGCATTCAGACAAATCAGTCATCAATAAACACACAAGAGTAAGCCATATTTAAACACCATTCAAAAGAGGCAATAAAAAAGCATCTAAGAAGGAATAAAAATCCAGGATGCATTTTCTTTAGCAGCCAACACCCGGATGAGCAAGGATTAATACCAGACAAACAAGCAGAAAACAATACTGTAATCAAGAACCTTCCAAAGAGAAAAATATACCCCTCACCAAAGTACTGAATATAAATAGGGAGGGAACCCCATATTTACCCACACTCGTGATGTTACCTAATTAGGTAATGAAACATCTGCAAGAAAATAAATTCAAAAAGTACCAAGGACTTCACAGGAGGTTTAGTGTTTGAAACATGCACGAATCATAGTTTGGCTTTGGGAAGACTACAGTTCTCAGTCCCAAGGGAAACGATTTCAGTACGTGGAGATCTATGGGGCAGGGTCCGACAGTTCATCCCCACTCTGGTAATCCCACGGATTAGTTATGAAATGTCTGAATAATATACTGTTATTATAGGATGTCAGGAATGAACATTCACACATGCTAGCAGTGTTTCGGATTTAATTTTTAAAAAGGGCCAAAATGTAACAACTGTTACAAAGCTTTAAAATAGCTTCACCTTTTCATGATGGGCTTATGCAGCAGCCCTCTATAACCAAACATCACATAATCTTTTCTTTTTCCTAGTTCAGCTTTTCACATTTAACAACATACTTGAATTAGAGGTGTCAATCTAGCTATTTGTTTTTCTCAGATTGAAGCAAAATTGTGTCACGGCAATGTAATCTGAACAATGGGGCACCAAAGCCAGAAAGAAGTATAAATGATATTTACTGAAACACAAAGTGCCTAAAAGAAGTCGATCACAAATCAACCACCCTCTGTTAAAGTAGTATAAGTCACACCTTTTCCCCCCCCAAAAAAGAGGGTGAAAATTTGGGTGCGTCTTATACACTGAATGCAGCCCTGCCCACCCCCACCAGAGGCCAAAAACGTGAGGCATGGAAGCAGTGATGGTCTGTGGCAATCCCTGCAGCCTGGAACAGCTGATTGGGGGTATTCCGGCAGTCCGATCCACCCGCTAATCAGCTGTGCTGAATCAGGCTGCAATAAGTGCTAAAGCTGGCCTGGCTGGTCAGAGTTTGCAGCAGCGATCACATTCAGAAAGCACAGTAACTGATTCAGCAGGATTCAAAGTAATAATAATATACAATACATTATCAAAAGCAGGTTTTCAAAGGTAGCAGTAAATACAAGCAAAACACAAGCAGTTTCACTTTCAGTTCTCGGCTAAGCCAGGCTCCTTCCTATTTCCTTGTTGCTCTTACAGCAAATTTCAGAGTGCAAATAGCCCCCATTGGCTGACTTAGTTGCTATGCCTATTCATTGGCTGACCTTGTTACCATGTGTCAGCTGAATACCATGAATGCTGGTAGGGAGAGGCAGAATTTTTCTTCTTCTTATTTTCCTCCCCAAAAACTAAGTTGCATCTTACACTCCGGAGCATCTTATACTCCAAAAAATACATTACATTCATTCATTTAGTAGTGTATTAAATGAATAAATAAAAATTGAAATTGGCTGCCACACCTGATAGTTATTTAAAATAATTATGACATATTTCAGCCTGTTGAATTTCAGAACATTTCAGAATAATGGACTGAGCATCATATGTGTATGGCAAACAGATCAATTTATTTGAATGCTTGGGAGAACATCCATGCATTATAAGGTTATCCAGTCTTAGATGCTTTCTCAGAAAACTGACTCAATTTAACAACACTTTCTCCCACATAAGTAATTGCAGATTACTTGATCATAAATCATAAAATGAGTTACTCCGATTGAATTTGATGATATCTAGTTTGTAGCAGGCATTTTAAATTTATTTAACATACATGAGCATAGCTTCTCCTTGCTTTTTTGTAACTGCAATTATAATCTACTGAATATCTTTTCATTTGAAAACTAAAAAGAGATAGGCTGCTGTACAATTGCATAGCAACAAAGCTGCTTTCTTCATTATCAAAAATCAATATCAGCGCCATATGGAATGTAAACAGTAGTAAATACACTAACATACTTTCAAAGAAAAAAAATTAGTCATGGGCACATACTTGTTATTTCAAAGCATTATGGGTAACGGCTTGATATAATGGTGTGCAAGATGGTCCAATCCTACAATTAGCAAAAGAAAGCAGTTACTTCCAATGGCAGGCTGGGGCTAAGCTCTGATTGTCTACCCTTACAATATGCAATGTCAAACTTTATTACACCCAAAATGCATGGGAGTCCTTTCAATTGCACAATCCAAGTAAATGTTGCAGTATGAATGCCTTCATTCTCATTAATTGTATATGGCACAGTACATTTTCAGCGTCACCTCGCATGGGAATTATCTGTTAAAATGACACCTCAGTGTGGTGATGTAATACAATTCTTAGTTACCTTTTTGCAGGGGTGAAATGCTACCAGTTCCGACCGGTTCACCCGAACCGGTAATAAAAAAATGCTAGTAGTTTTTAGTGAAGTTATAGTAAAGGTGGTATTTTCAAAGTTCAACTGTGACACATGATTTATATTAGCTAGAAAGCAGGATTTCCTGCTTTCTAGCTAATCTAAATCGCATGGCACAGCGGATTACCCCCCCCCCCTGTTCTACTTACCTTTCAGGTGCGCTTGGTAGTAGGCTCCGCCCACCCGCCCAAACATAATTACGTCTGTTTTTGACGCTCTCTGCATGCGCAGAATGCCCTGCACATCCATAGAGGTAGTGCATGTGAGCATGCGCTTACATTTGTGAACCGGTAGCGAAGGTAAGTAGATTTCACCCTGGTCTTATTGTAACAAACTTCTAATATTACTCTTTCAGTTAAACCAATAGCATTCACAGTTAATGGATGGATCCTTTTGGAGCTTTTGAAATGTATTTGTTTGTTTGTTTGTTTATATTTTATATTAATATAAAATCTTTCTCAAAGGGAGATACTGGGTGATATACAATAAAACATCAAAATATAGAACAGTATATACAAAATTAAAATGTTAAGAGTTAAAATTTTGAGTCAAGAATTTAAAAACTTATTAAAATTTGTTTTTTTTTAAAAGGAGGCAAGAATAATTAACTCTGATAAAAAATTGATGGACAAGGCAAACAGAGGAGTCTCTTGGCATTAACCAACCCCACAACTGCACAGTCCTTTGGGCTCCCCATCCAAGGATGCAGAGCCATATTTTGACCCCTTCAGAAGCCCAGAAAAATGCCTCCCCTCTCAGGGAAGAATATTCCATAGAGTTCCTACACGGAGGTGGGTTTCAAATCCCAGTGCTACTGGTTCGCTCATGCTCATGCGCTATCTCGCACGCGCTCACAACAGTTCTGCGCATGTGCAGAAGCATCCGGGCGGATGGGAGAGCCTCCCACCGCTGCTATTACCAGTTCCGATCCAGGCCGAACTGGGAACAACCCACCTCTGTTCGTATAGTGTCATGTCTTCTTAGGTCTCTGCCTCAGAAAATGGTCTAAGACTGTGTTGTTTTCTTTTTGCCAATATAGTCCTTTAACAAGCTACAATGATTCCAGAATGTGACTTAGCAATGGATGACTTTCACCTAATTAAATCCTTGCACACATTTTTACGTGAAGGCTTGTAAAAACTGCCGACCCTATCTCACCAAATTATGAACTGTATAAGAAATAAAATGTAGGGTCCATTAGAGGTATATATGGGTTGGGATTGTAAGAAGTACATGTGCTTTTGTATGCATGTCATGTTGTTGGCTGAAAACTTACATTATTTAAAGCAAATGTTAGATAGACTATACAATACAACAAGGAGCATGTATCAGAAAAAAACCAAGGTAGTTGGAAAACTGAGTGAATAGTTGGGGCAAGTAATTGAACTGGTGTGCCTTAGTAGAATGTTTACTAAAGATAGGAAAATGAGTGATAACTGTTTAAATATGTGCAAATGTCAGAAAAGTTAGTGGATGTTGAGAGAATTGTTTGTTGAAAGTAGGGGCTGGTTATGAAAACATATTTCTGCCTACTTTGTTATAGTATCGAAAAGTTGGGTATGTTTGGAATTGGAAATAATTTGAATGCATGAGAATGGTGGTGGTGGGTGGTAATTCAGTAGTGTGCGTGGTAAAACAAGAAAACAGGATCAAGGGTAGACATGAAGGCGAATTGAATAGAAAATGTAGATGTCCAAGGCAAAGGAAGTATGTTGAGTTGGGCTGGTCATATAAACGGAATGAATGAGAAACTGAATTGCAAAACAAATTTACAGTAGAAAGAAAGAAAGAAAAAAGAAAGAAAGAGGGGGGGGGATGAGAGAAAAGGGGAAAATCCAAAAAGCTTTGGTTGATGAGATCCTCTAAAAGAAAATGTGATAAGTTTAAAGAATAAATGCAGTAGCAGTAAGGATGGTTTGAAAGCTCAGATCTAGTTACAGGGAGATTGTTCAGGTAAACCAGAATTAGCTGTACTTTTTTTTTTAAGCTAATGCTATCAATTTATTTAGCTTACTATTTCATATTCCTTTTCTTTTGTATTCTATTAAAAAACTTTGCTTACTCTCTAAAGGAATAGCATATGGGTGTGTAAGAGAGAGAGAGAGAGAGGTGCTTGACGACCTAGAATAGCAGAGTTGGAAGGGATCTTGGAGGTCTTCTCCCTGCTCAAGGAGGAAACCATGTACCATTTCAGTCAAATGGTTGTTCAGTCCCTTCTTGGAGGCAAGTCATTCCAGTAATTAATTGTTCTCACTGCCAGGACGTTTCTCCTTAGTTCTAGATTGGTTTTCTCCTTAGTTAGTTTCCATCCATTGATTCTTGTCCTGCCTTCAGGTGCTTTGGAAAATTGCCCTTCTAGCCTTATGATTCTATGAATCTATGATACATCCCAAAATTAGTTTCATTTCATTCAGCTTCAAGCAAAAAGCTAGACAAAAAAATTTCTTTAATCAAAGTAGTCATCTTCACCATCTTAGCTAATTCCGTTAGTTTTACCATGAATACAGAATAATAGAGTTGAAGGGACCTTGGAGGACTTCTACTTCCTGATCAAACAGGAGACCCTTTGCCATTCCAGACAAACGGTTGTCCCGTCTCTTCTTAAAAACCTGCAGCAATGAAGCATCCAAAACTTCTAAAGGCAATCTGTTCCACTAATTAATTATTCCCACTGTCAGGAAATTTCTCCTGAAACTAACTAATCATAGATTAATATAGATATCAATTCAGTGAATGGAAAATGTGAAAGAAAAAAAAATGTGTTAGAAGACATCGTTAGGAAAATAGGGAAAATAAAACTGCTAACTTGTGGAACATTAACATCTGGAATGTGGTATCATACTGGATGCCACATTGGAAAAAAGAGCATCAGAGAGATGAGAAAAATATAGAAGAGCAACCACAATGGAAAATTAAGTCTCTGTCTTGGGAAAAAAGGCAACTAGGTAAATACATGACTAAAACATATAAAATCATGCATAGCATAGAGAAAATGTTGAGGGAGACGTTTTTCCCCTCTATCACAAAAGGAATCAAGGGTTATCATTTTCAATTAACTAAAATTGCAGAATGTCAGTACATTGATGGGAAGCACCTTTTATTTTATTTTTACTTCTCTCTCTCTCTCTCCCTCCCTCTCTCCTTCCCTCCCCCCTCTCTCTCTCACACACACACTTGAGATTGATTTAACGAATTACTATATTTATTCACCCAGATACTGCAAAACTCCTCCTTCCAACTTATCCAATGCATTGCAAAGGCCTATTAGTCATTATTATATTTTATTGATGTATCTTCCACATTTTATGATTCGAACCTTTGCTGAAATCTTTAGGATAGAATTCTTAAGATAATATTATGTTCCCTTGATTGGCATAAGTGTATCAAGCTAAGCCTCTCCATCCAGTGTGCCTATGATTGCCGGGTGCTATAATAGAGGAAAATAAACAAGTGGCTTGCCAAGATCTGCAGTCCTCCTTTCTTTTGCTAATTTGGTTCATGCTATTTATCCCAACTCCTTGGCAACGGAACAAATACCTGAGAGATGTCAGCTTCACAGATGGCATTTGTTTAGTATTGGTCTGCCAAGAAAAGAGGAAAATAAGCGGAGTCAGCGCTACCACAGATATTGGTCATGTGCAAATACAGATGGCTAAAAAATCGAAAGGTGTGTATTTGAGTTAACATTCACATAGATTTCGCTAGCATAGGAAACTTTCAAATGTCCACATCCATTTTCTCACGCTGTCTTTCGAGCATTAAAAAGAAATTCAAACAGGGAGTTCTGGTTGAAAGCTGTGGCAAGATAGCCGTATGTCCTTCAACTCTATTTTTTTTGAAACAGAACAGTGTTACAATGGATTTGGCAGCTGGACGCAGGATCCGGGCCACCAGTATCTCCCTGAAGTAAAGGGAGATCTTGAGAGAGCCCAAGTGACTCTGCACTTGGGCTCCTTGTGAGTAAATCACATGAATTGCTGTTTCACAGTTTGGCTGTGGGTTGAATGGCTGGGAATCAAGTGTGGAACAATCTTCATTCATAGTCATTAACACAGCCTTTTAAAAGGACTTTAAATTTGACTGAGTCTTAATTCTTCATCATTTTGGATTTGCTTTTGTTGTTGCTTTAGAAGGACTAAGTCCCTTCAGAGCAACAAGTTATAGTGCCTTAGGTAAGTTGTCTTTTCCAAAGAGAACGGCAGAGAAACAGTGTTAAAAGTCTTTGAAAAATATTGTTTTGCAGATTAAACAGCAAAAGATTGCTTAGAATATGGATTTTAGAAATTGTAACAATGGAAGGTTACATGGGCTCAGATGGATTTGGAATTACAATTTTGGAAGAATTCCTTTCATGAGAAAATACCATTGTTTAATTTTTCCTCAGTCAAAATAAGACAATGGGACTTTATTTTGAACACAAGAGGCAACTAGAGGCTAACAATACAAAAGGACAATAAAAAACAAAAATACAGAACAATAAGAATACAAAACAACAATAGAGGATTACAATTTTAATTGTAAGCCACCCAGAGTTGCTTTACATTTAAATAAATAACAAGAATGGAAGGAAATGTTCTTTTTAATGGAAATCTATGAAAAAATTATGACACTTTCTTTGAAACTCTCAGAAATGATAGGTAGACTGTTAAGGATGCAATGGAATAAGAGCAAGATACTCTTAAGTGTGAGATTATTCTGAATCTGAATACAAATATCACATGTAAAGAGAAAGATGCAGAAAAATATGTACTGCACAGTGGTGGGTTTTGGATCCCGTTGCAACTGGTATGGTTGCAATGGGGCCCGGCGTCCTCAACATGAACGGGGGTGCACATGCGTCAGACCTTCCAGCAATGCCTCCGCAAGCCTCCGCCATGCTCCAGCTGCTCAGCGGAGCGTTGCGCAGCTGCTGTATGCGCCATGCGCATGCGTGGAAATGCCAAAGGCTTTAAAGGACAGGTAAGGAGCTCAGGCGGGTGGGTCGGCCTCTGGAGCACCATACCGAAACGGTACCCAGTGCTCCGGGCAGGCTCCTGTACGCCTGTACAGGGGCGTACTGTCTGCAACCTACCAGTGGTACTGCACTTTCAAATGCTTCAATGTCTAAAGGAGATATAGAACTGTTGAAAGAAATGTCCTTCTGGGTTCGGCTCCAAGTGGGGAAAAAGACACTGGAGACATGGAGGCTGCTTGGAAAGATGGTTTAATGGTGGACATGGCTTGAGCCCTGAACAGAAAAGGTGATCACATGCTTCAATGTTGGTGGAGAAGAAGAGAAGGTGGATGGAGGGGCTTGCTAGGCTTTTTATAACCTGTTCAGTCCCACCTTTCTGTTTCCTGTTCCTGTGTAAGAAATGTATTCTGATTGGCTGTCAGGCTCACATGGGCCCATGCAAGGGCAACCCTCTAGGCTGTTGAGTTTTGAATCCAGGTTTGATTGAGTTCAGATGCCATGTGGTCAGTTGAGTAAAGGCTTATATTATCATGCCTTCATTGTCACTGCCAGAACTCTACACCCATCCCCCTGGAGCTGAACTCTTTATTATGTAAAGTGGACTAGCTTGGCCTTCTTAATGGCCCATTGACAAAGTGGGGATGGGCCGGAAGCTGCAGGAATTTACTTTATGTTTAAAATGTGTTTCTCCCTTTTTCACATACAGGAAAATATAATATTCTGCCTTATCAATATTTCCTAGGATATTTCATTTTTCTGGGAGAGGGCTAGGTGATAACTTCCTACAGAACTATTAAATCAGAAAAGGGAGATGAATTATTTTTTACTAGATGTACAAAAAAAATCTACCAAAGTTTTGAAGAATTTTTTGAGAAGCGATAAAAAAAAGTATACATTCCTCTTACTGGATGGACAAAAGAGGCTTGCTAAACTTCTGAAATATTGGGAGGGGATAAAAAAAGATAATCTGAACATTACTGGAATTTTCTTGATAAGGAATTAATAATGAGGATTTTGGATGTTGTTAAGAGATGAGATATAAGGTGAAGTGAGTATATGTTGTTATAATTAAGATATGGCGATAATTTTACGTACTTACGTTGTATATATTTGTTGGGATGAAGAGAGAAAAAGAGAGATGATATTCTTTTTTACATTATTTTTTCTTTTCCATTTTTTGTAATTTGTATAGTTTTCATTGTAATCTCTAATAAAATTATTTGGAAAAAAGAAGAATGCAAATGCTCTTATGAAGTTTAACAGCTTGGCAAAGCAGGGCAGTAGAAAGCGATGTGCTGCCATCTCGTGGTAAATTTGTTCGTCACAAATTAATTTCCAAATAGTGGTGTTTGGAAAGCGGTGGTGCTTCGTTGTAAATAGGTTTTTATTTTTTTTTCAATTTAGGCTTTAATTGCCTTTTTATGTTTTCAAATGTGACCTGACTGCCCTCTGTTGGCAGAAAAGTAAAATGCAGGTTTGAGCATGAATGAATAATTATATATTCTTAAGACTAGCTCAGGACCGGGCATGTGATGCAGCTATCGTGCCTATAGAAGAAACTGCTATTGTTTTGTGCAACCTACTAGAGACAACTTGAAGGAGAAAGATACGAAAAAGACAAATCAGCTGTACCACAAAGATTTAGAGCAGTGAGGGCAAACCTTTTAGGCAATGAGTACCCAAAGTGTGTGCATGCGCCCAAATTGCACCCCACGCATGCGTGGCAGAGACCTGAAGATCAGTTGTCCAGCAGGAGGCACGCCCGCATGAGCAGCAGAGATATGAAACAGAGCTGGGACGACGGCGTGTGTGCCTACAGAGAGGACTCTGCATGCCACCTCGAACATGTGTGCCATAGGTTTGCCACCACTGATTTAGAATAACAATTCTTTTAATAAACAGAAATCGAGGTAGCTTGTTGTTCATCTATGCTTCTTCATCCTATTCAATGTAGTCTGTTCCAGTAACAACCTTTTGCTTATCAAGCATGACCAGAAGGTTAGAATTGTTAGCTGTCAGCAGTAATGAAAGAAAGAAAGTTTGAGTTGTCATGGGAACAGAGTTAAGAGTCCACACAAAATGCATGAACTATATCCTTTTTGTGCATCCTTTCTAGCTCAGCCTCTTTCCTATACAAGATACAACCTTGGAGAGATAACCCTTAGTCACGTAAGTATTTATCAGAAACTTCAAGAAGCAAGGCTCCACTCAAAAGGAGGTCCTAAAGCCCAGCTTTTAATTGCCGAAGGCTGGAAAAAGCTGTTAAGGTGTTATTGCTAGGAATCAAAGTTCAAAATGAGAACCAGAGAGCACTAGCAAAGAAAGGCACAGTATAAAAATTGGAATTTTAATGAGTTGGCTGCACACTTTATTAGTTATGTGGGTTGAGAATGAAGGCCTTATGAATAGGCAATAACCTGTTCATAAGCCTGGGAACCCTTTGAGATTATCCATCTCAAAAATAGAACAGATTGCATTTATGTATGAATTTGCTTTGTCCTTCATTTTAGTCTTACCACATATTTAAAATACTGAATAGGAAATATTAGATAATTTTGCATTCACAATGTTTCTTTTTTGTGAATTGATTTCCCCCTAACAATATCATTTTAATGAAATATTTTTGTATTAAAATTAATGTTTTACAAATAAATTGTTCCCTTTTCCTACTTACACATTATGTCTGTTAAATTTATAGTTACATGATGAGGCATCGCTTCCGAATATTTCTGGATATTCATGTATCCTGGGGTGAAAATGGCCTAATTCCAGTTGACTTAATGCACATGAAAGACTTGTCGTATGGCATCAGTAATTACATGGCACAGTTCAACATGTAAATGAATTCTAGATGTCACTGCAATGGCTTCTGTTATCATTAGTTTTAAAAGAACATAAAGACTGGCAAAATGACTCATCAAAACCATTCATTGGTTGCACATTCATTGAAGAAACTGCTCCTTGAAAAGCAGTATTTTGGCATTTCAGTCTTCTGCAGCAAATGTAGCTTGCATAGTTACATGTGCCAAACAAATAGTACTGGTGATAAAAAAGAAAGATGTGGATTAGTGTGATTTTTGTGAATAGAGAGGCCCTTGACGACTTCAGACAGAATCATTGTTTTTACAGTGACCGGCCCTATCCCATCCCATTCCATCCCATTCTCCTCTCCTCTCTTCTCCTTCCCTTCTATTTTATTCTATTCTATTCTACTTTACTCTTTCTCTTCTCTTCTCTTCTCTTCTCTTCTCTTCTCTTCCCTCCTCTCCTCTCCTCTTTCCTTCCCTTCTATTTATTCTATTCTACTTTACTCCTTCTCTTCTATTTTCTTCTCTTTTCTTTTCTTCTCTTCTCCCATCTTAGCCTTCTCTTCCCACCTCTCCCCTCCCCTCTTTCCTTTACTTCCCTTCTATTTTATTCTATTTTCTTTACTCTTTCTCTTCTCTTCTGTTCTCTCCTCTCCTCTCCTCTCTTCTTCCCTTCTATTTTATTCTATTCTACTTTATTCTTTCTCTTCTCTTCTCTTCCCTTCTCTTCTCTTCTCTTCTCTTCTCTTCTCTTCTCTTCTCTTCCCTTCCCTTCCCTTCCCTTCCCTTCTCCCATTCCATTCCAATAACTCAAAGAACAGCTGGCAGCTGTGGCCAAGAGGACCTTGAAGAGGTTCATCTTGTGATCCATCTCATAACAACAACTTGCTGTACATGAGGCTTTCCTTGAAAACCATCCAGAAGCAACAGCTGGTACAAAATTGCATGATCACAAGCAGTAATGGGTGCATTTCAGTATGCCCATGTATCACTGCTGATATTTGAACTGCTTTGGTTGCCAATTGGTTTCCAGGTACAACTCAATCAAACAATATTTTTGGTGGTTACCTTTAAAGGCCTTCATGGGATGGGGCCCAGATACCCGAAGGATTGCTTATCTCCAACTGTTTCTGCCTACCTAGTATGTTCTGGCAGAGTGGATGCACTCCAGGACCCTTCTATTAAATGTCATCTTAACAGGACCAGTGAAGTTTAACTGTTGTCAGCTTAACAGGACCAATGAAGCATCTTGTTGCTGTCACCATCTGTGCTCTGAGGGAAAAGCATCTCTCTCCCCCCACCTTCATATACACAGATATGGAAAGTTCCCTCCTGAGTATTTGAAAAGCCCTTAAGACCTAGCTTTGGTCTCAGGCTTGAAGCTAATGTGTTTGTGAGACCCCTAGTTGTTACGATTATTCTAGTTCTGTTGCCTCCATTCCCATTTTTAATGTTTTTATTATTTTTGTATTTTGTAAGCAGCCCAGAGGCTCCTTTAGAAACTTAAATAAACAAAATGAATAGGTAGGTAATAATAACTGTAATAAAAATGTAATTATGAAATGTTACAGCAAATATACCATTTTGGATTGAGAAGAGCATCCTACAAGACAGAAGATGCTTCGATCTTTTAAGGGCATTACAGTCCATGTCTGATATAAAAATGAAAATCTCTAAGAAGGAGGAAGAGTAATTCAGCTGATCATCTGATCGAAATTGTCTCTTAGGGTGAAATATGGTGCATTCCTAGTTAAATTATTTCAAAAGCCAAATGTATAATATCAAATTAATACATGCAAATGTTGCACAAATCTTGTCAATCTTTTTAAAAGGGGTTGTTGTTTTTTAGCAGCATAGAATTATTCTTTGCAAGAATGCGATTCCTCTGTGCTTAACATAATTTACAAGTGATAATAACATAAACATAATATATATATATATATGGCCACTTTGTTCAAATAGATTTGGAGTCAGTTTTATCATCTTTAAGACTGATCTAATTAAATCAAAATTTAGCTGCTTAAGTTAAATTAAATTTAAATCAAATTATGGAAATGGACTTTTATTGTACCCATTCCTTTCTCTCTTTCCTGCAGCACCTGAAAATACTGAAAGCATTTGCAACATTAAAAGTTTTTTTATTCAAACTGGTGATTTCTCCTTGCATCCAAAAGATGGCAATAAACACACGTTTATAGCAGCTGCAAAGGTCTGAGAACAAAGCTTTCTCTTGTGAGGAACTCTTATGAGTTGCTCACATCAAAAGTTTCTGGGATAGGTTTTGTTTGATTTAAAATAGTAATATGGGGGTATTGCTATTATAAAAAATATATAGTATTTTATGTAGCTTAAGATAATACATAGAGCAGTGATAAAGGAATTTGGCAAACAACTTTCCACGCCATCCCAAGAAAAATTCCTAGGTATGAAGCCAAGCTGTATCCTTATTTTTGCCTTACCTATAAGTTACTTCACAGATCCCATATTAATTAGATTGCCTCACTATCCAACATTTCACCATTTGCAGTGAAATCTTAATGACTTGCTGCTGCATAGGTAGAAGTTGGCTAGTTTGTCTGATCCAATGATTGGATTCACATCAGAGGTGGGTTGCTCCCGTTTGGCCCGGATCGGGCGAACCGGTAATAGTGGCGGCGGGAAGCTCCGTTCACCTGCCCGGACACTTCTGTGCATGCGCAGAAGTGTCGCGCACATGCAAGCACACCCAAACTGGTAGTAAAATAATTGGAAACCCACCACTGATTCACATATATTGCACAAAACAATAATGTGGTTGGTTGGTATATGTCTTAGTGTATTGTATAAATTCAGCTAATAGTGGCTTGGTTAATACATCTAGTTAAGTAACAACTAATATAACAGGTAGACCTAATCTAGATGAGGAATGTTCATATCTCCATATTCCAATTGTCCTTTTTTTGCTAACTTTGATTTTGTGTGTGTTTCAGTTTTTAACAATGTCTGGAGTTTCCATCTGTTGCCCTATGAGAGGATATGTATCTTCTAAACCCAGCCATTGATTAATTTTTGATTCAGTGTATTGTAAAATTTAAAAAATGGATGAACTAAAGTAACAGTTTAGGTTCAGCATATTGAAAAACTCATAAAGAATGCAGAATAACAGAGTTGGAAGGGACCCTGGAGGTCTTCAAACCCCTCCCAAAGCTGGAGATCCTATACCTATGATGGCGAACCTATGGCACGTGTGCCACAGGTGGCACATGCAGCCATTTGTCGGGGCATGCAAGGCATTGCCCTGTCAGCTGGCCAGTGTGCATGCCTTCTTTTGAGGCCATTTTTTGCCCTCTGGAGGCTTCAGGAGGCTTCCCCGAAGGCTCCAGAGGGCAAAGAATGATCCTATGAGGAAACCGGAAGTCCATTCCTGAACTTCCGGTTTGCTCATAGGGCCAGTTTTTCACACTTCAGAGGCTTCAGGGAAGCTCCTGAAGCCTCCGGGGGGCCTCCGGGTGGGCAGGGGAGGCTGTTTTTACCCTCCCCGGGCTCCTATAAAGCCTCTGGAGCCTGGGGAAGGCGAAAAAAGCACACCAAAATGGGAGGAGTGCTGGTTGTGCGTGCATGTGTGCTGGGGCTGTGTGCATAGCATTATGGGTGTTGCACGCCCGTGCACGACCCCCCCCCCCTGCACTCCCCCCGCTTTTGGCACGCAAGCCACAAAAGGTTCGCCATCACTGCCCTATACCATTCAAGACAAGTGGCTCTCTAATCTCTTCCTTAAAACCTCCAGTGATGGAACACCCACAATGTCTGGAAGCAAGCCATTCCACTGATTAATTGTTGTCACTTTCAGGAAATTTCTTCTTAATTAACTAGATCTCTCTTTCAAAACATTTCCATCCATTATTTCTTGCCCTGCCCTCAGGTGATTTGGAAAATAGGACATCCCCCTTGTGACAGCCTACCAAATGTTGCAACACTGCTATAATGTCACCCCTAGTCCTTCTCTTCATTAGACTAGACTAGGCATTTATTGTAGTAAGCTCTCCTTTCCCCTATCTTTCAGGAAGTTGTGGCAGCATTGCTCATTTTCTCTAAAGTGTACTAGATAAGTGTATAAATGTAGCCAATTGCACATATTTGTAAACAGTGGTTAAGCAAGCCATGGCTGCAAGTAATTTGCAAATGCGTACAAAGATCATATAAGGTTCTCCAATTGTCTCTAATAAATATTTTATTTTCATGTTGGCTGAGAATTCTAGGACTTGAAATCTAAGCAACACACCTGGAGGGTACCATGTTACCGTTACATATAATCCATCCCATGTAATTCAATATGTATAGCATTTTCACTATGATCTGCTGCTTCCAGTTGGTCTTAGACAAAAACCATATCTTAAAAGAGTTTCAAAGCCATGCTGAAACCCCATCACAACACAGGCATATTCATGTCAATGTTGAGTTCCTCGGAATGAATGATGATTCCAATGGTCATAATGTTTGATGGACAATCCCCACCTTTATTAGACATTTCTTTCATAGTGGTGCAAAATAACTGTAAGGAAGAGGAGTTGTACAGGGGTGGGTTGCTACTGGAATTACTGCTGGTTCGGCGCAAAAAAATGGCTTCATTCATGTGCATGCCAAACGCGCACTTTGCGCAGGGGCACATTTACACCCAAAAAGTTCTGCGCATGCGCAGAACGTTAGAAAAGGGGGAAATGTACATTTCTGCAGTGGAGATTGTTCTGCACATGCGCAGAATCAAAATCAAGATGGCGCCGCCACCAATAGAATCGGTTTGGGTGCGTGAGCAGTCGAGTTACTACCTACTTGGTCGAACCGGTCTGAACCAGTAGGAACCCACCTCTGGAGCTGTACCTGTAACCATGCACTATAGCTGAAAAGCTCCAAATTTTTGAACAGCTGTTACACTGTTGGGGGCAATTTGTTTTAATTAATGAAAGCTTAGAATTTGTGTTGGATCAGTGAAACGGTTGGAAACAGCAGCAAGAAGATTCACCAGTCCCATGAAATCAATGTCTATTTTTGTTCTGCTCCGGGAACACAATATTTTTGTTCCTCCACACCCTGAGTTGAAGCTAACTCCATAATTAATGTTTATTAAGAGTTGGGGGTTCTAAGGTGGAAAATTAGCTAGAAATAAAAAGCAAGTTGTCAGTCACGCTCAGACGCTGCAGTTTGACACTGTGACTCTAAGTTGGATGTAAACATAGCTGGAAACACGGGGAAATATTTCAGGTTGGGCTCCCAGGGAATGAAAGATCTTTAAAA